>NW_027212839.1:0-1283512 GCF_030788295.1 Drosophila virilis | reverse complement strand
GCAGAGAGCATAGTATAAATTTCGAGAAACAACCAAACTTTTCCATACTAATTAACTTTCCACTGATCGTTCGTATGGCAGCTATATGATATAGTGGTCCGATCTTAAGAGCCCTGCATCCTCATTTAACAAAATTATAGCTCTTTTGCTTTAGCAATACAAAAAATAAATGTAAAACATTTTCATGGTTCCCTCAATAGCACCCGAAGACGCCGCCTCTACTCAACAGCCAAAACAAGGCCAACAAGTACACTATTGCGAGCTTCATTCAACGGGTAGCAGAGCCAACTTGTGGATCGACCTTTCAAATTTTCCGCCACTGAACGTCCTTATTTCTGCCACTCTAACGACGTCGTCATCTCTTGCGTGTACCGTCGTCACTCTGCCGATCAGCCACTGCAGGGGCCTTGGAGGCAAGGCAAACAAATAATGATATGTATGACTTAATCTTAGGCTTTCCACGCTTTCGAAAGGTTGTGCGAATTGGGCTACAATAATCGACGCCACAGACAGGAAATGGGCGGAGCGCTCGGAGTCGATCTGCAGGAAAATTTCTCATAATTTGTGCTGAAAGACGAGGTTTGCATTAAAAGCAACGGATACATTATCTCTGTCTGAGCACAGACCTCTTGAGCGTTGAATAAACCTCGAGAATGCTCTTGGGCCAGCATGACAATTTGTCGAATACAGGTATCTAATTAAGCTTCTAGCGAATTGGGACGTAGCGGTAACTTTGCATCATATGAAATAGGTCGTCGCCCTACTTGAAACATTGATAAGGAGCACCATGATACATTTTACTATCGCTTAAATAGACCAAGCGTGTTTCCTTTCGAACTCGATCTATGTCATCTTTAAATTTAACTCATTGGATGACATTAACGACAACTTAATTTTGATGTAGTGGTTAAAAAGGGTATATTGTATTTGTGAAAAATGCAAATTTATGTAACAGGCAAAAGCAAGCATCTCCGACCCCATAAAGTATTTATTCTTGATCAGCATCAATAGCCGAGTCGATCTAGCCATGTCCGTCTGTCTGTCCGTCCGTCCGTCCGTGCGTATGTAGGTCCTCCTAGTGCCTGCGCAGATCGAGTTTGTTTCCTATATCGACATCCTGGTTTTTGAGCAAATTAGGTAAATAATAAGAGCTAGTCACCAAACATTATATGTTGCTCTTAGAATATTATATATTTGTCAAGTATCTTTCATCTTATACCTATCGTCACCACCTTTTTTTGCCAACCAATTAAAGCCACAAGTTAAATACAATTGACTTTTTCAGAATACAGACATATTCTATGGTACAATAAGATATACTGTAGAAAATTTCATAAAAATCGTCTAAAAAAACCTAAGTTATATGCAACTACGCAATTGAATGGGGAGCAGCTTTAAGTATACATTTATATTTTATTTGTATTTTATATTTATTTATTTATTTATTAATGGTCGACAAAACGAGTGTCTTCCTCATTATTCAAAAGATTGTACAATAGAATTATATGCTGAAAGCCTAGTTAAAGGATACAATTTTTTAAATAGCATCACCGACCGATGGAGGTGTTTTTCTTGCCAGTCCGGCCAGCTCAGCCCCTTTTCACAGCTAATTTTGTCAGTGACGCTATTAGAGCCTACATCTAAGCAGAAGGTTGTAGGTAGGAAAAAAGTGATCTCAAGTAAAATTAAAACTAATCTAAATTTGCTATATTAATAAAGAAAATACAATAAATAGGAAAAAATAAAGTAAGAAAATTGTTAATAAAGTAAAGCAATGTAAGTTAGATAAAGAGTGTTAAGTAGATGGGACAAGGAGAAAAGTAATGAGAAATCACCGACCCGGTGGGGGAAAATTTTTCAGCCTGTCCGGCTAGCTATGTACACACACACATTCATGCGCGTCTGGTTCGCATTCCTTTTTTTATTGTCAGTACTTAATTATTGGTATGGCTGCTAACTAAAGGCATTCCTACTGAGGAAAGTACTTTTTTATACCCTTGCAGAGGATATTATAATTTTATCCTGAAATGTGTAAAGCATAAAGGAGACATCTCCGACGCCATAAAGTATATGTTCACACAAGAAATGTATCTAGCCGTCGCTTCTTCAATGAAGTTGGTTCTGACTACGGAACCAGAAAAAAAACTTATTCACCACTTTTACTTACACTTACACTAAAGCATTGAAACATAGAATGAGAAAATACAATCGACAAATAACCTAAAGATCGAACAAACTTGTTTTTCTTAAACCAACGAGAATAAAAATTGTGCAGAGCATAAACGCTCCCCCAAGAATTCAGCCATTCACCAGAAGATTACCTGAAACCCCTGCGGACGCCCTACCACAACATATGGTCCTTCGAGCCGGATATTTTTTACAATTTTTAGCTATCTACCTATCTAGAATCGTACCCAGCAAGTATCGGTGGATCTGCAATAAAATTTTCCAGGAGCCGCTACAAATCCTAGCAAGATAAGTAGCAGTGCACCTACCTCAATTTGTGCATTGCCAAATTCCGGCAACTCCACATCGCGATCTCCGGAGAGATTCACACAAATGCGCCCCAAGGCCCAAGTGCGACGCTTCGCGTCGCCTTCATCCGCCGGCTCCATCTAGGGAGATGGACAGGGGTCAGCCTTGATAGAGCACAAAAAGCCAACCGTGCTCCCGAGAGCGTTAATCCGTCTTGGGAACGGCAAGGCGTCCCGCGACACTCGGGCACTGTTCTCATCCGTTCCTGGACCTCCAGCTTCCAGCGACAGGTCATCCTGCAGGTGATGCCTCGTCTTCAATACCGGACCCCATCGAAGCTCATCAGTGAGAAACTGAATGAGCACTTCAACAATGTCCGACTGGCAGACGATCGCTGGTTCCAGCCGGAAATCGCCATTATGGTGTTGGGCCTGGACATCTTCGCCGAACTGATTCTCCAAGGCGTCCTGCCGAGCCATGGCGGCGCACCATTGGCCCAAAACACAGTGTTCGGGTAAGAACTACTTCAATGAATTTGGTTCTGACTCCGGACCAAAACAAAAAAAAAATATTCTCCACTTACACTTACAATTACACTAAAGCATTGTAACATAGAATGAGAAATACAGTCGACAAATAAAGCATTAACAGCCGAATCTGTCCGTCTGTCTGTTTCTACGCGAACTAGTCTATCAGTTTTAAAGCTATCTTAATGAAACTTTGCAGAAGTCCCACTTTCTCTTGCACGCAGCACATATGTCAAAACAAGCTGGATCGGACCACTATATCATATAGCTGCCATAGGAACGATCGTTCGAAAATTAATTTTTTTTATGAACAAACATTTTGTTTACCAAGATATCTTGACCAAACTCGGAATTAAATAGTTTTACTATTCTGCAAAATCCTATTAAGATCGGACCACTATATCATATAGCTGCCATAGGAACGATTGGTCGATAATTAAGTTGTTGTACGAAAAAACACATTGTTTATCAAGAAATCTTGACCAAACTCGGCGTTAATTAGTTTTGCTATGCTCCTTATATATATGCAAAATGCTATTAAGATCGGACCACTATATCATATAGCATCCACAGGATCGTTCGCAAATTAATTTTATTTTATGAAAAAACATTTTGTTTATCAAGAAATCTTGACCAACCTCAGCATTTATTAGTTTTACTATGCTCCTCATAAATACGCAAAATCTCATTAAGATCGGACCACTTTATCATATAGCTGCCGTAGAAACGATCGGTCAAAAATTAAGTTTGTGTATGAAAAAACATATTGTTTATCATAATATCTTGACCAAAATAGTCATTTATTAGTTTTACTGTACTCCTCATATATAGGCAAAATCCTATTAAGATCCGACCAATGTTCATATATCTGCCATAGGAACGATCGGTCGAAAATTAAGTTGCACGATTTTTGTTTTTCAAGATATCTTGACCGCACTCGGCATTTATTAGTTTCGGAAGTTCGTACGAGGTCATCCATCAAGTGTTACGTCAGCGTCTTCATTTGCTTCACCAGCGAGAAAGTGCATCTAGAGCTAGCACCTATCGACTGTTACATTTTTGAGTGTCCTAAAGCGATTCAACGCCACTCGTGGCAAACCCAGCCAAATTTGGTCCGACAACGCAACAAATTTCGTCGGATCGAAGAATGAGCTGGTGGATTTGAAACGCGTCTTGATTAGCGATCCCCACATGGAAGCAGTTCGGCAGTTCTGTTTCGCCGATGACATCGAGTGGAAATTTATCCCCCTCTTCTCCGCGCTTTGGTTGACTATGGGAGGTGGCAGAGTAGGCCAAGCACTATTTCTATGGCTCTGTCGGCCGCCCTTTACTTACCTTTGAAGAACTTCGTACTCTTGTTTGCCAAATCACAGCTATTATTAACTCACGCCTATTACTCCTGCTTTCAGAGAACCCAGCAGATCTAGATGTCATGACTCGTGCTCATCTACTGCTTGGTGGTCCTTCATCAACCATCATCGATTTAGACTTGACCAAAATAAACTACGACTGTTTGGATGGCTGGCAGCGTCCGACGCAGCTACCACAGGTATTCTGGGACCGATGGAGTGAAAAGTACCTCACCTTGCTACAATGGCGAACTCAAACACAAGCGTAGTGCATCGACGACAAAGTGCTCGTTAGAGACTTAAGGGTCCTATTGAAAGCCTTACTTCCAAGGGGGGAGTATGTTGGATTCTGCTCTCAATCGATAGGATTTCCATGTATAAGTCATTTTTATTAATTTTTGAATATATATAGTATATAAAATTTATATGAACATAACTTTTATAAACACATATACATAGGTATGCGGATGACTCAGTCGATTCAGTTTGCCGTCCTAATAAATAATATATTTACTAAATGAAGTCAATGGGGCATCTCAATCGATAATCGATGACTTAAAATATTCTGCAAAACATACCCTCTCAATTATTTAATTCACTGCCTCAAAATGTCCGCTCTCTTTTTGTACGTAAGCCGCTTAACAATTTAATTTCAAATGAATTATTAATGTTCATAATATTTATATTAATAATTATTACATTTGAACAAGAAATTATCCTAATCGCAATTTTAGCTTTAATAGCATAATGTTTAATGTATATATATATGAAACATTAAATTTTTCTTCTGTAATATAACTTCAACACCGAAATTTTCACAAACGTTCGCGAATATATGACTTCGCTCCTTGGTTGCTAAAAAACATATCATTTTCAGCCCCTTTCTGAAGATATTCTAAACCAATAAGTGACCAACAAAGATATCAAGATATCCTGAAAAACAAAACGGATTTCATACGACTTAATTTTCGACTGATTGTATCTATGGCAACTAAAGTATTCTGATGTTAATAAAATTCTGCATAAACGCAGAGAGCATAGTATAAATTTCGAGAAACAACCAAACTTTCCCATACTAATACGATCTTAAGAGCCCTGCATCCTCATTTAACAAAATTATAGCTCTTTTGCTTTAGCAATACAAAAAATAAATGTAAAACATTTTCATGGTTCCCTCAATAGCACCCGAAGACGCCGCCTCTACTCAACAGCCAAAACAAGGCCAACAAGTACACTATTGCGAGCTTCATTCAACGGGTAGCAGAGCCAACTTGTGGATCGACCTTTCAAATTTTCCGCCACTGAACGTCCTTATTTCTGCCACTCTAACGACGTCGTCATCTCTTGCGTGTACCGTCGTCACTCTGCCGATCAGCCACTGCAGGGGCCTTGGAGGCAAGGCAAACAAATAATGATATGTATGACTTAATCTTAGGCTTTCCACGCTTTCGAAAGGTTGTGCGAATTGGGCTACAATAATCGACGCCATAGACAGGAAATGGGCGGAGCGCTCGGAGTCGATCTGCAGGTAAATTCCTCATAATTTGTGCTGAAAGACGAGGTTTGCATTAAAAGCAACGGATACATTATCTCTGTCTGAGCACAGACCTCTTGAGCGTTGAATAAACCTCGAGAATGCTCTTGGGCCAGCATGACAATTTGTCGAATACAGGTATCTAATTAAGCTTCTAGCGAATTGGGACGTAGCGGTAACTTTGCATCATATGAAATAGGTCGTCCCCCTACTTGAAATATTGATAAGGAGCACCATGATCCATTTAATATCGCTTAAATAGACCAAGCGTGTTCCCTTTCGAACTCGATCTATGTCATCTTTAAATTTAACTCATTGGATGACATTAACGACAACTTAATTTTGATGTAGTGGTTAAAAAGGGTATATTGTATTTGTGAAAAATGCAAATTTATGTAACAGGCAAAAGCAAGCATCTCCGACCCCATAAAGTATATATTCTTGATCATCATCAATAGCCGAGTCGATTTAGCCATGTCCGTCTGTCTGTCCGTCCGTCCGTCCGTGCGTATGTAGGTCCTCCTAGTGCCTGCGCAGATCGAGTTTGTTTCCTATATCGACATCCCTTGCTTTTTGAAGAAATTAGGTAAATAATAAGAGCTAGTCACCAAACATTATATGTTGCTCTTAGAATATTATATATTTGTCAAGTATCTTTTATTTTATACCTATCGTCACCACCTTTTTTTGCCAACCAATTAAAGCCACAAGTTAAATACAATTGACTTTTTCAGAATACAGACATATTCTATGGTACAATAAGATATACTGTAGAAAATTTCATAAAAGTCGGCTAAAAAAAACCAAAGTTATATACAACTACCCAATTGAATGGGGCAGCAGCTTTAAGAATTTCTGTATACATGTACACACACATTCATGCGCGTCTGGTTCGCATTCCTTTTTTTATTGTAATTTCTGACTACGGAACCAGAAAAAAAACATATTCACCACTTTTACTTACACTTACACTAAAGCATTGAAACATAGAATGAGAAAATATAATCGACAAATAACCTAAAGATCAAACAAACTTGTTTTTCTTAAACCAACGAGAATAAAAATTGTGCAGAGCATAAACGCTCCCCCAAGAATTCAGCCATTCACCAGAAGATTACCTGAAACCCCTGCGGACGCCCTACCACAACATATGGTCCTTCGAGCCGGATATTTTTTACAATTTTTGGCTACCTATCCAGAATCGTACCCAGCAAGTATCGGTGGATCCGCCTTCACCCGCCGGCTCCATCTAGGGAGATGGACAGGGGTCAGCCTTGATGGAGCACAAAAAGACAACCGTGCTCCCGAGAGCATTAATCCGTCTTGGCAAGGCGTCCCGCGACACTCGGGCACTTTTAGACCCGTGCTGTCCGGTAAGTCTTATCGACGCATCTTTGCAAAGGCCTTCGGGCTATCCGTCACCCGCGTCGGTACAGACAACGCTTGTTCGTCTGTCATCCGTTCCTGGACCTCCAGCTTCCAGCGAGAGGTCATCCTGCAGGTGATGCCTCGTCTTCAATACCGGACCCCGTCGAAGCTCATCAGTGAGAAACTGAATGAGCACTTCAACAATGTCCGACTGGCAGACGATCGCTGGTTCCAGCCGGAACCCGCCAATCTGGTGTTGGGCTCGGACATCTTCGCCGAACTGATTCTCCAAGGCGTCCTGCCGAGCCATGGCGGCGCACCATTGGCCCAAAACACAGTGTTCGGGTAAGAACTACTTCAATGAATTTGGTTCTGACTCCGGACCAAAATAAAAAAAAAATATTCTCCACTTACACTTACAATTACACTAAAGCATTGTAACATAGAATGAGAAATACAGTCGACAAATAAAGCATTAACAGCCGAGTCTGTCCGTCTGTCTGTTTCTACGCGAACTAGTCTATCAGTTTTAAAACTATCTTAATGAAACCTTGCAGAAGTCCCACTTTCTCTTGCACGCAGCACATATGTCAAAACAAGCTGGATCGGACCACTATATCATATAGCTGCCGTAGAAACGATCAAAAATTAGGTTTGTGTATGAAAAAACATATTGTCTATCATAATATCTTGACCAAAATAGTCATTTATTAGTTTTACTGTACTCCTCATATATAGGCAAAATCCTATTAGGATCGGACCAATGTTCATATATCTGCCATTGGAACGATCGGTCGAAAATTAAGTTGTACGATTTTTGTTTTTCAAAATATATCTTGACCGCACTCGGCATTTATTAGTTTCGGAAGTTCGTACGAGGTCATCCATCAAGTGTTACGTCAGCGTCTTCATTTGCTTCACCAGCAAGAAAATGCATCTAGAGCTAGCACCTATCGACTGTTACAATTTTGAGTGTCCTAAAGCAATTCAACTCCACTCCTGGCAAACCCAGCCAAATTTGGTCCGACAACGCAACAAACTTTTTCGGATCGAAGAATGAGCTGGTGGATTTGAAACGCGTCTTGCTTAGCGATCCCCACATGGAAGCAGTTCGGCAATTCTGCCTCGCCGATGACATCGAGTGGAAATTTATCCCCCCTTCTCCGCGCTTTGGTGGACTATGGGAGGTGGCAGAGTTGGCCAAGCACTATTTCTATGGCTCTGTCGGCCGCTCTTTACTTACCTTTGAAGAGCTTCGTACTCTTGTTTGCCAAATCACAGCTATTATTAACTCACGCCCATTACTCCCGCTTTCAGAGAACCCAGCAGATCTAGATGTCATGACTCATGCTCATCTACTGCTTGGTGGTCCTTCATCAACCATCATCGATCTAGACTTGACCAAAATAAACTACGACTGTTTGGATGGCTGGCAGCGTCCGACGCAGCTACCACAGGTATTCTGGGACCGATGGCGTGAAAAGTACCTCACCTTGCTACAATGGCGCACTCAAACACAAGCGTAGTGCATCGACGACAAAGTGCTGGTTAGAGACTTAAGGGTCCTATTGAAAGTCAGGCTTCCAAGGGGGGAGTATGTTGGATTCTGCTCTCAATCGATAGGATTTCCATGTATAAGTCATTTTTATACATTTTTGAATGTATATAGTATATAAAATGTATATGAACATAACTTTTATAAACACATATACATAGGTATGCGGATGACTCAGTCGATTCAGTTTGCCGTCCTAATAAATAATATATTTACTAAATGAAGTCAATGGGGCATCTCAATCGATAATCGATGACTTAAAATATGCTGCAAAACATACCCTCTCAATTATTTAATTCGCTGCCTCAAAATGTCCGCGCTCTTCTTGTACGTAAGCCGCTTAACAATTAATGTATGTTATGATATCAAGATCATCAAAATAAATCATGTTTTACTTTAGAAAACTTCAAGCAAATGAATTATTAATGTTCACAATATTTATATTAACAATTATTACATTTGAACAAGAAATTATCCTAATCGCAATTTTAGCTTTAATAGCATAATGTTTAATGTGTATATATAGCACATTAAATTTTTCTTCTGTAATATAACTTCACCACCGAAATTTTCACAAACGTTTGCGAATATATGACTTCGCTCCGTGGTTGCTAAAAAAATGTATAACTTTCAGCCCCTTTCTTAAGATATTCTAAATCAATAAGTGGGCAACAAAGATATCAAGATATCCTGAAAAACAAAACGGTTTACATACGACTTAATTTTTGACTGATTGTATCTATGGCAACTATAGTATTCTGATGTTAATAAAATTCTGCATAAACGCAGAGAGCATAGTATAAATTTCGAGAAACAACCAAACTTTTCCATACAAATTAACTTTCCACCGATCGTTCGTATGGCAGCTATATGATATAGTGGTCCGATCTTAAGAGCCCTGCATCCTCTTTTATCAAAATTATAGCTCTTTTGCTTTAGCACTCAAACATAAGCGTAGTCCATCAACGACATGGTGCTCGTTAGAGACTTAAGGGTCCTATTGAAAGTCACGCTTCCAAGGGGGGATTATGTTGGAGTCTGCTCTCAATCGATAGGATTTCCATGTATAAGTCATTTTTATACATTTTTGAATGTATATAGTATATAAAATTTATATGAACATAACTTTTATAAACACATATACATAGATATGCGGATGATTCAGTCGATTCAGTTTGCCGTCCTAATAAATAATATATATACTTAACGAAGTCAATGGGGCATCTCAATCGATAATCGATGACTTAAAATATGCTGCAAAACATACCCTCTCAATTATTTAATTCACTGCCTCAAAATGTCCGCGCTCTTTTTGTACGTAAGCCGCTTAACAATTTATGTATATTATGATATCAAGATCATCAAAATAAGTCATGTTTTATTTTAGAAAACTTCAATCAAATGAATTATTAATGTTCATAATATTTATATTAATAATTATTACATTTGAACAAGAAATTATCCTAATCGCAATTTTAGCTTTAATAGCATAATGTTTAATGTATATAAATATAACACATTAAATTTTTCTTCTGTAATATAACTTCAACACCGAAATTTTCACAAACGTTCGCGAATATATGATTTCGCTCCTTGGTTGCTAAAAAACATATCATTTTCAGCCCCTTTCTGAAGATATTCTAAACCAATAAGTGAGCAACAAAGATATCAAGATATCCTGAAAAACAAAACGGATTTCATACGACTTAATTTTCGACTGATTGTATCTATGGCAACTATAGTATTCTGGTGTTAATAAAATTCTGCATAAATGCAGAGATCATAGTATAAATTTCGAGAAACAACCAAACTTTCCCATACTAATTAACTTTCCACCGATCGTTCGTATGGCAGCTATATGATATAGTGGTCCGATCTTAAGAGCCCTGCATCCTCATTTAACAAAATTATAGCTCTTTTGCTTTAGCAATACAAAAAATAAATGTAAAACATTTTCATGGTTCCCTCAATAGCACCCGAAGACGCCTTCTCTACTCAACAGCCAAAACAAGGCCAACAAGTACACTATTGCGAGCTTCATTCAACGGGTAGCAGAGCCAACTTGTTAATCGACCTTTCAAATTTTCCGCCACTGAACGTCCTTATTTCTGCCACTCTAACGACGTCGTCATCTCTTGCGTGTACCGTCGTCACTCTGCCGATCAGCCACTGCAGGAGCCTTGGAGGCAAGGCAAACAAATAATGATATGTATGACTTAATCTTAGGCTTTCCACGCTTTCGAAAGGTTGTGCGAATTGGGCTACAATAATCGACGCCACAGACAGGAAATGGGCGGAGCGCTCGGAGTCGATCTGCAGGTAAATTCCTCATAATTTGTGCTGGAAGACGAGGTTTGCATTAAAAGCAACGGATACATTATCTCTATGTCTGAGCACAGACCTCTTAAGCGTTGAATAAACCTCGAGAATGCTCTTGGGCCAGCATGACAATTTGTCGAATACAGGTATCTAATTAAGCTTCTAGCGAATTGGGACGTAGCGGTAACTTTGCATCATATGAAATAGGTCGTCCCCCTACTTGAAACATTGATAAGGAGCACCATGATCCATTTTACTATCGCTTAAATAGACCAAGCGTGTTCCCTTTCGAACTCGATCTATGTCATCTTTAAGTTCAACTAATTGGATGACATTAACGACAACTTAATTTTGATGTAGTGGTCCGATGTTAATAGGATTTTAAATATATATGCCAAGAACATATTTAACCCAGCTTTCGTCAAGACATCCTGGAAAAAAATATTTTTTTGTTAAGCCCTGAACCCATTTAAGATAGTTACAAGGATATATTGTATTTGTGAAAAATGCAAATTTATGTAACAGGCAAAAGCAAGCATCTCCGACCCCATAAAGTATATATTCTTGATCAGCATCAATAGCCGAGTCGATCTAGCCATGTCCGTCTGTCTGTCCGTCCGTCCGTCCGTGCGTATGTAGGTCGTCCTAGTGCCTGCGCAGATCGAGTTTGTTTCCTATATCGACATCCTTTGCTTTTTGAACAAATTAGGTAAATAATAAGAGCTAGTCACCAAACATTATATGTTGTTCTTAGAATATTATATATTTGTCAAGTATCTTTCATTTTAAACCTATCGTCACCACCTTTTTTTGCCAACCAGTTAAAGCCACAAGTTAAATACAATTGACTTTTTCAGAATACAGACATATTCTATGGTACAATAAGATATACTGTAGAAAATTTCATAAAAGTCGGCTAAGAAAAACCAAAGTTATATGCAACTACCCAATTGAATGGGGCAGCAGCTTTAAGAATTTCTGTATACATGTACACACACACATTCATGCGCGTCTGGTTCGCATTCCTTTTTTTATTGTAAGTACTTAATTATTGGTATGGCTGCTAACTAAAGGCATTCCTACTGAGGAAAGTACTTTTTTATACCCTTGCAGAGGATATTATAATTTTGTCCTGAAATGAGTAAAGCATAAAGGAGACATCTCCGACGCCATAAAGTATATGTTCACACAAGAAATGTATCTAGCCGTCGCTTCTTCAATGAAGTTGGTTCTGACTACGGAACCAGAAAAAAAACATATTCACCACTTTTACTTACACTTACACTAAAGCATTGAAATATAGAATGAGAAAATATAATCGACAAATAACCTAAAGATCAAACAAACTTGTTTTTCTTAAACCAACGAGAATAAAAATTGTGCAGAGCATAAACGCTCCCCCAAGAATTCAGCCATTCACCAGAAGATTACCTGAAACCCCTGCGGACGCCCTACCACAACATATGGTCCTTCGAGCCGGATATTTTTTACAATTTTTGGTTACCAATCCAGAATCGTACCCAGCAAGTATCGGTGGATCTGCAATAAAATTTTCCAGGAGCCGCTACAAATCCTATCAAGAAAAGTAGCAGTGCACCTACCTCAATTTGTGCATTGCCAAATTCCGGCAACTCCACACCGCGATCTCCGGAGAGATTCCCACAAATGCGCCCCAAGGCCCAAGTGCGACGCTTCGCGCCGCCTTCATCCGCCGGCTCCATCTAGGGAGATGGACAGGGGTCAGCCTTGATGGAGCATTAATCCCGAGAGCATTAATCCGTCTTGGCAAGGCGTCCCGCGACACTCGGGCACTTTTAGACCCGTGCTGTCCGGTAAGTCTTATCGACGCATCTTTGGCAAAGGCCTTCGGGCTATCCGTCACCCGCGTCGGTACAGACAACGCTTGTTCGTCCGTCATCCGTTCCTGGACCTCCAGCTTCCAGCGAGAGGTCATCCTGCAGGTGATGCCTCGTCTTCAATACCGGACCCCGTCGAAGCTCATCAGTGAGAAACTGAATGAGCACTTCAACAATGTCCGACTGGCAGAATATCGCTGGTTCCAGCCGGAACCCGCCAATCTGGTGTTGGGCTCGGACATCTTCGCCGAACTGATTCTCCAAGGCGTCCTGCCGAGCCATGGCGGCGCACCATTGGCCCAAAACACAGTGTTCGGGTAAGAACTACTTCAATGAATTTGGTTCTGACTCCGGACCAAAATAAAAAAAAAATATTCTCCACTTACACTTACAATTACACTAAAGCATTGTAACATAGAATGAGAAATACAGTCGACAAATAAAGCATTAACAGCCGAGTCTGTCCGTCTGTCTGTTTCTACGCGAACTAGTCTATCAGTTTTAAAGCTATCTTAATGAAACCTTGCAGAAGTCCCACTTTCTCTTGCACGCAGCACATATGTCAAAACAAGCTGGATCGGACCACTATATCATATAGCTGCCGTAGAAACGATCAAAAATTAGGTTTGTGTATGAAAAAACATATTGTCTATCATAATATCTTGACCAAAATAGTCATTTATTAGTTTTACTGTACTCCTCATATATAGGCAAAATCCTATTAGGATCGGACCAATGTTCATATATCTGCCATTGGAACGATCGGTCGAAAATTAAGTTGTACGATTTTTGTTTTTCAAAATATATCTTGACCGCACTCGGCATTTATTAGTTTCGGAAGTTCGTACGAGGTCATCCATCAAGTGTTACGTCAGCGTCTTCATTTGCTTCACCAGCAAGAAAATGCATCTAGAGCTAGCACCTATCGACTGTTACAATTTTGAGTGTCCTAAAGCAATTCAACTCCACTCCTGGCAAACCCAGCCAAATTTGGTCCGACAACGCAACAAACTTTTTCGGATCGAAGAATGACCTGGTGGATTTGAAACGCGTCTTGCTTAGCGATCCCCACATGGAAGCAGTTCGGCAATTCTGCCTCGCCGATGACATCGAGTGTAAATTTATCCCCCCCTTCTCCGCGCTTTGGTGGACTATGGGAGGTGGCAGAGTTGGCCAAGCACTATTTCTATGGCTCTGTCGGCCGCTCTTTACTTACCTTTGAAGAGCTTCGTACTCTTGTTTGCCAAATCACAGCTATTATTAACTCACGCCCATTACTCCCGCTTTCAGAGAACCCAGCAGATCTAGATGTCATGACATGCTCATCTACTGCTTGGTGGTCCTTCATCAACCATCATCGATCTAGTTTTGACCAAATTAAACTACGACTGTTTGGATGGCTGGCAGCGTCCGACGCAGCTACCACAGGTATTCTGGCTCGATGGTCCTATTGAAAGTCAGGCTTCCAAGGGGGGATTATGTTGGATTCTGCTCTCAATCGATAGGATTTCCATGTATAAGTCATTTTTATACATTTTTGAATGTATATAGTATATAAATTTATTTGAACATAACTTTTATAAGCACATATACATAGGTATGCGGATGACCCAGTCGATTCAGTTTGCCGTCCTAATAAATAATATATATACTTAATGAAGTCAATCAATCGATAATCGATGACTTAAAATATGCTGCAAAACATACCCTCTCAATTATTTAACTCGCTGCCTCAAAATGTCCGCGCTCTTTTTGTACGTAAGCCGCTTAACAATTTATGTATGTTATGATATCAAGATCATCAAAATAAATCATGTTTTATTTTAGAAAACTGGAGACAAGGCAAACAAATAATGATATGTATGACTTAATCTTAGGCTTTCCACGCTTTCGGAAGGTTGTGCTAATTGGGCTACAATAATCGACGCCACAGACAGGAAATGGGCGGAGCGCTCGGAGTCGATCTGCAGGTAAATTCCTCATAATTTGTGCTGAAAGACGAGGTTTGCATTAAAAGCAACGGATACATTATCTCTATGTCTGAGCACAGACCTCTTAAGCGTTGAATAAACCTCGAGAATGCTCTTGGGCCAGCATGACAATTTGTCGAATACAGGTATCTAATTAAGCTTCTAGCGAATTGGGACGTAGCGGTAACTTTGCATCATATGAAATAGGTCGTCCCCCTACTTGAAATATTGATAAGGAGCACCATGATCCATTTTACTATCGCTTAAATAGACCAAGCGTGTTCCCTTTCGAACTCGATCTATGTCATCTTTAAGTTCAACTAATTGGATGACACTAACGACAACTTAATTTGGATGTAGTGGTCCGATGTTAATAGGATTTTAAATATATATGCCAAGAACATATTTAACCCAGCTTTCGTCAAGACATCCTGGAAAAAAATATTTTTTTGTTATGCCCTGAACCCATTTAAAATGGTTAAAAAGGGTATATTGTATTTGTGAAAAATGCAAATTATGTAACAGGCAAAAGCAAGCATCTCCGATCCCATAAAGTATATATATTCTTGATCAGCATCAATAGCCGAGTCGATCTAGCCATGTCCGTCTGTCTGTCCGTCCGTGCGTATGTATGAACGCAAGGATCTTAGAACCTATAAGAGCTAGAGACTTGAAATTTTAGATGTAGGTCCTCCTAGTGCCTGCGCAGATCGAGTTTGTTTCCTATATCGACATCCTGTTTTTGAGCAAATTAGGTAAATAATAAGAGCTAGAGTCACCAAACATTATATGTTGCTATTAGAATATTATATACTTGTCAAGTATCTTTCATTTTATACCTTTCATCACCTACCTGCTACCACCCGAGAGCTATAAATCAAGTTAATAACCCAACTTTTACTGCCAACCAATTAAAGCCACAAGTTAAATACAATTGACTTTTTCAGAATACACAAATATTCTATGGTACAATGAGACATACTGTAGAAAATTTCATAATAATCGGCTAAAAAAACCAAAGTTATATGCAACTACCCAATTGAATGGGGCAGCAGCTTTAAGAATTTCTGTATACATGTACACACACACATTCATGCGCGTCTGGTTCGCATTCCTTTTTTATAATAAGTACTCTAGCCGTCGCTTTTTCAATGAAGTTGGTTCTGACTACGGAACCAGAAAAAAAACTTATTCACCACTTTTACTTACACTTACACTAAAGCATTGTAACATAGAATGAGAAAATACAATCGACAAATAACCTAAAGATCGAACAAACTTGTTTTTCTTAAACCAACGAGAAAAAAAATTGTGCAGAGCATAAACGTTCCCCCAAGAATTCAGCCATACACCAGAAGATTACCTGAAACCCCTGCGGACGCCCTACCACAACACATGGTCCTTCGAGCCGGATATTTTTTACAATTTTTGGCTTTCTTCCTATCCAGAATCGTACCCAGGATCCGCTACAAATCCAGGAGCCGCTACAAATCCTAGCAAGATAAGTAGCAGTGCACCTACCTCAATTTGTGCATTGCCAAATTCCGGCAACTCCACATCGCGATCTCCGGAGAGATTCCCACAAACGCGCCCCAAGGCCCAAGTGCGACGCTTCGCGCCGTCTTCATCCGCCGGCTCCATCTAGGGAGATGGACAGGTGTCCACGTTGATGCAGCACAAAAGGACAACCGTGCTCCCGAGAGCATTAATCCGTCTTGGAAACGGCACAGCGTCCCGCGACACTCGGGCACTTTTAGACCCGTGCTGTCCGGTAAGTCTTATAGACGCATCTTTGGTAAAGGCCTTCGGCCTATCCGTCACCCGCGTCGGTACAGACAACGCTTGTTCGTCCGTCATCCGTTCCTGGACCTCCAGCTTCTAGCGACAGGTCATCCTGCAGGTGATGCCTCGTCTTCAATACCGGACCCCATCGAAGCTCATCAGTGAGAAACTGAATGAGCACTTCAACAATGTCCGACTGGCAGACGATCGCTGGTTCCAGCCGGAACCCGCCAATCTGGTGTTGGGCTCGGACATCTTCCCCGAACTGATTCTCCAAGGCGTCCTGCCGAGCCTTGGCGGCGCACCATTGGCCCAACACACAGTGTTCGGATGAGAATACCGTCGCTAATTCAATGAATTTGGTTCTGACTCCACTATATCATATAGCTGCCATAGGAACGATCCGTCGACATATATGTTTTTGTATGAAAAAACTCGACATTTATTAGTTTTACTATTAAGATCGGACCACCATATCATATAGCTGCCACAGGAACGATCGGTCGAAAATTAAGTTTTTGAATAATAAAACATGTTTATCAAGATATTTTGACCTAACTCGGCATTTGTTAGTTTTACTATGCTCCCCATACATGCGCAAAATCCTATTAAGATCAGATTATTAAGTTGGTGTACGAAAAAACATTTTGTTTATCAAGAAATCTTGACCAACCTCTGCACTTATTAGTTCTACTATGCTCCACATATATATATGCAAAGTCCTATTAAGATCGAACCACTATATCATATAGCATCCACAGGAACGATCGTTCGAAAATTAATTTTATTTTATGAAAAAATATTCTATTTATCAAGAAATCTTGACCAAACTCGGAATTTATTGGTTTTACTATGCTCCTCATATTGATGCAAAATCATATCAAGATCGGACCTCCATATCATATAGCTGTCACAGGATCGATCGTTTGAAATTTAATTTTTTTTATGAACAAACATTTTGTTTATCAAGATATCTAGACCAAACTCGGCATTAAATAGTTTTACCATTCTGCAAAATCCTATTAAGATCGGACCACTATATCATATAGCTGCCATAGGAACGATTGGTCGAAAATTAAGTTGTTGTACGAAAAAACATTTTGTTTATCAAGAAATCTTGATTAAACTCGGCATTTATTAGTTTTACTATGCTCCTTATATATATGCAAAATGCTATTATGATCGGACCACTAAATCATATAGCATCCACAGGAACGATCGTTTGAAAATTAATTTTATTTTATGAAAAAACATTTTGTTTTTTGCTATTAAAGTGATACTACAATAAGCCACTGGTTTCCTTCCAGCAACACCTGAAGAATACTTATTTGACGCCACCCCCCAAACATTGGTCTTTCGAGTCGGATTTATATAAACCGTTCGCCCCTACACAAATTTTTTGGCAAAGATAGGTTAATAAAAAATTTCTTTCCTATATACATATATGTTCGGCAATATCCGCCATATTTTTACGGCCATACTTTTTTCCTAAGAAAACTGATTGGCAATTTTCTGAAAATACATGTATATATATAGTTTATATATATATAAATTATCCGATCCAAACTAAAAATTACTCCCGACTACAAAATAAATCCACTTCGAAATTTTATGTATGTACATACGTACGCACTCGTGCACTTTCCTAACTATAAAACAAAAAAAAGGTTGAGTTTATTACGTGTCCGCATTTAATCCGACAAGTTGCTTCAAAATTTTGTTTCCCAATTGATTTTGTTAATTCATATTCTTGGTTTGATACCCAAATATACACCAGGTTCACCAGCACACGTATTGTACATACACACACATATACTTATATCAAATCCGAATATAATTGTCCATATGCATTTTAATACACACCATCTTTAACATCTCGTAATATTTAATAAAAATAAATACTAACTCGAATTCAATTTTCTGGACTTATTTTTTTATTGTATAGTCCAAACGAACATATTTGTGCAACCACATAGTACATACATCCGATAAAAAATTCCGCAAGTTATATGTACTATGTGTGTAAACATGTAATATTTTCGTGCAAAATCCAATATTCTTTAAAATAAATAATACAGCACACATTTTATATATAATATGCAATTGCAACCGGCATATGTGCGTATATACATACATACACACACACACGCAAAACCCAACAGCTGTCAAACTGCATTTATGTTTACACGTTTGTATGCAATTGCACACAGTCCAATAGCAATAGTCCGATTTATATATTATAAGTGAACAAAAACACTACACATTAACGTCAAGGTTCCACATTTGTCAGCGGTGTACTCAGCCAGGATAGTGGGTATTTTATGAGTACCACATAAAAGTAACAATAGGCTATCCGTTACAGCATTCCAAGAATTAGCAATATCATAATAAAATTATCGAAAATTACCATTAAAATCCTTTATTATTATTTCCTATGTTATATAATTAATTATATTTTTGTAAATTTATCAAACCAAATAAAATTATTAACTAAATTTATCAAATCAAATAAATTTTGATTTGAAGTACAAGTGTTTTAAGTTTTCTCAATTGCAATCGAATTATAAGGTCGATTACTGGCTTGTATCGGCACTCCAGTTTTTTTTTTTTGGTGTTAAGCATCGCAACCACAGACGCGGGATTAACCAAGTTTATTGCTGTCACTGATAGGCTAAGTCAGTTTGAGGCAAAAATAAACACTCCTGAAGGCTCTGACCCGTCTCTCTATACGTGCCAGGTCCGTCGGGACCAAGTGAGAGCCTTGTGGGACAAGGTTGAAAAAGAGTTCGAGGTCAGTTCAATAGTAATCTCGGAAGCCGGTTCAATGGAAACCATTTCATTCATGCAGTCCAATTGTTACTCGGTATATGAGAGATGCGCCGCTAAACTTAGCAAGCAAATCGATACTGCCAACGCCCAAAATAGACCATCCGCTCAGTCCACCATTCCGACATATGCTCCCACGGGCTGTCGCTTACCACCTTGCGATACAGAAATCTTTAGCGGAGATTACATACGTTGGCTTACATTTCGAGACCACTTTACTTCAATTTACATAAATAATCCTAGGTTATCAGAGGTCGAAAAATTATTCCATCTCAATGCGAAAACCAGCGGGGAGGCTCAGGCGGTTGTATCCAACCGTTGACGAACGATGGCTTCCGATCAGCATAGGCCAATCTGACTGAGCGGTTTGAGAACCGAAAATTGTTAGTCAACAGCCAGCTCAAGGTTCTTTTAATTAATTAAGTAACTTCAGAGCACCGTTCAAGGTTGCTTAATAGCTCTGGAGTTATTTGAAATTAATATAGAAAACTAGGACTGTATCCTCGTGTACCTATGTTCGTCCAAATTACCCAAATTAACACTGTCCTTATGGGAACAGTCCATCTCGAGAAAAAACGACATCTCATCTTGGCTTGAGATGAAAGCCTTTCTCTTAAAACTCTAGAAGCGTAGAAGAGCTTAAGCAAAGCGCAAATACTCCGGCGCACTCCAGAATTGTTCACACAGAACCTCCTAATACTAGAAGGCTTAACTGATTTGAGAATAAGGTCCCTAACAAGCTGCAAGCCTGCAAATTGTGCTCCATGGAGAATCACCCTATCCGTCTGTGCCCACGATTTCCCCAAATGCCCGTCAGCGAACGGGCAACTTACATCAAACAGCAAAAACTATGTTTAAACTGTTTTGCTAGGGGTCATCAGTTAAGGGATTGCACAAGTGTTCACAATTGTTTTACGTGCAAGGGTCGTCACAATACCTCTTGCATCGTAGTGACATTTCACTATTGGGCCATACGGTAGTCCCGACGCCAGAATCAACAGCTCCCTCCAATCAATCCATACAGTCCACTCCATCCCAACAAATGAATGTTCACAATTTGGTTGCAATTAACACCCTCGGTAACAGCACGGCTGTTATATATGTTCGCCATTTGGGTGTAAATTATATAGCTCGTGCACTGATCGACTTGGGATCAGAGTCAACATTTATTTCCGAGCGACCCTTCCACCTGATAAAGCTGCCGTACACATCCGTACAGGCACAAGTATCGGGATTAAATCAAGCTGTTGCAGCGCAGCCTCGTAAGCTCTGCCATTTCAATATTGGCTCTCCCTCAAAGCCTCGTATCCAAATCGACGCATCAGCCTATGTCCTACCACATTTGGCAGGGAATCTACCATCATGTTCGTTCCCCCATGGCTACTTTCCATTTTGGCTTCTATCGCTATATGTGGGAATAAGTATTTGCTCGCAAGGCTTACGAGGCTTCCGGTGTCTAACAATTAAAAATTTCGGGGCACCCCTTTTAAAAGGTAGTTTAAGACATACTAATTGGATAAATGATTTATCGTTTGCGTCCTCCTCATAATTGAAGTCCATGGCAGATATTTTGCCGCGCTTGGGGCACTGCTTGTATTGGTGGCCAATTTCAAAACAATTTCCCCCTACCAGTCTTTTGGGACGCACGAAATCCTTGCTCAGATGACCAATTTACCGGTATTTGGGATATCTGGTCTCACGAAGTGAACGAGCTTCAACAGATTTCCGAAAGGTAGAAGGTTTATTTTGCATTTTCAAGCTGCACTGTTTGGTATCGCATCAATTATTGACGCAATTCACTCAATAAAGCAATGCAATGCAATAATACAATGGAGCGGCGTATCCAGAACGGTCTCTAAGCCGGTCAACTATATACTTTGTTCATGCCTGTCCATTGCTAGTCAGAGCATAGCATTGACTGAACCTCACTCACAGAGTCACTCAGTGAGACAGACTCGCTCACTGACAGAGGATCTCTCACTAATACGATCCCAATTAAAAATATGAAAATTCACTTCAAATTCAGAGTTTCTTATATGCCGCCGGATTTTTTTGCTAATAAAGTGATACTACAATAAGCCACTGGTTTCCTTCCAGCAACACCTGAAGAACACTTATTTGACGCCACCCCCCAAACATTGGTCCTTCGAGTCGGATTTATATAAACCGTTCGCCCCTACACAAATTTTTTGTCAAAGATAGGTAAATAAAAATTTTCTTTCCTATATACATATATGTTCGGCAATATCCGCCATATTTTTACGGCCATACTTTTTTCCTAAGAAAACTGATTGGCAATTTTCTGAAAATACATGTATATATATAGTTTATATATATATAAATTATCCGATCCAAACTAAAAATTACTTCCGACTACAAAATAAATCCAGTTCGAAATTTTATGTATGTACATACGTACGCAATCGTGCACTTTCCTAACTATAAAACAAAAAAAAGGTTGAGTCTGTCTGTGTCTGCATTTAATCCGACAAGTTGCTTCACAATTTTGTTTCCCAATTGATTTTGTTAATTCATATTCTTGGTTTGATACCCAAATATACACCAGGTTCACCAGCACACGTATTGTACATACACACACATATACTTATATCAAATCCGAATATAATTGTCCATATGCATTTTAATACACACCATCTTTAACATCTCGTAATATTTAATAAAAATAAATACTAACTCGAATTCAATTTTCTGGACTTATTTTTTTATTGTATAGTCCAAACGAACATATTTGTGCAACCACATAGTACATACATCCGATAAAAAATTCCGCAAGTTATATGTACTATGTGTGTAAACATGTAATATTTTCGTGCAAAATCCAATATTCTTTAAAATAAATAATACAGCACACATTTTATATATAATATGCAATTGCAACCGGCATATGTGCGTATATACATACATACACACACACACGCAAAACCCAACAGCTGTCAAACTGCATTTATGTTTACACGTTTGTATGCAATTGCACACAGTCCAATAGCAATAGTCCGATTTATATATTATAAGTGAACAAAAACACTACACATTAACGTCAAGGTTCCACATTTGTCAGCGGTGTACTCAGCCAGGATAGTGGGTATTTTATGAGTACCACATAAAAGTAACAATAGGCTATCCGTTACAGCATTCCAAGAATTAGCAATATCATAATAAAATTATCGAAAATTACCATTAAAATCCTTTATTATTATTTCCTATGTTATATAATTAATTATATTTTTGTAAATTTATCAAACCAAATAAAATTATTAACTAAATTTATCAAATCAAATAAATTTTGATTTGAAGTACAAGTGTTTTAAGTCTTCTCAATTGCAAATGAATTATAAGGTCGATTACTGGCTTGCACTCCAGTTTTTTTTTTGTTTTTAAGCATCGCAACCTCTCCTAAGAGAAGCGAGCACATCTGTTTTTCTACCCAATCGCTTCCGCCTAGTATGCCAACTGGCAAAAGGGAAGAAACAAAGCAACAATTAGCAGTTCCGTCCGCAAGCACCTCCAGAACTTCTCCGTCTGCAACAGCAGCCCTTAAAGTAAAAAAGGAAACATCGTCCCGGACTAAAACCGAATCATCCGCGTCCACGCCAAGGGGAATTGTTAAGGCACCTCTTAGTTCGAGGCCTAGTCCACTGATAAAAATCAGTCGCCCGTCGTCCAAAGCTAAATGCAAACATCCGATTTCTAAGCGAGCTAATACCAAAACGGTCCAAAATATGACAGACGCGGCCTAAACCAAGTTTATTGCTGTCACTGATAGGCTAAGTCAGTTTGAGGCAAAAATAAACACTCCTGAAGGCTCTGACCCGTCTCTCTATACGTGCCAGGTCCGTCGGGACCAAGTGAGAGCCTTGTGGGACAAGGTTGAAAAAGAGTACGAGGTCAGTTCAACAGTAATCTCGGAAGCCGGTTCAATGGAAACCATTTCATTCGTGCAGTCCAATTGTTACTCGGTATATGAGAGATGCGCCGCTAAACTTAGCAAGCAAATCGATAATGCCAACGCCCAAAATAGACCATCCGCTCAGTCCACCATTCCGACATATGCTCCCACGGGCTGTCGCTCACCACCTTGCGACACAGAAATCTTTAGCGGAGATTACGTTGGCTTACATTTCGAGACCACTTTACCTCAATTTACATAAATAATCCTAGGTTATCAGAGGTCGAAAAATTATTCCATCTCAATGCGAAAACCAGCGGGGAGGCTCAGGCGGTTGTATCCAACCGTTGACGAACGATGGCTTCCGATCAGCCTAGGCCAATCTGACTGAGCGGTTTGAGAACCGAAAATTGTTAGTCAACAGCCAGCTCAAGGTTCTTTTAATTAATTAAGTAACTTCAGAGCACCGTTCAAGGTTGCTTAATAGCTCTGGAGTTATCTGAAATTAATATAAAAAACTAGGACTGTATCCTCGTGTACCTATGTTCGTCCAAATTACCCAAATTAACACTGTCCTTATGGGAACAGTCCATCTCGAGAAAAAACGACATCTCATCTTGGCTTGAGATGAAAGCCTTTCTCTTAAAACGCTATCGCACTCTAGAAGCGTAGAAGAGCTTAAGCAAAGCGCAAATACTCCGGCGCACTCCAGAATTGTTCACACAGAACCTCCTAATACTAGAAGGCTTAACTGATTTGAGAATAAGGTCCCTAACAAGCTGCAAGCCTGCAAATTGTGCTCCATGGAGAATCACCCTATCCGTCTGTGCCCACGATTTTTCCAAATGCCCGTCAGCGAACGGGCAACTTACATCAAACAGTAAAAACTGCGTTTGAACTGTTTCGCTAGGGGTCATCAGTTAAGGAATTGCATCAGCCATTTGGCAGGAAATCTACGGTCATGTTCAAGATATCTTGAAAAACAAAATGTTTTTTCATACAAAAACTTAATTTTCGACCGATCGATGCTATGGCAGCTATATGATATAGTGGTCCGCTCTTAATAGGATTTTCCATATATATGAGCAGCTTAGTAAAACTAATAAATGGCGAGTTTGGTCAAGATATCTTGAAAACAAAATGTTTTTTCATACAAAAACTTAATTTTCGAACGATCGTTCCTATGGCAACTATATGATATAGTGGTGCGATCTTTATAAGATTTTGCACATATATGAGGAGTAAATTAAAACTAATAAATGCCGTGTTTGGTCAAGATATCTTGAAAAACAAAATGTTTTTTCATACAAAAACTTAATTTTCGTCCGATCGATCCTATGGGAGCTATATGATATAGTGGTCCGATCTTAAAAGGATTTTGCATATATATGAGGAGCTTAGTAAAACTAATAAGTGCCGAGTTTGGTCAAGATTTCTTGAAAAACAAAATGTTTTTTCATACAAAAACTTAATAAATGCAAACAGAAAGAGGGAGTTCTGCAAAGTTTCATTAAGATAGCCTTACAACTGAGGGACTAGTTCGCATAGAAACAGACAGACGGACAGACGGACATGGCTATATCGAGTCGGCTGTTGATGCTGATTAAGAATATATATACATTATAGGGTCGGAGATGTCTCCTTCTATGCGTTACACATTTCACGACAAAATTATAATACCCTCTGCAAGGGTGTAAAAATAAAATTCGAAAAACTCAAAAATGACTTTAGACTCTACCCCAACAAGAAGGGGGATAAATTTATACTAATAATTCGTTCTATATATAAAGATATATATTAATATATATGTAACATTTTTTTTCCTGTTTCACTGCACTTGCACGAGGTTTTTAGAGGGCCCTAATAAATGCACTTTGCCCAAACTTTTTGAAGTCTCTCACAAGATTTAATTAACTATATGTTTTTTTTTTTTTTTACTGAAAACATTTAACAGCAATTTACATGCATCTGCACGCTCCGGCCAACTTAATGGGCGATGTCATGTGGGCTTCTGATCAGCGGCGCGTCAATGGGGCCCAAAAGGCTACTCCCTTTTCCGGATTCCAGACTGTGAAAACGACACCTGCCTATTCTTGCTGGCATGAGCAAGGGACTGGCAGCTGATCTGTAGTTGAGGCTGACGTCTATTTAATGGAGGCAGAAATTACATTGCCGTCCCAAGAAATTAGTGCCGTCCAATGGGCACACGTGGCGCTTGCCTAAAAATAAGTGGGTTTTTATGTCAGAGATGGCGGCGGCAAGATTCATTCCTTCAAAACTTACTTTCGGCAGGTTAAAACTGTAACCAGATCTTGGCACAAAGAAATATATACAGCGAAAGGTTTATCATCAAACGACAAAAAAAAATTTATATTTCGCCAATTGGCCACTTTTAGGGTTTTCCTTTTTTTATTTTTGTTTTTGGTTCAATTTAGTTGGAATTTAAATTAAACGAGCTTGTTGCTTTTAGTTTAATTTTTTGGTGGGGCTATGTCCTTGCTGATTTTCAAGGGAATAAAAACAATTACCAGTTTAGCATTAAAATTGTGTGAGAATTTACTAAGCGCAAAATTTCAGCAGAACACCTCCTGTCCTTCACGAAAAGAAACAGGCTTGCAGGGTAAATTATATTGAGCCGGATTGCTTCAAATAATGACAACTCGTTCAATAATTCGTAATCGGTACCATGAGTGATCATATTCACCCCGAATAGGGCACGGTATGGAGATCACCCAATCGATTGGTGCACAGCAGACCTTAAGGAGCATGAAATCCCTGTAATATGTTCATCCCAATGGGTGTGATCCTTTTTTAAATACGAGCGAATGGCGGCGAGTATTGAGCGGTTAACTCGTTCTGCAGCATTGCTCTGCGGTGAATATAGAGCTGTATGCAGATGTTCAATGCCAAGTTCGACTAAGAAGGCATTGAACTCACGAGTTTTGAACTGGGTGCCGTTTTCACTTATTATTGTTTGTGGCACACCAAAACGATGGAAAATTTCTTCAAGAAGAAATTTTTGTATCACAGGTGAGGTGAATTTCTTCAGGAGCTGCAACCAATGATACTTGCTAATTGATCTAAGACTATTAACAATCCCACATGACCGCTTTTGCTTCTAGGGTATGGCCCAAGCAGGTTAATATAAAGCTTTTGAAGTGATCTGCAAGTTGGGATGTCATCACCCATAGGTGGCCGCAGGGTATAATTTGGAGCCTTAGTTTCTTTACATATCTCACAATTTCGTATGTATTCAGTTACATCTTTAACTAATCCTCGCAAGAACAAATGTCTGCAGATTTTCTCAATAGTTTTTTGCATGCCGGCGTGAGACGGCGTGAGACACAAAACAATTTGGGAAGTATTCACCTCCTCGTGGTTGAGTTAGCATGGCAGGGCGGGATCCTCTTGCTCCCTAGCTCTTTCGGGTGTGGTTCTTTTTGCCATGTCTCGAACTGCATACACAATTTTATTTTAGGATTCCTACAGAATCGAAAGTAAAGACCGATACTCCGAAGAAACAAAATCTCAAACAGGCATAACTTAACGACCACTAAAAGTGCCAATGCAATGGTGATAGCTTTCATTAGGGCATATATATTCCGTAGAGGCGAAGTCTTGGATGTAAGCTGACCCTCGCATTCAATACCCTCCCAGCCAGGATCTTCAGCGTTTAAGGTTTTGAAGATCCCAAAAAAACATTCTGCTACGACATTATATCACCATGTCACCAGGAAAGAAAACTTAGCAATTAATATTCAAAATCCGTAATTAATATTTATAATAAACAAAAGGATTATTCAATGAAATTTAATCCTTCCGCTAGATAATCTGCATCTTAGTACAAGTGGCATTAATGATTCAACAACAATTCAGTGACTAAAACTAATCAGTAAATATTTTTACAATGGCTCAAAAATTCTTCAAAAATAATTCATTTTATAAACTATTCAGTTAATTATGTTTTTTCTTATTGAGCAAAACCAAAAAATAAAAAATTCTCAAAATTTCGCTGAAGTGCATTTAATAATTATAGAATAAGGCTAGGCAATGAAAAAAAATGACATAAGGAAATTGAATTAAAGTGTAATCGGCAAAACCAAAAAAAACGAGGAAGAAGGGCTATCTTCGGCACGCCAAAGATCTAACACCCTTGCAGACCCAACCTTTTCATAATGCTCATAGTGCTTTGCCCCTATCTAAGAAGTACCGGGAAAATAGTAAATGACGAGTTTGGTCAAGATATCTTGATAAACAAAATGTGTTTTCATACAACTTAATTTTCGACCGATCGTTCCTATGTCAGCTATACGATATAGTGGACCGATCTTAATAATATTTTGCATATATATGAGGAGCATAGTAAAACTAATAAATGCCGAGTTTGGTCAAGATATCTTGAAAAACAAAATGTTTTTTCATACAAAAACTTAATTTCGACCGATCGTTCCTATGGCAGCTATATGATATAGTAGTCCGATCTTTATAGGATTTTGCACATATATGAGGAGTAAAGTAAACCTAATAAATGCCGAGTTTGGTCAAGATATCTTGAAAAACAAAATGTTTTTTCACACAAAAACTTAATTTTCGACCGATCGTTCCTATGGCAGCTATATGATATAGTGGTCCGATCTTTATAGGATTTTGCACATATATGAGGAGTAAAGTAAAACTAATAAATGCCGAGTTTGGTCAAGATATCTTGAAAAACAAAATGCTTTTTCATACAAAAACTTAATTTTCGACCGATCGATCCTATGGCAGCTATATGATATAGTGGTCCGATCTTAATAGGATTTTGCATATATATGAGGAGTATAGTGAACCTAATTAATGCCGAGTTTGGTCAAGATATCTTGATAAACAAAATGTTTTTTCATACAAAAACTTAATTTTCGAACGTTCGTTCCTATGGCAAATATATGATATAGTGGTCCGATCTTAATAGGATTTTGCATACATATGAGGAGTAAAGTGAAGCTAATAAATGCCGAGTTTGGTCAAGATATCTTGATAAACAAAATGTTTTTTCATACAAAAGCTTAATATTCGACCGATCGATCCTATGGCAACTATATGATATAGTGGTCCGATCTTAATGAGATTTTGCATACATATGAGGAGTATAGTAAAACTAATAAATGGCGAGTTTGGTCAAGATATGTTGATAAACAAAATGTTTTCTCATACAAAAACTTAATTTGCGACCGATCGTTCCTATAGCAGCTATATAATATAGAGCTCCGATCTTAATAGGATTTTGCATACATGTGAGGAGTTAAGTGAACCTAATAAATGCCGAGGTTGGTCAAGATATCTTGATAAACAAAATGTTTTTTCATACAAAAACTTAATTTTCGAACGATCGTTCCTATGGCAAATATATGATATAGTGGTGCGATCTTAATAGGATTTTGCATACATATGAGGAGTAAAGTGAACCTAATAAATGCCGAGTTTGGTCAAGATATCTTGATAAACAAAATGTTTTTTCATACAAAAACTTAATTTTCGACCGATCGATCCTATGGCAGCTATATGATATAGTGGTCCGATCTTAATGAGATTTTGCATATATATGAGGAGTATAGTAAAACTAATAAATGCCGAGTTTGTTCAAGATATGTTGATAAACAAAATGTTTTCTCATACAAAAACGTTATTTGCGACCGATCGTTCCTATAGCAGCTATATGATATAGAGGTCCGATCTTAATAGGGTTTTGCATACATATGAGGAGTAAAGTAAACCTAATAAATGCCGAGTTTGGTCAAGATATCTTGAAAAACAAAATGTTTTTTCATACAAAAACTTAATTTTCGACCGATCGATCCTATGGGAGATATATGATATAGTGGTCCGATCTTAATGAGATTTTGCATATATATGAGGAGCTTAGTAAAACTAATAAATGCCGAGTTTGGTCAAGATATGTGATAAACAAAATGTTTTCTCATACAAAAACTTAATTTGCGACCGATCGTTCCTATAGCAGCTATATGATATAGAGGTCCGATCTTAATAGGGTTTTGCATACATATGAGGAGTAAAGTAAAACTAATAAATGCCGTGTTTGGTCAAGATATCTTGAAAAACAAAATGTTTTTTCATACAAAAACTTAATTTTCGACCGATCGATCCTATGGGAGCTATATGATATAGTGGTCCGATCTTAAAAGGATTTTGCATATATATGAGGAGCTTAGTAAAACTAATAAGTGCCGAGTTTGGTCAAGATATCTTGAAAAACAAAATGTTTTTTCATACAAAAACTTAATAAATGCAAACAGAAAGAGGGAGTTCTGCAAAGTTTCATTAAGATAGCCTTACAACTGAGGGACTAGTTCGCATTGAAACAGACAGACGGACAGACGGACATGGCTATATCGAGTCGGCTGTTGATGCTGATTAAGAATATATATACATTATAGGGTCGGAGATGTCTCCTTCTATGCGTTACACATTTCACGACAAAATTATAATACCCTCTGCAAGGGTGTAAAAATAAAATTCAAAAAACTCAAAAATGACTTTAGACTCTACCCCAACAAGAAGGGGGATAAGTTTATACTAATAATTCGTTCTATATATAAAGATATATATAATTATATATGTAACATTTTTTTTTTTCTGTTTCACTTCACTTGCACGATGTTTTTAGACGGCCCTAATAAATGCACTATGCCCAAACTTTTGGAAGTCTCTCACAAGATTTAATTAACTATTTGTATTTTTTTTTTTACTAAAAACATTTAACAGCAATTTACATGCATCTGCACGCTCCGGCCAACTTAATGGGCGTGTCATGTGGGCTTCTGATCAGCGGCGCGTCAATGGGGCCCAAAAGGCTACTCCCTTTTCCGGATTCCAGACTGTGATCACGTCGCCTGCCCTTTCTTGCTGGCATGAGCAAGGGACTGGCAGCTGATCTGTAGTTGAGGCTGACGTCTATTTACTGGAGGCAGAAATTACATTGCCGTCCCAAGAAATTACAGTGCCTTCCAATGGGCACACGTGGCGGTTGCCTAAAAATAAGTGGGTTTTTATGTCAGAGACGGCGGCGGCAAGATTGATTCCTTCAAAACTTACTTTCGGCAGGCAAGCAAGAACTGGTTACAACTGTAACCAGATCTTGGCACAAGGAAATATATAGAGCGAAAGGTTTATCATCAAACGACAAAAAAAAAATTTATATTTCGCCAATTGGCCACTTTTAGGGTTTTCTTTTTTTTATTTTTGTTTTTGGTTCAATTTAGTTGGAATTTAAATTAAACGAGCTTGTTGCTTTTAGTTTAATTTTTTGGTGGGGCTATGTCCTTGCTGATTTTCAAGGGAATAAAAACAATTACCAGTTTAGCATTAAAATTGTGTGAGAATTTACTAAGCGCAAAATTTCAGCAGAATACCTCCTGTCCTTCACGAAAAGAAACAGGCTTGCAGGGTAAATTATATTGAGCCGGATTGCGCTCATAGGCTTTCCTGATGTTTTTCTGAATATCTGTCCTTAGCAATGCCAAATGGTCAGACCACAACAGGAGGATCAGCGGTTCTTCAAATAATGACAACTCGTTCAATAATTCGTAATCGGTACCATGAGTGATCATATTCACCCCGAATAGGGCACGGTATGGAGATCACCCAATCGATTGGTGCACAGCAGACCTTAAGGAGCATGAAATCCCTGTAATATGTTCATCCCAATGGGTCTGATCCTGTTTTAAATACGAGCGAATGGCGGCGAGTATTGAGCGGTTGACTCGTTCTGCAGCATTTCTCTGCGGTGAATATAGAGCTGTATGCAGATGTTCAATACCAATGTCAGGAGCTGCAACCAATGATACTTGCTAATTGATCTAAGATTATTAACAATCCCACATGACCGCTTTTGCTTCTAGGGTATGGCCCAAGCAGGTTAATATAAAGCCTTTGAAGTGATCTGCACGTTGGGATGTCATCACCCATAGGTGGCCGCAGGGTATAATTTGTAGCCTTAGTTTCTTTACATATCTCGTACTTTCGTATGTATTCAGTTACATCTTTAACTAATCCTCGCAAGAACAAATGTCTGCAGATTTTCTCAATAGTTTTTTGCATGCCGGCGTGAGACGACATTATGTTGTCATGGGCTTGTTTGAGCTCATCAACTTTAACTCGATCAGGCACCCATAGTTTCCACGAAAGATTTTCTTGTGTCGAGTCTCCTCTCGAATGTTCGGCGCGTACATACAAAAACTTATCAACGATTTTTATGTCCGGAAACTGAGTAAAATTTAGGGAAAATTTATCTTTAATTTGTACATAGCTAGCGTCCATAAATGTATCGGACTCAAGATCTATTACAGGACCCATGTCAGCGTCGGTCATATATTCAACACACAACGAAGGCGACTTCGTCAGTCGGCGAATGCGCTAAAACAGAAGACGAAAACGTGCACGATGCAAAGAAGGGCAGCATGCCGAAAACGACGAAGACGGGAGTTGGAGTTCGGCCTTAGACGAGAAAGGTTGTGAGTAGCATGTACTGTGGTGATGCAACTCTAGCAATACATATCGGGTAGCAACGGTGACGGCGGTTGGCAGCCAATCTTCACAAAACAATTTGGGAAGTATTCACCTCCTCGTGGTTGAGTTAGCATGGCAGGGCGGGACCCTCTTGCTCCCTAGCTCTTTCGGGTGGGGGGGTTCTTTTTGCCATGTCTCGACCTGCATACACAATTTTATTTTAGGATTCCTACAGAATCGAAAGTAAAGACCGATACTCCGAAGAAACAAAATCTCAAACAGGCATAACTTAACGAGCACTAAAAGTGCCAATGCAATGGTGATAGCTTTCATTAGGGCATATATATTCCGTAGAGGCGAAGTCTTGGATGTAAGCTGACCCTCGCATTCAATACCCTCCCAGCCAGGTCTTCAGCGTTTAAGGTATTGAAGATCCCAAAAAAATATTCTGCTACGACATTATATCACCATGTCACCAGGAAAGAAAACTTAGCAATTAATATTCAAAATCCGTAATTAATATTTATAATAAACAAAAGGATTATTCAATAAAATTTAATCCTTCCGTTCGATAATCTGCATCTTAGTACAAGTGGCATTAATGATTCAACAACAATTCAGTGACTAAAACTAATCAGTAAATATTTTTACAATGGCTCAAAAATTCTTCAAAAATAATTCATTTTATAAACTATTCAGTTAATTGTTTTTTCTTATTGAGCAAAACCAAAAAATAAAAAATTCTCAAAATTTCGCTGAAGTGCATTTAATAATTATAGAATAAGGCTAGGCAATGAAAAAAAATGACATAAGGAAATTGAATTAAAGTGTAATCGGCAAAACCAAAAAAAACGAGGAAGAAGGGCTATCTTCGGCACGCCAAAGATCTAATACCCTTGCAGACCCAACCTTTTCATAATGCTCATAGTGCTTTGCCCCTATCTAAGAAGTACCGGGAAAATAGTAAATGACGAGTTTGGTCAAGATATCTTGATAAACAAAATGTTTTTTCATACAACTTAATTTTCGACCGATCGTTCCTATGTCAGCTATACGATATAGTGGTCCGATCTTAATAATATTTTGCATATATATGAGGAGCATAGTAAAACTAATAAATGCCGAGTTTGGTCAAGATATCTTGAAAAACAAAATGTTTTTTCATACAAAAACTTAATTTCGACCGATCGTTCCTATGGCAGCTATATGATATAGTAGTCCGATCTTTATAGGATTTTGCACATATATGAAGAGTAAAGTAAACCTAATAAATGCCGAGTTTGGTCAAGATATCTTAAAAAACAAAATGTTTTTTCACACAGAAACTTAATTTTCGACCGATCGTTCCTATGGCAGCTATATGATATAGTGGTCCGATCTTAATAGGATTTTGCATATATATGAGGGGTTTAGTAAAACTAATAAGCGCCGAGTTTGGTCAAGATATCTTTAAAAGCAAAATGTTTTTTCATACAAAAACTTAATAAATGCCGAGTTTTGGTCAAGATATCTTGAAAAACAAAATGTTTTTTCATACAAAAACTTAAATTTCGAACGATCGTTCCTATGGCAGCTATATGATATAGTGGTCCGATCCAGCTGGTTTTCACATATGTGCTGCGTGCAACAGAAAGAGGGAGTTCTGCAAAGGGTGTAAAAATAAAATAAACGAGAAAGAAGGGCTTTCGGCACGCTAAAGATCTAATACCCTTGCAGACCCAACCGTTTCATAATGCTCATAGTGCTTTGCCTCTATCTAAGAAGTACCGGGAAAATAGTAAATGACGAGTTTGGTCAAGATATCTTGAAAAACAAAATGTTTTTCATACAAAAACTTAATTTTCGACCGATCGATCCTATGGCAGCTATATGATATAGTGGTCCGATCTTAATAGGATTTTGCATACATATGAGGAGTATAGTGAACCTAATTAATGCCGAGTTTGGTCAAAATATCTTGATAAACAAAATGTTTTTTCATACAAAAACTTAATTTTCGAACGTTCGTTCCTATGGCAAATATATGATATAGTGGTCCGATCTTAATAGGATTTTGCATACATATGAGGAGTAAAGTGAACCTAATAAATGCCGAGTTTGGTCAAGATATCTTGATAAACAAAATGTTTTTTCATACAAAAACTTAATATTCGACCGATCGATCCTATGGCAACTATATGATATAGTGGTCCGATCTTAATGAGATTTTGCATACATATGAGGAGTATAGTAAAACTAATAAAGGGCGAGTTTGGTCAAGATATGTTGATAAACAAAATGTTTTCTCATACAAAAACTTAATTTGCGACCGATCGTTCCTATAGCAGCTATATAATATAGAGCTCCGATCTTAATAGGATTTTGCATACATGTGAGGAGTAAAGTGAACCTAATAAATGCCGAGGTTGGTCAAGATATCTTGATAAACAAAATGTTTTTTCATACAAAAACTTAATTTTCGAACGATCGTTCGTATGGCAAATATATGATATAGTGGTCCGATCTTAATAGGATTTTGCATACATATGAGGAGTAAAGTGAACCTAATAAATGCCGAGTTTGGTCAAGATATCTTGATAAACAAAATGTTTTTTCATACAAAAACTTAATTTTCGACCGATCGATCCTATGGCAGCTATATGATATAGTGGTCCGATCTTAATGAGATTTTGCATATATATGAGGAGTATAGTAAAACTAATAAATGCCGAGTTTGGTCAAGATATCTTGAAAAACAAAATGTTTTTTCATACAAAAACTTAATTTTCGACCGATCGTTCCCATGGCAGCTATATGATATAGTGGTCCGATCTTAATAGGATTTTGAATATATATGAGGAGTAAAGTAAAACTAATAAATGCCGAGTTTGGTCCAGATATCGTGTTAAACAAAATGTTTTTTCATACAAAAACTTAATTTTCGACCGATCGTTCCTATGGCAGCTATATGATATAGTGGTCCGATCCAGCTGGTTTTCACATATGTGCTGCGTGCAACAGAAAGAGAAAGAGTTCTGCAAAGTTTCATTAAGATAGCTTTAAAACTGAGGGACTAGTTCGCATAGAAACAGACAGACGGACAGACGGACATGGCTATATCGACTCGGCTGTTGATGCTGATTAAGAATATATATACTTTATAGGGTCGGAGATGTCTCCTTCTATGCGTTTCATATTTCAGGACAAAATTATAATACCCTCTGCAAGGGTATAAAAAAATTCAAAAATGACTTTAGACTCTACCCCAACAAGAAGGGGGATAAATTTATACTATTAATTCGTTCTATATATAAAGATATATATAAAAATATATACATATGTAACATTTTTTTTTTCCATAATAAATGCACTATGCCCAAACTTTTGGAAGTCTCTCACAAGATTTAATTAACTATTTGTTTTTTTTTTTACTAAAAACATTTAACAGCAATTTACATGCATCTGCACGCTCCGGCCAACTTAATGGGCGTGTCATGTGGGCTTCTGATCAGCGGCGCGTCAATGGGGCCCAAAAGGCTACTCCCTTTTCCGGATTCCAGACTGTGATCACGTCGCCTGCCCTTTCTTGCTGGCATGAGCAAGGGACTGGCAGCTGATCTGTTGTTGAGGCTGACGTCTATTTAATGGAGGCAGAAATTACATTGCCGTCCCAAGAAATTACAGTGCCGTCCAATGGGCACACGTGGCGGTTGCCTAAAAATAAGTGGGTTTTTATGTCAGAGACGGCGGCGGCAAGATTGATTCCTCCAAAACTTACTTTCGGCAGGCAAGCAAGAACTGGTTACAACTGTAACCAGATCTTGGCACAAGGAAATATATAGAGCGAAAGGTTTATCATCAAACGACAAAAAAAAATTTATATTTCGCCAATTGGCCACTTTTAGGGTTTTCTTTTTTTTTATTTTTGTTTTTGGTTCAATTTAGTTGGAATTTAAATTAAACGAGCTTGTTGCTTTTAGTTTAATTTTTTGGTGGGGCTTTGTCCTTGCTGATTTTCAAGGAAATAAAAACAATTGCCAGTTTAGCATTAAAATTGTGTGAGAATTTACTAAGCGCAAAATTTCAGCAGAACACCTCCTGTCCTTCACGAAAAGAAACAGGCTTGCAGGGTAAATTATATTGAGCCGGATTGCGCTCATAGCCTTTCCTGATGTTTTTCTGAATATCTGTCCTTAGCAATGCCAAATGGTCAGACCACAACAGGAGGACCAGCGGTTCTTCAAATAATGACAACTCGTTCAATAATTCGTAATCGGTACCATGAGTGATCATATTCACCCCGAATAGGGCACGGTATGGAGATCACCCAATCGATTGGTACACAGCAGACCTTAAGGAGCATGAAATCCCTGTAATATGTTCATCCCAATGGGTGTGATCCTTTTTTAAATACGAGCGAATGGCGGCGAGTATTGAGCGGTTAACTCGTTCTGCAGCATTGCTCAACGGTGAATATAGAGCTGTATGCAGATGTTCAATGCCAAGTCCGTTTTCACTTATTATTGTTTGTGGCACACCAAAACGATGGAAAATTTGTTCAAGAAGAAATTTTTGTATCACAGGTGAGGTGAATTTCTTCAGGAGCTGCAACCAATGATACTTGCTAATTGATCTAAGACTATTAACAATCCCACATGACCGCTTTTGCTTCTAGGGTATGGCCCAAGCAGGTTAATATAAAGCCTTTGAAGTGATCTGCAAGTTGGGATGTCATCACCCATAGGTGGCCGCAGGGTATAATTTGGAGCCTTAGTTTCTTTACATATCTCGCAATTTCGTATGTATTCAGGTACATCTTTAACTAATCCTCGCAAGAGCAAATGTCTGCGGATTTTCTCAATAGTTTTTTGCATGCCGGCGTGAGACGACATTATACTGTCATGGGCTTGTTTGAGCACATCGACTTTAAGTCGATCAGGCACCCATAGTTTCCACGAAAGACTTTCTTGTGTCGAATCTCCTCTGTTCGGTGCGTCCATACAAAAACTTATCAACAATTTTTATGTCCGGAAACTGAGTAAAATTTTGGGAAAATTTGTCTTTAATTTGTACATAGCTAGCGTCCATAAATGTATCGGACTCAAGATCTATTACAGGACCAATGTCTAATTGAGCGAGTTTATTCTCAAGCAAACGAGATAAAGCGTCGGGAACAATGTGCTCTTTGCCTTTCCGATGGTAGACGGAAAATTTTAATTGTTTCAGTCTAAAAACCCATCGTGCCAGTCTACCCGATATATTTTGCTGGCGCATAAGCCTTAGCAAACTAGAATTGTAGGTAACCACTTCCTGGAGTTCCAAATAACATCGGAACTTCTCGATGGCTAATATGACTGCTAGACATTCATGCTTGATAACCCTGTAGTTTCGCTGAGCACGTCTTAATTTTTTTGACATGAAAGCTATCGGTTGTTCTTCATTATCTTCAGACATCTGTACTAAAACGGCGGCAATGCCTAAATCACTAGCGTCACAATGTAAGAAAAATTTCTTCTTAAAGTCAGCATTTTTTAAAACCGGCGAGGATGTTAGCACTGTTTTTAAGTTGTCCATTGCGATCTGTGCTTCAGGGGTCCACTCAAAACTTTTTCTTTGTCGATAATATGTCCGTTATGGGGCAAGTCAGATCGGAAAAGTTGCATATAAACCGACGATACCAACCGCAAACTTCTAGAAATCTTCGAACTAGCTTCAAGTTTTTTGGCGCCGGCCAATTTACCATACAAACTACTTTTTCCGGATCTGTACAAATACCCCCGCTACCAATCACGTAACCAAGATAATTGATACTTGTTACACAGAATTGACTTTTCGAAATATTTAAAGTCAAGTTGGCTTTTCTAACTGCTCAGCGATGCGATCCAATACCGCCAGATGTGAACTGAAATATTCTGACACAATACACAGGTCATCTAAATAACCAAAGACGCAATAGCGCAGGTCAGAAGGAATTATCTTGTCCATTAACCGACACATGGTAGAAGGCGCGTTACAAGGCCAAAGGGCATGACCTTAAACTGATATAGCGGTCTTCCGGGGACCGTATAAGCAGTGAGAGGCTTTGAATCCTCGGAAAGTTCTACTTGCCAATAGGCGTCTTTCAAATCTAGTTTGGATATTATATTCGCCTTATAAATGCCATCGATGCTCGGCAGAGGATAAGCATCTTTTTTTGTGGCGTTATTCAGTCTTCGAGCATCCAGTCTAAGGCGAACCTTGTTGGCCTTAAGGACGAGTCGCATAGGAGAGCTCAAGGCGCTTACAGACGGCGCAATAACTGCAACATGCGATCAATTTCTGCATATAACAACTTTTCTACGGCCGGACTTACAGGATAGAATCTTTGTTTCACTGGACGTGCGTCTCCTATATCTATATGGTGTTGGATCAATGTTGTGCGACCTAATCTATCAGCAGCGTTGGGGAACAACTGCCTTACTACGTGCAGCTGTTGCGTTTGCTCGCTATCTAAGGGGTATGCAATCGACTCTGTTTCCTGCCTTTTTTCCATTGATTTTAGCTCTACAGAATTTATAATGCTTGGCGCAGGCACAAAGGCTCTCCAAAAATCATGACCGAAAATTAGATTTTGGTTTATAGAAGGAATCACATACAGTTTCAAGGACTTGGTTGCCGATTTATACTGCATTTTAACTTCAAGCACTCCAATGACTCTCTGACTATGGCCATCTGCTGTTCTGACATGTGATTTAATATGCTTAAATTTCGGCATTGCGGTAAAATCTTGTTTTGCCAGCGAATAACCTATGCAGCTAATATTCGCGCTTGTATCCAATAGACCGAGCTCAGTAAAGGTTAAAATTGACACTTCGGCATAGCTGCGCATATCGGTGGGATTGCAAAAAACTGTCGAAACTAAAAGCTTGCTGTGTAACTTGATTTTTGAATAATAATTTTTTAGGCGCTGCGTACGTTGAGAACTCTGGTGTTTTTCTTCAAAAAAAATCTTATTTCGGACATGCAAATAATTAGCTAACCGTTCATGATACGGTAAAAATCGTAATTTAATAGTCTTAGCTATTTCTTAATTGTTGGAATGTGACTTTAAAGTCTGTGTAGGGACCAAGATTTGCTTTGGTCCACAGGTAAAAAGTTCGTATGGGAATTAATTAGATTTTTGGGGGCATCCGACTGCTGCTGGATGCACCCTTCTGTTACTTTTCCGAAGCTTTACGGATACAGTTTTGTCACTGGGGCTTATAAATGTTGGGTGCCCCGCTTCCGTAACAAAATATACGGCGGTCAGCAAGGCAATTTTCCCACAGATGCCCTTGCTCTTCGAAGTTCCAACATTTAAGGTTGCCATGACATCTACGAATTGCTGCGATGTCAAAGTTTGTATCTTCTGAATTTTCTAGCTCCGGTTCATTAAAAGACTCTTCTAGTCCATATACTTGACGACGGCCAATAGTCCTGGATTTATTCATACCATCATTGCGACAACTGAGCTCATGAACTAAATTCTTGTTCATTTGGACCAATCTACGTAGATGGCCAACTGAACTTATTGGCTGGTATAGCAGTTTATGTGGGGTTTCGGTTAATAAATTATTTTATAAAATTTCGATTAACTCCTCCTCGTCAATTTTAATTGCAAATTTATCGATCAGTGACGCTACAGCGTCATGGAAGGACACAAATGATTTCCCAGGGTTTTGCTTTCTAGCTCTTACCAGTTCCTTGCTCATAAAATCGGAGCGATAATCTTTGTACTGATGGCGAAGTGCAGTACAAAATTCAGTTCAGACGATGTGGTCTACCTGCTTGTGATACCGCCAGTACCAGCACATGTAAGTGCTTACAGATACAAATAAAGTCGCTGTCTAAAGTTTCATCAGTTTTGACTCTTTATAGAAATTCTTCTACCCCTAATCCTTCGGTAGACCCATCGAAATGAAGATTCCATTTTGCATGGTGTCAGCAATTTTTACATTTCGGAATGACGAACTACTAAGCGACACCGGGATCGGAGTTGGTAACACTCTTGGAAAGGGTGTTGCTTGTATTTGCAGTGATGATATAACGCGAGTGATTGATTGTTCGATCATCTCCTGCATTATCCTATAGTTCACTCCCAGATTTTGGCGGGTATTATTGGACTGAGTGGGTCTTCCTCTTCTTCTTACACCAGAAGCTGGTCGTGCAGGAGCGATTTCAGGTGGATTCGTGCTATTGCTAGCGTCGAGTCCTGATTGTGGTACATCACTAACATCTAATAACCTTGCTGTTGGATTCTCGCCACTCTAAATCGGATCAGGATGAAGAGATTTTGTTAGACTGTGGATACCGTTCTCCCTATGTTCGTTGGTGGAGGTTGAGCAGATTGTTTTCCTCTCGGCGATCAATTTCCAACAACTAATTTAATTGAGGCTGGATCAATCACAGCACTACAACTGGGATATTTAGCATGGTTTACCAACCAACATTCCTTGCAATATCAAGACTGTGTATTGTCCATTACTAACTGGCATAGAACACAGTGATTATCAGCTCTCTCTGACGAAGGCTGTACATTTTGCGGGCTGCGTAAAAGCATCATGATTCATTAATTCTTTCCTGATTCGTGACATTGGTTTGGTAACATGATAGAGTAGAAGTTATTTTTTATTTATTTTTTTTTAATTACGAGATATAATAGCCTCAATGAAAGTAGGTAATTTATCTGGTTTATTGAGACTACTTTAGAAAGCGGTCTCTAATATTCAACATTTTAATCCAGTCAGAAATGTTCGGCAAGGATTCGCAAATCATCATATGGCCAAGCTCCGCGCAATATTCTAATTATCTTTGATAGTATCGTTAATACAAAACCATTCAATCTAACTTTATAACTTTTGGCTCCACAAAGACTGAGATTTACTTAACCATCAACAAGATATCAAGTAGCAATCAGTACTGATATCTTATTAAAATATGCTATATTCTAAAATTGCATTTGAAAGTATTTCTACCTATGCAAACCTAAGCTGTTGTTTCTCGAAAATTATAAGAAAGAAAACGAGCAAATGTATGGGACCGATTGTATAGCTGGTGTTAATAACTATAGTCGTGTTTATATATAGGCACTCAACAATATAGTAAGGTCAGATTCTCGGCATAATTCAAGCTCTGAATTGTAAGCATCGTAGTCCTAATTACTATCAAGATAAAAAGTAGATAGATAGATAGATAGATAGATAAATAGATAGAGATACAAGCATACTACCAGTATCTGCGCATGCGGAAGTTAGACTAAACCAGTCCCATCGACGTCAGCGTGCGTGGTCAATAATATAAAAACAAATTTTTTTTTTTTTTTTTTATATTCAACCTCGTGCCCCGCGCTTGGGCGCCAAAAATTTATATAGCATGTACTGTGGTGAAGCTACTCTAGCAGTACATATCGGGTAGCAACGGTGACGGCGGTTGGCAGCCAATCTTTACAAAATAATTCGGGATGTATTCACCAAGGCTCCTCGTGTTTGAGTTAGCATGGCAGGGCGGGATCTTCTTGCTCCCTAGCTCTTTCGGGTGGGGGGTTCTTTTTGCCATGTCTCGACCTGCATACATTAGAGACCGATACTCCGAAGAAACAAAATCTCAAACAGGCACAACTTAACGAGCACTAAAAGTGCCAATACAATGGTGATAGCTTTCATAAGGGCATATATATTCCGTAGAGGCGAAGTCTTGGATGTAAGCTGACCCTCACGTTCGATACCCTCCCAGCCATGATCTTCAGCGTTTAAGGTTTTGAAAATTCCAAAAAAAAACATTCTGCTACGACATTATATCACCATGTCACCAGGAAAGAAAACTTAGCAATTCATATTCAAAATCCTTAGTTAAATTTAATCCTTCCGTTAGATAATCTTCATCTTAGTACAACTGGCATTAATGATTCAAAAATAATTGAGTAACTAAAACTAGTCAGTTAATATTTTTACAATGGCTCAAAAATTCTTCAAAAATAATTCATTTTATAAACTATACAGTTAATATTGTTTTTTCTTATTGAACAAAACCAAAAAAAAACGAGAAAAAAGGGCTATCTTCGGCACGCCAAAGATCTAATACCCTTGCAGACCCAACCTTTTCATAATGCTCATAGTGCCTTGCCTCTATCTAAGAAGTACCGGGAAAATATTAAATGCCGAGTTTGGTCAAGATATCTTGATAAACAAAATGTTTTTTCATACAACTTAATTTTCGACCGATCGTTCCTATGACAGCTATATGATATAGTGGTGCGATCTTTATAGGATTTTGCACATATATGAGGAGGAAAGTAAAACTAATAAATGCCGAGTTTGGTCAAGATATCTTGAAAAACAAAATGTTTTTTCATACAAAAACTTAATTTTCGACCGATCGTCCCCATGGCAGCTATATAATATAGTGGTCCGATCTTAATAGGATTTTGAATATATATAAAGAGTAAGGTAAAACTAATAAATGCCGAGTTTGGTCAAGATATCTTAATAAACAAAATGTTTTTTCATACAAAAACTTAATTTTCGACCGATCGATCCTATGGCAGCTATATGATATAGTGGTCCGATCTTTATAGGATTTCGCACATATATGAGGAGTAAAGTAAAACTAATAAATGCCGAGTTTGGTCAAGATATCTTGAAAAACAAAATGTTTTTTCATACAAAAACTTAATTTTCGACCGATCGATCCTATGGCAGCTGTATGATATAGTGGTCCGATCTTTATAGGATTTCGCACATATATGAGGAGTAAAGTAAAACTAATAAATGCCGAGTTTGGTCAAGATATCTTGAAAAACAAAATGTTTTTTCATACAAAAACTTAATTTTCGACCGATCGTCCCCATGGCAGCTATATAATATAGTGGTCCGATCTTAATAGGATTTTTAATATATATATTTGGAGTAGGGTAAAACTAATAAAAGCCGAGTTTGGTCAAGATATCTTGATAAACAAAATGTTTTTTCATACAAAAACTTAATTTTCGACCGATCGTTCCTATGGCAGCTATATGATATAGTGGTCTGATCCAACTGGTTTTCACATATAAGCTGCGTGCAACAGAAAGAGGGAGTTCTGCAAAGTTTCATTAAGATAGCTTTAAAACTGAGGGACTAGTCCGCATAGAAACAGACAGACGGACAGACGGACATGGCTATATCGACTTGGCTGTTGATGCTGATTACTTTATGGGGTCGGAGATATCTTCTTCTATGCGTTACACATTTCACGACAAAATTATAATACCCTCTGCAAGGGCATAAAAAAAATTCTCAAAAAAGAAGAGGGATAGATTTATACCATTAATTCGTTCTATATATAAAGATATATATAGTGACATATCCATAGTCGCACCCACCCTTTAACATAACTTAGCACATAAGCATAAGCACAAGTATAAACATTCCTAATATTGTAAACAAAGAGCCTGGTGATAACAGTGACATTGGTCAAGATCAAACTGTCCCCCTTTAGTAGACATAAACAATTCACCCTAAATATCACGCCACTGTCAATGTTCCCATCAGAGCACTATCCCACGCATAATTGCTGACGCAGCTCAAACTTCACTCAATTTTGACTCAAACTCTCTCAAAGCGAAGTTTGCTAAGCGACCGCAACAGTTAGATAAATTAGTTCATATTCGGGAAGCAAATCTGAATGTACTCAACAAAAGTAGCCGTTAAGTGAAAATAATAAATTGAAATATATTTTTTTATAGTAACCTAACGTGTAAAACTTAATTGGCGCAGCCGGTAGGATACGTCGGGAAAAAGTAAAGATCGCTAAAGGATAATTAATTTCCAGATCTAACGCACAATCGCGACCGAAAGTGTTGTCGGAGTGTAATAAACATTTTTTCGAATACGTATCCGCACAAGAACCTTCGGGTCACTAGTAGCATAATAATATTGACCCTTTGGGCAATAAAGCTACTACAGTTAATAACGACTGGCTTTGCATATCGTTTGATCCCTGCAATACGTTATTACTGAGTCTTATTAAGACACACACAAACAAAAAAAAAAAAAACGTTTAAACAATAATCCATCACAAACTTTAATCTAAAATAAAATAGCAAAATCAAAGAACTAAAGTTCAAACCTACAAACTCAACACTAATTAAAAACAAAGATTATCATCTAACGAAAAAAAAAGTGTATTACACCAAGATGACCATGGAATTATCAGAACAACACCTCAACCAGGCCCTTTCACAACTTAGACAGGTGCCAAGATTTGACGGATCAACGGATCAACTAAACGCCTTCATTAAAAGGTTAGATTTCATCCTACACCTGTATCCAACCCGAGATGTTAGACAACACAGCATCTTATACGGAGCCATCGAATTGCAAGTCACAGGAGATGCTCAGAGAATTTCACAAAGGACAGCAGCCAACACTTGGCAGGAGCTGAGATACGCATTGATTGAAGAATACAAAGTGCAGACACCATTTGAAGAACTCCTTCGACGCTTATACAACACGAATTATTAAGGAAACGTCCGTAAGTTCATCGAGGAGCTCGAAAATAAATCTTTTGTTATATTAAATAAGTTAGCACTAGAAAATATACCTAGCAATACAACCCTTTATACAAATGCTATGAATAACACAATCAAAGATGTTATAACAAAAAAATTACCAGATAGGCTTTTCATGATGTTAGCCAGACACGACATTACGTCGACACAAAAACTAAAGCAAGTAGCTCAAAGAGAGGGATTATATGAAAATAGCGTTACTGAAAAACCTAAAAATAATAATGTTCGGGGAAATCCAAATAACAATCGTAAGAACATGGGAAATTATCAGCAAAATGCTAACCCAACCACCATTTCAAGTGGTTATTCCAACACGAATCAAAGTTATCACGCACAAAATAAACAGCACAATAAGTCCGAAGACAATCAGAAAGCTCACCACGAGTTCCAACAGAAATTAAGTCCCAAAATCCTTTAAACTATCAAAATCAGTCCCATTCACGCTTGAATGCGCCAAACCCTCCGACTAAACGTCAAAGAGATAGTAACAGTGGGTAGATGAAAATGGATACATCCGAAAATTTTCATCAGCAAGCCTCGGAACAAACAGAAGAAATCCATTCATAAAATTGATTATGAATGACGAAGTTCTAAAATGTGTCATCGACACCGGTTCAACCATAAATCTAATGAAAACAAACCGCTTAAATTTTCCAGTTTACAACGAAACAGAATTATGTTTCCCAATTCTGATTGGGAGAGAATACCTTGAAGCATGTCAAGCAAAAATAGACAATGCACAAGGATCCGTAACCTTACGAGAATTTAACTTTTGTTTTAGATATAATGACGAAGAGGTCGAAGAGGACATGACCGCACAAGAGTGCTTTGATCCACCCTCAACAGAGGACAGACCATTTAACTTCGCTATTAATAATGAATTAATAGAAAATAATGAGTTTAGGCTAGAGCACCTAAACTCAGAAGAAAAAGAAAAAATTTAAAAAGTTCTACATGAATTTCGTGATATCCAGTACCATGAAGGTGACAATTTGACTTTCACTAGTACAATTAAATACAAAATTTTAACAAAACATGAGGACCCAATTTACAAGCGTCCATACAAATATCCTCAAATATACGATGAGGAAGTAATTAAACAAATAAGCGATATGATAAAACAAAATATCATACGTAAATCCAAATCTCCTTACTGGTCACCAGTAATAATCGTTCCAAAGAAAAACGATGCATCTGGAAAGCAAAAGTTCCGGTTAGTCATAGATTACCGCAATCTCAATGAATTAACTATTAATAATAAATACCCTATCCCGATCATGGATGATATATTAGACAAACTTGGAAAATGTCAATATTTCACAACTATTGATCTAGCCAAAGGCTTCCACCAAATCCAAATGGATCCTGGTTCAATACCCAAGACGGCATTTTCGACTAAACATGGCCATTACGGGTACACTCGCATGCCATTTGTTCTTAAGAATGCACCTGGAACGTTCCAACGTTGTATGAACAATCTCTTAGAAGATTTAATTTTTAAGGATTGTCTAGTCTACTTAGACGACATTATTATTTTTTCCACTTCATTGGAGGAACACATTTTGTCGCTACAAAAGGTATTTAAGAAGCTTAGAGAAGCTAACTTAAAACTACAGTTGGCTAAATGCGAGTTTATGAGAAAAGAAACTGAATTTCTCGGTCACATCATCACAACTGAGGGTATAAAACATAATCCCAACAAGATACAAGCAATTGTAGAATTCCCAATTCCAAAAACCCCAAAAGAAATTAAATCATTTCTAGGATTATGTGGTTTCTATAGGAAATTTATACCAAATTTCGCTAATATAGTAAAACCATTAACACTTAAATTAAAAAAGGGAGCAAAAATCAATATAAAAGACAGAGACTACGAACTAGCGTTTGAAAAGCTAAAAGTACTCATAACATCCGACCCAATTTTAATATACCCTAACTTCGAAAAACCATTTTCATTAACTACAGACGCGAGTAATATGGCAATAGGGTCCGTCCTTTCGCAAGAGCATAAGCCTATATGCTATGCAAGTAGAACTCTCAACGAGCATGAGTTAAATAAATCAACGATTGAAAAAGAATTATTAGCAATCGTTTGGGCCACTTAATATTTTAGGTCCTATCTCTTTGGTCGACAATTTCAAATCCTTAGTGATCACAGACCACTCGTCTGGTTAAATAACATGAAAGAACCTAACATGAAATTACAAAGATGGAAAATCAAGCCAAATGAGTTTGATTTCCAAATTAAATACGTCCCAGGAAAAGAAAATTATGTGGCAGATGCAATGTCCAGAATTCAATTAAACGAAAACTTCTTAGGCGAAGATACAATTAGCACAAGAGCAACAATACATAGTGCTCAAGAAGACAACAGTAACCATTTACAAATCACAGAAAGACCACTTAATTATTATAATCGACAAATAGAATTTGAAAAAGGAACCGAGAACGAAACAAAAGTTACGAATTACTTTCACAAAACCAACATAAAAATTACGTACAAGGACATGACTAACGTGCATGCCAAAGAATTAATAAAAGATTACTGATGCACAAAGAAAAGTGTGCTATACTTCCACAACGTTTCAAAAAGCCTACTTAGAAATAATAAGTCCGAATAATTCAACAAAGGCAATGAAAACTAGTACAAAATTAATAGACCTTCAAACATACGCAGAATTCAAAGAATTAATATTAAAAAAGCACAAAGAATTATTACATCCAGGAATTGAAAAAACTATCAATTGGTTCAAAGAAACCCACTACTTCCCAGATTATGTAAATTTAATTCAAAATCTAATAAATGAATGTGAGATTTGCATCATCGCAAAAACAGAACACAGAGATACAAAATTAACTTTCGAAATAACTCCGGAAATCGCTAATATCCGAGAAAAATATGTAATGAATTTATACATAGTAGGAGATAAACAATTTTTATCTTGCATTGATATCTATTCAAAATTTGCATCATTAATAGTAATAAAAAGTAGAGACTGGTTAAAAACCAAACGAGCTATATTACAACCAAATGGGTAAACCCATCGAAATAAAAGCAGACAAAGACTCAGCTTTTATGTGCACAGCTTTACAATTATGGCTAAAATCAGAAGCAGTAAATATTAATATAACCACTAGTAAAAATGGTATATCCGACGTAGAACGATTTCATAAGACAGTTAACGAACAACTAAGAATCATTAACAGCGACTCAGACTTCGAAAATAAACTTACAAAATTTGAAACAGAGCACCAGCGGACGTATTCATATACGCAGGTACACCAGAGTATGACACTCAAGCTAATAAAGAAAAACTAATAAATAGCCTCAACAAAAAGCGAACAAATTATGAAATTGACACTAGATACAAACACTCACCATTAGTTAAATCGAAGACGACAACCCCGTTCAAGAAAACAGGAGAACTAAGACAAATCGACGACAAACATTTTGAGGAAACTAACAGAGGCAGGAAAATAACACATTACAAAACCAAATTCAAAAAGAAAAAGAAGACTAATCAAAGCAAATATAACAATTACAGGTCAACAACAGACAGCGATCAAAAATTACAAGCACCAGCTTAAACTAATTGTTATAATATTACTATCAATAACTGTAAACCATATAAATGCACAAAGTATTGAAATTAATCCTATCAAAGCCCATAACGGCTATCTCATATTTAAAACAGGTACCATAGACATTCCGACAGATTACGAATTCCACTGTTTAACGGTTAATATAACAAAAACCGAAGAAACTTTTAACAATTTAATTGAACAAAGTAAAGAATTCAATAACCTAATACAAATCGAATACCTAGTAGAAAAATTAAACAGAGAAATAAACGGCTTAAAAATAGCCAAACGAGGTTTAGTTAACATAGTAGGAACAGTATATAAATACTTATTTGGAACATTAGATCAAGAAGACAAAACAGAAATTGAACAAAAAATAAGCAACTTAGCAGCAAACAGCGTTCAGGTTAACGAATTAAATTACATAATAGAAGCTATAAAGAAAGGAATAGCAATCATAAACGAACTAGATCAAGAGAAACAAAAAGGAAAGAAATTAGATATCTCTATATATATCTAACAACACTTTACAGAATATAAAGAAGACATTGAAATGGGAATACAGCTCACAAGACTAGGCATTTTTAACCCAAAATTACTAAAACATGACTATTTGTTGCATGTTAATTCTGAGAAATTGTTGAATACAAAAACTTCCACTTGGTTTAAATCAGATACAAACGAAATACCGATAATATCCCATATTCCTCGAGAAATAATAAGAAGCCCGGTATTCGAAATAATTCCATACCCGGATGATAATAATAATATTTTGACAGAAATAGCTCATGAAAAATATTTTACCCAAGATAAAACTGTTTATAGCAAAGAAACAAAAAAATTAATTAATAATGAATGTTTAACAGGAATTTTAAACCAAATAACATCAGAATGTAGTTATACTAAAACTTTCCAAAATTTTCATATCAACTACGTAGAACCAAATATAATTTTAACTTGGAATTTACCAAAAACTATATTAAATCATAATTGTATAAATAACGAAATAACAATAGAAGGAAACAATATAATAAAAATCTTTAATTGTTCACTGCAAATTAATGAAATTTCAATTTAAAACAATATGTTAGATTATACTCAAAGCATTTACGTAAGCAATGATGTTATAAAATTAGAACCACTTTCGTTTGTACAAACGAAACAAATTATAAATGAACATACAAAATTTAACACTGTATTCCAGATAATTACAATAACCATATTTGTAATCATATTAATAAGTTTAACACTGTATTTGACATATAAGTTCAAAAGCATACCTAAGAAATTAATTATAAAATATAAAAAACCGAAAGTAAAAGAAACACCTACAATAATAGGAGATACACCAATTGTAAAAGAAGAAAATGTTACACTATATCCAAACTTAAAGACCTGAGGACAGGCACTTTTCTAATAGTTGGGGGGAGTGACATATCCATAGTCGCACCCACCCTTTAACATGACTTAGCACATAAGCATAAGCACAAGTATAAACATTCCTAATATTGTAAACAAAGACCCTGGTGATAACATCGACATTGGTCAAGATCAAACTGTCCCCCTTTGGTAGACATAAACAATTCACCCTAAATATCACGCCACTGTCAATGTTCCCATCAGAGCACTATCCCACGCATAATTGCTGACGCAGCTCAAACTTCACTCAATTTTGACTCAAACTCTCTCAAAGCGAAGTTTGCTAAGCGACCGCAACAGTTAGATAAATTAGTTCATATTCGGGAAGTAAATCTGAATGTACTCAACAAAAGTAGCCGTTAAGTGAAAATAATAAATTGAAATATATTTTTTTATAGTAACCTAACGTGTTAAACTTAATTATATAGATGTAAACATTTTTTTTTCTGTTTCACTGCACTTGCACGAGGTTTTTAGAGGGCCCTAATAAATGAACTTTCCCCAAACTTTTGGAAGTATCTCACAAGATTTAATTAACTATTTATTTTTTTTTTTTACTAAACACAATTAACAGCAATTTACATGCGTCTGCACGCTCCGGCCAACTTAATGGGCGATGTCATCTGGGCTTCTGATCAGCGGCGCGTCAATGGAGCCCAAGAGGCTACTCCCTCTTCCGGATTTCGTACTGTGGAAACTGCAGCTGATCCGCAGATGAGGCTGACATCTATTTAATGGAGGCAGAAATGACATTGCCGTCCCAAGAATTTACAGTGCCGTCCAATGGGCAAACGTGGCGGTTGCCTCAAAATAAGTGGGTTTTTATGTCAGGGACGGCGAAATGATTGATTCCTCCAAAAATTACTTTCGGCAGGCAGGCAAGAACTGGTTAAAACTGTGACCAGATCTTGGCACAAAGAAATATACGCCGGTGAGGTTCTGGTGGCTGGGTGGCGTAGCGAAAGGTTTATCATCAAACAAACAGAAAAATTTATATTTTGCCAATTGGCCCCTTTTAGGGTTTTCCTTTTTTATACTCTTGCAGAGGGTATTATAATTTTGTCGTGAAATGTGTAACGCATAGAAGGAGACATCTCCGACCCCATAAAGTATATATATTCTTAATCAGCATCAACAGCCGAGTCGATATAGCCATGTCCGTCTGTCTGTCTGTCCGTCTGTCTGTTTCTATGCGAACTAGTCCCTCAGTTTTAAAGCTATCTTAATGAAACTTTGCAGAACTCCCTCTTTCTGTTGCACGCAGCACATATGTGAAAACCAGCTGGGTCGGACCATTAAATCATATAGCTGCCATAGGAACGATCGGTCGAAAATTAAGTTTTTGTATAAAAAAAACATTTTGTTTATCAAGATATCTTGACCAAACTCGGCATTTATTAGTTTTACTTTACTCCTCATATATGTTCAAAATCCTATAAAGATCGGACCACTATATCATATAGCTGCCATAGGAACGATCGGTCGAAAATTAAGTTTTTGTATGAAAAAACATTTTGTTTTTCAAGATATCTTGACCAAACTCGGCATTTATTAGTTTTACTTTACTCCTCATATATGTGCAAAATCCTATTAAGATCGGACCACTATATCATATAGCTGCCATAAGAACGATCGGTCGAAAATTAAGTTGTATGAAAAAACATTTTGTTTTTCAAGATATCTTGACCAAACTCGGCATTTATTAGTTTTACTTTACTCCTCATATATGTGCAGAATCCTATAAAGATCGGACCACTATATCATATAGCTGTCATAGGAACGATCGGTCGAAAATTAAGTTGTATGAAAAACATTTTGTTTATCAAGATATATTGACCAAACTCGGCATTTACTATTTTCCCGGTACTTCTTAGATAGAGGCAAAGTACTATGAGCATTATGAAAAGGTTGGGTCTGCAGGGGTATTAGATCTTTGGCGTGCCGAAGATAGCTCTTCTTTCTCGTTTTATAAACTATTCCTTTAATATTGTTTTTTCTTATTGGGCAAAACCAAAAAAAAAATTCTCAAAATTTCGCCAAAGTGCATTTAATAATTATAGAATAAGGCTAGGCAATGAAAAAAAAAAAACATTAGGAAATTGAATAAAGGTGTAATCGGCAATGGCAAAAAAAATGGATTATAATAGAGTAAATATAATAGTTGTTGATGGTTAATTGTATGGTCGGAAAAAAATATGGGCAACAGAAGGTTAAGCTCGAAGCGCAACCAGCTGATCAGTGAACACGATTATACATATTTGTGTACATATATTTGATGCTGCCAAAAATCTTTTCTTTTATGTTGCTTCTGTTTCAGCTAATATTCGAGCGTAGGTAGAATCAAAGATTATAAGCATTTACCAGACTGGCACGGACATAAGCATATTGATCGGAACTCAAGCGTAATGTGGAACAGAAAGTCGTAAAAAGCTCAGCAGGTGCGCATGGCAGCTTGGCTGTGCTTATCTGCGCCAAAATAGGAAGATATAATCAAAACAAAATGTACAGACTTATATGTATTCCTCGATGAAAGGCCTTCCAGCGGATAGCTTGCAGCAAATTTTATTTTTTTCTTTCATTTGTTTTCTATTGTCTTCTGTAGGGCTTTAAATTGTTTTGATTATTTATTATGGCACGGGAGGGTTTTTAAATTGTGAGTACTTGGAAGATACTCTCTGAAACTAAGTGGGAAAAATTAAAAAAAAAAAATACAAATAAAAAAAATGCAATAATGACTTTAGACTCTACCCCAACAAGAAGGGAGATAGATGTATACTATTAATTCGTTCTATATGTAAAGATATATATAGATTCACTGCACTTGCACGAGGTTTAATTAACTATTTGTTTTTTTTTTTTACTAAATACATTTAACAGAAATTTACATGTATCTGCACGCTCCGGCCAACTTAATGGGCGATGTCATCTGGGCTTCTGATCAGCGGCGCGTAAATGTTGCCCATAAGGCTACTCCCTCTCCCGGATTCCAGACTGTGGAAACGGCGCCTGCCCTTTCTTGCTGGAATAAGCAAGGGACTGGCAGCTGATCCGTAGATGAGGTTGAGGTCTATTTAATGGAGGCAGAAATGACATTGCCGTCCCAAGAAATTACAGTGCCGTCCAATGGGCATACGTGGCGGTTGCTTCAAAATAAGTGGATTTCTATGTCAGAGACGGCGGCGGCAAGATTGATTCCTCCAAAAATTACTTTCGGCAGGCAGGCAAGAACTGGTTAAGATTGTGACCAGTTCTTGGCACAAAGAAATATATGCCGGTGAGGTGCTGGTGGCTGGGTAGCGTAGCGATAGGTTTATCATCAAACGAACAGAAAAATTTATATATCGCCAATTGGCCACTTTTAGGGTTTTCCTTTTTTTAATTTTGTTTTTGGTTCAATTTAGTTGGAATTTAAATTAAACGGATTAAACCAATGATGCCTGAACTTATTGCTTTTAGTTTAATTTTTTGGTGGGGCTATGTCCGAAGCGCCGTATCCAGGCCTTTGATGGCAACGTAATTTTTGAAAAGTAGGGTTATATCTGAGACCTACAGGCTTATATAGGGTCTCAGAGCTTTTTACTTTCGCAGGCGGTGTATAGCAGCGGCAGAATCATTCTCAGCTGACCGTGACAGACAAAAGCTGATCGCTATAACGTCGGTACACAAACGCAAGCTGTTAGGATTGCTTACGCGTCTTTATTTAAATAGTAAAACTGCGACCATTACATGTGAAAGCTGCTTTACCAACGAGGAAAGAAGACGATTCGCTGATCCCCCAACTTAATCCAACTATTTGTAACTTTAAACATTACAATAATATTTGTACCGTATCCAAAATGAAACCCCACATATTTGGAAGCTCATCCGGGAGAAAAGAAGTAAAGTGGTTAAAAGGTTCCTCAAAGATGATTAACGAAGTAAAGTGATGTAATAGTAAACATTTTTTGTAGGGAACGTAAGAATTGGAAAGCTTCAAAATTGTTTCAGAGGTGTAAACGAGGAAAGACTGAAGTGTCTCAATCGTGTGAGAAATAAGAGATAGTACTATTTTTTTTATCCACGTCTTATTTGTTGAATGGTAAATTTAAACGACTTGATTCCAAGAAGTCTGAAAGCAGCGACAGAGACAAATATTTGTGCATTGCAAAAATTCGTTTTTGAAGCCGAAGGTAACAGGAATAACAGACGCAACAATTTTGGCGAAATGCGTAGACATACAAGAAAAATTGTCTGAGCATGACCTTGTATCGATTTACACAGTGTTGGGAATAAACCACAAAAACAGTCCGTTACATATTTATCGAAATATGCTCGCCGGACAACTTCTTCGGCATAACAATAACGCCGACGAGGGAAGCAGCGATGAAGAAAATGAAGACCTTGAGAGCGGCGCGCACGGATTTGACGGTTTCGCGAATGATGAAGAAGTAGCAAAAGAAGAAGAAGAAAAGTAATGGGAAATAACCGACCCGGTGGGGGAAAATTTTTCAGCCTGTCCGGCAAGCTATGCCGTTTCTCATAGCTGGGAATGGTCAGCGATTTCCCGAAGATATCCTGAAAGCAACGATTTTATTAGCGGTAAACACAGTTCGGTAGAGAAAACGTGATGCAAACTATTATAATTTTTACATAGCACGTGAAAAGGATTGTGCATAGCGTAGTCTGTTGTGCACGTGGATAGGAATAAGGGGCGATAATTTCTGGTTGGTCTAGCCGGAACAGAGAATTGCAGACGCCCTATCAGAAAAGGAGAATCTATGTCGCCAATAATCAACTTATGTAGAAGGACAACACCGAGAATTGTCCTACGGTTGGTTAACGACGGAAGGTTGCGAAGAAGCAGTCTGCTGGAGTAGGATGGCAACCGAAGATTAGGGTCCCAATTTAAGCCTCGTAAGGCAAAATGCAGGAATTGCTTCTGAACAGATTCAATACGATCCTGACTATTGCTATACTATGGAGACCAGATGCAAGAGCAGTATTCAAGGATAGGGCGAACAAAAAAGATGTACAGAAGTTTTGTTTTAAAAGGATCGTTAAACTCTTTAGACCATCGTTTAATGAATCCAAGTACACCTTTTGCCTCATCAACAATAGTATCTATGTGAAGATTAAAACAGAGTTTAGAATCAAAAATAACGCCTAGATCCTTAACTGTTAGTATACGTTGCAAAGGGATATTGTCGATTGTATAACTGACAGGATAAGGTGTGATACGATTAAATGTCATACACATACACTTTGAACAATTTAGATGCAATGTTAATATGATGCAATTAGTATATGATAGAAAAAGTTTGACATCGTCCGCATACAGGAGACTACCTTGAGGAACACCAGAAGTAACGTGAACCCGTTTAGAGGTAGTCAGCCTCAGCATTACTCTTTGGGTCCTACCTTTTAAATAAGAATTAATCCAAAGTAAAAGAGGCAGAGGGAAACCTATTCGGTCAAGTTAAAAAGTAAAATGGCATGGTGCACAGAGTCAAACGCCTTACTGAAGTCAGTGTAAATGACATCAGTTTGCATTTTCGAAAGGAAAGCATCATTTACCAAGGATGTAAACTCAAGCAGATTGGTCGTAGTTGACCGATTCTTTACGAATCCATGTTGAACAGGGGAAACAACTGATTTGCGGAAATGCTGCAAATTCGAAGTGATTATTTTTTCAAATAATTTAGGAATAGCGGACAGTTTTGCAATGCCCTTGTAATTTTGTATATCAGACTTCCCACCTTTCTTGTGAAGAGGAATGATTTAAGATTCTTTCCAAAGAGATGGAAAGACAGAAGTTTCAAGGGATAGATTAAAAAGCTTAAGCAATGGATAAAGAAGGGAAGAACTATACTCCTTGAGTAGACAACTAGGAATATTGTCCGGCCCAGGAGAGTAAGAAGATTATAAAGAGTTTATAGCTAATAGGAGAGAGGATTGTGAAATAATGGGGGGAGGTATAGGACTAGCGGAAGAAATAGTATAAGGGTAACAATTAGTATTAGGACAGACTGAAGATTGGAAAAAATTAGCAAAGAAGTTAGCAGAAGCAGTGTCATTGCTAGCTTTATCCATCCCAAGAGAAACCGAGAAAGAAGGGCAATCTTCGGCACGCCAAAGATCTAATACCCTTGCAGACCCAACCTTTTCATAATGCTCATAGTGCTTTGCCTCTATCTAAGAAGTACCGGGAAAATCGTAAATGCCGAGTTTGGTCAAGATATCTTGATAAACAAAATGTTTTTTCATACAACTTAATTTTCGACCGATCGTTCCTATTACAGCTATATAATATAGTGGTCCGATCTTTATAGAATTTTGCACATATATGAGGAGTAAAGTAAACCTAATAAATGCCAAGTTTGGTCAAGATATCTTGAAAAACAAAATGTTTTTTCATACAAAAACTTAATTTTCGACCGATCGATCCTATGGCAGCTATATGATATAGTGGTCCGATCTTAATAGGATCTTGCATATATATGAGAAGCTTAGTAAAACTAATAAATGCCGATTTTGGTCAAGATATCTTGAAAAACAAAATGTTTTTTCATACAAAAACTTAATTTTCGACCGATCGTTCCTATGGCAGCTATATGATATAGTGGTCCGATTTTTATAGGATTTTGCACATATATGAGGAGTAAAGTAAACCTAATAAATGCCAAGTTTGGTCAAGATATCTTGAAAAACAAAATGTTTTTTCATATAAAAACTTAATTTTCGACCGATCGATCCTATGACAGCTATATGATATAGTGGTCCGATCTTTATAGGATTTTGCACATATATGAGGAGTAAAGTAAACCTAATAAAGGCCGAGTTTGGTCAAGATATCTTGAAAAACAAAATGTTTTTTCATACAAAAACTTAATTTTCGACCGATCGATCCTATGGCAACTAAATGATATAGTGGTCCGATCTTTATAGGATTTTGCACATATATGAGGAGCTTAGTAAAACTAATAAATGCCGAGTTTGGTCAATATATCTTGCAAAACAAAATGTTTTTTCATACAAAAACTTAATTTTCGACCGATCGATCCTATGGCAACTATATGATATAGTGGTCCGATCTTAATAGGATTTTGAATATATATGTGAGGAGCTCAGTAAAACTAATAAATGCCGAGTTTGGTTAACTGATCTTGAAAAACAAAATGTTTTTTCATACAAAAAATTAATTTTCGACCGATCGTTCCTATGGCAGCTATATGATATAGTGGTCCGATCTTTATAGGATTTTGCACATATATGAGGAGCTTAGTAAAACTAATAAATGCCGAGTTTGGTCAAGATATCTTGAAAAACAAAATGTTTTTTCATACAAAAACTTAATTTTCGACCGATCGATCCTATGGCAACTATATGACATAGTGGTCCGATCTTAATAGGATTTTGCATATATATGAGGAGCTTAGTAAAACTAATAAATGCCGAGTTTGGTCAAGATATCTTGATAAACAAACTGTTTTTCATACAAAAACTTAATTTTCGACCGATCGTTCCCATGGCAGCTATATGATATAGTGGTCCGATCTTAATAGGATTTTGCACATATATGAGGAGTAAAGTAAACCTAATAAATGCCGAGTTTGGTCAAGATATCTTGATAAACAAAATGCTTTTTCATACAAAAACTTAATTTTCGACCGATCGTTCCTATGACAGCTATATGATATAGTGGTCCGATCCAGCTGGTTTTCACATATGTGCTGCGTGCAACAGAAATAGGGAGTTCTGCAAAGTTTCATTAAGATAGCTTTAAAACTGAGGGACTAGTTCGCATAGAAACAGACAGACGGACAGACGGACATGGCTATATCAACTCGGCTGTTGATGCTGATTAAGAATATATATACTTTATGCAAGGGTATAAAAAGTACATAGGGATAGGCTAAAAATGTTTAATACATAATCATTTTTGAAGTATGGTCATACAAGATCGGAAAAAAAATATAATTAGAAAAAATATATACATATATGTTCTCTGCATATATAACCACATAAATATAATATTTTTAGATAAAACATTTATTACTATAAAAAAATGTTCTTTTATTCACAAAAAAAAAAAAAAACAAATTACTATAAGAAGTTAATTAAATTTTTTTTATTTTTAAAATTCGAAATATTTTTAATCATTTTAAAAGAGAAAAAAAAATTAAAAATGAAAAAAATAATATCCAACAAAACAAAAAATTTTATTATAATTAAGTTCATTAAACAACTATACATTTATAATGTTAAGTTATTCGTCTAAAGGGGTAGATGTAGTGTGTAAATGCCTTGAAAGAACACCCTATATACAAATATAAAGTATGCGGCACTTTGTTGCATACAATAACAATTATACATTAAACAAGCCCAGAGCCAACCTATATATTGGCTCCGGCTCGTATTACGCAGCGCGATTTACTAGCCTTCTAGCTGACCGTTTATGTTTACGCTGCATATCCCACGCTCCGTCATAGCGCATTTCTTGAGCAACATATATATGCTCACTAGCACAGTCATATGCAAGCAAGATAAAGTGCTTCAAAATTTAAAGGATTTTGTTTATATATAAGGAGCATAGTAATACAAATAAATGCCGAGCTTGGTCAAAATATCTTATTGTTATTGTATACAATCTTTTTCATTGGATGATTCAAGGGATTTGAGGAGTTCTGCTATTGCCTGACCTGCTGTTGATTTGGAATGGGCTCCCGCTAGTACAACGTCGACATACATATTGTTTGCGATAATGTGACTTGCTAAGGGATAGAGCGAACGGACGTTATCAGATAATTGAAGTAGTACGCGCATTGCTAAAAATGGGGCACAGTTAACTCCTAACGAACCGTGTTGAGCTCGAAGTCACAAAGCTCAGTGTCCTTTGTTCGGATGTGTTTGTGTTTGGGATTCACAAGGATCTGCCGGTACATTTTTGTGATATTGGCATTGAAGACATATCGGAAGAAGCGCCATCTTAGAAATTGAATGGTCAAGTCGGATTGTAGAACGGGCCCTGCATGTAGCACATCGTTCAGACTTTAACCATTTGATGACGGGTGGGCGCTATATACTACGCGGAGCTTGGTCGTGGTGCTGTCAGGCTTGTGAACAGCATGGTGTGGTAGATAAAAGTTATCCGAACCATTGCTTAAAGGGACTTGTCGCATGTGACCTAAGTCTCGATATTCCTGGATCACCGCATCGTACTGCTCCTGAAGGGGGGCATTTCTTGCCAAACAATTCTCGTTTCGAAGAAATTGAGCTAGTGCGATGGACCTTGAGTGGCCTAACTGGATGTGATCGGAATTCTTGAATGGCAGTGTGACCAAGTATCTTTCGTTTTTATCTTTCTTAGTTGTTTTTGAAAGTAGTTTATCCAAGCTCGCATTTGGATTCCGCGAGACTTGAGTTGAAAAGGATCCTACAGATTTGGCATTGGTATTAGAAACGGGGCATGTAAGGATCAAACCGAAAATTGTTTCTTGACCAAGGAGAGTGCCACATATGTTGGGATAGGAGCCACTTAACAATATGGATGGGAGGATATCGGCGCCGAGAAAAACGTCTATCTGAGAGCTCCTATAGAAAGAGGGATCGGTCAAGTGTAATTTTGGAAGTTCTTTCAAAGCATTTTGGGGGATGGTGTAGGATGGAAAATTGTCTGCTAGCTTTGGAAGAACATAAACCGAGCTTTCAATATGAACCCGGGGCGTTATCGGAGAGCCGATATTAAAATGACAGAGTTTTTGGGGCTAAGCCGAAATAGCTTGACTTAAACCGGAGATCTGTGCGTCGACGGGTTGATATGGAAGCTTAACCCTTTTGAATAACCGCTCTGATATAAAGGTCGCTTCTGACCCGGAGTCGATTAGTGCCCGAGCTGTATATTTTGTGCCAAAATAACACACTTGGATGACAGTCGTTCCGAGGAGAACACCATGTGAGTTTGTGAAAAGTAGTTTTGAACGGTAGGTTGGGTGGAAGTAGAAGTATAGACGAAGGGGGTTTCAAAACTACTGTTATTGTGGAAGCGAAGGGCCTCTGGGGGCTCTCACGATGGAGCAGCGTGTTGTGACGTCCCTTGCACGTGAAAAAATTGTGCCTGCTAGTGCAATCCTTCAACTGGTGCTGTCTGGCGAAGCAGTTTAAGCACAACCTTTGTTGTTCGATGACGGAAAGTCTTTAGGGTACCGACATTTGTAGAAACATTGGGCATAGACGCACAGGATGGTTTTCCTTCTGAAACAATTTGCAGTGTTGTGACTTTGTCCCTGTCACTGTTACCACGAAGGCTCTCTGGTGGTTGGACTCCTTTTTTGTGGGCTTTGACTGGGATGGCGTATATGCGGTAGGTCGTACATCCTCTATCGCCTCCAAATTGCGATATCCGTCGATCAGAAATGAGTTCATCTCGGACCATTGAGGTATCTCTGCCTTATCGTGGGGTGACTGTTTCCCTAACGAAAGCGTGAGCTTAGGCAATTTAGAGGAGCACAAGAAAATGAGTAGACAATCCCAATTCTCGGTGCTCACCCTGGACAAGTCAAGAGCCATTAAACACCCCAGGATTGTGCCCTGAAGCTCTTTAAGGGCGGCTCCAGACACTTGTGCTGCTGAGGGAAGATTGAAAAAAATTTTTAATTGACTATTGACTAAGAGTCGCTTATTCTCAAATCTGTCCGTCAGGCTTGCGCACGCTGACTGATAGCCAGCATTCGTGAGCGGGGACTTGGAGACAATTGAAATAGCTTCGCCACTGGTTTTGGAAATTAGATGGAGCAATTTTTCCACCGGCGTCAGTCTTGGATTGTTTATGTAGATGGCTGTAAACAAGTCTGGGAAAGTAGGCAAATAGTAGTGAAAACTTCAGTGAGCATAGCGGGAAACTGCAACCCCTGGACATGAAGAAGTTCAAGGGGGGTTGCTCAGCTTGTCTATTCAAGGCATTGGCTTTTGCTATTTTCTCACTTAGTTGAGCCGCACATCGCTCGTAAACGGAGTAAGAGTAATCATATTTTGCTTGCATAGCCAGGCCACTGCTAAATTGTTTTTGAACCTTCTCTGGAGAAATGGAGAAGTGCATACGCTTATTGTTCAACGGAGCGAAAGCCTATGTATGCAGCTATGTCTTGTACTTGCATCAAAATGGCGATAGGGTTAATTTTTTATTTGGATATGCACTTGTTCATATATACATATGTACGGACACCAATATAGCGAACCTTTTTTTTGGGTCACTTTCTGTTTTATTTCTTTTTATATCTGTCACTTTTTAGATGCCCTTATGGCCGCGAACAATATTTTATTTGAGGTTTTTTTGGTGTTTGAATGAAACCGCCCCTCTGATAAAAATATGTTGTTCATACAACAACTTAATTTTCGAGTGATCGTTCCTATGGCAGCTGTTTGATATAGTGCTCCGAACTTAATAGGATTTTGTATATATATGAGGAGCATAGTAAAACTAATAAATGCCGATCTTGGTTAAGATGTCTAGATAAACCAAAAATGTTTTTCGTACAACAGCTTAATTCGTTCCTATGGCAACTGTATGATTTAGAGATGTATGTATGATATGAGAAGCATCGTAGAACTAATAAATACCGAGTTGGGTGAAAATATCATGTCGGCGACTTAAAACCCCGCGGGCACGCCCAATTAAGTAGAAAAAAAAATGTACAGGGTATTTGTAGTCAGGCACACCCTGACTTTGTAGTGGGTACCCTGGTAGAGAGTAAGAGGAAATAATACCTCTCACATGGGAAAATGACAGGAATAGGGTAGGGAGTAGCCGAGCATATCTTAGAGAATTCATTTCTTACCCTGTGTTAGGTAGAAATGAATAATGTGAGCAGAATCGAGGACACAGATTGAACATCGAGAAAAATCACGGCGATAGAAAAAGTACAGCGAGCGCGCGCCAGACGGGCGATAGCAAGACCATGCCAAGACGCAGCCGACGTCGGAGTCGAAGGGCCGTTAAGGCGTAGCGATAGAGGCTGTACAGTGGGACGAATTCAACTCGCGTGCGGTGAAAAGTTGAGTTCGTCAGTACAGCCAACACAAGAAACGAGATCGGGCGTGTTTAAGACTCAAATAAACTAAACTAAGCGAGAAGTCAAGGTTAAGGAAACCAAATGTGACCGATTTTGTTTGGATTTTTTTGTTGGTGTCGTGATCAAAAAAAAAAAAAAAATAAGGATAATAATAATAATAAAAATAAAATATAGATTGCAATATATACGTCAAAAAAAAAAAGAAAAACTTTGAAGAAACAGAAACCTGGAAATAATAACAGTAATAATCAGTGAAATTTTTTATTTTTTTTTTGGTGAGTGACCAACAAAAAAAAAAACACCGAGTGAGCGGAAAACCTAAAATGGAATCAGGTGAGTGCCAAAACCCGGGGGACGGCGTGCGTTGGAACCACCAGCGGCGCGAGGAGGAGTTCGCCCTAGAGTTCGAGCTAGAAAAGGAAGGGCGTTTGGAAGAGCTGCGTAGGCGGCTGTCCTCTTACTTGCAGTAGGGTGGCCATTCGCCTGAGATCTGGGCTCGTCTTGCCGAGCTGGAGTCTCAGCTCGCGAAATCGTTGGAACCGCTACCCTGGGGTGTTCCATTTGACGTGGCTGGGAGACCGCGCAAAAAGTCAGAGCCTGACTTTAGGAGCTCGCAATTATACGGGCGTCCGCAGCCGCCTATCCCTGGTGTGGCCGTCGCGGGGGTATAAGAGGCTCCCGAGCACGGTGAAAACGGATATCGCCGAGCCACCACGATCAACGGGGGTATGGGGCGGCACCCGACCGACCCTAATGACGTCCCCTACGCTCCACAACCATAATCTCGGCCGCACGTTAGACCTTTCTCAAACGATCCGGAAAAAGTTCGGAAGTGGGGCATGAGATACGATGGCCGCTCCGACCCCCTCGGGTTCTTTGAGGACCTAGACGAATGAACCATTACGTATGGTATCGCCCAACGCGTGGGGGAGGAGTTCAAGGTGTACCTGATAGAGCTGAGAGCTCTGATGCATTACGCCACGTACGAGTCGGCACAGGAGTCGCACCGGATCTACGAAAACGCCGCTCCCGAATACGAGCTCTATATGATTTCTCCACGCTGGCACAGCTGACCTAGCTGGCAGTGGAGTATGAAACGGTGATGAGACAGCGAGCGGAATACTCCGGAAGCAGGGCAGGGAGTCAGGTGGTCGCGAGCTCAAGTAGCGCGGAGTGGGAAAGGACGGTAGAGACCCCGGGGGGAAACCATAACCCATACCGGTCTACTTCCATCGGGTCCGGAGCGATCGTTGTGGATAGACAAGCCCGCGCCCCGCCCGCGACGGCCCCTGCGGAAGTGGCTCATCGAGCATGTCGCAAGTGCGCACAGGAGGACCACTTTGTCAGCAATGTCCCAATGCACCCGTTTCGTTCTGTTTGGTATGTGGGCACCGGGGCAGAAGTAGCCAGGATTGTTATCGCCGCACGGAGGCGGGAAACGGGCAAAGGCGTCGCCCAGGTCGGGTCGGGTCGACGCCAGCATACACGGGACTCGGTAGTACCACGTCATCCTGGGAATGGACTTTTTGGGTGCAATGGGCACCACGATACGCTGCGGCGAGGCGGAGCTGATCCTAGAGGTGGAGACGTCTCCGGCAAGGAAGAGCCGAAAAAAGGCCTCTCGGCAACCGACGGCAGAAGAGACGAAGAAGGAACCGAAGGAAGGCACCTGGTGGTGGTGGTGCAGGTAGATGAGCTGATCCGGGTAGGTGCCATCAAGCCGTCGCGTAGTCCGCACAGCACCCCAATCGTCTTAGTCAAAAAGACGACTGGCGAATGGCGCATGTGCATCGACTACCGGCAACTCAACGCGCATTCAAAACCAGATGCTTATCCTGTTCCCAGGATTAATCACATCCTTGAGCGGTTGCGTCACGCCCAGTTCATTTCCACTCTGGAGTTGAAGCACGAGTACTGGCAGATACCGATGGCAGCCGACAGTCGGCAATGTACAGCTTTCACGGTCCTTGGAAGAGGACTTTTCCAATGACGGGTGATGCCATTTGGTTTACACTCGGCGTGTGCGGCCTTCCAGTGAGCCTTAGACGCGGTCATAGGACCGGAAATGGAGCCTCATGCGTTCGCCTACCTAGACGACATCGTGGTAAAAAAGGCAACGAAAGCGCAACATATAGAGAACTTGAGGGAGGTGTTCCACCGTTTAAGGGCGGCTAACATCAGGCTGAATAGGAAGAAGTGCACCTTCTTCCGGGAGAGGTTGGACTACCTAGGACACGTCATTTGCGGGAAAAGAATTCGTACCGACTCGAAGGTGCAGGCGATACGTAACCTTAGGGCCCCGACAAATTGTAAGGAGTTGTGGCAGTTGCTCAGGATGGTGTCATGGAACAGGCGCTTCGTTCCCAACTTCGAGACTCAGGTACAGGTGGAAATGGGCATGGGATCAAGAGCAGGAGGAGGCATTGCGATAATTGAAGGACAGCTTGACGATTGCCCCTGTGTTGGCTTGTCCAGACTTTTCCGTCAGATTCGTCCTACAGACTGCCGCGAGCGAGCAGTGCTGCCGCAGACGATAGAAGCGCAGGAGCGGGTTATAGCGTACGCAAGTAAAAAGTTGCTAAAGGCTGAAGTGAACTATTCCGCCACCGAGAAGGAGTGCCTGGCAATCGTTTATTCGATCCGAAAGCTGCGTTGCTATCTAGAAGGGAACCGTTTCGACATGATAACGGATAACCTGGCACTAAAGTGGCTCAACTCGATCGAGAGCCCTTCAGGCAGGATCGCTCGATGGGCACTGGAGCTACAACAGTTCCAATTCGACGTCCACTACCGCCGAGGGAAGCTCAACGTCGTGTCCGACGCACTATCAAGACATCCTCTAAAGACCTGTCGACAAGGCAGTGGTAGCCGAGTCACCCTGCAAGTGGTACGCGAGTATGTGTGCTAGGTTCGCCGAGAAACCGGCCAAATTCCCAGACTACATAGAAGAGAGTGGGGAGCTATATAGGGATTCGGGCCACCGGACGGACGACGAAGACTACATTCCCTGGAAGCTATGTGTGGTCAATGGTCAACGCCGGAGGCTATTGGCGGAATGCCATGATGCTCCCACGGCCAGTTATCAAGGCGTAAGGAAAGCAGTGTCGAGGCTAGCTCAGGTACTATTGGCCGGGTATGTTCCCTGACGCCGCCAAGTACGTGAAGTGCTGCGAAACCTGCCAAAAGTTCAAGAGGGAGTAACTCAAGCCAGCTGGACATATGCTGACGAGGCAAGTGGCAGAACCGATGTCAGTGCTGTGCGCGGATTTCGTCGGTCCCCTTCCACGGTCGAAACATGGCAACACCTTGTTACAGGGTTTCCATGACGCTTTCTCGAAATGGGTGGAGCTGGTCCCTCTCAGGAGAGCCACGGCGGCACACCTGCAATCCGCATTCCGAGAGAGGATTGTGAGCCGATTCGGGGTGGCCAAAAAGTTCGTGTGTGACAATGGGGTACAATTCACAAGCCAGAGTTTCAAGGCTTTTCTGGAGTCCTTGGGCGTAGAGGTCCAGTACATCGCCCCGTACTGTCCGCAAGAGAATCCTACCAAGAGGACAAGCCGGACTGTGAAGACCATAATAGCACAGTTTATCAAGAGAATCCTACCAAGAGGACAAGCCGGACTGTGAAGACCATTATAGCACAGTTTATCGCAGGCAATCAAAGTTCGTGGGACGAGCTTTTACCGGCGATCAACTCAAGCGTGGCAGATTCGACCGGATTCAGTCCCGCTTTCCTGATACAGGGGTGGGAGCCGCGGTTGCCCGCCACTCTGTACGAAGAGGTGACTCCGGGGTCGTTAACTAGTGTGTTTGACCCTAGGATAAAGGCGGATAGGTTAAACGAAATCTTTTATATCGTCCACAGCAATCTCCAACGCGCATCAAAGGACCAGGGCAGACACTTCAACCTGAGATGCCGGGAGTGGCGGCCTTCGTTGGATTCGATCGTCTTGTTAAGACAGCACCAACAGGGTTTCGCCGCGAAGTTGGCACCCAAATTTGACAGCCCCTATAGGGTCATCAAATTCATATCCCACAATATTGTGCGTTTAGTGAAACCTGGCGAACGCACTGAAGCAGTTGAAGCCATTCCACCGAGAGACGACGGAGGACGAAGGGGAACACCCAGGGCACGGCGATGCCCACGAGCAAGCGCCGGGTAAGAGCGACACCCGTCGCCAACGTAGCTAACATTCTAACGTGGACTAGATTAACCTTAACAGCGTAACCAGAATAGGCATGGTAGGATGCGAGCCGCACTGTGATGATAGGGTATTAAACAAAAAAATATATATACGTTAACAAATAAGTAGCTAACAAATAAGTAGAATTTACAGATGGAACCCGAAATTATAACGATCTCGTCGACTGAGGACGCCAGCAGGGGAGGACGTCCCGAGCCCTGGTTAGCGCCGATTACTGTCTGCCAGATGGTCGTGGAAGAACCGCGCTGCGAAGGCGCGGATGCGGCACCCTCACTCGTACTATGGTCTGATGCACCCGGTCCCACCACTCGAGAGGAATTGGAAGAGGCGTGGCTCGGCCACGAAGACGCTATGCCGCCACTCGTGCCCATACGCGTGCCGAGACGCCCGGCACTAGCTCCCGCAGGAAGTTAGACGCCGCATGGTTCGGCCCAGGAAGCGAGACGCCGCATACAAAAGCTTTCTTTGCCACTCGCCAGAAGGATATAGGTGAAGCATGGTCTGGGAACGAGGACACGACGACAACGCCCCCGTCAGACGAGCCGAGTGCGACTGAGGGTCCTTCCTCGAGTGTACCGAAGACCCCAATTGTAGACCTCTTCGATGGGATTGACAGATGGGACACCAGCCTGGAGTCGGTACTCGACGGGGAGCCTGAGCTCGATGCCGGGAAGGACGCCCGCGATGTCGACCCTGAGGTCGCGCCGAAGAGCCCCACTCCGCAAAACGTCGTCGATAGCCCCGCCAGGAAACCCATGTCACACTCCGCCCCTGCCGGCTGGAGGGTAATCCCCCGCGGAACACCACTGTCCTCGGGTATAGTGGACCTCATTGCAAGGGAGACACGGGTCCGCCGTTTTAGATGCCGACGCACACGTTTCCACGTATCCGATGGAAAGGACGAATACAGCGCGACGCCACAGTTGCGAACCCACGGCAAGGAGCCGGCGTTTGCGTCACCAAGGTCATGGCAAGGAGCCATAAGTGTATTATCTGTTAGTTTAGTGTATTATCTGTTAGTTTAGTCTTTTTAGTTTATAAGCATCAAATGTAATAGGATAAGGTAATAGATTTGTAAGAGGCATGAAGCCGTCGATATTATAACTGTTTAAGTAGTATTAAAAGGCAAGGAGCCGTTAACCGCATAGCCTGTGTATCATTAGGATAAGTACATAGATATGAAACTAGTTTGAATTTAACCGCCGACCGCCGCTGCAACCCTGCGTTGCTGATCGGTTGCTCAACACTGCCTTCGAGAGCGCAGCTTCAATTCGGCGGCGAAGAGCGAAAGCTCCGAGGCGAATTTGCGAAAGCTCGCGGCGAAGTTGAGCGGCGGAGGCAAACGTACGGCTCGCTAGCGAGGGAGAAGGCCCTTTTTATTTGGACCACGATCAGGGTGAGTAGACTTGTCGAGCGAGGAGCGCGATTGATAACAAATAAGTGTTCAGCGGAGCGCTAGGGCTCCAAAGCAGTGCGGCAATTCCAAGATTGGTCAAGTTATCTTGATAACAACTTAATTTTGGGTCGCTTGTTCCTATGTCAACTATATGATATAGTGGTCCGATCTTAATATCTTTCCTTTATCAGCTATATAATATAGTTATTCCGATCTAAATAGGATTTTGCATATATATGAGACGCATAATAAAACTAATAAATGCCGAGTTTGGTTATAATATCTTGTTGAACAAAAATGTTTTTCTTACGACTTATTTAGGACCGATCGTTCCTATGGCAACTGGATTAGTGGTCCGATCTTAATAGGATTTTTCATATAAATGAGTAGCATCGTATAACTAATAAATGTCGAGATAGGTCAAGATATACAAAAAAGTTTTGCATACAACAACTTAATTTTGGACCGATAGTTCCTATAGCATCGTAAAACAAAAACAAATAAATGCAGCGTTTGATCAAAATATATTAATAAACAAAAAAATTTTCAAACAAAAACTTAATTCGTTACTATGGCAAATGTATGACATATCGGTTCGATCTTAAAATGATTTTACATAGTAGAAACAATTAAATCAGAGTTTGGTCAAAATAGTTTTTTAAGCCAAAATACTTTGCATATAAAAACTTAATTTGGGACGGATCGTTCCTATGGCAACTGTAACAGCGCGAAGTGCGCAATGGGCATGGGATCAAGAACAGAAGGCGGCATTGCTTCAATTGAAGGACAGCTTGACGACTGCCCCTGTGTTGGCTTGTCCAGACTTTTCCTCCAGATTCGTCCTAGAGACTGACGGGAGCAAGTACGGCCTCGGCACAGTGTTAGAAGGGCAGGAGCGGGTTATAGCGTACGCGAGTAGGAAGTTGCTTAAGGTCGAAGTGAACTATTCTGCCACCGAGAAAGAGTGCCTGGCAATCATTTGGTCGATACGGAAGCTGTGTTGCTATCTAGAAGAGTACCGTTTCGACGTGATAACGGATAACCTGGCACTTAAGTGGCTGGACTCGATCGAGAGCCCTTCAGGCAGTATCGCGCGATGGGCACTACCGCCGAGGGAAGCTCAACGTCGTGGCCGACGCACTATCAAGATATCCTCTAAAGACTTGTCAACAAGCAGTGGTAGCCGAGTTACCCTGCAAGTGGTACGCGAGTATGTGTGCTAGGCTCGCCGAGAAACCGGCCAAATTCCCAGACTACATAGAAGAGAATGGGGAGCTATATAGGGATTTGGGCCACCGGACGGACGACGGAGGCTATTGGCGGAATGCCATGATGCTCCCACGGCCGGTCATCAAGGCGTGAGGAAAACAGTGTCGAGGCTAGCCCAGGTACAGGCCGGGTATATTCGTGACGCCGCCAAGTAAGTGAAGTGCAGCGAAACCTGCCAAAAGTTCAAGAGCGAGTAACTCAAGCCGGCTGGACATATGCTGACGAGGCAAGTGGCAGAACCGATGTCAGTGCTGTGCGCGGATTTCGTCGGTCCCCTTCCACGGTCGAAACATGGCAACACCTTGTTACTGGGTTTCCATGACGCTATCTCGAAATGGGTGGAACTGGTCCCTCTCAGGAGAGCCACGGCGGCACACCTGCAAACCGCATTCCGAGAGAGGATTTGAGCCGATTCGGGGTGGCCACAAAGTTCGTGTGTGACAATGGGGTACAATACACAAGCCAGAGTTTCAAGGCTTTTCTGGAGTCCTTGGGCGTAGAGGTCCAGTACACCGCCCCGTTCTGTCCGCAAGAGAATCCTACCGAGAGGACAAGCCGGACTGTAAAGACTATGATAGCGCAGTTCATCGAAGGCCATCAAAGTTCGTGGGACGAGCTTTTACCGGAGATATCGTGAGCGATCAACTCAAGCGTGGCAGATTCGACCGGATTCAGTCCCGCTTTCCTGATACAGGGCTGGGCGCCGCGGTTGCCCGCTGCTCTGTACGAAGAGGTGACTCCGGGGTCGTGCGTTTGACCCTAGGATAAAGGCGGATAGGTTAAAAGAAATTTTTTATATCGTCCACAGCAAGGACCAGGGCAGACACTTCAACCTGAGAAGCCGGGAGTGACGGGCTTCGTTGGATTCGATAGTCTTGGTAAGCACCAACAATCCAACGCCGCGGAGGGTTTCGCCGCGAAGTTGGCGACAACCCCTATAGAATCATCAAATGAAGCAGTTGAAGCCATTCCACCGAGAGACGACGGAGGACGAAGGGGAACACCCAGGGCATGGGGATGCCCACGAGCAGGCACCGGGTAAGAGCGACACCCGTCGCCATCATAACTAACATACTAACGTAGACAAGATTAACCTTAACAGAGTAACCAAAATAGGCATGGTAAGATGCGAGCCGCACTGTGAGGATAGGGCATAAAACAAAAATATATATATACGTTAACAAATAAGTAGTTAACAAATAAGTAGAATTTACAGATGGAACCCGAAATTATAACGATCTCGTCGGATGAGGACGCCAGCAGGCGAGGACGTCCCGAGCCATGGTTAGCGCCGATTACTGTCTGCCAGATGGTCGTGGAAGAACTGCGCTGCGAAGGCGCGGATGCGGCACCCTCACTCTTACTATGGTCTGATGCACCCGGTCCCACCACTCGAGAGGAATTGGAAGAGGCGTGGCTCGGCCACGAAGACGCTATGCCGCCACTCGTACCCATTACGCGTGCCGAGACGCCCGGCACTAGCTCCCGCAGGGAGTTAGACGCCGCATGGTTCGGTCCAGGAAGCGAGACGCCGCATACAAAATCGTTCTTTGCCACTCGCCAGAAGAATATAGGTGAAGCATGGTCTGGGAACGAGGACACGACGACAACGCCCTCGTCAGCCGAGCCAAGTAGTGCGACTGAGGGTCCTTCCTCGAGTGTCCCGAAGACTCCAACCGACAGTAAGTTGTGGGAGGACATTGTAGACCTCTTCGATGGGATTGACAGATGGGACACCAGCCTGGAGTCGGTACTCGACGGGGAGCCTGATCTCGATGCCAGGACGGACGCCCGCGATGTCGACCCTGAGGTCGCGCCGAAGAGCCCCACTCCGCGAAACGTCGTCGAGAGCCCCGTCAGGAAACCCATGTCACACTCCGCCCCTGCGGGCTGGAGGGTAATCCCCCGCGGAACACCACTGTCCTCGGGTATAGTGGACCTCGTTGCAAGGGAGACACTGGTCGGCCGTTTTACATGCCGACGCACACGTTTCCATGTGTCCGGAAAGGACGAATAGAGCGTGACGCCACAGTTGCGAACCCACGGCAAGGAGCCGGCGTTGAATGTTTGCTCAACACTGCCTTCGAGAGCGCAGCTTCAATTCGGCGGCGAAGAGCGAAAGCTCCGAGGCGAATTTGCGAAAGCTCGCGGCGAAGTTGAGCGGCGGAGGCATGCGTGCGGCTCGCTGGCGGGGGAGAAGGCACTTTTTTTTTGGACCACGATCAGGGTGATTTGACTTGTCGAGCAAGGAGCGCGATTGATAACAAATACGTGTCCAGCGGAGTGCTAGGGCTCCAAAGCAGTGCGGAAATTCCGGGTTAGGTCAAGTTATCTTGATAACAACTTAATTTTGGGCCGATTGTTCCTATGTCAACTATATGATATAGTGGTCCGATCTTAATATCTTTCCTATATCAGCTATATATAGTATAGTTATTCCAATCTAAATAGGATTTTGCATCTATATGAGACGCATAATAAAACTAATAAATGCCGAGTTTGGTTATAATATCTGGTTGAACAAAAATGTTTTTCTTACAACTTATTTTGGACCGATCGTTCCTATGGCAACTGAATGAATTAGTGGTCCGATCTTTATAGGATTTTTCATATATATGAGTAGCATCGTATAACTAATAAATGCCGACATAGGTCAAGATATACAAAAAAGTTTTGCATACAGCAACTTAATTTTGGACCGATAGTTCCTAAAGCATCGTAAAACAAAAACAAATAAATGCAGCGTTTGATCAAAATATATTAATAAACAAAAATGTTTTCAAACAAAAAATTAATTCGTTACTATGGCAAATGTATGACATATCGGTTCGATCTTAAAATGATTTTACATAGTAGAAACAATAAAATCAGAGTTTGGTCAAAATAGTATTTTAAGCCAAAATACTTTGCATATAAAAACTTAATTTGGGACGGATCGTTCCGAAGGAAGGAGGCATTGCTTCAATTGAAGGAGCGCTTGACGACTGCCTCTGTGTTGGCTTGTCCAGACTTTTCCTCCAGAGTTGTCCTAGAGACTGACGCGAGCAAGTACGGCCTCGGCGCAGTGTTAGAAGGGCAGGAGCGGGTTATAGCGTACGCGATTAGGAAGTTGCTTAACGTCGAAGTGAACTATTCTGCCACCGAGAAAGAGTGCCTGGCAATCATTTGGTCGATACGGAAGCTGTGTTGCCATCTAGAAGGGTACCGTTTTAACGTGATAACGTATAACCTGGCACTTAAGTGGCTGAACTCGATCGAGGGCCCTTCAGGCAGGATCGCGCGATGGGCACTGGAGCTACAACAGTTCCAATTCGACGTCCACTACCGCCGAGGGAAGTTCAACGTCGTGGCCGACGCACTATCAAGATATCCTCTAAAGACTTGTCAGCAAGCAGTGGTAGCCGAGTTACCCTGCAAGTGGTATGCGAGTATGTGTGCTAGGCTCGCCGAGAAACCGTCCAAATTCCCAGACTACATAGAAGAGAATGGGGAGCTATATAGGCATTTGGGCCACCGGACGGACGACGAAGACTACATTCCCTGGAAGCTACGTGTGGTCAGTGGTCAACGCCGGAGGCTATTGGCGGAATGCCTTGATGCTCCCACGGCCGGTCATCAAGGCGTAAGGAAAACAGTGTCGAGGCTAGCCCAGGTACAGCCCTGGTATATTCGTGACGCCGCCAAGCACGTGAAGTGCTGCGAAACCTGCCAAAAGTTCAAGAGCGAGTAACTCAAGCCGGCTGCACATATGCTGTCGAGGCAAGTGGTAGAACCGATGTCAGTGCTGTGCGCGGATTTCGTCGGTCCCCTTCCACGGTCGAAACATGGCAACACCTTGTTACTGGGTTTCCATGACGCTATCTCGAAATGGGTGGAGCTGGATCCTCTCAGGAGAACCACGGCGGCACACGTGCAAACCGCATTCCGAGTGAGGATTTTGAACCGATTCGGGGTGGCCAAAAAGTTCGTGATGTGACAATGGGGTACAATACACAAGCCAGAGTTTCAAGGCTTTTCTGGAGTCCTTGGGCGTAGAGGTCCAGTACACCGCCCCGTACTGTCCGCAAGAGAATCCTACCGAGAGGACAAGCCGGACTGTAAAGACTATGATAGCGCAGTTTATCGAAGGCCATCAAAGCTCGTGGGACGAGCTTTTACCGGAGATATCGCTAGCGATCAACACAAGCGTGGCAGATTTGACCGGATTCAGTCCCGCCTTTCTGTACGAACAGGTGACTCCGGGGTCGTTAACTAGTGCGTTTGACCCTAGGATAAAGGCGAATAGGTTAAAAGAAATTTTTTATATCGTCCACAGCAATCTCCAACGCGCATCAAAGGACCAGGGCAGACACTTCAACCTGAGAAGCCGGGAGTGGCGGCCTTCGTTGGATTCGATCGTCTTGTTAAGACAGCACCAACAGGGTTTCGCCGCGAAGTTGGCACCCAAATTTGACAGCCCCTATAGGGTCATCAAATTCATATCCCCCAATATTGTGCGTTTAATGAAACCTGGCGAACGCACTGAAGCAGTTGAAGCCATTCCACCGAGAGACGACGGAGACCGAAGGGGAACACCCAGGACACGGCGACGCCCACGAGCAGGCGCCGGGTAAGAACGACACCCGTCGCCAACGTAACTAACATACTAACGTAGACTAGATTAACCTTAACAGCGTAACCAGAACAGGCATGGTAGGATGCGAGCCGCACTGTGAGGTTAGGGCATTAAACAAAAAAATATATATACGTGATGAATAAGCTAACAAATAAGTAGAATTTACAGATGGAACCCGAAATTATAACGATCTCGTCAGATGAGGACGCTAGCAGGGGAGGACATCTCGAGCCCTGGTTAGCGCCGATTTCCGACTGCCAGATAGAAGAAGAACCGCGCAGCAAAGACGAGACTGCGGCAACCCCACTCGTACCTATAGTCTGATGCACCCGGCCCCAACACTCGAGAGCAATTGGAAGAGACGTGGTTCGGCCACGAAGACGCTATGCCTCCACTCGTGCCCATTACGCGTGCCTAGACGCCCGGCACTAGCTCTCGCCGGGAGTTAGACGCCGCATGGTTCGGTCCAGGAAGCGAGACGCCGCATACAAAAGCGTCCTTTGCCACTCGCCAGAAGGATATAGGTGAAGCATGGTCTGGGTACGAGGACACGACGACAACGCCCTCATCAGCCAAGCCGAGTAGTGCGACTGAGGGTCCTTCCTCGAGTGTCCCGAAGACTCCAACCGACAGTAAGTTGTGGGAGGACATTGTAGACCTCTTCGATGGGATTGACAGATGGGACACCAGCCTGGAGTCGGTACTCGACGGGGAGCCTGAGCTCGATGCCAGGACGGACGCCCGCTATGTCGACCCTGAGGTCGCGCCGACGAGCCCCACTCCGAAAGTGGTCGTCGAGAGCCCCGTCAGGAAACCCATGCCAGACTCCGCCCCTGCGGGCTGAAGGATATTCCCCGCGGAACGCCGCTGTTCTCGGGTATAGTGGAGCTCGTTGCAAGGGAGGCACGGGTCCGCCGTTTCAGATGCCGATGCCTGAATTGAGGGGGGGAGTGAGGCGGCTACCAGAAGTAGCCCTCCCACAGTTGCGAACCTACGGCAAGGACCCGGCGTTTGCGTCACCAAGGTCATGGCAAGGAACCATAAGTGTATTATCTGTTACTTAGTCTTTCTAGTTAATAAGCATTAAATGTAATAGGATAAGGTAATAGATTTGTAAGAGGCAAGAAGACGTCGAATTTATAACTAAGATTAAGTAGTATTAAAAGGCAAGGAGCCGTTAACCGCATAGCCTGTGTATCATTAGGATAACTACATAGATATGAGCCTAGTTTGAATTCAACCGCCGGCCACCGCAGCAACCGTGCGTTGCTGATCGGTTGCTCAACACTGCCTTCGAGAGCGCAGCTTTAATTCGGGGGCGAAGAGCGAAAGCTCCAAGGCGAAGTTGCGAAAGGTGAGTTGATAACAAGTTGGGTCGATTTTTCCTAGTCAACTGTATGGTCCGATCTTAATAGGATTTTGGTTAAGAAATCGTAAAAACAAAAAAAAGTTTCATAAAATAACTTAACCTTTGGACGATCGTTCCTATATAAGCTATATAATATAGTTATACCGATCTAAATAGGATTTTGCATATATATGAGACGCATAATAAAACTAATAAATGCCGAGTTTGGTTATAATATCTTGTTGAACAAAAATGTTTTTCTTACAACTTATTTTGGACCGATCGTTCTTATGGCAACTGTATGAATTAGTGGTCCGATCTTACTAGGATTTTTCATATATATGAGGAGCACCGTAAAACTAATAAATGCCGAGTTAGGTCAAGATATACAAAAAAGTTTTGCATACAACTTAATTTTAGACCGATCGTTACTATAGCATCGTAAAACAAAAACAAATAAATGCAGCGTTTGATCAAAATATATTGATAAACAAAAATGTTTTCAAACAACAACTTAATTCGTTACTATGGCAAATGTATGATATATCGGTTCGATCTTAAAAAGATTTTACAAAGTAGAAACATTAAATTCAGAGCTTGGTCAAGATAGTTTTTTAAGCCAAAATACTTTGCATATAAAAACTTAATTTCGGACGGATCGGTTCTATGGCAACTGTATGAGATAGTGTTCCGATCTTAATAGGATTTTGCATTTATATGAATAGCATAGTTATATCAATTAAGGGAGATGACGCAATAAGGACCTTTTTTGTAAGTTCGAGTTCTGTTGTTTCTGACAAGCAAGAAGCAGGCCAGTCCAATTTGATTTTAACTAGAAATTCTGAGCCGTTGAGCCATAATGACGATTGATCGAATTCACTGGGCGTAGATACTCTCGAGGGTATATCTGCCGGGGTGCCATTTGTTTGCTCTTGAACTGCTGCAGGGCTTGGTCCTTAACCAGGAAACGAAAAAAGAATCCGACCATTAGTAGAATTTTCCATTGAAGAGATTCATTTTAGGTATCTTACACATTATTTTAGCCTTTACGATTACCGGCCCTATGAGTCCAAGGGAGTCATACAAGCGAGCTATGGTCGATAGTATTCATGTTTTGGACGGTTTAGATCTCTGCTGAATGGACGAAAAAGAAAACGGCAACCGATCTAACGCTGAGTCCCAAGTGAGTCCAACAGTTTTGGTGATGTCGCTACCATCATCAAACTTTAGGGAAGATTATCTGTCCTCTTCGGGTAACCCTATCAGTACAGCAGCATTGTTTGAGCACCACTTTCGCAACTTGAAGCCCCCACTTGCCAAGATTCCAGCCGTCTCATTAAGAATTTCGGTCGTCAACGTAGAAGTCTCGCCACAGAATCCGAGATCCAATTGAAAAATTAGTTTCCTCATCCATAGACAGCTGGGAGAGGAATGAAGCTGGCTTTGTTCCGAATGTAACTGTATCCAGCTTAAAAATCTTGATATCATGTTCTTGCGAGTTAAATTTAATGAATAACCTGATGAGGTAGGTGCTGAGCCGTCGGAAACGACTCGCAACTTTGTCGTTGAACTGTCTTCTTTAAAGACGCAGTGATGAGGAAGAAAGTATTGATAAAGTCCTATAGACTCTGGAGCAACAGGCGACATATGACCAAGATCCAAGTATTCTTTTAGAAAGTTTGAATATTGAATATTCTGATCTGGACGAGAGTCAGAAAGCGACGAAAGGTTTGTTGGTATGACGTCCCCAGACATTCCAAACTTCGCTTGAAGGGTAAATGAACTGAATATTGGCCACTAGGCAATCTGATATGAGTCTTTACGTAATGTTCTTCACAAATATTTTCTTCCTTTAAAGTGGTACGTATAATTTCCAAGCAGGATTCTATCTCCCAAAATCTTCGCACCAAGTCTCAAGCTTGCTTTGCTTTGCCATTAACGTAGAACCACTCAAGCGTGGTCCGCCCCCATAAACTACCCAACCAAGCCGTGTTTTTTGAAGACACGGTAGTCCTGGGAGAAGCCTTATCTGACCGACACTGAGGAGGATGTAAAACAGGCTAGCTCCAAGCAGCAAGTCCACGCGTCGAGGCTTAAAGCAAGACGGATCTGCAAGTTTTATGTTATCGGGAATGTTCCAATTCGTCGTGTTAATAGTAAAACTCGGTTGACTATCAGCTATGTTATGCGCTACCAGAGTTGTAAGGCATGTTGAGTATTTAGATACTTGAGACGGTATTGTGATAGTGACCATGTTTCCTTCTGTTTCACAACGAGAATCTCCTAGACCAGAGACAATAGCTGAGGACTTGTGCTTTTTTAGCCGAAGCTGTTGAGAAAGGCGCGAAGTTATAAAGTAAAGCTGGGAACCGGAATCCAAAAGGGCACGACAGGTATCAAAGTGCTGGACCGATTCTTAACGAAGACCATAGCAGTAGCCAAGAGGACGACATCACTACTGAAATAATGGGAAACAAGGGAGGTGGAGGTAGATGGTGACGACTTAGCAAAATCGTCTAGCCTTTCTTCCCACTTGGCTGTGATGTTGTGTCCAGCTTTTGTAAAATAATCTGCAAAATGATGCATCCAGCGATCTGTTCGAAGTTGCTTATGCTCTTTAACGCGCGAATATGTGCGTCGAATTAGTCGGATAACTCTCTCAGCGACACTGCCGATCCACCTGCCATTCTCTTGAGCCCCAATATCTCAAGTATATGTGCCTGAAATACCAATCTATTATTAAACGTTTTCTCCAATAAATTAAGTGCTATGGCATAATTATCGTTTGTTATTTCCAATGATCGAATAGCGTCCACCGCTGAATCGTTCAGGCACGATCAAAGATGCCGCAGCTTTTCGATATCTGCTAAATTAGGATGATTTTCTGTGACAGTTGTGAACATAGAATAAAAGTCGGCTCATTCTGTGTAACCCCCACGGTCTGCGATGGCAGCACAATGGTCGCGGAGATGCTTCCTTCTGCCTGTTATATACATTTGCATTTTGCACACATATAATATACTCTTTCTTTTACCCATTTTCAATGGGTTCAGGATTTAAAACCCCTTATCACTTATTTTCGATAGTTCGCATCTTTCACCTAAAAATCATCCAGCGTTTTACAATCAATCAATCATTTTACTCTTTGATTTATTTAAATAAACATAATTTTTTATGGTTGAAGTAACTCTAACCAATCGAGTGCGATCAATTGCTTCAATTAAGTTGATATCGTAGTTCATCAAATATATATGCCATGCAGTTATTTTAAAGTTTTGGTTTAAACACGATTTATTATTGTAAATTATTATTCTCGTGGTCTCAATTGTAATCGAAGAGTTACTTCTTCTCTAAGCAAGTTAATGAAGTCACCATCTTGATCAATTATTCGTATTGTTAATGTATTTATCTCTCTATTGTTTAATGGCCAGTAAATAGGGTTGTGTGGGATCTCATTCATTTTATATCCGCGAAATCCGTTGAGCAGGGCAATGTTGAGGGACGTTTCGCAATTTCACTCCGAACCGAAATTTTCATAGAAACTGCTAACTCGTCGAAGTCCTCACGCAATTGGTTACCGATTTTATCAAAGTCAAGCTCTTTGAGGTTAGTGTGAGTAAAATAAAATGAGATCTGAAGCCGTTCGATTTGCTTCAGCTTAACACTAAGACCCCACTCATCAATTGCACTAAGTGGTAAATTAGTTAGAGTATTTCGAAGTGTTTGCAAACTGTCATAAATTTAAATGGCTTTGCGCTTCAGAAAATTCACTCTGTTTGCACTAGAGGCAATATTTTCGGTTGCCATTAGAAGCGTTGTTAGAAAGCGTGTGCGAAATTAGCTGAGTAACTAACTGTAACTGTAATAACTTCAGCGAACGCGAGTGTCAAGCTTTGCAACGAAGCAATGGCAATAGCTTTTACATAAAAACCGCACGAATGAGCAAAGACCTTAAGACCTTAAGTCAGGTGGAGTAATCTAACAACAACAATTCACCAAAATGTTGGCTCAATAGCGCAATTTTCAATAGCTTTCACAAGTAGAAATAACTAACCTTATTTTATTTCTTGTGTTCCAATTTTTTTCTATTTTTCTTAAAGTTACGAAAAGCGTGCAGACCCGAATTGGTCTATGCTTATTATTAAAGAACAATAGTGTTATATAGATAAGCGAACCCGAATTGGAACGTGCCAATTTTAGCGATAACACAATTATTAGTTATAATTTTGAGTAATGGAAGTGGCCGATGTGTACCAAATGCATCAAGCGAACGAACTTAACTATCTCGATGTGCAGCATTGAGGCCTTGGCATAAGTAAAGCTAGGGCAATAAAACGATCGTTACAGCGAAGAGCGGCGGCTCCATGTAAATATATTCCTAAGAGCGAAATTTTGGCAATTGCTTTGCAGAGCGAGTTTTTTAAGATAAATTAAGAAGCTGCTCTTATCAGCTGTGAGGTCGCTCCAGTTGTTTTAGCTGCGTAGCCAGACGATCTTGTTAAAGAAAATGTATTTCTTACAACTTAATTTTGGACCGATCGTTCAATTACAAATGAATGATATATCGGTCCGATCTTAATAGAATTTTACATATATATGAGGAGCATAGTAGAACCAATATTTTCAGAGTTTGGTCAAGATAGCTATATAAGCCAAAATGAATATCATAGTAAAACTAGTAAAAGCAGAGTTAAGTTATGATATTTTCTAATAAACCAAAATGTATTTTTATACAACCACTTAATTTTGGACCAATCCCTCTTTTGGCAACTGTATGATATAGTGGTCCAATCTCTATAGGAATTTGCATATATACGAGGAGCATCGTAAAACTAAAAAATGCCCAGTGTTGTCAACATATCTTGATAAACAATTATGTTTTTTTACCACTCAATTTTGGACCGATCATTTGTATGTCAACTGGATCATATAGAAGCCAGGATCATAGTAAAACTAACAAATGCCGAGTTTGGTCTGGATATCTTGATAAACTAAAATGTTTTTCATACAACAGCTTAATTAGTTCCAATGACGAATGTATGGTTTAGTGGTCCGAACTTTATACGATTTTTCATATACATCAGGTGCATCGTAAAACTAATAATTGCCGAGTTATTTCAAGTTATCCTGATAACTATTAAATTTTGGACCGATTTTTGCTATGACAACCATAGGTTAAAGTGGTCTTGTCTTAATAGGATATTGCATCTATACCAGGAACATCGTAAAACTAAAAACTAAAAAATGCCTAGTTTGATCAAAATAACTTGATAAACAAAATTGATTTTCATACAACAGCTTAATTCGTTCCTATGGCAACTGAATGATTAAGTGGTCCGAGCTTTATACGAATAATCATATTTAAAAGAAGCATCGTAAAACAAATAAAAGTAGACTTTGGTCAAAATATCTTGTTTTCAAACAAAAACTTTTTTCGTTCCTATGGCAAATGTATTATATATCGGTCAGATCTCAATAGGATTTTACTTATATATGAGAAACTTATTAGAACCAATAAATTCAGAGTTCGGTCACGATAGTTTTATAAGCCAAATGCTTTTCATAAAAAAACTTTATTTGAAATGGATCATTCCTATGGCAACTGTATGATAAAGTGTTCCGATCTTAACAGAATTTTGCATATATATGAATAGCATATTATATCTAATATATGCCGAGTTTGATTTTAATATCTTGATAAACCAAAATTGGTTTTATACAACATCTTAATTTTGGACCGATCGTTCCTTTGGCAACTGTATGATGTAGTGGTCCGATCTTAAAAGAATTTTGCATATATATGAGGACCATCTTTATTCTAATTCTGTCTCGAAATGTATGATCTCAGGCATAAAACGATAGTTCCTTGCCGTGGATTCAAATCTGTGGGGTGGCTGACGTTAATAGCCGCCTCACACTTATTCGTTACTTATTTGTTAATTCCCTATTTTCAGAGTACGACTGATATTCACTATGCCTATTCTTATTATGCTACTAGTGTTAGTCTATTCAAATTTATTACATTAATTGCGTTTGCGACGTGTGTGGCTTGCACCCTTCGCTTACTCGGGGGCACCCACGTGCCCTAGGTCTTCACCTTGTTCCGCGATATGCAAATTTTGGCAGGTGCTCTATCTGACCTGGGAGGCCTTTCTCCGGTTTCTTCTTGGTACCTCCTTTCTGTTGCCGAGCATATGCTCCCCTTTCATGACCTGGGAGGTCTTCCTTCGGTTCCTTGTCGGTATCCTCTCTCAGTTGCCGAGCAGGTACTACCTTTTCATGACCTTCCTCCGGTTCCTTCTTCGTCTCATCAGCCATCGGTTGCCGAGCAAACACTCCCGCTCCTTGGCGCTAGAGGCAAGAAATCCATCTCCAGGATGACGTGGTCCAGCATTGCGTACATGATACACATTAACTTCCCCGCTAGGGCGACGTCTATTCGCAATGCCTTCCCTACCTCGAGCGTGGACCCATCTGCCAGACGAATGCACGCCTGTTCGTTCTCCAATCTCCCCCAAATCGCCCACTGCGTACGCAGTCTTCACTCATGACCTCTGCCCCGGTGCCCACACACCCAGCAGAATACGACAGATGCGTTAGGACATTCCTAAGCGAAGTGCCCCCTCCTGAGCGCACCTATGGTACGCTCGTCGTGGATCGTACCCGATAGGAGTAGACTGGGTTAGGGCGTTCGAACAGGGGCTGTACCATCCTTGACCACTCCGCGCTAGTGATCACCTGACTCCCCGACCTGCTTCCCGAGTAATCCACCCTCTGTCTCATCACCGTCTTGTAGTCCACTGCCAGCTGACACAGCTCTGCCAGCGTGGAGAAATCTTGCGTTTTCGTAGATACGGTGCAACTCCTGTGCCGATTCGTATCTTACGTGAGCTCTCAGCTCTATCAGGTACTCCTTGAATTCCTCCTCCAAGCGTTGCCTGCGGGACCGGATTTCGTCCTCAAGCCTTTAGAAGTAGCGTGGGGGCAGAAAGAAGTCTAAGAAACCCCTCCTGAACACCGACCATGGCACATCTCTAAGCCCACTGCTCAAGAACCACCGAGCGGCCCTGTCGCAGAACACCTCGCACATTACCCGGGGCAGTCTATCGAGGGCAATATCATACGTAATGGCTCGTTCCTCTAGGTCCTCCAAGAACCCGAAGGGGTCAATTGTGAGCTCCTAAAATCAGGCTCTGACTTTTGGTGCGGTCGTCCACCCACGTCAGATGGGACACCCCAGGATAGCGGTTCAAACGTTTTTGCGAGCTGACTCTAGCTCGGCAAGCCGAGCCCAGATCTCAAGCGAATGGCCGTCCTCCTCCAGGAGGATAGCCGCCACGCAGCCTTTCCACGCGCCCTTCATTTTACAGCCTCCTTGCGCCGCTGGTGGATCCAACGCACGCACGGATTTTGGCATTCCCCTGATTCCATTTTGAGCATTCCACTCACTCTGATTTTTTTTATTTATCTTAATTATTATATTTTTTTTTTTGGCACTCACCTGATTCCATTTTGAGCATTCCACTCACTCTGATTTTTTTTACTTATTTTTATTATTACATTTCTATTTTTTTTGTTGGGCACTCCACTTAGAAAATAAAACTAAATAATTCACTGATTATTGTCAATAATTATTATTATTCCTTTTGTTTATTATTGTTAAAAAAAAACTACACCAATTATTGACAATTGTTATTTTTATAAGAATTCTGCTTCTTTATAGATTTATTTTATTTCTCTGAATATATAGTGTATATCTCGACCAAATTATACCTCACAGTATTTCAATCATACCTACTCCATCGAGCCGCAGCCCCATACTTCCTATTCCAGCGGGCCACCATCTACACGATCGGGCCTTGGAATCGCACTAACTACACTTTTGGGCCTGGCCTCGTACTATGCGCTATGAGTAGGGGCATAGCTTGCCGGACAGGCTGAAAAAATTTTTCCCCACCGGGCGGTGATTTCCCATTACTTCTCTCTTTGTCCTATCTACTTAACACTCTTTATCTAACTTACATTGCTTTACTTTATTAAAAATCTTCGTACCTTCTTTTTTCCTATTTATTGTATTTTATTTTTTAATAATATAGTAAATTAAGATTATTTTTAACTTTACTTAAGAACACTTTTTTCCTACTTAAAACCTTCTGCTTAGATGTAGGATCTAATAGCGTCACTGACGAAATTAGCTGTGAGAAGGGGCACAGCTGGCCGGACTGGCAAATAAAATACCTCCATCGGTAGGTGATGCTATTTAGAAAATTGTATTCTTTAACTAGGCTTTTAGCATATAATTCTATTATATATTGTTTAACCTATTGAATAGTGACGAAGACACTCGGTTGTCGACCATTAATAAATAAATAAATAAATAAATAAATAAAATGTACCAATTACACCAGCGGGCCTTGGCAGCCCATCAACTACACTAGCGGGATATAGCCTTGCACCACCTGCAATGCCGGGCTTTGCTCGCACCAACCACACTAGCCCCTTAGGTTATATGACGACCGCCCGAGAATACAAACATCAACATTTCCCTTCATCACTTTGACTGTATCCACTTATTCACTAGCCCTGCCGCACTACTTTGGAGCCCTAGCGCTCCGCTGTACACCTCGGTGTTATGGCTCACGCTCCTTTTCTTGACACGTCTACTCACCCTGATCGTTTTCCAGAAAGTGCCGGCTCGCTCGCTAGCGAGCCGTGTGATTGCCTCGGCCTCTGAACTTCGCCCGAGTTTTCGCAACCTCGCTTCGGAGCTTTCGCTCTTTGCCGCCGAATTGAAGCTGCGCTCTCAAAGGCAGTGTTGAACAACCGATCGGCAACGCCAGCGGCTAAATTCAAACCTAAACTGGGCTCATTGCCTTTAACTATGCGCCGAATGCGCACGATATGAGCTATAAGCTTAACGGCTCCTTGCCAGTTTGTCAATAATAATATTACTTATATTACTTATTATATTAATGGCTCCTTACCCCTTTAATCGATAATACTATTAACTATATTAATGGCAATATTGGCGGCTCCTTGCCTCTTATCAATGAAAACATGATTTCGTATATACATGAGGAGCCAAAAAATAAGGCAAAATATCCTGATAAACAAAAATTTTTTTCGTACAAATTAATTCATTTTGGAACGATCGTTCCTATGGGAACTGGATTACATAGTGGTAAGACCTAAATTGGATTTTGCATATATGAGGACCGTAGTAAAGCTAAAAAATTACAAATTTGGTCAAGATATCCAGAAAAACAAAAAAATGTTCCATTAAACAACTTAAATTTCGACCGATCGTTCCTATAAAATTAAGTGATAGATTAAGTGATCCGATCTTAATAGGATTTTGCATATATATGAGAAGCATTGTAAAACAAATTAATGCCAAGTATGGCAAAATATCTGAATAACCAAAAATTTTTTCAAGCAACAACTTAATTTTGGACCAAACGTTCCTTTGGAAACTGTATAATATAGTGGTCCGATCTTAATAGTATTTTGCATATATACGAGGAGTAACGTGAAACTAACGAATGTCGAGTTAGGTCAAAACATCTTGATAAACAAAAATGTTTTTCATACCACAGCTTAATTCGTTCCTATGGCAACTGTATGATTTAGTGGTCCAAACTTTATACGATTTTCTTTTATATGAGGTGCATCGTAAAAAGAATAAATCCAATAGTAATAAGCAACTTACATTTCGACCGATCGTTCCTACTGCAGCTATTTTATATAGTGATCCGATCTTAATACTTTTTTGCTGCTTTATGAAGGGCATAGTAAAACAAATAAATGGCGAGTTTGTCAAAATATTTTGACGAGCAAAAATATTTTTCGTACAACTTTATTTTGACCGATCGTTTCTATGACAACTGTAGGATATAGTGTTCCGATCTTAATAGGCTTTTGCACATGTACGAGTAGCATCGTTAATTTAACAAATGTCGAGTTTGGTAAAATATCTTGATAAAAAAAATGTTTTTCATTAAAGAGCTTGATTCGTTCCTATGGCAACTGTATGATGCAGTGGTCCGATCTTAATAGCATTTTGCAAATATATATATGAGGAGCATACTACAATTAATAAATGCCAAGATTGGTCAAGATATCGTGAAAAAGAAAAAAATTTTCCGATCTTAATGGGATTTTGCATATATATGAACTAAAGCTAATAAATGTCGAGCTTGGTCAAGATTGTTTTATAAGCCAAAACGCTTTGCATACAAAAACTTAAATTTGACGGATCCTATGGCAACTGAATGACATAGTGGTCCGATCTTAATTGGATATTGTATATATATATGAGGAGCATAGTAAACGTAACAAATACGAAATTAGGTCAAGAAATCGCGAAAAATTAACTTTCGACCGATCGTTCCCATTGCAGCTATATGATATAGTGATCCGATCTTGATAAGGTTTTGCATATACATGAGAAGCATCGTAAAACTAATAAATGCAGAGTTTGGTCAAAATATCTTGTTAAACAAAAATGTTCTCAAGCAACAACTTAATTCGTCCCCATGGCAACTCTATGATATAGCGGTCCGATCTTAATAGTATTTTACACATAAATAAAGAGCATTGTCGAACCAATAAATTCAGAGTTTGGTAAGATAGCTTTACATGCCAAAATGCTTTGCATACAAAAACTTAAATTGGGGCGGATCGTTCCTATGGCAACTGCATGATATAGTGTTCCGATCTTAATAGGATTTTACATATATATGAATAACATATAATAACAAACATAGGTCAAGTTTGGTCAAACTAACTTGATAAACAAAAATGTTCTCACACAACAACTTAATTTGTTCGTATTGCAACTGTATGATTTAGCTGTCCGACCTTTATAGGATTTTACTTATATATAAGGAGTATCGTAAAACTAATAGATTCAGAGCTTGGTCAAAATATCCCGATAAATAAAAAAATTTTTAAACAACCACTTAATTCGTTCCTATGGCAACTGTATGATATAGTGGTCCGATCTTAATAAGGTTTTGCATATATATGAGGTGCATAGTAAAACCAAAGACAATATAAACACTAAGATGAGTCACGCCATACAACAAAATGCTACTATGCAGCTTGATTTTTTGAAAATTGAGAACGAAAACGAAATCAATAGCATTGCGCTCTCACAGCCGAGAGAACGAAAAAGCTAAGAATAGAATTGGCTCTCAGCTTCGGCTCTATGAGGGCCGTGCAAGCAATAATGTTTGTATGCGTGTGAATATACAAACATAACAGCATATTTGAATGTGTTGTTATCCAGTGCTCTGGAAAAGTCTCTGGCTGGCAAAGAAACAATTTTCTTAGTTTTTTAGCGCAGATCACGACCTACCCAAAATTTCTGTTGATATATGAATGCATTTGGTGTACTGAGGTTGGCTCCGTACAAAAAAATGTGTATATTTAAGTCGATGCAAATATCTATGAAATTTTTTATATTTGAAATTATTAATTAAATTATTATTTATTTTCAAAGATACGTTTAATACCCTTATTTTTTTATTTTATTATATTTGTTGTTCGAATTATAAAGAACTAATTACGCAGGGAACACCGCGAGGAGACCATTATAATTATAATGGGGTCATAACTAAATATGACCTTCGGATATTTACTGGGGAGCCAACCTCAGTACACAAAATACATTCATATATCAACACAAATTTGGGATAGGTCATTATCTGCGCTAGAAAACTATCAAAATTAATTTCTTGCCAGCTAATGCCAGAGCAGTGAATAACAACACATACATACATACCTCAAAGATCTTATGCATGTATAATTCGCGCATACAACGAAAGGTGCACGCACTCTATTGGCTGAGACAAGCACTTTTCTCGAGCATACACTATCCAAAACGAAAAGTGAAATCAATCTATGTGTGCTATTTTCTTAACATAGTTATTGCGCAAGAAGCGCCTTGTGTAAAAATTATATAAGTTCTTAAACTTTCCTGTAAAATTAATCGTTAATATCGTTAATATCATTTAAATTAAGCATGCATTTCATGGATAAAGCACAAGCACATTGCGTCGATCGTTAGTTCTAAACTTTTTCGCTCAATGTACTGCGAAAACGAAGCGACGCAAAGCAGCATCGACCAGCTTTGCTGATGGCAGACTGGCGACTAACTTCGTAGTTCGTGTCAGCATCAGCAAGCCGCGACTTCGGCATTCGTTCGTCTGGTCTTTGGAGAACGAACAACCAGTCGGCAGGCATGCTGTACGAAGCCTCAAAGGCCAGATGAAAGGCCAGACTAGAAATTTTGCGTCGCATTCAAATGTATGGGCGTTACTCATCTTAGTGTTTATATTGTCTGTGGTAAAACTAATAAATTCAGAGTTTGGTCAAGATATCAAGATAAATAAAAATGTTTTTCATACAACAAATTAATTTTCAGCCGATCGTTCCTATGGCAATTGTATGGAATAGTGGTCCGATCATAATATGATTTTGCAAATATATGAGAAGCATATAAAAAATAACAATTGCCACGCTAGGTCAAGATATCGTGAACAATAAACAAATGTTCGTTTAAACAACTTAACTTTCGACCGATCGTTCCTATGGCAGATATATAATATTGTCGTCCACTCTTAATGGGATTATGCATATATATGCGGAGCATAGTAAAACTAATATATGCAGAGTTTGGTCAAAATATTGTGTTAAACAAAAATGTTTTTCGTACAACTTAATTTTGGACCTGGAACTGTATGCATATATATGAATAGCAATATAAAACTAATAAATGCAAAGTTTGGTTATGATATGTTGATAAACCAAAATGTATTTTTATACAACAACATAGTTTTGGACCGATCGTTCTTTTGGCAACTGTATGATATTGTGGTCAGACCTTAATTGGATTTTGCTGTATATAGGAAGCATCGTAAAACTAATAAATGCAAAGTTTGTTCAAAATATCTTGTATGACAAAAAAGTTCTGAAACAACAACTTAATTCGTCCCTATAGAAACTGTATGATATAGAGGTCCGATGCTTATACGATTCTCAACATATTTCAGGAGCATAGTACAACTAATAAATTCAGAGTTTGATCAAGATAGCTTTACAAGCCACAATGCTTTGCATACAAAAACTTAAAGGTGGCAGATCGTTCCAAACTCAACTGCATGATATCGTGTTCCGATCTTCATAGGATTTTGCATATATGTGAGGAGCATAGTAAAACTTGTAAATGCCGAGTGTGTTCAAATATCTCAATAAGCAAAAATGTTTTTCATACAACAGCATAATAGGTTCCTATGGCAACTGTATGATATAGCGGTCCGATCTTAATAGGATTTAACATATATATGAGGAGCATAGTAGAACGAATAAATTCAGAGTTTGGACAAGATAGCCTTCCAAGCCAAAATGGTTTACATACAAAAACTTAAATTGGGGCGGATCATTTCTTTGGCGACTGTATGTTATAGTGTTCCTATCTTTATAGGATTTTGCATATACACGAGGAGCATCGTAAAATTAATAAATACCGAGTTTGGTCTAAATATCTTGATACACAAAAATGTTTTTCATACAACAGCTTAAGTCGTTCCTATGGCAACTGTATGATTTAGGGGTCCGAACTTTATACGATTTTGCATATACATGAGCTGCATCTTAAAATGAATTAATTAATAAATTAATAAATGCCGAGTTAGTTCAAGATATCTGATATCTACTGAATACAGCAACTTATTTGGGACGGATCATTCCTATGGAAACTGTGTAATAAAGTGATCCGATCTTAATAGGATTTTGCGTATGTAAAATATAAAATATCTTGATAAACAAAAGTGCTTTTCATACAACAGCTTAATTCGTTCCTATGGCAACTGTATTATTTAGTGGTCTGATATTAATGGGATTTTGCATACATATGACGAGCATAGTAAAACTAATAAATGCAGAGTTTGGTCAAAATATCGTGTTAAACAAAAATGTTTTTCGTACAACTTAATATGTTCCCATGGCAACTTTATGATTTAGTGGTCCGAACTTTATACGATTTTGCTTATGAATAAGGACAATGTGAGGCGGCTAAGGAGACCAGCCACCCCACAGTTTTCACGGCAAGGAACCGTCATCCCTTTGGCCATTTACGGCAAGGAGCCGCTGGCGGGACAACGCATTAATTCTCTTTAGTTATAAGTATAAATTATATTCGGTTAAGATCTTAGTGAAATAAGAGGCAAGGAGCCATCAGTAATATAATCAGTTCGATTAGTAGCAAAGAGGCAAGGAGCCGCGAATATTATAATTGATTTAAATAGTGAATTTGAATTTAACCGCCGGCCGCCGCTGCAACCGTGCGTTGTCGATCGGTTGCTCAACACCGTCTTTGAGAGCGCAACTTCAATTCGGCGGCGAAGAGCGAAAGGTTTTGCATATACATGAGAAGCATCGTAAAACTAATAAATGCAGAGTTTGGTCAAAATATTTTATTTTATTTATTTATTTATTTATTTATTTATTAATGGTCGACAAAACGAGTGTCTTCCTCATTATTCAAAAGGTTGTACAATATAAGTATATTCTAAAAGCCTAGTTAAAGGATACAATTTTCTAAATAGCATCACCGACCGATGGAGGTGTTTTATTTGCCAGTCCGGCCAGCTGTGCCCCTTTTCACAGCTAATTTTGTCAGTGACGCTATTAGAGCCTACATCTAAGCAGAAGGTTGTAAGTAGGAAAAAAGTGATCTCAAGTGAAATTAAAAATAATCTTAATTTGCTAAATTAATAAAGAAAATACAATAAATAGGAAAAAAGAAAGTAAGAAAATTGTTAATAAAGTAAAGCAATGTAAGTTAGATAAAGAGTGTTAAGTGGATAGGACAAAGAGAAAAGTATTGGGAAATCACCGACACGGTGGGGGAAAATTTTTCAGCCTGTCCGGCTAGCTATGCCCCTGCTCATAGCTGGGAATGGTCAGCGACTTCCCGAAGGTATCCTGAAAGCAACGATTTTATTAGGGGTAGAGACAGTTCGGTAGAGAAAACGTGATGCAAACTATTATAATTTTTACATAGCACGCGAAAAGAATTGTGCATAGCGTAATCAGTTGTGCACGTAGATAGTAATAAGGGGCGATAATTTCTGGTTGGTCTAGCCGGAACAGAGAATTGAAGACGCCCTAGCAGAAAAGGAGAATCAATGTCGCCAATAATCAACTTATGTAGAAGGACAACACCGAGAATTGTCCTACGGTTGATTAACGACGGAAGGTTGAGAAGAAGCAGTCTGCTGGAGTAGGACGGCAACCGAAGATTAGGGTCCCAATTTAAACCTCGTAAGGCAAAAAGCAGAAATTGCTTCTGAACAGATTCAATACGATCCTGGCTGTTGATATACTGTGGAGACCAGATGCAAGAGCAGTATTCAAGGATAGGGCGAACAAGAGAGATGTACAGAAGTTTTGTTATAAAAGGATCGTTAAACTCTTTAGACCATCGTTTAATGAATCCAAGTACACCTTTTGCCTCATTAACAATGGTATCTATATGAAGATTGAAACAGAGTTTAGAATCAAAAATAACGCCAAGATCCTTAACTGTTAGTATACGTTGCAAAGGGATATTGTCGATTGTATAACTAACAAGATAAGGTGTAGTACGATTAAAAGTCATAAACATACACTTTGAACAATTTAGATGCAATTGATTGGCCGAACACCAAAGTTGCATAGCGTTCAAATCGTCTTGTAGACGAGAATGATGTAGGGGGTTAGTGTATGATAGAAAAAGTTTGACATCGTCCGCATACATGAGTACACGGGCATGTGATATAACAGAAGGAAGATCATTTATAAAAAGTGTAAAGAGTAAAGGTCCAAGATGACTACCTTGAGGAACACCAGAAGTAACGTGAACCCTTTTAGAGGTAGTCAACCTCAGTATTACTCTTTGGGTCCTACCTTTTAAATAAGAATTAATCCAAAGTAAAAGAGGAAAGAAGTAAAAGGACAGAGGGAAACCTATTCGGTCAAGTTTAAAAAGTAAGATGTCATGGTGCACAGAGTCAAACGCCTTACTGAAGTCAGTGTAAATGACATCAGTTTGCATTTTCGAAAGGAAAGCATCATTTACCAAGGAAGTAAACTCAAGCAGATTGGTCGTAGTTGACCGATTCTTTACGAATCCATGTTGAACAGGGGAAACAACTGATTTGCAGAAATGCTGCAAATTCGAAGTGATTATTTTTTCAAATAATTTAGGAATAGCAGACAGTTTTGCAATGCCCCTGTAATTTTGTATATCAGACTTCCCACCTTTCTTGTGAAGAGGAATGATATAAGATTCTTTCCAAAGAGATGGAAAGACAGAAGTTTCAAGGGATAGATTAAAAAGCTTTAGCAATGGATAGAAAAGGGAAGAACTGCACTCCTTGAGTAGACAACTAGGAATATTGTCCGGCCCAGGAGTGTAAGAAGATTTTAGAGAGTTTATAGCTAATAGGAGAGAGGAGTGTGAAATAATGGGGGGAGGTATAGAACTAGCGGAGGAAATAGTATAAAGGTAAGAATTAGTATTAGGACAGACTGAAGAGTAAGTTGATTGGAAAAAATTAGCAAAGAGGTTAGCAGAATCAATGTCATTGCTAGCTTTATCCATCCCAAGAAAAAAAGAAGATGGCAAAGTTGAAGACTTACGCTTCAAGTTTACAAAATTATAAAACTGTCTCGGATTTCGGGCGAATTGCCTTTTACAACGAATTAGATAATTCTCATAGCATTGAGAATTAAGAAGAAAAAAGTTCGACTTGGCTATGGAATATTTAGCCAAGTCTGTACACGAACCAGACTTTTTAAACTTTTTAAAATATTTGGATTTTACATTTTTTAGATGTGATAATCTGGGAGTAAACCAGGGTGGTTTTGAAAAAGTAGTCGAAGGAATTGACTTAGGAATACACACATCTAAGAGGGAGTTTAGGGTGATATAAAAAGAATTAATAGCTGTATTCATATCAACTGAGTCATATAAGAAAGACCAATCGGTTGAATAAATAAGCTGATTCAGCAAGGAATAATTTCCTTTGCGAAAGCAATAGCGGGGCTTATTGGCTGATGAGCACGAAATGGAAGGATTACAATTTAGCATTGCAATCTCTAAAGTTGGATGATAGACATCCTCAGGAAGAGATAAAGGAGGTGACCTAGACACATTAGAAATAAGGTAGTCGTTAACAAATACAAGGTCAAGTGTTCTATTCATATGATTAGAAATTGAATTGATTTGAAACAACGAAAGATCAAGCATGCAGTCTAAAAAATCGTGCTGTGCTGAGGGCACTAGATAATTTTCAGCAGTGAATAATGACCAAGAGATGTTCGGCAAATTAAAATCACCCAACACCAATAATAGGTCATTATCCCGCACGTGTGAAGAAACTTCTTTAATACAAGTAATATGATTCATATAAACTTGAATATCAGAAGAAGGTGGGACATAAGAGCATGTTACATAGATATTCCGTGTAGGAAAAGACACCTTAACTGAGACAATCTCAGCGTCAGTAGGCGTACTAAAACAGAATAGTTCAGACTGGAGAGTGGCTTTAACGGCAATTAACACCCCACCACCTCGAGTCGGCCGATCATTTCTAAACAAAATAAAGTTATTCGGTAATATCTCAAAATCAGATATGGTTGAGTTTAACCATGTTTCTGAAAATGCTATTATGTCCGAATCGAAGGAAGTGCTGGCAATAAAAAGATTTTTTAGCTTTGAAGTGAGACCTCTGACATTCTGATAATGAATAAAGATTTGGTCAGAAGATGAAGCTAGTTTTTTGGGGCAGAAATGGTACCCTGTATTGAAGGGACTGGAAGGGTGACAGGCTGGTTACGCTTTTTAGGCTTGAACTCATGAACAATCATGTGTGGTGGCCAAAATTTGGGATCACAAATGATTGGGAACATATCATGTGAAACATTTATTTTGAATGATGATATTTCACGAGGGGTGGAGAAATTAAATTTAGTTATTGACACGCTAGCAGAAGATTTGCTAGCAATATAGGCTGCCAATGACTCAGAAGTGGTGTCCGACGAAAGTCGAGACACAAAAACTTGCCTACGAGGGGCAACTACCGTTAAAGTAGGCGCTGATGGGGCTGTAGGTAATACAGGAGTTGGAGGAGCTAACGAGGCACAATGATTGCTTTTAACAATCTGCGCAAGATTGCGCGCAGGTCTACCTTTGCGGCCAGGAGCTGACGGGGCTGAGGCTATTTGATTAATTGGGACGGAATCAGGTACGGGCTCTACTGGGTCTAGTACAGGGCTTGAAGCCGGGGTAATTGGACAGTCGCTTGGAGAAGGCGATAAAGACAACATTGGAGATACCTCCAAGTTGCTAGGAAAAGACAAGAAAGTCGTAGGAGTCTGAACAGACGTAGAGGGCAATTGCAAAAGTTGAGGCTCCAACCGGCGATTGGTTGGAGACTCAAATTTATATTTGCCTAGCAAATCGAAACTCGAGTCAAAATTACTCGAGAGCTGCTTAGCCACATTATTTAATTTTAAGAATTGACTTCTCACAGAATTATACATTCTGGAGAATTCAATTTGCTTGTCGATGCATTCTGGGCACGACCAACGCAAGCCACCGCAGCCCTTCTTGGCAATAGCAGCGATCTTGTCGCAATCACGCCCAGTGAGACCTGCACATTTAGCATGCATCATATTCTCACACAGCCAGCAATTAACAAATTGCGGCAGTGCAGAATCGTCAGTCTGCTTGAACGTGCACGGTTTCTTACAGCACGACATAATTATTAAATGCACAAGCAACTTGCGAGAGCGCAGAGCAAAACGAAACGAAAACGGTGCACAAGTAAACACTCAAAAAACAATTATTCGTACACAAACAAATTGTTTGGTGCGAAAAGCAATAGAAAGAAATTTGTGAGAGCGCGATGCACAAGCAGAAAGTATGCAGCGAACACACGCACAAACAAGTGTATGCACAGGGGAGCACAAAGGCAAAAGACTTAAAACAGCCAATAACAACAAACACGGAACTGACGCCGCGTTTTATAAAATGTAATAATTAACAGACACGCTGCACAACAGATGACACTTTGCACAGTTTATAAAAGCTTTTTAAATAAAGCACCGAAAAATGCAAAATTTTGAAATATAAAGCAAGATAAAAGCGCAAAAATATATAAAAATCTTGGAGCACAAGTAAAACACGTCAATCACTCTCAACTGAGAACTCTCTCTATCTTGTTAAACAAAAATGTTCTCAAGCAACAACTTAATTCGTCCCCATGGCAACTCTATGATATAGCGGTCCGATCTTAATAGTATTTTACACATAAATAAAGAGCATTGTCGAACCAATATTTTCAGAGTTTGGTAAGATAGCTTTACATGCCAAAATGCTTTGCATACAAAAACTTAAATTGGGGCGGATCGTTCCTATGGCAACTGCATGATATAGTGTTCCGATCTTAATAGGATTTTACATATATATGAATAGCATATAATAACTAACAAAGGTCAAGTTTGGTCAAACTAACTTGAAAAACAAAAATGTTCTCACACAACAACTTAATTCGTTCGTATGGCAACTGTATGATTTAGCTGTCCGAGCTTTATAGGATTTTACTTATATATAAGTAGTATCGTAAAACTAATAGATTCAGAGCTTGGTCAAAATATCCGGATAAATAAAAATATTTTTAAACAACCACTTAATTCGTTCCTATGGCAACTGTATGATATAGTGGTCCGATCTTAATAAGGTTTTGCATATATATGAGGTGCATAGTAAAACCAAAGACAATATAAACACTAAGATGAGTCACGCCATACAACAAAATGCTACTATGCAGCTTGATTTTTTGAAAATTGAGAACGAAAACGAAATCAATAGCATTGCGCTCTCACAGCCGAGAGAACGAAAAAGCTAAAAATAGAATTGGCTCTCAGCTTCGGCTCTATGAGGGCCGTGCTAGCAATAATGTTTGTATGCGTGTGAATATACACAGGTGAATATAATAGGCGAAGTTGCGAAAGCTCGCGGCAAAATTGAGCAACCGAAGCGAGCGCATGGCTTGCCGGCGAGCGTGTCGGCACTCGTGATCGAACGTTAAGGGTGAGTAGAAGTGCTGCGCGAGATAAAGGAAATCATAGATGGTATAGTGGAGCGCTACGGCTCCAGATAACAGTGCGGCAGGGTTTAGCTTAGGATTTACGATAAGGTCGGAATAATAGTGAATAAAGTGCCAACGTTGTAATTATCTAGAAAGTATTGGATTATTCCCTGTTTCCTGGTAACCCGGCTTACCTTAACATCGGAACTAACCGCTGTTCGACCTAACCTCGAACGAGGGGCATGCGGTACAAGATTGTGGCTCCGGGGTGGGCATTGCCGGTTGGTGGTACGAGGCCACGGCCCGGCAGAGAGATAGAGCGATTAGGTAGTGGAGTTGGTGCGAGGCCACGGCCCGCCAGTTTAGTTGGTGCGAGGCCACGGCCCGCTAGTGTGGTTGGAGCAAGGCCACGGCCCGCTAGCATAGATTGTACGAGGCCACGGCCCTATGGTGTAGGTGTGTAGAGGTAGATCTGGGTTTGGTTTGGTTGGGATACTCACCCCCCCCCCCCCCTTTAAGCCTTCTCTGCCAGAGAAATTATAAATAACTTGTAACTCGCTAGACCTGGCAAGACTGAGAATTATACCCCGGCCAGAAGCTACCTTACAAGTGGCGCCCGAGCAGGGACCTGAGGCGTTTAGGGGTGTGGCATGTCGGCGGATTAAAGCCCGCAAGCATGCCCGAATAGGTAATTTCCAAAACAAAAAAAAAATATATATATATGGTATTTCTAGTCGGGTATACCCTAGAGGGATGGTAACCTAGCAGAGAGTACGAAAATGAGAAAGTCATGTATGTGCGAGATATGAAAATAGGGTATTAAGTAGTCCGGTATACCCCTGAGAACATTTCTATACCTTGTGTTAGGCATAGCCAGAAAATGAACACGTGCAGCTGGTGAGTGAAAAAATGGTAGCAGCAAGCCGGCAAGTAAGATAAAGAGACGAAAACATAACGGTCGGTCGTGAGAGTACAGCGCGCGCGCGCCAGCCGGGCGACGTCGAGACCACGCTCGCACACGGATACCCGCACGCGCGCCGCAGTAGACGTCGGCGTCGAAGGACCGTTAAGGCGTCGCGGCAGCGGTTGTACAGTGGGGCGAATCCAACTCACGCGCGGTGAAAAAGTTGAATTCGCGAGTACAGCTGTCGAGGGCAGTGAAGTGGTCACCCTTTAAGTAAAAAACAATAAAATTTTATTTTATAAATAAAATTTATTAAACCAAAAAAAAAAAAAAAAAAAAAAATATTTAAAAAAAAAAGTGAAAAGACACCAACACTAAGAAAAGGAGAGAGGAATAGTAAAGGGACCGACGGAACCCCTAGAACGGGAAGAGAGGGAAACAGCGACGTCGACTAGCAAGGAAGTATATAATAAAGGATGGAGGCAGGTGAGTGCCAAAACCCGGGGGTAGGCGTCCGCTGGATTCACCAGCGACGCAAAGAGGAGTTAGTGGCGATCGCCCAGGAGTTTGGGCTGGAAAAGGAGGGGCGCGTGGAGGAGCTACGTAAACGGCTGTCCACCTACGTGCAGGAGGGCGGTCATTCGACTGGGATTTGGGCTCGGCTCGCCGAGCTGGAATCTTAGTATGCTAAAACTCTTGAGCCGCCTTCTTGGGGCGTCCCACCCAACTTTGGTGGACGGCCACGGCAAAAGTCGGAACCTGACCTCAGAAGCTTCCAGCTGTACGGTCTTTTGCAGGCGCCCACCCCGAGTTTGACCGTCTCGGGCGTGGAGGCAGTTCCTGCTCTCGGTGGAAATGAAGATCGCCGAGCAACTGCGGTCAACGCAGAGGTGGGGAGGTCCCCTGTTGAACCGGGTGGTGGTCCCTGCTACACTAGGCCGCACCATCCATCGGAGGCGCGGCCACTTCCCAATGTCCCGGAGCAAGTTCGGAAGTGGGGTATGAGGTACGATGGACGCTACGACCCCCTTGGGTTCTTAGAGGACCTCGAGGAGCGCGCTATCACCTATGGTATAGCCCTCGACCGTATGCCACGGCCAAATAAGCGAGGTATTCTGTGATAGGGCTGCTCGTTGGTTTCTGAGCAGTGGGCTAAGGGATGTGCCGTGGGCCGTGCTTAGGAGGGATTTCTTGGAGTTTTTCTTGCCCCTCGTTACTTCGAGAGGCTTGAGGACGAGATCCGATCCCGGAGGCAGCGCGTAGGTGAAGCGTTCAAGGAATATTTGATAGAGCTGAGGGCTCTTATGCACCAAGACTTTTCTACCCTATCCCAGCTAGCTCAACTGGCCGATTAATACGAGACCGTCGTGAGGCAGAGGGCGGAGTACTCAGGCAGCCAACCCTCGGGTCAGGGTGTCTCTAGTTCAAATAGTGCAGAGTGAGCGAAGACGGCGCAGTCCTCGGGACATCTCAATCCGTTCTGGTCTGCTCCCAGCGGATCCGGGACGACCGTTGTGGACAACCCGCTGCAACTCACGCAGAGGTGGCCCATCAGATGATGAGCCAAGAGGCCGGGAACGGATATGATCCGCGACGGGCGTGTCGTAGGTGCGCACAAGAGGGGCATTTTGCCAGGGAATGTCCCAACGCCCCTGTCTTATTTTGTTGGGTATGTGGAAGCCGGGGCCGAAGTAGTCGGTTATGTTGCCACCGCGCGGAGACGGGAAACGGGCAACGGCGTCGTCCGGACCAGGATCGGGTCGGCGCCAATACACGCGGAACGCAGCAATAGGACACCCCCTGAAGGTGGACGGTGGCCGGATCGTCGCTACGGTAGAGATTGGCGGACGAACGATGCCCGCCACGATCGATACCGGAGCCACTCGTAGCTTCATGAATGAGGACTGCGTACGCAAATGGACGATCCGGGGAAGAGCGGAGGAAATACAGGCACGTATCCGCCTGGCAGATGGGTCCACCCTAGAGGTAGGAAAGGCTTTGAGAGTAGACGTCAGCTTAGGGGGAAAAACGATCAGCATGACGATGCTCATCATGCCTTCAATGCTGGACCATGTAATCCTGGGTATGGATTTTTTGGGGGCGATGAATACCACAATACGCTGCGGCGAGGCGGAACTGGTACTAGAAGCAGCGACGACATCGGGCGTGAGGCCAGGAACGAGCGAGGAGTTGGAGGAAGGCCGCCCAAGGCATGAAAAGGGAGCACCTGCTCGGCTACAGAGGGAGCCGGAGGAAAGCCTCCCAAGTCATGATGGGCGAGCACCTGCTCGGCTACAGAGGGAGCCGGAGGAAGGCCTCCCAAGGCACGGAAAGGGAGCACCTGCTCAGCTACAGAGGGAGCCGGAGGAAGGCCTCTCAAGGCATGGAAAGGGACCACGTGCTCGGCTACAGAGGGAGCCGGAGGAAGGCCTCCCAAGGCATGGAAAGGGAGCACCTGCTCGGCTACAGAGGGAGCCGGAGGAAGGCCTCCCAAGGCATGGAAAGGGAGCAACTGCTCAGCTACAGAGGGAGCCGGAGGAAGGCCTCCCAAGTCATGATTGGGGCACCTGCTCGGCTGCAGAGGGAGCCAAAGGCAGGCCTCCCAAGTCATGAGGAGGGAGTACCTGCTCGGCCTTCGATGGAAAAGGTCAGGAAAAGGGGAGTAAAGTCCGGCACGAATCGACAGCCTGGAGAACCCAAGAGGTGGCGTATAGAGCTGCAGAGGCAGACTTCTAATGGCTACGGAAGCGGCACGGCGGACACGTGCAAGAGAAAGGACGAAGTAGGAGCGATGACCAGAACCCAAACGGCCATAGAAGGCCAGGAGCGATTGCCAGAATCGAGCGGCCATGGAGTTCTGTCTGGAGTCGAAGTGGTGCCAGGAGGGGGCGAGAACTGCATTGAAGAGGCGGAGTGGCCAGCGGATCTGGATCCAGAACTGAGGGAGTTCCTGAGTCAGAGCTGGCTCTCTTCGAGGGGCTGCAGGGAATCTCGCACATCGCGGAGCACCGAATCCTTCGAGACCACGCTCGCACACGGATGCCCGCACGCGCGCCGCAGTAGACGTCGGCGTCGAAGGACCGTTAAGGCGTCGCGGCAGCGGTTGTACAGTGGGGCGAATCCAACTCAAGCGCGGTGAAAAAGTTGAATTCGCGAGTACACCTGTCGAGGGCAGTGAAGTGGTCACCCTTTAAGTAAATAATAATAAAATTTTATTTTATAAATAAAGTTTATTAAACCAAAAAAAAAAAAAAAAAAATTAAAAAAAAAAAAAAAAGTGAAAAGACACCAACACTAAGAAAAGGAGAGAGGAATAGTAAAGGGACCGACGGAACCCCTAGAACGGGAAGAGAGGGAAACAGCGACGTCGACTAGCAAGGAAGTATATAATAAAGGATGGAGGCAGGTGAGTGCCAAAACCCGGAGGTAGGCGTCCGCTGGATTCACCAGCGACGCAAAGAGGAGTTAGTGGCGATCGCCCAGGAGTTTGGGCTGGAAAAGGAGGGGCGCGTGGAGGAGCTACGTAAGCGGCTGTCCACCTACTTGCAGGAGGGCGGTCATTCGACTATGATTTGGGCTCGGCTCGCCGAGCTGGAATCCCAGTATGCTAAAACTCTTGAGCCGCCATCTTGGGGCGTCCCACCCGACTTTGGTGGACGGCCACGGCAAAAGTCGGAACCTGACCTCAGAAGCTCCCAGCTGTACGGGCTTTTGCAGGCGCCCACCCCGAGTTTGACCGTCTCGGGCGTGGAGGCAGTTCCTGCTCTCGGTGGAAATGAAGACCTCTCGCTACTGCGGTCAACGCAAAGGTGGGGAGGTCCCCTGTTCAACCGGGTGGTGGTCCCTGCTACCCTAGGCCACACCATCCATCGGAGGCGAGGCCACTTCCCAATGTCCCGGAGCAAGTTCGGAAGTGGGGTATGAGGTACGATGGACGCTCCGACTCCCTTGGGTTCTTAGAGGACCTCGAGGAGCGCGCTATCACCTATGGTATAGCCCTCGACCGTATGCCCAGGGCAATCAGCGAGGTATTCTGTGATAGGGCTGCTCGTTGGTTTCTGAGCAGTGGGCTAAGGGATGTGCCGTGGGGCGTGCTTAGGAGGGATTTCTTGGAGTTTTTCTTGCCCCTCGTTACTTCGAGAGGGTTGAGGACGAGATCCGATCCCGGAGGCAACGCGTAGGTGAAGCGTTCAAGGAATATTTGATAGAGCTGAGGGCTCTTATGCACCAAGACTTTTCTACCCTATCCCAACTAGCTCAACTGGCCGATTAATACGAGACCGTCGTGAGGCAGAGGGCGGAGTACTCAGGCAGCCAACCCTCGGGTCAGGGTGTCTCTAGTTCAAATAGTGCAGAGTGAGCGAAGACGGCGCAGTCCTCGGGACATCTCAATCCGTTCTGGTCTGCTCCCAGCGGATCCGGGACGACCGTTGTGGACAACCCGCTGCAACTCACGCAGAGGTGGCCCATCAGATGATGAGCCAAGAGGCCGGGAACGGATATGATCCGCGACGGGCGTGTCGTAGGTGCGCACAAGAGGGGCATTTTGCCAGGGAATGTCCCAACGCCCCTGTCTTATTTTGTTGGGTATGTGGAAGCCGGGGCCGAAGTAGTCGGTAATGTTGCCACCGCGCGGAGACGGGAAACGGGCAACGGCGTCGTCCGGACCAGGATCGGGTCGGCGCCAATACACGCGGAACGCAGCAATAGGACACCCCCTGAAGGTGGACGGTGGCCGGATCGTCGCTACGGTAGAGATTGGCGGACGAACGATGCCCGCCACGATCGATACTGGAGCCACTCGTAGCTTCATGAGTGAGGACTGCGTACGCAAATGGACGATCCGGGGAAGAGCGGAGGAAATACAGGCACGTATCCACCTGGCAGATGGGTCCACCCTAGAGGTAGGAAAGGCTTTGAGAGTAGACGTCAGCTTAGGGGGAAAAACGATCAGCATGACGATGCTCATCATGCCTTCAATGCTGGACCATGTAATCCTGGGTATGGATTTTTTGGGGGCGATGAATACCACAATACGCTGCGGCGAGGCGGAACTGGTACTAGAAGCAGCGACGACATCGGGCGTGAGGCCAGGAACGAGCGAGGAGTTGGATGAAGGCCGCCCAAGGCATGAAAAGGGAGCACCTGCTCGGCTACAGAGGGAGCCGAAGGAAAGCCTCCCAAGTCCTGATGGGGGAGCACCTGCTCGGCTACAGAGGGAGCCGGAGGAAGGCCTCCCAAGGCACGGAAAGGGAGCACCTGCTTAGCTACAGAGGGAGCCGGAGGAATGCCTCTCAAGGCATGGAAAGGGACCACCTGCTCGGCTACAGAGGGAGCCGGAGGAAGGCCTCCCAAGGCATGGAAAGGGAGCACCTGCTCGGCTACAGAGGGAGCCGGAGGAAGGCCTCCCAAGGCATGGAAAGGGAGCACCTGCTCAGCTACAGAGGGAGCCGGAGGAAGGCCTCCCAAGTCATGATGGGGGCACCTGCTCGGCTACAGAGGGAGCCAAAGGCAGGCCTCCCAAGTCATGAGGAGGGAATACCTGCTCGGCCTTCGATGGAAAAGGTCAGGAAAAGGGGAGTAAAGTCCGGCACGAATAGACAGCCTGGAGAACCCAAGAGGTGGCGCATAGAGCTGCAGAGGCAGACTTCTAATGGCTACGGAAGCGGCACGGCGGGAACGTGCAATAGAAATGACGAAGTAGGAGCGATGACCAGAACCCAAACGGCCATAGAAGGCCAGGAGCGATTGCCAGAATCGAGCGGCCATGGAGTTCTGTCTGGAGTCGAAGTGGTGCCAGGAGGGGGCGAGAACTGCATTGAAGAGGCGAAGTGGCCAGCGGATCTGGATCCAGAACTGAGGGAGTTCCTGAGTCAGAGCTGGCTCTCTTCGAGGGGCTGCAGGGAATCTCGAACATCGCGGAGCACCGAATCCGGCTGAAGGATGACAAGCCACTGAAACAAAGGTACTACCCCAAGAATCCGGCCATGCAGAGGGTGATCGACGAGCAAGTGGATGAGTTGATCCGGGCAAATGCCATCGAGCCGTCGCGTAGTCCGCACAGCGCCCCGATCGTCTTGGTCAAGAAGAAGACTGGCGAGTGGCGTATGTGCATTGACTACCGACAACTCAACGCGCATTCCATTCCGGACGTTTATCCGGTGCGTCGTATTAACCACATCCTGGAGCGGTTGCGCCACGCCCGGTTCATCTCCACTCTGGATTTGACACACGGGGACTGGCAGATACCGATGGCAGCCGATAGCCGGGAGTATACGGCGTTCACAGTCCCTGGAAGAGATCTTTTCCAATGACGGGTGATGCCATTCGGCTTACACTCGGCGTGTGCGACATTCCAGCTCGCTTTGGATACGGTAATAGGGCCGCAGATGGAGCGTCATGCGTTCGCTTACCTAGACGACATCGTGGTAATAGGAGCGACGAAAACACAGCATGTAGAGAATTTGAGGAAGGTAATCCGCCGGCTAAGGGCGGCCAATCTGCGGTTAAATAGGAAAAAATTCAGCTTCTTCCGGGAGAGGTTAGTCTACCTAGGACATGTAATTTGCGGAGAAGGGATACCGACCGATTCGGAGAAAGTGGAGGCGATAAAAAACCTGAGGGCCCCAACAAATTGCAAAGAACTGCGACAGTGTCTCGGGATGGCGTCATGGTACAGGCGTTTCGTACCCAATTTCGCGACCCAGGTACAACCGCTCACAGCACTCTTAAAGAAGGGGCAGAAATGGGCATGGGAGCAAGAACAGGAGGAGGCATTGAGTCAATTGAAGGAGAGCTTGACGACTGTCCCTGTGTTGGCTTGCCCCGACTTTTCCGCCAAGTTCAAGGTGTCAGAAAAACGGTGCCGAGGTTAGCCTAGCGGTACTACTGGCCGGGTATGTTCCGCGATGCCGCCAGATACGTGAAATGTTGCGAAGACTGCCAAAAATTCAAGAGTGAGCAACTCAAACCGGCTGGTCGCATGCTGACGAGGTAGGTGGCAGAGCCGATGGCGGTACTTTTCGCGGACTTCGTCGGACCCCTTCCACGGTCGAAACATGTAAACACGATGCTATTGGTGTTCCATGACGCTTTCTCGAAATGGGTGGAGTTGGTCCCTCTCAGATGAGCCACGGCAGCACACCTGCAAACTGCGTTTCGAGAGAGGATTCTAAGTAGGTTCGGGGTATCTAGAAAGTTTGCGTGCGACAACGGGGTACAATTTACTTCAAGTCATTTTTGGGGTCCCTGGGTGTAGAGATCCAGTATACCGCCCCGTACTGTCTGCAAGAGAATCCCACTGAGAGGACTAACCGGACTGTAAAGACCATGATAGCGCAATTTATTAAGGGCCACCAGAGTTCATGGGATGAACTCTTGCCCGAGATCTCGCTGGCGGTCAACACGAGCGTGGCAGATTCAACGGGCTTTAGTCCCGCTTTCCTGATGCAGGGCAGGGAACCTCGGTTACCCGCAGCTCTGTACGATCAGGTAACTCCGGGGTCTGCAACTAGTGCGCTCGACCCTAGGACAAAGGCGGATAGGCTAAAATAAATTTTTGATATCGTCCACAGCAACCTCCAGCGCGCATCAAAGGACCAGGGCAGGTATTACAACTTGCGGAGACGAGAGTGGCGGCCCTCGTTGGACTCGATGGTCCTGTTGAGGCAGCACCAGTTGTCCAACGCTGCCGAAGGTTTCGCCGCAAAGTTGCCACCCAAATTTGACGGCCCCTACAAAGTCGTCAAATTCATATCCCCCAATATTGTGCGGCTGGTGAAACGACCCCAAGAAGAGGGTGGCCAACATCTCACAATTGAAACCATTCTACAGAAAGACGATGAGCGACGAAGAAGACGAAGATCCAGGGCACGGAAGTGCCCACAAGTAAGCGAAGGATGAGAGCAACACCCGTCGCCCAACGAAACTATTATGATTAAGCGTAGATATAACTAACATTAACAACATAATTCAGAATAGGCGTAGTAATGTGTGAGCCACACTGAGAGAATAGGGCATTAACAAATAAGTAATGAGTAAGTTAACCAATAAGCTGAACTTTCAGATGGAACCCGAAGTTATCGCCATATCGTCAGACGAAGACAACAGCAGCGGGGACACCGAGCCTTTCCCCGGGCCGGGAGCCGCAGGCCGTCCGCGTGACCCACGCCAGGGGCGTGAGTACTATTGAAGAGAACGGCAAGAAGGACCGCCTCGCCAGTTCCGCCATACACTATTCTCCCGGCGGACCGGCATAATGGAGAGGCTAGACCGGATGGTCTTGCTGATGGCAGTCGAGGTCACGACAATGTTCGTGGAGGCACCGTTCGCCCGGAACTCGCCACCGTACGCGGAAGAGCCTGCATCTCCGCCCCTCGCATCCCACTCGGCACAATCATCAGATCCGGCAACCCCAACCGCGGCCGGCGAGATGGACGAGGAAGAGTCCGCACCGTTCGGAACGGAGGAGCACATACCACCAGCACAGGACGTGGAGGCGGTAGGAGAAGAGATATACCCGTCGGCCGGCGACGCGGAGTCGCCACCGACGGAGGTGCCGAACGGTGCCGCGCAAGCGACGGGGAAGCAGACCCGCTGAGCCTCGACCCAGAACCCTTAGTGGGAGGGGACCCGTCAACGGAGGACGAGCCGGAATTCCGTCGCCGCTTTGCCACCCACCGTCTGGAGGAAGACCCAGGCAGCCAGTTTCCCAGGATAACGCTGCGGTACCTACCAAAAGTCCCCGTGGTAGCCAACAAACCCCGTCTGAACCCCGAAAATCGCGAATGGGGTGGCGCCGAAGAAGGCCCCGGCGGAAAGCGCCGACGCAGCCGCCATCGTCGACGGAGAGCCGCCAGGGGCGAGCGTCGCCGGAATGGAGGCCATCGCCGACCCAGTCCCGAGAGAGCATCCTCGTCGGCCACGAAGAGGCTTCGCACGGAGACCGAGAAGCCCGAAGGATCGCAGCGGTGCGTGCCGCGTTCGCCCCGCGAGCGCCAGGAGGGTCCTCCCCAGCTCGGAAAGGATAACCGCCGCTACCAGATCGCTTTTCGAGGAGGGCATCCCGAAACCGAATGCGGTCTGCCAGATGGTCGTGGAGGAGCACAATCTCAGGACACGGCAAACTCGGTCGTTTCCCCAACCCGCGCCGAGGCGCCAGACGGAACCTTTCCTTAGGAATCGGAGGAGGACTGGCTCGACGACGAGGACGAGATGCCCGCGCTCGTGCCTATTGCCCGCGCCGAGACACCCGACACCATCGCCCGGCGGTAGTTAGAAGACGCCTGGTTCGGCCAAGAAGGCAAGGCGCCATCCCGAAAAGGTTCCTTCACGGCTCGCCAGGAAGGCCGGGATGAAGTCTGGGCCGAGGAAGAGGACGCGGTGGTGACGGCTTCGTCGCCCAAACTCTCGAGTCCAACCCAGGATTCCTCCCCCATGGCTCTAAAGACTCCCACGGAGAGCGAGTTGTGGGACGACATAGTGGACCTTTTCGACGGCATCGATGGGTGGGATACTAGCCTGGACTCAGTGATGGAGGAGGAACCCGACACCGTGGTCGACACGGTCGCCCACAGTGCCGACGTGAGGCTCACACCGGAGAGCCACCCCAAGAAACCCGATACCGAGGTCGAGGCGATCGCCCACAGTGCTGACATTGGGGTACAAACGGAGGGCCCCGTCGAGGAACCCGTGCCCGATTCCACCCCCTCAGGCTGGAAGGTATTTCCTCTTGGAACACCGTTGTCGTCGGGCGTGGTGGACCTAATCGCCAGAGAGGCTCGAATCCGTCGCTTCGGAGACCAGCCACCCCACAGTTTTCACGGCAAGGAGCCGTCATCCCTTAGGCCAAATTACGGCAAGGAGCCGCTGGCGGGACAATGCGTTAATTCTCTTTAGTTATAAGTATTAATTATATTAGGTTAAGATCTTAGTGAAATAAGAAGCAAGGAGCCATCAGTAATATAATCAGTTCGATTAGTAGCAAAGAGGCAAGGAGCCGCGAATATTATAATTGTTCGTCCTAACCTCGAACGAGGGGCATGCGGTACAAGATTGTGGCTCCGGGGTGGGCATTGCCGGTTGGTGTTTAGGTAGTGGAGTTGGTGCGAGGTCACGGCTCGCTAGTGGAGTTGGTGCGAGGGCACGGCCCGCTAGTGTAGTTGGTGCGAGGCCACGGCCCGCCAGTGTAGTTGGTGCGAGGCCACGGCCCGCTAACATAGTGGTACGAGGCCACGGCCCGGCAGAGAGATAGAGCGATTAGGTAGTGGAGTTGGTGCGAGGCCACGGCCCGCCAGTTTAGTTGGTGCGAGGCCACGGCCCGCTAGCATAGTGGTACGAGGCCACGGCCCGGTAGAAAGATAGAGTGTTTAGGTAGTGGAGTTGGTGCGAGGCCACGGCCCGCTAGTGTGGTTGGAGCGCGGCCACGGCCCGCTAGCATAGATGGTACGAGGCCACGGCCCGATGGTGTAGGTGTGTAGAGGTAGATCTGGGTTTGGTCAGGATACTCATATTTACATACATGCAAATATGTACGTAAGACTGTCTCTCTCCCGATTATGCTGATAAGAGAAAATGTGTATGAAGCCGCTTCGCTGCTGGCGTAACCGGCAGTACAGCTATGCGGTCTTCGCCATAAGGATATATTGAATAAAACATTCAAAAAACAAAAGTTAAACGTAACATTCGAGCGTTTGTATTGAACACCATGAATCTATTGCAACTACCATTGCATGGCGACCGTGACTAAGGTCAAAACAGACGTGGACATGGAAGAACAGCAGCAGCTAAAATAGCATTACAGAAAAAAGTCGCAATTACCATGCTGTTAGAATGCAAAGCAGACGCGCATAAATGTGTGCGTGTACATGTATACAGAAATTCTTAAAGCTACTGCCCCATTCAATTGCGCAGTTGTATATAAATTTGTTTTTCTTAACCGATCTTTATGAAATTTTCTACATTATATCTTATGGTACCATAGAATATTTGTGTATTCTGAAAAAGTAAATTGCATTTAAATTGTGGCTTAAATTGGTTGTCAATAAAAGTTGGGTTATTAACTTGATTTATAGCTTTGTGGAGGTAGCGGGGAGGTGGCGGTAGGTACAAAATGAAAGATACTTGGCATATATATAATATTCTAGAAGCAACATATTATGTTTGGTGACTCTAGTTCTTATTATTTGCCAAAATTGCCCAAAAAACAGGATATCGATATCGATTTTTATCGATTGCTTGGAAACGGAGTAAGTTATCGATTATGCGAAACAAACTTGATCTGCGCGGGCACTAGGAGCACCTACATCTAAAATTTCAAGTCTCTAGCTCTTATAGGTTCTGAGATCCTTGCGTTCATACATACGGACAGACGGACAGACAGACAGACGGACATGGCTAGATCGACTCGGCTATTGATGCTGACCAAGATTATATATACTTTATGGGGTCGGATATGCTTCCTTCGGCCTGTTACATTTGGATTTTGCACAAATACCCATTTTTAAAGGGTTCACGGTATAAAAACGCAGTGAATAGAGTGTGATGAGTGCAAAACGAAGCGGTGTGAAAGACCTGAGGCCAGAAAGGCAGAGTTGTTGAATCTGTTAAACAGTAAAAATGTCATAAGTTGGGACAACCCGGTCAAATTACATGCTTAAGTTGAATACATAAAAAACTTACTTTCAACAAGAAAACGTCAAACACCAGCCACGCACACATCCACCTACCCTGTTATCAAAAATATTGCTAAGCAAAAATTAATCTAACCTTCTTCAATATTAAAGGAGATTCCGAATCAGAAAAAGACCTGCCCGAACGACTGCGAGGGACCGCTATTTACACCACATTGCCGATACAACTGTGCAGCCAGCACCAGCGCCCCATTAACTCTTCGGCGATTCTAACACGAGTTATCGTCATATCGAAGACAACAGCAGCGGGGACACCGAGCCTTTCCCCGGGCCGGGAGCCGCAGGCCGTCCGCGTGACCCACGCCAGGGGCGTGAGTACTATAGAAGAGAACGGCAAGAAGGACCGCCTCGCCAGTTCCGCCATACACTATTCTCCCGGCGGACCGGCATAATGGAGAGGCTAGACCGGATGGTCTTGCTGATGACAGTCGAGGTCACGACAATGTTCGTGGAGGCACCGTTCGCCCGGAACTCGCCACCGTACGCGGAAGAGCCTGCATCTCCGCCCCTCGCATCCCACTCGGCACAATCATCAGAGCCGGCAACCCCAACCGCGGCCGGCGAGATGGACGAGGAAAAGTCCGCACCGTTCGGAACGGAGGAGCACTTACCACCAGCGCAGGACGTGGAGGCGGTAGGAGCAGAGATATCCCCGTCGGCCGGCGACGCGGAGTCGCCCCCGACGGAGGTGCCGAACGGTACCCGCGCAAGCGACGGGGAAGCAGACCCGCTGAGCCTCGACCCAGAACCCTTAGTGGGAGGGGACCCGTCAACGGAGGACGAGCCGGAATTCCGCCGCCGCTTTGCCACCCACCGTCTGGAGGTAGACCCGGGCAGCCAGTTTCCCAGGATAACGCTGCGGTACCTACCAAAACTCCCCGTGGTAGTCAACAAACCCCGTCTGAACCCCGCAAAGCGCGAATGGGGTGGTGCCGAAGAAGGCCCCGGCGGAAAGCGCCGACGCAGCCGCCATCGTCGACGGAGAGCCGCCAGGGGCGAGCTTCGCCGGAATGGAGGCCATCGCTGACCCAGTCCCGAGAGAGCATCGTCGTCGGCCACGAAGCGGCTTCGCACGGGGACCGAGAAGCCCGAAGGATCGCAGCGGTGCGTGCCGCGTTCGCCCCGCGAGCGCCAGCAGGGTCCTCCCCAGCTCGGGAAGGATAACCGCCGCTACCAGATCGCTTCTCGAGGAGGGCATCCCGAACCCTGGCCGATACCGAATGCGGTCTGCCAGATGGTCGTGGAGGAGCACAATCTCAGCACCAAGGACGCGGCGAACTCGTTCGTTTCCCCAACCCGCGCCGAGGAATCGGACGAGGAGTGGCTCGACGACGAGGACGAGATGCCCGCGCTCGTGCCTGTTGCCCGCGCCGAGACACCCGACACCATCGTCCGGCGGGAGTTAGAAGACGCCTGGTTCGGCCAAGAAGGCAAGGCGCCATCCCGAAAAGGTTCCTTCACGGCTCGCCAGGAAGGCCGGGATGAAGTCTGGGCCGAGGAAGAGGACGCGGTGGTGACGGCTTCGTCGCCCAAACTCTCGAGTCCAACCCAGGATTCCTCCCCCATGGCTCTAAAGACTCCCACGGAGAGCGAGTTGTGGGACGACATAGTGGACCTTTTCGACGGCATCGATGGGTGGGATACTAGCCTGGACTCAGTGATGGAGGAGGAACCCGACACCGTGGTCGACACGGTCGCCCGCAGTGCCGACGTGAGGCTCACACCGGAGAGCCACCCCAAGAAACCCGATACCGAGGTCGAGGCGATCGCCCACAGTGCTGACATTGGGGTACAAACGGAGGGCCCCGTCGAGGAACCCGTGCCCGATTCCACCCCCTCAGGCTGGAAGGTATTTCCTCTTGGAACACCGTTGTCGTCGGGCGTGGTGGACCTAATCGCCAGAGAGGCTCGAATCCGTCGCTTCGTAGACCAGCCACCCCACAGTTTTCACGGCAAGGAGCCGTCATCCCTTAGGCCAAATTACGGCAAGGAGCCGCTGGCGGGACAATGCGTTAATTCTCTTTAGTTATAAGTATTAATTATATTAGGTTAAGATCTTAGTGAAATAAGAAGCAAGGAGCCATCAGTAATATAATCAGTTCGATTAGTAGCAAAGAGGCAAGGAGCCGCGAATATTATAATTGTTCGTCCTAACCTCGAACGAGGGGCATGCGGTACAAGATTGTGGCTCCGGGGTGGGCATTGCCGGTTGGTGTTTAGGTAGTGGAGTTGGTGCGAGGTCACGGCTCGCTAGTGGAGTTGGTGCGAGGGCACGGCCCGCTAGTGTAGTTGGTGCGAGGCCACGGCCCGCCAGTGTAGTTGGTGCGAGGCCACGGCCCGCTAACATAGTGGTACGAGGCCACGGCCCGGCAGAGAGATAGAGCGATTAGGTAGTGGAGTTGGTGCGAGGCCACGGCCCGCCAGTTTAGTTGGTGCGAGGCCACGGCCCGCTAGCATAGTGGTACGAGGCCACGGCCCGGTAGAAAGATAGAGTGTTTAGGTAGTGGAGTTGGTGCGAGGCCACGGCCCGCTAGTGTGGTTGGAGCGCGGCCACGGCCCGCTAGCATAGATGGTACGAGGCCACGGCCCGATGGTGTAGGTGTGTAGAGGTAGATCTGGGTTTGGTCAGGATACTCATATTTACATACATGCAAATATGTACGTAAGACTGTCTCTCTCCCGATTATGCTGATAAGAGAAAATGTGTATGAAGCCGCTTCGCTGCTGGCGTAACCGGCAGTACAGCTATGCGGTCTTCGCCATAAGAATATATTGAATAAAACATTCAAAAAACAAAAGTTAAACGGAACAGACGAGCGTTTGTATTGAACACCATGAATCTATTGCAACTACCATTGCATGGCGACCGTGACTAAGGTCAAAACAGACCTGGACATGGAAGAACAGCAGCAGCTAAAATAGCATTACAGAAAAAAGTCGCAATTACCATGCTGTTAGAATGCGAAGCAGACGCGCATAAATGTGTGCGTGTACATGTATACAGAAATTCTTAAAGCTACTGCCCCATTCAATTGCGCAGTTGTATATAACTTTGTTTTTCTTAACCGATCTTTATGAAATTTTCTACATTATATCTTATGGTACCATAGAATATTTGTGTATTCTGAAAAAGTAAATTGCATTTAAATTGTGGCTTAAATTGGTTGTCAATAAAAGTTGGGTTATTAACTTGATTTATAGCTTTGTGGAGGTAGCGGGGAGGTGGCGGTAGGTACAAAATGAAAGATACTTGGCATATATATAATATTCTAGAAGCAACATATTATGTTTGGTGACTCTAGTTCTTATTATTTGCCAAAATTGCCCAAAAAACAGGATATCGATATCGATTTTTATCGATTGCTTGGAAACGGAGTAAGTTATCGATTATGCGAAACAAACTTGATCTGCGCGGGCACTAGGAGCACCTACATCTAAAATTTCAAGTCTCTAGCTCTTATAGGTTCTGAGATCCTTGCGTTCATACATACGGACAGACGGACAGACAGACAGACGGACATGGCTAGATCGACTCGGCTATTGATGCTGACCAAGATTATATATACTTTATGGGGTCGGATATGCTTCCTTCGGCCTGTTACATTTGGATTTTGCACAAATACCCATTTTTAAAGGGTTCACGGTATAAAAACGCAGTGAATAGAGTGTGATGAGTGCAAAACGAAGCGGTGTGAAAGACCTGAGGCCAGAAAGGCAGAGTTGTTGAATCTGTTAAACAGTAAAAATGTCATAAGTTGGGACAACCCGGTCAAATTACATGCTTAAGTTGAATACATAAAAAACTTACTTTCAACAAGAAAACGTCAAACACCAGCCACGCACACATCCACCTACCCTGTTATCAAAAATATTGCTAAGCAAAAATTAATCTAACCTTCTTCAATATTAAAGGAGATTCCGAATCAGAAAAAGACCTGCCCGAACGACTGCGAGGGACCGCTATTTACACCACATTGCCGATACAACTGTGCAGCCAGCACCAGCGCCCCATTAACTCTTCGGCGATTCTAACACGAGTTATCGTCATATCGAAGACAACAGCAGCGGGGACACCGAGCCTTTCCCCGGGCCGGGAGCCGCAGGCCGTCCGCGTGACCCACGCCAGGGGCGTGAGTACTATAGAAGAGAACGGCAAAAAGGACCGCCTCGCCAGTTCCGCCATACACTATTCTCCCGGCGGACCGGCATAATGGAGAGGCTAGACCGGATGGTCTTGCTGATGACAGTCGAGGTCACGACAATGTTCGTGGAGGCACCGTTCGCCCGGAACTCGCCACCGTACGCGGAAGAGCCTGCATCTCCGCCCCTCGCATCCCACTCGGCACAATCATCAGAGCCGGCAACCCCAACCGCGGCCGGCGAGATGGACGAGGAAAAGTCCGCACCGTTCGGAACGGAGGAGCACTTACCACCAGCGCAGGACGTGGAGGCGGTAGGAGCAGAGATATCCCCGTCGGCCGGCGACGCGGAGTCGCCACCGACGGAGGTGCCGAACGGTACCCGCGCAAGCGACGGGGAAGCAGACCCGCTGAGCCTCGACCCAGAACCCTTAGTGGGAGGGGACCCGTCAACGGAGGACGAGCCGGAATTCCGCCGCCGCTTTGCCACCCACCGTCTGGAGGTAGACCCGGGCAGCCAGTTTCCCAGGATAACGCTGCGGTACCTACCAAAACTCCCCGTGGTAGTCAACAAACCCCGTCTGAACCCCGCAAAGCGCGAATGGGGTGGTGCCGAAGAAGGCCCCGGCGGAAAGCGCCGACGCAGCCGCCATCGTCGACGGAGAGCCGCCAGGGGCGAGCGTCGCCGGAATGGAGGCCATCGCTGACCCAGTCCCGAGAGAGCATCGTCGTCGGCCACGAAGCGGCTTCGCACGGGGACCGAGAAGCCCGAAGGATCGCAGCGGTGCGTGCCGCGTTCGCCCCGCGAGCGCCAGCAGGGTCCTCCCCAGCTCGGGAAGGATAACCGCCGCTACCAGATCGCTTCTCGAGGAGGGCATCCCGAACCCTGGCCGATACCGAATGCGGTCTGCCAGATGGTCGTGGAGGAGCACAATCTCAGCACCAAGGACGCGGCGAACTCGTTCGTTTCCCCAACCCGCGCCGAGGCGCCATACGGAACCTTACCTAGGGAATCGGACGAGGAGTGGCTCGACGACGAGGACGAGATGCCCGCGCTCGTGCCTGTTGCCCGCGCCGAGACACCCGACACCATCGCCCGGCGGGAGTTAGAAGACGCCTGGTTCGGCCAAGAAGGCAAGGCGCCATCCCGAAAAGGTTCCTTCACGGTTCGCCAGGAAGGCCGGGACGAAGTCTGGGCCGAGGAAGAGGACGCGGTGGTGACGGCTTCGTCGCCCAAGCTTTCGAGTCCAACCCAGGATTCCTCCCCCATGGCTCTAAAGACTCCCACGAAGCGAGTTGTGGGACGACATAGTGGACCTTTTCGACGGCATTGACGGGTGGGACACTAGCCTGAGGGTCACACCGGAGGGTCACGTGAGGGTCACACCGGAGAGCCACCCCAAGAAACCCGATACCGAGGTCGAGGCAATCGCCCACAGTGCTGACATTGGGGTATAACCGGAAGGCCCCGTCGAGAAACCCGTGCCTGATTCCACCGCCTCAGGCTGGAAGGTGTTTCCTCTTGGAACACCGTTGTCGTCGGGCGTGGTGGACCTAATCGCCAGAGAGGCGCGAATCCGTCGCTTCCGGTGCCGACGTACTCGGTTCCACGTGTCCGACGGGGAGAACGAGTACAGCGTTACGCTGAACGCGAAAGAAATTACGGCAAGGAGCCGCTGGCGGGACAACGCATTAATTTTCTTTAGTTATAAGTATTAATTATATTAGGTAAAGATCTTAGTGAAATAAGAGGCAAGGAGCCATCATCAATATAATCAGTTCGATTAGTAGCAAAGAGGCAAGGAGCCGCGAATATTATAATTGATTTAAATAGTGAATTTGAATTTAACCGCCGGCCGCCGCTGCAACCGTCGATCGGTTGCTCAACACCGTCTTTGAGAGCGCAACTTCAATTCGGCGGCGAAGAGCGAAAGCTCCGAGGCGAAGTTGCGAAAGCTCGCGGCGAAATTGAGCAGCCGAAGCGAGCGCATGGCTTGCCGGCGAACGTGTCGGCACTTGTGATCGAACGTTAAGGGTGAGTAGAAGTGCTGCGCGAGATCAAGGAAATCATAGATGGTATAGTGGAGCGCTAGGGCTCCAGAAAACAGTGCGGCAGGGTTTAGCTTAGGATTTACGATAAGGTCGGAATGAATAATAGTGAATAAAGTGCCAACGTTGTAATTATCTAGAAAGTATTGGATTATTCCCTGTTTCCTGGTAACCCGGCTTACCTTAACATCGGAACTAACCGCTGTTCGACCTAACCTCGAACGAGGGGCATGCGGTACAAGATTGTGGCTCCGGGGTGGGCATTGCCGGTTGGTGTTTAGGTAGTGGAGCTGGTGCGAGGCCACGGCCCGCTAGTGTGGTTGGAGCTAGGCCACGGCCCGCTAGCATTGATGGTACGAGGCCACGTCCCGATGGTGTAGGTGTGTAGAGGTAGATCTGGGTTTGGTTTGGTCAGGATACTCACCCAGCGAAATTATAAATAACTTGTAACTCGCTAGACCTGGCAAGACTGAGAATATTACCCCGGCCAGAAGCTACCTTACAACCGCCTCAAAAGAAATAAATGCTGTACCAATAAAGTTACGTCCTTTAAGCATAAATCTATCAGCAATACATGGTTGCAGTACACAAACAAAACCTTGTCAAACGAGCGTATAATATGATAGCCCACTTATGAGCTACGCTAAGTCAGCAGTCCCACGCTGACCATTCATAGCACATATTTACATACATGCAAATATGTACATAAGACTGTCTCTCCCGATTATGCTGATAAGACAAAATGTGTATGAAGCCGCTTCGCTGCTGGCGTAACCGGCAGTGCAGCTATGCGGTCTTCGCCATAAGAATATATTGAATAAAACATTCAAAAAACAAAAGTCAAACGGAACAGACGAGCGTTTGTATTGAACACCATGAATCTATTGCAACTACCATTGCATGGCGACCGTGACTAAGGTCAAAACAGACCTGGACATGGAAGAACAGCAGCAGCTAGAATAGCATTATAGAAAAAAGTCGCAATTACCATGCTGTTAGAATGCGCAGCAGACGCGCATAAATGTGTGCGTGTACATGTATACAGAAATTCTTAAATCTACTGCCCCATTCAATTGCGCAGTTGTATATAACTTTGTTTTTCTTAACCGATCTTTATGAAATTTTCTACATTATATCTTATGGTACCATAGAATATTTGTGTATTCTGAAAAAGTAAATTGCATTTAAATTGTGGCTTAAATTGGTTGTCAATAAAAGTTGGGTTATTAACTTGATTTATAGCTTTGTGGAGGTAGCGGGGGGGGTGGCGGTAGGTACAAAATGAAAGATACTTGGCATATATATAATATTCTAGAAGCAACATATTATGTTTGGTGACTCTAAATCTTATTATTTACCAAAATTGCCCAAAAAACAGGATATCGATATCGATTTTTATCGATTGCTTTAAAACGGAGTAAGCTATCGATTATGCGAAACAAACTTGATCTGCGCGGGCACTAGGAGCACCTACATCTAAAATTTCAAGTCTCTAGCTCTTATAGGTTCTGAGATCCTTGCGTTCATACATACGGACAGACGGACAGACAGACAGACGGACATGGCTAGATCGACTCGGCTATTGATGCTGACCAAGATTATATATACTTTATGGGGTCGGATATGCTTCCTTCGGCCTGTTACATTTGGATTTTGCACAAATACCCATTTTTAAAGGGTTCACGGTATAAAAACACAGTGAATAGAGTGTGATGAGTGCAAAACGAAGCGGTGTGGTAGAAAGGAGAAGAAAGGGCAGAGTTGTTGAATCTGTTAAACAGTAAAAATGGCATAAGTTGGGACAACCCGGTCAAATTACATGCCGAAGTTAAATACATAAAAAACTTACTTTCAACAAGAAAAAATCAAACACCAGCCACGCACACATCCACCTACCCTGTTATCAAAAATATTGCTAAGCAAAAATTAATCCAACCTTCTTCAAAATTAAAGGAGATTCCGAATCAGACCTGCCCGAACGACTGCGAGGGACCGCTGTTTACACCACTATGCCGATACAACGGTACAGCCAGCACCGTCGCCCCGATGTCTTTTATAATAAATAAAAAAAATATAATCTGCAATTGAGCGACATTAAAGTTGCCCGATTAGCGTCTGGCCTGAAAGTCACACAAACACTAGGCAATAAGTAAGTCGGTGGAAAATTTTGAAAATTTTGCCAAAATGGGCATTGTAGACGTAAAAACTGTAGACTCGACAGCTAACGTAATAAACAAGGTCGAAGTCGATAACACCGATCTAAAACTAATAACAATACTTATTTTTACAATTTTTATTATAATACTAACAGATCCATTATACAAATTGTATAAGTACCATAATGAATGCATTAGGAAGCGAAATCAAAGCTAGGCAAACGACCTGGATGAAATTTTAAATAAAATTACTAGTAATCAGCAACAAAGATTGCTAAAAAATATTATTCAAAAAAAAAAATTAATTAAAAATATATAACTAATTGATTGAAAATTTATAAATGTTTTTCAAAATTTTAATAATTTATTTTAAAATGAAATGGAATAGCAGAACATTAATACCGCATTAATTAAAATAAAAGAAAACTTTGATAAATCATACAAGTGTCTAGGTCAAAATAGGAATATTTCAAACGAGACAATAAGTAGACACGGAGCAATGTTTTAACCAAGCTCGTTCCCTGATACACGACAAAAAAAAGGCAAAAACTCATCATTGGTCGCATGTATCAAAAATTATGCAGAGATTCAAAACAAACCTAAATATCATTAAATCAAAATATTCGCTAGACATAACTGAACCTTCGATTTGAATACTCCAGTTTTAGTCGAGGAAGAAACAAACACAGACTTAGAGACAGTTAGCGAATCTGAAATCGCGAGCGATTCAGATAAACATATAGAAGAAGAAGATCTAGGCGATCTTACGATACCAGCGGTAATCACACTAGGCTAACCATCTAAGTCTGAACCAGAGTCTATTACTGAAGTAAAAACTCTAAATACGGCCATGTCACAAGTAGAATTTCTTAAGCAAGCCTCTTCACTCATTCCTGAGTTTAGTTTAGTGGATTCACTAAAAGGAACACATGAAACTACAGCAATCAGCATAATAAAAACTAGACTCAAAGGCCATGTTCGAAACCTAATCAATAGGGAACAAACAAAAGAGTCCATTATAGACAAACTAAAAAGCGGTATAATAGGCGAATCAGCTAAAGCATTATCCGCTAAATTGTTCAATCTGCAGCAAAAGCAAAAGTCAGCAAGTCAATATATTCAAGAAGTTGAACAGTTGACAAGTGCTTTGCAATAAGGACATATGATTAACGGTGTATCGTAAGAATATGCCGAAAAACTGAGCCTACAATTTGCTGTTAAGTTAATCATAGCAAACAGCCCAATTGTCGAAGTTATGTCTGTAATGAAATCACGAAATTTCAATACAATGAGTGAGATTACAATTGTGTTCGTCCATAGTTGTACAGACGCAGTAGGACACACAAATACAGTCCTATATAACCGAGGGTATAACCGCGGAAACTACCGTGGAAATTACCAAAATAATCGTAATAGATATATTAATAATAATAATTATAATATTGATGGCAACAATAAAAATAAAAAACAGAATGCTTCAGGAAACTCACAACAGCCCTTAGGTTGGTAACTTTGTTATCTTTTATTCCCCTAAAAAGAGATAATAATAATTTTAAATCAACAGAAGCTTTAATATATTTTTAACCCAAGCTTTAGCTTAAACTGTTTTATTATTTTCAGTAATTTTTTTAATTAATTTTTAATTTACTTCAATAATTACTCCTTTTCATTTTTGATTCCCTAAATAAATAGAAGGATTAACTTGGATCAATGCTCTTCTTTTAATAACATGACAAAAAATTGCTCCTTTAATACTAATTTCTTACTTAAATTTGAAAAATTTGTTACTTATTAGAGTAGTTCTTTCATTAATTAGTTAGGTTGAATACTAAGAGCATTAATAATCTATGAATCAATTTGAATAATTTATTTTTTATTTTATTCTTTTTTATCATTTATTTTAACTTTTATATTTAATATTTTTAAGTTATTTCATTTGAACCAATTATTTTCATGATTTATACAAAGAAAAGTTATAAAATTTACTTTATTTATAAAGTTTTTATTTTTAGGTGGATTACCCCCATTTTTAGGATTTTTACCAAAATGAGTTGTAATTCAACAATTAACTTTTTGTAACCAATATTTTCAATTAATCATTTTATTAATATTAACCTTAATCACATTATTTTTTTATTTACGAATTTGTTAGTCAGCATTGATGTTAAGTTATTACGAAAATAACTGAGTTATTAGCACCCAAATCAATAATTTTAGTATAAAATTATACTTGATTTGTACATTTTTTATCAATTTTTGGATTGTTTATAATTTCAGTATTTTTTTCTATATTTTAGGTTAAAGGCTTTAAATTAAATAAAACTCATAGCCTTCAAAGCTGTAAATATAAGAAATAATTTAAGCTTTAGTAATTAATTACTCCTTCAAAATTGCAGTTTGATGTCATTATTGACCATAAGACCAATTAATAATTTTACTAATCAATTGATTAAAAAGAAAATTTCTTATAAATAGATTTACAATCTATCGCCTAACTTCAGCCACTTAATCGCGACAATGATTATTTTCAACAAATCATAAAGATATTGGAACATTATATTTTATTTTCGGTGCTTGAGCAGGAAAAGTTGGAATATCTTTAAGAATTTTAATCCGAGCTGAATTAGGCCATCCTGGAGCTTTAATTGGTGATGATCAAATTTATAATGTAATTGTTACGGCTCATGCTTTTATTATAATTTTTTTTATAGTTATACCAATTTTAATTGGAGGATTTGGTAATTGACTTGTACCTTTAATATTGGTAGCCCCTGATATAGCTTTCCCTCGTATAAACAATATAAGATTTTGACTTTTACCACCTGCATTATCATTACTATTATTTAGAAGAATAGTTGAAAACGGAGCTGGAACAGGATGAACAGCTTACCCTCCATTATCAGCAGGAATATTATCCATTGGATTACTAGTATTTATTATGTGAGCTCATCATATATTTACGGTTGGAATAGACGTAGATACCCGAGCTTATTTGACATCAGCAACTATAATTATTGCTGTACCTACGGGTATACAAATTTTTAGTTGACTTGCTACGCTTCATGGAACGCAAATTTCTTACTCACCTGCCATTTTATGAGCTTTAGAGTTTGTATTTTTATTTACAGTTGGGGGATTAACTGGAGTTGTTCTAGCAAATTCATCTGTTGATATTATTTTACATGACACATTATGTAGTTGCTCACTTTCATTACCTATTGTCATTGTACATTGATACCCTTTATTTACAGGATTAACTATAAATAATAAATGATTAAAAAGTCAATTTATTATTATATTTATTGAGGTAAATTTAACATTTTTCCCTCAACATTTTTTAGGTTTGGCAGGGATACCTCGTCGTTATTCTGATTACCACGATGCTTATACTACATGAAACGTAATGTCAACTATCGGGTCATCAATTTCTTTATTAGGTATTCTTCAATTGAATGATACCAAAAATACTCCTCCCGCTGAACATAGCTATTCTGAACTACTTTTATTAACTAATTAATTTCTAATATGGCAGATTAGTGCAATGGATTTAAGCTCCATATATAAAGAATTTTTTATTTTATTAGAAAATAAATGTCAAAATGAGCGATGTAATTTAGGTCTTCAAGATAGAGCTTCTCCTTCAATAGAACAATTAATTTTTTTCATGATCATGCCTTATTGATTTTAGTAATAAATACCGTTTTAGTAGGGTATCTAATATTTATATTATTCTTTAATAATTATATTAATCGTTTTCTATTGCATGGACAATTAATTTAAAAAAATTTTAACAATTTTACCCGCTATTATTTTATTTATTGCATTTCCATCTTTACGTTTATTATATTTATTAGACGAAATTAATGAACCTTCGGTAACTTTAAAAAGAATTGGTTATCAATGATACTGAAGTTACGAATATTAAGATTTTAATAACGTTGAATATGATTCATATATAATTCCTACAAATGAAATTTCAAATGATGGGTTTCGTTTACTAGATGTAGATAAACGAATTGTTTTAACTATAAATTCTCAAATTCGAATCTTAGTAACAGCAGCTGATGTAATTCATTTATGAACAATTTCAGCTTTAGGAGTAAAAGTTGATGGAACCCCAGGACGTTTAAACCAAACTAATTTTTTTATTAATCGCCCAGGATTATTTTATGGTCAATGTTCAGAAAATTGCGGGGCTAATCATAGTTTTATACCAATTGTAATTGAAAGAGTTTATTAAATAAATTTCTAACAATGTAAATTTTTCATTAGATGACTGAAAGCAAGTACTGGTCTCTTAAACCATCTTATAGTAAATTACCACTTACTTCTAATGAATTAAAAAATTAGTTAAAATTACAACATTAGTATGTCAAAATAAAATTATTAAACTATTAATAATTTTTAATTCCACAAATAGCCCCAATTAAATGATTAACTTTATTTTTTATTTTTTCTATAACTTTTATCTTATTTTGTTCTATAAATTATTACGCCTATATACCTTCTTCCCCTAAATCAAATGAATTAAAAAATATTAATTTAAATTCAATAAATTAAAAATGATAAATTTATTTTCTGTATTCGACCCATCAGCAATTTTCGGTTAATCAGTAAACTGAATAAGAACATTTTTAGGTCTTTTTATAATTCCATCTATTTATTGATTGACACCTTTTCGTTATAATATTTTTTGGAACACAATTTTATCGACTTTACATAAAGAATTTACAACTCTTTTAGGACCTTCAGGCCATAATGGTTCAACTTTCATCTTTATTTCTCTATTTTCTCTTATTCTTTTTAATAATTTTATAGGTTTATTTTCTTATATTTTTACAAGAACAAGTTATTTAACACTTACCCTTTCATTAGCTTTACCTTTATGATTATATTTTAAATTTACGGATTAATTAACCATACTCAGCATATATTTGCGCACCTTGTACCTCAAGGAACCCCAGCAGTTCTTATACCTTTTATAGTTTGTATTGAAACAATTAGAAATGTAATTCGACCTGGAACCTTGGCAGTTCGATGTTGCGTTCGCTTAGCAAACTTCGCTTTGAGAGAGTTTAAGTCAAATTTGAGTGAAGTTTGAGCTGCGTCAGCAATTATACGTGGGATAGTGCTTTGATAGGAACATTGACAGTGGCTTAATATTTAGGGTGGATTGTTTATGTCTACCAAAGGGGGACAGTTTGATCTTCACCAATGTCGATGTTATCACCAGGCTCTTTGCTTACAATATTAGAAATGTTTATACTTGTGCTTATGCTTATGTGCTAAGTCATGTTAAAGGGTGGGTGCGACTATGGGTATGTCACTCCCCCAACCATTAGAAAAGTGCCTGTCCTCAGGTGTTTATGTTTGGATATAGTGTAACATTTTCTTCTTTTACAATTGGTGTATCTCCTATTATTGTAGGTGTTTCTTCTACTTTGGGTTTTTTTATATTTTATAATTAATTTCTTAGGTATGCTTTTGAACTTATATGTCAAATACACTGTTAAACTTATTAATATGATTGCAAATATGGTTATTTTAATTATCTGGAACACACTTTAAATTTTGTATGTCATTTATAATTTGTTTCGTTTGTACAAACGAAAGTGGTTCTAATTTTATAACAATATTTGAGTATAATCTAACATATTGTTTGAATTGAAATTTCATTAATTTGCAGTGAACAATTAAAGATTTTTATTATATTGTTTCCTTCTATTGTTATTTCGTTATTTATACAATTATGATTTAATATAGTTTATATATAGTAGTCATATTTTAGTAATTTTGGGTTAAAAATGCCTAATCTTGGGAGCTGCATTCCCATCTCAATGTCTTCTAAATATTCTTTAAAGTATTGTAAGTTAAATATAAGGATATATAATATCTTTCCTTTTTGTTTCTCTTAATCTAGCTCGTTCATGATTTCTATTCCTTTGTTTATAGCTTCTATTATGTGATTTAATTCGTTAACCTGAACGCTGTTTTCTGCTAAGTTGCTTATTTTTTGTTTAATTTCTGTTTTGTCTTCTTCTTCTAATGTTCCAAATAAGTATTTATATACTGTTCCTACTATGTTAACTAAACCTCTTTTGCTGCTCTTGTCTATTTTTAAGCCGTTTATTTCTCTGTTTAATTTATCTACTAGGTATTCGATTTGTATAGGGTTATTAAATTCTTTACTTTGTTCAACTAAATTGTTAAAAGTTTCTTCGGGTTTTGTTATATTAAGCGTTAATTAGTGGAATTCGTAATCTGTCGGAATGTCTATGGTTCCTGTTTTAAATATGAGATAGCCGTTATGGGCTTTGATAGGATTAATTCCAATGCTTTGTGCATTTATATAGTTTACAGTTATTGAGAGTAATATTATAATAATTAGTTTAAGCTGGTGCTTGTATATTTTGATCGCTGTCTGTTGCAGACCTGTAAATGTTATATTTGCTTTGATTAGTCTTCTTTTTCTTTTTATACCCTTGCAGAGGGTATTATAATTTTATCGTGAAATGTGTAACGCATAGAAGGAGACATCTCCGACCCCATAAAGTCTATATATTCTTAATCAGCAAAATCAGCAAAATCATATTAAGATCGGACCACTATATCATATAGCTGCCATGGGAACGATCGGTCGAAATTTAAGTTTTTGTATAAAAAAAACATTTTGTTTTTCAAGATATCTTGACCAAACTCGGCATTTTTTAGTTTTACTTTACTCCTCATATATGTGCAAAATCCTATTAAGATCGGACCACTATATCATATAGCTGCCATAGGATCGATCGGTCGAAAATTAAGTTTTTGTATGAAAAAACATTTTATTTTTCAAGATATCTTGACCAAACTCGGCATTTATTAGTTTTACTAAGCTTCCCATATATATGCGAAATCCTATTAAGATCGGACCACTATATCATATAGCTGCCATAGGATCGATCGGTCGAAAATTAAGTTTTTGTATGAAAAAACATTTTGTTTTTCAAGATATCTTGACCAAACTCGGCATTTATTAGTTTTACTAAGCTCCTCATATATATGCAAAATGCTATTAAGATCGGACCACTATATCATATAGCTGCCATAGGATCGATCGGTCGAAAATTAAGTTGTATGAAAAAACATTGTGTTTATCAAGATATCTTGACCAAACTCGGCATTTACTATTTTCCCGGTACTTCTTAGATAGGGGCAAAGCACTATGAGCATTATGAAATGGTTGGGTCTGCAAGGCTATTAGATCTTTGGCGTGCCGAATTTCGAACTCGTTGAATTTGGTTTTGTAATGTGTTATTTTCCTGCCTCTGTTTGTTTCCTCAAAATGTTTGTCGTCGATTTGTCTTAGTTCTCCTGTTTTCTTAAACGGGGTTATCGTCTTTGATTTAACTAATGGTGAATGTTTGTATCTAGTGTCAATTTCATAATTTGTTCGTTTTTTGTTGGGGCTATTTATTAGTTTTTCTTTATTAGCTTGAGTGTCATACTCTGGTGTACCTGCGTATATGAATACGTCCGCTGGTGCTCTGTTTCAAATTTTGTACGTTTATTTTCGACGTCCGAGTCGCTGTTAATGATTCTTAATTTTTCGTTAACTGTCTTATGAAATCGTTCTACGTCGGATATACCATTTTTACTAGTGGTTATATTAATATTTACTGCTTCTGATTTTAGCCATAATTGTAAAGCTGTGCACATAAAAGCTGAGTCTTTGTCTGCTTTTATTTCGATGGGTTTACGCATTTGGTTGAACACTTATAATGTAGCTCGTTTAGTTTCTAACCAGTCTCTTCTTTTTATTTCTATTAATGATGCAAATTTTGAATAGATATCAATGCAAGATAAAAATTGTTTATCTCCTACTTTGTAAAAATAAATTACATATTTTTCTCGGATATTAGCGATTTCCGGAGTTATATCGAAAGTTAATTTTTTATCTCTGTGTTCTGTTTTTGCGATTTGCAAATCTCACATTCATTTATTAGATTTTGAATTAAATTTTGATAATCTGGGAAATAGTGTGTTTCTTCGAACCAATTGATAGTTTTTTCAATTCCAATTTTTTACTAGTTTTCATTGCCTTTGTTGAATTATTCGGACTTATTATTTCTAAGAAGGCTTCTTGAAAAATTGGAAAATCTGCTTCGTTGTGGAAGTATAGCACACTTTTCTTTGTGCATAACTATTCTTTTATTAATTCTTTGGCATGCGCGTAAGTCATGTCTTTGTATGTAACTTTTATGTTGGTTTTATGAAAGTAATTCGTTACTTTTGTTTCGTTTTCGGTTCCTTTTTATACCCTTGCAGAGGGTATTATAATTTTGTCGTGAAATGTGTAACGCATAGAAGGAGACATCTCCGACCCCATAAAGTATATATATTCTTAATCAGCGTCAACAGCCGAGTCGATATAGCCTTGTCCGTCTGTCCGTCTGTCTGTTTCTATGCGAACTAGTCCCTCAGTTTTAAAGCTATCTTAATGAAACTTTGCAGAACTCCCTCCTTCTGTTGCACGCAGCACATATGTGAAAACTGGATCGGACCACTATATCATATAGCTGCCATAGGAACGATCGGTCGAAAATTAAGTTTTTGTATAAAAAACATTTTTTTTCAAGATATTTTGACCCAACTTGGCATTTATTAGGTTTACTTTACTCCTCATATATGTGCAAAATCCTATTAAGATCGGACCACTTTATCATATAGCTGCCATGGGAACGATCGGTCGACAATTAAGTTTTTGTATGAAAAAACATTTTTTTTCAAGATATCTTGACCAAACTCGGCATTTTTTAGGTTTACTTTACTCCCCATATATGTGCAAAATCCTATAAAGATCGGACCACTATATCATATAGCTGCCATAGGAACGATCGGTCGAAAATAAAGTTTTGTATGAAAGAACATTTTGTTTTTCAAGATATCTTGACCAAACTCGGCATTTATTAGTTTTACTAAGCTCCTCATATATATGCAAAATGCTATTAAGATCGGACCACTATATCATATAGCTGCCATAGGATCGATCGGTCGAAAATTAAGTTTTTGTATGAAAAAACATTTTGTTTTTCAAGATATCTTGACCAAACTCGGCGTGTATTAGTTTTACTTTACTCTCCATATATGTGCAAAATCCTGTAAAGATCGAACCACTATATCATATAGCTGCCATAGGAACGATCGGTCGAAAATTAAGATTTTGTATGAAAAAACATTTTGTTTTTCAAGATACCTTGACCAAACTCGTTATTTATTAGTTTTACTAAGCTCCTCAATTATATGCAAAATCCTATTAAGATCGGACCACTATATCATATAGCTGCCATAGGATCGATCGGTCGAAAATTATGTTTTTGTATGAAAAAATTTTTTGTTTATCAAGATATCTTGACTAAACTCGGCATTTACTATTTTCCCGGTACTTCTTAGATAGAGGCAAAGCACTATGAGCATTATGAAAAGGTTGGGTCTGCAAGGGTATTAGATCTTTGGCGTGCCGAAGATAGCCCTTCTTTCTCGTTCAAATTCTGTTTGTCGATTATAATAATTAAGAGGTCTTTCTGTGATTTGTAAATGGTTACTGTTGTCTTCTTAAGCACTATGTATGGTTGCTCTTGTGCTAATTGTATCTTCGCCTAAGAAGTTTTCGTTTAATTGAATTCTGGACAGAGCATCTGCCACATAATTTTCTTTTCCTGGGACGTATTTAATTTGGAAATCAAACTCATTTAGCTTGATTTTCCATCTTTGTAATTTCATGCTAGGTTCTTTCATGTTATTTAGCCAGACGAGTGGTCTGTGATCACTAAGGTTTTGAAATTGTCGACCAAAGAGATAGGACCTATAGTATTAAGTGGCCCAAACGATTGCTAATAATTCTTTATAAATCGTCGAATAATTTATCTCATGCTCGTTGAGAGTTCTACTTGCATAGCATATAGGCTTATGCTCTTGCAAAAGGACGGCCCCTATTGCCATATTACTCGAAGTTAGGGTATATTAAAATTAGGTGTTTTAGTACTTTTAGCTTTTCAAACGCTAATTCGTAGTCTTTGTTATTTGTATTGATTTTTGGTCCCTTTTTTTTATTTAAGTGTTAATGGTTTTACTATATTCGCGAAATTTGGTATAAATTTCCTATAGAAACCGCATAATCCTAGAAATGATTTAATTTCTTTTTGGGTTTTTGGAATTGGGAATTTGACAATAGCTTGTATATTGTTGCGATTTGGTTTTATACCCTCAGTTGTGATGAGGTAAACTCGCATTTATCCAACTGTAGTTTTAAGTTAGCTTCTCTAAGCTTCTTAAATACTTTTTGTAGCGACAAAATGTATTCCTCCAATGAAGTGGAAAAAATAATAATGTCGTCTAAGTAGACCAGACAATCCTTAAAAATTAAATCTTCTAAGAGATTGTTCATACAAAGTTGGAACGTTGCAGGTGCCTTCTTAAGACCAAATGGCATGCGAGTGTACTCGTAATGGCCATGTTTAGTCGAAAATGCGGTCTTGGGTATTGAACCAGGATCCATTTGGATTTGGTGGAAGCCTTTAGCTAGATCAATGGGTGTAAAATATTTACATTATCCACGTTTGTCTAATATTTCATCCATGATCGGGATAGGGTATTTATCAATAATAGTTCATTCATTGAGATTGCGGTAATCTATGACTAACCGGAACTTTTGCTTTCCAGATGCATCGTTTTTCTTTGGAACGATTATTACTGGTGAGCTGTAAAGGGATTTGGATTTACGTATGATATTTTGTTTTATCATATCGCATATTTGTTTATTTACTTCCTCATCGTATATTTGAGGATATTTGTATGGACGCTTGTAAATTGGGTCCTCATGTTTTGTTAGAATTTTGTGTTTAATTGTACTAGTGAAAGTCAAATTGTCACCTTCATGGTACTGGATATCACGAAATTCGTGTAAAACTTTTTTTATTTTTTCTTTTTCTTCTGAGTTTAGTTGCTCTAGCCTAAACTCATTGTTTTCTATTAATTCGTTATTAATAGCGAAGGTAAATGGTCTGTCCTCTGTTGAGGGTGGATCTTGTGCGTTCATGTCCTCTTCGACCTCTCAGTCATTATATCTAAAACAAAAGTTAAATTCTCCTGAGGTTACGGATCCTTGTGCATAGTCTATTTTTGCCTGACATGCTTCAAGGTATTCTCTCCCAATCAGAACATCATAATGCTCTGAGAAGTCGTGAATATAGAATTTTTGTTTGCTCGGACAAATTTTGCTTACTCCTTATCATATACTTTTTTTTAATTCAATAACACCATCTATGGTGTGAACCTCTAATGTTTCATTGTAAACTGGAAAATTTAAGCGGTTTGTTTTCATTAGATTTATGGATGAACCTGTGACAATGACACATTTTAGAACTTTGTTCCGAGGCTTGCTGATAAAAATTTTCGGATCTATCCATTTTCATCTGCCCACTGTTACCATCTCTTTGACGTTTAGTCGGTGGGTTTGGCGCATTCATGCGTGAATGGGACTGATTTTTGATTCTGATGGGAACATTGACAGTGGCGTGATATTTAGGGTGAATTGTTTATGTCTACCAAAGGGGGACAGTTTGATCTTGACCAATGTCGACGTTATTACCAGGTTCTTTGTTTACAATATTAGAAATGTTTATACTTGTGTTTATGCTTATGTGCTAAGTTATGGGTGCGACTATGGATATGTCACTATATATATATTAACATATATTAATAAAATAAATGTCTACACATTCAAATCACCCATTTCATTTAGTTGATTACAGACCATGACCATTAACAGGAGCAATTGGTGCTATAACTACTGTTTCAGGAATAATTAAATGAGTTCATCAATATGATACATCATTATTTTTTTTATTAAATATTATTACTATTTTAACTGTTTATCAATGATGACGAGATGTTTTCCGAGAAGGAACTTATCCGGAATTACATACTTATCCTGTAACTATTGGTTAACGATGAGGTATAATTTTATTTATTTTATCAGCAATTTTATTTTTTTTAAGTTTTTTTTGAGCATTATTTCACAGAAGTTAAGCACCAGCAATTGAATTAGGAGCATCATGACCACATGCTAGAATTATTTCTTTTAATCCTTTTCACATTCTTTTAAATATTGCAATTCTATTGACATCAAGGGTTACTGTAACATGAGCTCATCATAGGCTAATGAAAGGAAATCATTCACAAACTACTCAAGGATTATTTTTATACCCTGAACCCATTAAAAATGGGTGTAAGGGTTTATTGTATTTGTGCGAAATCCAAATGTATGTAACAGGCAGAAGAAAGCATGTCCGACCCCATAAAGTATATATATTCTTGATCAGCATCAATAGCCGAGTCGATCTAGCCATGTCCGTCTGTCTGTCCGTCCGTCCGTCCGTCCGTCCGTATGTATGTATGAACGCAAGGATCTTAAAACCTATAAGAGCTGGAGACTTGAAATTTTAGATGGAGGTGGTCCTAGTTCCCGCGAGTTTATTTCCGATAATCGATAACTTACTCCGTTTCCAAGCAATCAATAAAAATCGATATCGATATGCTGTTTTTTGGGCAATTTTGGTAAATAATAAGAGCTAGAGTCGCCAAACTACATATAGCTTCTAAAATAGAATATATATATGTATTTGATGTTGGAAGAAGAGGGTTCAGGGTATCCCCTAGTTGGGAGCTCCCGACTAGAACCTCTTACTTGTTATTAATTTGTTTACTACGACATGTAAATAATCACTTCTTCAAAACCCATCATTTTGGATTCAAAGCAGCGTGATATTGACATTTTGTTGAATTAGTTTGATTATTTTTATACATCACAATCTTTTGAGTAATTATAATAAATTCTTTTATTGTAATAATTTTAGCTTCAATTTCATCTAAAAATACTTTAGTCGATCGAGAAAAAAGATCCCCCTTTGAATGCGCGTTTGATCCTAAATCATCTTTTCGGTTACCATTTTCTTTACGATTTTTTTTAATCACAATTATTTTTTTAATTTCTGATGTTGAAATCGCTTTAATCCTTCCCATAATTATTATTTTTAAATTTTCAAACTTAATAATTTGATCAACAACTTCAATTATTTTCATTTTTATTTTATTAATTGGGTTATATCATGAACGAAATCAAGGTATATTAAACTGATCTTCCTAATAAATAACAGGGTTGTAGTTAATTATAACATTTGATTTGCATTTAAAAAAAAGTATTGATTTTTCAATCTATCTTATATCAATTTATGAATATGAAGCGATTTATTGCATTTCGATCTAATTTTAGGTAATTTTAATCTTTAATTGAAGCCAAATTATAGGCTACTCACTGTTTATGATAGAATTGAGCTTTTACTCCAATTAAGGAAGTATGGTGATCAATTAAAAGCTGCTAACTTTTTTCTTTTAAAGGTTAAATTCCATTTATACTTCTATTTATATACTTAGTTTAAAATAAAACTTTACATTTTCATTGTAAAAATAAAATTTTATTATTTTTATAAATTACTAAAACAAATTTACTATATTTAAAGATTAAATAATCTCCCCAACATCTTCAGTGTTGTACTCTAAATATAAGCTATTTAAATATAAAACTAATAGAAAATTTACTTAAATTAACATTCAAAATACAAATAATATTAAATAAATTTTTAAATTATTATTGTGAATTAAAAATAAAGTTTGAGAATAATTTAATAATTTTTAATATAAATGCTGACACCCATAATTTTCTGATCAACCTTGATCAAATTATAATATATATATATAATTATAAATAATTTAAAAAAAAAAAGTAAACAAATTATATAAGGTACAGGAAAAATTAACCAATTTAACATTCTACCTCCGATAATACTTATAACCAATAAACCTATTATTCCTCGTAATATAACCCAACCTTCATCATTTAATACATTTAAACTTCTACAATTTAAATCTCCAGTTATTAAATAATAAACTAATCGAAATGATTATATCTTTTGGATAAAATCCAGCTAAAAAAGGTATCCCACATAAAGCTAAATTTGATACATTAAAACAAGCTGAAGTTAGGGGTATATGAATTCTTAACCCTCCTATCAAACGAATATCTTGAGAATTGTTTATATTATGAATAATTGCTCCTGCACACATAAATAATAAAGCTTTTAATAAAGCATTAGTAAATAAATAAAATATAGCTAATTTATAAAAACCTATTGATAAAATTCTTATTATTAACCCTAATTGACTTAAAGTAGATAAAGCAATGATTTTTTTTTAAATCAAGTTCAAAATTAGCCCCTAAACCTGCTATAATAATAGTTTAACCTGATAATAAAAGTAAAAACTGTCCTATTCATTAATTTCTCAATAAAATATTAAATCGAATCAATAAATACACTCCTGCAGTTACAAATGTTGAAGAATAGACTAAAGCAGAAACAGGAGTCGGAGCAGCTATCGCAGCAGGCAACCAAGAAGAAAAGGGAATTTGTGCACTTTTAGGTATAGCAGCTAATATTACCAAAGATCCAATTAATATTATTTCGAATTCATTTTGTATAACTTCTAAATACAATACATAATTTCATCTTCCATAATTTAATATTCATGCAATAGCCAACAACAAAGCTACATCCCCAATTCGATTTGATAGTGCTGTTAATATACCAGCATTATAAGATTTAATATTTTGAAAATAAATAACTAAACAATATGAAACTAATCTTAACCCATCTCATTCTAATGAAATTCTTACGAAATTGGGTCTAACAATTAATAATATTATAGATAAAAGAAATATTAAAACTAATATAATAAATCGATTAATATTAACATTATATACTTATATACTTTTTTCTGTAAAAAATCGCTAAAGAATATATTATTAATACAAAAGACATAAATAGTAAACTTGTTCAATCAAACAAAAAAGTCATAGTAATTGATATACAATATAAAGAAACTACTTCTCACTCAATAAAATATACTAAATTATTTAATAAAAAATAAAGTCTTCAAAAATAACATGTTTTTCTAATAGATATTAAATTTAAAAATCTAATTCAACAAATTGACAAATATTTCACGATCTACCATGAGTTACTCATATCACTAACACCACAAATAAGTATTTTTTTTTAACTATTAAAATACAATCACAATAAACATATATCTCTTTTTATAATTAATATATTTAAAGGTAATCAATGTAACAATATTAATAAATACTCACGGATTTTACCTCTTCTAAAAGAATAAACCCCAGAAAAAATTTTTCTATGTTGACTAAATGAATATAAATATAAGGTATAGGCACCTCTAAAAAAGATAACAAAGAAAGTATAATTATAGAGACTCAAGACCAGGAAACAATTCTATTTAATAAAGAAATTTCACCTAATAAATTTTAATGTAGGAGGAGCTGCTATATTTGCTTATCTTAATAAAAATCGTCATAAATCTATAGCTGGTTCAAAATTTAAAAGCCATTTATTAATTAATAAACTTCGTCTCCCTAACCGTTCATAAGATACATTAGCTAAACAAAATAATCCTGAAAAACAAAGTCCATGAGCAATTATTAATCTATAAGATCCACATAAGCCTCAGTAAGCTATAGTTAAAAATTCTGCTAGCACAATTCCTATATGAGCTACTGAAGAATAAGCAATTAAAGCCTTAAAATCAGTTTGACGTTATTGAAATTTGCATAAGTTTTTCGGCAACAACTAATATTTGAATCCTGGTCACACTTAAGTCTTTTGTTTTGCTTTGTGCTTATTCTTATTCTTAAGTATACCATTCTCTGTCGCTTATGAACTACCGAACAATGTAGACGTACAGATGCGTAATAAAAAGAAAAACCTATTAATCCGGTTCCTGTTTAGTTCCACTTTAAGAACATTATATAACCAACAGTAAAGAGACGTAAACATACAAATCTAACTAATACTCCTCCAACTAATCTAATCCCCTAATTTTAATATAATTCCAGCTAAATTTATAGAACCAGAAACAGGAGCTTCAACGTGAGCTTTAGGTAATCACAAATGAGCTAAAAATATTGGTATTTTTACTAAAAAAGCACATACTTAAGTTAAGTACAACAAATCATAATGAAATATAAAATTATTTACTAAATAAAAATTTATTGTACCTATTTTATTTATTAAATAAAAAATACCAATTAATATATAGAAAAAGAAACTAATAAGGTATAAAATAATAAATAAATACCAGCTTGCAATCGTTCAGGCTGATACCCTCAACCTAAAATTAAAAATAAAGTTGGAATTAGAGTTCTTTCAAAAAATAAATAAAATATAAATAAACTTATTCTTCTAAATGTTACAACAAGTAATAATAATAATATAACAATATTGAATAAAAATAATTTCTTATAATTATTATATTTATAAATTCTTTCTCTTGCTATTAATATTAATGAACAAATTCAACTTAATAAAACTAACCCATAAGAAAGTATATCACATCCCAAAAAATAAGAAATATTTATTCAATAATTTATAAAATTATTTATTAATAAAAATAAAAAACTAATAAAAAATAATAAAGCCTGTACTATTCAAAATATATTATTAATAAAACAAAGAGGTAATAAAAAATACTAAACAAAAAAATTAATTTTAACATTATATAATTCTAAAAGATTGAAAATAATTATTCCCATGTGTTCGAATTATTGATACTAAAATAGATAAACCTAAAGCACCTTCACAAACTCTAAAAGTTAAAAATAATAAATAAATAAAAAGCTAAAAAACTTTCAAAATTTACTTAATTTAAGTAATATATTTTTACCTTTTATTGTACTAGTAATAACTTTAATTAATTTATTATTTCTACATCCAACAGGATCAAATAACCCAATTGGATTAAATTCAAATAGAGATAAAATTACATTTTATCCATATTTTACTTACAAAGACATTGTATAATTTATTGTTATAATTTTTTTATTAATTTCTTTAATTTTAATTAACCCAAATTTATTGGGAGACCCGGATAATTTTATCCCAGCTAACCCATTAGTAACACCAGCCCACATTCAACCAGAATGATATTTTTTATTTGCTTACGCAATTCTTCGGTCTATTCCTAATAAATTAGGAGGAGTAATTGCTTTATTTCTTTCAATTGCAATTTTAATAATTCTCCCATTTTATATCTTAAGTATTTTATACCGAGGTATTAAATTTTACCCAATTAATGAAATTTTTTTTGAATAATAGTAGTAACAGTAATTTTATTAACTTAAATTAGAGCTTGACCTGTAGAAGAACCTTATGTTTAAATTAGACAAATTTTAACTGTTTTTTATTTTTTTTTATGTTATTAACCCTTTAGAAAACAAATGATGAGATAATCTACTAAATTAGTAAATGAGCTTGAATAGGCGTAAGTTTTGAAAACATAAGATAGAAATTTTACTTTCTATTAACTTAATTAATTACTAATTTTAATTCATAATAATAAAGAAAGTAATACAATTTTTAACCCAATAAAAAACATTAAATAATTTAATGAAAAAGATAAAAAACATTTTTATGCCAAATATATTAATTTATCATAACGAAACAGAGGTAAAGTTCCCCGAACTCAAATAAAAATAAATGAAATTAATATTAATTTTAAATAAAATAATAAATTCAAATTCATTAAGCACATCACAACCTAAAAAAATCACACAAAACAATATTCTTATAAATAAAATTCTTGCATATTCAGCTAAAAAAATTAATGCAAATCCACCTCTTCTATACTCAACATTAAACCCCGACACTAATTCAGATTCCCCTCCAGCAAAATCAAAAGGTGTTCGATTAGTTTCAGCTAAAGAAATAGGTAACCAAACTAAAGCTATAGGAAATAAAATGAATAAAAATCAAGTATAAGTTTGGTAATAATAAAAATATAAAAAATGATACCCCCAATTAAAAATACAAAAGACAATAAAATTAAAGCCAAGCTAACTTCATAAGAAAAAGTTTGAGCAACAGCTCATAAACCCCCTAATAATTTAAATTAGATGATCATCCAGCTACTATTAATTAATCTTAGTGTAAATATATTTGTAACATTCACAGACGTATCTACAGGAAAGAAATTAATATTTTTGCTAGATATTGGTGCAGACATATCTCTGTTAAAAGACAATTCAGACACTATTAATGATATAAACATAGACAACAAAAAAAAAATTCAGGGAATCAGTCAATCAAGGATTAATTCATTCTAAAGGACTGACATCCTTACAAACAACTAAATATATAATTCCACACAACTTCCATATTGTCGAATCAACTTTTTCTATACCGTGGGACTGAATTTTAGGAATAGATTAAAAAATATAATTGTCAACTAGATTTCACACCTTCAAAAGATCTGCTCATAATGAGACCAGACAATCTAAACTATCCTATATATGTTCCCATAAGCTACAGCTCTGGTAACAATACAATAGTTTTACCAGCAAGATCCGAAGTTGTCCGAACCAGGAATTTGAACCTTGTATATATACAGCAAACACCGTCATAACAACTGCAAATGCATTCGTCCGTTTACTAAATACAACTAGTACCGATCAAATGATTAATATAAATGAGTTGAATTAACCATTAGCAAATTATGATATATACGAAATAAACAATGAAACTAGAAAAAACGATGTTATGTCAAAGTTAACTAAAAATTTTCCAAAACTATTTAATAAACAATTAAAAGAACTTTGTTGTAAATACACAGATATATTCGGACTTGATACCGAATCAATAACAACCAATCATTTTATAAGCAGAAACTAAGATTAAAAGATGATGAACCTATATATATAAAAAATTGTAGAAATCCTCATAGTCAAAAAGACGCATTCAAGCTCAAGTTGATAAACTAATTAAAGATGGAATAGTTGAACCTTCAGCCTCAGAATATTACAGTCCACTGTTACTATTAACAAAGAATTCTATACATAACGAAAAGAAAAAATGGCGATTAGTAATTGACTATCGGCAAATTAATAAAAAAAAAATTACTATCCGATAAATTTACATTTCCTATGATCGATGATATCATAGATCAACTAGGAAGAGCAACATATTTCCCTTAACTTGATTTAATGTCAGGATTTCATCAGATTGAGCTAGACGAAAACTCTAGAGATATAACATCCTTTTCAACGAGCAATGGATCTTATCGCTTCACGCGATTGCCATTTGGTTTGAAAATGGCGCCAAATTCATTCCAAAGAATGATGACTATTGCATGCTCTGAACTTGAACCATAACAATCATTATATGGATGAACTAATAGTAGTCGCTTGTTCCGAAAAACACATCTTTAATAATTTAATTGGTGTTTTTAACATGTGTAGGAAACACAACTTGCAGCTACATCCTGAAAAATGTTTATTTTTCATGCATGAAGTCATATTTTTTGGACACAAATGCACTGATAAGGGAATCTTGCCTGATGACAAAAAGTTTGATGTCATATTAAATTATCTAGTTCCACATGACTCTGATAGCGCTAGACGTTTTATAGCATTTTTTAATTACTACAGACGATTCATCAAAAATTTTGCCTATTATTCTAGGAGTATAACAAGATTAAATATAAAGAATGTTCCATTTGAATGGACTGATGAGTGCCAAAATGCTTTTGAATATCTTAAAGCACAAATAATAAATCCTACCCTATTACAATATCCAGATCTTACAAAAGAATTTTGTATAATCCCAGATGCTAGTAAGCAAGCCACAAGCCCGCAATGGAACTTAACTTCCAGTAGCTTACGCATCGAGAGCATTTACCAAAGGAGAAAGTAACAAGAGTACGACGGAACAAGAGCTAACAGTTATTTATCGGGCCATCACCAAATTTAGACCCTATATCTACGAAACTCATTTCATAGTAAAAACAGACCATAGACCACTAACATTTTTGTTTTCAATGACAATCTCGAGTTCTTAATTAAAACGTATGAGACTTGAATTAGAGGAGCATAATTTTGCAGTAGAGTCCCTAAGTGGCAAAGATATTCTTGTAGCCGATGCATTGTCACGGATAACAATATCCGAACTAAAAGACATACAAAATAAAGTCATAAAAGTCACCACCAGGTATCAAAGTAGACAAAAATTATGCACAAAAAATAATAAAGTAGAGATGCCAAGGCAATCTAGCGAAACAGCTTCTCAGCCCAACGTATACGAAGTCATTAATAATGATGAAGTAAAGAAGTAACCTTGCATATAAAAGATATGCTATGTTTCTTTAAACATGGTAAGAAAATTATAGCAAGAATTGATATTCGAGATTTATATACTAATAATGGAAATATTGACTTAGGACAACTATTTCCAAGGCTCGAAAAAGAAGCCGGAATATTACAAATCAGCCAATTTTAAATGGCACCGTGGGAAAATTTCTTTGAAAAAGTTTCAATATATAATTTCAAAATTATGGGCAATAAAATATTGAACATATTGAGAGTAGCGCTACTAGACCTGGTGACCACATTAACAAATGTTAAAGAGAAAGAAGCTATAGTGTAGACACACTACATGATGATCCAGTCCAAGGAGATCACACAGGCATTGCAGAAACCTTGGCCAAGGTCAAAGGCATTATTACTGGGTATGACTCGTGATATAACAGAATACATACAAAAATGTCAGACATGTTAAAAAGCAAAAATAACAATAAATATTAAGACCCCTTTAACAAGTAGTGAAACTCCGATGAAGGCATTGACAGAGTGATAGTGGATATAATTGGTCCACTACCAAAATCAAAGCAAGGCAATGAATATGCAGTCACGCTTATATGTGACTTGACTAAATATTTAGTTGCTATACCTGCCGCAAATAAAAGCGCAGCAACTGTTGCAACAGCAATATTTGAATCATTTATTCTCAAGTACGGTCCAATTTAGACGTTCATTTCGGACATGGGAACGGAATATAAAAATTCAATTATAAATGATTTGTGCAAATATTTAAAAATAAAGAATATAACATCAACTGCACATCATAATCAAACTGTTGGAACAATAGAAAGAAGCCACAGAACATTTAACGAATATATACCATACTATATATCAGTATATAAAACTGATTGGGACGTATGGCTTCAATATTCTGTTTACTGCTTCAATACAACCCCCTCTATGGCACAACATTATTATCCATATTCAGTTAGTTAGTATTTGGTAAGACTAGTAATCCACCAAAGAATTTTAACAGCATAAGTAATATAGAACCTATATATAACATAGACGACAACGCTAAAGAAACTAGGTATAGATTAGAAGTAGTATACAAAAGAGCAAGAAATATGCTCGAAGTAAATAAACAGAAGTATAAGGGATTATATGATTTAAAAACTAGGAACATAACTCTATCAATAGTAGATAAAGTTTTACTACGAAATGAAGTAGGCCATAAGCTAGATTTTCAATACACAGGGCTCTATGGAGTTGAAAAAATAGAAGATGATGATAATATAGTTATTTCCGGAAATTAGAGTAATAAACACGCAGTTTATAAAGATAGGTTAACAATTTTTAATTCATAAAGGACACACAAAAAAAACTGAATTAAACAAGGTATGCAAAGATATATATATATATATTAAAAAAAAAAACAAATAAGAGGTTCTAGACGGGAACTCCCGACTAGGGGATACCCTGAACCCTCTTCTTCCAACATCAAATGCATATATGTATTCTATATTAGAAGCCACATATAATGTATGGTGACTGTAGCTCTTATTATTTATATAATCCTGACCAAACCAAACCCAGATCTACCTCTACACACCTACACCATCGGGCCGTGGCCTCGTACCACCTATGCTAGCGAGCCGTGGCCTTGCTCCAACCACACTAGCGGGCCGTGGCCTTGCACCAACTCCACTACCTAAACACTCTATCTTTCTACCGGGCCGTGGCCTCGTACCACTATGCTAGCGGGCCGTGACCTCGCACCAACTCCACTACCTAAACACCAACCCGGGTCCACAATCTCGTACCGCATGCCCCTCGTAGGTTAGGTCGAACACCGGTTAGTTCCGATGTTAAGGTAAGCCGGGTTACCAGGAAACAGGGAATAATCCAATACTTTCTAGATAATTACAACGTTGGCACTTTATTCACTATTATTCATTCTGACCTTATCGTAAATCCTCAGCTAAACCCTGACACACTGTTTTCTGGAGCCCTAGCGCTCCACTATACCATCTATGATTTCCTTGATCTCGCGCAGCACTTCTACTCACCCTTTACATTCGATCACAAGTGCCGGCACGCTCGCCGGCAAGCCATGCGCTCGCTTCGGCTGCTCAACTTCGCCGCGAGCTTTCGCAACTTCGCCTCGGAGCTTTCGCTCTTCGCCGCCGAATTGAAGTTGCGCTCTCAAAGACGGTGTTGAGCAGCCGATCGACAACGCCTCTTGTTGTTGCCTCTTATTTGACTGAGATCTTTACCTAATATAATTAATACTTATAACTAATATAATTAATACTTATAACTAAGAAAATTAATGCGTTGTCCCGCCAGCGGCTCCTTGCCGTAATTTCTTTCGCGTTCAGCGTAACGCTGTACTCGTTCTCCCCGTCGGACACGTGGAACCGAGTACGTCGGCACCGGAAGCGACGGATTCGCGCCTCTCTGGCGATTAGGTCCACCACGCCCGACGACAACGGTGATCCAAGAGGAAACACCTTCCAGCCTGAGGGGGTGGAATCGGGCACGGGTTTCTCGACGGGGCCTTCCGGTTATACACCAATATCAGCACTGTGGGCGATCGCCTCGACCTCGGTATCGGGTTTCTTGGGGTGGCTCTCCGGTGTGACCCTCACGTGACCCTCCGGTGTGACCCTCAGGCTAGTGTCCCACCCGTCAATGCCGTCGAAAAGGTCCACTATGTCGTCCCACAACTCGCTCTCCGTGGGAGTCTTTAGAGCCATGGGGGAGGAATCCTGGGTTGGACTCGAAAGCTTGGGCGACGAAGCCGTCACCACCGCGTCCTCTTCCTCGGCCCAGACTTCGTCGCGGCCTTCCTGGCGAACCGTGAAGGAACCTTTTCGGGATGGCGCCTTGCCTTCTTGGCCGAACCAGGCGTCTTCTAACTCCCGCCGGGCGATGGTGTCGGGTGTCTCGGCGCGGGCAACAGGCACGAGCGCGGGCATCTCGTCCTCGTCGTCGAGCCACTCCTTCTCCGATTCCCTAGGAAAGGTTCCGTATGGCGCCTCGGCGCGGGTTGGGGAAACGAACGAGTTCGCCGCGTCCTTGGTGCTGAGATTGTGCTCCTCCACGACCATCTGGCAGACCGCATTCGGTATCGGCCAGGGTTCGGGATGCCCTCCTCGAGAAGCGATCTGGTGGCGGCGGTTATCCTTCCCGACCTGGGGAGGACCCTCCTGGCGCTCGCGGGGTGAACGCGGCACGCACCGCTGCGATCCTTCGGGCTTCTCGTGGCCGACGAGGATGCTCCCTCGGGACTGGGTCGGCGATGGCCTCCATTCCGGCGACGCTCGCCCCTGGCGGCTCTCCGTCGACAATGGCGGCTGCGTCGGCGCTTTCCGCCGGGGCCTTCTTCGGCACCATCCCATTCGCGCTTTGCGGGGTTCAGACGGGGTTTGTTGACTACCACGGGGACTTTTGGTAGGTACCGCAGCGTTATCCTGGGAAACTGGCTGCCCGGGTCTACCTCCAGACGGTGGGTGGCAAAGCGGCGACGGAATTCCGGCTTGTCCTCCGTTGACGGGTCCCCTCCCACTAAGGGTTCTGGGTCGAGGCTCAGCGGGTCTGCTTCCCCGTCGCTGGCGCGGCACCGTTCGGCACCTCCGTCGGTGGCGACTCCGCGTCGCCGGCCGACGGGTATATCTCTTCTCCTACCGCCTCCGCGTCCTGCGCTGGTGGTAAGTGCTCCTCCGTTCCGCACGGTGCGGACTCTTCCTCGTCCATCTCGCCGGCCGCGGTTGGGGTTGCCGGCTCTGATGATTGTGCCGAGTGGGATGCGAGGGGCGGAGATGCAGGCTCTTCCGCGTACGTTGGCGAGTTCCGGGCGAACGGTGCCTCCACGAACATTGTCGTGACCTCGACTGTCATCAGCAAGACCATCCGTTCTAGCCTCTCCATTATGCCGGTCCGCCGGGAGAATAGTGTATGGCGGAACTGGCGAGGCGGTCCTTCTTGCTGTTCTCTTCTATAGTACTCACGCCCCTGGCGTGGGTCACGCGGACGGCCTGCGGCTCCCGGCCCGGGGAAAGGCTCGGTGTCCCCGCTGCTGTTGTCTTCGATATGACGATATGGCGATAACTTCGGGTTCCATCTGAAAGTTCAGCTTACTGGTTAACTTACTCTTTACTTATTTGTTAATGCCCTATTCTCTCAGTGCGGCTCACACTTTACTATGCCTATTCTGAATTATGTTGTTAATGTTAGTTTTATCTACGCTTAATCATAATAGTTTCGTTGGGCGACGGGTGTTGCTCTCATCCTTCGCTTACTCGTGGGCAGTTCCGTGCCCTGGATCTTCGTCTTCTTCGTCGCTCATCGTGTTCCTGTAGAATGGTTTCAATTGTGAGATGTTGGCCACCCTCTTCTTGCGGTCGTCTGATTTCACCAGCCGCACAATATTGGGGGATATGAATTTGACGACTTTGTAGGGGCCGTCAAATTTGGGTGGCAACTTTGCGGCGAAACCTTCGGCAGCGTTGGACAACTGGTGCTGCCTCAACAGGACCATCGAGTCCAACGAGGGCCGCCACTCTCGTCTCCGCAAGTTGTAATGCCTGCCCTGGTCCTTTGATGCGCGCTGTGGACGATATCAAAAATTTATTTTAGCCTATCCGCCTTTGTCCTAACCGAGGTTCCCTGCCCTGCATCAGGAAAGCGGGACTAAAGCCCGTTGAATCTGCCACGCTCGTGTTGACCGCCAGCGAGATCTCGGGCAAGAATTCATCCCATGAACTCTGGTGGCCCTCAACAAATTGCGCTATCATGGTCTTTACAGTCCGGTTAGTCCTCTCAGTGGGATTCTCTTGCGGACAGTACGGGGCGGTATACTGGATCTCTACACCCAGGGACCCCAAAAATGACTTGAAGCTCCGATTCGTAAATTGTACCCCGTTGTCGCACACAAACTTTCTAGATACCCCGAACCTACTTAGAATCCTCTCTCGAAAGGCAGTTTGCACGTGTGCTGCCGTGGCTCTTCTGAGACGCACAGGAGGAGGCGAACTCGGCCGTTTCCGCAACCCGTGCCGCGGCGCCAGACGAAACCTTTCCTAAGGATTCGGAGGAGGAGTGGCTCGACGACGAGGACGAGATGCCCGCGCTCGTGCCCATTGCCCGCGCCGAGACACCCGACACCATCGCCCGGCGGGAGTTAGAAGACGCCTGGTTCGGCCAAGAAGGCAAGGCGCCATCCCGAAAAGGTTCCTTCACGGTTCACCAGGAAGGCCGGGATAAAGTCTGGTCCGAGGAAGAGGACGCGGTATTGACGGCTCCGTCACCCAAGCTTTCGAGTCCAACCCAGGATTCCTCCCCCATGGCTCTAAAGACTCCCACGGAGAGCGAGTTGTGGGACGACATAGTGGACCTTTTCGACGGCATCGACGGGTGGGACACTAGCCTGGACTCAGTGATGGAGGAGGAACCCGACACCGAGGTCGACACGGTCGCCCACAGTGCCGACGTGAGGGTCACACCGAGGAGCCACCCCAAGAAACCCGACACCGAGGTCGAGGCGATCGCCCACAGTGCTGACGTTGGGGTAAAACCGAAGGGCCCTGTCGAGGAACCCGTGCCCGATTCCACCCCCTCAGGCTGGAAGGTGTTTCCTCTTGGAACACCGTTGTCGTCGGGTGTGGTGGACCTAATCGCCAGAGAGGCTCGAATCCGTCGCTTCCGGTGCCGACGTACTCGATTCCACGTGTCCGACGGGGAGAGCGAGTACAGCGTTACGCTGAACGCGAAAGGCGACGTGACCGTCACCTGTCCAAAGTGAGGAGGGGGTGTGAGGCGGCTAAGGAGACCAGCCACCCCACAGTTTTCACGGCAAGGAGCCGTCATCCCTTTGGCCAAATTACGGCAAGGATCCGCTGGCGGGACAATGCGTTAATTCTCTTTAGTTATAAGTATTAATTATATTAGGTTAAGATCTTAGTGAAATAAGAAGCAAGGAGCCATCAGTAATATAATCAGTTCGATTAGTAGCAAAGAGGCAAGGAGCCGCGAATATTATAATTGTTCGTCCTAACCTCGAACGAGGGGCATGCGACCCAGGTACAGCCACTCACAGCGCTCTTAAAGAAGGGGCAGAAATGGGTATGGGACCAAGAACAGGAGGAGGCACCGTTTTTCTGACACCTTGATGTCCGGCCGTGGGAGCATCATGACATTCCCGCAGTACCCTCTGGCGTTGACCACTGCCTACGCATATTTTCCAAGGGATGTAGTCCTCATCGTCTATCCGGTGACCCAAATGCCTATATAGCTGTCCGTTTTCCTCGGTGTAATCCGGGAACTTGGCTGACTCTTCGGCGATTCTAGCACGCATCCTCGCGACCCATTTGCAGGGGGCCTCGGCCGCCACGGCCTGTTGACAGGTCTCTAGAGGATTCCTCGGCAGGGCATCGGCCACGACGTTGAGCTTCCCTCGACGATAATGAACGTCAAATTGGAATTGCTGCAGTTCCAATGCCCATCGCGCAATCCTTCTTGACGGGCTCTCGATCGAATTCAGCCACTTGAGCGCTAGATTGTCCGTTATTACGTCGAATTGGTACCCTTCTAGGTAGCAGCGTAACTTCCGGATCGACCACACGATTGCCAGGCACTCTTTCTCAGTGGCGGAATAGTTTACCTCGGCCTTCAGCAACTTTCGGCTCGCGTATGCTATCACCCGCTCTTGTCCATCGATCGTCTGCGTCAGCAATGCACCGAGGCCATACTCACTCGCGTCAGTCTGCAAGACGAACTTGGTGGAAAAGTCGGGGCAAGCCAACACAGGGGCAGTCGTCAAGCTCCCCTTCAGTTGACGCAATGCCTCCTCCTGTTCTTGGTCCCATACCCATTTCTGCCCCTTCTTTAAGAGCGCTGTGAGTGGCTGTACCTGGGTCGTGAATTTGGGTACGAAACGCCTGTACCATGACGCCATCCCGAGGCACTGTCGCAGTTCTTTGCAATTTGCTGGGGCCCTCAGGTTTCGTATCGCCTCCACTTTCTCCGGATCGGTCCGTATCCCTTCTCCGCAAATTACATGTCCTAGGTAGACTAACCTCTCCCGGAAGAAGCTGCATTTTTTCCTACTTAACCGGAGATTGGCCGCCCTTAGCCGGCGGAACACCTCCCTCAAATTCTCTACATGCTGTGTTTTCGTCGCTCCTATCTAGGTAAGCGAACGCATGAGGCTCCATCTGCGGCCCTATTACCGTATCCAAAGCTCGCTGGAATGTCGCACACGCCGAGTGTAAGCCGAATGGCATCACCCGCCATTGGAAAAGACCTCTTCCAGGGACTGTGAACGCAGTACACTCCCGGCTATCGGCTGCCATCGGAATCTGCCAATACCCGTGCTTCAAATCCAGAGTGGAGATGAACCGGGCGTGGCGCAACCGCTCCAGGATGTGGTTAATACGAGGCACCGGATAAGCGTCCGGAATGGAATGCGCGTTGAGTTGTCGGTAGTCAATGCACATACGCCACTCGCCAGTCTTCTTCTTGACCAAGACGATCGGGGCGCTGTGCGGACTACGCGACGGCTCGATGGCATTTGCCCGGATTAACTCATCCACTTGCTCGTCGATCACCCTCTGCATGGCCGGATTCTTGGGGTAGTACCTTTGTTTCAACGGCTTGTCATCCTTCAGCCGGATTCGGTGTTCCGCGATGTACGAGATTCCCTGCAGCCCCTCGAAGAGAGCCAGTTCTGACTCCAGGAACTCCCTCAGTTCTGGATCCAGATCCGCTGGCCACTCCGTCTCTTCAATGCCGTTCTCGCCCCCTCCTGGCACTACCTCGACTCCAGACAGAACTCCATGGCCGCTCGATTCTGGCAGTCGCTCCTGGCCTTCTAACTCCGTGTGGATTCTGGTCATCGCTCCTACTCCGTCCTTTCTTTTGCACGTTCTCGCCGTGCCGCTTCCGTAGCCATTAGAAGTCTGCCTCTGCAGCTCTACGCGCCACCTCTTGGGTTCTCCAGGCTGTCGATTCGGGCCGGACTTTACTCCCCTTTTCCTGATCTTTTCCGTCGAAGGCCGAGCAGGGACTCCCTTCTCCTGACTTGGGAGGCCTGCCTTTGGCTCCCTCTGTAGCCGAGCAGGTGCCCTCCCATCATGACTTGGGAGGCCTTCCTCCGGCTCCTTCTGTAGCCGATCAGGTGCTCCCTTTCCATGCCTTGGGAGGCCTTCCTCCGGCTCCCTCTGTAGCCGAGCAGCTGCTTCCTTTCCATGCCTTTGGAGGCCTTCGTCTGGCTCCCTCTTTAGCCGAGCAGGTGCTCCCCCATCATGACTTGGGAGGCCTTCCTCCGGCTTCCTCTGTAGCCGAGCAGGTGCTCCCTTTCCATGCCTTGGAAGGCTTACTTCCGGCTCCCTCTGTAGCCGAGCAGGTGCTCCCGTTCCATGCCTTGGGAGGCCTTCCTCCGGCTCCCTCTGTAGCCGAGCAGGTGCTCCCTTTTCTTACCTTGGGCGGCCTTCCTCCGACTACTCGCTCGTTCCTGGCCTCACGTCTGGTGTCGTCGCTGCTTCTAGGACCAGGGATTACATGGTCCAGCATTGAGGGCATGATGAGCATCGTCATGCTGATCGTTTTTCCCCCTAAGCTGACTTCTACTCTCAAAGCCTTTTCTACCTCTAGGGTGGACCCATCTGCCAGGCGGATACGTGCCTGTATTTCCTCCGCTCTTCCCCGGATCGTCCATTTGCGTACGCAGTCCTCACTCATGAAGCTACGAGTGGGTCCGGTATCGATCGTGGCGGCCATCGTTCGTCCGCCAATCTCTACCGTAGCGACGATCCGGCCACCTGACCAAACCAAACCCAGATCTACCTCTACATACCAACACCATCGGACCGTGGCCTCGTACCACCTATGCTAGCGGGCCGTGGCCTCGTTCCAACCACACTAGCGGGCCGTGGCCTCGCACCAACTCCATTACCTAAACACCAACCAACAATGCCCTCCCCGGAGCCACAATCTAGTACCGCATGCCCCTCGTTCGAGGTTAGGTCGAACACCGGTTAGTTCCGATGTTAAGGTAAGCCGGGTTACCAGGAAACAGGGAATAATCCAATACTTTCTAGATAATTACAACGTTGGCACTTTATTCACTATTATTCATTCCGACCTTATTGTAAATCCTAAGCTTAACCCTGCCGCACTGTTTTCTGGAGCCCTAGCGCTCCACTATACCATCCATGATTTCCTTGATCTCGCGCAGCACTTCTACTCACCCTTAACGTTCGATCACAAGTGCCGGCACGCTCGCCGGCAAGCCATGCGCTCGCTTCGGCTGCTCAACTTCGCCGCGAGCTTTCGCAACTTCGCCTCGGGGCTTTCGCTCTTCTCCTCCGAATTGAAGTTGCGCTCTCAAAGCCGGTGTTGAGCAACCAATCGACAACGCACGGTTGCAGCGGCGGCCGGCGGTTAAATTCAAATTCTCTATTTAAATCAATTATAATATTCGCGGCTCCTTGCCTCTTTGCTACTAATCGAACTGCTTATATTACTGATGGCTCCTTGCCTCTTATTTCACTAAGATCTTAACCTAATATAATTAATACTTATAACTAAAAAAATTAACGCGTTGTCCCGCCAGCGGCTCCTTGCCGTAATTTGGCCAAAGGGATGACGGGACCTTGCAGTGAAAACTGTGGGGTGGCTGGTCTCATTAGCCGCCTCACACCCCCTCCTCACTTCGGACAGGTGACGGTCCACCTTACAAAATATAGAAAAAAAAAACTGAAAAAACACCAACACCAAGAAAAGGAGAGAGGAATAGTAAAGGGACCGACGGAACCCCGAGAGCGGGAAGAGAGGGAAACAGCGACGTCGACTAGCAAGGAAGTATACAATAAAGGATGGAGGCAGATGAGTGCCAAAACCCGGGGGTAGGCGTCCGCTGGATTCACCAGCGACGCTAAGAGGAGTTAGTGGCGATCGCCCAGGAGTTTGGGCTGGAAAAGGAGGGGCGCGTGGAGGAGCTACGTAAGCGGCTGTCCACCTACTTGCAGGAGGGCGGTCATTCGACTAGGATTTGGGCTCGGCTCGCCGAGCTGGAATCCCAGTATGCTAAAACTCTTGAACCTATGGTATAGCCCTCGACCGTATGCCCAGGGCAATGAGCGAGTTATTCTGTGATAGGGCTGCTCGTTGGTTTCTGAGCAGTGGGCTAAGGGATGTGCCGTGGGCCGTGTTTAGGAGGGATTTCTTGGAGTTTTTCTTGCCCCCTCGTTACTTTTAGAGGCTTAAGGACGAGATCCGATCCCGGAGGCAGCGCGTAGGTGAAGCGTTCAAGGAATATTTGATAGAGCTGAGGGCTCTTATGCACCAAGCTAGATACGAGCCGGCACAAGAGCTGCATCGGATCTACGAGAACGCCGCTCCGGAATACAGGATCTATGTGCGACGGCAGGACTTTTCTACCCTATCCCAGCTAACTCAATTGGCCGTAGCCAACCCTTGGGTCAGGGTGTCTCTAGTTCAAATAGTGCAGAGTGGGCTAGGACGGCGCAGTCCTCGGGACAGCTCAATCAGTTCCGGTCTGCTCCCAGCGGATCCGGGACGACCGTTGTGGACAACAGGGTCTCCACCCCACCCGCTGCAACTCACGCAGAGGTGGCCCATCAGATGATGAGCCAAGAGGCCGGGAACGGATATTATCCGCGACGGGCGTGTCGTAGGTGCGCACAGGAGGGGCATTTTGTCAGGGAATGTCCCAATGCCCTTGTCTTATTTTGTTGGGTATGTGGAAGCCGGGGCCAAGGCCTCCCAAGGCATGGAAAGGGAGCACCTGCTCGGCTACAGAGGGAGCCGGTGGAAGGCCTCCCAAAGCATGGAAAGGGAGCACCTGCTCGGCTACAGAGGGAGCCAGAGGAAGGCCTCCCAAGTCAGGAGAAAGCCTGGAGTGACTGCCAGAATCGAGCGGCCATGGAGTTCTGTCTGGAGTCGAAGTGGTGCCAGGAGGGGGCGAGAACGGCATTGAAGAGGCGGAGTGGCCAGCGGATCTGGATCCAGAACTGAGGGAGTTCCTGGAGTCAGAACTGGCTCTCTTCGAGGGGCTGCAGAGAATCTCGCACGTCGCGGAACACCGAATCCGGCTGAAGGATGACAAGCCGTTGAAATAAAGGTACTACCCCAAGAATCCGGCCATGCAGAGGGTGATCGACGAGCATGTGGATGAGTTGATCCGGGCAAATGCCATCGAGCCGTCGCGTTGTCCGCACAGCTCCCCGATCGTCTTGGTCAAGAAGAAGACTGGCGAGTGGCGTATGTGCATTGACTACCGACAACTCAACGCGCATTCCATTCCGGACGCTTATCCGGTGCCTCGTATTAACCCCATCCTGGAGCGGTTGCGCCACGCCCGGTTCATCTCCACTCTGGATTTGAAGCACGGGTACTGGCAGATACCGATGGGAGCCCATAGCCGGGAGTGTACGGCGTTCACAGTCCCTGGAAGAGGTCTTTTCCAATGGCGGGTGATGCCATTCGGCTTACACTCGGCGTGTGCGACATTCCAGCGAGCTTTGGATACGGTAATAGGGCCGCAGATGGAGCCTCATGCGTTCGCTTACCTAGACGACATCGTGGTAATAGGAGCGACGAAAACGCAGCATGTAGAGAATTTGAGGGAGGTATTCCGCCGGCTAAGGGCGGCCAATCTCCGGTTAAGTAGGAAAAAATGCAGCTTCTTCCGGGAGAGGTTAGTCTACCTAGGACATGTAATTTGCGGAGAAGGGATACGGATCGATCCGGAGAAGGTGAAGACGATACGAAACCTGAGTGCCCCAACAAATTGCAAAGAACTGCGGCAGTGTCTCGGGATGGCGTCATGGTACAGGCGTTTCGTACCCAATTTCGCAACCCAGGTACAGCCACTCACAGCGCTCTTAAAGAAGGGGCAGAAATGGGCATGGGAGCAAGAACAGGAGGAGGCATTGCGTCGATTGAAGGGGAGCTTGACGACTGCCCCTGTGTTGGCTTGCCCCGACTTTTCCGCCAAGTTCGTCTTGCAGACTGACGCGAGTGAGTACGGCCTCGGTGCAGTGCTGACGCAGACGATCGATGGACAAGAGCGGGTGATAGCATACGCGAGCCGAAAGTTGGTGAAGGCCGAGGTAAACTATTCCGCCACTGAGAAAGAGTGCCTGGCAATCGTGTGGTCGATCCGGAAGTTGCGCTGCCACCTAGAAGGGTACCGATTCGACGTAATAACGGACCATCTAGCGCTCAAGTGGCTGAATTCGATCGAGAGCCCGTCAGGAAGGATTGCGCGATGGGCATTGGAACTGCAGCAATTCTAATTTGACGTTCATTATCGTCGAGGGAAGCTCAACGTCGTGGCCGATGCCCTGTCCTCTAGAGATCTGTCAACAAGCCGTGGCGGCCGAGGCCCCCTGCAAATGGGTCGCGAGGATGCGTGCTAGAATCGCCGAAGAGCCAGCCAAGTTCCCGGATTACACCGAGGAAAACGGACAGCTATATAGGCATTTGGGTCACCGGATAGACGATGAGGACTACATCCCTTGGAAACTATGCGTAGGCAGTGGTCAACGCCAGAGGGTACTGCGGGAATGTCATGATGCTCCCACGGCCGGACATCAAGGTGTCAGAAAAACGGTGGCGAGGTTAGCCCAGCGGTACTACTGGCCGGGTATGTTCCGGGATGCCGCCAGATACGTGAAATGTTGCGAAGACTGCCAAAAATTCAAGAGTGAGCAACTCAAGCCGGCTAGTCGCATGCTGACGAGGCAGGTGGCAGAGCCGATGGCGGTACCTTGCGCGGACTTCGTCGGACCCCTTCCACGGTCGAAACATGGAAACACGATGCTATTGGTGTTCCACGACGCTTTCTCGAAATGGGTGGAGTTGGTCCCTCTCAGAAGAGCCACGGCAGCACACCTGCAAACTGCCTTTCGAGAGAGGATTCTAAGTAGGTTCGGGGTACCTAGAAAGTTTGTGTGCGACAACGGGGTACAATTTACGAGTCGGAGCTTCAAGTCATTTTGGAGGTCCCTGGGTGTAGAGGTCCAGTATACCGCCCCGTACTGTCCGCAAGAGAATCCCACTGAGAGGACTAACCGGACTGTAAAGACTATGATAGCGCAATTTATTGAGGGCCACCAGAGCTCATGGGATGAACTCTTGCCCGAGATCTCGCTGGCGGTCAACACGCTTTAGTCCTGCTTTCCTGATGCAGGGCAGGGAACCTCGGTTACCCGCAGCACTGTACGATCAGCTAACTCCGGGGTCCGCAACTAACTAGTGCGCTCGACCCTAGGACAAAGGCGGATAGGCTAAAAGAAATTTTTGATATCGTCCACAGCAACCTCCAGGGCGCATCAAAGGACCAGGGCAGGCATTACAACTTGCGGAGACGAGATTGGCGGCCCTCGTTGGACTCGATGGTCCTGTTGAGGCAGCACCAGTTGTCCAACTGGTATAGGTGTGTAGTGGTAAATCTGGGTTTGGTTTGGTCAGGATACTCACCCCCCCCCCCCCACCCCCCTTAAGCCCTCTCTCCCAGCGAAATTATAAATAACTTGTAACTCGCTAGACCTGGTAAGACTGAGAACTATACCCCGGCCAGAAGCTACCTTACAACATACATTTGGATTTTGCACAAATACAATATACCCTTATACCCATTTTTAATGGGTTTAGGGTATAAAAATATTAAAATACACTAATACATTATAAATACATTACAAATGAAATAAATTTAAGTAAAAAAACTCCACTTAGTTACGTTATTTTTTAAAAGGAAGGAGATGTAGTATGTGCATATATTGAGGATACACTGTACCAATAAAGTAACATCGGTTAATCATATATATATCAGCGTGTAATAGTGTGTAATATGATCGCCCACTTAAGCTACGCTAAGTTATACATGCAAATATGTATATTATACTCTTTCTCTCCCGATTATGCTGATAAGATAAAATATGTATGAAACCGCTCCGCTGCTGGCGTAACCGGTAGCGCAGCTATGCGGTCTTAGCCATAAAAATATATTGTTTAAACCATTAAAAAAACTAAAGTCAATGGTCCGAACTTTATACGATTTTGCTTATACATGAGCTGCATCGTAAAACTAATAAATGCCAAGTAAGGTCAAGATATCTTGATAAACAAAAATGTTTTGAATGCAACAACTTAATTTTTGACCGATTTTTCCTACGGCAACAGTTTGATTAAGTGGTCCGATCTGAACAGGATTTTGCATATATACGAGGAGCATCGTAAATCTAACAAATGTCGAGTTTGGTCAACATATCTTGATAATTAAAAATGTTTTTCAAACAACAGCTTAATTCGTTTCAATGGCAACTATAATTAAGTGGTCCGAGCTTTATATGATTTTGCAAATACATAAGCTGTATCGTAAAACTATAGATAAACAACAAATTTTTTCATACATCAAATTAATTTAAATTATGCATATATATGAGGAGCATAAAACTAATAAATTCAGAGTTTGGTCAAGTTATCAGGATAAATAAAAATGTTTTTTATACAACAACTAAATTCACAACCGATCGTTCGTATGACAACTGTATGATAGTAAAACATACATAAACATAGTAAAACTAAAAAATACCAAGTTTGGTCAAGACATCGTATAAACAAAAAAATGTTCCATTAAACAACTGAACTTTCCACCGATCTGTCCAATGGCAGCTATATAATATTGTGATCCGATCTTAATAGGATTTTGCATATGTATATATGAGCAGCATAGTTAAACTAATAAATGCAGGGTTTGTTCAAAACATTTTGTTAAATAAAAATGTTTTTCGTACAACTTGGATTTTCCATATATATGTGGAGCATAGTACAATTAATAAATTCAGAGTTTGTTAAGGATAGCTTTACAGGCCAAAATGCTTTGCATACAAGATCTGGATCGTTCCTATGGGAAGTGTATGACAAGGTGTTCCGATCTTAATAGGATTTTGCATATAGGAATAGCATAGTAAAACTTACAAAGGTCGAGTTTGTTCAAAATATCTTTATAAACAAAAATTTTCATACAACAGCTTAATTCGTTCCTATCGCAACTGTATGATATAGTGGTCCGATCTTAATAGTATATTGCAAATGTATGAGGAGCATAGTAAAATTAATAAATGCCAAGCTTGGTCATGAAATCGTGAAATATAAAAAAGTGTTCCATTAAACAGCTTAAATTTCGACAGATCGTTCCTATGGCAGCTATATACTATTGTGGTCTGATCTTGATGGGAATTTGCATATATATGAGGAGCATAGTAAAACCAAAGACAATATAAACACTAACATGAGTAAAGCCCATACATTTGAATGCGACGCAAAATTTCTAGCCTGGCCTTTCATCTGGCCTTTGAGGCTTCGTTCGTCATGCCTGCCGACTGGTTGTTCGTTCTCCAAAGACCAGAAGAATAATGCTGACATGAGCTACGAAGTTAGTCGCCAGCCTGCCTTCAGCAAAGCTGGTCGATGCTGCTTTGCGTCGCTTCGTATTCGAAGTACATTGAGCGAAAAAGTTTAGAACTTACGATCGACTCAAAGTGCTTGTGCTTTCTCCATGAAATGCATGCTTTATTTAAATGTTAAATTACCCTAGATATTAACGATTAATTTTAAAGGAAAATTTAAAAACTTATATAATTTTTTAGATATAGCACACACAGATTGATTTCACTTTTCTTGGACAGTGTATGCTCGAGAGCCACCTTTCGTTGAATGCGTGAATTATACATGCATAAGATCTTTAAAGTATGTATGTGTTGTTATTCACTGCTCTGGGTTTAGCTGGCAAGAAATTAATTTTGTTAGTTTTCTAGCGCAGATCATGACCTATCCCAAATTTGTGTTGATATATGAATGCATTTTGTGTACTGAGGTTGGCTCCGCAGAAAATATGTATTTCTAAGTCGATGCAAATATTTACATAATTTCTTTAAATTAAATTCATATTATTTTTATTCTCCAATTAAGAAATAAAAGAGTGCTAAAAAATACAATTACATTTCAAGTCGACTCGAAGGTCATATTTAGTTATGACCCCATTACAATTATAATGGCCTCCTCAATGTGTTTCCTGCGTACTTTGTTCTTTATAATTAACGAGAAAGAAGGGCTATCTTCGGCACGCCAAAGATCTAATACCCTTGCAGACCCAACCTTTTCATAATGCTCATAGTGCTTTGCCCCTATCTAAGAAGTACCGGGAAAATAGTAAATGCCGAGTTTGGTCAAGATATCTTGATAAACAAAATGTTTTTTTCATACAACTTAATTTTCGACCGATCATTTCTATGGCAGCTATATGATATAGTGGTCCGATCTTAATAGGAGTTTGAATATATATGAGGAGCATAGTAAAACTAATAAATGCCGAGTTTGGCCAAGATATCTTGAAAAACAAAATGTTTTTTCATACAAAAACTTAATTTTCGACCGATCATTCCTATGGCAGCTATATGATATAGTGGTCAAGATATCTTGAAAAACAAAATTTTTTTCATACTAAAACTTAATTTTCGACTGATCGTTCCTATGGCAGCTATATGATTTAGTGGTCCGATCTTTATAAGATTTTGCACATATATGAGGAGTAAAGTAAAACTAATAAATGCCGAGTTTGGTCAAGATATCTTGAAAAACAAAATGTTTTTTCATACAAAAACTTAATTTTCGACCGATCGATCTTATGGCAGCTATATGATATAGTGGTCAAATCTTAAATGGATTTTGCATATATAAGAGGAGCTTAGTAAAACTAATAAATGCCGAGTTTGGTCAAGTTATCTTGAAAAACAATGTGTTTTTTCATACAAAAACTTAATTTTCGATGATCGTTCCCATGGCAGCTATATGATATAGTGGTCCGATCTTAACAGGATTTTGCATATATATGAGAAGAAAAGTAAAAAGGAAAGGGGAGAGTTGTCAGTTGAGAGTGATTGACGTGTTTTACTTGTGCTTTTGTTGTTTTATCCTGCTTATTATTTCATTTTGCATTTTTCGATGCTTCATTTAAAAGCTTTTATAAACAGTGCAAAGTGTTATCTGTTGTGCAGCGTAAGTCTGCTAATTATTGCATTTTAAAAAACGCGGCGTCATTTTCGTGTTTGTTGTTATTGCCTGTTTTGATTCTTTTGCCTTGGTGCTCCCCTGTGCATAAACTTGTTTGTGCGTGTGTTTGCTGCATACTTTCTGCTTGTGCATCGCGCTTTCGCAAGTTTTTTTCTATTGCTTTTCGCACCAAAACATTTGTTTGTGTACGAATAATTGCTTTTTGAGAGTTTACTTGCTCTATCTTGTGCACCGTTTTCGTGTTGCTCTGCGCTCTCGCAACTTGCTTACGCATTTAATAATTATGTCGTGCTGTAAGAAACCGTGTACGTTCAAGCAGGCTGTCGATTCTGCACTGCCGCAATTTGTTAATTGCTGGGCGTGATTGCGACAAGATGGCTGCTATTGCCAAGAAGGGCTGCGTTGGCTTGCGTTGGTCGTGCCCAGAATGCATCGACAAGCAAATTGATTTCTCCAGAATGTATAACTCTGTGAGAAGTCAATTCTTAAAATTAAATAATGTGGCTAAGCAGCTCTCGAGTAATTTTGACTTGAGTTTCAAGTTGTTTGGCAAATATAAATTTGAGTCCCCAACCAATCGCCGGTTGGAGCCTCAACTTTTGCAATTGCCCTCTTCGTCTGTTCAGACACCTACGACTTTCTCTTCCCTTCCAAGCAACTTGGAGGTATCTGCAATGTTGTCTTTATCGCCTTCTCCAAGCGACTGTCCAATTACCCCTGTTTCAACCCCTGTACTAGTCTCAGTAGAGCCCGTACCTGATCCCGTCCCAATTAATCAAACTGCCTCAGCCCCGTCAGCTCCTGGCCGCAAAGGTAGACCTGCGCGCAATCTTGCCCAGATTGTTAAAAACAATCATTGTGCCTCGTTAGCTCCTCCAACTCCTGTATTACCTACAGCCCCATCAGCGCCTACTTTAACGGTAGTTGTCCCTCGTAGGCAAGTTTTTGTGTCTCGACTTTCGTCGGACACCACTTCTGAGTCATTGGCAGCCTATATTGCTAGCAAATCTTCTGCTAGCGTGTCAATAACCAAATTCAATTTCTCCACCCCTCGTGAAATATCATCATTCAAAATAAATGTTTCACATGATATGTTCCCAATCATTCATTCATGAGTTCAAGCCTAAAAAGAGTAACCAGCCTGTCACCCTTCCAGTCCCTTCAATACAGGGTACCATTTCTGCCCCAAAAAACTATCTTCATCTTCTGACCAAATCTTTGTTCAATTTCAGAATGTCAGACGTCTCATTTCAAACCTTAAAACTCTTTTTATGGCCAGCACTTCCTTCGATTCGGATATAATAGCATTTACCATATCTGATTTTGAGATTTTACCGAATAACTTTATTTTTTTAGAAATGATCGGCTGACTCGTGGTGGTGGGGTGTTAATTGCCGTTAAAGCCACTCTCCAGTCTGAACTATTCTGTTTTAGTACGCCTACTGACGCTGAGATTGTCTCAGTTAAGGTGTCTTTTCCTACACGGAATATCTATGTAAAATGTCTTATGTCCCACCTTCTTCTGATATTCAAGTTTATATGAATCATATTACTTGTATTAAAGAAGTTTCTTCCCACGTGCGTGATAATGACCTATTAATGGTGTTGGGTGATTTTAATTTGCCGAACATCTCTTGGTCATTATTCACTGCTGAAAATATCTAGTGCCCTCAGCACAGCATGATTTTATAGACTGCATGCTTGATCTTTTGTTGTTTCAAATCAATTCAATTTCTAACCATATGAATAGAACATTTGACCTTGTATTTGTTAACGATTACCTTATTTCTAATGTGTCTAGGTCCCCTCCTTTATCTCTTCCTGAGGATGTCTATCATCCAACTTTAGAGATTAAAATGCTAAATTGTAATCCTTTCAGTTCGTGCTCATCAGCCAATAAGCTCCGCTATTGCTTTCGCAAAGGAAATTATTCTTTGCTGAATCAGCATATTTTTTCAACCGATTGGTCTTTCTTATATGACTCAGTTGATATGAATACAGCCAATAATTTGTTTTATATCACCCTAAACTCCCTCTTAGATGTGTGTATTCCTAAGTCAATTCCTTCGACTTCTTTTTCAAAACCACCCTGGCTTACTCCCAGATTATCACATCTAAAAAATGTAAAATCCAAATATTTTAAAAAGTTTAAAAAGTCTGGTTCGTGTACAGACTTGGCTAAATATTCCATAGACAAGTCAAACTTCTTTCTTCTTAATTCTCAATGCTATGAGAATTATCTAATTCGTTGTAAAAGGCAATTCGCCCGAAATCCGAGACAGTTTTATAATTTTGTAAACTTGAAGCGTAAATCTTCAACTTTGCCATCTTCTTTTTTTCTTGGGATGGATAAAGCTAGCAATGACACTGATTCTGCTAACCTCTTTGCTAATTTTATTCAATCAACTTACTTCAGTCTGTCCTAATACTAATCCTTACCCTTATACTATTTCTTCCGCTAGTTCTATACCTCCCCCCATTATTTCACACTCCTCTCTCCTATTAGCTATAAACTCTTTAAAATCTTCTTACTCTCCTGGGCCGGACAATATTCCTAGTTGTCTACTCAAGGAGTGTAGCTCTTCCCTTTTTTATCCATTGCTAAAGCTTTTTAATCTATCCCTTGAAACTTCTGTCTTTCCATCTCTTTGGAAAGAATCTTATATCATTCCTCTTCACAAGAAAGGTGGGAAGTCTGATATACAAAATTACAGGGGCATTGCAAAACTGTCCGCTATTCCTAAATTATTTGAAAAAATAATCACTTCGAATTTGCAGCATTTCTGCAAATCAATTGTTTCCCCTGTTCAACATGGATTCGTAAAGAATCGGTCAACTACGACCAATCTGCTTGAGTTTACTTCCTTGGTAAATAATGCTTTCTTTTCGAAAATGCAAACTGATGTCATTTGCACTGACTTCAGTAAGGCGTTTGACTCTGTGCACCATGACATTTTACTTTTTAAACGTGACCGAATAGGTTTCCCTCTGTCCCTTTTACTTTGGATTAATTCTTATTTAAAAGGTAGGACCCAAAGAGTAATACTGAGGTTGACTACCTCTTAAATGGTTCACGTTAGTTCTGGTGGCGGACGATGTCAAACTTTTTCTATCATACAATAATCCCCTATATCATTCTCGTTCTACAAGACGATTTGACCGCTATGCAACTTCGGTGTTCGGCCAATCAATTGCATCTAAATTGCTTAAAGTGTATGTTTATGACATTTAATCGTACTACACCCTATCTTGTCAGCTATACAATCGACAATATCCCTTTGCAATGTATACTAAGAGTTAAGGATCTAGGCCTTATTTTTGATTCTAAACTCTGTTTCAATCTTTATATAGATACCATTGTTAATGAGGCAAAAGGTGTACTTGGATTCATTAAACGATGGTCTAAAGAGTTTACCGATCCTTTTATAACAAAACTTCTGTACATCTCTCTTGTTCGCCCTATCCTTGAATACTGCTCTTGCATCTGGTCTCCACAGTATAACAACAGCCACGCTCGTATTGAATCTGTTCAGAAGCAATTTCTGCTTTTTGGGTTATGAGGTTTAAATTGGGACCCTAATCTACGGTTGCCGTCGTACTCCAGCAGACTGCTTCTTCTCAACCATCCGTCGTTAACCAACCGTAGGACAATTCTCGGTGTTGTCCTTCTACATAAGACATAGATTCTCCTTTTCTGCTAGGGCGTCTTCAATTCTCTGTTCCGGCTAGACCAACCAGAAAGTATCGCCCCTTATTACTATCTACGTGCACAACAGATTACGCTATGCACAATTCTTTTCGCGTGCTATGTAAAAATTATAATATTTTGCATCGCGTTTTCTCTACCGAACTGTCTCTACCCCTTATAAAATCGTTGCTTTCAGGATACCTTCGGGAAGTCGCTGACCATTCCCAGCTATGAGCAGGGGCATAGCTTGCCGGACAGGCTGAAAAATTTTCCTCACCGGGTCGGTGACTTCCCATTACTTTTCTCTTTGTCCCATCTTCTTAACACTCTTTATCTAACTTACACTGCTTTACTTTATTAACAATCTTCTTACTTTCTTTTTTCCTATTTATTGTATTTTCTTTATTAATATAGCAAATTAAGATTATTTTTAATTTTACTTGAGATCACTTTCTCCTACTTACAACCTTCTGCTTAGATGTAGGCTCTAATAGCGTCACTGACAAAATTAGCTGCGAAAAAGGGCAACAGCTGGGCGGACTGGCAAATAAAACACCTTCATCGGTCGGTGATGCTATTTAGAAAATTGTATCCTTTAACTAGGCTTTTAGCATATAATTCGATTGTATAATCTTTTGAATAATGAGGAAGACACTCGTTTTGTCGACCATTAATAAATAAAATAAATAAAATAAAAATAAAAACTAATAAATGCCGAGTTTGATCAAGATATCTTGATAAACAAAATGTTTTTTCATACAAACAGACAGACGGACAGACGGACATGGCTATATCGACTCGGCTGTTGATGCTGATTAAAAATATATATATTTTTTAAGGGTCGGAGATGTCTCCTTTTATGCGTTACACTTTTCACGACAAAATTATGGTACCCTCTGCAAGGGTATAAAAATACAATAATTAGGAAAAAAGAAAGTAAGAAGATTGTTAATAGAGTAAAGCAATGTACGTTAGATAAAGAGTGTTAAGTAGATAGGACAAAGAGAAAAGTAATGGGAAATCATCGACCCGGTGGGGGAAAATGTTTCAGCCTGTCCGGAAAGCTATGCCCCTGCTCATAGCTGGGAATGGTCAGCGACTTCCCGAAGGTATCCTGAAAGCATCATTAACAATAGTATCTATGTGAAGATTGAAACAGAGTTTAGAATAAAAATAACGGCTAGATCCTTAACTGTTAGTATACGTTGCAAAGGGATATTGTCGATTGTATAACTGACAAGATAAGGTGTAGTACGATTAAATGTCATAAGCATACACTTTGAACAATTTAGATGCAATTGATTGGCCGAACACCAAAGTTGCATAGCGTTCAAATCGTCTTGTACACGAGAATGATGTAGCGGATTAATGTATGATAGAAAAAGTTTGACATCGTCCGCCACCAGAAGTAACGTGAACCATTTAAGAGGTAGTCAACCTCAGTATTACACTTTGGGTCCTACCTTTTAAATAAGAATTAATCCAAAGTAAAAGGGACAGAGGGAAACCTATTCGGTCACGTTTAAAAAGTAAAATGTCATGGTGCACAGAGTCAAACGCCTTACTGAAGTCAGTGTAAATGACATCAGTTTGCATTTTCGAAAGGAAAGCATCATTTACCAAGGAAGTAAACTCAAGCAGATTGGTCGTAGTTGACCGATTCGTTACGAATCCATGTTGAACAGGGGAAACAACTGATTTACAGAAATGCTGCAAATTCGAAGTGATAATTTTTCAAATAATTTAGGAATAGCGGACAGTTTTGCAATGCGCCAGTTATTTTGTATATCAGACTACCCACCTTTCTTGTGAAGAGGAATGATATAAGATTCTTTCCAAAGAGATGGAAAGACAGAAGTTTCAAGGGATAGATAAAAAAGCTTTAGCAATGGATAAAAAAGGGAAGAACTACACTCCTTGAGTAGACAACTAGGAATATTGTCCGGCCCACGAGAGTAAGAAGATTTTAAAGAGTTTATAGCTAATAGGAGAGAGGAGTGTGAAATAATGGGGGGAGGTATAGCGGAAGAAAAAGTATAAGGGTAAGGATTAGTATTAGGACAGACTGAAGAGTCAGTTGATTGGAAACAATTAGCAAAGAGGTTAGCAAAATCAGTGTCATTGCTAGCTTTATCCATCCCAAGAGAAAAAGAAGATGGCAAACTTGAAGATTTCCGCTTCAAGTTTACAAAATTATAAAACTGTCTCGGATTTCGGGCGAATTGTCTTTTACAACGAATAATTAGATAATTCTCATAGCATTGAGAATTACGAAGAAAGAAGTTTGACTTGTCTATGGAATATTTAGCCAAGTCTGTACACGAACCAGACTTTTTAAACTTTTTAAAATATTTGGATTTTACATTTTTTAGATGTGATAATCTGGGAGTAAACCAGGGTGGTTTTGAAAAAGTAGTCGAAGGAATTGACTTAGGAATACACACATCTAAGAGGGAGTTTAGGGTGATATAAAACAAATTAATGGCTGTATTCATATCAACTGAGTCATATAAGAAAGACCAATCGGTTGAATAAATATGCTGATTCAGCAAAGAATAATTTCCTTTGCAAAAGCAATAGCGGGGCTTATTGGCTGATGAGCACGAAATGAAAGGATTACAATTTAGCATTTTAATCTCTAAAGTTGGATGATAGTCGTCCTCAGGAAGAGATAAAGGAGGCGCCCTAGACACATTAGAAACAAGGTAGTCGTTAACATATACAAGGTCAAGTGTTCTATTCATATGATTAGAAATTGAATTGATTTGAAACAACGAAAGGTCAAGCATGCAGTCTATAAAATGGTGCTGTGCTGAGGGCACTAGATAATTTTCAGCAGTAAATAATGACCAAGAGATGTTCGGCAAATTAAAATCACCCAACATAGGTCATTATCAGGCACGTGTGAAGAAACTTCTTTAATACAAGTAATATGATTCATATAAACTTGAATATCAGAAGAAGGTGGCACATATGAGCATGTTACATTGATATTCCGTGTAGGAAAAGACACCTTAACTGAGACAATCTCAGCGTCAGTAAGCCTACTAAAACAGAATAGTTCAGACTGGAGAGTGGCTTTATAGGCAATTAACACCCCACCACCTCGAGTCGGCCGATCATTTCTAAACAAAATAAAGTTATTCGGTAAAATCTCAAAATCAGATATTGAGTTTAACCATGTTTCTGAAAATGCTATTATATCCGAATCGAAGGAAGTGCTGGCCATGAAAAGATTTTTAAGCTTTGAAATGAGACCCCTAACATTCTGATAATGAATACAGATTTGGTCAGAAGATGAAGCTAGTTTTTACGGGCAGAAATGGTACCCTGTATTAAGGGGACTGGAAGGGTGACAGGCTGGTTATGCTTTTTAGGCATGAACTCGTGAACAATCATGTGTGAAAGCCAAAATTTGGGATCACAAATGATTGGGAGCATAACCTGTGAAACATTTATTTTGAATGATGATATTTCACGAGGGGTGGAGAAATTGAATTTGGTTATTGACACGCTAGCAGAAGATTTGCTAGCAATATAGGCTGCCAATGACTCAGAAGTGATGTCCGATGAAAGTCGAGACACAAAAACTTGCCTACGAGGGACAACTACCATTAAAGTAGGCGCTGATGAGGCTGTAGGTAATACTGGAGTTAGGGGAGCTAACGAGGCACAATGATTGTTTTTAACAATCTGGGCAAGATTGCGCGCAGGTCTACCTTTGCGGCCAGGAGCTGACGGGGCTGAGGCATTTTGATTAATTGGGACGGGATCAGGTACGGGCTCTACTGGGACTAGTACAGGGGTTGAAACAGGGGTAATTGGACAGTCGCTTGGAGAAGGCGATAAAGACAACATTGCAGATACCTCCAAGTTGCTTGGAAGGGAAGAGAAAGTCGTAGGTGTCTGAACAGACGTAGAGGGCAATTGCAAAAGTTGAGGCTCCAACCGGCGATTGTTTGGGGACTCAAATTTATATTTGCCAAACAACTCGAAACTCAAGTCAACATTACTCGAGAGCTGCTTAGCCACATTATTTCATTTTAAGAATTGATTTCTCACAGAATTATACATTCTGGAGAAATCAATTTGCGACCAACGCAAGCCACCGCAGCCCTTCTTGGCAATAGCAGCGATCCTGTCGCAATCACGCCCAGTGAGACCTGCACATTTAGCATGCATCATACTCTCACACAGCCAGCAGTTAACAAATTGAGGCAGTGCAGAATCATCAGCCTGCTTGAACGTGCACGGTTTCTTACAGCACGACATAATTATTAAATGCGTAAGGAAGTTGCGAGAGCGCAGAGCAAAACGAAAACGGTGCACAAGATAGAGCAAGTAACACTCAAAAAACAATTATTCGTACACAAACAAATAGTTTGGAGCGAAAAGCAATAGAACAAATTTGCGAGAGGGCGATGCACAAACAAGTGTATGCACAGGGGATCACCAAAGCAAAAGAATCAAAACAGGCAATAACAACAACACGGAACTGACGCCGCGTTTTATAAAATGCAATAAATAACAGACTTACGCTGCACAACATATAACACTTTGCAAAGTTTATAAAAGCTTTTTAAATAAAGCACCGAAAAATGCAAAATAAAAAGCAGGATTAAAGCTCAAAACTATATACAAATCTTGAAGAACAAGTAAAACACGTCAATCACTCTCAACTGAGAACTCTCTCTGAGGAGAATAGTAAGACTAATAAATGACGAGTTTGGTTAAGATATCTTGATAAACAAAATGTTTTTTCATACAAAAACTTAATTTTCGACTGATCGTTCCTATGGCAGCTTTATGATATAGTGGTCCGATCTTAATAGGATTTTTCACATATATGAAGAGTAAAGTAAAACTAATAACTGCCGAGTTTGGTCAAGATATCTTGAAAAACAAAATGTTTTTTCATACAAAAACTTAATGTTCGACCGATCGATCCTATGGCAGCTATATGATATTGTGGTCCGATCTTAATAGGATTTTGTATATATTTGACGAGTAAAGTAAAACTAATAAATGCCGAGTTTGGTCAAGATATCTTGATAAACAAAATGTTTTTTCATACAAAAACTTAATTTTCGACAGATCGTTCCTATGGCAGCTATATGATATAGTGGTCCGATCTTAATAGAATTTTGCATATATATGAAGAATAAAGTAAAACTAATAAATGCCGAGTTTGGTCAAGATATCTTGATAAACAAAATGTTTTTTCATACAAAAACTTAATTTTCGACAGATCGTTCCTACGGCAGCTATATGATATAGTGGCCCGATCTTAATAGGATTTTGCATATATATGAGGAGTAAAGTAAAACTAATAAACGCCGAGTTTGGTCAAGATATCTTGGTAACAAAATGTTTTTTCATACAAAAACTTAATTTTCGACCGATCGTTCCTATGGCAGCTATATGATATACTGGTCCGATCCAGCTGGTTTTCACATATGTGCTGCGTGCAACAGAAAGAGGGAGTTCTGCAAAGTTTCATTAAGATAGCTTTAAAACTGAGGGACTAGTTCGCATAGAAACAGACAGACGGACAGACGGACATGGCTATATCGACTCGGCTGTTGATGCTGATTAAGAATATATATACTTTATGGGGTCAGAGATGTCTCCTTCCATGCGTTACACATTTCACGACAAAATTATAATACCCTCTGCAAGGGTATAAAAAAAACAATTAAGAGGTGCTAGTCGGGAACTCCCGACTAGAGGATACCCTGAACCCTCTTCTTCCAACATCAAATGCATATATATATTCTATATTAGAAGACTCTAGCTCTTATTATTTACTAAAATTGCCCAAAAAACAGGATATCGATATCGATTTTTATCGACTGCTTGGAAACGGAATAAGTTATCGATTATCGGAAACAAACCTTTATATAAAATGTCAAGTCTCTAGCTTTTATAGTTTCTGAGATCCTTGCGTTTATACATACAGAAAGACGGACAGACACACAGACAGACGGACATGGCTAGATGGACTCGGCTATTGGTGCTGATCAAGAATATAAACGCTTTATTGGGTCAGAGATGCTTCCTTCTGCCAGTTAATTACTTTTGGATTTTGCACAAATACAATATACCCTTATACCCATTTTTAATGGGTTCAGAGTATAAAACTATTAAAATGCACTTAATACATTACAAATAAAATAAATCTTCAAATTTAAAAAAAAAAAAATTGTAATTTAAAATAAATTTAAGTAAAATAACTCCACTTAGTTAAGTTATTTTACAAAAGGAGGGAAATGTACTATGTGCATATATTGAGGGAACACTGTACCAATAAAGTAACATCGGTTAATCATAAATATATCACCAATACATTGTTGCAGTTTACAGACAAAACCATTTCAAGTGAGAGTGTAATATGATCGCCCACTTATGAGCTACGCTAAGTCAGCAGACCCACGCTGACCATTTGTAGCACATATATACATACATGGAAATATGTATATTATACTCTCTCTCCCGATTATGCTGATAGAACAAAATATGAATGAAGCCGCTCCACTGCTGGCGTAACCGGTAGCGCAGCTATGCGATCTTAGCCATAAAAATATATTGATTAAAACATTAAAAAAACTAAAGTCAAACGGCACTGACGTGCGTGTGTATTAAACACCATGAATCTATTGCATTCACCATTACAAGTGGTCCGAACTTTATATCGTAAAACTAATAAATGCCAAGTTAGGTCAAGATATCTTGATAAACAAAAATGTTTTGAATGCAACAACTTAATTTTTGACAGATGTTTCCTATGGCAACTGTTGGATATAATGGTCCGATCTTAATAGGATTCTGCATCGTAAAACTAACAAATGTCGAGTTTGGTCAAAATATCTTGATAAATAAGAATGTTTTTCATACAACAGCTTAATTCGTTCCAATGGCAGCTATATGATTAAGTGGTCCGAGCTTTATATGATTTTGCAAATACATAAGCTGCATCGTAAAACTAATAAGTGCCGAATTAGTGCAATATATTTATATAGATAAGCAAAACATTTTTTTATACAACAAATTAATTTTGGACCGATCGTTCCTATGGGAACTGTATAGTGGTCCGAGTTAATAAGGTTTTGCATATATATGAGGTACATAATAAAACTAATAAATTCAAAATTTGGTTAAGTTATCAGGATAAATAAAAATGTTTTTCATACAACAACTAAATTTACAACCGATCGTTCCTATGACAACTGCATGATAGTCAAACATACATAAACATAGTAAAACTAAACGAGAAAGAAGGGCTATCTTCTGCACTCCAAAGATCTAATACCCTTGCAGACCCATATAATGCTCAGAGTGCTTTGCCCCTATCTAAGAAGTAGCGGGAAAATAGTAAATGCCGAGTTTGGTCAAGATATCTTGATAAACAAAATGTTTTTTCACACAACTTAATTTTCGACCGATCGATCCTATGGCAGCTATATGATATAGTGGTCCGATCTTAATAGGAGTTTGAATATATATGAGGAGCATAGTAAAACTAATAAATGCGGAGTTTGATCAAGATATCTTCAAAAACAAAATGTTTTTTTATACAAAAACTTAATTTTCGACCGATCATTCCTATGGTAGCTATATGATATAGTGGTCTGATCTCAATAGGCTTTTGCACATATATGAGGAGTAAAGTAAAACTAATAAATGCTGAGTTTGGTCAAGATATCTTGATAAACAAAATGTGTTTTTATACAAAAACTTAATTTTCGTCCGTTCCATCTATGGCAGCTATAAAAAGAAAGTAAAGAGATTGTTAATAAAGTAAAGCAATGTAAGTTAGATAAAGATAGTTAAGTAGATAGGACAAAGAAAAAAGTAATGGGAAATCATCGACCCGGTGGGGGAAAATGTTTCAGCCTGTCCGGAAAGCTATGCCCCTGCTCATAGCTGGGAATGGTCAGCGACTTCCCGAAGGTATCCTGAAAGCATCATTAACAATAGTATCTATGTGAAGATTGAAACAGAGTTTAGAATTAAAGGGATATTGTCGATTGTATAACTGACAAGATAAGGTGTAGTACGATTAAATGTCATAAGCATACACTTTGAACAATTTAGATGCAATTGATTGGCCGAACACCAAAGTTGCATAGCGTTCAAATCGTCTTGTACACGAGAATGATGTAGCGGATTAGTGTATGATAGAAAAAGTTTGACATCGTCCGCCACCAGAAGTAACGTGAACCATTTAAGAGGTAGTCAACCTCAGTATTACACTTTGGGTCCTACCTTTTAAATAAGAATTAATCCAAAGTAAAAGGGACAGAGGGAAACCTATTCGGTCACGTTTAAAAAGTAAAATGTCATGGTGCACAGAGTCAAACGCCTTACTGAAGTCAGTGTAAATGACATCAGTTTGCATTTTCGAAAGGAAAGCATCATTTACCAAGGAAGTAAACTCAAGCAGATTGGTCGTAGTTGACCGATTCGTTACGAATCCATGTTGAACAGGGGAAACAACTGATTTGCAGAAATGCTGCAAATTCGAAGTGATTATTTTTTCAAATAATTTAGGAATAGCGGACAGTTTTGCAATGCCCTTGTAATTTTGTATATCAGACTTCCCACCTTTCTTGTGAAGAGGAATGATTTAAGATTCTTTCCAAAGAGATGGAAAGACAGAAGTTTCAAGGGATAGATTAAAAAGCTTTAGCAATGGATAAAAAAGGGAAGAACTACACTCCTTGAGTAGACAACTAGGAATATTGTCCGGCCCACGAGAGTAAGAAGATTTTAAAGAGTTTATAGCTAATAGGAGAGAGGAGTGTGAAATAATGGGGGGAGGTATAGCGGAAGAAAAAGTATAAGGGTAAGGATTAGTATTAGGACAGACTGAAGAGTAAGTTGATTGGGAAAAATTAGCAAAGAGGTTAGCAGAATCAGTGTCATTGCTAGCTTTATCCATCCCAAGAGAAAAAGAAGATGGCAAAGTTGAAGATTTACGCTTCAAGTTTACAAAATTATAAAACTGTCTCGGACTTCGGGCAAATTGCCTTTTACAACGAGTTAGATAATTCTCATAGCATTGAGAATTAAGAAGAAAGAAGTTCGACTTGGCTATGGAATATTTAGCCAAGTCTGTACATGAACCAACCTTTTTAAACTTTTTAAAATATTTGGATTTTACATTTTTTAGAGGTGATAATCTGGGAGTAAACCAGGGTGGTTTTAAAAAAGTCGAAGGAATTGACTTAGGAATACACACATCTAAGAGGGAGTTTAGGGTGATATAAAAAAATTAATGGCTGTATTCATATCAACTGAGTCATATAAGAAATACTAATCGGTTGCATAAATAAACTGATTCAGCAAAGAATAATTTCATTTGAGGAAGCAATAGCGGGGCTTATTGGCTGATGAGCACGAAATGAAAGGATTACAAATTAGCATTGCAATCTCTAAAGTTGGATGATAGACATCCTCAGGAAGAGATAAAGGAGGCGCCCTAGACACATTAGAAACAAGGTAGTCGTTAACAAATACAAGGTCAAGTGTTCTATTCATATGATTAGAAATTGAATTGATTTGAATTAACGAAAGGTCAAGCATGCAGTCTATAAAATCGTGTTGTGCTGAGGGCACTAGATAATTTTCAGCAGTAAATAATGACCAAGAGATGTTCGGCAAATTAAAATCGCCCAACACCATTAGTAGGTCATTATCACGCACGTGTGAAGAAACTTCTTTAATACAAGTAATATGATTCATATAAACTTGAATATCAGAAGAAGGTGGCACATAAGAGCATGTTACATAGATATTCCGTGTAGGAAAAGACACCTTAACTGAGACTATCTCAGCGTCAGTAGGCCTACTTAATCAGAATAGTTCAGACTGGAGAGTGGCTTTATAGGCAATAAACACCCCACCACCTCGAGTCGGCCGATCATTTCTAAACAAATAAAGTTATTCGGTAAAATCTCAAAATCAGATATGCTTGAGTTTAACCATGTTTCTGAAAATGCTATTATATCCGAATCGAAGGAAGTGCTGGCCATGAAAAGATTTTTAAGCTTTGAAATGAGACACCTAACATTCTGATAATAAATACAGATTTGGTCAGAAGATGAAGCGAGGGGCAGAAATGGTACCCTGTATTGAAGGGACTGGAAGGGTGACAGGCTGGTTATGCTTTTTAGGCTTTAACTCGTGAACAATCATGTGTGGAGGCCAAAATTTGGGATCATAAATGATTGGGAACATAACCTGTGAAACATTTATTTTGAATGATGATATTTCACGAGGGGTCGAGAAATTAAATTTGGTTATTGACACGCTAGCAGAAGATTTGCTAGCAATATAGGCTGCCAATGACTCAGAAGTGATGTCCGACGAAAGTCGAGACACAAAAACTTGCCTACGAGGGACAACTACCGTTAAAGTAGGCGCTGATGAGGCTGTAGGTAATACAGGAGTTAGGGGAGCTAACGAGGCAAAATGATTGTTTTTAACAATCAGGGCAAGATTGCGCGCAGGTCTACCTTTGCGGCCAGGAGCTGACAGGGCTGAGGCAGTTTGATTAATTGAGACGGGATCAGGTACGGGCTCTACTGGGACTAGTACAGGGGTTGAAATAGGGGTAATTGGACAGTCGCTTGGAGAAGGCGATAAAGACGATATTGCAGATACCTCCAAGTTGCTTGAAAGGGACAAGAAAGTCGTAGGTGTCTGACCAGACGTAGAGGGCAATTGCAAAAGTTGAGGCTCTAACCGGCGATTGGTTGGGGACTCAAGTTTATATTTGCCAAACAACTTGAAACGCAAGTCAAAATTACTCGAGAGCTGCTTAGCCACATTATTTCATTTTAAGAATTGATTTCTCACAGAATTATACATTCTGGAGAAATCAATTTGCGACCAACGCAAGCCACCGCAGCCCTTCTTGGCAATAGCGATCTTGTCGCAATCACGCCCAGTGAGACCTGCACATTTAGCATGCATCATACTCTCACACAGCCAGCAGTTAACAAATTGCGGCAGTGCAGAATCATCAGCCTGCATGAACGTGCACGGTTTCTTACAGCACGACATAATTATTAAATGCGTATGCAAGTTGCGAGAGCGCAGAGCAAAACGAAAACGGTGCACCAGATAGAGCGAGTAACACTCAAAAAACAATTATTCGTATACAAAGAAATTGTTTGGAGCAAAAAGCAATAGAAAAAATTTTCGAGAGGGCGATGCACAAGCAGAAAGTATGCAGCGAACACACGCACAAACAAGTGTATGCACAGGGGAGCACCAAAGCAAAAGAATCAAAACAGGCAATAACAACATCACGGAACTGACGCCGCGTTTTATAAAATGCAATAATTAACAGACTTACGCTGCACAAATGATAACAGTTTGCACAGTTTATAACAGCTTTTTAAAAAAAGCAACGAAAAATGCAAAATTTTGAAATAAAAAGCAGGATTAAAGCGCAAAAGTGCGCTAAAAAATGTTCTATTAAACAACTTAACTTTTCACCGATCGGACATATGGCAGCTATATAATATTGTGGTCTGATCTTAATAGGATTTTGCATATATCTGAGGAGACTAGTAAAACTAATAAATATCTTGTTAAACAAAAATGATTACGAACAATTTAAAAAATAGAAGATGATGATAATAGAGTTATATCCGGAAATTAGAGTAAAAAACAAATAGTTCATAAAGATAAAGAAAGGTTAAAAATCTTTAATTCATAAAGGACACACAAGAAAACTGAATTTTACAAGGTATGCAAAGATATATATATAATAAAAAAAAAAAAACAATTCAGAGGTGCTAGTCGGGAACTCCCGACTAGGGGATACCCTGAACCCTCTTCTTCCAACATCAAATGCATATATATATTCTATATTAGAAGACACGTATAGAGTATGGTGACTCTAGCTCTTATTATTTACCAAAATTGCCAAAAAAAACAGGATATCGATATCGATTTTTATCGATTGCTTGGAAATGGAATAAGTTATCGATTATCGGAAACAAACCTTTATATAAAATGTCGGCTCTAGCTCTTATAGGTTCTGAGATCCTTGCGTTCATACATACAGACTGACGGACAGGCAGACAGACCGACGGACATGGCTAGATCGACTCGGCTATTGGTGCTGATCAAGAATATAAATACTTTATTGGGTCGGAGATGCTTCCTTCTGCCAGTTAATTACTTTTGGATTTTACACAAATACAATACACCCTTATAAATTACACTAAATACATTACAAAAAATTGTTATATAAAATAAATTAAGTAAAATAACTCCACTTAGTTACGTAATTTTACAAACGGAGGGAAATGTACTATGTGCATATATTGAGGGAACACTGTACCAATAAAGTAAAATCGGTTAATCATAAATATATCAGCAATACATTGTTGCAGTTCATACACAAAACCTTTTCAAGTGAGCGTGTAATATGATCGCCCACTTATGAGCTACGCTGTCAGCAGTCCCACGCTGACCATTTGTAGCACATATATACATACATGCAAATATGTATATTATACTCTCTCTCCCGATTATGCTGCTGGAACAAAATATGAATGAAGCCGCTCCGCTGCTGGCAAAACCGGTAGCGCAGCTATGCGATCTTAGCCATAAAAATATATTGATTAAAACATTAAAAAAACTAAAGTCAAACGGCACAGGCGTGCATGTGTATTAAACACCATGAATCTATTGCATTCACCATTACAAGTGGTCCGAACTTTATACCGTAAAACTAATAAATGCCAAGTTAGGTCAAGACAAAAATGTTTTGAATGCAACAACTTAATTTTTGACAGATGTTTCCTATGGCAACTGTTGGATATAGTCGTCCAATCTTAATAGGATTCTGTATACATACGAGGAGCATCGTAAAACTAACAAATGTCGAGTTTGGTCAAAATATCTTGATAAATAAGAATGTTTTTTATACAACAGCTTAATTCGTTCCAATGGCAACTATATGAATAAGTGGTCCGAGCTTTATATGATTTTGCAAATACATAAGCTGCATCGTAAAACTAATAAGTGCCGAATTAGGTCAATATATTTACATAGATAAACAACAAATTTTTTATACAACAAATTAATTATGGACCGATCGTTCCTATGGGAACTGTATAGTGGTCCGATCTTAATAAGGTTTGGCACATGTATGAGGTGCATAATAAAACTAATAAATTCAAAGTTTAGTCAAGTTATCTGGATAAATAAAAATGTATTTCATACAACAACTAAATTTACAACCGATCGTTCCTATGACAACTGCATGATAGTCAAACATACATAAACATAGTAAAACTAAACGAGAAAGAAGGGCTATCTTCGGCACTCCAAAGATCTAATACCTTTGCAGACCCAACCTTTTCATAATGCTCATAGTGCTTTGCCCCTATCTAAGAAGTAGCGGGAAAATACTAAATGCCGAGTGTGGTCAAGATATCTTGATAAACAAAATGTTTTTTCATAAAACTTAATTTTCGACCGATCGTTCCAATGGCAGCTATATGATATAGTGGTACGATCTTAATTTTGCATATATATGAGGAGCATAGTAGAACTAATAGATGCCGAGTTTGGTCAAGATATCTTGAAAAACAAAATGTTTTTTCATCCAAAAACTTAATTTTCGACCGATCATTCCTATGGCAACTATATGATATAGTGGTCCGATCTTTATAGGATTTTGCACATATATGAGGAGTAAAGTAAAACTAATAAATGCCGAGTTTGGTCAAGATATCTTTATAAACAAAATGATTTTTTATACAAAAACTTAATTTTCGTCCGATCGATCCTATGACAGCTATATGATATAGTGATCCGATCTTAATAGGATTTTGCGCATATATGAGGAGTAAAGTAAAACTAAAAAATGCCGAGTTTGCTCAAGATACTTGAAAAACAAAATGTTTTTTCATACAAAAACTTAATTTTCGACAGATCGTTCCTATGACAACTATATGATATAGTGCTCCGACCTTAATAGGATTTTGCATATATATGATGAGTAAAGTAAAACTAATAAATGCCGAGTTTGGTCAAGATATCTTGATAAACAAAATGTTTTTTCGTACAAAAACGTAATTTTCGACCGATCGTTCCTATGGCAGCTATATGATATAGTGGTTCGATCCAGCTGGTTTTCACATATGTGCTGCGTGCAACAGAAAGAGGGAGTTTTGCAAAGTTTCATTAAGATAGCTATAAAACTGAGCGACTATTTCGCATAGAAACTAACAGACGGACAGACGGACATGGCTATATCGACGGCTGTTGTTGCTGATTTAGAATATATATACTTTATGGGGTCGGAGATGTCTCCTTCTATGCGTTACACATTTCACGACAAAATTATAATACCCTCTGCAAGGGTATAAAAATGCCAAGTTTGGTCAAGAGATCGTTAAAAAAAGTGTTCCATTAAACAGCTTAAATTTCATATAATATATATAATATACATATAATATTGTGGTCTGATCTTAATAGGATTTTGCATATATATGAGGAGCATAGTTAGACTAATAAATGCAGAGTTTGATCAAAAGATCTTGTTAAACAAAAATGTTTTTCATACAACAACTTAATTTACAATAATTTACAACCGATCGTTCCTATTGCAACTGTAAGACATAGTGCTCCGATCTTAATGGGATTTTGAAAATGTATGAGGAGCATAGTAAAACCAAAAAATACCAATTTTTTCGAACACCTTAAGAAATAGATGATAATGATAATAGAGTTATTTCCGGAAATTATAGTTCATAAAGATAGGTTAACAATCTTTAATTCATTAAGGACACACAAGAAAACTGAATTATACAAGGTATGCAAATATATATATATATATATATATAAATATATATATATTAAAAACAAAAAACAATTAAGAGGTTCTAGTCGGGAACTCCCGACTAGGGGATACCCTGAACCCTCTTCTTCCATCATCAATTGCATAAATATATTCTATATTAGAACACTCGTATAGAGTATGGTGACTCTAGCTCTTATTAAATTAAATATTACCAAAATTGCCCAAAAAACAGGATATCGATATATATCGATTTATATCGATTGCTTGGAAACGGAGTAAGTTATCGATTATCGGAAACGAACTCGATCTGCGCGGACACTAGGACCACCTACAACTTAAATGTCAAGTCTCTAGCTCTTAAAGGTTCTGAGATCCTTGCGTTCATACATATGGACAGACGGACAGACAGACAGACATGGCTAGATTGACTCGGCTTTTGGTGCTGACCAAGAATATTAATACTTTATTGGATCGGAGATGCTTCCTTCTGCCAGTTACATACATTTGGATTTTGCACAAATACAATATACTCTTATAAATTACACTAAATACATTACAAATAAAATAAATCTTCAAATTTCAAAAAAAAAAATTGTAATATAAGATAAATTTAAGTAAAATAACTCCACTTAGTTACGTTATTTTACAAAAGGAGGGAAATGTAGTATGTGCTTTTATTGAGGGTACACTGTACCAATAAAGTAACATTGGTTAATCATAAATATATCAGCAATACATTGTTGCAGTTCACAAACAAAACCATTTCAAGTGAGTGTGTAATATCGCCCACATATGAGCTACGCTAAGTCAGCAGTCCCATGCTGACCATTTGTAGCACATATATACATACAGGCAAATATGTATATTATACTCTCTCTCCCGATTATGCTGATAAGACAGAATATCTATGAAGCCGCTCCGCTGCTGGCGTAACCGGTAGCGCAGCTATGCGGTCTTAGCCATAAGAGTATATTGATTAAATCATTAAAACAACTAAAGTCAAACGACACAGACGTGCGTGTGTATTAAACACCATGAATCTAATTCATTTACCATTAGAAGTGGTCCGAACTTTATACGATTTTGCATATACTTGAGCTGCATCGTAAAACTAATAAATGTCGAGTTAGGTTAAGATATCTTGTTAAACAAAAAAGTTTTGTATACAACAAATTAATTTTGGCCGATCGTTCCTATGGCAACTGTATGATATAGTGGTCCGATATTAATAAGGTTTGACATACATATAAAGAGCATACTTAAACTAATAAATTTAGAGTTTGGAAGATATCAGGATAAATAAAAATGTTTTTCATAAAACAACTTAATTTACACCCGATCGTTCCTATGGAAACTGTATGGTATAGTGGTCCGATCTTAATAAGATTTGGCAAATAGGTGAAGAGCATAGTAAAACTAAAAAATGCAAAGTTTGGTCAAGATGTCGTGGAAAACAATAAAAATGTTCCATTAAACAACCTAACTTTCCACCGATCGGTCCTTTGGCAGCTATATAATATTGTGGTCCGATCTTAAGAGGATTTTTTATATATATGAGAAGCATAGTAAAACTAATAAATGCAGAGCTTTTGCAAAACATCTTGTTAAACAAAATTGTTTTTCGTACAACTTATATGGGTTCGATCCTAATAAAGTTTTGCATATAAATGAGGAGCATAACTAATAAATTCAGAGTTTGGTCAAGATATCAGGATAAATGGAAATGTTTTTCATACAACAACTTCACTTACAACCGATTGTTCCTATGGCGACTGAATGATAAAGTGGTCCGATCTTAATAGGATACTGCAAATGTATGAGGAGCATAGTGAAATTAATAAATGCAAAGTTTGGTCGAGATATCGTGGAAAACAATAAAAATGTTCCATTAAACAACCTAACTTTCCACCGATCGGTCCATTGGCAGCTATATAATATTGTGGTCTGTTCTTAATAGGATTTTGCATATATATCAGAAGACTAGTAAAACTAATAAATGCCGAGTTTGGTCAAAATATCTTGTTAAACAAAGAAGTTTTCGAACAACTTAAAAAAAAAAAGATAATGATAATAGAGTTGTTTCCGGAAATTGGAGTAAAAAACAAATAGTTCCTTTGGCAACTGTATGCATATATATGAATAAAACTAATATATGAAAAGTTTGATTATGATATCTTGATAAACCAAAATGGGTTTTTATACAACAACTTAATTTTGGATCATTCGTTCTTTTGGCAACTGTATGATAAAGTGGTCCGAGCTTAATTGAATTTTGTATATATATAAGAGAAGCATCATAAAACTAATAAGTGCAGAAATTGGTCAAAATATCGTGTAAAACAAAAATGTTCTCAAACAACAACTTAATTCATCCCTATGGCAAAAGGATTTTCCATATATATGGGAACTGTATGACAAAGTGTTCCGATCTTAATAGGACTTTGCATATACGAATAGATAGTAAAACTTACAAAAGCCGAGTTTGTTCAAAATAACTTTAAAAACAAAAATGTTTTTCATACAACAGCTTAATTCGTTTTTATGGCAACTTTATGATATATTGGTCCGATCTTAATAGTATATTGCAAATGTATGAGGATCATAGTAAAATTAATAAATGCCAAGCTTGGTCAAGAAATCGTGAAAAATAAAAAAGTGTTCCATTAAACAGCTTAACTTTCGACCGATCGTTACTATGGCAGACATATAATATTGTGGTCTGATCTTAATGGGAATTTGCATATATATGAGGAGCATAGTAACACTAATAAATGCAGAGTTTGTTCAAAACATCTTGTTTAACAGAAATGTTTTTAGTACAACTTAATTTAGGACCGTTCGTTCCTATGGCAACTGTAAGACATAGTGGTCCGATCTCTATGGGATATTGAAAATGTATGAGATATTGAAATGTAAAACCAATAAATACCAAAATTTGGTCAGAATATCGTGAAATACAAATCAGTTTTCCATTAAGCAACTTATTTTCCACCGATCGTTCCTGTCTGGTTACGCAGCCAAAACAACTGGAGCGACCTCGCAACTGATAAGAGCAGCATCTTAATTTTATCTTATAATACTCGCTCTGCAAAGCAAGTGCCTACATTTCGCTCTTAAGAATTCATTTACATAGAGCTGCCGCTCTTCGCTTTAACGATCGTTTTATTGCCCTAGCTTTACTTATGCGAAGGCCTCGATGCTGCGCATCGAGTTAGTAAAGTTCGTTCGCTTCATGCCATTGGTACGCATCGGCCACTTGCATTACTCAAAATTAGAAATAATAATTGTCTCTTAGCTAAAATTGGCACGTTCTAATTCGGGTTCGCTTGCCTATATACAAACTATTGTTCTTAAATAATAAGCACAGACCAATTCGGGTCTGCCTGCTTCTCGTAACTTTAAGAAATATAAAACAATTTTGAACACAAAAAATAAATAGTTAATTATTTCCATTTGTGAAAGCTATTATTTATTTTTGTTGTAAGATTATTTGCTTTACATTAAAGCAATAATCTTAAAAGGCACCACCTGACATTTCGTTTTGTGCACTGTATATACATACATACTTATCGCCGTCGCTTTGCCTACTCTCTCGGTCGTTAAAAGTCTCTGCTCATTCGTGCGGTACTTATATAAAAGCTATTGCCGTTGCTTCATTACATAGCTTGACAGTTGCGTTCGCCGAAGTTCTTATTGTACAACTATTGTTTTTTGAACGGTTTGCATGTACTAGCGATCACCGCTGTTAGTTACTCAGCTAGTTTCGCACGCGCTTTCTACCGCGCTTCTAATGGCAACCGAAAATAATGCCTCTAGTGCAGTGCCCACTGCAAACAGGGTGACCTTTCTGAAGCGCAAAGCCATTTCAATTTATGACAGTTTGCAAACACTTCGAAATGCTTGAACTAATTCGCCACTTAGTGCAATTGATGAGTGCGGTCTTAGTGTTAGGCTGAAGCAAATCGAGCGGCTTCAGACCTCGTTTGATATTACTCACACTAGCCTCGAAGAACTAGACTTTGATGAAATCGGTAACCAATTGCGTGAGGACTTCGACGAGTTAGCAGTTTCTATGGAATTTTCGGTTCGGAGTGAAATTGCGAAACGTGTCTCAATATTTCGCGACCAATCTGTGCTGCCCTCGCAGACAGTTAGAGCTAAGGCACCGCCAACACTAACCTCAATAAAGTTGCCTACGTTCAGTGGTGGTTACACAGAATGGGCCGACTTTTATTCTATGTTCACAACCGTCATAGAAAATCATCCTGATCTAGCAGATATCGAAAAGCTGCAGCATCTTCGATCGTGCCTGAAGGATACAGCGCTGGACGCGATTCGATCATTGGAAATAACAAACGATAATTATGCCATAGCACTTAATTTATAGGTTGATCAGCCGTGTCGCTAAGGGAGTTATCCGCCCAATTCAACGCACATTTTCGCACGTTAAAGAGCATGGCAACTCCGAACAAATCGCTGGATGCATCATTGTGCAGATTATTTTACAAAAGCTGGACCCAAAATCACAAGCCAAATGGGATGAAAGGCTAGAGGATTCGTCGTTCGTTAATTTAATACCATCGTGGGAGCATATGGCTACGTTTCTAGAGCAGAGATTCCGAACAATGGAAGCCGAACAATGCCCCTAGCCATCAGGTGGGAAAAACTAGAGCAATTAACACCAGTAGATCGTCATTTATCGCCACTAACCACGACGCCCCTGTCTGCGTCTTTTGTGACAGCCCTGGTCATAGTATATATAATTGTTCTCGATTTGGAAATTTGACCCCTGCATTACGGCTTAGGGAGGCAAAACGAGTTGCATTATGTATGAATTGCCTAAAGAAAGGTCAGCAATTACGATCATGCAGCTCTGGACCTGCGGGGCGAAACATCATTCTCTGCTGCATTTAAACAATTCCGTATCTCCATCTGGTCAGCTGACTGAGCCTGCAAATTCATCGCCGATAGCCCATGCCTCTTTCGCTAAGTCATCGCCATCTACCTCCACATCTCTTGTTGCCCAGTATTTCAGTAGTGATGTTGTCGTCTTGGCTACGGCTATGATCTTTGTAAGAAATCGCTCCGTCACTTTGATACCTTGTCGTGCCCTTTTGGATTCTGGTTCTCAGCTTCACCTTATAACGTCGCGTCTTGCTCAACAGCTTCAGCTAAAGAAGCACAAGTCCTCAGCCATTGTCTCTGGTCTAGGAGATTCTCGTTTTAAAACAGAAGGAAACACGGTCACTATCACAATACAGTCTCAAGTCTCTGAATACTCAACATGCCTTACAGCTCTGGTAGCGCCTAACATAACTGATAGTCAACCGAGTTTTACTATCAACACGACGAATTGGAACATTCCCGCTAACATAAAACTTGCAGATCCGTCTTTCTTTAAACCTCAATGCGTGGACTTGCTACTTGGAGCTAGCCTGTTTTACGACCTTCTCAGCGTCGGCCAGATAAGGCTTCTCCCAGGACTACCGTGTCTTCAAAAAACACGGCTTGGTTGGGTAGTTTATGGAGGCGGACCCCGCTTGAGTGGTTCTACGTTAATGGCAAAGCATACTGCGGGCAAACTTGAGTCAAGTTCTGAAGAACGTGGTGATGAATTGGTTCGAAGATTTTGGGAGATAGAATCCTGCTTGGAAAGTACACCTACCACTTCAAAGGAAGAAAACATCTGTGAAGAACATTTCATAAAGACTCATATCAGATTGCCTAGTGACCAATATTCGGTTCGTTTACCCTTAAAGCGAAGTTTGGAATGTCTGGGGACTTATACCAACAAGCCTTTAGTCGGTTTCTGACCCTGGAACGCAAACTACAAAATCGTCCAGATCTGAAGATTCAATATTCAAACTTTCTAAAGGAATATTTGGATCTTGGTCATATGTCGCCTGTTGCTCCAGAGTCTATAGGACTTTGCCAATACTTTCTTCCTCATCACTGTGTCTTTAAAGACACAAGCCAAATGGGAAGAAAGGTTAGAGGAGTCGTTCGTTAATTTAATACCATCGTGGGAGCATATGGCTACGTTTCTAGAGCAGAGATGCCGAACAATGGAAACCGAACAATGCCCCTAGCCATCAGGTGGGAAAAACTAGAGCAATTAACACCAGTAGATCGTCATTATCGCCACGACGCCCCTGTCTGCGTCTTTTGTGACAGCCCTGGTCATAGTATATATAATTGTTCTCGATTTGGAAATTTGACCCCTGCATTACGGCTTAAGGAGGCAAAACGAGTTGCATTATGCTTGAATTGCCTAAAGAAAGGTCAGCAATTGCGATCATTCAGCTCTGGATGCTGTCGGACCTGCGGGGCGAAACATCATTCTCTGCTGCCTTTAAACAATTCCGTTTTACGTCTGGTCAGCTGACTGAGCCTGCAAATTCATCGCCGATAGCCCATGCCTCTTTCGCTAAGTCATCGCCATCTACCTCCACATCTCTTGTTGCCCAGTATTTCAGTAGTGATGTTGTCGTCTTGGCTACGGCTATGATCTTTGTAAGAAATCGCTCCGGCACTTTGATACCTTGTCGTGCCCTTTTGGATTCTGGTTCTCAGCTTCACCTTATAACGTCGCGTCTTGCTCAACAGCTTCAGCTAAAGAAGCACAAGTCCTCAGCCATGGTCTAGTAGATTCTCGTTTTAAAACAGAAGGAAACACGGTCACTATCACAATACAGTCTCAAGTCTCTGAATACTCAACATGCCTTACAGCTCTGGTAGCGCCTAACATAACTGATAGTCAACCGAGTTTTACTATCAACACGACGAATTGGAACATTCCCGCTAACATAAAACTTGCAGATCCGTCTTTCTTTAAACCTCAACGCGTGGACTTGCTACTTGGAGCTAGCCTGTTTTACGACCTTCTCAGCGTCGGCCAGATAAGGCTTCTCCCAGGACTACCGTGTCTTCAAAAAACACGGCTTGGTTGGGTAGTTTCTGGAGGCGAACCCCGCTTGAGTGGTTCTACGTTAATGGCAAAGCATACTGCGGGCAAACTTGAGTCAAGTTCTGAAGAACGTGCTGATGAATTGGTTCGAAGATTTTGGGAGATAGAATCCTGCTTGGAAAGTACACCTACCACTTCAAAGGAAGAAAACATCTGTGAAGAACATTTCATAAAGACTCATATCAGATTGCCTAGTGGCCAATATTCAGTTCGTTTACCCTTTAAGCGAAGTTTGGAATGTCTGGGGACGTCATACCAACAAGCCTTTAGTCGGTTCCTGACCCTGGAACGCAAACTACAAAATCGTCCAGATCTGAAGATTCAATATTCAAACATTCTAAAGGAATATTTGGATCTTGGTCATATGTCGCCTGTTGCTCCAGAGTCTATAGGACTTTGCCAATACTTTCTTCCTCATCACTGTGTCTTTAAAGACACAAGCCAAATGGGAAGAAAGGCTAGAGGATTCGTCGTTCGTTAATTTAATACCATCGTGGGAGCATATGGCTACGTTTCTAGAGCAGAGATGCCGAACAATGGAAACCGAACAATGCCCCTAGCCATCAGGTGGGAAAAACTAGAGCAATTAACACCAGTAGATCGTCATTTATCGCCACTAACCACGACGCCCCTGTCTGCGTCTTTTGTGACAACCCTGGTCATAGTATATATAATTGTTCTCGATTTGGAAATTTGACCCCTGCATTACGGCTTAGGGAGGCAAAACGAGTTGCATTGTGCTTGAATTGCCTAAAGAAAGGTCATCAATTGCGATCATGCAGCTCTGGATTCTGTCGGACCTGCGGGGCGAAACATCATTCACTGCTGCATTTAAACAATTCCGTATCTCCGTCTGGTCAGCTGACTGAGCCTGCAAATTCATCGCCGATAGCCCATGCCTCTTTCGCTAAGTCATCGCCATCTACCTCCACATCTCTTGTTGCCCAGTATTTCAGTAGTGATGTTGTCGTCTTGGCTACGGCTATGATCTTTGTAAGAAATCGCTCCGGCATACCTTGTCGTGCCCTTTTGGATTCTGGTGCTCAGCTTCACCTTATAACGTCGCGTCTTGCTCAACAGCTTCAGCTAAAGAAGCACAAGTCCTCAGCCATTGTCTTTGGTCTAGGAGATTCTCGTTTTAAAACAGAAGGAAACACGGCCACTATCACAATACAGTCTCAAGTCTCTGAATACTCAACATGCCTTACAGGAAGACACTCGTTTTGTCGACCATTAATAAATAAATAAATAAATAAATAAAAGCTCTGGTAGCGCCTAACATAACTGATAGTCAACCGAGTTTTACTATCAACACGACGAATTGGAACATTCCCGCTAACATAAAACTTGCAGATCCGTCTTTCTTTAAACCTCAACGCGTGGACTTGCTACTTGGAGCTAGCCTGTTTTACGACCTTCTCAGCGTCGGCCAGATAAGGCTTCTCCCAGGACTACCATGTCTTCAAAAAACACGGCTTGGTTGGGTAGTTTCTTGAGGCGGACCCCGCTTGAGTGGTTCTATGTTAATGGCAAAGCATACTGCGGGCAAACTTGAGTCAAGTTCTGAAGAACGTGCTGATGAATTGGTTCGAAGATTTTGAGAGATGGAATCCTGCTTGGAAAGTACACCTACCACTTCAAAGGAAGAAAACATCTGTGAAGAACATTTCATAAAAACTCATATCAGATTGCCTAGTGGCCAATATTCAGTTCGTTTACCCTTCAAGCGAAGTTTGGAATGTCTGGGGACGTCATACCAACAAGCCTTAAGTCGGTTCCTGACCCTGGAACGCAAACTACAAAATTGTCCAGATCTGAAGATTCAATATTCCAACTTTCTAATGGAATATTTGGATCTTGGTCATATGTCGCCTGTTGCTCCAGAGTCTATAGGACTTTGCCAATACTTTCTTCCTCATCACTGTGTCTTTACAGAAGACAGTTCAACGACAAAATTGCGAGTCGTTTTCGACGGCTCAGTATCTACCTCGTCAGGTTATTCATTAAATGAACTATTGATGGCTGGACCTGTTATTCAAAGCTCGCTGTTTCATATGCTTCTTTGCTTTCGTAATTTCCCGATCGCCCTAACAGGAGATATTGGAAAAATGTATCGCTGCGTACGCGTTTCAGCAACGGATGATTTTCTCCAATGCATTCTATGGCGAGACTCGGCAGAACAGGATATAAAGATTTTTAAGCTGGATACAGTTACATACGGAACAAATCCAGCTTCATTCCTCTCTATCCGTGCTATGCGTGAGCTGTCTATGGATGAGGAAACTAATTTTCCAATTGGATCTCGGATTTTGCGGCGTGACTTCTACGTTGATGACCTCATTTCAGGGGGTGATTCAATTCAAGAAGCAAAGGAACTTCTAAATCAGACGGCTGGAATCTTGGCAAGTGGGGGCTTCAAGTTGCGAAAGTGGTGCTCAAACAATTCTGCTGTACTGAAAGGGATACCCGTAGAGGACAGAGAATCTTCCCTAAAGTTTGATGATGGTAGCGACATCACCAAAACTCTTGGACTCGCTTGGGACTCAGCGTCGGATCGATTGTTGTTTTCGTTTTCGTCCATTCAGCAGAGATCTAAACCATCAAAAAGGTCAATACTATCGACCATAGCTCGCTTGTATGACCCGCTTGGACTCATAGGGCCGATAATTGCCAAGGCTTAAATCTTTATGCAGCATCACTGGCAACAGCTTGGCATGATCTTTGCTGCAGTTTTGAGAAGGCGCAGTTTCTTAAATTTCCTCGTCTCGTGTCAATACCTGCAGCAGAGTTAGAAGTTCACGGTTTCTGCGACGCCAGCATCGAAGCATATGGGGCCTGTGTCTACGTCCTTTCTCGACGAACATCAGCCAGTTGTCAGCTGTTGTGTTCCAAATCGCGTGTAGCTCCTCTGAAAACAATCACAGTTCCAAAGCTAGAGCTCTGCGGTGCCGTCTTATTATCTAATCTCATGCGGAGATATCTAAAATGAATCTGTTTGATGGAAAATTCTACTGTTGGTCGGATTCTTCTGTATGCCTTTCCAAGAGCTAACTAATGGCATGGAATGGCGTTACGTGCCTACTTCATTCAACCCGGCAGATATACTCTCGAGAGGATCTACGCCCAGTGAATTAGATCAATCGTTACTGTGGTTCAACGGCCCAGAATATCTAGTTAAAAACAAATTGGACTGGCCTGCTTCTTGCTTGTCAGAAAGGACAGAACTCGAACTTAAAAAAAGGGTCCTTATTGCGTCATCTCCCTTCGTTGATATAACTGTCACTTGTAAATACGTCAACTCATTTGATACAATGCAGCGTATATTCGGATATATCCTGGACTAACAGTGTCTGATATACAACATGGGACCCAACTCTTACTAAGGCTTGTCCAGAGAGCACACCTGTGGGATAAGATCAAATCATTGCAATCGAGAAGAGTTGTTAAACCGTCCAGTTGTATCGCATCACTTAACCCTTTTTTGGATGATTTCAGAATTCTTAGAGTTGATGGGCGCTTGAAAAACTCTTCGCTGGATTTCGACGCTCGCCATCCAATAATTCTCCCGTGTCACCACCCCATCACAAACTCGGTCATCACACGGTTTCACAATCGGGACTTACACGCTGGTCCACGGGCACTACTTGCTCATATTCGGTTGCAGTATTGGCCAATTGGTGGAAGGAAGACCGTATCCAAGGTGGTTGGAAAATGTGTGAGATGCTTTCGTGCCAAGCCTCGATTAATAGAGCATATAATGGGTGATCTGCCCAAAGAACGTTTGACTGCTTGTCGAGCCTTTGTAGTCTCTGGTGTTGACTATTGTGGACCATTCTTCTATAAGCCAGACGTACGAAATAAAGCTCCAGTCAAATGTTACATGGCTGTCTTCGTCTGCTTCGCGACTAAAGCGGTTCACCTGGAACTGGTCAAGGATTTGTCGACAGCTTCTTTCTTGAATGCGCTTAAGAGGTTTATATCGACTCGAGGCAGGCCATCTCAGATATGGTCGGATAACGCTACCAACTTTGTCGGCGCCAAAAACGAGCTTCTGGATCTCAAGCGTCTATTTACGAGTCGTAATCATATTGAGTCAGTGAATAATTTTTGCATGGCTGATTCCATTGATTGGAAATTTATACCTCCTCGTTCACCGCATTTTGGCGGCCTTTGGGAAGCAGCAGTGAAGACAGCGAAACATCATTTTTATCGTGCTGTTGGATCTTGTGTTCTCAACTTCGAAGAGTTTCGCACCCTAGTCTGCCGCATAGCATCGATAATTAATTCCAGGCCATTGTTTCCTCTTTCAGAAGATCCAGCAGATCTAGATGTGCTTACTCCAGCTCATTTCTTGATTGGTGGACCCAGCTCTTCGTTCTTTGAACCTGATGTGACGCACCTTCAATTCAATCGTCTAGATGGTTGGCAACGCGTAACGTACCTCCAACAACTGTTTTGGTCTCGCTGGCGTGAAGAATACTTAACACTGCTTCAGCAGCGCTCCAAGTGACGACATAGTCTTCGTAAAGGATGAAAATCTGCCGCCTCTAAGGTGGCCACTGGCGAGAATCACAGAGTTAATCCTGGGAAAGGATGGAGTCGCTCGAGTAGCCATTCTGCGCACCGCAACAGGAGAAACTAGAAGAGCTGCAAACAAGCTATGCCTATTGCCCATCAGGGAATCTGTTGAAAGTCCTTGCCTTCCAACGGGGGGAGAATGTCTAGTTACGCAGCCGAAACAACTGGAGCTTAATTTTATCTTATAATACTCGCTCTGCAAAGCAATGTCTAAATTTCGCTCTTAAGAATTCATTTACATAGAGCTGCCGCTCTTCGCTGTAACGATCGTTTTATTGCCCTAGCTTTACTTATGCGAAGCCCTCGATGCTGCGCATCGAGTTAGTTAAGTTCGTTCGCTTCATGCCATTGGTACGCATCGGCCACTTGCATTACTCAAAATTATAACTAATAAGTCTCTTCGCTAAAATTGGCACGTACTAATTCGGGTTCGCTTGCCTATATACAAACTATTGTTCTTAAATAATAAGCACAGACCAATTCGGGTCTGCCTGCTTCTTGTAAGTTTAAGAAATATAAAACAATTTTGAACACAAAAAATAAATAGTTAATTATTTCTATTTGTGAAAGCTATTGAAAAAGCTCAATAGCGCAACAGTTCCTTTGGCTGGGAATTTGCATATTTATGAGGAGCATAGTAAAACTAATAAATGCCTAATTGGGATATGATATCTTGATAATCCAAAATGTATTTTTATACAACAACTTAATTTTGGACCGATCGTTCTTTTGGCAACTGTATCATATAGTGGTCCGAACTTTATACTATTTTGGATGTATATAAGAAGCATCGTAAAACTAATAAATGCAGAGTTTGTTCAAAATAACTTGTAAAACAAAAAGGTTTTGATATAACCACTTAATTCGTCCCTATGGCAACTGTATGATATAGAGGTGCGATCTTAATAAGATTTTCCATATATATGAGGAGCATAGTACAACTAATAAATTCAGAGTTTGGTCAAAATAGCTTTACATGCCAAAATGCTTTGCATACAACAACTTAAATTGGGACGGATCGTTCCAATGGCAACTGTATATTGTTCCAATCTAAATAGGACTTTGCATATATATGAATAGCATAATAAAACTAACAAATTCTGAGTTTGGTCGTGATAAAGAAAAATGTTTTTCACACAACAGCTTAATTCGTTCCTATGGCAACTGTATGGTTTAGTGTATGATTTTGCATATACTTGAGCTGCATCGTAATACTAATAAATGTCGAGTTAGGTCAAGATATCTTGATAAACAAAAAAGTTTTGTATACAACAAATTAATTTTGGACGGATCGTTCCTATGGCAACTGTATGTTTGAGTGGTCCGATATTAATAAGGTTTGACATATGTATAAAGAGCATACTAAAACTAATAAATTCAGAGTTTGGAAGATATCAAGATAAATAAAAATGTTTTTCATACAACAACTTAATTTACAACCGATCGTTCCTATGGCAACTGTATAATATAGTGGTCCGATCTTAAAAATATTTGGCAAATAGGTGAAGAGCATAGTAAAACTAAAAAATGCAAAGTTTGGTCAAGATATCGTGGAAAACAATAAAAATGTTCCATTAAACAACCTAACTTTCCACCGATCGGTCCTTTGGCATCTATATAATATTGTGATCCGATCTTAATAGGATTTTGCATATATATGAGGAGACTAGTAAAACTAATAAATGCAGAGCTTGTTCCAAACATCTTGTTAAACAAAAACGTTTTCGAACAACTTAAAAAATATAGGATAATGATAATATAGTTATTTCCGGAAATTAGAGTAAAAAATAAACAGTTCATAAAGATAGGTTAAAAATCTTTACTTCATAAACGGAATTATACAAGGTATGCAAAGATATATATAATAACGTAGTTATAAGTTTGGAAATAAAAAACTTTATTTCCCGACCGTGAATCTGTATCGGTTTATTATGTTGAATAGCTGAAGTAAGACTAAGACTAAACAAAATTGGCTTACGCTATATTTAAAGCTAAATAATAATTGGAGTACGTGACTTTTTGCAAAGGGACAGCGGCTGCAGCTTGTTTATGCTAGCGCCTTTCTGTTGATCAGTTTTTGTTTATAAATGATTGTTGACAATATGTGAGCTTGGCTGCAGAAGGCATTCTGCTCTTAGGATTTTTGCTGCTGTAAGCGTTATTTGAATTCGGATGCAGAAGGCATGTTATTGTTATGATTATTCAGTTTGTAAACACACAATGGGTTATGCCATGCAATTAGCTTATGAATAACAGTGGATCAAAATGCTGTTGTTGTGAATATGTCACTCCTCCCCACTAAAAACAAAGCGTGTCCTCACGCGTGTGGGGTATATGAAAAAGGTAAGTATAATAAAAAATATTCTTTAAATGCTAGGATACAATTTTGGTAACATATTTAAATTTTCTTGTTCATTTTCGATTTCAAGTTCAACTGGGAGTTGTGCAGGTGGTTGATCAATAACATTTACTTTCTTAATAAATATTTGTTTGGGTATATTTTTAAACTTATATGCTAGATACATATTATGATTAATATGATGATTACAAATACTGTAATTATTATAATTTGGAGCATTTTCATTTCTTTAATATTTTCGAAAATTATTTCTTTTGTTTGAATGTACGAAAGTGGCTTTAATTTAGAAATATTATTTCTTACGTATATACTCTGTGTGTACTCTGAGTTCAAATTGCTTATAGATTTTTCATTAAGTATTGCTGAGCAATTATGAATTTTTATAATGTTATTTTGGGTAAGTTCCATGTTATAAGTATATTTGGTTCGATATAGTTAGTTTGTGTTATTAGATGTGTTTTTGAAAATCTGCAACTAGTGTTAGTTTGTTTTATTATACCTAATATGCATTGGTTAATAGTTAATTTTTTCTTGTCCTTGTTGTATAAATTATTATTATGTGAGTAGTATTTGTATTGTGTTTCGTCTTGTAAAATATTTTTATCATCGTCCGGGTAGGGTAGAATTTCGTATAATGGGGTTTTATTTATTTCTCTAGGAATGTGTGAAATAATCAAAATTTCATTCGTATCTGATCTAAGCCAAGTAGATGTTTTTATGTTAAGTAGCTTTTCGGAATTAACGTTTGTGAGATAGTCGTGTTTTAATAATTTTGGATTAAAAATTCCCAATCTAGTTAGTGCATTCCCATTTCTAAATCTTCAATCTATTCTGTGAATTGTTGTAAGTTGAATGCAAGTAGGTTCAGTACTTTAAATTCTTCTCTTTCTTCTCTTTCTTTGTTTACTATTTCTATTCCTTGGTTGACCGCTTCAATAACATGGTTGAGTTCGTTTATTTGAATACTATTTTGAGCTATTGAATTCATTTTTTCTTCAAGTTCCTCCTTATCGTTGTTATCTAAAGTTCCAAACAAGTATTTGTATGTTGTTCCTACGAAATTAAGTAATCGTCTCTTACTTCTTTTTACTATTCGGATACCGTTTATTTCTCTTTGCAACTTATCTGTCAAATATTGAAGTTGTATTCTGTCCTTAAATTTGTTTGTTTGTAACATTAATTTGTCATATGTGTCTTCTGTCTTTGTTAAATTTATTGTAAGGCAGTGGTGCTCGTAATTATCGGGTATGTCTATCATGCCTATTTTAAAGAGTAAGTATCCATTATTTGATTTAATAGGGTTAATATCTATAAACTGGTTATAATTATTATAAATGATGTTATTATAAATGATCTTCGTCAATTTGTTCTATTTTCCCAGTGGGTTTGTAAGGGTTATGTAATTTACCGTGAATTATGGGTGCTTTCCTAAACTTTGTATTTACTGCGAAATCATTTCGATTTTTATTAAGATTATTTATTCTGGTCTCTTTTATAATTTGGGTATTATAATTAGGTGTACCTGCGTAAATGAAAATGTCAGCTGGAGTTCTTCCAGTAGAGTTATGTTTCAGCTTATGATTATAAGTGTATAAAATTACCTCAATTTTCATGAGTCTATTTTTTTCGTCATCGTCAGAATTTATAATGCGTATTTTTTCATTAATTGTCTTATGTAGTATATCCGCTACACCATTTTTACTTGTTGTTATTTGAATTTTAACTTTTTCCTTATTCAACCATTCTTTCAGGGCAAGACTCATAAAAGCACTGTCCCTATCTGCCTTCAGAGTTATAGGTTTTCCCATGTTGTTAAATATTTGGATGAGTCCTCTTTTAACTTCCATCCAATCCTTGCCGTTAAGTTCAATTACATTGCAAATTTTGAATATAAATCAATACATGTTAAATCGCTGTGGTTTTTTATTGAATAAATGTCTACTACGTAAGTTTCTCTACAGTTTTCTACTTCTGGTGTAATTTTAAATTTACAAGATGTGTTCCTGTGATCAATTTTAGCTAGATTACAAACTTCACATTCGTCAATTATGTTTTGGATTAAATTTTGATAGTCTGGGTTTCTTTAAAAAGTCTGACCATCTTTTCGATGCCTGGATGTAAAAGTTTCTTGTGGTTGCTAACTATTATTTCTTTAAATTCTGCATAGCTCCTAATGTCTTTCAGTTTAATATTTGTTCGTAATATTCGAGTTGTTTTGGGGTTCATTATTTCTTTAAAGGCTTGTTGTATTATCTCAAAATCGGAATCGTATTCAATGTATAATACGCTTGAATTGTTGCAAAAATGTTTTAATAATATCTGTTTAGCTTTTTCAATGTTTAAGTTTAAATATTCGATTTTTATTCATAATTTCTTAAAATATGGTGCAACTTCTATTTGCTCGGTATCACTTCTAATCATTTCTATTTGTCTTCTAAAATAGTTTAATGGTTTTCCTGTTAAATGTATTAAATTTTCATTATTTTTAGCGCTATGTGCTGTAGCTTGTGTGCTAATATCTTGTTCGCCTAGCATATTTTCTTCAATTTTGATGCGTGATAAAGCATCTGCTACGTGGTTTAATTTTCCTTCTAAGTATTTGATTGAGAAATTATATTCACTAAGTTTAATACGCCAACGTTGTAATTTCATGTTGGGTTCTTTAATGTTGTTTAGCCAAACGAGTGGCTTATGATCGCTTAAAATGTCAAATGGTCTGCCATATAAATATGGGCGAAAATATTTTACTGCCCACACTATTGCTAAAAGCTCTTTTTCTATTGTACTGTAATTTTGTTCATGATCGTTTAACGTTCTACTTGAGAAACGAATTGGCTTGTTATCTTGTGACAACACAGCTCCTATTGCAAAATTACTTGCGTCGGTTGTTACCTGAAACTTTTTATTAAAGTCTGGCCATACTAATATTGGGTCGTTTATAATTAATATTTTTAATTTTTCAAAGGCTTTATTGTATTCAACATTTTTGATATCAATTTGTGCCGCTTTCTTTAGGTAAAGAGTCATGGGTTTTGCAATTTTTGAAAAATCTGGAATGAACTTTCGATAATAGCCACATAAACCTAGAAATGATTTAATTTCCTTTGATGTTTTTGGCAAAGGAAATTCTTGTATTGCTTTTACTTTCAATTTGTTTGGCCGTATGCCTTCTGGACTTATAATATGGCCTAAGAATTCTGTTTCCTTTTTTAAAAACTCGCACTTATCTAATTGAAGTTTCAAATTTGCCTGTCTTAATTTTTCAAAAACTTTATTTATTGAATTTAAATGTTCTTCAAGTGATGTGGAGAAGACAATAATGTCGTCCAAATAAACAAGACAATGCTTGTTAATTAAATCACGAAGAACGTGATTCATGCACCTTTGGAATGTTGCTGGTGCATATTTAAGTCCAAATGGCATTCGAGTATACTCGTAATGTCCGTATTTGGTAGAAAATGCTGTTTTATTAATTGAGTTCATGTCCATCTCAATCTGATGGAAACCTTTTGCTAAATCTATTGTTGTAAAGCATGAACATCTTCCTAATTTTCCCAAAATCTCGTCCATGTTTGGAATGGGGAATTTTTCATTGATTGTAATGTCGTTTAATTCTCTGTAATCGACCACTAATCTAAATTTTGCCTTTCCTGAGGGGTCTGCCTTTTTTGGTACGATCCATAAGGGACTACAATAAGGCGACTGGCTATGCCGAATACTACCTTGGGTTAGCATATCTTTAATTTGCTTTTCGACTTATTGTTCGAAAGCGAAAGGGTAACCGTATGGTTTCTTGTAAATTGGATTTTCATGATGTGTATTAATTTCGTGCTTAACAATGCTCGTGAAGGTCAAATTGTCACCTTCTCGATATTGAATGTCACTGAAATTTTTCAGTAATTTTAATAGTTTTGATTTTTCTTCAACGTTTAGATGATCAGCTCGGTAATCTTCTCCCGATGTTATTTCATTACTTATTGCGTAATTAATTTCTAGTGTATAACTTTCTGGCTTTAAATATGCTTCGAAGTTCTTTTCTGAATTTGGATCCCAAACTAATTTCTTCTGATTGAACGATCTCTCGCTAATTATTATTCTGTCATGAGCGTAGTCAATTATGGCGTTGTTTGCCTTTAATAAATTTCTGCCTAAAAGTTTATCATAATGAGGTGAAAAATCATGTATGTAAAATATCTGATCTTGCCTAAAGAGTTTATTAGGTGCAGTGGATACTTAACGGTTTAGTTTTGATATCCCTGTCATGGTTCTAATCGAAGTAGGTCTTCTATAAACTGATGTATTAAGGAATTTTTCCCTCATCATATTTATTGACGACCCAGTGTCAATGAGACATCTGTAGCGTCTGTTATTAATTTTAATTTCTATGTACTGGCTTGTCCCGAGGCTCCCATTGGAAAATTTTCGTCTTTTATTTCATTATTCTGAAACACCTCATATTGGTTGTTCTGACAACCATACTCTTCTTGTACATAGTTACCCTGATAGTTTTCGGATTGTTGATAATTTTCATCAACCTGCATTTTTTGGGGACCACTAGTATTTTCTCGTATACGCTTGTACGGTTGATTTGGTATATATCTACCTTGAGAAATATTTTGATTTATGGGGTTATTTATTTGTGCTTGTTGTAAATTCTGTTTGAATTCTTGAGCTAGTTGCTTATTTTGGTTAAAATAAGTTTGGTTGTTCGGAGGGTGATGTGAAAAATTGTGGCTTTGATTATTGTTAGTTATGTAACCTGGGGTAAATTGAGGTTTAGTATTGCCTGTATAATTTATAGCATTGTTAGTATTTTGTTTTATATTATTGTTATAATAATTTTCCTCATAGTAGCCCTCCATTTGCGCTACTTGTTTTGATTTGGAAATAGTGGATATATCATGTCTTGCGAGTGACATAAAGAGTCTATCTGGTAATTTTTTATTTATCAAGTTTTTTACAGTATTATGCATAGCGTTTGTGTACAATCTGGAATTATCTAAATTCCCTTCTAATTCTAACTTGTCAGTTATAATTATTATCTTAGCCTCTACCTCACTACAAAATTTACGTAAATTACCTTGATAATTGGTATTATATAGTCTTCGCAGTAGCTCTTCCACGGGTGTTTGCGTCTTGTATTCGGAGATTAAGGCTTTCCTCAGTTGGGACCAGTTGATTTGCAGCATTCTAGGAACCTTCTGGGCATCTCCGGATATCTGGAGCTCAATCGCCCCGAATATGATGCATTGTTGTCGTTCATTGTGAGTAGAGTACAGTTGAAGCAGGTAATCCATCCTTCTGATAAATGGACCCAGGGTTATAGGGTCTCCCTCAAAGGCTGGCACGTTCCGTATTTGTTGAATCAATTGGTTTAAATTTTCGTCGTTTAATTTATTCATTGCTGCAAGTGCAGCCACATGAGAGCCTTCTGGTTGCTCTATTTTTTTTATTTTTTTTTTATTTTCTGTTTGTGTCACGAAATTCACTTTGTTGCAACGACCGAATTGGATTTATACGTTGCTTGAATTGTTTTCACACGTTAAGTTCTTTTGCGGATAGCGAATTTTGGAGTTGAAATATATTCGATTTAGTTTTAATACTGTGCACAATTACACTTGTTGATCAGAGAAGACACCAGTTGTATGGATAAGCCTCTCTTTAATTGATCGTATCACTCACGAACTTTAATTTATTTCTTTTCACAAAATGCTATCCTACCGGCTGCGCCAATAACGTAGTTATAAGTTTGGAAATAAAAAACTTTATTTCCCGACCGTGAATCTGTATCGGTTTATTATGTTGAATATCTGGAGTAAGACTAAGCTAACAAAATTGGCTTACGCTATATTTAAAGCTAAATAATAATTGGAGTACGTGACTTTTTGCAAAGGGACAGCGGCTGCAGCTTGCTTATGCTAGCGCCTTTCTGTTGATCAGTTTTTGTTTATAAATGATTGTTGACAACATGTGAGCTTGGCTGCAGAAGGCATTCTGCTCTTAGGATTTTTGCTGCTGTTAGCGTTATTTGAATTCGGATGCAGAAGGCATGTTATTGTTATGATTATTCAGTTTGTAAACACACAATGGGTTATGCCATGCAATTAGCTTATGAATAACAGTGGTTCAAAATGCTGTTGTTGTGAATATGTCACTATATATATAAATATATATATATATTATAAAAAACAATTAAGAGGTTCTAGTCTATATATATATATATCTATATATATATATATAGTGACATATTCACAACAACAGCATTTTGAACCACTGTTATTCATAAGCTAATTGCTTGGCATAACCCATTGTGTGTTTACAAATTGAATAATCATAACAATAACATGCCTTCTGCATCCGAATTCAAATAACGCTAACAGCAGCAAAAATCCTAAGAGCAGAATGCCTTCTGCAGCCAAGCTCACATATTGTCAACAATCATTTATGAACAAAAACTGATCAACAGAAAGGCGCTAGCATAAACAAGCTGCAGCCGCTGTCTCTTTGCAAAAAGTCACGTACTCCAATTATATATAGCGTAGGCCAATTTTTGGACGGCAGTCTTACTTCAGATATTCAACATAATAAACCGATACAGATTCACGGTCGCGAAATATAGGTTTTTATTTCCAAACTTATAACTACGTTATTGGCGCAGCCGGTAGGATAGCATTTTGTGAAAAGAAATAAATTAAAGTTCGTGAGTGATACGATCAATTAAACAGAGGCTTATCCATACAACTGGTGTCTTCTCTGATCAGCAAGTGTAATTGTGCACAGTCTTACAACTAAATCGAATATATTTCAACTTCAAAATTCGCTATCCGCAAAAGAACTTAACGTGTGAAAACAATTCAAGCAACGTATAAATCCAATTCGGTCGTTGCAACAAAGTGAATTTCGTGACACAAACAAAAAAAAAAAAAAAGTGGAGCAACCAGAAGGCTCTCATGTGGCTGCACTTGCAGCAATGAATAAATAAAAGTACCAAAATTTAAACCAATTGCTTCAACAAATACGGAACGTGCCAGCCTTTGAGGGAGACCCTATAACCCTGGTTCCATTTATCAGAAGGATGGATTACCTGCTTCAACTGTACTCTACTCACAATGAACGACAACTATGCATCATATTCGGGGCGATTGAGCTCCAGATATCCGAAGATGCCCAGAAGGTTCCTAGAATGCTGCAAATCAACAACTGGTCCCAACTGAGGGAAGCCTTAATCTCCGAATACAAGACGCAAACACCCGTGGAAGAACTACTGCGAAGACTATATAATACCAATTATCAAGGTAATTTACGTAAATTTTGTAGTGAGGTAGAGGCTAAGATAATAATTATAACTGACAAGTTAGAATTAGAAGGGAATTTAGATAATTCCAGATTGTATACAAACGCTATGCATAACACTGTAAAAAACTTGATAAATAAAAAATTACCAGATAGACTCTTTATGTCACTCGCAAGACATGATATATCAAATACTATGAGGAAAATTATTATAATAATAATAAAAAACAAAATACTAACAATGCTATAAATTATACAGGCAATACTAAACCTCAATTTACCCCAAGTTACATAACTAACAATAATCAAAGCCACATTTTTTCACATCACCCTCCGAACAACCAAACTTATTTTAACCAAAATAAGCAACTAGCTCAAGAATTCAAACAGAATTTACAACAAGCATAAATAAATAACCCCATAAATCAAGATATTTCTCAAGGTAGATATATACCAAATCAACCGTACAAGCGTATTCGAGAAAATACTAGTGGTTCCCAAAAAATGCAGGTTGATAAAAATTATCAACAATCCGAAAACTATCAGGGTAACTATGTACAAGAAGAGTATGGTTGTCAGAACAACCAATATGAGGTGTTTCAGAATAATGAAATAAAAGACGAAAATTTTCCAATGGGAGCCTCGGGACAAGCCAGTACATAGAAATTAAAATTAATAACAGACGCTACAGATGTCTCATTGACACTGGGTCGTCAATAAATATGATGAGGGAAAACTTTCTTAATATACCAGTTTATACAAGACCTACTTCGATTAGAACCATGACAGGGATATCAAAACTAAACCATTAAGTATCCACTGCACCTAATAAACTCTTTAGGCAAGATCAGATATTTTACATACATGATTTTTCACCTTATTATGATATACTTTTAGGCAGAAATTTATTAAAGGCAAACAACGCCATAATTGACTACGCTCATGACAGAATAATAATTAGCGAGAGATCATTCAATCAGAAGAAATTAGTTTGGGATCCAAATTCAGAAAAAAACTTTGAAGCATATTTAAAGCCAGAAAGTTATACACTAGAAATTAATTACGCAATAAGTAATGAAATAACATCAGGAGAAGATTACCGAGTTGATCATCTAAACGTTGAAGAAAAATCAAAACTATTAAAATTACTGAAAAATTTCAGTGACATTCAATATCGAAAAGGTGACAATTTGACCTTCACGAGCATTGTTAAGCACGAAATTAATACACATCATGAAAATCCAATTTACAAGAAACCATACGGTTACCCTTTCGCTTTCGAACAAGAAGTCGAAAAGCAAATTAAAGATATGCTAACCCAAGGTATTATTCGGCATAGCCAGTCGCCTTATTGTAGTCCCTTATGGATCGTACCAAAAAAGGCAGACGCCTCAGGAAAGGCAAAATTTAGATTAGTGGTCGATTACAGAGAATTAAACGACATTACAATCAATGATAAATTCCCCATTCCAAACATGGACGAGATTTTGGGAAAATTAGGAAGATGTTCATACTTTACAACAATAGATTTAGCAAAAGGTTTCCATCAGATTGAGATGGACAAGAACTCAATTAATAAAACAGCATTTTTTACCAAATACGGACATTACGAGTATACTCGAATGCCATTTGGACTTAAAAATGCACCAGCAACATTCCAAAGGTGCATGAATCACGTTCTTCGTGATTTAATTAACAAGCATTGTCTTGTTTATTTGGACGACATTATTGTCTTCTCCACATCACTTGAAGAACATTTAAATTCAATAAATAAAGTTTTTGAAAAATTAAGACAGGCAAATTTGAAACTTCAATTAGATAAGTGCGAGTTTTTAAAAAAGGAAACAGAATTCTTAGGCCATGTTATAAGTCCAGAAGGCATACGGCCAAACAAATTGAAAGTAAAAGCAATACAAGAATTTCCTTTGCCAAAAACATCAAAGGAAATTAAATCATTTCTAGGCTTATGTGGTTATTATCGAAAGTTCATTCTAGATTTTGCAAAAATTGCAAAACCCATGACTCTTTACCTAAAGAAAGCGGCAAAAATTGATATCAAAAATGTTGAATACAATAAAGCCTTTAAAAAATTAAAAATATTAATTATAAACGACCCAATATTAGTATGGCCAGACTTTAATAAAAAGTTTCAGGTAACAACCGACGCAAGTAATTTTGCAATAGGAGCTGTGTTGTCACAAGATAACAAGCCAATTAGTTTCTCAAGTAGAACGTTAAACGATCATGAACAAAATTACAGTACAATAGAAAAAGAGCTTTTAGCAATAGGGTGGGCAGTAAAATTTTTCGCCCATATTTATATGGCAGACCATTTGACATTTTAAGCGATCATAAGCCACTCGTTTGGCTAAACAACATTAAAGAACCCAACATGAAATTACAACGTTGGCGTATTAAACTTAGTGAATATAATTTCTCAATCAAATACTTAGAAGGAAAATTAAACCACGTAGCAGATGCTTTATCACGCATCAAAATTGAAGAAAATATGCTAGGCGAACAAGATATTAGCACACAAGCTACAGCACATAGCGCTGAAGAAGATAATGAAAATTTAATACATTTAACAGAAAAACCATTAAACTATTTTAGAAGACAAATAGAAATGATTAGAAGTGATACCGATCAAATAGAAGTTGCACCATATTTTAAAATATTTAGAATAAAAATCGAATATTTAAACTTAAACATTGAAAAAGCTAAACAGATATTGATAAAACATTTTTGCAACAATTCAAGCGTATTATACATTGAATACGATTCCGATTTTGAGATAACACAACAAGCCTTTAAAGAAATAATGAGCCCCAAAACAACTCGAATATTACGAACAAATATTAAACTGAAAGACATTAGGAGCTATGCAGAATTTAAAGAAATAATAGTTAGCAACCACAAGAAACTTTTACATCTAGGCATCGAAAAGATGGTCAGACTTTTTAAAGAAACATATTATTACCCAGACTATCAAAATTTAATCCAAAACATAATTAACGAATGTGAAGCTTGTAATCTAGCTAAAATTGATCACAGGAACACATCTTGTAAATTTAAAATTACACCAGAAGTAGAAAACTGTAGAGAAACTTACGTAGTAGACATTTATTCAATAAAAAACCACAGCTATTTAACATGTATTGATTTATATTCAAAATTTGCAATGTAATTGAACTTAACGGCAAGGATTGGATGGAAGTTAAAAGAGGACTCATCCAAATATTTAACAACATGGGAAAACCTATAGCTCTGAAGGCAGATAGGGACAGTGCTTTTATGAGTCTTGCCCTGAAAGAATGGTTGAATAAGGAAAAAGTTAAAATTCAAATAACAACAAGTAAAAATGGTGTAGCGGATATAGAAAGACTACATAAGACAATTAATGAAAAAATACGCATTATAAATACTGACGATGACGAAGAAAATAGACTCATGAAAATTGAGATAATTTTATACACTTATAATCATAAGCTGAACGTTCATTTACGCAGGTACACCTAATTATAATAGCCAAATTATAAAAGAGACCAGAATAAATAATCTTAATAAAAACCGAAATGATTTCGCAGTAAATACAAAGTTTAGGAAAGCACCCATAATTCACGGTAAATTACATCACCCTTACAAACCCACTGGGAAAATAGAACTAATTGACGAAGATCATTTATAATAACATCATTTATAATAATTATAACCAGTTTATAGATATTAACCCTATTAAATCAAATAATGGATACTTACTCTTTAAAATAGGCATGATAGACATACCCGATAATTACGAGCACCACTGCCTTACAATAAATTTAACAAAGACAGAAGACACATATGACAAATTAATGTTACAAACAAACAAATTTAAGGACAGAATACAATTTCAATAATTGACAGATAAGTTGCAAAGAGAAATAAACGGTATCCGAATAGTAAAAAGAAGTAAGAGAGGATTACTTAATTTCGTAGGAACAACATACAAATACTTGTTTGGAACTTTAGATAACAACGATAAGGAGAAACTTGAAGAAAAAATAAATTCAATAGCACAAAATAGTATTCAAATAAACGAACTCAACCATGTTATTGAAGCGGTCAACCAAGGAATAGAAATAGTAAACAAAGAAAGAGAAGAAAGAGAAGAATTTAAAGTACTGGAACTACTTGCATTCAACTTACAACAATTCACAGAATAGATTGAAGATTTAGAAATGGGAATGCAACTAACTAGATTGGGAATTTTTAATCCAAAATTATTAAAACACGACTATCTCACAAACGTTAATTCCGAAAAGCTACTTAACATAAAAACATCTACTTGGCTTAGATCAGATACGAATGAAATTTTGATTATTTCACACATTCGTAGAGAAATAGATAAAACCCCATTATACGAAATTCCACCCTACCCGGACGATGATAAAAATATTTTACAAGACGAAACACAATACAAATACTACTCACATAATAATAATTTATACAACAAGGACAAAAAGAAATTAACTATTAACCAATGCATATAAGGTATAATAAAACAAACTAACACTAGTTGCAGATTTTCAAAAACACATCTAATAACACAAACTAACTATATCGAACCAAATATACTTATAACATGGAACTTACCCAAAATAACATAATAAAAATTCATAATTGCTCAGCAATACTTAATGAGATATCTATAAGCAATTTGAACTCAGACTACACACAGAGTATATACGTAAGAAATAATATTACTAAATTAAAGCCACTATGTACGAATTCAAACAAAATAAATAATTTTCGAAAATATTAAAGAAATGAAAATATTCCAAATTATAATAATTAAAGTATTTGTAATCATCATATTAATCATAATAATGTATCTAGCATATAAGTTTAAAAATATACCCAAACAAATATTTATTAAGAAAGTAAATGTTATTGGGAGTAGTGACATATTCACAACAACAGCATTTTGAACCACTGTTATTGCATGGCATAACCCATTGTGTGTTTACAAACTGAATAATCATAACAATAACATGCCTTCTGCATCCGAATTCAAATAACGCTAACAGCAGCAAAAATCCTAAGAGCAGAATGCCTTGTGCAGCAAAGCTCACATATTGTCAACAATCATTTATAAACAAAAACTGATCAACAGAAAGGCGCTAGCATAAACAAGCTGCAGCCGCTGTCCCTTTGCAAAAAGTCACGTACTCCAATTATTATTTAGCTTTAAATATAGCGTAAGCCAATTTTGGTAGACCAGTCTTACTCCAGATATTCAACATAATAAACCGATACAGATTCACGGTCGGGAAATATAGTTTTTTATTTCCAAACTTATAACTACGTTATTGGCGCAGCCGGTAGGATAGCATTTTGTGAAAAGAAATAAATTAAAGTTCGTGAGTGATACGATCAATTAAAGAGAGGCTTATCCATACAACTGGTGTCTTCTCTGATCAACAAGTGTAATTGTGCACAGTATTACAACTAAATCAAATATATTTCAACTCCAAAATTCGCTATCCGCAAAAGAACTTAACGTGTGAAAACAATTCAAGCAACGTATAAATCCAATTTGGTCGTTGCAACAAAGTGAATTTCGTGACACAAACAAATAAAAAAAAAAATGGAGCAACCAGAAGGCTCTCATGTGGCTGCACTTGCAGCAATGAATAAATTAAAATACCAAAATTTAAACCAATTGCTTCAACAAATACGGAACGTGCCAGCCTTTGAGGGAGACCCTATAACCCTGGGTCCATTTATCAGAAGGATGGATTACCTGCTTCAACTGTACTCTACTCACAATGAACGACAACAATGCATCATATTCGGGGCGATTGAGCTCCAGATATCCGGAGATGCCCAGAAGGTTCCTAGAATGCTGCAAATCAACAACTGGTCCCAACTGAGGGAAGCCTTAATCTCCGAATACAAGACGCAAACACCCGTGGAAGAACTACTGCGAAGACTATATAATACCAATTATCAAGGTAATTTACGTAAATTTTGTAGTGAGGTAGAGGCTAAGATAATAATTATAACTGACAAGTTAGAATTAGAAGGGAATTTAGATAATTCCAGATTGTATACAAACGCTATGCATAACACTGTAAAAAACTTGATAAATAAAAAATTACCAGATAGACTCTTTATGTCACTCGCAAGACATGATATATCCACTATTTCCAAATTAAAACAAGTAGCTCAAATGGAGGGCTACTATGAGGAAAATTATTATAATAATAATAAAAAACAAAATACTAACAATGCTATAAATTATACAGGCAATACTAAACCTCAATTTACCCCAAGTTACATAACTAACAATAATCAAAGCCACATTTTTTCACATCACCCTCCGAACAACCAAACTTATTTTAACCAAAATAAGCAACTAGCTCAAGAATTCAAACAGAATTTACAACAAGCACAAATAAATAACCCCATAAATCAAAATATTTCTCAAGGTAGATATATACCAAATCAACCGTACAAGCGTATACGAGAAAATACTAGTGGTTCCCAAAAAATGCAGGTTGATGAAAATTATCAACAATCCGAAAACTATCAGGGTAACTATGTACAAGAAGAGTATGGTTTTTAGAACAACCAATATGAGGTGTCTCAGAATAATGAAATAAAAGACGAAAATTTTCCAATGGGAGCCTCGGGACAAGCCAGTACATAGAAATTAAAATTAATAACAGACACTACAGATGTCTCATTGACACTGGGTCGTCAATAAATATGATGAGGGAAAACTTCCTTAATATACCAGCTTATACAAGACCTACTTCGATTAGAACCATGACAGGGATATCAAAACTAAACCATTAAGTATCCACTGCACCTAATAAACTCTTTAGGCAAGATCAGATATTTTACATACATGATTTTTCACCTCATTATGATATACTTTTAGGCAGAAATTTATTAATGGCAAACAACGCCATAATTGACTACGCTCATGACAGAATAATAATTAGCGAGAGATCATTCAATCAGAAGAAATTAGTTTGGGATCCAAATTCAGAAAAAAACTTCGAAACATATTTAAAGCCAGAAAGTTATACACTAGAAATTAATTACGCAATAAGTAATGAAATAGAGAAGATTACCGAGTTGATCATCTAAACGTTGAAGAAAAATCAAAACTATTAAAATTACTGAAAAATTTCAGTGACATTCAATATCGAGAAGGTGACAATTTGACCTTCACGAGCATTGTTAAGCACGAAATTAATACACATCATGAAAATCCAATTTACAAGAAACCATACGGTTACACTTTCGCTTTCGAACAAGAAGTCGAAAAGCAAATTAAAGATATGCTAACCCAAGGTATTATTCGGCATTGCCAGTCGCCTTATTGTAGTCCCTTATGGATCGTACCAAAAAAGGCAGACGCCTCAGGAAAGGCAAAATTTAGATTAGTGGTCGATTACAGAGAATTAAACGACATTACAATCAATGATAAATTCCCCATTCCAAACATGGACGAGATTTTGGGAAAATTAGGAAGATGTTCATACTTTACAACAATAGATTTAGCAAAAGGTTTCCATCAGATTGAGATGGACAAGAACTCAATTAATAAAACAGCATTTTCTACCAAATACGGACATTACGAGTATACTCGAATGCCATTTGGACTTAAAAATGCACCAGCAACATTCCAAAGGTGCATGAATCACGTTCTTCGTGATTTAATTAACAAGCATTGTCTTGTTTATTTGGACGACATTATTGTCTTCTCCACATCACTTGAAGAACATTTAAATTCAATAAATAAAGTTTTTGAAAAATTAAGACAGGCAAATTTGAAACTTCAATTAGATAAGTGCGAGTTTTTAAAAAAGGAAACAGAATTCTTAGGCCATGTTATAAGTCCAGAAGGCATACGGCCAAACAAATTGAAAGTAAAAGCAATACAAGAATTTCCTTTGCCAAAAACATCAAAGGAAAATAAATCATTTCTAGGCTTATGTGGTTATTATCGAAAGTTCATTCCAGATTTGCAAAAATTGCAAAACCCATGACTCTTTACCTAAAGAAAGCGGCAAAAATTGATATCAAAAATGTTGAATACAATAAAGCCTTTGAAAAATTAAAAATATTAATTATAAACGACCCAATATTAGTATGTCCAGACTTTAATAAAAAGTTTCAGGTAACAACCGACGCAAGTAATTTTGCAATAGGAGCTGTCTTGTCACAAGATAACAAGCCAATTAGTTTCTCAAGTAGAACGTTAAACGATCATGAACAAAATTACAGTACAATAGAAAAAGAGCTTTTAGCAATAGTGTGGGCAGTAAAATATTTTCGCCCATATTTATATGGCATACCATTTGACATTTTAAGCGATCATAAGCCACTCGTTTGGCTAAACAACATTAAAGAACCCAACATGAAATTACAACGTTGGCGTATTAAACTTAGTGAATATAATTTCTCAATCAAATACTTAGAAGGAAAATTAAACCACGTAGCAGATGCTTTATCACGCATCAAAATTGAAGAAAATATGCTAGGCGAACAAGATATTAGCACACAAGCTACAGCACATAGCGCTGAAGAAGATAATGAAAATTTTATACATTTAACAGAAAAACCATTAAACTATTTTAGAAGACAAATAGAAATGATTAGAAGTGATACCGAGCAAATAGAAGTTGCACCATATTTTAAAAAATTAAGAATAAAAATCGAATATTTAAACTTAAACATTGAAAAAGCTAAACAGATATTGATAAAACATTTTTGCAACAATTCAAGCGTATTATACAATGAATACGATTCCGATTTTGAGATAACACAACAAGCCTTTAAAGAAATAATGAACCCCAAAACAACTCGAATATTACGAACAAATATTAAACTGAAAGACATTAGGAGCTATGCAGAATTTAAAGAAATAATAGTTAGCAACCACAAGAAACTTTTACATCCAGGCATCGAAAAGATGGTCAGACTTTTTAAAGAAACATATTATTACCCAGACTATCAAAATTTAATCCAAAACATAATTAACGAATGTGAAGTTTGTAATCTAGCTAAAATTGATCACAGGAACACATCTTGTAAATTTAAAATTACACCAGAAGTAGAAAACTGTAGAGAAACTTACGTAGTAGACATTTATTCAATAAAAAACCACAGCTATTTAACATGTATTGATTTATATTCAAAATTTGCAATGTAATTGAACTTAACGGCAAGGATTGGATGGAAGTTAAAAGAGGACTCATCCAAATATTTAACAACATGGGAAAACCTATAACTCTGAAGGCAGATAGGGACAGTGCTTTTATGAGTCTTGCCCTGAAAGAATGGTTGAATAAGGAAAAAGTTAAAATTCAAATAACAACAAGTAAAAATGGTGTAGCGGATATAGAAAGACTACATAAGACAATTAATGAAAAAATACGCATTATAAATACTGACGATGACGAAGAAAATAGACTCATGAAAATTGAGGTAATTTTATACACTTATAATCATAAGCTAAAACATAACTCTACTGGAAGAACTCCAGCTGACATTTTCATTTACGCAGGTACACCTAATTATAATACCCAAATTATAAAAGAGACCAGAATAAATAATCTTAATAAAAACCGAAATGATTTCGCAGTAAATACAAAGTTTAGGAAAGCACCCATAATTCACGGTAAATTAACAAACCCACTGGGAAAATAGAACAAATTGACGAAGATCATTTATAATAACATCATTTATAATAATTATAACCAGTTTATAGATATTAACCCTATTAAATCAAATAATGGATACTTACTCTTTAAAATAGGCATGATAGACATACCCGATAATTACGAGCACCACTGCCTTACAATAAATTTAACAAAGACAGAAGACACATATGACAAATTAATGTTACAAACAAACAAATTTAAGGACAGAATACAATTTCAATATTTGACAGATAAGTTGCAAAGAGAAATAAACGGTATCCGAATAGTAAAAAGAAGTAAGAGAGGATTACTTAATTTCGTAGGAACAACATACAAATACTTGTTTGGAACTTTAGATAACAACGATAAGGAGGAACTTGAAGAAAAAATGAATTCAATAGCTCAAAATAGTATTCAAATAAACGAACTCAACCATGTTATTGAAGCGGTCAACCAAGGAATAGACATAGTAAACAAAGAAAGAGAAGAAAGAGAAGAATTTAAAGTACTGGAACTACTTGCATTCAACTTACAACAATTCACAGAATAGATTGAAGATTTAGAAATGGGAATGCAACTAACTAGATTGGGAATTTTTAATCCAAAATTATTAAAACACGACTATCTCACAAACGTTAATTCCGAAAAGCTACTTAACATAGAAACATCTACTTGGCTTAGATCAGATACGAATGAAATTTTGATTATTTCACACATTCCTAGAGAAATGGATAAAACCCCATTATACGAAATTCCACCCTACCCGGACGATGATAAAAATATTTTACAAGACGAAACACAATACAAATACTACTCACATAATAATAATTTATACAACAAGGACAAGAAGAAATTAACTATTAACCAATGCATATTAGGTATAATAAAACAAACTAACACTAGTTGCAGATTTTCAAAAACACATCTAATAACACAAACTAACTATATCGAACCAAATATACTTATAACATGGAACTTACCCAAAATAACATAATAAAAATTCATAATTACTCAGCAATACTTAATGAGATATCTATAAGCAATTTGAACTCAGACTACACACAGAGTATATACGTAAGAAATAATATTACTAAATTAAAGCCACTTCCGTACATTCAAACAAAATAAATAATTTTCGAAAATATTAAAGAAATGAAAATGCTCCAAATAATAATAATTACAGTATTTGTAATCATCATATTAATCATAATAATGTATCTAGCATATAAGTTTAAAAATATACCCAAACAAATATTTATTAAGAAAGTAAATGTTATTGATCAACCACCTGCACAACTCCCAGTTGAACTTGAAATCGAAAATGAACAAGAAAATTTAAATATGTTACAAAAATTGTATCCTAGCATTTAAAGAATATTTTTTATTATACTTACCTTTTTCATATACCCTACACGCGTGAGGACACGCTTTGTTTTTAGTGGGGAGGAGTGACATATTCACAACAACAGCATTTTGAACCACATTTTGAAAACTGATCAATAGAAAGGCGCTAGCAAAAACAATCTGCAGTCGCTGTCCCTTTGCAAAAAGTCACGTACTCCAATAATTATTTAGCTTTAAATATAGCTTAAGCCAATTTTTGGACGGCAGTCTTACTCCAGATATTCAACATAATAAACCGATACAGATTCACGGTCGGGAAATATAGCTTTTAATTTCCAAACTTATAACTACGTTATTATATATATATATATATATATATATATATATATATATATATATATATATATATATATATATATATATATTATATATTATTATATATATTAAAATAAACAATTAAGAGGCTTTAATCGGGAACTCCCGACTAGGGGATACCCTAAACCCTCTTCTTCCAACATCAAATGCATATAATATGGTGACTCTAGCTCTTATTATTTACCACACTTGCCCAAAAAACAGGATATCGATTTTTATCGATTGCTTGGAAACAGAAATGTTAAAATACACTAAATACATTAAAAATAAAATAAATCTTCGAATTTCAAAAAAAAAAATTGTAATATAAAATAAATTTAATATAACTCCACTAAGTTACGTTATTTTACAAAAGGAGGGAGATGTAGTATGTGCATATATTGAGGGTAAGCTGTACCAATAAAGTAACATCGGTTAATCATAAATATATCAGCAATACATTGTTGCAGTTCACAAACATAACCTTTTCAAGTGAGCGTGTAATATGATCGCCCACTTATGAGCTACGCTAAGTCAGCTGACCATTTGTAGCACATATATACATACATGCAAATATGTATATTATACTTTCTCTCCCGATTATGCTGATAAGACAAAATATGTATGAAGCCGCTCCGCTGCTGGCGTCACCGGTAGCGCAGCTATGCGGTCTTAGCCATAAAAATATATTGATTAAAACATTAAAAAAACTAAAGTCAAACGGCACAGACGTGCGTGTGTATTAGACATCATGAATCTATTGCATTCACCATTACAAGTGGTCCGAACTTTATACGATTATGCATATACATGAGCTGCATCGTAAAACTAATAAATGCCGAGTTAGGTGAAGATATCTTGATAAACAAAACTCTTTCGAATGCAACAACTTAATTTTTGCCGATCTTTCCTATGGCAACTGTTTGATATAGTGGTCACATCTTAATAGGATTCTGCATATATACGAGGAGCATCGTAAAACTAACAAATGTCGAGTTTGGTCAAAAAATCTTGATAAATAAGAATTTTTTTCATACAACAGCTTAATTCGTTCCAATGGCAACTATATGATTAAGTAGTCCAAGCTTTATATGATTTTGCAAGTACATGAGCTGCATCGTTAAACTAATAAGTGCCGATTTAGGTCAATATATATATATAGATAAACACAAAATTTTTTCATACAACAAATTAATTTTGGACCGATCGTTCCTATGGGAACTGTATAGTGGTCCGATCTTAATAAAATTTTGCATATAAATGAGGAGCATAATAAAACCAATAAATTCAGAGTTTGGTCAAGTACTCAGGATAAATAAAAATGTTTTTTATACAACAACTAAATTCACAACCGATCGTTCCTATGACAACTGTATGATAGTAAAACATACATAAACATAGTAAAATTAAACGAGAAAGAAGGGCTGTCTTCGGCACGCCAAAGATCTAATAGCCTTGCAGACCTAACCTTTTCATAATGCTCATAGTGCTTTGCCTCTATCTAAGAAGTACCGGGACAAAATGTTTTTTCATACAACTTAATTTTCGACCGATCTATGACAGCTATATGATATAGTGGTCCGATCTTTATAGGATATTGCACATATATGAGGAGTAAAGTAAAACTAATAAATGCCGAGTTTGGTCAAGTTATCTTGAAAAACATAATGTTTTTTCATACAAAAACTTAATTTTCGACCGATCGATCCTATGGCAGCTATATGATATAGTGATCCGCTCTTAAAAAGATTTTGCGTATATATGAAGAGCATAGTAAAACTAATAAATGCCGAGTTTGGTCAAGATATCTTGAAAAACAAAATTTTTTTTCATACAAAAACTTAATTTTCGACCAATCGTTCTTATGGCAGCTATATGATATAGTGGTCCGATCTTTATAGGATTTTGAATATATATGAGGAGTAAAGTAAATCTAATAAGTGCCGAGTTTGGTCAAGATATCTTGATAAGCAAAATGTTTTTTCATACAAAAACTTAATTTTCGACCGATCGTTCCTATAGCAGCTATATGATATAGTGTTCCGATCCAGCTGGTTCTCACATGTGCAACAGAAAGAGGGAGTTCTGCAAAGTTTCATTAAGATAGCTTTAAAACTGAGGGACTAGTTCGCATAGAAACAGACAGACGGACAGGCGGACAGACGGACATGGCTATATCGACTCGGTTGTTGATGCTGATTAAGAATATATATACTTTATGGGGTCGGAGATGTCTCCTTCTATGCGTTACACATTTCACGACAAAATAATAATACCCTCTGCAAGGGTATAAAAATGCCAAGTTTGGTCAAGTTCCATTAAACAACTGAACTTTCCACCGATCGGTTCAATGGCAGCTATATAATATTGTGATCCGATCTTAATAGGATTTTTCATATATATGAAGAGCATAGTAAAACTAATAAATATCGAGTTTGTTCATAATATCTTGTTAAACAAAAATGTTTTTCGTACAACTTAATTTTGGACCGTTCGTTCCTTTGGCAACTGTATACATATATATGAATAAAACTAATAAATGAAAAGTTTGATTATGATATCTTGATAAACCAAAATGTATTTTTATGCAACAACTTAATTTTGGAAATAGATCATAAAGATAGGTTAAAATCAATATTTATTTGTTGGCTGGCTCGAGGTCCGTGTTTGTTAAAACAAACAATGAAAAACAATTTTATTCAATTCTCTTCCGATATATTTCGGTTGCACATCGGCAAACCGTCTTCAGGGCACTAACACCAAGATACAAAAAACAATTAACAATTATAATACAATAAATTAAACATTATTTCGAACATTTTACATACATTATTTTACACGTCTGCGCTTTTTGACGTGGAGATTGTTACTGAGGTTGTTTGACTGTTTAAGAGGTGTCTGTACAAGTGAGCGCAATTTTCTGTGTCTGTCTTGTAGTTTAGTCGTTTGTAGGTTGGTGTGTTAATTATGTGTAGCATTTCCAATGTGTGTCGCTTGTTATAGTGTTGTTCTTGTTGTAAGATTGTTGTTTCATCAAAATTTGGTGTGTGGTTGCTTCTTATACAATGGGTCATAAGTGCTGTTTTCTGTATATTATTTTGATGTCTTAGTTTGAAGTCCGATTTATGTTGACTTCAAACTAAGACATCAAAATAATATACAGAAAACAGCACTTATGACCCATTGTATAAGAAGCAACCACACACCAAATTTTGATGAAACAACAATCTTACAACAAGAACAACACTATAACAAGCGACACACATTGGAAATGCTACACATAATTAACACACCAACCTACAAACGACTAAACTACAAGACAGACACAGAAAATTGCGCTCACTTGTACAGACACCTCTTAAACAGTCAAACAACCTCAGTAACAATCTCCACGTCAAAAAGCGCAGACGTGTAAAATAATGTATGTAAAATGTTCGAAATAATGTTTAATTTATTGTATTATAATTGTTAATTGTTTTTTGTATCTTGGTGTTAGTGCCCTGAAGACGGTTTGCCGATGTGCAACCGAAATATATCGGAAGAGAATTGAATAAAATTGTTTTTCATTGTTTGTTTTAACAAACACGGACCTCGAGCCAGCCAACAAATAAATATTGAAATATGGAAAGGTCGCCAGAGCCATCAATAGATAGGTTAAAATCTTTAATTCATAAAGGACACAGAAGAAAACTGAATTATACAAGGTATGCAAAGATATACAGACACATATATATATATACAGTCACGGACAAAAGTATTGGCAATTGTGGTGTTGTCAACTTAAAATTCGAAATTTGAGAATAACCAACTTATTATTTTATTGAAATATATTTTTTTTATGATCTTTTAAATATCTAACTCACTTAAAAGTATTAAAAAAGGAGCATTTTTTGTTGCTTCAAGCCTTACAAATAAAAAACAAAAAATATGATAATTTTCATAGGGACAAAAGTATTGGCAAAAACTTAAATAATTGTGTTAAAATTTAAAAAAATAAAACATGAGATAAAAATTAATACTTAGTCTGTAATACTGTAATTAAGTTTTACACGTTTTTTTTTTCACTTAACGGCTACTTTTGTTGAGTACATTCAGATTTGCTTCCCGAATATGAACTGATTTATCTAACTGTTGCGGTCGCTTAGCAAACTTCGCTTTGAGAGAGTTTGAGTCAAAATTGAGTGAAGTTTGAGCTGCGTCAGCAATTATGCGTGGGATAGTGCTCTGATGGGAACATTGACAGTGGCGTGATATTTAGGGTGAATTGTTTATGTCTACCAAAGGGGGACAGTTTGATCTTGACCAATGTCGATGTTATCACCAGGCTCTTTGTTTACAATATTAGAAATGTTTATACTTGTGCTTATGCTTATGTGCTAAGTTATGTTAAAGGGTGGGTGCGACTATGGATATGTCACTCCCCCAACCATTAGAAAAGTGCCTGTCCTCAGGTGTTTAAGTTTGGATATAGTGTAACATTTTCTTCTTTTACAATTGGTGTATCTCCTATTATTGTAGGTGTTTCTTCTACTTTGGGTTTTTTATATTTTATAATTAATTTCTTAGGTATGCTTTTGAACTTATATGTCAAATACAGTGTTAAACTTATTAATATGATTACAAATATGGTTATTGTAATTATCTGGAATACAGTGTTAAATTTTGTATGTTCATTTATAATTTGTTTCGTTTGTACAAACGAAAGTGGTTCTAATTTTATAACATCATTGCTTACGTAAATGCTTTGAGTATAATCTAACATATTGTTTGAAATTGAAATTTTATTAATTTGCGGTGAACAATTAAAGATTTTTATTATTTTGTTTCCTTCTATTGTTATTTCGTTATTTATACAATTGTGATTTAATATAGTTTTTGGTAAATTCCAAGTTAAAATAATATTTGGTTCTACGTAGTTGATTTGAAAATTTTGCAAAATTTTAGTATAACTACATTCTGATGTTATTTGGTTTAAAATTCCTGTCAAACATTCATTATTAATTAATTTTTTTGTTTCTTTGCTATAAACTTTTTTATCTTGGGTAAAATATTTTTCATGAGCTATTTCTGTCAAAATGTTATTATTATCATCCGGGTATGGAATTATTCGAATACCGGGCTTTTTATTATTTCTCGAGGAATATGGGATATTATCAGTATTTCGTTTGTATCTGATTTAAACCAAGTGGAAGTTTTTGTATTCAACAATTTCTCAGAATTAACATGCAACAAATAGTCATGTTTAAGTAATTTTGGGTTAAAAATGCCTAATCTTGTGAGCTGCATTCCCATCTCAATGTCTTCTATATATTCTGTAAAGTGTTGTAAGTTAAATATAAGGATATCTCTTTTCTTTCCTTTTTGTTTCTCTTGATCTAGTTCGTTCCAAATAAGTATTTATATACTGTTCCTACTATGTTAACTAAACCTCTTTTGCTGCGTTTGGCTATTTTTAAGCCGTTTATTTCTCTGTTTAATTTTTCTACTAGGTATTCGATTTGTATAAGGTTATTGAATTCTTTACTTTGTTCAATTAAATTGTTAAAAGTTTCTTCGGTTTTTGTTATATTAACCGTTAAACAGTGGAATTCGTAATCTGTCGGAATGTCTATGGTTCCTGTTTTAAATATGATATAGCCGTTATGGGCTTTGATAGGATTAATTTCAATACTTTGTGCATTTATATGGTTTACAGTTATTAATAGTAATATTATAATAATTAGTTTAAGCTGGTGCTTGTAATTTTTGATCGCTGTCTGTTGTTGACCTGTAATTGTTATATTTGCTTTGATTAGTCTTCTTTTTCTTTTTGAATTTGGTTTTGTAATGTGTTATTTTCCTGCCTCTGTTAGTTTCCTCAAAATGTTTGTCGTCGATTTGTCTAAGTTCTCCTGTTTTCTTGAACGGGGTTGTCGTCTTTGATTTAACTAATGGTGAATGTTTGTATCTAGTGTCAATTTCATAATTTGTTCGTTTTTTGTTGAGGTTATTTATTAGTTTTTCTTTATTATGAATGTCATACTCTGGTGTACCTGCGTATATGAATATGTCCGCTGGTGTTCTGTTAGTCGTTTTGTGCTTTGTTTTATGACTGTACGTGTAGAGTATAGTTTCAAATTTTGTAAGTTTTTTTTCGACGTCTGAGTCGCTGTTAATGATTCTTAATTTTTCGTTAACTGTCTTATAAAATCTTTCTACGTCGGATATACAATTTTTACTAGTGGTTATATTAATATTTACTGCTTCTGATTTTAGCCATAATTGTAAAGCTGTGCACATAAAAGCTGACTCTTTATCTGCTTTTATTTCGATGGGTTTACCCATTTGGTTGAACACTTGTAATATAGCTCGTTTGGTTTCTAGCCAGTCTCTACTTTTTATTTCTATTAATGATGCGAATTTTGAATAGATATCAATGCAAGATAAAAATTGTTTATCTCCTACTATGTAAAAATCCATTACATATTTTTCTCGGATATTAGCGATTTCCGGAGTTATTTCGAAAGTTAATTTTATATCTCTGTATTCTGTTTTTGCGATGATGCAAATCTCACATTCATTTATTAGATTTTGAATTAAATTTTGATAATCTGGGAAATAGTGAGTTTCCTTGAAACAATTGATAGTTTTTTCAATTCCTGGATGTAATAATTCTTTGTGCTTTTTTAATATTAGTTCTTTGAATTCTGCGTATGTTTGAAGGTCTATTAATTTTGTATTAGTTTTCATTGCCTTTGTTGAATTATACGGACTTATTATTTCTAAGTAGGCTTCTTGAAAAATTGGAAAATCTGCTTCGTTGTGTAAGTATAGCACACTTTGTGCATAAGTATTCTTTTATTAATTCTTTGGCATGCGTATTAGTCATGTCTTTGTACGTAATTTTTATGTTGGTTTTGTGAAAGTAATTCGTAACTTTTGTTTCGTTCTCAGTTTCTTTTTCAAATTCTATTTGTCGATTATAATAACTAAGTGGTCTTTCTGTGATTTGTAAATGGTTACTGATGTCTTCTTGAGCACTATGTATTGTTGCTCTTGTGCTAATTGTATCTTCGCCTAAGAAGTTTTCGTTGAATTGAATTCTGGACAGAGCATCTGCCACATAAATTTCTTTTCCTGGGACGTATTTAATTTGGAAATCAAACTCATTTAGCTTGATTTTCCATCTTTGTAATTTCATGTTAGGTTCTTTCATGTTATTTAACCAGACGAGTGGTCTGTGATCACTAAGGATTTGAAATTGTCGACCAAAGAGATAGGACCTAAAATATTAAGTGGCCCAATCGATTGCTAATAATTCTTTTTCAATCGTTGAATAATTTAACTCATGCTCGTTGAGAGCTCTACTTGCATAGCATATAGGCTTATGCTCTTGCGAAAGGACGGCCCCTATTGCCATATTACTCATGTCTGAAGTTAACGAAAATGGTTTTTCGAAGTTAGGGTATATTAAAATTGGGTGGGATGTTATGAGTACTTTAAGCTTTTCAAACGCTAGTTCGTAGTCTCTGTCTTTTATATTGATTTTTGCTCCCTTTTTAATTTAAGTGTTAATGGTTTTACTATATTAGCGAAATTTGATATAAATTTCCTATAGAAACCACATAATCCTAGAAATGGGGTTTTTGGAATTGGGAATTTGACAATTGCTTGTATCTTGTTTGGATTTGGTTTTATACCCTCAGTTGTGATGATGTGACCGAGAAATTCAGTTTCTTTTCTCATAAACTCGCATTTATCCAACTGTAGTTTTAAGTTAGCTTGTCTAAGCTTCTTAAATACCTTTTGTAGCGACAAAATGTGTTCCTCCAACGAAGTGGCAAAAATAATAATGTCGTCTAAGTAGACCAGACAATCCTTAAAAATTAAATCTTCTGAGATTGTTCATACAACGCTGGAACGTTGCAGGTGCATTCTTAAGACCAAATTCTCTGAGCATCTCCTGTGACTTGCAATTCGATGGCTCCGTATAAGATGCTGTGTTGTCTAACATCTCGGGTTGGATAGAGGTGTAGGATGTAATCTATCCTTTTAATGAAGGCGTTTAGTTGATCCGTTGATCCGTCAAAGCTTGGCACCTGTCTAAGTTGTGAAAGGGCCTGGTTGGGGTGTTGTTCTGATAATTCCATTGTCATCTTGGTGTAATACACTTTTTTTTTCGTTAGATGATTTTCTTTGTTTTTGAATAGTTTTGAGTTTGTAGGTGTGAACTTTATTGTTCTTTGATTTTGCACTTTTATTTTAGATTATAGTTTGTGATGGATTATTGTTTAAATGTTTTTTTTTTTTTGTGTGTGTCTGCAAAGCCAGTCGTTATTAACTGTAGTAGCTTTATTGTCCAAAGGGTCAATATTATTAGGCTACTAGTGACCCGAAGGTTCTTGTTGCGGATACGTATTCGAGAAAATGTTTATTACACTCCGACAACACTTTCGGTCGCGATTGTGCGTTAGATCTGGGAATTAATTATCGTTTAGCGATCTTTACTTTTTCCCGACGTATCCGACGTACCGGCTGCGCCAATTAAGTTTTACACGTTAGGTTACTATAAAAAAATAGATTTCAATTTATTATTTTCACTTAACGGCTACTTTTGAGCACATTCAGATTTGTTTCACGAATATTAACTGATTTATCTAACTGTTGCGGTCGCTTAGCAAACTTGGCTTTGAGAGAGTTTGAGTCAAAATTGAGTGAACTTTGAGCTGCGTCAGCAATTATGCGTGGGATAGTGCTCTGATGGGAACATTGACAGTGGCGTGATATTTAGGGTGAATTGTTTATGTCTACCAAAGGGGGACAGTTTGATCTTGACCAATGTCGATGTTATCACCAGGCTCTTTGTTTACAATACTAGAAATGTTTATAATTGTGCTTATGCTTATGTGCTAAGTTATGTTAAAGGGTGGGTGCGACTATGGATGTCACTATATATATATAAATATATATATATATATATATATTAAAAAAAAATAATTAAGAGGTTCTAATCGGGAACTCCAGACAAGGGGATACCCTGAACCCTCTTGTTCCAACATCAAATGCATATAGTATGGTGACTCTAGCTCTTATTAGTTACCAAACATGCTCAAAAACAGGATATCGATATCGATTTTTATGGATTGCTTGGAAACGGAGTAAGTTATCGATTGTCAAAAACAAACTCGATCTGCGCGGCCACTAGGACCACATACTTCTAAAATGTCAAGTATCTAGCTCTTATTGGTTCTGAGATCCTTGCGTTCATACATACGGACAGACGGACAGACAGACAGACGGGCATGGCTAGATCGACTCGGCTATTGGTGCTGACCAAGAATATAAACACTTTATTGGGTCGGAGATGCTTCCTTCTGCCAGTTACATACATTCGGATTTTGCACAAATACAATATACCCTTATACCCATTTTTAATGGGTTAAGGGTATAAAAATGTTAAAATACACTTTATACATTACAATTAAAATAAATCTTTAAATTTCAAAAAAAAAATTGTAATATAAAATAATGTTTAAGTAAAATAACTCCACTTAGTTACGTTATTTTACAAAAGGAGGGAGATGTAGTATGTGCATATATTGAGGGTAAGCTGTACCAATAAAGTAACATCGGTTAATCATAAATATATCAGCAATATATTGTTGCAGTTCACAAACAAAACCTTTTAAAGTGAGCGTGTAATATGATCGCACACTTATGAGCTACGCTAAGTCAGCAGTCCCACGCTGACCATTTGTAGCACATATATACATATAGCAAATATGTTATTATACTCTCTGTCCCAATTATGCTGATAAGACAAAATATGTATGAAGCCGCTCCGCTGCTGGCGTAACCGGTAGCGCAGCTATGCGGTCTTAGCCATAAAAATATATTGATTAAAACATTAAAAAAACTAAAGTCAAACGGCACAGACGTGCGTGTGTATTAAACACCATGAATCTATTGCATTTACCATTACAAGTGGTCCGAACTTTATACGATTTTGCATATACATGAGCTGCATCGCAAAACTATTAAATGTCGAGTTAGATATCTTGTAAAAACAAAAAAGTTTTGTATACAACAAATTAATTTTGGACCGATCGTTCCTATGTAAACTATATGATATAGTGGTCCGATCTTAATAAGATTTTGCAAATAGGTGAAGAGCATAGTAAAACTAAATGAGAAAGAAGGGCTATCTTCGGCACGCAGACCCAACCTTTTCATAATGCTCATAGTGCTTTGCCTCTTTCTAAGAAGTACCGGGAAAATAGTAAATGCCGAGTTTGGTCAAGATATCTTGAAAACCATAATGTTTTTTCATACAAAAACTTAATTTTCGACCGATCGTTCGGCAGCTATATGATATAGTGGTCCGATCTTAATAGGATTTTTCATATATATGAGGAGCTAAGTAAAACTAATAAATGTCGAGTTTGGTCAAGATATCTTGAAAAACAAAATGTTTTTTCATACAAAAACTTAATTTTCGACCGATCGATCCTATGGCAGCTATATGATATAGTGGTCCGATCTTAATAGGATTTTGCATATATATGAAGAGCTTAGTAAAACTAATAAATGCCGAGTTTGGTCAAGATATCTTGATAAACAAAATGTTTTTTCATACAAAAACTTTATGTTCGACCAATCGTTCCTATGGCAGCTATATGATATAGTGGTCCGATCTTTATAGGATTTTGCACATATATGAGGAGTAAAGTAAACCTAATAAATGCCGAGTTTGGTCAAGATATCTTGAAAAACAAAATGTTTTTTGATACAAAAACTTAATTTTCGACCGATCGTTTTCATGGCAGCTATATGATATAGTGGTCCGATCTTAATAGGATTTTAAATATATATGAGAAGTAAAGTAAACCTAATAAATGCCGAGTTTGGTCAAGATATCTTGATAACCAAAATGTTTTTTCATACAAAAACTTTATTTTGGACCAATTGTTCCTATGGCAGCTATATGATAGAATGGTCCGATCCAGCTGGTTTTCACATATGTGCTACGTGCAACAGAAAGAGGGAGTTCAAAGTTTCATTAAGATAGCTTTAAAACTGAGGGACTAGTTCGCATAGAAACAGACAGACGGACAGACGGACATGGCTATATCGACTCGGCTGTTGATGCTGATCAAGAATTTATATACTTTATGGGGTCGGAGATGTCTCCTTCTATGCGTTACACATTTCACGACAAAATTATAATACCCTCTGCAAGAATATAAATATCTCAACCAAACGCGGCATTTACAAGCATTACTATGCTCCTCATGTATATGCAAATTTCTATTACGATCGGATCACTATATCATATAATTGCCATAGGAGCGATCGGTTCTAAATTTAGTTGTTGTATGAAAAACATTTTTTTTTATGAAGATAATTGACCAAACTCTGCATTTATTAGTCATACTCTGCTCCTCATATATATGCACAACCCTATAAGGATCGCACCACCATTTTATTCAGCTGCCATAGGAATGATTGCGCAAGAACTAAGTTGTTTAATGGAACATTTCACAGTATCTTGACCAATGTTGGCATGTATTAGTTTTACCGTGCTCCTCATATATATGCAAAATCTTATTAAGATCGGACGACTATAATATATAGCTGCCAGATGAAGGATAGGTCGAAAGTTAAATTGTTTTAAGAAATATTTTTTGCTTATCAAGATAATTTAACTAAACTCGGCATTTATAAGTTTTTCTATGCTCCTCAGGTATATGCAAAGTTCTATTAGGGGCGGACCACAATATCATACAGTTATCATGGGAACGATCAGTTCGAAAGTTAAGTTGTTTTAACAACCATTTTTTTATTTATCAAGATATCTTAACCAAATTCGGTATCTATTAGTTTTACGGTGCTCCTCATATATATTCAAAATCCAATTAAGATCGGATCACTATGTCATATAGTTGCCATTGGAGCGATCGGTCCAAAATTAAGTTGTATGAAAAACATTTTTTTTATCAAGGTAATTGACCAAACTCCGCATTTATTTGTTTTACGATGCTCCTCATATGTATTCAAAATCCTATTAAGATCGGATCGATATATAATACAGTTGCCATAGGAAAGATCGGACCAAAATTATGCTGTTGATGATAAAAATGTTTGTTTATCGGGGTATTTTGACCAAACTCGGCATTTATTTGTTTCACTATGCTGCTCATATATATGCACAATCCTATTAACATCGGATCACTGCCATAGTAACGATCGGTCGTTGTTGTTGTCGTCGTCTAAGTTGTTTAATGAAACATTTCTTCAACATCAAACACGTAGTGGATGTCGGTTCTGATCGTGTCGTTTGTAAATTAGCAGAGGTCGCTCGGACTATTAGAATATTTAAACAAATTAGACTCAGTCAATACCAATAAAAATAAGCTTGGCGCGCATGTATCATTTTTTAATTTTCTATATTGAAGGCTACATCTAAGCCGCATGCAAGTTCTTTTAAGTTAATTTATCAATCGATAATAAACAACATGACGCTGATGTAAATTGCGAAGTTTCGAAATAACAGCTTGCCATACGGCGACGTGCGCGGAAAACACTGAAGGCTCAATGCAGAACTTCAAAATGTTGTGAAATTCGTGACAGCAGAGGCAGGAAACGAAAACGGCAAAACGAAGAGGCTTATGCATCGTGGTGTGGATAGTTAAGCAAAGCCAATTCGTATTAGAGACGGGAGCAGCGTTCGGATAGCAACGAGAATCAGCGAATTGAGTTTTCATTTATCTGAAATAACACAAAAAGCTATATCGATATTGTGCGAAAAATGTATGCAGTTGCATTTTGCATGTTAGAAATAAGCTACTGATAATTTTATAGCAATAAGATCTTAAAATTTCAACTTTTAATATTTATAATATCGGTGCAGTTGTATCGATGCACGTCAATGAGATAATGGTATCTCGGATTTGCGACTAAAATTATCTCAAATTGGTTGGCAGACGAACGGTGTAAAACGCGACATACAAAACAGATTGTTACTTTATTAAGGCCACTACGACGAGGAAGACGATGATGAGTCTGTTATAACCCAGTACAGATTGTTGCACCAAATGAAGGACGAACTGAAAACAGAAGACCAAGAGTTGGTCGTACACAAACAGACGGGATCAACCAGATGAGTCGACCGAAAAGCCAAAAAACTGTTTTAAGTACGGAGACGGTTATCATTTTAAAAAAGACTGCAAAAAAAGTTCAATCAATTATTTTAAATGGGGACAGCCATGGCATCGCACTGCAAGCTGCAAAGTTCAAATTGCGATAAAATAGAAAATTAGCCTAAGCCCCCATAGTGTTCAAAATATGAAAGAGATCAGAACGTCGACTAGCTGTTTACTTCCCCAGGATTTGACCTCAAACAGATTATGTATGCAGATGTGAAAATTTAAAGTTCTGGTCGATAGAGGTGCCGATTTGTGTTCACTTCGCAGAATCATATTGTTAAAACTTGAAGGTTTAAGAGTAAGTGGCCTTGCAAAATGTCAAACAGGCATCGAGGTCATGCATAACCGGAAGCATTACCGGAAGTATTACCATTACCATCACCCGTCATCATCGACATGATTGAAATGCAGATAGAGTTCCACATTATACCAGATGAGGACATTAAGTTTGAAGCAATTTTGGGAAGAACTATTTTTGCACATATTGACATGCAGGTCACTAAAAACGGAACACTGTTTGTTCGCGGAATCGTCGACAATCACATTAAAATTGATTGGAAGCCGCAAGTGCAGTCAGTACGTTCTTCTTGCGCATAATTGCTTTCGGAATTATAGGGTTTTTGCATGACAGGTACAGAGAATGAAGAAATTATGGAGAATATATATCTGTCCCATCGCAGTCAGCGGTATGTAAGCAAGGTTAGGAATATGATACAAGGTTATCAACCGCAACGAAATTTTAAATGCGCCCGTCAAAATGAAAATAGCTTTAAATAACGAAGTTCCAGGTAGAAGAATGGCTAGCCCAGAAGTGGTTTTGGCTGCAAAGAAAAATGGGCAGAAACGATTATGTTGCGATTACAGGAAGCTTAATGAAAAAATTGTTTGAGATAATTTTCCAATGGCACACATGGACACAGTATCTGGCCTTTACCACACTTGATTTGACCAAAAGTTTCTTTCACATCCCAGTAGATGGAGATTCGCAAAAATACACTTCTTTTGGTTCTTAGACCGGTCAGTATAAATTTTGGGAATTTCAAGCTCCCCAGCAGTATTTATGCGACTCATTCTGACTGTTTTGGGCGACTTCGTTAAGAGCAAAGACGTAGTTGTATACATGGATGGCGTTATCATTCTAAGTAAGGACGTAAACGAAGGGGTACAGAAACTAAGTAGAGTTCTGACAGTGGCTGCAAAGAATGGATTGCGCATAAGTTGGGCCAAGTGCCAGTTGTTGCAAACAAAAGTACAGTTTCTGGGACACATAATTGAACACTACTCGATAGTGGTTTTTTTCCTCATACCAAGAGATAAAAAAGCTATTCAAAGATGTCTTGGAGTCACGTTATATTTCCGAAAATGTATTGAGGGGTATTCTGTTATTGTTAAAACACTATCCGACTTGTTACGCAAGGACTCCAAGTTTGAATTCAATGATCAACAACAGGTTGCACTTGAGCAGTTAAAAGTTGCTTTGAGCAGCAAACCGGTTTTGCAGTTATATAGTCCGCGCTTAGAAACAGAAAGAGATACAGATGAGTCGAAATGGGGCTTTGGGGCAACTATGTTGCAAAAGAGTTTTGAAGATGGTTTAAATCATCCAGTCCAATACATGAGTCGTAAGACTAAAGCTTGGCCAAAACAAGTACCCAGCCTACGATCTGGAAGTTCTTGTAATTATAAAATCTTTAACTAAATGACTTGTTTATTTGTTGGAAATAAAATTCAAAATAGTCACGGCAATGTGCTTGCAGGACTATGATTATATAATAGAACACAGATCAGGTTCAAAGATGTTAAATGCTTACCTATACTATCGTACACTGGTTAAAAGAAGTGCAATTAGCAGGCAAATGAAGGCTATTATAGAAAATAGAGAGCTCATTGTAGTACCAGCCCAACTGGAAAATGATATTATATTGATAGCGCACGAACAAGGTATTTTTTTGCAAAAAGACTTAGTTGGGCGAACGTATTTCATTCCAAAAATGAATGAAAAAGTAGCATGAATTGTTGACAGTTGAATAGAGTGCATTATTGTTAACAAGAAATTTGGGAAGCGAGATGGGTATTTAAAGCCTATAGATAAGGGCGAGAGACCCTTATTGATTTACCACATTGACCACATTAGGACAATGGAGTTAGCTAAAAAGCTGTACAATGATATCTTTGTGGTGGTCGTTTGGTTGTTCTCTAAAGCACAGGTATAGTTTAAATCATATAGAGCCTGGAAGTACAAGCTACGAACTTCGGAAATCCTTTACGAATAGAGTCATATAGAGGTGCTGCATACACGTCCCATTTATTTCGTGAATATTGTGAGAGTCGAAATATTCAACATTTAACAATTGCAACCACGTGACAATGGGCAGGTAGAACGCATGCACAAAATTATAGTACCGATGCTATCAAAGTTGAATCAAGGAGATGCAGGTGCCTGGTACAAACACATAAGTAAAGTTTACTAAATCATAAATTGTGTAGAGCTGCGAAGCACTAAAGTAGTCACCTTTCAAGATACAAACTGGAATGGATATGCGTATAAGTAACGAGCCAAACTTAACAGAATTTGTAATGCAGTCGTTAATTCAGAGTTTTACGAGGAACGTGAAATTGTTAGAGACGAAGCTCGTGAAAATATTAGGAAAATACAGGAATATAATAAAAAGACTTTCGACTCTAAGAGAAAACCAGTCAGACAATATCATGTTAATGACATGGTAGATATAGAGTGTACGTAATACGGCATAGGCTTAAAACTCCAGGGAAAGTATTTCGGACCATTTAAATTTGTAAATGTAAATAAGCACTGAAGGAACGACGTAGAAAAAATGTCAGACAGAAGGCCCGTGTAAGACGTTGACAGTGGCAGAGTTTATGAAACCATGGCTTGACAAATCTTAGGCGAATTGTCCGTCAGGACAGCCGAATTTAGGATATGATAATCAACGTCAAACACGTGGTGGCTGTGGGCTCTGATCGTGTCGTCTGTAGCAAAGGTCACACGGACTTTTACAGAATGTAAACAAATTAGACTCAGTAGTTACCAATAACTCATAAGCTTCGCACGCACGTATAATTTTGTAAATCTTTAATGTTGAAAAATACATCTAAGCCGTATTCATGTTCTCTTAAGTTAATTTAACAATGAATAATAAACATTTTTAATAAAACAACGTTGAACATTTGAGTTATACTGAAACCTGGGATCGTATAAATTGGGGGCTCGTCCGGAATTCTTGAGATAATTGACAAATAAAGAATGAATGCAGGGCTGTGTATTATATAGGCATAAGTTGCATAAACATACGTGTGATGGCGGTGGTAAAGTATGACGCTGATGTAAATTGCGAAGTTGCGAATTAGCAGTTTGCTATAAGGAGATGTGCGAGGAAAACGCAGAAGGCTCAATGCAGAATTTCAAGGCGTAGGGAAATTCGGTGACAGCAGAGGCAACGTTGGAGTGCGAAGACACAGCAGCCAAGTGCAGAATTTCAAGGTGTTGTGAAATGCGGTGACGGCAGAGGCAACGAGCAGAAGCAACGAGTAAAAGCAACGTGCAGCGAAAACGGCAAAACGACGAAAGCAAGAGGCTTATGCATCGTGGTGTGGTGATTTAGAAACGGGAGCAGCGTTAGATAGTCGACAGCGCGAATAGCAACAAGAAGCAGCGTATTGAGATTTGCTTATTCAGAAAGTCGAGTTTTGCATGTTCGAAAAAAGCTACTGATAATTTTATTGCAATAAGATCTGATTAAATTTCAATTCTTTATATTTATAATATTGGTGCAGTTGTATCGATGTAGGTCGATGAGATATAAGTATTAACGCGGATTTGCGACTAAAATTATCTGAGTTAGTTTGCAGACGACCGGTGTAAAAAGCGACTTACAAAATAGATTGTTACTTTATTATGGCCACCACGACGATGGCGACGACGGCGTCAGTTTCGTGTTGTACTTATTGCCTGTTTTGATTCTCTTGCTTTGGTGCTCTCCTGTTATCACCCAGCCCGCAAGGCAATTCTTATTGCAATCATAAACAACATTTCTGTATAAGTCGCTATCCCAATTACTCAGCCCTTTCAGACTTATAGACCCGTTTCAATCACTACGTCCACTTAACGCACAACTGCAGCTCTGCTAACATAAATATCCAGATTCCCGGATCTTACATAAACATAATAGCGCAACCACTTAACATAAATATTCATATTCTCATGCGCCATTCATAACGACCCAGTCTCTAGAGCGCAATTGCTAACGTAAACATGACTCAAAGCGTCTAGCTTACGCAAACCACCCCCGCGAGCTTTTAAAATTTAAGGAAAGAAGCTTTAATAAACACAGCTGATTCCCAGCATAAGATCACCGCGAGCTTTTGAGCTTTAAGAGAATAAGCTTTATAATAACCATAGCTGACTTGCAGCATAAGTTCACAATTGTACTTCAGTTCTAATCTTGGATTCAAATAAATCGGAAGCCTTCAGCCTCCCACTTAAAAAAATATTTTTTTCCAATTAGTCGCCACTAATCGGTTAATTTGCATACACTTGTTTGTGCGTGTGGTCGCTGCATATTTCTGCTTTGGCTCCGCGCACTCACAAATTTTTTTATTGCTTGTCGCTTTTTAAACAATTTTTTTACTTGCTATATTTTTGTGCACCGTTTTCGTTTTGCTGTGCGCTCTCGCAACTTACATACGCATTTAATAATTACGTCGTGCTGTAAGAAACCGTGCACGTTCAAGCAGGCTGACGATTCTGCACTGTCCCAATTTGTTAATTGCTGGCATGCATTGATTTCTCCAGAGTGTATAATTCTGTGAGAAAGCAATTTTAAAAATTGAATAATGTGGCTAAGTAGCTCTCAGGTAATTTTGAATCGAATTTTAAGTTGCTTGGCAATTACAATTACAAATGCGAGTCACCAACCAATCGCCAGTTGGAGTCTCAACTTTTGCAATTGCTCTCTACGTCTGTTCAGATACCCAATGTTGTCTTTATCGCCTTCTCCAAGCGACTGTCCAATTACCCCTGTTTCAACCCCTGTAGTAGTCACAGTAGAGCCCGTTCCTGATCCTGTCCCAGTTATCTAAACTGCCTCAGCCCCGTCAGCTCCTGGCCGCAAAAGTAGACCTGCGCGCAATCTAGCCTAGATTGTTAAAAACAATCATGGTGCCTCTTTACCTTCTCCAACTCCCCTATTACCAGCTCCATAAGCACCTACTTTAACGGTAGTTGCCCCTCGTTTGTGTCTCGACTTTCGTCGGACACAACTTCTGAGTCATTGGCAGCCTATATTACTAACAAATCTTCTGCTAGCGTGTCAATAGCCAAATATAACTTCTCCACCCCTCGTCAAATATCATCATTTCAAATAAATGTTTCACATGATATACTCAATCATTTGGGATCCTAAATTTTGGCCTCCACACATGATTGTTCACGAGTTCAAGCCTAACAAGTAAGTGGTTCTAGTCGGGAGCTCTCGACTAGGGGTTACCCTGAGCCCTCTTCTTCCAACATCAAATGCATATATATATATATATATATATATACTATTTTAGCAGGCACTTGAGATCCTTGCGTTTATACAGGCGGACAGTCGGACAGACAGACAAACGGACATGGCTAGATCGACTTGGCTTTTGTTGCTGATCAAGAATATATATACTTTATGGGGTCGGAGATGCTGCCTGTTACATACATTTGGATTTTGCTCAAGGAATGTAGTTCTCCCTTCTTTATCCATTGCTAAAGCTTTTTAATCTATCCCGTGAAACTTCTATCTTTCCATCTCTTAAGAATCTTATTTCATTCAACATTACAGGGGTCTTGCTAAACTATCCGCTATTCCTAAATTATTTTAACAAATAATCACTTCGAATTCGCTGCATTTCTGCAAATCAGTCCCCTGTTCAACATGGATTCGTACAGAATCGGTCAACTACGACCAATCTGCTTCAGTTTACTTCCTTCGTAAACGATGCTTTCCTTTCGAAAATGCAAACTGATGTCATTTAGACTGATTTTTCTTATTAATTTATCATGTAACGAATACGAAGGCTACCCTGGGCGCGTCTCGCCTAACACTCGTGTTGTGCATTGGGAGCGTACTTCGTCTACGGGTTCCGACTGTGCTCAGGGAAGTGGCGTGGGTTCTTTTGCTCCCTAACACACTCGACGCGTCAAGTATAATAAAGAACAAGTAAGAGTATAAGGGTATATTGTATTTGTGCGAAATCCAAATGTATGTAACAGGCAGAAGGAAGCATCTCCGACCCCATAAAGTATATATATTCTTGATCAGCATCTATAGCCGAGTCGATCTAGCCATGTCCATCTGTCTGTCCGTCAGTCCGTCCGTCCGTCCGTATGTATGTATGAACGCAAGGATTTCAGAACCTATAAGAGCTAGAGACTTGAAATTTTAGATGTAGGTGCTCCTAGTTCCCGCGCAGATCGAGTTTATTTCCGACAGTCGATAACTTACTCCGTTTTCAAGAAATCGATAATTCCAAAAAAATCGATATCGATATCCTGTTTTTAGGGCAATTTTGGTAATAAGAGCTAGAGTGACCAAACTTGACATATAGCTTCTAAAATATAATATATATATGCATTTGATGTTGAAGGAATAGGGTTTAGGGTATCCCCTAGTCGGGAGCTCCCGACTAGAAACTCTTACTTGTTAAACTTGTTCGAATAGGTTTCCCTCCATCTCTTTTGCTTTGGATTAATTCTTATTTAAAAGGTAGGATCCAAAAAGAAATGCTGAGGCTTACTTCCTCTAGACGGGTTCACGTTACTTCTGGTGTTCTTCAAGGTAGTCATCTTAAATCTTTATTCTTTACTTTTATTATAAATGATCTCCCCGTTATAATATCACATGCCCGTGCATTTATGCGGACGATGTCAAACTTTTTCTATCACACACTAATCCCCTACATCATTCTCGTCTACAAGACGATTTGAACGCTATGCAACTTTGGTGTTCGCCCAATCAATTGCATCTTAATTGTATAAAGTGTATGTTTATAAGATTTAATTGTACTACACCTTATCTTGTCAGTTATACAATCGACAATATTCCTTTGAAACGTGTACTAACAGTTAACGACCTAGCCGTTAATTTGATTCTAAACTCTGTTTCAATCTTCACATAGATACCATCGTTAATGAGGGAAAAAGTATACTTGGATTTTCTAAGGAGTTTAACGATCCTTTTATTTCAAAACTTCTGTACATCTCTCTTGCTCGTCCTATCCTTGTATACTGCTCTTCATTTGTTCTCCGCATTATAACAATAGCCAGGATTGTATTGAATCTGTTCAGAAGTAATTTCTGCTTTTTGTCGAACTTTGGTTATACTTTACGAATAGTGTCAGATAGAGGTACTGCATTTACGTCCCATTTATTTCGTGAATATTGTGAGACTCGAAATAATCAAAATTTGATGACTGCAACTTGAGTTCCGCGTGGCAATGGGCAGGTACAACGGATGCACAAAATTAAAGTACCGATGCTATCAAAGTTGAATCAAGGAGATGCAGGTGCTTGGTACAAACACTTAAGTAAAGTGTACTAAATCATAAATAGTGTAGAGCCGCGAAGAACTAAAGTAGTCACCTTTCAAGATATTAACTGGAGTGGACATGCGTATAAGAACTTAAGAGAATTAATGAAGTAGTCGTTAGTTACAGAGTTTGATGAGCAACGTAAAAATGTTAGAGAGGAAGCTTGTAAAATATTATTTAAATACAGGAAGAAAATAAAAAGGCTTTCGACTCAAAGAGAAAACCAGACAGACTATATCAAGTTAATGATATGGTAGCTATTAAGCGTACACAATACGGGACAGGCTTAAAACTTGAGGAAAAGTATTTCGGATCATTTAAAGTTGTGAAAGTTAATAATGACGGAAAGTATGAGGTAGAAAAAATGTCAGATACAGAAGGCCCGTGTAAGACGTTGGCAGTGGCAGAGTTTATAAAAAATGGCTTGACAAATCCGAGGCGAATTGTCCGTCAGGACAGCCGGATGTAGGATATGATAATCAACGTCAAACCCGTAGTGGCTGTCGGTACTGATCGCGTCGTCTGTAAATTAGAACAGGTCGCTCGGACTATTACAGAATGTAAATGAATTAGACTCAGTCGATACCAATAACTCATAAGAATCGCATGCAAGTATAATTTTGTAACTCTTTAAAGTTGGAAATTAATTCTAAGCCGGATTAATGTTCTTTTAAGTTAATTAAACAATCAATAATGAATATTTATAATGAAACAACGATAACGCTGAGCATTTGATCTGTACCGAAACCTGGGATCGTACGTATATATGCAATACCCGTTTAAGATCGTTCAACTATATCATACAGTTGCCATACGGGTGATATCATATAGCTGTCATAGGAACGATCGGTCGAATATTAATTTGTTGTATGAAAAATATTTTTGCTTCTCAAGACATCTGAACTAGGCTCGTCATTTATCAGTTTAACTAGGCTTCTAATATAAATGCAAAATCCTATTCAGATCGGACCACTATATCGTATATATGCAAAATCCCATTGAGATCGGACTACTATATTATACAATTGCCATAGGGACGATGGATCTTAAATGAAGTTGTATGTGCATATATTGAGGGTACACTGTACCAATAATGTAACATCGGTTAAGCATAAAATATCAGCAACACATTATTGCAGTACACATACAAAACCATTTAAAGTTAGCGTGTAATATGATCACCCGCTTATGAGCTAAGCTAAGTCAGCAGTCCCATGCTGACCACTTGTAGCATATATATAAATATATACATATATATACATAAGACTCTCTCTCCCGATTATGCTGATAATACAAAATATGTATGAAGCCGCTGCGCTGCCGGTTACGCTGACGCAACCGGCGCTGGCGTAACCGGCAGCGCAGCTATGCGGTCTTAGCCATACGAATATATCGAATAAAACATTCTAAAAACTAAAGCCAAACGGCACAGACGTGCCCATATATTGAACTATTTGAATCTATTACATTCCGACCGTTACAGTGGCTTGCCGTTTGTGTTAAAAATAAAAAATAATAATAATGAATAAAAATTAAAATGTTGAAATTGTTGTGCGAAAAAAAAAAATTAAAATAAATAATAGTGCATAATGAGAGTACGTTAAAAAACAAAGATTAATTAATAATATGAACAAAAATTGCAATAAACATTGTGCTACATGTCTCATAATTCGAAAGTGACCAGTAACAGAATCTGAATCAACGGCAACACCTGAGAAAACAATTTTAAATTTAACAACAACAGAAGCAACTTAACAGATGACACGAACGAGTAAGCCAAAGACAGCCTGTGCGATGACCAGCACCGGCACCGCCTGAACTCATAGGCCCCGGACAGCAACAGCAGATACCGAGAAGTAAATGAGCAACGTTGGACTGGAAGAGGACAACGCTACACAGATCGTCTTCAACACTTAGATGAGCAGCTTCGCGTTGGTGCGAAACAACGCAAACGGGCTGCATAATTGCGAATGCCCCAATTTGATTTAACATTAAGTTCTAATTTCAAGCCTATGCAGGAACCGCTGCTTGAAAAAACTAACTAACAAATGTGGATGGAGAATTTTTTTACAAAAAAAAAAAAATTAATTGTAAACCGAAACCACTTTCTAAAACATCTAATATTTTCATGTCTCCGGCACTGGGTATCTATATACTCAGCTCCAATAAAATGTGGAATGATAAAATTAAAAAAAAAAAAATCATAAAAATTATCGTGATCTCACAATTAAAACTTAGGAAAAATAAAAACTTTCAATGGAAAACTTTACTTTTCTTTCATGAACGTTAAAAAAATTTTTTTTTTCATTGAATATATATATAAACAAATCAATTACATAATGGGATGGCTTAGTCATTCTAGTGAGGCAAAAGACAATACCGCGAACGTTGTAAACAACGTAAATATAATTGATCACACAAACGATATATAATCGTTGTAGATCCTTTTTTTAATTATCACGATAGTCAGTTTTACAATTTCTGCTTACAATCTATGTTAAGCATAATAAAATTATGAAGAAAATATGCATGGGCAAATAATTTAGATAAGATCTAAAAATGAATAAGGAGAATAGAAATCTGTAACCCACTTATACACTGTTATAAGGCAGAAAGAGCAAAGATACTTTCAACACTACCATATGTCAGGGTAAAATTAACAGAAAAAGAAGACCCATATTTAGGTATAGCAACTTCATGGTTAGTACTCATACAAAAAAAGGAAAAGTCCAGTAAAAGAATGGAATGGAACGAAATTGCGAAACATATCGACGCATTTCAATACAAATTTGATAAATCTTACAAATGCATCAATAAAGATCCAGTAATAAAAGCGGTAACACTAAAAAACCATATAGAAATATTAGTAAGTGAATACAATAATATAAGTTACGTTAGTAAATAGATATGAAAATAAATTCTGAGCACAATGGGGTGTTTAAGGGTAATAAAATCCCTAAACACAAGATTGATTACTGTCACCAATAGGCGACATATTCAGATAAACGTGGCAAAAAGTCTAAATCTTGTGGAGGAGTTTGATTCCGACCAATTGGTCGGTTTAATTAAAAGAATTATACGAATCAATTCAACCAAGCGACGCTGAATCTGATAGTGACATTGAAACTCTAGAAGAATGGAAATGGCACAAAAAGTTGTAGAATTTATCAAGCTAGCCACAACTCTAATACCAGAGTTTGACGTTAAGCCGGAAAATCAACAAAGTTTTCCAAATTCTTTGAATCTATTAGAAACCTTAAAAGGCATATATGAGCATATAGCCATAAGCCTTATAAAAACAAAGCTAAAAGGCTATGCAAGAAATTCAATAAGTATTGAGCAGACGATTGCTGCAATCATCACGCAACTATCAAATGCAGTAAAAAGAGAATCGGTAGAAGTTGTATCTGCTAAGCTTCTAAATCTGCAACAGAAAAATAAAACGGATAACCAATACATCCAAGTGGTGGAAAAACTGGCACAGACCCTTGAAGGCGCCTATATCAGTGAAGGTCTACGCCAATTACTTGCAAACAAATACAGCACTACAACAGCTGTAAAATCTATGACCCAAAATTGTTCAATTGAGAAGGTAAAACCTATCATGCAGGCAGGCACATGCACAAATATGAATGGTGCCGTTTCCAAATTTGTCAATAGTTGCACGGAGATAACTGGTCAAAGTAACACCGTTCTGTATTTTCGACGAAATGCAAACAACAATAATAGAGAAAGCCGAGGTTGTGGCAGAAATTACAACCACAAAAATTATAACCGAACCGGTAACAATAATAATAGCAATAATTACAATAACCGTGGAGAAATACGAGGCAAAATCGTGGAAAAAAACGAGGTAATTCCAAGCAAGGTAATAATAAAACTATGTGAGAGTGGCGCAAAATGCGTCGGAAAACTCTCAGGAACCTTTAGGAAACAACTAGTATATGCAAAGGTTTATTCCATCAATAACAGTCTTAAATATTTGTCACATTTTATAATCATTCAACGGAAAATAAACTCACATTCCTAATAGATACTGGTGATAGATAGATACAGATAATTTTAAAATTGAAGACGATAAAATTTTAAACATCCAAAGTATAGGCCAAGGTGTAATAATATCTCGAGGAACAACTTCAATAGATGTACAATCAACAAAATATATTATTCCACACGAATTTCATTTAGTGGATTCACATTTTTCGTTACCATGTGATGGAATAATCAATTAGATTTCAAACCAAGTGAAGACTGGTTTATAATTAGACCTCAAAATTTAAATTATCCTATTTTTGTTCCGACATTATATAGTGCTGACAACAATACAGTTCTTATGTTCTTCTTCAATAAAATAATACAGTAAATAATTATATATTTGCTCCTAATCAAGAAATATATAATGAAATTTATTTAGCGGCATCCAAACATGTATACATTCGCCTTCTAAACACAACTAATTTCGACCAATTGGTCAAAGTAAACAAAAATCAATATGAAAATTTATGACATTCATAACACTAATCCAGAAATAGAAGCGAACAAGTACTGTCAAAATTAAAGAACAAATTTCCAGAACAATTCAAAAGTCAACTAACAGAATTATGCACCAAGTATAGTAAAGAGCTCGGACCCGAAACCAATAGCGACAAATAATTTTTATAAACAAACATTAAGACTTAAAGATGATGAACCCAATTATATTAAAAACTAAAGAAGTCAGCGTAGCCACGTCGAAGAAATTCAAAATAAAGTAGGGAAATTAATAAATGACAAAATCGTAGAAACGTCTTATTCGAGTATAACAGCCCGCTCTTGTTAGTACCTAAAAAATCATTACCAAATTCGGGAGAAAGGAAATGGCGATTAGTAATTGACTATCGCCAAATCAACAAAAAACTACTTTCTTTTAAATTTCCACTCCCCAGAATTGATAATATTCTAGACCAACTGGGCAGAGCTAAATACTTTTCATGCCTTGACTTATTATCAGGTTTCCACCAAATTGAAATTGAAGAAAATGCAAGAAATAGAACATCTTTTTCAACGAGCAATGGCTCATACCGCTTCACGCGGTTACCATTTGGTCTTAAAATAGCACCAAATTAATTTCAAAGAATTATGACTATAGCATTCTCAGATTTAGAACCCTCTCAGGCATTCATATAGACGACTTAATGGTGATAGGATGTTCCGAAAAACACATGATTAAAAACTTAACTGATGTTTTTAATATATGCAGGAAATATAATCTAAAGTTGCATCCAGAAAAATGTTCATTTTTCATGCATGAATTGACATTCTTAGGTCACAAATGCACTGACAAAGGAGTATAGCCAGATATCCAGTCCCTCATGATGCAATTATTATCGTCGATTTATAAAAAACTTCGCCGATTATTCACGGCACATAACTAGATTATGTAGAAAGAATGTTCCTTTTGATTGGTCAAGTGCATGCCAAAAAGGCATTCCAATACCTTAAAGAAAAGCTTATGCGACCCACATTATTACAATATACTAATTTTCGCAAAGAATTTTGTATTATAACAGATACTAGTAAACAAGCTTGCGGAGCGTTTCGAACTCGTTCATTTACAAAAGGGGAAAGCAATAAGAGGACAACAGAACTAGAGTTAGCGGCAATTCATTGGGCAATTACCCATTTTAGACCAATAATTTATGGCAAACACTTTACTATTAAAACGGATCACAGACCATTGAAATATCTTTTTTCTATGACTAATCCCAGTTCGAAATTAACTCGCATGCGGCTAGAGCTTGAAGAATGCGACTTCACAGTAGAATACCTGAAGGGAAAAGATAATTTCATAGCAGACGCACTTTGGCGTACTAATATAAAATAATCAACCACTTAGTTCAGTTCTTCCAAAGACTTGAAATAGATGTCGGTATATTAAAATTCAGCCAACTCAAAGTGGCACCGAGCGAAAAGAACTTCGAATCAGTTTCAATATATTCTCTATAAAATATGGGCAATAAAATATTAAAATCTTCAAGAGTAGCGCTACACCAGCCGGTGACCCAAATAAACGATGAAAAAGAGATACAACAAATACTGTCTTCATACCATAAAGACCCAATTCTAGGAGGTCATAGTGGCATAACAAAAACGCTAGCGAAAATAAAAAGACACTTCTACTGAAAAAATATGGCACGTCACATAAAAGAGTACGTACGTAGATGTCAAAAATGCCAAATGTCTAAAACAAAGACGCAAAAAACGCCTTTGACTCTCACAGCAATACTTGTGAATGCTTGCGATATAGTGATAGTGAATACAGTTGGTCCGCTACCTAATTCTGAAAATGGCAATGAATACATAGTCACATTATTATGTGACCTTACAAAATATTTAGTAGCCATTCCAATAAAAAGTAAAAGCGCAAATAATGTCGCAAAAGCTATATTCCAAGATTTCATACTCAAGTTTGGTCCAATGAAGACGTTCATCTCGGACATGGGAACAGAATATAAAAACCAGATTTTAACTGAGTATATCAAGAATCTCACCTCTACTGCAAATCATCATCAAACATTAGGGAACGAAGTCGTCGAACATTTTATGAATACATTCGTTCATACATCTCTGCAGACAAAACTAACTGGAATGTCTGTATTTAATATTTCACTTATTGCTTTAACACGACACCATCAGCAATGCATAAGTATTGTCCATACGAACTAGTATTTGGCAGACTACCAAAACAGTTCATAGACTTAAACAAAACTAATTATATAGATCCTATTTATAATTTAGATTACTACATTAAGGAAATAAAGTTTGGATTAGAAATAGCATACAAAACAGCTAGAATTATGTTAGAAAAAACCAAGGCTTAAGGGAAATTAGCATATGATGAAAAAACAAAAAGTTTTGAAATAAAAGTAGGAGATAAAGTACTTATAAGAAACGAAACAGGGCACAAATTAGACCTAGTATATTTAGTAGTATATGGTAGAAAAAATAGAAGATGACATTTTTATTAAAGATAAGAAACAAAAAGTACATAAGGATGGGCTAAAAAAATATATTCAATGAAACGTTTCATGAAAAGACGGGTCTGATCAACCTGAAAAACACAAAAAAAAAATAAAACAAAATTTTTGTTTTATTCTTCTATGTAAATAAAAATAAAGTAAAAAGTAAATTCAAATATATTGTAAAGAAAAATTTGTCGATGAACACAAATGATTAAAAATAAAACCTATTTAATTCATAACGGACACACAAAACAACAACTAAGAGGTTCTAGTCGGGAGCTCCCGACTAGGGGATACCCTGAACCCCCTTCTTCCAACATTAAATGCATCTATATATTCTATTTTAGAAACTATATTTTTTAAGTTTGGTGACTCTAGCTCTTATTAGTTACCAAAATTACCCAAAAAAGAGAATATCGATATCGATTTTTATCGATTGCTTGGAAACGGAGTGAGTTATCGATTATCGGATACAAACAAACGATCCGCGAGGGCACTAGGAGCACCTACGTCTAAAATTTCAAGTCTCTAGCTTTTATAGGTTCTGAGATCCGGATGGACGGACGGATGGACGGACGGAAGGACAGCAGACGGACATGGCTAGAGCGACTCGGCTATTGGAGCTGATCAAGAATAAATATAATTCATGGGGTCGGAATTGCTTCCCTCTGCCTGTTACATACATTTGGATTTTGCACAAATACAATATACCCTTATACTCAATTTTAATGGGTTCAGGGTTTAAAAATGAATTATAAGAGGTATGCAAAGATATATATATATTTAAGTTTAACACGTTAAGTTACTATAAAACGAGAAAGAAGGGCTATCTTCAGCACGCCAAAGATCTAATACCCTTGCAGACCCAACCTTTTCATAATGCTCATTGTGCTTTGCCTCTATCTAAGAAGTACCGGGAAAATAGTAAATGCCGAGTTTGGTCAAGATATCTTGATAAACAAAATGTTTTTTCAGTCAACTTATTTTCGACCGATCGTTCCTATGACAGCTATATGATATAGTGGTCCGATCTTTATAGGATTTTGCACATATATGAGGAGTAAAGTAAAACTAATAAATGCCGAGTTTGGTCAATATATCTTGAAAAACATTATGTTTTTTCATACAAAAACTCGATCCTATGGCAGCTATATGATATAGTAGTCCGATCTTAATAGGATTTTGCATATATATGAGGAGCTTAGTAAAACTAATAAATGCCGAGTTTGGTCAAGATATCTTGAAAAATAAAATGTTTTTTCATACAAAAACTTAATTTTCGACCGATCGGTCCTATGGCAGCTATATGATATAGTGGTCCGATCTTTATAGGATTATGCACATATATAAGGAGTAAAGTTAACCTAATAAATGCCGAGTTTGGTCAAGATATCTTGAAAAACAAAATGTTTTTTCATACAAAAACTTAATTTTCGACCGATCGTTCCCATGGCAGCTATATGATATAGTTGTCCGATCTTAATAGGATTTTGAATATATATGAGGAGTAAAGTAAACCTAATAAATGCCGAGTTTGGTCAAGATATCTTGAAAAACAAAATGTTTTTCATACAAAAACTTAATTTTCGACCGATCGTTCCTATGCCAGCTATATGATATAGTGGTCCGACCCAGCTGGTTTTCACATATGTGCTGCGTGCAACAGAAAGAGGGAGTTCTGCAAAGTTTCATTAAGATAGCTATAAAACTGAGGGACTAGTTTGCATAGAAACAGACAGACGGACAGACGGATAGACGGCTGTTGATGCTGATTAAGAATATATATACTTTATGGGGTCGGAGATGTCTCCTTCTATGCGTTACACATTTCACGACAAAATTATAATACCATCTGCAAGGGTATAAAAATATATTTAAATTTATTATTTTCAATAACGGCTACTTTTTTTGAGTACATTTAGATTTGCTTCCTGAATATGAACTGATTTATCTAACTGTTGCGGTCGCTTAGCAAACTTCGCTTTGAGAGAGGTTGAGTCAAAATTGAGTGAAGTTTGAGCTGTGTCAGCAATTATGCGTGGGATAGTGCTCTGATGGGAACATTGACAGTGGTGTGATATTTAGGGTGAATTGTTTATGTCTACCAAAGGGGAACAGTTTGATCTTGATCAATGTCGCTGTTATCACCAGGCTCTTTGTTTACAATATTAGAAATGTTTATACTTGTGCTTATGCTTATGTGCTAAGTTATGTTAAAGGGTGGGTGCGACTATGGATATGTTACTCCCCCAACCATTAGAAAAGTGCCTGTCCTCAAGTGTTTTAGTTTGGGTATAGTTTAACATTTTCTTTTTTTACAATTGGTGTATCTCCTATTATTGTAGGTGTTTCTTCTACTTTGGGTTTTTTATATTTTATAATTAATTTCTTAGGTATGATTTTTAACTTATATGTTAAATACAGTGTTAAACTTAATATGATTACAATTATAATAATTATAAATTATTATAATTATCTGGAATACATTGTTAAATTTTGTGTGTTCATTTATAATTTGTTTCGTTTGTACAAACGAAAGTGGTTCTAATTTTATAATGTCATTGCTTACGTAAATGCTTTCAGTATAATCCAACATATTGTTTGAAATTTTATTAATTTGCAGTGAACAACTACGGATTTTTATTGTATTGTTTCCTTCTATTGTTATTTTGTTATTTATATAATTATCGTTAAATATAGTTGTTGGTAAATTCCAAGTTATTTGGTTTAAAATTCCTGTCAAACATCAATTTCAATTAATTTTTTTGTTTCTTTGCTATAAACTTTTTTGTCTGGGGTAAAATATTTTTCATGAGCTATTTCAGTCAAAATGTTATTATTAGCATCCGGGTATGGAAATATTTCGAATACGGGGCTTTTTATACCCTTGCAGAGAGTATTATAATTTTTTCGTGAAATGTGTAACGCATAGAAGGAGACATCTCCGTCCCCAATAAGTGTATATATTCTTGATCGGCATCAAGAGCCGAGTCGATATAGCCATGTCTGTCTGTCCGTCTATCTGTTTCTATGAGAACTAGTCTCTCAGTTAATAAGCTATCTTAATGAAATTTTGCAGAAGTCCCTCTTTCTGTTGCACGCAGCACATATGTGAAAACCAGCTGGATCGGACCTCTATATCATATAGCTGCCATAGGAACGAACGGTCAAAAATTAAGTTTTTGTATGAAAAAACATTTTGTTTATCAAGATATCTTGACCAAACTCGGCATTTATTAGTTTTACCTTACTCCTCATATATATTCAAAATCATATTAAGATCGGACCACTATATCATATAGCTGCCATTGGAACGATCGTTCGAAAATTAAGTTTTTGCATGAAAAAACATTTTGTTTTTCAAGATATCTCGACCAAACTAGGCATTTATTGGTTTTGCTTTACTCCTCATATATATGCAAAATCCTATTAAGATCGGACCACTATATCATATAGCTGCCATAGGAACGATTCCAAGTTCCAAATTAAGTTTTTGTATGAAAAAACATTTTGTTTTTTCAAGATATCTTGACCAAGCTCGGCATTTATTAGTTTTAATTTACGTCTCATTTATCTGCAAAATCCTATTAAGATCGGACCACTATATCATATAGCTTTCATAGGAACGAACGTTCAAAAATTAAGTTTTCTTTTTCACGATATCTTGACCAATCTCGGTATTTATTATTTCTACTTTACTCCTCATACATATGCAAAATCCTGTTAAGATCGGACCACTATATCATATAGCTGCCATAGGATCAATCGGTCGAAAATAAATTTTTTGTATGAAAAAACATTTTGTTTTTCAAGATATCTTGACCAAACTCGGCATTTATTAGTTTTACTATGATCCTCATATATATGCAAAATCCTATTAAGATCGGACCACTATATCATTTAGCTGCCATAGGAACGAACGGTCAAAACGGTTGTATGAAAAAACATTTTGTTTATCAAGATATCTTGACCAAACTCGGCGTTTACTATTTTCCCGGTACTTCTTAGATAGAGGCAAAGCACTATGAGCATTATGAAAAGGTTGGGTCTGCAAGGGTATTAGATCTTTGGCGTGCCGAAGATAGCCCTTCTTTCTCGTTATTTCTAGTAATGATACAAATTTTGAATAGATATCAATGCAAGATAAAAATTGTTTATCTCCTACTATAGAAATCCATTTCACATTTTTCTCGGATATTAGCGATTTCCGGAGCTATTTCGAAAGTTAATTTGTATCCCTGTGTTCTGTTTTTGCGATGTTGCAAATCTCACATTCATTTATTATAGCCTTGCAGAGGGTATTACAATTTTGTCGTGAAATGTGTAACGCATAGAAGAAGACATCTCCGACCCCATAAAATATATATATTCTTTATCAGCATCAACAGCCGAGTCGATATAGCCATGTCCGTCTGTCCGTCTGTCTGTTTCTATGCGAACTAGTCCCTCAGTTTGAAAGCTATCTTAATGAAACTTTGCAGAACTCCCTCTTTCTATTGCACGCAGCACATATGTGAAAACCAGCTTGATCGGAGCACTATATCATATAGCTGCCATAGGAACGATCGGTCGAAAATTAAGTTTTTGTATGAAAAAACATTTTGTTTTTCAATATATCTTGACCAAACTCGGCATTTATTAGGTTTTCTTTACTGCTTTTATATGTACAAAATCCTATAAAGATCGGACCACTATATCATATAGCTGCCATAAGAACGATCGGTCGAAAATTAAGTTGTATGACAAAAACATTTTGTTTATCAAGATATCTTTACCAAACTCGGCATTTACTATTTTCCCGGTACTTCTTAAATAGGGGCAAAGCACTATGAGCATTATGAAAAGGTTGGGTCTGCAAGGGTATTAGATCTTTGGCGTGCCGAAGATAGCCCTTCTTTCTCGTTAGATTTTGAACTTAATTATGATAATCTGGGAATTAGTGGGTTTATTTGAACCAATTGATAGTTTTTTCAATTCCTGGATGTAATAATTCTTTGTTTTTTTTTAATACTGTTCGGTCTTATTATTTCTAAGTAGGCTTATTGAAAGATTTGAAAAACTGCTTCGTTGTAGAAGTATAGAACACTTTTCTTTGAACATAAGTATTCTTTTATTAATTCTTTGGCATGCGCGTTAGTCATGTCTTTGTATGTAATTTTTACGTTGGTTTTATGAAAGTAATTCCTCACTTTTGTTTCGTTCTCAGTTCCTTTTTCTAATTCTAATTTTCGATTATAACAATTAAGAGGTCCTTCTGTAATTTGTAAATGGTTACTGTTGTTTTCTTGAGCACTATGTATGGTTCGCCTAAGAAGTTTTCGTTTAATTGAATTCTGGACAGAGCATCTGCCACATAATTTTCTTTTCCTGGGACGTATTTAATTTGGAAATCAAACTCATTTAGCTTGATTTTCCATCGTTGTAATTTCATGTTAGTTTCTTTCATGTTATTTAACCAGACGAGTGGTCTGTGATCACTAAGCAATCGAAATTGTCGACCAAAGAGATAGGACCTAAAGTATTTAGTGGCCCAAACGATTGCTAATAATTCTTTTTCAATCGTTGAATAATTTATCTCATGGTCGTTGAGAGCTCTACTTGCATAGCATATAGGCTTATGCTCTTGCGAAAGGACGGCCCCTATTGCCATATTACTCGCGTCTGTAGTTAATGAAAATGGTTTTTCGAAGGTAGGGTATATTAAAATTGGGTCGAATGTTATGAATAATTTTAGCATTTCACACGCTAATTCGTAGTCTTTGTCATTTATATTGATTTTTGCTCCCTTTTTTAATTTAAGTGTTAATGGTTTTACTATATTAGCGAAATTTGGTATAAATTTCCTATAGAAACTACATTATCCTAGAAATGATTTAATTTCTTTTGGGGTTTTTGGAATTGGGAATTTGACAATTGCTTGTATCTTGTTGGGATTTGGTTTTATACCCTCAGTTGCAATGATGATAAACTCGCATTTATCAAACTGTAGTCTTAAGTTAGCTTCTCTAAGCTTCTCAAATACTTTTTGTAGCGGCAAAATGTATTCCTCCAATGAAGTGGAAAAAATAATAATGTCGTCTAAACAAACCAGACAATCCTTAAAAATTAAATATTCATACAGCGTTGGAACGTTGCAGGTGCATTCTTAAGACATCCGAGTGTACTCGTAATGGCCATGTTTAGTCGAAAATGCGGTCTTGGGTATTGAACCAGGAGTCATTTGGATTTGGTGGAAGCCTTTGACTAGATCAATGGGTGTGAAATATTGACATTTTCCAGGTTTGTCTAATATTTCATCCATGATCGGGTAGGGTATTTATCATTAATAGTTAATTCATTGAGATTGCGGTAATCTATGACTAACCGGAACTTTTGCTTTCCAGATACATTGTTTTTCTTTGGAACAATTATTACTGGTGAGCAAAAAGGGGATTTGGATTTACGTATGATATTTTGTTTAATCATATCGCTTATTTGTTTATTTACTTCCTCATCGTATATTTGAGGATATTTGTATGGACGCTTGTAAATTGGGTCCTCATGTTTTGTTAGAATGTTGTGTTTATTTGTACTAGTGAAAATAGAATTGTCACCTTCCTGGTACTGGATATCACGAAATTCATGTAAAACTCTTTTTATTGTTTCTTTTTCTTCTGAGTTTAGTGGCTCTAGCCTAATATTAATAGCGAAGTTAAATGGTCTGTCTTCTGTTGAGGGTGGATCAAGGCAATCTTGTGCGGTCATGTCCTCTTCGACCTCTTCATTATATCTAAAACAAAAGTTAAATTTTCCTAAGGTTACGGATCCTTGTGCATAGTCTACTTTTGCTTGACATGCTTCAAGATATTCTCTCCCAATCAGAAGATCATAATGCTCTGAGAAGTCGTGAATATTGAATTTTTGTTTACTCGGACAAATTTTGCTTGCTCCTAATCGTATGCTTTGTTTTAATTTAATAACACAATTTATGGTGTGAACCTTTCATGTTTCGTTTTAAACTGGAAAATTTAAGCGGTTTGTTTTCATTAGATTTATGGTTGAACCCGTGTCCTTGACGATTAGTCGGAGGGTTTGGCGCATTCAAGCGTGAATGGGACCGATTTTGATAGTTTAAAGGATTTTGGGACTTAATTTCTGTTGGAACTCGTGGTGAGCTTTCTGATTGTCTTCGGACTTATTGTGCTGTTTATTTTGTGAGTGATAACTCTGATTCGTGTTGGAATAACCACTTAAAATGGTGGTTGGGTTAGCATTTTGCTGATAATTTCCCATGTTCTTACGATTGTTATTTGGATTTCCCGGAACATTATTATTTTTAGGTTTTTCAGTAACGCTATTTTCATATAATCCCTCTCTTTGAGCTACTTGCTTTAGTTTTTATGTCGACGTAATGTCGTGCCTGGCTTACATCATGAAAAGCCTATCTGGTAATTTTTTTGTAATTACATCTTTGATTGTGTTATTCATAGCATTTGTATAAAGTGTCGTATTGCCAGGTATATTTTCTAACGCTAACTTATTTAATATAACAATAGAATTATTTTCGAGATTCTCGATGAACTTATGGACGTTTCCTTGGTAATTCGTGTTGTATAACCGTCGAAGGAGTTCTTCAAATGGTGTTTGCACTTTATACTCTTCAATCAATGCGTTTCTCAGCTCCTGCATAGTGTTGGCTGCTGTCCTTTGTGATATTCTCTGAGCATCTCAGGTTGGATAAAGGTGTAGGATGTAATCGATCCTTTTAATGAAAGCGTTTAGACTTTCCGTTGATCCGTCAAAGCTGTCTTAGTTGTGAAAGGACCTGGTTGAGTGAGTTGGTGTTCTTCTGATAATTCCATGGTCATCTTAGTGTAATACACTTTTTTTTTGTGTTGGATGATTTTTTTTTAAATAGTTTTGAGCTTGTAGTTTTTGAACTTTTTTGTTCTTTGATTTTGCACTTGTATTTCCTTTCACTTTCTTTTAGATTATAGTTTGTAATGGATTATTGTTTAAATGTTTATTTTTTTTTTTGTGTGTGTCTTAAAAAGACCCAGTAATAACGTATTGCAGGGATCAAACGATATGCAAAGCCAGTCGTTATTAACTGTAGTATCGCGATTGTGCGTTAGATGTGGCGATCCTTTAGCGATCTTTACTTTTTACCGAAGTATCGTACCATCTGCGCCAATTAAGTTTTACACGTTAAGTGACTATAAAAGAATATATTTCAATTTATTATTTTCACTAACGGCTACTTTTGTTGAGTACATTCAGATTTGCTTCCCGAATATGAACTGATTTATCTAACTGTTGCGGTCGCTTCGCAAACTTCGCTTTGAGAGAGCTTGAGTGAAAATTGAGTGAAGCTTGAGCTGCGTCAGCATATATGCGTGGGATAGTGCTCTAATGGGAACATTGACAGTGGCGTGATATTTAGGGTGAATGTTTATGTCTACCAAGGGGAACAGTTTGATCTTAACCAATGTCGATATATCACCAGGCTCTTTGTTTACAATATTAGAAATGTTTATACTTGTGCTTCTGCTTATGTGCTAAGTTATGTTAAAGGGTGGGTGCGACTATGAATATGTTACTATATATATAAATATAAAACTAGCAATTAAATTATCAAATAAGTTAATATTATCATTAATTTCTTTTTCAGTATCTGTCTTCAATTTCGATTCATATTTAATTACTCTTTGTTATCTTAACATAAGTTTAATCATTCGAAATATTGGGAATAATTTCTTGAGTTTATTGAAAATAGCGCGCGAGTCTATAAAATCCGCAAATCAAAGGCGTCCATATGACAATTATTTGTAGGCGTATCTATTACATAAAGAATACTGAAAGCGTTTGCCTTCGAAATTCTCAACGTTTAGCTGACACTCGTGAGTGCAACTGTGATATTCGTGAGGTAGAGCGTAATACTGACGCCCCGGCCCGATCTAAAAGAAGAAGAAGTGCTCGATTTCGACAGGATGAAAGGGATCTTGATGAAACAGCTCGCGCATCGCAAAGACATGATGAGGATATGCGAGCTCTGGAGCAGACACAAAATACAGCAGACAATGCTGTTCTAAGACAAAATCTGGAGTACCGTACCCTAGAACGTGAACGCGATGCAGGAGCCCATGCTACAAGAAGACAGGAAGTAGAAATTAGACTGCAAGAGCAGGAATTGAACACAGTGGAACACTGTGCGTCGCCAAAACGTGGAGTACATGGAGTAAATGTATCGGCAAAGTTTCGAAACATGGATATTTCAAAAGCGTTTTTTTATGTCCAATAAGTTCCTAAGTTTATCTAAAGACGATTTGTTGTCGCCGACACATATCGTCCGGCAAGATTCCGAGTCTGTGTATATCCGAAGGGTTCAACTTTCCTGAGATTCCAGACTGTCTTAAAGACTTAACGTGTCTTGAAGAGCGTTTAATTCCCATTTATGCGGAAAATTTCTCTGCACAAGAGAAGCTGTTGTCAACGTACCAATTTCTGTTTCGGAAACTGTGACAGCTCTTCCGCGCACCTTTGAAAACAGTCATGTAGTCCAAATTCATTTGAAGCGCAAGCTCGAATATGCGCATAATTTCATGACTGACACAATTAGGCCGGCTCGTGTGCTCGAAGCGTTGCGATATTTGATAAGCCCCGAATTATATCTTTAGCGCAATATTTCTGTTGCTTTCAACTGGCTAGGTGATAATGCTCACAATGAAGAAGTCTCTTTTGTTGCTGATCCAGCTTTTATAATAGCTGTGGACAGCCTTCTCCGCTGCCGAATGGAAACAGATTCAGAAGGCCACGACACTTCTGATCAGGTTTATCTTAATCCAGGTGGACAGGAAACTTTGTTGGATAACGAGTCAATAGAAAACATTGCTATAACTGGTCGTATTCCAATGGCTCCAGGTGAGGGTCGACGACCAATTGATATGACGACAGATAAGGATGCTAAAGAATTATCGTTCCCAACTATTTCATGTGCAAAATTAGTAAAAGCAAAATTTCTTATTGTCGAAAGGCCAAATCACAGATTCGGTATTACGATCATCGTTGCGCCAAAGTACCAAAAATTGTGTATATGTAAGTTAACAACAAATAAATTCATACAGTCCCAATAAGAAGCATTGCAACACCTCATAAGAAGTGCAGCAAAATGCTGACTTGGTGTCTGTGCCATTTCCTCCACGCGCCGACTGGCAACCGCCGAAAATTCCAAGAAGAATTGCCCAACGGGCCAACAACATCAGCAGCGACGCCGCTGCCAACGCCGCTGCCGCTAAGCCACAGGATACTAGGGCTAGAATTGATTTAAGTTTATTCAGTTGCAAATTAACATCAAATAAAGGAAGTCTTGCTTCCCTAAAAATTATATTTTTTTCATCGTTTAATAAACTTTGGAATTAACTGGCGCCCGAGCAGGGACCGGCTCGTGTTACAACAGAACAAAACGCTTCTACGTACGCGTTAGTCGGTTATACGCGAAAATAAAACCAGTGCAACTCTCGTCGATTAAATTCAACGATCGGTTAAATTCGCGAAAGGCAATTGGAACTTAATTGTTCAATTTTGCCCATCGGTGGACAACGCATCTTGTAAGGCCCGCCCGCAGGATACTCTCAACAAAGACTGGTCGCAGGATCCCCAGTAGATACCCAAAGGCTTCAAAAAGGATGAAATCCGGACCGGCAGGGGAGGTTGCCACATCAGGAATAGTACTGTAAGTTAGAAATTAAGTGAAATACAAAAAAAAAAACAAACGAACAACTAACACAAAAGTGAAATAGAATTATAAGAATAATAAATACTAAAAATTGTAGAACGATAAGCAAGATAAAAAAGTGTAAAACGATCAACAAATATAAAGACTACGAACGTAGTATAAATTATTTCCAAGGAGGAAACCAGCCACTGGTTTTAAAAAGAAAACAAAACGATCAAAAATTCAAGTAAAATATAGAGTAAAAAACTAACACTAGATTTAAATATACTTCGAAAATATCTTAAAATATACAATATAAGTAATATATCTCGTTTATGGCTAATGAAACAAATTTAGTTAGGCCCCCAATAGTATCAGATCAACCACAGGTAGGCGGACATAACTCGAACAGACAGCAACAACGACATATCGACAGACAAAACGAACATTTACAAAATAGAGTCATGGCGAATAACGCGGAACAGATAATAGCAGCCACGGTTAGCCAGATTTTGGCACAACAACTGCCGACATTGGTAAAGCAGTTAGTCATCCCCTCTAGGGAGTTTAGTGACGTAGACGACCAAACAATAACTGCCAACCACAATTTGAATGACTTAGACAGAGTTCCGGACATAGTTAAAAGCCTCAGAGAATTCTCCGGTAATCCAGCAGAATTTAGCTCATGGAAGAAGAGTGTAGATCGTATACTCTCAGCCTATGCAGCTGAGGCAGGTTCGCCAAAATACTTTGGCATATTGCATACAGTGAGAAACAAAATCACTGGCAATGCCGACACGGCCCTCGAGTCGTATAATGTTCCCCTAAATTGGAGCGCTATCTCCAAATGTTTCACGCTGCACTACGCAGACAAAAGAGATCTGGGAACATTAGAATATCAGATGACAATGTTAGTGCAAGGTAACAACCAAACAGTAGAAGAATTTTACCAGGTCGTTTACAACCACTTGTCGCTGATATTAAATAAAGTAGGCTGCATAGAATTAAACAGGGAATCCGAAACCCTTATGACAAAAATATACCGAGATAAAGCATTAGATACCTTCATTAGAGGTTTGAAGGGAGATTTACCACGGATTCTTGGAATAAAGGAGCCAGCAGATCTACCTTCAGCCCTTCACTATTGTTTAAAACTAGAGAAGCAAAGCTATCGCACTAACATGGCTTTGAATAGAAATCAACAGACACATGCTAGAAACCCAAATAGAAATATACCACCACCTACACTGCCACCTCGAACAGCTCAGCCTTATTTCGCTCAAACTTTTAGGCCACCACCCTTTAGCTTCAGGCCCCAACTCCCGATCCATACACCTTGGCCAACCAATACAAACCATAGACCACCGACTTACAACAATAATGGACCGATTCCACAATATCCCAACCAACGAACCTACCAGACACAACCACAACAGGTATACATACCCAATAGACCTCCTGCACCAAAACCCCAACCACGTCCTGAGCCAATGGACGTGGACCAAAGCATCCGCACGAGGATGATAAACTACATGAACAGACCCAATTTTGAAGTAGGAAAAAGACCTCCACCACCAACAAACGCCACGGACAAAAAACAAAGAAATTTTAACATACAAACAGGAGAAGAACAGACGGAGACAGAAAACACCGACAACTATGTGACTATGGAGGAATACGTACAATCAATGCTAAATTACGAACAGCAGACTGAATACGAACAGCCATTAAACGAATACGCCCAACAAATTGAAGAAACAGATGACGGACAAAATACCCAATACGAACACTCAGACATTAATTTTTTAGGATAAAGAGCTCCTCTCTTCCTTACATAGAATGTAAGATGGGGAGCGGAAAATTACTCAAAATACTAATAGATACAGGATCAAACCGAAATTACGTCCAACCAAAATTCGTGTCCGAGCCTATTCCAAACGAAAAACCCTTTGAAGCCGTCACAGTCGGCGGAAGCATTAAAATTACACACCACAAGTTCGCTAATCTTTTTAATAGAAACGATATAAAAATAAAATTCTGTCTCTTACCCACCCTAAAATCATTTGACGCCATATTAGGTAACGATAGTCTAAAGGAACTAGATGCTGTGATACAAAGCAGCAAGAATCTACTAATAATCAAGAACAACATTTGCATACCCATTAAGCAGAAAAAAATAGAGGCGGTCAACACGGTAATACCACGGACAGAACATATGACAAACGAACAAAAAAATAGCCTTAATCAACTAGTTAAAATGCACCCACACCTATTTGCCAATCCGGACGAAAAACTGACATACACAACCAACGTCAGAGCAGAGATTCGAACAAAAAACGACTCCCCCATATATTCAAAATTTTACCAATTTCCAATGTCTTTAAAAGACGAAGTACACAGCCAAATCAAAGAACTTTTAGAGGACGGAATCATCCGACCCTCCCGATCCCCGTATAATTCACCTGTGTGGATTGTTCCGAAAAAATTAGATGCCTCCGGGCAAAAGAAATATCGCATGGTTATAGACTACAGGAAACTAAATAAAGAAACTACCGCAGACAAATACCCTATACCCGAAATCAACGAGGTACTAGCACAGCTAGGCAATAACAAAGTTTTCTCTGTCTTAGATTTGAAAAGTGGCTTTCATCAAATACCCCTTAAGGAGTCAGACATAGAAAAAACTGCCTTCTCCGTTAACAACGGAAAATACGAGTTTCCACGACTCCCATTCGGTCTCAAGAATGCGCCCTCAATTTTCCAGAGAGCTCTTGACGACATCCTTCGTGAACATATTGGAAAAATATGCTTCATTTATATTGACGATATCATTATCTTTAGCAAAGATGATGAATCGCATGCGCAGCACCTCGCCGCCATATTCAGAACTCTACAAGAAGCCAACATGAAATGTCAGTTGGACAAATGCGAGTTCTTTAAAAGCAGAGTAGAATTCCTGGGATTTGTCATCTCAGACAAGGGGATAGAAACTAATCCAAACAAAATTGAGACAATAAGAAAGTACCCACTTCCAAAAACACTCAAAGATTTAAGATCGTTTATTGGCCTTGTCAGCTATTATAGGAGGTTTATAAAAGACTTCGCCAAGCTGGCAAAGCCCCTAACCTCTCTTTTAAGAGGGGAAGATGGACGCGTGTCCAAAAATCAATCAGCTAAAAAGCTCATTAATCTCAACGAAGAAGCGATCGAAGCATTCAATAAAATAAAAAATTCCCTAGTTTCGAATGAGGTAATACTTCATTACCCAGACTTCAGCAAAGAATTTCATCTGACAACAGATGGATCCAACTTTGCTATTGGGGCTGTCCTATCCCAGAACAAGCGACCCATTTGTTTCCTCTCTAGAACTCTCTCTAAAACAGAGGAGAACTACGCCACCAATGAAAGGGAAATGTTGGCAATAATTTGGGCCTTAAAAGCCCTCAAGAATTACCTCTACGGTAAAGCGAGTGTAAAAATATACACCGACCATCAACCCTTAACCCACTCTCTTAGCAGTTGGAATGGCAACGCTAGGATAAAGAGGTGGAAAGCTTACCTAGAAGAGTTTGATTACGAACTCCTCTATAAGCCAGGTAGGGATAACATTGTAGCCGATGCGCTATCACGTATCCCTGTGATCAATAATATTGGATCAGTAGCCTCCACCCAGCACAGTGCAGACAGTTCAAGCCACAACTTAATTCCGAGCATAGAAGCTCCAATCAACGTATTCAAAAACCAGATATTTCTCAGTAGAGCCAACGAAACAAATTACGAATTCCATATCCCATTCCCAACATTCCACAGGCATACAATTACTCGACCAAATTTCTCAGAACACGACCTTACGCAAATACTGAAAGCTCATCTAAACCCATCCGTAATCAACGGAATAATAACTTCAGGAGAAATAATGAACCAAATTCAGCAGATATATCCCCAACATTTTAGGAACTTCAAGATTAGATTCACACAGTCTCAAGTAAAAGATTTAACAAATGAAACAGAACAAGATGAGAAGATATTGGTTACGCACAACAGAGCCCACCGCTACGCACTAGAAAACAAAATGCAATTGTCCGAAAGATTCTATTTCCCAAAAATGAAGCAACGAATAACAGAATTAGTCAAACAGTGTCAGGTTTGTAAAGAAGAAAAATACGATAGGCATCCCACTAACCCAAAACTCAAAGAAACACCAATCCCCGAATACCCAGGACATACAATCCACATCGACATATACACGACAGAAAAAAACTTAGTACTAACAGCAGTAGACAAATTCTCGAAATTAGCTCAGGGACGAATTATCAAATCTAGGGCAATAGAAGACATTAAAAAACCACTTCATGAAATCCTTTTTTATTTTGGCGTACCTAAAGTAGTTGTAATAGATAACGAAAAATCCCTTAATTCAACCTCAATCACTTTCATGATGCAGGACCAATTAAATATAGAAGTTTATAAAACACCACCCTACAAAAGCGCAGTGAACGGTCAGGTAGAACGATTTCATTCAACACTATCAGACATAATGAGATGCAACAAAAGAAAACAGGAATACAGAACATTCGAAGAACTACTTAACAAATCAATATACGACTACAACTACACTATACACTCGACAACTAACAAGAGACCATTAGACATATTCTTCGGCAGAAACGTGACTACGGACCCAGACCAATACGAAAAAGTTAGGAAGGAGAACATTGACAGACTTAAACAGAAACAATCGACTGACATGCAGAATCATAACAAAAAACGTAACGACATACGAACTTACATACCTGGTCAAGAAATATTCGTCAAAGTCAATACCAGATTAGGTACCAAACTGTCACCCAGATACAAAAAGGAAATAGTTAAAGAAAATAGAAACACAACCGTACTAACAACAACTGACAAAATAATACATAAAAGTAATATAAAAAATACATAAAAAATTCGGCAGAAACGTGACTACGGACCCAGACCAATACGAAAAAGTTAGGAAGGAGAACATTGACAGACTCAAACAGAAACAATCGACTGACATGCAGAATCATAACAAAAAACGTAACGACATACGAACTTACATACCTGGTCAAGAAATATTCGTCAAAGTCAATACCAGATTAGGTACCAAACTGTCACCCAGATACAAAAAGGAAATAGTTAAAGAAAATAGAAACACAACCGTACTAACAACAACTGACAAAATAATACATAAAAGTAATATAAAAAAAAATACATAAAAATTACAGATTCCTATTAAACGATAACTTTAATAAAAGCAACATGCCACCTTTAAATATTGAAGAAATGCTAGAATTCGCAGATGTATCCATTTTGCATAATGGAATTACTCTGTTTTATATTGTAAAAATTCCAAATTTAGAAGAAATAGAATGCAAAAATACTATAATAAAGCCAGTAGTGAAAAACAACAATATAATAAATTTAGAATTTAACGAACTGTTTCATTGTAATAAAACAATCTATGGCATAAACAACAATTATAAAAGATACCATAATATTAAAATTTGTAACAAATCAAAAATTGTAAACTTGAACAATAATAATTGTATACCTAAGTTAGTTAGCGGAGAGCAAGCGCTCTGTGGCTTTAGCAATGCAGATCATATCCCGGAGATCGAGGAAATCGACGAGGGACTTATACTAGTGAACGACTTCAACGGCACTATTAGATGGCAAGAAGAGAAGAAACGCGTGAGAGGCACCTACATGATTAACTTCTGGAACGAAACCTTATTCATCAACAAACAAGAATTCAGCAACCTAGAGGTCACCGTCATGACCCCAGGAAATCCCACAATACAAATAACCCCAATAGAAAACGAAAGAATAAAGATTCTTTCTCTGGAAGCATTAGAAGAATTGCACATCAACAACATTAAAAACATGCAAAAACTTCAGACGCACTCTATAGCAAATAGAGTCGGTTTCATAACTCTGTTCACAGTTGCCATCCTTCTTACCTGTGTATTACACGTAATGAAGAAAAATAAGAAAAATATAATACTGCAACTGAACAAAGAACAAGAGAGACCCAAAAAAGAACCAGCACATATCAAAATACAAAATACAGATGCCAACAACCTCAGGTTCAACAACATACCTTACTTCTGATGATCGCTTGAGGAGTCCCAATAAGAAGCATTGCAACACCTCATAAGAAGTGCAGCAAAATGCTGACTTGGTGTCTGTGCCATTTCCTCCACGCGCCGACTGTCAACCGCCGAAAATTCCAAGAAGAATTGCCCAACGGGCCAACAACATCAGCAGCGACGCCGCTGCCAACGCCGCTGCCGCTAAGCCACAGGTTACTAGGGCTAGAATTGATTTAAGTTTATTCAGTTGCAAATTAACATCAAATAAAGGAAGTCTTGCTTCCCTAAAAATTATATTTTTTTCATCGTTTAATAAACTTTGGAATTAACTTGTATAAGTGTTATGAACTCACATGCATAAAAGTTCTATTTTATCTGCCTTCTGAAAAAATCAAGAATCGACAATATCACTTGAGAGACGATGGCTTTGTCGGCAATCTTGTGCAGTATGATGACGGATATCGTGTTCTTAAAGGCCTGCGATCTTCTCCAGCACATTGGGAGGCTGAGAAGAAAAATGTGCTGGCAATGATTCGTTAGCTTGGGTACCATAATTTTTTCGCTTTCTGTATCCTATACCTTGAAAGCAACGATTTTATTATGGGTAGAGAAAGTTTGGTAGAAAAACGTGATGCAAACTATTATAATTTTTACAAAGCACGCGAAAAGGATTGTGCATAGCGTAGTCTGTTGTGCACATAGTTAGGAATAAGGGGCGATAATTTCTGGTTGGAGAATCTATGTCGCCAATAATCAACTTATGTAGAAGGTCAACACCGAGAATCATCCTACGGTAGATTAACGACGGAAGGTTGAGAATAAGCAGCCTGCTGGAGTAGGATGGCAACCGAAGATTAGGGTCCCAATTTAAACTTCGTAAGGTAATAAGCAGAAATTGCTTCTGAACGGATTTAATACGTTGCTGACTATTGTTATACTGTGGAGACCAAATGCAAGGATCGTTAAACTCTTTAGACCATCGTTTAATGAATCCAAGTATACCTTTTGCCTCATTAACGATGGTATCCATGTGAAGATTGAATCAGAGCTTAGAATAAACGAGAAAGAAGGGCTATCTTCGGCACGCCAAAGATCTAATACCCTTGCAGACCCAACCTTTTCAACCATAATGCTCATAGTGCTTTGCCTCTATCTAAGAAGTACCGGGAAAATAGTAAATGCCAAGTTTGGTCAAGATATCTTGATAAACAAAATGTTTTTCCATACAACTTAATTTTCGACCGATCGTTCCTATGACAGCTATATGATATAGTGGTCCGATCTTTATAGGATTTTGCATATATATAAGGAGTAAAGAAAAACTAATAAATGCCGACTTTGGTCAAGATATCTTGAAAAACATAATGTTTTTTCATACAAAAACTTAATTTTCGACCGATCGATCCTATGGCAGCTATATGATATAGTGGTCCTATCCAGCTGGTTTTCACATATGTGCTGCGTGCAACAGAAAGAGGGAATTCTGCACAGTTTCATTAAGATAGCTTTAAAACTGAGGGACTAGTTCGCATAAAAACAGACAGACGGACAGACCGACATGGCTAGCCTGGCCTTTCATCTGGCCTTTGAGGCTTCGTACGGCATGCCTGCCGACTGGTTGTTCGTTCTCCAAAGACCAGACGAACGAATGCCGAAGTCGCGGCTTGCTAATGCTGGCACGAGCTACGCAGTTAGTCGCCAGCCTGCCTTCAGCAAAGCTGGTCGAAGCTACTTTGCACCGCTTTGTTTTCGAAGTACATTCAGCGAAAAAGTTTATAACATACGATCGACGCAAAGTGCTTGTGCTTTATCCATGAAATGAATGCTTTATTTAAATGATATTATAATTATAATAAACTTTACAGAAAAATTTAAGAATTTATATAATTTTTACACAAGGCGCTTCTTGCGCACTAACTATGTTAAGAAACTTTTTGGACAGTGTATGCTCGAGAAAAGTTTTTGTCTCAGCCAATAGCGTGCGTACACCTTTCGTTGTATGCGTGAATTATACATGCATAAGAACTTTAAAGTATGTATGTATGTTGGCAAGAAATTAATTTTGTTAGTTTTCTAGCGCAGATCATGACCTATCCCAAATTTATGTTGATATATGAATGCTTTTTGTGTACTGAGGTTGGCTCCACAGAAAATATGTATTTCTAAGTCGATTCAAATATTTACATAATTTCTTTAAATTAAATTAATATTATTTTTATTCTCCAATTAAGAAGTAAAAGAGTGCTGAAAAATACAATTACATTTCAAGTCGACTCGAAGGTCATATTTAGTTATGACCTTATTATAATTATAATAGCCTCCTCGCGGTGTTCCCTGCGTACTTTGTTCTTTATAATTCGAACAAAAAATAACAAAAAAAAATTCTATTTATAGCTTTTTCGTTCTCTCGGCTGTGAGAGCGCAATGCTACAGATTTCGTTATCGTTCTCAATTTTCAAAAAATCAAGCTGCATAGTAGCATTTTGTTGTATGGCGTTACTCATCTTAGTGTTTATATTGTCTTTGATGTATATATGTTCTTGATCAGAGCGACGAGCTGAATCGATTGAGACATATTCACCTCACCGTTTCTCTGTCTGGTGATATGACATATGTACTATATATACATATGTGCAAATATTGATATATTTGCGTATATACGTACTAATACCATTTAAGCCAAACTCTACGACAGGAAGAAATGTATAAATGATGTTTAATAATTATTAATATTATTATTGAGAACATTATTAACTTATTTACTTGAAGTTTTTTAAAAAAAAATCATCATTTATTTTGGTGGTCTTGATTTCAAACATAAATAGTGACGCGCCTTACGTCCAAAAAAGAGCACGGACATTTTGAAGCGGCGAATTAACAAATTGAGAGGGCATGCTTTGCAGCAAATTTTAAGTCATGATTTTCGATTGTCGGTGTAAAAAGTTCCACTGAGAGGCTCTAATAAAAATTGTACTATTGAATTAAATTTTAAAATGATAATCAAGGAAGAAATCGCTTCTGACCTCATAAAGTATATATATTCTTGATAAGGAAGGCAAGCTGAATCGACTAAGTAATATCCGCCTACCTGTTTTCTGTCTGTATAATATAAGTTATGTTCACATACATATATAAATTATATATGTTCAAAAACTAGTCAAATTACCTATACATGGAAGTCCTATCATAAATCATTTTTTAATCTATATAAACAAATAAACATATGTTGTTTTATGTTTAATATTATTTTATTTAATATTATTTACATTTATGACCGAAGCGCAAATACATTAAGTTATACAGTTGTAATATGAAACAATTGTATTATTGATTCGATTAATGATCTTTTGCATTCAAATATCGCTGGAAGTGCGCGCAATGTAAATATTCAGTGAACGTTCAAAGGGAGCTTTTGAAAAGGCGAATTCGCCTATTGTCAGGCGAGACAAACGAAATTGACATTCGCTCTTCAACCGCCCATCGATTTGTGCGGTCGTCGATTCTCGATTGCGATTGCGATTCTAAGAATTTGTGTTTTTCTTAGATTTAAAACTAATAAAACTTAATATTCCATTTAATAAGATCCAGTGCAACTGAAATTAAACAATTCTACGGGTATTTCAGGGCTTTGGAGAATATTAAATGTAACAATCTATAATCGGTTTTGCCGCGTAAAATCGTCAATTATTCCCCGTCAGTGCTAGTGAACATTTGAATGTGTATTTGTGCGTTGACTCGACGTACGGCCTTACCTCCCCCTCAGACTAACAACCTGTGTGTGTGCGTGTGTAAACATTTAGTGTAAGAGGCGCACTTGCTAGCGGTGGGTCAATAATACGTGAGTGTTAGTGTTCATGAATGCGTTTGTGACCTTGCTTTGCCAAATATTTTCTGGATGTTTGCACTACACCTGTTATATTGGATTTTACCTAACTGGAAAAATCGCAAGCTTATCTAAGACTATCTAGTCTTTTTAAAAACTTATTGATTTATAATATTCTCTATAGAATATATATATATATATATATATATATATATACAGAATATATATATAATCAAACTAGCAATGAACCTATTAAATAAGTTAACATTTTAATATAACTTTAATTTTTTGAAATATTGGGAATAATTTCTTGAGTTTATTGAGATTCCGCTAATCAAAGGCGTCAAGATGCCATTAATCATAGTCTTGTCTATTACATAGAGAATACTGAAAGCGTTTGCCTTCGAAATTCTCAACGTTTTGCTGACACTCGTGAGTGCTACGGTGATATTCGTGAAGAAGAGCGTAATACTGACGCCCCGGCCCGATCTAAAAGAAGAAGAAGTGCTCGATTTCGAGAGGATAAAAAGGATCTTGATGCAGCAGCTCGCACAACTCAAAGACGGGATGAGGATATGCGACCTCTGGAGCAGACACAAAATACAGCAGACCATGCTGTTCGGCGATAAAATCTAGAGTACCATACCCAACAACGTGAGCGCGATGCAGAAACCCATGCTACAAGGAGACATGACTTAGAAAATAGACTGCAAGACCAGGAATTGCACACAGTGGAAAACACTGTGCTTCGCCAAAACGTGAAGTACCGCGAATCAGAAGGTCAGCGAGATGCAGCAGCCCACGTTACAAGGCGACAGGATTTAGAAATTAGACTGCAAGAGCAGGAATTGAACACACACTGTGGAACACACTGTGCGTCGGCAAAACGTGGAGTACCGCGAATAAGAACGCCAGCGAGATGGAGCATCCTACGTTACAAGGCGATAGGACTTAGAAGTGGTTGTTTAGAATGTGTTCAGAAAGGAGGCCAAAGGGCATACGTTTTTCAGCAAAAAAGGTGCGCTAAAGTCATATATTCGCAAACATTTGTGAAAAATCCGGTTTTGTAGTTATATTGCAGAAGAATAATTTAATTGTAATACAAAAGATCGGTATTTATTATGTTACCTTAAGCATTTCAAATATAAATAGTTACGGGCGCACTATTCAGTGTAAGATTGAGCTTTTTCAAGAGATAGTACCCTGCGCGTCGGGAAAAATTGAAAAATTGTGAGGGCATGCTTTGCAGCAAATTTTAAGTCATGATTTTCGATTGTCGGTGTTAAAAGTTTTACTAAAAACAATTGTTCCATGGAAGTAAATTTTAAAATGGTAATCAAGGAAGGAGTCGGTTTTGACCCCAGAATGTATACAAAGACAATATAAACACTAAGATGAATAACGCCCATACATTTGAATGCGACGCAAAATTTCTAGGCTGGCCTGTCATCTGGCCTTTGAGCGAAAAATCTTAGAACATACGAGCTTGTGCTTGTGCTTTATCCATGAAATGCATGCTTTATTTCAATGATATATTACCCTATATATTAACAATTAATTTTACAGAAAAATTTAAAAACTTATATAATTTTAACGCAAGGCGCTTCTTGCGCAATAACTATGTTAAGAAAATAGCACACATAGATTGATTTGTCTCGACTTTCGTCGGACACCACTTCTGAGTCATTGGCAGCCTATATTGCTAGCAAATCTTCTGCTAGCGTGTCAATAACTAAATTTAATTTCTCCACCCCTCGTGAAATATCATTATTCAAAATAAATGTTTCACATGATATGTTCCCAATCATTTGTGATGCCAAATTTTGGCCACCACACATGATTGTTTATGAGTTCAACCCTAAAAAGCGTAACCAGCCTGTCACCCTTCCAGTCCCTTCAATACAGGGTACCATTTCTGCCCCAAAAAACTAGCTTCATCTTCTGCCCAAATCTTTATTCATTATCAGAATGTCAGAGGTCTCACTTCAAAGCTAAAAAATCTTTTTATTGCCAGCACTTCCTTCGATTCGGACATAATAGCATTTTCAGAAACATGGTTAAACTCAACCATATCTGATTTTGAGATATTACCGAATAACTTTATTTTGTTTAGAAATGATCGGACGACTCGAGGTGGTGGGGTGTTAATTGCCGTTAAAGCCACTCTCCAGTCTGAACTATTCTGTTTTAGCAGACTGACGCTGAGATTGTCTCAGTTAAGGTGTCTTTTCCTACACGGAATATCTATGTAACATGCTCTTATGTCCCACCTTCTTCTGATATTCAAGTTTATATGAATCATATTACTTGTATTAAAGAAGTTTCTTCACACGTGCGGGATAATGACCTATTATTGGTGTTGGGTGATTTTAATTTGCCGAACATCTCTTGGTCATTATTCACTGCTGAAAATTATCTAGTGCCCTCAGCACAGCACGATTTTTTAGACTGCATGCTTTATCTTTCGTTGTTTCAAATCCATTCAATTTGAATAGAACACTTGACCATGTATTTGTTAACGACTACCTTATTTCTAATGGGTCTAGGTCCCCTCCTTTATCTCTTCCTGAGGATGTCTATCATCCAACTTTAGAGATTGCAATGCTTAATTGTAATCCTTTCATTTCGTGCTCATCAGCCAATAAGCCCCGCTATTGCTTTCGCAAAGGAAATTATTCTTTGCTGAATCAGCATATTTATTCAACCGATTGGTCTTTCTTATTTGACTCAGTTGATATGAATACAGCCATTAATTCTTTTTATATCACCCTAAACTCCCTCTTAGATGTGTGTATTCCTAAGTCAATTCCTTCGACTACTTTTTCAAAACCACCCTGGTTTACTCCCAGATTATCACATCTAAAAAATGTAAAATCCAAATATTTTAAAAAGTTTAAAAAGTCTGGTTCGTGTACAGACTTTGCTAAATATTCCATAGCCAAGTCGAACTTCTTTCTTCTTAATTCTCAATGGTAAGAGAATTATCAAATTCGTTGTAAAAGGCCATTCGCCCGAAATCCAAGACAGTTTTATAATTTTGTAAACTTGAAACGTAATTCTTCAAGTTTGCCATCTTCTTTTTTTATTGGGATGGATAAAGCTAGCAATGACACTGATTCTGCTAACCTCTTTGCTCATTTTTTCCCATCAACTTACTATTCAGTCTGTCCTAATACTAATTCTTACCCTTATACTATTTCCTCCGCTAGTTCTATACCTCCCCCCATTATTTCACACTCCTCACTCCTATTAGCTATAAACTCTCTAAAATCTTCTTACTCTCCTGGGCCGGACAATATTCCTAGTTGTCTACTCAAGGAGTGTAGTTCTTCCATTTTCTATCCATTGCTAAAGCTTTTTAATCTATCCCTTGAAACTTCTGTCTTTCCATCTCTTTGGAAAGAATCTTATATCATTCCTCTTCACAAGAAAGGTGGGAAGTCTGATATACAAAGTTTTAGGGGCATTGCAAAACTGTCTGCTATTCCTAAATTATTTGAAAAAATAATCACTTCGAATTTGCAGCATTTCTGCAAATCAGTTGTTTCCCCTGTTCAACATGGATTCGTAAAGAATCGGTCAACTACGACCAATCTGCTTGAGTTTACTTCCTTGGTAAATGATGCTTTCCTTTCGAAAATGCAAACTGATGTCATTTACACTGACTTCAGTAAGGCGTTTGACTCTGTGCACCATGACATTTTACTTTTTAAACTTGACCGAATAGGTTTCCCTCTGTCCCTTTTACTTTGGATTAATTCTTATTTAAAAGGTAGGACCCAAAGAGTAATACTGAGGTTGACTACCTCTAAAAGGGTTCACGTTACTTCTGGTGTTCCTCAAGGTAGTCATCTTGGACCTTTACTCTTTACACTTTTTATAAATGATCTTCCCTCTGTTATATCACATGCCCGTGTACTAATGTATGCGGACGATGTCAAACTTTTTCTATCATACACTAACCCCCTACCTAACTGGAAAAATCGCAAGCTTAGATAGTCTTTTTAAAAACTTATTGATTTATAATATTCTCCGTTTTCAATTCATATTTACATATATATTTAAATATAATAATATATATAGAATATATATATAATTAAGTTTTACACGTTAGGTTACTATAAAAAAAATATATTTCAATTTATGATTTTCACTTAACGGCTACTTTTGTTGAGTACATTCAGATTTGCTTCCCGAATATGAACTGATTTATCTAACTGTTGCGGTCGCTTAGCAAACTTCGCTTTGAGAGAGTTTGAGTCAAAATTGAGTGAAGTTTGAGCTGCGTCAGCAATTATGCGTGGGATAGTGCTCTGATGGGAACATTGACAGTGGCGTGATATTTAGGGTGAATTGTTTATGTCTACCAAAAGGGGGACAGTTTGATCTTGACCAATGTCGATGTTATCACCAGGCTCTTTGTTTACAATATTAGAAATGTTTATAATTGTGCTTATGCTTATGTGCTAAGTTATGTTAAAGGGTGGGTGCGACTATGGATATGTCACTCCCCCAACCATTAGAAAAGTGCCTGTCCTCAGGTGTTTAAGTTTGGATATAGTGTAACATTTTCTTCTTTTACAATTGGTATATATATATATATTTTATAATTAATTTCTTAGGTATGCTTTTGAACTTATATGTCAAATACAGTGTTAAACTTATTAATATGATTACAAATATGGTTATTGTAATTATCTGGAATACATTGTTAATATTTGTATGTTCATTTATAATTTGTTTCGTTTGTACAAACGAAAGTGGTTCTAATTTTATAACATCATTGCTTACGTAAATGCTTTGAGTATAATCTAACATATTGTTTGAAATTGAAATTTTATTAATTTGCAGTGAACAATTAAAGATTTTTATTATATTGTTTCATTCTATTGTTATTTCGTTATTTATACAATTATGATTTAATATAGTTTTTGGTAAATTCCAAGTTAAAATTATATTTGGTTCTACGTAGTTGATTTGAAAATTTTGCAAAGTTTTAGTATAACTACATTCTGATGTTATTTGGTTTAAAATTCCTGTTAAACATTCATTATTAATTAATTTTTTTGTTTCTTTACTATAAACATTTTTATCTTGGGTAAAATATTTTTCATGAGCTATTTCTGTCAAAATATTATTATTATCATCCGGGTATGGAATTATTTCGAATACCGGCCTTTTTATTATTTCTTGAGGAATATGGGATATTATGTATCTGGTATCTGATTTAAACCAAGTTTTTGTATTCAACAATTTCTCAGAATTAACATGCAACAAATAGTCATGTTTAAGTAATTTTGGGTTAAAAATTCCTAATCTTGTGAGCTGCATTCCCATCTCAATGTCTTCTATATATTCGGTAAAGTGTTGTAAGTTAAATATAAGAATATCTAATTTCTTTCCTTTTTGTTTCTTTTGATCTAGTTCGTTCATGATTTCTATTCCTTTGTTTATAGCTTCTATTATAAGATTTAATTCGTTAACCTGAACGCTGTTTTCTGCTAAGTTGCTTATTTTTTGTTCAATTTCGGTTTTGTCTTCTTGATCTAATGTTCCAAATAAGTATTTATATACTGTTCCTACTATGTTAGATAAACCTCTTTTGCTGCGTTTGGCTATTTTTAAGCCGTTTATTTCTCTGTTTAATTTTTCTACTAGGTATTCGATTTGTATAAGGTTATTGAATTCTTTACTTTGTTCAATTAAATTGTTAAAAGTTTCTTCGGTTTTTGTTATATTAACCCTTAAACAGTGGAATTCGTAATCTGTCGGAATGTCTATGGTTCCTGTTTTAAATATGAGATAGCCGTTAAGGGCTTTGATAAGATTAATTTCAATACTTTGTGCATTTATATGGTTTACAGTTATTGATAGTAATATTATAATAATTAGTTTAAGCTGGTGCTTGTATGTTTTGATCGCTGTCTGTTGTTGACCTGTAATTGTTAATATAACAATTACAAATGCTTTGATTAGTCATCTTTTTCTTTTTGAATTTGGTTTTGTAATGTGTTATTTTCCTGCCTCTGTTAGTTTCCTCAAAATGTTTGTCGTCGATTTGTCTTAGTTCTCCTCTTTTCTTGAACGGGGTTGTCGTCTTTGATTTAACTAATGGTGAGTGTTTGTATCTAGTGTCAATTTCATAATTTGTTCGTTTTTTGTTGAGGTTATTTATTAGTTTTTCTTTATTAGCTTGAGTGTCATACTCTGGTGTACCTGCGTATATGAATATGTCCGCTGGTGTTCTGTTAGTCGTTTTGTGCTTTGTTTTATGATTGTACGTGTAGAGTATAGTTTCAAAATTTGTAAGTTTATTTTCGACGTCTGAGTCGCTGTTAATGATTCTTAATTTTTCGTTAACTGTCTTATGAAATCGTTCTAAGTTGGATATACCATTTTTACTAGTGGTTATATTAATATTTACTGCTTCTGATTTTAGCCATAATTGTAAAGCTGTGCACATAAAAGCTGAGTCTTTGTCTGCTTTTATTTCGATGGGTTTACCCATTTGGTTGAACACTTGTAATATAGCTCGTTTGGTTTCTAACCAGTCTCTACTTGTAAAAATCCTATCCTACTATGTAAAAATCCATTACATATTTTTCTCGGATATTAGCGATTTCCGGAGTTATTTCGAAAGTTAATTTTATATCTCTGTGTTCTGTTTTTGCGATGATGCAAATCTCACATTCATTTATTAGATTTTGAATTAAATTTTGATAATCTGGGAAATAGTGGGTTTCCTTGAAACAATTGATAGTTTTTTCAATTCCTGGATGTAATAATTCTTTGTGCTTTTTTAATATTAGTTCTTTGAATTCTGCGTATGTTTGAAGGTCTATTAATTTTGTATTAGTTTTCATTGCCTTTGTTGAATTATACGGACTTATTATTTCTAAGTAGGCTTCTTGAAAAATTGGAAAATCTGCTTCGTTGTGTAAGTATAGCACACTTTGTGCATAAGTATTCTTTTATTAATTCTTTGGCATGCGTATTAGTCATGTCTTTGTACGTAATTTTTATGTTGGTTTTGTGAAAGTAATTCGTAACTTTTGTTTCGTTCTCAGTTTCTTTTTCAAATTCTATTTGTCGATTATAATAACTAAGTGGTCTTTCTGTGATTTGTAAATGGTTACTGATGTCTTCTTGAGCACTATGTATTGTTGCTCTTGTGCTAATTGTATCTTCGCCTAAGAAGTTTTCGTTTAATTGAATTCTGGACAGAGCATCTGCCACATAATTTTCTTTTCCTGGGACGTATTTAATTTGGAAATCAAACTCATTTAGCTTGATTTTCCACCTTTGTAATTTCATGTTAGGTTCTTTCATATTATTTAACCAGACGAGTGGTCTGTGATCACTAAGGATTTGAAATTGTCGACCAAAGAGATAGGACCTAAAGTATTTAGTGGCCCAAACGATTCCTAATAATTCTTTTTCAATCGTTGAATAATTTAACTCATGCTCGTTGAGAGTTCTACTTGCATAGCATATAGGCTTATGCTCTTGCGAAAGGACGGCCCCTATTGCCATATTGCTCGCGTCTGTAGTTAATGAAAATGGTTTTTCGAAGTTAGGGTATATTAAAATTGGGTCGGATGTTATGAGTACTTTTAGCTTTTCAAACGCTAGTTCGTAGTCTCTGTCTTTTATATCGATTTTTGCTCCCATTTTTAATTGAAGTGTTAATGGTTTTACTATATTAGCGAAATTTGGTATAAATTTCCTATAGAAACCACATAATCCTAGAAATGATTTAATTTCTTTTGGGGTTTTTGGAATTGGGAATTTGACAATTGCTTGTATCTTGTTGGGATTTGGTTTTATACCTTCAGTTGTGATGATATGACCGAGAAATTCAGTTTCTTTTCTCATAAACTCGCATTTATCCAACTGTAGTTTTAAGTTAGCTTCTCTAAGCTTCTTAAATACCTTTTGTAGCGACAAAATGTGTTCCTCCAATGAAGTGGAAAAAATAATAATGTCGTCTAAGTAGACCAGACAATCCTTAAAAATTAAATCTTTTAAGAGATTTTTCATACAACGTTGGAACGTTGCAGGTGCATTCTTAAGACCAAATGGCATGCGAGTGTACTCGTAATGGCCATGTTTAGTCGAAAATGCGGTCTTGGGTATTGAACCAGGATCCATTTGGATTTGGTGGAAGCCTTTAGCTAGATCAATGGGTGTAAAATATTTACATTATCCACGTTTGTCTAATATTTCATCCATGATCGGGATAGGGTATTTATCATTAATAGTTAGTTCATTGAGATTGCGGTAATCTATGACTAACCGGAACTTTTGCTTTCCAGATGCATCGTTTTTCTTTGGAACGATTATTACTGGTGAGCTGTAAAGGGATTTGGATTTACGTATGATATTTTGTTTTATCATATCGCATATTTGTTTATTTACTTCCTCATCGTATATTTGAGGATATTTGTATGGACGCTTGTAAATTGGGTCCTCATGTTTTGTTAGAATTTTGTGTTTAATTGTACTAGTGAAAGTCAAATTGTCACCTTCATGGTACTGGATATCACGAAATTCGTGTGAAACTTTTTTTATTTTTTCTTTTTCTTCTTCTGAGTTTAGTTGCTCTAGCCTAAACTCATTGTTTTCTATTAATTCGTTATTAATAGCGAAGTTAAATGGTCTATCTTCTGTTGAAGGTGGATCAAGGCAATCTTGTGCGGTCATGTCCTCTTCGACCTCTTCATTATATCTAAAACAAAAGTTGAATTCTCCTAAGGTTACGGATCCTTGTGCATAGTCTATTTTTGCTTGACATGCCTCAAGGTATTCTCTTCCAATCAGAACATCATAATGCTCTGAGAAGTCGTGAATATAGAATTTTTGTTTGCTCGGACAAATTTTGCTTGCTCCAAATCGTATACTTTGTTTTAATTCAATAACACCATTTATGGTGTGAACCTTTAATGTTTCGTTGTAAACTGGAAAATTTAAGCGGTTTGTTTTCATTAGATTTATGGTTGAACCTGTGTCGATGACACATTTTAGAACTTCGTCATTCATAATCAATTTTATGAATGGATTTCTTCTGTTTGTTCCGAGGCTTGCTGATGAAAATTTTCGGATGTATCCATTTTTAGTTTAGTCGGAGGGTTTGGTGCATTCAAGCGTGAATGGGACTGATTTTGATAGTTTAAGGGATTTTGGTATCTACCTTGACTTAATTTCTGTTGGAACTCGTGGTGAGCTTTCTGATTGTCTTCGGACTTATTGTGCTGTTTATTTTGTGCTTGATAACTCTGATTCGTGTTGGAATAACCACTTAAAATGGTGGTTGGGTTAGCATTTTGCTGATAATTTCCCATGTTCCTACGATTGTTATTTGGATTTCCCGGAACATTATTATTTTTAGGTTTTTCAGTAACGCTATTTTCATATAATCCCTCTCTTTGAGCTACTTGCTTTAGTTTTTGTGTCGACGTAATGTCGTGTCTGGCTAACATCATGAAAAGCCTATCTGGTAATTTTTTTGTAATAACATCTTTGATTGTGTTATTCATAGCATTTGTATAAAGGGTTGTATTGCTAGGTATATTTTCTAGTGCTAACTTATTTAATATAACAAAAGATTTATTTTCGAGCTCCTCGATGAACTTACGGACGTTTCCTTGGTAATTCGTGTTGTATAAGCGTCGAAGGAGTTCTTCAAATGGTGTCTGCACTTTGTATTCTTCAATCAATGCGTTTCTCAGCTCCTGCCAAGTGTTGGCTGCTGTCCTTTGTGATATTCTCTGAGCATCTCTTGTGACTTGCAATTCGATGGCTCCGTATAAGATGCTGTGTTGTCTAACATCTCGGGTTGGATACAGGTGTAGGATGTAATCTATCCTTTTAATGAAGGCGTTTAGTTGATCCGTTGATCCGTCAAAGCTTGGCACCTGTCTAAGTTGTGAAAGGGCCTGGTTGAGGTGTTGTTCAGATAATTCCATGGTCATCTTGGTATAATACACTTTTTTTCGGTAGATGATAATCTTTGTTTTTGAATAGTTTTGAGTTTGTAGGATTGAACTTTATTGTTCTTTGATTTTGCACTTTTATTATAGATTATAGTTTGTGATGGATTACTTGCTTAAATGTTTTTTTTTTTGTGTGTGTGTCTTAAAAAGACTCAGTAATAACGTATTGCAGGGATCAAACGATATGCAAAGCCAGTCGTTATTAACTGTAGTAGCTTTAATGCCCAAAGGGTCAATATTATTAAGCTACTAGTGACCCGAAGGTTCTTGTGCGGATACGTATTCGAAAAAATGTTTATTACACTCCGACAACACTTTCGGTCGCGATTGTGCGTTAGATCTGGGAATTAATTATCCTTTAGCCATCTTTACTTTTTCCCGACGTATCCTACCGGCTGCGCCAATTAAGTCTTACACGTTAGGTTACTATAAAAAAAATACATTTCATTTTATTATTTTCACTTAACGGCTACTTTTGTTGAGTACATTCAGATTTGCTTCCCGAATATGAACTGATTTATCTAACTGTTGCGGTCGCTTAGCAAACTTCGCTTTGAGAGAGTTTGAGTCAAAATTGAGTGAAGTTTGAGCTGCGTCAGCAATTATGCGTGGGATAGTGCTCTGATGGGAACATTGACAGTGGCGTGATATTTAGGGTGAATTGTTTATGTCTACCAAAAGGGGGACAGTTTGATCTTGACCAATGTCGATGTTATCACCAGGCTCTTTGTTTACAATATTAGAAATGTTTATAATTGTGCTTATGCTTATGTGCTAAGTTATGTTAAAGGGTGGGTGCGACTATGGATATGTCACTATATATATATTCAAACTAGCAATTAACTTATTAAATAAGTTAACGTTATAATTATTTTCTATTTTAGTATCTGACTTAAGTTTCGATTCATATTTAATTATTCTTTGTTTTCTTAATATAACTTTAATTTTTTAAAATATTGGGAAAAATTTCTTGAGTTTATTGAGATTCCGCTAATCAAAGGCGTCAAGATGCCATTAATCGTAGTCTTGTCTATTACATAGAGAATACTGAAAGCGTTTGCTTTCGAAATTCTCAACGTTTTGCTGACACTCGTGAGTGCTACGGTGATATTCGTGAAGAAGAGCGTAATACTGACGCCCCGGCCCGATCTAAAAGAAGAAGAAGTGCTCGATTTCGACAGAATGAAAAGAATCTTGATGCAGCAGCTCGCGCAACTCAAAGACAGGATGAGAATATGCTGTTCGGCGACAAAATCTGGAGTACCATACCCAAGAACGTGAGCGCGATGCAGAAGCCCATCCTACAAGGAGACATGACTTAGAAAATAGACTGCAAGAGCAGGAATTACACACAGTGGAAAACACTGTGCGTCGCCAAAACGTGAACATCGGCGAGATGCAGCAGCCCACGTTACAAGGCGACAGGATTTAGAAATTAGACTGCAAGAGCAGGAATTGAACACAGTGGAACACACTGTGCGTCGCCAAAACGTGGAGTACCGCGAATCAGAACGCCAGCGAGATGGAGCAGCCCTCGTTACAAGGCGATAGGACTTAGAAGTAGTTGTTTAGAATGTGATCAGAAAGGAGGCCCAAAAGCATACGTTTTTCAGCAAAAAAGTTGCGCTAAAGTCAAATATTCGCAAACATTTGTGAAAAGTCCGGTTTTGTAGTTATATTGCAGAAGAATAATTTATTTGTAATACAAAAGATCGGCATTTATTATGTTACCTTAAGCATTTCAAAAATAAATAGTTACGGGCGCACTATTCAGTGTAAGAATGACCTTTTTCAAGAGGTACTACACTGCGCGTCGGCGAAATAAACGAGAAAGAAGGGCTATCTTCGGCACGCCAAAGATCTAATACCATTGCAGATCCAACCTTTTCATAACGCTCATAGTGCTTTACCTCTATCTAAGAAGTACCGGGAAAATAGTAAATGCCGAGTTTGGTCATGATATCTTGATAAACAAAATGTTTTCTTACAACTTAATTTTCGACCGATCGATCCTATGGCAGCTATATGATATAGTGGTGCGATCTTAATAGGATTTTGCATATAAGTGAGGAGCTTAGAAAAACTAATAAATTCCGAGTTTGGTCAAGATATCTTGAAAAACAAAATGTTTTTTCATACAAAAACTTAATTTTCGAGCGATCGTTCCTATGGCAGCTATATGATATAGTGGTCCGATCTTAATAGGATTTTGCACATATATGAGGAGTAAAGTAGAACGAATAAATGCCGAGTTTGGTCAAGATATCTTGAAAAACAAAATGTTTTTTCATACAAAAACGTAATATTCGACCGATCGTTCCAATGGCAGCTATATGATATAGTGGTCCGATCTTTTTAGGATTTTGCACATATTTGAGGAGTAAAGTAAAACGAATAAATGCCGAGTTTGGTCAAGATATCTTGAAAAACAAAATGTTTTTTCATACAAAAACTTAATTTTCGACCGATCGATCCTATGGCAGCTATATGATATAGTGGTCCGATCCAGCTGGTTTTCACATATGTGCTGCGTGCAACAGAAAGAGGGAGTTCTGCAAAGTTTCATTAAGTTAACTTTAAAACTGAGGGACTAGTTCGCATAGAAACAGACAGACGGAGAGACGGACTTGGCTATATCGACTCGGATGTTGATGCTGATTAAGAATATATATACTTTATGGGCTCGGAGATGTCTCCTTCTATGCGATACACATTTCACGACAAAATAATAATACCCTCTGCAAGGGTATAAAAATTGAGCGGGCATGCTTTGCAGCAAATTTTAAGTCATGATTTTCGATTATCGGTGTTAAAAGTTTTACTAAAACCAATTGTTCCATGGAAGTAAATTTTAAAATGGTAATCAAGGAAGGCGTCGGTTTTGACCCCATAATGTATACAAAGACAATATTCACACTAAGATGAGTAACGCCCATACATTTGAATGCGACGCAAAATTTCTAGCCTGGCCTTTCATCTGGCCTTTGAGGCTTCGTACGGCATGCCTGCCGACTGGTTGTTCGTTCTCCAAAGACCAGAACAACGAATGCCGAAGTCACGGCTTGCTAATGCTGACACGAGCTACGAAGTTAATCGCCAGCCTGCCTTCAGCAAAGCTGGTCGATGCTACTTTTCGTCGCTTCGTTTTCGAAGTACATTGAGCGCAAAAGTTTAGAACATACGATCGACGCAAAGTGCTTGTGCTTTATCCATGAAATGCATGCTTTATTTCAATGATATATTACCCTAGATATTACAATTTATCTTACAGAAAAATTTAAAACCATATAATTTTTACACAAGGCGCTTCTTGCGCAATAACTATGTTAAGAAAGAAGCACACTTTTCTTTTTGGACAGTGTATGCTCGAGAAAAGTTCTTGTCTCAGCCAATAGGGTGCGTACACCTTTCGTTGTATGCGTGAATTATACATGCTTAAGAACTTTATAGTATGTATGTATGTGTTGTTATTCACTGTTCTGGCTTTAGCTGGCAAGAAATTAATTTTGTTAGTTTTCTAGCGCAGATCATGACCTATCCCAAATTTATCTTGATATATGAATGCATTTAGTGTACTGAGGTTGGCTCCGCAGAAAATATGTGTTTCTAAGTCGATGCAAATATTTACATAGTTTCTTTAAATTAAATTAAAAAATAAAAGAGTGCTAAAAAATACAATTCCATTTCAAGTCGACTCGAAGGTCATATTTAGTTATGACCTAGATAATAGCCTCCTCGCGGTGCTCCCTGCGTACTTTGTTCTTTATAATTCGAACAAAAAACAACAAAATAAAAAGCAACGAGAAAGAAGATCTAATACCCTTGCATACCCAACCTTTTCATAACGCTCATAGTGCTTTGCCTCTATCTAAGAAGTACCGGGAAAATAGTAAATGCCGAGTTTGGTCAAGATGTCTTGATAAACAAAATGTTTTTTCGTTCAACTTAATTTTCGACCGATCGTTCCTATGACAGCTATATGATATAGTGGTCCGATCTTTATAGGATTATGCACATATATGAGGAGTAAAGTAAAACGAATGTGCCGAGTTTGGTCAAGATATCTTGAAAAACATAATGTTAATTCATACAAAAACCTAATTTTCGACCGATCGATGCTATGGCAGCTATATGATATAGTGGTCCGATCTTAATAGGATTTTGCATATATATGAGGAGCTTAGTAAAACTAATAAATGCCGAGTTTGGTCAAGATATCTTGAAAAACAAAATTTTTTTTCAGACAAAAACTTAATTTTTGACGGATCGTTCCTATGGCAGCTATATGATATAGTGGTCCGATCTTTATAGGATTTTGCACATATATGAGGAGTAAAGTAAAACTAATAAATGCCGAGTTTGGTCAAGATATCTTGAAATCAAAATGTTTTTTCATACATATGAGCAGCTTAGCAATCCTAATAAATGCCGAGTTTGGTCAAGATATCTTGAAAAACAAAATGTTTTTTCATACAAAAACTTAATTTTCGACCGATCGTTCCCATGGCAGCTATATGATATAGTGGTCCGATCTTAATAGGATTTTGAATATATATGAGGAGTAAAGTAAAACTAATAAATGCGCAGTTTGGTCAAGATATCTTGATAAACAACATGTTTATTCATACAAAAACTTAATTTTCGACCGATAGCTATAAAACTGAGGGACTAGTTCGCATCGAAACAGACAGACGGACAGACGGACATAGCTATATCGACTCGGCTGTTGATGTCTCCTTCTATGCGTTACACATATCACGACAAAATTATAATACCCTCTGCAAGGGTATAATAAAAATAATTAAATGTATCTTGGAAAACAACAAATTTGCAGTTTTATTTCCTTAATTTATTTTGTATTATTAAAAAATAATAATAATTTAATTAATAACAAATTTCATAAATATTTGCATCAACTTAAAAATACAAATTTTTTTGTACGGAGCCAAGCTCAGTACACAAACTGCATTCATATATCAACAGAAATTTTGGGTAGGTCGTGATCTGCGCTACAAAACTAAGAAAATTGTTTCTTTGCCAGCCAGAGACTTTGCCAGAGCAGTGGATAACAACACAATCAAATATGCTGTTATGGATGTATATTCACACGCATACAAACATAATTGCGTGCACGGCCCTCACAGAGCCAAAGCTGAGAGCAATTTCTATTTTTAGCTTTTTCGTTTTCGTTCTCAATTTTCAAAAAATCAAGCTGCATAGTAGCATTTTGTTGTATGGCGTTACTCATCTTAGTGTTTACATCGTCTTTGATGCATATATGTTCTTGATCAGAGCGACGAGATGAATCGATTGAGACATATTTACCTCACCATTTCTCTGTCTGGTGGTATGACATATGTACTATATATACATATGTGCAAATATTGATACATTTGCGTATATACGTACTAATACTATTTAAGCCAAACTCTTCGACAGGAAGAAATGTATAAATGATATTTAATAATTATTAATATTATTATTGAGAACATTATTAATCATCATAAAATCATCATTTATTTTGGTAGTCTTGATTTCAAACATAAATAGTGACGCGCCTTACGTCCAAAAAAGAGCACGGACATTTTGAAGCGGCGAATTAACAAATTGAGAGGGCATGCTTTGCAGCAAATTTTAAGTCATGATTTTCGATTGTCGGTGTAAAAAGTTTTACTAAAAACAATTGTCCCATGGAATTAAATTTTAAAATGGTAATCAAGGAAGGAGTCGGTTTTGACCCCAGAATGTATACAAAGACAAAATAAATACTAAGATGAGTAACGCCCACACATTTGAATGCGACGCAAAATTTCTAGCCTGGCCTTTTATCTGGCCTTTGAGGCTTCGTTCGTCATGCCTGCCGACTGGTTGTTCGTTCTCCAAAGACCAGACGAACGAATGCCGAAGTCGCGGCTTGCTGATGCGGACACGAGCTACGAAGTTAGTCGCCAGCCTGCCTTCAGCAAAGCTGGTCGATGCTACTTTGCGTCGCTTTGTTTTCGAAGTACATTGAGCGAGAAAGTTTAGAACATACGATCGACGCAAAGTGCTTGTGCTTTATCCATGAAATGCATGCTTTATTTCAATGATATATTACCCTAGATATTAACAATTAATTTTACAGAAAATTTTAAACATAAATAGTGACGCGCCTTACGTCCAAAAAAGAGCACGGACATTTTGAAGCGGCGAATTAACAAATTGAGAGGGCATGCTTTGCAGCAAATTTTAAGTCATGATTTTCGATTGTCGGTGTAAAAAGTTTTACAAAAAATAATTGTCCCTTGGAATTAAATTTTAAAATGGTAATCAAGGAAGGAGTCGGTTTTGACCCCATAATGTATACAAAGACAATATAAATACTAAGATGAGTAGCGCCCATACATTTGAATGCGACGCAAAATTTCTAGCCTGGCCTTTCATCTGGCCTTTGAGGCTTCGTACGTCATGCCTGCCGACTGGTTGTTCGTCCTCCAAAGACCAGAGGAACGAATGCCGAAGTCGCGGCTTGCGAATGCTGACACGAGCTACGAAGTTAGTCGCCAGCCTGCCTTCAGCAAAGCTGGTCGATGCTACTTTGCGTCGCTTTGTTTTCGAAGTACATTGAGCGAAAAAGTTTAGAACATACGATCGACGCAAAGTGCTTGTACTTTATCCACGAAATGAATGCTTAATTTCAATGATATATTACCCTAGATATTAACAATTAATTTTACAGAAAAATTTAAAAACATATAATTTTTACACAGGTCGCTTCTTGCGCAATAACTATGTTAAGAAAATTGCACACATAGATTGATTTCACATTTCTTTTTGGACAGTGTATGCTCGAGAAAAGTTCTTGTCTCAGCCAATAGCGTGCGTACACCTTTCGTTGAATGCGTGAATTATACATGCATAAGAACTTTATAGTATGTATGTATGTGTTGTTATTCACTGTTCTGGCTTTAGCTGGCAAGAAATTAATTTTGTTAGTTTTCTAGCGCAGATCATGACCTATCCCAAATTTATCTTGATATACGAATGCATTTAGTGTACTGAGGTTGGCTCCGTAGAAAATATGTATTTCTAAGTCGATGCAAATATTTACATAGTTTCTTTAAATTAAATTAATATTATTTTTATTCTCCAATTAAGAAATAAAAGTCGACTCGAAGGTCATATTTTGTTATGACCCTATTATACTTATAATAGCCTCCTCGCGGTGCTCCCTGCGTACTTTGTTCTTTATAATTAGAGCAAACAATAACAAAATAAAAATAAATAAAAATTAATTAAATGTATCTTTGAAAACAACAAATTTTCACTTTTATTTCTTTAATTTATTTTGTATTATTTAAAAATAATAATAATTTAATTAATAATTTCAAATATACAAAATTTCATAAATATATGCATCGACTTAAAAATACAAATTTTTTTGTACGGAGCCAAGCTCAGTACACAGAATGTATTCATATATCAACAGAAATTTTGGGTAGGTAGTGATCTGCGCTACAAAACTAAGAAAATTGTTTCTTTGCCAGCCAGAGACCTTGCCAGAGCAGTGGATAACAACACATTCAAATATGCTGTTATGGATGTATATTCACACGCATACAAACATAATTGCTTGCACGGCCCTCACAGAGCCGAAGCTGAGAGCAAATTCTATTTTTTAGCTTTTTCGTTCTCTCGGCTGTGAGAGCGCAATGCTACAGATTTCGTTTTCGTTCTCAATTTTCAACGAGAAAGAAGGGCTATCTTTTGCACGCCAAAGATCTAATACCCTTGCAGACCCAACCTTTTTATAATGCTCAGAGTGCTTTGCCTCTATCTAAGAAGTACCGGGAAAATATTAAATGCCGAGTTTGGTCAAGATATCTTGATAAACAAAATGATTTTCATACAACTTAATTTTCGACCGATCGTTCCCATGACAGCTATATAAGTGGTCCGATCTTTATAGGATTATGCACATATATGAGGAGTAAAGTAATTTTCGACCGATCGTTCCCATGACAGCTATATGATATAGGGGTCCGATCTTTATAGGATTATGCACATATATGAGGAGTAAAGTAAAACTAATAAATGCCGAGTTTGGTCAAGATATCTTGAAAAACATAATGTTTTTTCATACAATAACTTAATTTTCGACCGATCGTTCCCATGGCAGCTATATGATATAGTGGTCCGATCTTAATAGGATTTTGCATATATATGAGGAGCTTAGTAAAACTAATAAATGCCGAGTTTGGTCAAGATATCTTGAAAAACAAAATTTTTTTCAGACAAAAACTTAATTTTCGACGGATCGTTCCTATGGCGGCTATATGATATAGTGGTCCGATCTTTATAGGATTTTGCACATATATGAGGAGTAAAGTAAAACTAACAAATGCCGAGTTTGGTCAAGATATCTTGAAAAACAAAATGTTTTTTCATAAAAAACTTAGTTTTCGTACGAACGATCCTATAGCAGCTATATGATATAGTGGTCCGATCTTAATAGTATTTTGCATATATATGAGGAGCTTAGTAAACCTAATAAATGCCGAGTTTGGTCAGATATATTGAAAAACAAAATGTTTTTTCATACAAAAACTTAATTTTCGACCGATCGTTCCTATGGTAGCTATATGATCTTGTGGTCCGATCTTTATGGGATTTTGCACATATATGAGGAGTAAAGTAAAACTAATAAATGCCGAGTTTTTTCAAGATATCTTGATAAACAAAATGTTTTTTCATACAAAAACTTAATTTTCGACCGATAGCTTTAAAGCTGAGGGACTAGTTCGCATCGAAACAGACAGACGGACAGACGGACATGGCCATATCGACTCGGCTGTTGATGCTGATTAAGAGTATATATACGTTATGGGGTCGGAGATGTCTCCTTCTATGCGTTACACATTTCACGACAAAATTATAATACCCTCTCCAAGGGTATAATAAAAATAATTAAATGTATCTTTGTAAACAACAAATTTGCAGTTTTATTTCCTTAATTTATTTTGTATTGTTTAAAAAAAATAATAATTTAATTAATAATTTCAAATATAAAAAATTGCATAAATATTTGCATCGACTTAAAAATACAAATTTTTTTGTACGGAGCCAAGCTCAGTACACAAAATGCATTCATATATCAACAGAAATTTTGGGTAGGTCGTGATCTGCGCTACAAAACTAAGAAAATTGTTTCTTTGCCATCCAGAGACTTTGCCAGAGCAGTGGATAACAACACATTCAAATATGCTGTTATGGATGTATATTCACACGCATACAAACATAATTGCTTGCACGGCCCTCACAGAGCCGAAGCTGAGAGCAAATATTATTTTTAGCTTTTTCGTTCTCTACAATACTACAGATTTCGTTTTCGTTCTTAATTTTCAAAAAATCAAGCTGCATAGTAGCATTTTGTTGTATGGCGTTACTCATCTTAGTGTTTATATTGTCTTTGATGTATATATGTCCTTGATCAGAGCGACGAGCTGAATCGATTGAGTCATATTCACCTCACCGTTTCTCTGTCTGGTGGTATGACATATATACTATATATACATATGTGCAAATATTGATACATTAACGTATATACGTACTAATACTATTCAAGCCAAACTCTTCGACAGGAAGAAATGTATAAATGATGTTTAATAATTATTAATATTATTATTGAGAACATTATTAACTTATTTACTTGAAGTTTTTAAAAAAAAAATCATCATTTATTTTGGTAGTCTTGATTTCAAACATAAATAGTGACGCGCCTTACGTCCAAAAAAGAGCACGGACATTTTGAAGCGGCGAATTAACAAATTGAGAGGGCATGCTTTGCAGCAAATTTTAAGTCATGATTTTCGATTGTCGGTGTAAAAAGTTCCACTGAGAGGCTCTAATAAAAATTGTACCATGGAATTAAATTTTAAAATGATAATTAAGGAAGAAATCGCTTCTGAGCTCATAAAGTATATATATTCTTGATAAGGAAGGCAAGCTGACTAAGTAATATCCGCCTACCTGTTTTCTGTCTGTATAACATAAGTTATGTTCACATACATATATAAATTATATATGTTCAAAAACTGGTCAAATTACCTATACATGGAAGTCCCATCATAAATCATTTTTTAATCTATATAAACAAATTAAAATATGTTGTTTAATGTTTAATATTATTTTATTTAATATTATTTACATTTATGACTGAAGCGCAAATACATTAAGTTATACAACTGTAGTATGAAACTATTATTAGTATTATTGATTCGATTAATGATCTTTTGCATTCAAATATCACTGGAAGTGCGCGTAATGTAGATATTCAGTGAACGTTCAAAGGGAGCTTTTGAAAAGGCGAATTCGCCTATTGTCAGGCGAGACAAACGAAATTGCCATTCACTCTTCAACCGACCATCGATTTGTGCGGTCGTCGATTCTCGATTGCGATTGCGATTCTAAGAATTTGTGTTTTTCTTAGATTTAAAACTGATAAAAATTAATATTCCATTTAATAAGATCCAGTGCAACTGAAATTAAACAATTCTACGGGTATTTCAGGGCTTTGGAGAATATTAAATGTAACAATCTATAATCGGTTTTGCCGCATAAAATCGTCAATTATTCCCCGTCAGTGCTAGTGAACATTTGAATGTGTATTTGTGCGTTGACTCGACGTACGGCCTTACCTCCCCCTCAGACTAACAACCTGTGTGTGTGCGTGTGTAAACATTTAGTGTAAGAGGCGCACTTGCTAGCGGTGGGTCAATAATACGTGAGTGTTAGTGTTCATGTACGCGTTGTGAATCTGCTTTGCCAAATATTTTCTGGATGTGTGCACTACACCTGTTATACTGGATTTTGCCTAAATGGAAAAATCGCAAGCTTAGATAGTCTTTTTAAAAACTTATTGATTTATAATATTCTCCGTTTTCAATACATATTTATATATATATAAATATAATAATATATATAGAATATATATATATTCAAACTAGCAATTAACTTATTAAATAAGTTAACATTATAATTATTTTCTATTTTAGTATCTGTCTTAAGTTTCGATTCATTTTTAATTATTCTCTGCTATCTTTATATAATTAACAATAATATAATTTCTTGAGTTTATTGAGATTCCGCTAATCAAAGGCGTCAAGATGCCATTAATCGTAGTCTTGTCTATTACATAGAGAATACTGAAAGCGTTTGCCTTCGAAATTCTCAACGTTTTGCTGACACTCGTGAGTGCTACGGTGATATTCGTGAAAAAGAGCGTAATACTGACGCCCCGGCCCGATCTAAAAGAAGTGCTCGATTTCGACAGGATAAAAAGGATCTTGATGAGACAGCTCGCGCAACTCAAAGACAGGATGAGGATATGCGAGCTCTGGAGCAGACACAAAATACAGCAGACCATGCTGTTCGGCGACAAAATATGGAGTACCATACCCAAGAACGTGAGCGCGATGCAGAAGCCCATCCTACAAGGAGACATGACTTAGAAAATAGACTGCAAGAGCAGGAATTACACACAGTGGAAAACACTGTGCGTCGCCAAAACGTGAAGTACCGCGAATCAGAACGTCGGCGAGATGCAGCAGCCCACGTTACAAGGCGACAGGATTTAGAAATTAGACTGCAAGAGCAGGAATTGAACACAGTGGAACACACTATGCATCGCCAAAACGTGGAGTACTGCGAATCAGAACGCCAGCGAGATGGAGCAGCCCACGTTACAAGGCGATAGGACTTAGAAGTGGTTGTTTAGAATGTGTTCAGAAAGCATACGTTTTTCAGCAAAAAAGTTGCGCTAAAGTCAAATATTCGCAACCTTTTCATAACGCGCATAGTGCTTTGCCTCAATCTAAGAAGTACCGGGAAAATAGTAAATGCCGAGTTTGGTCAAGATATCTTGATAAACAAAATGTTTTTTTATACAACTTAATTTTCGACCGATCGATCCTATGGCAGCTATATGATATAGTGGTCCGATCTTTACAGGATTTTGCACATAAATGAGGAGTAAAGTAAAACTAATAAATGCCGGTTTTGGTCAAGATATCTTGAAAAACAAAATGTTTTTCATACAAAAACTTAATTTTCGACCGATCGATTCTATGGCAGCTATATGATATAGTGGTCCGATCTTAATAGGATTTTGCATATATATGAGGAGGTTAGTAAAACTAATAAATGCCGAGTTTGGTCAAGATATCTTGAAAAACAAAATGTTTTTTCAAAGAAAAACTTAATTTTCGACCGATTGTTCCTATGGCAGCTATATGATATAGTGGTCCGATCTTTATAGGATTTTGCACATATATAAGGAGTAAACTAAAACTAATAAATGCCGAGTTTGGTCAAGATATTTTTATAAACAAAATGTTTTTTCATACAAAAACTTAATTTTCCACCGATCGTTCCCATGGCAGCTATATGATATAGTGGTCCGATCTTTATAGGATTTTGCTCATATATAAGGAGTAAACTAAACCTAATAAATGCCGAGTTTGGTCAAGATATCTTGATAAGCAAAATGTTTTTTCATACAACTTAATTTTCGACCGATCGTTCCTATGACAGCTATTTGATATAGTGGTCCGATCTTTATAGGATTTTGCACATATACGAGGAGTAAAGTAAACCTAATAAGTGGCGAGGTTGGTCAATATATCTTGAAAAACAAAATGTTTTTTCATACAAAAACTTAATTTTCCACCGATCGTTCCCATGGCAGCTATATGATATGGTGGTCCGATCTTAAGAGGATTTTGAATATATATGAGGAGTAAAGTAAAACTAATGATTGCCGAGTTTGCTCAAGATATCTTGATAAACAAAATGTTTTTTCATACAAAAACTTTATTTTCGACCTATCGTTCTTATGACAGCTATATGATATAGTGGTCCGATCTTTATAGGATTTTGCACATATATGAGGAGTAAAGTAAAACTAATAAATGCCGAGTTTTGTTAAGATATCTTGAAAAACATAATGTTTTTTCAATCAAAAAATTAATTTTCGACTGATCGATCCTATGGCAGCTATATGATATAGTGGTCCGATCTTAATAGGATTTTGCATATATATGAGGAGCTTAGTAAAACTAATAAATGCCGAGTTTGGTCAAGATATCTTGAAAAACAAAATGTTTTTCATACAAAAACTTAATTTTCGACCGATCGTTCCTATGGCAGCTATATGATATAGTGGTCCGATCCAGCTGGTTTTCACATATGTGCTGCGTGCAACAGAAAGAGGGAGTTCTGCAAAGTTTCATTAAGATAGCTTTAAAACTGAGGGACTAGTTCGCATAGAAACAGACAGACGGACAGACGGACATGGCTATATCGACTCGGCTGTTGATGCTGATTAAGAATATATATACTTCATGGGGTCGGAGATGTCTCCTTTTATGCGTTACACATTTCACGACAAAATTATAATACCCTCTGCAAGGGTATAAAAAATCAAGCTGCATAGTAGCATTTTGTTGTATGGCGTTACTCATCTTAGTGTTTATATTGTCTTTGATGTATATATGTTCTTGATCAGAGCGACGAGCTGAATCGATTGATACATATTCACCTCACCGTTTCTCTGTCTGGTGGTATGACATATGTACTATATATAGATATGTGCAAATATTGATACATTTACGTATATACGTACTAATACTATTTAAGCCAAACTCTTCGACAGGAAGAAATGTATAAATGATGTTTAATAATTATTAATATTATTATTTCGAACATTATTAACTTATTTACTTGAAGTTTTGTAAAATAAAATCATCATTTATTTTGGTAATCTTGATTTCAAACATAAATAGTGACGCGCCTTACGTCCAAAAATGAGCACGGGCATTTTGAAGCGGCGAATTAACAAATTGAGAGAGCTTGCTTTGCAGCAAATTTTAAGTCATGATTTTCGATTGTCGGTGTAAAAAGTTCCATTGAGAGGCTCTAATAAAAATTGTCCCGTTGAATTAAATTTTAAAATGATAATCAAGGAAGGAACGCTTCTGACCTCATAAAGTATATATATTCTTGATTAGGAAGGCAAGCTGAATCGACTAAGTAATATCCGCCTACCTGTTTTCTGTTATGTTCACATACTTATATAAATTATATATGTTCAAAAACTAGTCAAATTACCTATACATGGAAGTCCTATCATAAATCATTTTTTAATCTATATAAACAAATTAAAATATGTTGTTTGATGTTTAATATTATTTTATTTAATATTATTTACATTTATGACCGAAGCGCAAATACAATAAGTTATACAACTGTGATATGAAACTATTATTACTATTATTGATTCGATAAATGATCTTTTGCATTCAAATATCGCTGGAAGTGCGCGCAATGTAAATATTCACTGAACGTTCAAAGGGAGCTTTTGAAAAGGCGAATTCGCCTATTGTCAGGCGAGACAAACGAAATTGCCATTCACTCTTCATCCGACCATCGATTTGTGCGGTCGTCGATTCTCGATTGCGATTGCGATTCTAAGAATTTGTGTTTTTCTTAGATTTAAAACTAATAAAACTTAATATTCCATTTAATAAGATCCAGTGCAACTGAAATTAAACAATTCTACGGGTATTTCAGGGCTTTGGAGAATATTAAATGTAACAATCTATAATCGGTTTTGCCGCATAAAATCGTCAATTATTCCCCGTCAGTGCTAGTGAACATTTGAATGTGTATTTGTGCGTTGACTCGACGTACGGCCTTACCTCCCCCTCACACTAACAGCCTGTGTGTGTGCGTGTGTAAACATTTAGTATAAGAGTGTGGGGAGCACTTACTAGCTGTGGGTCAATAATACGTGATTGTTAGTGTTCATGTCCGCGTTGTGACTCTGCCTTGCCAAATATTTTCTGGATGTTTGCACTACACCTGTTATACTGGATTTTACCTAAGTGGAAAAATCGCAAGCTTAGATAGTCTTTTTAAAAACTTATTGATTTATAATATTCTCCGTTTTCAATACATATTTATATATATTTAAATATAATAATATATATAGAATATATATATATATTCAAACTAGCAATTAACTTATTAAATAAGTTAACATTATAATTATTTTCTATTTTAGTATCTGTCTTAAGCTTCGATTCATATTTAATTATTCTTTGTTATCTTAATATAACTTTAATTTTTTGAAATATTGGGAATAATTTCTTGAGTTTATTGAGATTCCGCTAATCAAAGGCGTCAAGATGCCATTAATCGTAGTCTTGTCTATTACATAGAGAATACTGAAAGCGTTTGCCTTCGAAATTCTCAAGATTTAGTGACACTCGTGAGTGCTACGGTGATATTCGTAAAGAAGAGCGTAATACTGACTCCCCGGCCCGATCTAAAAGAAGTGCTCGATTTCGACAGGATGAAAAGGATCTTGATGCAGCAGCTCGCGCAACTCAAAGACAGGATGAGGATATGCGAGCTCTGGAGCAGACACAAAATACAGCAGATCATGGTGTTCGGCGACAAAATCTGGAGTACCATACCCAAGAACGTGAGCGCGATGCAGAAGCCCATGCTACAAGGAGACATGACTTAGAAAATAGACTGCAAGAGCAGGAATTACACACAGTGGAAAACACTGTGCGTCGTCAAAACGTGGAGTACCGCGAATCAGAACGCCAGCGAGATGGAGCAGCCCACGCTACAAGGCGATAGGACTTAGAATTTAAAGTGCAAGAGCAGGAAATTAATACATTGGAACACACTGTGCATAGACAAAATGCAAAATATCGTGCATCTAAGCGTATACGTGATGCTTCTGCTCATGTAGCGCGAAGGCTAAATGTTAATGTTCGAGAGCTAGAGCAGGAAGCTGATACAGTTCAACATAACATTCGTCAACAAAATGAAGTATATCGCACTGCAGAGCGTGAAAGAGACGTCTTAAATCGGCGAAATGCTCGTCAAAATATTATCGCAAGATGCCGAGAACAAGTCGTCAATTTCTCTCAAAGACGAGTTACTAGAAACCAGTCTCGTACAAGAGAGATCGAATGGAAAAATATGACTGAAGCTTATAAACTTTAGAAATAGTTTTCAAAATCGTGCAATATAGTCAGCTCAGCAATCTCAGAGAAATAGAGATGCCAGAGAAGAATTGTCACCTAAACAGCGCGAGCAGTTTTTTTTGCCAGAGATAAATACCTGGAAAATATTAAGAAAGGCCCTACAGAAATATGCACATCATGCGGAGGAACTTGGTTTCCTTTCCAAGTAAAGCTTTTGAATAAAATAAATATATCGGCAAAGTTTTGAAGCATGGACCCTTTAAAAGCATTTTATCTGTCCAATAAGTTCCTAAGTCTATCTAAAGACTATTTGTTTTCCTCAACTTGTCGCCGACACATATCGTCCGGCAAGATTCCGAAAATCTGTCTCTCCGAGGGGTTCAACTTTCCTTAAAATTCCAGACTATCTTAAGGACTTAACGTGTCTTGAAGAGCGTTTAATTTCGCCAAGAATCCCATTTATGCGGAAAATTTCTGTTGTGCAGTTAGAGGAGCTGTGGTCAACGTACCAATTTCTCTTTCGGAAACTGTGACAGCTCTTCCGCGCACCTTTGAAAACAGTCATGTAGTTCAAATTCATTTGAAGCGCAAGGTCGAACATGCGCATAATTTCATGACTGACACAATTAGGCCGGCTCGTGTGCTCGCAGCGTTGCGGTATTTGATAAACACCGAATTATATCTTAAGCACAATATTTCTCTTGCTTCCAACTGGCTAGGTGTAAATGCTGACAATGAAGGATCCAGCTAATATAACAACTGTGGATAGCCTCCTTCGCTAAAGTATCTAAAGATTGCGTTGCCGCAGTTTTCACCAGCTAACTATTATTATATATATTTTTATATTATATTAAATATAAGCTTCGATTTTTTTATATTTTTTTTTGGTGTTCTGATCAGGTTTATCCTAATCCAGGTGGACAGGATACTTTGTTGGATAACGAGTCAATAGAAAATAATGCTATAATTGGTCGTATTCCAATGGCTCGACCAATTGATTGGCGACGACCAATTGATATGACGACAGATGAGGATGCTGAAGAATTATCGTTCCCAACCATTTCATGTGGCGAATGAAAGCTAAACTACTGATTGTCGAAAGGCCAAATCACAGATTCGGTATTACGATCGTCGTTGCGCGAAAGTACCAAAAATATGTGTAAGTGTTATGAGCTCACACGCATAAAAGTTCAATTTCTATCTGCCTTCGGAAAAAATCAATAACACGACAATAAAACCGTTGGTAACTTGAGAGATGAAGGCTTTGTCAGCAATTTTATGCAGCATGATAACGGATATCGTGTTCTTAAGGGCCTGTGATCTTCTTCAGCACATTGGGAGGCTCAGAAGAACAAAGTGCTGGCAATGATTCGTAAGTTTGGGCTAGCAACTTTTTTCATAACGGTTTCTGCTGCTGTGGAGTGAGCTGGTCATTCTATCTCTCATTTTGGATAATTTCGAAAAAGCTCCACTAATTCGGTCTGATCCTCTGAGTTGCTCAAGATATTTTGACTATAGGTTTAGGCAGCTGTTGAAATTATTTAAAACAGATATTTTTGGAGAATTTCAACTCTCTCACTTTTATTGGAGAATTGAACATAGGGGATCATTCACATGGCATGTATTGGCTAAGCAGCGCCCTAAACTGAATGAGAAAAGTTGTCAAGTTATAGAATTTATTGACAGATTCATAACAACAAACGGAGGTAATCCAGATTTGGAAGAGGTTATTAAGTACCAACAGCACAGACATAGCTTTACATGACAAAGAGAAATAAATAGGCAAATTTTATTTGTCGTTTTAACATGCCATGCCCTCCCATGCCTCAGACTGAGATATCTCCCTCGAAGAGGGAGATTCAAATCTGAGAAGGCATCAAGGCATGTGGAAAAAAATTCAATAGCTATTAGATAGGTCAGTTTAGGACGCTGAAGCTTTAAGTTTAAATAATTTTGATAGTTTTCTTGCACATATACATATATACGGATTATATTGGATATAAATTTGCACTGAGATCGAGTCTTAAAAAACTGCAAGTATTTTTGGGTAGAAAATACTGTGACAAAATGTTGAATGCATATAATGAATATATATTAAAGCTATTTAGAGCCAACATGAATATTCAATATAGTATATATATAGTATATGCGCTTGCTTGTTGTTGTTATATTATATAATAAACTACATAAACAAATTGAATAGAGGGGTTTCTCATTGCGAGAAGACGTAAACGAGATTAGTAGTAAAATTATTTCAGTTAAGGAAAAACTACAACATATCGGTAATTTATCATCAATAATAACTCATCATTGGAACAGAAACAACTGCGCAGGATGATTCATACAACATCCTTGGACTCCATATGTCAGAATGTAGCCATGGCGAGATTTTTGTAAACACTTCGCATCCTGATCAAACAGTTGGTATGGTGAAATCCCAGAGAGATTTAGAAACACTCCCTTCAGATTCAAAAGATTATTTCTTACCAAACTTGCTGGATCATTATGCTCAAAGACCGGACGAATTAAATAATTTGTGGCTAGCTGACTTTGCTGCCAAATATAAATTATTCTAAGGCACTAAATGCCCATTTCTTATCCTTCGGTGGAGAAGGTTTAGCATAAATATATTTGATTTGTTTCATGAAGAATTCATGGGATTTGCCGTACCAGAAGTTGCTCAAAACATTAACGTATTTTAAGATAACGTGCATCTGACGAAAATGCAATCACTTAACAGTAAGCAACGACAATATTACGCTCACTTTTTAAAAAAAATTGGCTGATATCAGCTCACTCTCCATTCCGTGTTCTCTCTGCCTGTTAACCAATATTCAATGGAATTAAAACCGTTTATGAACGACGCAATCAACACTATGCACTCAAAGCTTATAGACTTAAAGTTTATTATTATTGATGAAATTTCAAAAATGTGTTACTTGGATCAAATTTTTAGAATTAATTCATACCTTGTCGGAATTTCAATATTGGCATTTGGTGATCTAAAGCAGTTTCCCCCATTTGGCGATAGATGGATTTATGCTCCAAACTCGAGAAACCCATATAGAATTGTTTTGCCTTCAGAAAGTGAGTAACTACAATATTATCCGACTGATCCAAATTATTACAGAAAATATACTTCAAAATCTAAAGATATGCTGATGGCCAAATCAATATCTGAAAGGAACAAGCTAAATATTTAAAATAGAATATTAAGGCATTCAAAACTTCCGAAAACCAAGGCCTTCCCTATCTGCTTAAGCTTAAAACCACAGCTAAATATATGATTACCGTCAATATAAATAGCAATGATGGTTTGGTCAATGGAGCAAGTGGACAGCTTATGCATATTGACTATACAGCCAGCGGATCGAATGTTTTAGTCTCAACGCTTAAGTTTATTAAAGCAACAAGCAAGCAAGAGCAAAAAAAAACAAATCCTTTGCATTCTGATTGGACACCAATTGAAAGAGTTTTAAGAACATTTCAATATAGCAAAAATTACCAAGTAACAATTGAACGCTTGCAATTTCCAGTGGCTCCTCCTGAAGCCATAATCATCATGGCTGTGGGAGAATATGATGCATGCATGTCTCACTGGGCGTGATTGCGACAAGATCGCTGGAATTGCCAAGAAGGGCTGAGGCGGCTTGCGTTGGTCGTGCTCAGAATGCATCGACAAACAAATTAATTTCTCCAGAATGTATAATTCTGTGAGAAATCAATTCTTAAATTGAATAAAGGGGCTAAGGCACTCTCGAGTAATTTTGACTCGAGTTTCGAGTTGCTTGGTATATATAAATTCGAGTCCCCAACCAATCTCCGGTTGGAGCCTCCCTCCCAGTTAATCAAACTGCCTCAGCCCCGTTAGCTCCTGGCCGAAAAGCTAGACCTGCGCGAAGTCTTGCCCTGATTCTTAAAAACAATCATTGTGCATCTTTAGCTCCTCCAACTCCTGTATTACCTGTAGCCTAATCAGCGCCTAATTTAACGGTAGTTGCCCCTCGTAGGCAAGTTTTTGTGTCTCGACTTTCGTCGAGTCATTGGCAGCCTATATTACTAGCAAATCTTCTGCTAGCGTGTCAATAATCAAATTTAATTGCTCCACCCCTCCTGAAATATTTTCATTCAAAATAAATGTTTCACATCAATCATTTGTGATCAATCATTTGTGATCCCAAATTTTGGCCTCCACACATGATTGTTCACGAGCTCAAGCCCAAGAAGCTTAACCAGCCTGTCACCCTTCCCGTCCCTTCAATACAGGGTACCATTTCTGAACCAAAAAACTAGCTTCATCTTCTGACCAAATCTTTATTCATTATCAGAATGTTAGACGTCTCATTTCAAACTTAACCCTACCTGATTTAGACATTTTATCGAAAAACTTTCTTTTGTATAGAAATGATCGGCCGACTCGAGGTGGTGGGGTGTTAATTGCCGCTAAAGCCACTCTCCAGTCAGAACATTTCTGTTTTAGAACGCCTACTGACGCTGACATTCTCTCAGTTAAGGTGTCTATATAACATGCTCTTATGCCGTTCCTTCTTCTGATATTCAAGTTTATATGAAACATATTACTTGTATTAAAGAAGTTTCTTCATACGTGCGTGATAATGACCTATTTATGGTGTTGGGTGATTTTAATTTACCGAATAATTCTTGGTCATTATTCACTGCAAAAAATTATCTAGTGCCCTCAGCACAGCACGATTTTATTGACTGCAAGCTTGATCTTTCGTTGTTTCAAATCAATTCAATTTCTAATCATTTGAATAGAACACTTGACCTTATATTTGTTAACGACTACCTTATTTCTAATGTGTCTAGGTCCCCTCCTTAATCTCTTCCTGAGGATGTCTATCATCCTACTTTAGAGATTGCAATGCTCAATTGTAATCCTTTCTTTTCGTGCTCATCAGCCAATGAGCCCCGCTGTTGCTTCCACAAAGGAAATGATTCTTTGCTGAATCAGCTTATTTATGCAACCGATTGGTGTTTCTTATATGACTCGGTTGATATGAATACTGCCATTAATTTTATTTATATCACCCTAAACTCCCTCTTAGAAGTGTGTATTCCTAAGTCAATACCTTCGAAAACTTTTTCAAAACCACCCTGCCTTACTGTCAGATTATCACATCTAAAAAATGTAAAATCTAAATATTTTAAAATGTTTAAAAAGTCTGGTTCATGTACAGACTTGGCTAAATATTCCATAGCCAAGTCGAACTTCGTTCTTCTTAATTCTCAATGCTATGAGAATTATCTAACTCGTTGTAAAAGGCAATTTGCCCAAAATCGGAGACAGTTTGCCATCTTCTTTCTCTCTTGGGATGGATAAAGCTAGCAATGACACTGATTCTGCTAACCTCTTTGCTAATTTTTTTCAATCAACTTACTCTTCAGTCTGTCCTAATACTAATTCTTGCCCTTTTACTATTTCTTCCGCTAGTTCTATACCTCCTCCCATTATTTCACACTCCTCTCTCCTATTAGCTATAAACTCTTTAAAATCTTCTTACTCTCCTGTTCGTCTCTTTTGTTTTGGATTATTTCTTATTTGAAAGGTAGCACCCAAAGAGGCTGACTACCTCTAAACGGGTTCACGTTACTTCTGGTGTTCCTCAAGGTAGTCATCTTGGACCTTTACTCCTTAGTCTTTTGATAAATGATCTTTTTACAGTTATATAACATGCCCGAGTACTCATGTATGCGGACGATGTCAAACTTTTCTATCATACACTAATTTCCTAAATTATTCTCGTCCACAAGACGATTTGAACGCTATGCAACTTTGGTGTTTGGCCAATCAATTGCATCTAAATTGTTCAAAGTGTATGTTTATGACATTTAATCGTACTACTCCTTATCTTGTCAGTTGTGCAATCGATAATATCCCTTTGCAACGTATACCACTAGTTAAGGATCTAGGCGTTATTTTTATACCCTTGCAGAGATATTATAATTTTGTCGTGAAATGTGTAACGCATAGAAGGAGACATCTCCGACCCCATAAAGTATATATATTCTTAATCAGCATCAACAGCCGAGTCGATATAGCCATGTCCGTCTGTCCGTCTGTCTGTTTCTATGCAAAATAGTCCCTCAGTTTTAAAGCTATGTTAATGAAATGAACTTTGCAGAACTCCCTCTTTCTGTTGCAGGTAGCACACAGAGCTGTCATAGGAACGATCGGTCGAAAATTAAGTTTTTGTATGAAAAAACATTTTGTTTATCAAAATATCTTGACCAAACTAGGCATTTACTAGTTTTACTTTACTCCTCATATATATGCAAAGTCCTATTAAGATCGGAGCACTATATCATATAGCTGCCGTAGGAACGATCGGTCGAAAATTAAATTTTTGTTCGAAAAAACATTTTGTTTTTCAAGATATCTTAACCAAACTCGGCACTTATTAGTTTTACGTAGCTCCTCATATATATGCAAAATCCTCTTAAGATTGGACCACTATATCATAGGATCGATCGGTCGAAAATTATGTTTTTGTGTGAAAAAACATTTTGTTTCATTTTGTATCAAGTTATCTTGACCAAACTTGGCCTTTATTAGTTTTACTTCACTCCTCATATATATACAAAATCCTATTAAGATCGGACCACTATATCATATAGCTGTCATAGGATCGATCGGTCGAAAATTAAGTTTTTGTATGAAAAAACATTTTGTTTATCAAGATATCTTGACCAAACTCGGCATTTATTAGTTTTACTTTACTCCTCATATATATGCAAAGTCCTATTAAGATCGGACCATTATATCATATAGCTGCCATGGGAACGATCGGTCGAAAATTAAGTTTTTGTATGAAAAACATTTTGTTTATCTAAATATCTTGACCAAACTCGGCATTTATTAGTTTTACTTTACTCCTCATATATATGCAAAATCCTTTTAAGATTGGACCACTATATCATATAGCTGCCATAGGATCGATCGGTCGAAAATTAAGTTTTTGTATGAAAAAACATTTTGTTTCTTTTTGTATCAAGATATCTTGACCAAACTCGGCATTTATTAGTTGTACTTCACTCCTTATATATATACAAAATCCTATTATGATCGGACCACTATATCATATAGCTGCCATAGGAACGATCGGTCGAAAATTAAGTTTTTGTATGAAAAACATTTTGTTTTTCAAGATATCTTGACCAAACTCGGCATTTATTAGTTTTATTTTACTCCCAATATATATGCAAAATCCTATTAAGATCGGACCACTATATCATATAGCTGCCATAGCATCGATCGGTTGAAAATTAAATTTTTGTGTGAAAACACATTTTTCTTTTCAAGATATCTTGACTAAACTTGGCATTTAGTAGTTTTGCTTTACTCCTCATATATATGCAAAATCGTATTAAGATCGGACCACCATAACATGTAGCTGCCATAGGAACGATCGGTCGAAAATTAAGTTGTATAAAAAAACATTTTGTTTATCAAGATATCTTGACCAAACTCGGCATTTACTATTTTCCCGGTACTTCTTAGATAGGGCGCAAAGCACTATGAGCATTATAAAAAGGTTGGTTCTCGGTGTTGTCCTTCAACATAAGTTGATTATTGGCGACATAGATTCTCCTTTTCTACTAGGGCGTCTTCAATTCTCTGTTCCCGCTAGTCCAACCAGAAATTATCGCTCCTTATTCCTATTTACGTGCACAACCTGCTATGCACAATCCTTTTTGCGTGCTATGTAAAAATTATAATAGTTTGCATCACGTTTTCTCTACCGAACTTTCTTTACCACTAATAAAATCGTTGCTTTCAGGATACTTTCGGGAAATCGCTGACCATTCCCTGCTATGAGTAGAGCATAGCTTGTCCGACAGGCTAAAAAATGTTCCCCCACCGGGTCGGTGATTTCCCATTACTTCTCTCATTGTTCTGTCTACTTAACACTCTTTATCTAACTAACATTGCTTTACTTTTTTAACAATCTTCCTACTATCTTTTTTCCTATTTATTGTATTTTCTTTATTAATATAGCAAATTAAGATTATTTATAATTTTACCGAAGACCACTTTTATCCTACTTACAACCTTCTGCTTAGATATAGGCTCTAATACCGTCACTGACAAAATTATAAAACACCTCCATCGGTCGGTGATGCTATTTAGAAAATTGTATTCTTTAACGAGGCTTTTAGCATTTGATTCCATTATCTATTGTATAACCATACCATTAATAAATAAATAAATAAATAAGAATCTTTCCAAAGAGATGGTTGGACAGAAGTTATAAGGGATAGATTAAAAAGCTTTAGCAATGGATAAAGAAGGGAAGAACTTCACTCTTTGAGTAGACAACTAGGAATATTGTCAGGCGAAGGAGAGTAAGAAGATTTTAGAGAGCTTATAGCTAATAGAAGAGAGAAGTGTGAAATAATAGAAGGAGGTATAGAACTACATGAAGAAATAGTATAAGGATAAGAATTAGTATTAGTACAGACTGAAAAGTAAGTTGATTGAAAAAAATTAGCAAAGAGGTTAGCAGAATCAGAGTCATTGCTAACATTATCCAACCCGACAGAAAAAGAAGATGGCAAACTTCAAGATATACGCTTCAAGCTTACAAAATTATAAAACTGTCTCGGATTTTGGGCAAATTAAAATATTTTGACTTTACAATTTTTGACATGATAATCTGGGAGTAAACCAGGGTGGTTTTGTAAAGTTGTCAAAGGATAAATAAAAAAATAGTTCATAAAACAATTTAACTTTCGCTCGATCGTTCCTATGGCAGCTATATGATTTAGTGGTCCGATCATAATAACATTTTGCCAATATATGAGGAGAATATTAAAACTAATAAATGCCGAGTTTGGTCTATTTGGATATCTTGATAAACAACATTTTTTTTCATACAAAAACTTAAATTTCAACCGATCGTTCCTATGGCAGCTATATGATATAGTGGTCCGATCCAGCTGGTTTTGACACATGTGCTGCGTGCAACCGAAGCAGGGACTTCTACAAAGTGTCAGTAAGATAGCTTTAAAACTGAGAGGCTAGTTCGCATAGAAACAGACAGACGGACATGGCTATATCGACTCGGCTGTTGATGCTGATCAAGAATTTATATACTTTATGTGGTCGGAGATGTCTCCTTCTATGCGTTACACATTTCACGACAAAACTATAATACCCTCTGCAAGGATATAAAAACTCAGAGTTTGGTCAAAAAATCATGATAAATTTTGGACCAATCGTTCCTTTGGCAACATAGACATAAAAAAATTTTGCATATATATGAGGAGCATAGTTAACTAATAAATGCCGAGTTTGCTCAATATATCGTGGAAAAGAAAGAAATATTCGATTAAACGACTTAGTTTTCGATCGATCGTTTCTATGGCAGCTGTTTGATATAGTGGTCCGATCTCTATAGGATTCTGCATATATATGATGCGCATAGTAAAACTAATAAAACCCGAGTTTGGTCAAGATATCTTGATAAACAAAAATGTTTTTAAATAACATCCTTCCTATGGAAGTTTTTTGATATAGTGGTCTGATCTTAATAGGATTTTGCATGTATATGAGGAGCGTCGTAAATCTAATAAATGCCAAGTTTGGTCAAGTTATCTTGATAAGCAAAAATGTTGATTATGCAACAATTTAGTTTTCGACCGATGGTTCCTATGGCAGCTATCTAGAGGGCCGACCTCAGTAGGATTTTTCATACATATTCAGCGACGGAAATTTCTAGCCTGGCTTCCTAAACTGGCTTTTACGGTTTCGCACGACTTGTTAGCTGTTCGTTAGTTCGTTTCGTTTTCGAAGTACATTAAGCGAAAAAGTTTAGAACTTACGATCGACGCAAAGTGCTTTTGGTTAATCCATGAAATGCTAGCTTTATATAAATGATATACCATATATACGAACGATAAATTTTACAAGAAAATTTAAGAATTGAATAATTTTTACACAAGGCGCAACTTCTGCAATAAGTAAATATTTTCTGTAGCACACATAGATTGACTTACTTTTGTTTTTGGGCAGTTTATGCTCGAGAAAAGTTCTTGTCTCAGACAATGGCATACAAGCTTCTTTTGTTGTATGCGTAAATTATGCATATATAAGAACATAAGCATGACCTATCCCAAATTTGTGTTGACATATGAATGCAATTTTTGTACTGAGGTTGGCTTTGTAGAAAATATCTATTGTTAAGTCATGCAAATATTTATTTACATATATAATTTCCTTAAATAAAATTATTTTTATTTTAAAGATATAATAATTATTTTATTATTATTATTATTTTAAAGAAATAATATTTATATTACAAATTTGTGGTTTTTAAAGATACATTTTATTAACTTGTTTTTTAAATAAATTTGTTTTATTGTAGATAAAAATTATCAATAATATTAATGGGGGAGCGAAAATAATGTTCGGTCATATACCTCATATATATATTAGTCAGGGTATCAATAGCAATGTCAAAGCAGATTATGTTAAGATTATGCTTATTCTCTTCTATTTGAATGCCATAAGCACTCATACACATGTCCGAAGCCTTGCTCTCTTTCGAACTCTGTAATTGCTCGGTCCCTTTAATCTTAATTTATGTTAAGAAATCAGTTCTGTATGGATCATCATAGAAGTCAGTCGTGTTGCTCATCAATTTGTAAAACCTTTATTAAAACTTTATACCATCCACACACGCCCACTAGAGATAAGATTCTTAAAAGGTCAAAAAAACTCTTTTGATCCAACATTTTGGCGCCCAACTAGGGGCTAGTGTGTGGAAATTGACGACATATCGTTGCCGCACAACATTTCGTTGGAAAAAGGTTTTATCGAACTCCTCGCAAATTACAGCATCGACAGCAACAATTTGCCAGCTCTTCTTTCTTGTTCCCATTGCTTCGTCGCTGGAAACTCGCTACCTTCGCTTCGCTACTGCATTCTTGTAGCCGTTACTTCGAGCTGGATACGCTCTGACTTTGATTGCTCATTGCCTTTGCCTCACATCTCCTTTCTCGTTGCCGTTGCTTCGTCGCTGGAAACTCGCTACCTTCGCTTTGCTGCTGCATTCTCGTTACCGTTGTTTCGTCGCTGGAAGCTCGCTGCCTCTGCTTGTTCACTGCATTTTGCTTCATCACTGCAAGCGACCCTTACATCGGTGAGCGCAACATTTACAAGTCTTACAAGTCAGTGAAAAAAGATTATCACACGGTGAGCTACAATTACGCTTGGACTTGTTGGAGATATACATTAAGGAGGTTTTGGAAGTACAATCTGAAATTGAATTGGAAGATTCTCAGGACAATGGACGTGCAGAGGTGGAAGACACATATGTGAGTATCAAATTGTCCATCCAATCCCAACTGGATGATGTACTGCACAGCACCTAATTTTCTAACCCTGCTCCAATTCGCTCTTCGCCGCCATCGAGTCTTCCTCGATTGGCTCCGCCTGTACTTGATGGGAAACTAGCAGAGTTTAAAAACTTCATTACAAAATTCAATCAGATTATCGGTCGTGACTACTCTCTGTCGAACATTGAAAAGTTTAATCATCTGCTGAATTGCTTGAAGGGCCCTGCCCTACAGGCAGTAAAGGCATTCCAAGTGACTCAGGAAAATTATCCCAAGGCTCAATCACTATTCAATCTACAGCCAGTCGACAAACCGGACGGAAATCAGCTGCGCAGTCTGCTGGACAATGCGTCAGCCCTGTATTCATCATTATCGTCATTGGGTACCGGATCAGATATTGCCCAAACCATGTTGATATTCATCGTCATCGGAAAATGTGACCAGCAAACTTGTAACAAGTGGAATGAGACCCTTGACTTACGTACATTGCCAAATTGGGCTCACTGCACAACTATTTTGGAACGTCATTGTCAGTTTCTGCAATCAAGCGGCATTGCATCGTGTCGAGTGGCTGATTCTTAGAAACAAAAACACGCGTAAGCCTAGCAAGCGATTAACATTTGCTATTACTAATCCAACATGCATTGTTTGTTTCAGCTCCGACCATAAAATTGTACAATGTGGTCAGTTTCAAGACATGAGTCCTAAACTTAAGTACGGAGTCGTAAAAAATGCTGGACCTTGCATTATTTGCCTTCAATTAGGACATCGGATGGCTCAGTGTCCGTCTAACAATCGTTGTCGAAGCTGCAAGCATCGCTATCACACGCTTCTGCATTTTGGCCAACCGCCTGCATCATCATCGTCTACATCGCCATCATCCATAGCGCAAATGTCCTCAACAACGACGCCTGCTGCAGCGCACTCGTAAATGAATTAATCGCCAGGCGGACAAATAATTCTTGCTACTGCAAAGGTACTAGTGCGAGATTCATCAGGGGCATATAAACAAGGCAGAGCATTGCTTGACTCATGTGCCCAAGTCAATTTTATAACTGGTCCATTCGCCCAACGGCTTCATCTACGCTGTGATAAGCATCATTTCGAGATAACTAATGGAATTAAATCTCGTTTGTCACCATTTGAATTAACACTACAGTTCTGCATAACGTCTCACATTGCCTACCAGCTGGATTCGGAAATCGACACCTCAGATTGGAGGTTGCCCGCGAATACACCTCTTGCGGACAAAACTTTCTACAGGTCAGGTCGGATTGATCTCCTTCTCGGTACCGAGGCATTTATCGAATGCCTGGCTGTTGGACAGATTAAGCTCGGAGACAATTTGCCAGTCCTTCAGAAAACGTTGCTTCGATGATTTGTGTCTGGCAAGTATCGTCATCAGTCAGCTAAGCAGTCATCAACGTGCTTGCTTTCTGTGGAGGAGTCAATTGACAAAAATCTTTAATTACTGTGGTGCATTGATGCTCTACAAAATTCTCCAAAGTCAATCAATCCAGAACATCGGCTCTGTGAAGATATGTATTCAAGGACAACACAGATGAATAACGGCAGGATTGTTGTGCGTCTACCTTTTAAGGGAGATCCAATGTGCCTTGGCAATTCAAGCGATGTTGCACGTCGTAGTTTTTTATCGCTCAAGAGGCGCCTCAGTTAGCAGCCTACTGTTCAATCGCAATATGTAACCTACATGAAAGAATATGAGAATCTTGGCCATATGTCTTTAGTGACGAATCCGAGATTAAGTGAGCCACACTTTTATATACCTCATCATTGTGTTTTTAAACCCAGCCTCAACGAAGTTACGAGTCGTGTTTGACGCCTCGTGCACTTCATTGTCCCAGCATTCAATGAATGATTTGCTTCTCGTTGGCCCAACACTCCAAGAAGATCTTTATACTTCTCCTTCGTTTTCGATTGGTTCGTTACGCCATCACAGCGGACATTATCCCTGCAGCATCCCCTGATGCTGATTTGCAGACCTTTGAGCTGAATACAGTGACGTATGGAACGGCCTCGGCCCCATACTTAGCAGTTCGCAGTTTGCAACATCTGGCAGATCTGCATGTGAACGAGTTTCCCATTGGCGCATCCATTGTAGAATCATCGTTTTATGTTGATGATTTGCTATGCGGAGCAAACGAGCTCATCGAGTTGCAGAACATCAAACACGAGGTCACCGAGATACTTCGCCGAGGACACTTCCCATTGGTTAAGTGGCTCTCCAATCATCCCGCCGTCAGGAACAAAATCGGAAAAAAATTTAAACTTGGATGAAAACGCTGTCACTAGCGCACTTGGGATCAACGTCGTGATGTGCTACTATTTGAATTTAAACCCAAAAAATTGTATTCAACAGTCACAAAGAGGACTATTCTCTCGACTACGTCTTCTCTGTTCGATCTATTAGGATTGCTGGCACCTATCATTATCGTCTCGAAAATAATCATACAGGAGCTATGGCCGTTAAAACTCGCCTGGGATGAATCTGTTCCGCAATCACTTCTACAAGCATGGAGAAACAGCGTAACGTCTCTCAAGGAATTGTTGTCGATTTCAGTACCCCGTTTTTGCTTGCAAGCTGAGCTCACAGACATACAATTGCATCAATACGTGCTTACGGCTGTTCCGTATATGTGCGTTCCACGGACTCGTATGGCAATGTCCAGCTTCAGCTTCTGACTGCTAAATCTCGGGTGGCTTCTATCAAGAAGCTGACGCTTCCTCGATTAGAGTTAAGCGGAGCTCAACTTCTGAGTAAGTTATATACAACTGTCAAAAACATATTCATCGGCAAGCCGCACAGCGCGCATTTCTGGTCTGATTCGCAGATTGTCTTGCACTGGCTGCAACAACACTCTTGTCGACATTTGTTGGAAATAGAGTATCCATTATACAAGATCAAACAACAGATGGAAAGTGGAGACATGTACCGTCAAAATTGAACCCTGCTGACATCGTGTCACGTGGATGCCCAGCTAATGAGCCCTGCCAACAATTCGACAATGATTTGGACATGAACATCATCGATGCTGAAAAACGGAAGTCTACATTTGCTGCAATTATCGAAAGTAATTCTATTCTGGACTGGCTCAACGGAACTAGTTCATACATTCGGGCGCTTCCGGTTTTACTATATTGCCAAAAAAGAACACCCTGTCGAAAGTTCGCCGCCATGCCCAGAAGAACTTCTCCACGCGTTGCACTGCATCATCAGGATCATTAAACAGCACTATTTTAAGGAAGATTTGCAATTGCTAAGGAAACAAAGAGATTTGAAAAGCAATCTAAAATTTCTAAGCTCCTTCATAGATGACTCTTTTGGATACGAGCTCATTAAGGTTGGCGAAGGACTCGAGCATGCAGATATCCCCTCTCGTCAAAGGCATGCTTTGCTTGTTCCCAAGGAATCGCATTTTTTCCACAATTATGCTCGGCATCTTCATTTGGGCAATTACCATGCAGGACTGCGGCTTCTGGGTCATAAACGCAAAAGCTTTAGCACGCAGCATTGTTCGTTCTTGTGTACACTGTGTCAGATATCGTCCAGTTCTACTTCGTCAAGTCATGGGTTCCCTGCCACTTGAGCGCTTATCCACAGACAAGCCATTTCGCCACGTTGGAGTCGACTTCTGCGGTCCAGTGAACACCTATCTTCGAATACGTGGCAAGGGTCCCACGAAATCCTATATCGCCATATATATCTGCATGGCCGTAAAGGCCGTTCACATTGAAATCGTGTCAGACCTTTCAACGAATAAGTTTTTGGAATCGTTGAAACGCATGGTTGCCCGTCGTGGACCAGTATCGCACATCTATTGTGACAACGCCACAAATTTTGTCGGAGCATCTAACAAGCTACTCGAGTTAAAGAAGTTCATGTTCAGCACTAGCACTCAAGATGCTATCCTATCATATTGTTCCTCTGAAGAGATAACCTTTCATTTCATTCCACCTAGGGCTCCACACTTTGGCGGTCTTTGGGAGGCCGCTGTCAAGAACGCAGAGTCTGCTGGTGCGTACCCTTTCTAACAGCCGGTTCACCTTTGAGGAACTGAACACCGCAGTCGTTGAGATAGAAGCAGTACTCAACTCTCGCCCGCTGTCACCGCTATCATCTGATCCCAACGACTTCAGCGCTCTCACAGCAGGACACTTTCTCAATGGAGATGCACCGCGCGCTTTGCCCGAGCGTGAGATTATCACCAACAACATCTCCAACTTGGATCGTTACGAGCAGATCACAGCTGTTAAACAGCAATTCTGGCCAACATTCTATGGACAACACACCGCCATTACACTGGAAATTAGGGCGTGTTGAGTCTGTTGTGAGTGCCAAAGAAGACCGGGTTCGTGTCGCATATATTCGCACTGCCTCTGGACTCTGTTGCCGGCCAGTACATAAGCTGGCTGTTCTACCAGTCTCTTGAAAGATAATTCTTTCAAGGCGGCTGGGATGTTCGGTCATATACCTCATATATACATTAGTCAGGGTATCAATAGCAATGTCAAAGCAGATTATGTTAAGATTATGCTTATTCTCTTCTATTTGAATGTCATAAGCACTCATACACATGTACGAAGCCTCGCTCTCTTTCGAACTCTGTAATTACTCGGTCCCTTTAATCTTAATTTATGTTAAGAAATCAGCTCTGTAAGCATCATCATAGAAGTCAGTCGTGTTGCTCATCAATTTCTAAAACCTTTATTAAAACTTCATACCATCCACACACGCCCACTAGAGATATTCCTAAAAGGTCATAAAAACGCTTTTGATCCAACAAATAATAATATAATTTAATAAAGGATATTGCATATGTAAAAAATTGCATCAACTTAAAAATACATATTTTCTACGGGCATAACATGCATTCATATCATATGTCAACACAAGTTCGGGATGGATCATGATCAGCGCTAGAAAACTACGAAAATGTATTTCTTTGCCAGAGCAGTGAATAACCACACATTCAAATATGCTGTTAAGTATGTATATTCACACGCATACGAACATAATTGCTTCCACGACCCTCATAGATCCAAAGCTGAGAGTACATTCTATTTTTATTTAGGCTGTGAGACAGCAATGATACAGACTTCGTTTTCGTTCTAAATTTTCAAAACATCAAGCTACATAATAGCATTTTGTTGTATGGTGTTTCCCCTCTCCGACTTTATATAGTCTTTGGTAAAACTAATAAATGCCGAGTTTGATCACGATATTATGATAAGCAAAAAAGTTATTCATACAAAACCTTAACTATCGACCGATCGATCCTATGGTAGCTATGCATATGATCGTAATAGGCGTCCGATCGTAATAGAATTTTGCATATATATGAAGAGCATAGTAAAACTAATAAATGCCGAGTTTGTACAAGATATCTTAATGAACAAAAATGTTTTTTATACATCAACTTAATTTTCGAACGAACGTATCTATGGCAGCCAAATGATAAAGTAGATCTTAGTAGGATTTTGTATTTATATGCGGCACCTAGAAAAACTAATAACTGCCGAGTTTGATCGAGATATTATGATAATTACGAATATGATATAGTAGTCAGATCTTTATAGAAGTTTTCATATATATGAGGAGCATAGTAAAACTAATAAATTTCAAGTTTGGTCAAGATATATTGATAAACAAAAATTCTTCTTCATACAACAAAATAATTTTCGCCCGATTGTTTCTATGGCAACTGTATGGTGATGCGGCCAGATCTTAATAGGATTTTTCATATATATCATATAGTGGTCCAATCTCAAAGTGAAACTAAAAATTTCGAGTTTGCTAGAGATATCTTGATGAACAAAAATGTTTTTTCATACATATTCATGTGACGTAAAAGTTCTGGCCTGCCTTCCTAAACTGGCTTTTACGATTTCGCACGACTTGTTAGCCGACAGGCTGTTCAAATGCTTTCAGAAAAGCTGGTCGATGGTACTTTGCGTCGCTTCGTTTTCGAAGTACATCAAGCGAAAAAATTGTGAACTTACGATCGACGCAAAGTGCTTTTGGCTTATCCATGATATGTATACTTTATTTAAATGCTATATTACCCTAGATACTAACGATAAATTTTACAAGAAAATTTAAGAATTGAATAATTTGTAAAAAAGGCGCAACTTGTGCAATAAGTTGCTATTTTCTGTAACAGATTGACTTACTTTTGTTTTTGGACAGTGTATGCTCGAGAAAAGTTCTTGTCTCAGACAATGATATACAAGCATAACCTATCCCAAAATTGTGTTGACATATGATTGTAATTTTTGTACTGAGGTTGGCTCCGTAGAAAATATCTATTGTTAAGTCGACGCAAATATTTACTTTCATATATAATTTTTTTTGTGCAAATGTAAATGTTTGTAACAGGCAGAAGGAAGCATCTCCGACCTCATAATGTATATATATTCTTGATCAGCATCAATAGCCGAGTCGTTCTAGCTATGCCCGTCTGTCTGTCCGTCCGTATGTATGAACGCAAGGATATCAGAACCTATGGGTTAGAGAGTTGAAATATTCAAAATAATAAATTTTGCTTTAAGCTGTGGTGGACAATTTTGGGATAGTCGAGACATGACTTCTTCTTTTCTACTTCCATTGTTTGTTTGAACCACTTCGTAGGTCGAAAGTGATTCACAATTAAGATTATTTATACTAATTAGTTGATCGGTATTGGTGGTGTTCAGTTCTCGGACTAAAGCGTTTTGAGTGGTTGCAACGGTGTTTGCAACATAAATACCAGTTTGAATTTTCTGGTTTGGAATTAGATCGATTTTTCGGACAACTTGTGATCTTGCTGGTAAAAGCTGGTATTACCAGAACAACATGTTATTGGAACATGAATTGGAAAATTTAGATTATTGGGTCTGATTATAAGCCAATCTTCTGTCGGTTCGAAATCTAATTGCCAATGGATATTTTTTTATAAAATTAATCCCTATTATTTCGTCGCTTGGTATTGCAAAATGCGGATCTACTATATGGAAATTGTGTAGAATTATGCATTGATTTGTCTGTAGTTCAATTGAGGTTAAGCCCTTAGATTATATAATTTCTTGACTTATGCCTTGAATATTGATTCTATTATCATTTTGAATGTCATTGAAAAAATCAGAACTTTCTTTTAAAATTGTAATGTCCGCACCTGTATCTATTAAAAAAACGAGTTTTTTACCTGTTGCTACATGATAAAATGATACAAATTATTGAGGTTGAGATTGATGGTGTGAACCTTATTCGTGTCTAGTGTTGCGTAACTAGGACATTATTGTTGTGGCCTCGATTAGAGTTGCCCCGCATTCATATATGCTTACTTGAGACGAATTGTTGAATTCTTTCTTTAAAATAGGTATCTCTATCATAGACCTATCGAAATGCTTCTTAGTTTCCACTTGTAAGAACCTTCTTATTTGTCCTTTTTTTCAATTTTTTTACCCTGAACCCATTAAAAATGGGTATAAGGGTATATTGTATTTGTGCGAAATCCAAATGTATGTAACAGGCAGAAAGAAGCATCTCCGAACCCATAAAGTATATATATTCTTGATCAGCACCAATAGCCGAGTCGATCTAGCCATGTCCGTCTGTCTGTCTGTCCGTCTGTCCGTACGTATGAACGCAAGGATCTCAGAACCTATAAGAGCTAGATACTTGACATTTTAGATGTGGGGGGTCCTAGTGGCCGCGCAGATCGGATTTGTTGCCGATAATCGATAATTTACTCCGTTTCCAAGCAATCGATAAAATCGATATCGATATCCTGTTTTTTGGGCAATTTTGGTAAGATTTAATTTAATAAGAGCTAGAGTCAACATACTCTATACGTGTCTTCTAATATACAATATATATATGCATTTAATGTTGGAACAAGAGGGTTATATTTTTAATTATAATTCGTTATCAACGAACTTTATTTGTATTTGTATGTTTTTTTTGTAGTTTATAAAAATGAGTTTATTTTATATATTAAAAAGGTTATTATCAGGCTTTAATAGCAATTAAATGTTGTTTTTAAAGACGCAAATGTAATTGTAACTTTTTATTTTATTCTTATGCAACATAATGACATTTTGTACACTACTGATGAAAGAGCACCTTTTCCCATGTTTAAAAAGGCCCCTCTTAAGCGAAACCTGCGTCAATCAATTGAGTTCTGTTTATGCTTGCCACGGTTACAAATTCTACCACTTTTGGCTCTGTCGCTTCTGCCACCAACTGTGCCATGCCACACGCCCCTCTCTTAGTCCCACTCCCAGTGCCAGTGCCAATTCCAGTTCCAGTTACAGAGCCCGAGCCAGAGACAGGAGCTGACCACAAGTTTGGTAACACGAGCTCACGGCATTTATCGCGCCTGGCAATCAAGCAGGACGCCGCGGCGTCCCTGTCCGGCCCTGGACCTGGCGCACGGACTTAGTCTCTTGCCCAAACTCGGCATTAACTGTTCCCCGTGCTTCTTAGATATGGGCAAAGCACCATAAGTATTATGAAAAGATTGGCTTTGCAAGGGTATTAGATCTTCGGTGTGCCGAAGATAGCCTTTTTTTTCAATTAATATAGCAAATTAAGATTATTTTTAATTTTACTTAAGAACACTTTTTGCTACTTTCAACCTTTTGCTTAGATGTAGTCTCCAATAGCGTCACTCGGACGGACGGACAGACAGACACAACTGGATCGACTCGGCTGTTGATGCTGATCAAGAATATATGTACTTTATGGAGTCGGAGATTCTTCCTTCTTATTATTATTTAACCAAGTTGCCCAAAAACAGATAATCGATATCGATTTTTATCGATTGCTTGGAAACGGAGTAAGTTGACGTTTATCGGAAAACTGGATCTGCGAGGGTTCTAGGAGGACCTATATCTACAATTTCAAGTCTCTTACTCTTATAGGTTCTGAGATCCGTGCGATTATACATATGGACGAACGGACGGACAGATAGACGGACATGACAAGATCGACACGGCTATTGATGAATAGAATAGAATATATATACATTATGGGGTCGGAGATGCTTCCTTCTGCCTGTTACATACATTTGCATTTTGCACAAATACAATATACCCATATACCCATTTTTAATGGGTTCAGGATATAAAAAAGGTAAAAAACAGTAAGTTCATAAGGATATTGTTGAGTTACTAATGTTTTTACCAACTGCTTAGAACCTAAACCAAAATATAAGTAAATTTTGGCCTTTCACAACAACACGTTATAATTCAGGCTATAAGGAAAATTTATGTAGATTATATGGTTATTTGGCTGTGGCTCAGAATTGGATCAACAACGAACAGAGAGAGCAGACAAAAAAGAAAAATGCAATTTATATCAGCTGCGACAAGTGCAAGAAAGGCTTGCCAACCTTGTTTATAATAAACAGCTGTTCCACTAGACCAAAATTACTACGTCTTCTTATGTTTACATGAATGTTTGCTTATGCTAATTTGATGAGGCTGCTGCAGAATCCAACATACTCCCCCCGTTGGAAGCCTGACTTTAAGCAGAATCCTTGAGGGGCAGCAGACACAGATTGATTGCCGCTCTTCGGATGTTTCCAGCCGTGGTCTTCATATCAGATACACGACTGATTCTATCCTTCCCAGGAATCAAGTTAACTATCCTACCAAGCGGCCACCGCATGGGAGGCAGATTTTCGTCATTAACTAGCACCATATCGTTAATGCAGAACGCTTGTGTTTGAGTGCGCCATTTAGAACGCTGTTGTAGCGAGGTGAGGTACTCTTCACGCCATCGAGCCCAGAACACCTGTTGTAGCTGCGGTACACGCTGCCAGCCATGGCTCGATGATGGGTGATGAAGGACCACCATGCAATAGATGAGCAGGAGGCAGGACATCTAGATCTGCTGGGTTCTCTGAAAGTGAGAGTAATGGGCGTGCCTAGCACTTGATGGATGGCCTCGTACGAACTTCCGACTTATAGAAGAAGGGTCCGCAATAATCGACTCCAGTTACGGTGAAGGCTCGAACGACTGCCAGACGTTCCCTTAAAAGACTTGCCATCATAGGCTCGACAAAAATGGGCCTCGCTCTGAAGCCCCTCACACATCTACTGACTGCTTTAGAGACTGTTCTTAATCCACCAATCGGCCAATATTTAAGTCGAATTTTGGCTAGAAGTGCACGGGGACCAGGGTGTAAGTTCCTCTCATGAAACTGAACGTTGTCAGCTAAGGTGACTGCATGACGCCGAGGCAGTATTATGGGGTGTTGCGCATCATAGGCCAGGGACGAATTGTTAGGCCGGCCAACGACGCGGAAGAGGTCACGTTCATCCAGAAATGGTGCAAGAGATGCAACGGAGCTGAATTTTTTCACATTGCTATGAGAATGAATCTCCTCGATGTCATCCCACAAGTTCGCTCTCTGTACAACCCGAAGAAGAATGCGAGTGCCGTGATGAATGTCTGCAACAGTGACTCTATGATGCATTATACGCTTCATAAATTTGTACACATAGCCGAATGTGCGCTGCATGGAACCAAAAGAGTTGGCGTGCTTGCATCCCAGAGTTAAATCTGCATATGGAGACTTAACAATTAGTACTCTTTTTCTCAATTGAATGGTTGGAGCTTCAGGCAGACAGGTCGCCGGCCAATTTAGGCGACCATTTAATAGATACGATGGGCCATGAAACCAGAGCTCCGACTGGATTTCGGTCCGTCGGAACATATCGCCACTCAATACTGGCAGTGAGTTCTTTTATGGCACCCACACTATTTGCCACGAAAACGTTAAATTTGAAGAGCTCATCTCTTATCCAGGATAGGACAACGGACGAATCGCACCAGCAATAAAACTGACTGACAAAGATGCCTGGGCGCTTGACTTCATGCATCAGCCTAGCCAACAGCTTTGCTCCACAGAATTCCAGTTTTGGTACAGTCAATGTGTTTAATGGCGCAACTCCATACTTGGATACGACTTGTGGCTAGTGGACTCCTGGCCACTACGTAGATGCAGGCTCCATAGTCCTCCACACTGGCATCGCAGAATCCATGTATTTCAACACAGCTCCTTCGAAGAGTACTACTCTGGGAAACGATACATGGGGAATGTTGCGAAAACTGCTGCTCAGCTCCCTCCAGGCCGTATCACGTGCAATCGGCAAGCTTTCATCCCAAGTTAGTTTGTCCTTACAAAGCTGTTGAAGAAATATCTTTGCCTTAGTTATGACTGGTCCCAAAAGTCCAAGCGGATCATAAAACCGGGCAACAATAGATAGAACTGATCGCCTGCAGGGTTCAACAGTACAATCTAGAACAGAAAATGAAAATAGCAACTGGTCGATCGCTGGATCCCATACAAGATCACAAGGGCCTTAGTGACATCGCTTCCATCATCGAACTTTAAGTACTGTTCCCTATCTTCATAAGCTATTCCATTGAGTACTTCTTGGTGACTGGAACACCATTTTCGAAGCTTGAAGTTTCCACGAGACCAAATCCCAGCCGTCTGACGAATTTTCTCTCTGGCTTCAGCAAGTGAGTTGGCTCCGGTTATCAAATCGTCAACGTAAAACTCCTGCTTGATGGCATCCGATCCAATTGAAAATACGTCACGCTCATCAAAGGCCAACTGGTGCATTGCGCGCACGGACTGAAATGATGCTGATTTGGTCCCTTATGTTGATGTATCTAATAATAAAGATTTCGATATCCTTCTGAGGCGAGTCAGGATGCACTGGAAGTAACTATCAGGCGAAGTCACTCGGACACAACGAAATATTTTGCATATATAAGCTGTGAGAGCAACAGGATATGTGCGGAAGCGAATCAGAATGTGAAACAACTTAGGTTGAATGATTGGTCCCGCCATCAGTACATAATTAAGAGAATGTCCAGAATCTGTAGTTGCTGAGCCATCAAAAACAACACGTAACTTGGTTGTGGTGCAGTCTTGTTTCAAGACGCAACGATGTGGGAGGAAGTATTTACAACAGCCACTCAACTCTGGACTAACTCGCGACATGTGATTTAGATCCAGAAACTCTTTGATGAATGCCGAATACTGCTCCTTCAGATGCGAATTACGACCCAAATTTCGCTCAAGGCTGAGAAATCGAAAATGAGCCTGGCCATAAGACTCTCCTAAAAGATCTGCACTCTGCTTCAGAGGCAACCGCACTGAATACTCGCCGGATGGCAAACGGGAGAAGTTATTGGCAAAATGCTGCACGCATTCCGCCTCTTCTTTGGTGGCCTTAACTGTAGGCTCTTCCAAGCTTTCAATTTCCCAAAATCGCCGAACCAACTTATCCAGACGGACGTCCAACTGACTAGCTTCGCTATAAGGAGTGCGACCGGCAGCCAACAACGTGATACTGCGTGGTCTCTCAAATCCACCGGTCACGACCCAGCCAAGACGAGTTTTTTGCAGATGAGGTAGTCCTGGCAAAAGCACAATTTGCCCAACAGACAAGAGCTCATAGAAAAGGCTCGCACCAATTAGGAGATCCACTCGCTGTGGTTTGTTGAACGCAGGATCAGCCGACCTTATGTTCGAGGCAATTTTCCAGTCTGATGTATCGATGACGAAGCTGTGCTGACTATCGGTAATTGTTGGAGTCACAAGAGCATCAAAGGTGGTTTAGCTCGGGCAGGCGCATTCTGTTGGCTAAGATCAAGGTTTGGTTTGGCAAATCCTCATGACGAAGAAAGTGTGTTGAGTGGGGCGGGTCGTTAGATTGACGACGCTGAATATTTACGCGAACGTGAGCTTCAACTATGGCGATCAACTCGTCAAAATAATGGAGTAGTTTGCTGCCAATTAAGCTCCTCTAGCAAATTATGCGCGGTATTAAAGGCAGACTTAGTTTATTCAATTAGCAAAAGGCGCACTTCTAAGTCGACGGCACAAGAGTTGTCAATTTTATGCTCAGGAAATTCATTTGCAAAACACTTGGCTCGCTCGAACAATGCAACCGCCTTGCTCTTAAGAAGAGACACCCTGTTGGACTGCATATCATCTGTGTTCTTGCCTTGCATAATTTTTTCACAAGCACAATATCAGAACACCAAACTGAGCACACAACATTCGACGAGTTGTGCAGCTGCTTATGTACAAGTGTATGTGTATAAGCTGAGCCAGCAAATGACCGCGCAATGGGAAGAGCGCGAAAGTCAACTAGCGGCGTTTATGTATATGCGAATATTTGGGAGCTGTAAATGGTTAGCTCACACAGGCGGTTTGCACTTGCCTAATTATAACAAAAATTATAGCAAAATGCAAATGTATGCATAAAGTATATATATTCTTGATCAGCATCAATAGCCGAGCCGATCTAGCCATGTCCGTCTTTCTGTCCGTCCGTCCGTCCGTTGGTCCGTATGTATGACCGCAAGGACCTCAGAACCTATAACCATATAACATTTCAAGTGATTCATAATTAAGATTATTTATACTAATTAGTTTATCGGTACTGGTTGTGTTCAGTAATCGGACTAATGCGCTTTGAGTGGTTGCAACGGTGTTTGCAACATAAATACCAGCTTGAATTTCCTGGTTTGGAATTAGATAGTTCGATTTTTCGGACAACTTGTGTACTTGCTGGTAAAAGTATTGAATTATTACCAGAACAGCATGTTATTGCAACATGAATTGGAAAATTTAGATTATTGGATCTGATTATAAGCCAATCTTCTGTCGGTTCGAAATCTGATTGCCAATGGATATTTTTTTATAAAATCAATCCCTATTATTTCGTCGCTTGGTACTGCAAAATGCGGAACTACCATTTGGAAATTGTGTAGGATTATGTATTGATTTGTCTGTAGTTCAATTGAGGTTAAGCCCTTGATTTAATAATTTCTTGACTTATGCCTTGAATATTGATTCTATTATCATTTTGAATGTCATTGAAAAATCAGAACTTACTTTTAAAATTTAAATGTCTGCACCTGTATCTATTAGAAAAACGAGGTTTTTACCTGTTGCTACATGATAAAATGATACATAAATGTATTCAATAACGATAAAAACAAAAACACGCTAATGCTGATTGACTTCGATCTTAAGAATCTCTTAATTCAAAAGTAAATATAACGCACTTAGCCTATGGATACATGTATTAGTTAACACATAACAACTAATATAGGATATTTCATAAGTTATGATCAACCCTCACTATCGCGTGCTTCATAAGTTAAGGAACAGCCCCCGCAATTGCGACACTGCATACTTTGTATCAGCGCGCAATAGCTGCAATGGTCAGCGGCGGTAACCGGACACTTTTGTTTGCTGCAAGAGTTTCCGTTATTGCCTAAGATTTTGCTGAGTCGGCTTGCCGACCATGACATTTTCTGTGCATTAAGTTTTTCAGTTTTGTATTTGACGTTTAAGAATAAACTTGCACTACTCCGGCACGCTGCCGTAAATATTATTTGTTATATATTACAAAAACATTGCTGAGCCACAAGGCCAGTAATTAGCAAAGAGAGTGAAGTCAAACTCTCCACCATAATCGTCCTAAATATCACTGACTAGACATCGCTGGACGAGTGACGGATTAACCATCGCCTCATTGGACCAGCAGATCGACTTAATTGGCGCCCAACTAGTGGTCGGACTCCACAACCAAAACAAGTAAAACAGCAGCACAGGAGCTGCAACAATCAACAAGTTAGTACTAGTGAGTATTTTATATTGCAACAGATCATATACAAATATTTTTTTTAATAATAATAATCAGAACCAAGTTTCTGAAACACGTGAGAGAGACTGCTTTGAGAATTTTAGTTGAAACAATTTATCATCCAGATCGTTAATAAAATTACTTTGTGTTACTTTCTATGTGTCTAAAATTGTGCTATAACAATACATACAGTTCTCATGGTTCAGAGCTGCGACGTAATTCGACCCATCTTTTGACGGCCCGTTTTTTTTTCGCGGCCACTGGCCTGTGTATGTCACGGTTCAGCCAATATAGCATCAGAGTCCCGGCTACAAGACTTCTCCCTGCAGTTCCCCCACCATCAGGTAAAATGGATCCAGATCAGCTTAGGGAAGTAGTAAGGACGGCTATCAGCAATGCTTTAGCCGAACAGGCCGCTGCAAACCAGCAGAGGGAGCTAGCGTTGACTCAAAGAATTAATGAGTTAGCTGAACAAATAGCAGCAGCAAACGTTGCCGCCCCACAAGTAGTAGCATATGCTGCTATAGGAATTAGAAACGACATTCGCTGTGACGAGCCACTAGATGCCGTCAAGTGCTTACCTGAGTTTGCAGGAGTACAGGAATCTTATGTATCTTGGAGGCAGGCTGCATTAGCCGCTTACGAGATTTTCAGACCACATAATGGCAGTTCTCGTCATTATCAGGCTGTTATCATCATAAGAAGCAAGATTAGGGGCCCCGCAGACGCGGTGCTGGCCTCATTTGGTACTGTATTGAATTTTGATGCGATAATAAATCGCCTAGATTTCACATACAGTGACAAGAGACCAATTCATGTCATTGAACAGGAATTAGGTACCTTGAGGCAAGGTGGCCTGTCCCTGCTTCAATATTACGATGAGGTAGAGAAGAAACTCACTCTTCTCACTAACAAAGTTAACATGTCATATGAGGCGGCTTGAGCAAAGGGCCTATGTGAAAAATTCCGCGACGATGCGTTGCGTGTGTTCATATCGGGTCTCAAGCGCAGTCTTACAGATGTGCTCTTTGCAGCAAAGCCCAGAGATTTGCCTTCAGCGCTAGCTCTCGCGCAAGAAGTCGAGTCAAATCATGAAAGGTACGCATTTGCGGCTAATTTCGCAAGAAGTCTAGAAGACAAAGAGCGCAAGCCGCATGCAAAAGCGCAGGGTCACCAACAGGAGAGGCATTCGCAACAAGCCGAAGCACAAGCTAGCGGTACAAAGAATCCGCACTTTAGCAAGCAAAGCAAGGCCCCAGTGCAGACTGACCAACGAAGCGGCAGGCAGCACAATAATAATGGCGCACCGGTGCCCATGGAGGTCGATCCTTCCTTCTCAAGGGTCTTGCAGCCCACTCAGGCCCCTGCTTACGCGAATAGGAAGCACCCCGCATCGGACCGCACAGGCGGTCAGAGAAATCAGCAGAGGTTGAATCACGTCACGCAAGACGCGGGACAGGTGGCAGAGACGTATGCTGATTCCGCCTCCAGCGCAGCGGCACAAATCAATTACGATGCTAGTTATGACTCTGACGCCCTCAATTTTTTAGGAGCAAATCCCTGCTACCCGTCATCAGACGAAGAGTAGTAGGGACTCTCATGCGATTCCTCATAGACACGGGCGCGGCCAAGAATTTCATTCGGCCACTTGAAGGGTTGACCATCCGCTCGGTAGAGTCCCCCTTCAAAATTCATTCCATTCACGGCGAGACACAAATTACACACAAATGCTTTGTTTCAATGTTTGGGTTAAAGGCAACCTTTGTTATTCTGCCGGACTTGTCAACTTTTGATGGGATTGTAGGCCTTGACCTGCTAAAGCAGGCAGCTGCTTCGCTTTGTCTAGCTTCAGGACAACTTAAGTGGGGTACGGAAGTCGAACAAATCACCTTCCACACGTGCAAAAATGTAAATTTCACAAATATAGACTGTGCAGAGGCATCCCCATTAGCTAGAAGTTCTTTTTTGAAAATGCTAAAGACCAGACAAAAGGCCTTTGCAGACCCAGATGAGGCGTTTCCGTATAACACATCAGTCGTGGCTACCATTAGGACCACAGATGAGCAACCGATCTATGCCAAGCTTTACCCATATCCAATGGGAGCAGCTGATTTCGTTAATAAAGAAATCAAGGATCTGCTAAAAAATGATATAATTCAAAAGTCCGTCTCTCCCTACAATAACCCAATATGGGTAGTAGACAAGAAGGGCACTGATGAAGCAGGCAATAGGAAAATGAGGTTGGTAATGGACTTTCGTAAACTTAACGAAAGAACCGTGCCTGACAAATACCCTATGCCAAATATATCAATGATATTGGGGAATTTGGGGAGAGCCAAATTCTTTTCAACATTAGACCTCAAGTCTGGTTATCACCAGATCATACTCGCTGAACGCGACCGTGAAAAAACCTCTTTCTCTGTGAACGGGGGGAAATACGAGTTCAAAAGACTCCCCTTTGGATTAAAGAATGCAGCAAGCATCTTCCAAAGAACCATCGACGACATACTGCGAGAGCAGATTGGGAAATTTTGGTTATGTTTATGTCGATGACGTAATCATCTTTTCAGAAGATGAGGAATCCCACATTAAACACGTGGATTGGGTCCTAAAAAGCTTACACGAAGCAAACATGAGGGTCTCCGTCGAAAAGTCACCTTTTTTTAAGAAAAGCGTGAACTTTCTTGGTTTCATAGTCACCAGCACTGGCGCCACGACGCATCCTGAAAAGGTTAGGGCAATACAGGAGTATCCAGAACCTAAAACACTGTTCGAGGTCAGATCATTTCTAGGCCTCGCAAGTTATTACAGATGTTTCATTAGGGACTTCGCCGCAATAGCAAGACCCATCTCGAATATCTTAAAGGGTGAAAATGGAACAGTCAGTAAGCATAGGTCCAGAAATATAAAGGTTCAATTCTGTGAAGTGCAGCAAAGGGCATTTCAGAAGTTGCGCGATATTTTGTCATCCGAGAATGTATTGCTCAGGTACCCCGATTTTAAGAAGCCATTCGATCTAACGACCGATGCTTCGGCTCACGGCATAGGTGCAGTTTTGTCTCAAGAGGGTCGTCCTATAACAATGATTTCAAGAACATTGAAGGACAGCGAGGTTAACTATGCAACAAATGAGAGAGAGTTATTGGCCATCGTATGGTCACTTGCCAAGTTAAGGCACTATTTGTATGGGGTGAAAGACATTAATATCTTCACTGATCATCAACCCTTGACCTTCGCAGTTTCGGAATCCAATCCAAATGCGAAGATTAAAAGGTGGAAAGCGCGCATTGACGAGTCTAATGCACGTATCTTCTATAAACCTGGCAATAATAATCTTCTATAAATCTGGTTGCGGATGCCTTGTCAAGACAGCAGCTCAACGCTGTAAATGAACAAGAAGTTGAGTCCTACGCAGCAACGATCCACAGTGAGGTATCTCTCACCAACACCATTGAGACAACAGACAAACCCTTGAATTGTTTTCAAAACCAAATAGTGCTAGAAGAGGCGCGTTTCCCCTTAAAACGAAGTTTTATTCTTTTTGGAAATAAGAAACGCTACTTGATCAGCTATACTTGCATCGAATCGCTGCTAGACGAGCTCGAAGATGTAGTTTCACCCAAATGCGTAAATGCTCTTCCCTGTAACTTACACACGCTTGCAATGATACAAGATGCATTGGTTCGAAGATACCCGGCCACAAAATTCTAGCACTGCAAAAATCGCGTAGTGGACGTATTTGCGGTTGGAGAAAGAAGGGAAATCCTCACAGCCGAGCATACTAGGGCCCATAGGTCTGCACAGGAAAATATTAAGCAGGTACTCTCGGAGTACTACTTTCCAAAGATGGCAAAAATAGCCAATGAAATAGTACTAAATTGCAAAACATGTGCTAGGGCTAAATATGATAGACACCCCAAAAAACAAGAGCTTGGGGAGACACCGATCCCCTCACATGTAGGAGAGATGTTACACATAGACATTTTCTCCACTGACAGGAAATACTTTCTCACTTGCATCTACAAGTTCTCTAAGTTTGCTATTGTCCAACCGGTCAAGAACCATTGTGGATCTGAAGCCAGCTTTAATGCAACTAATGAATTTTTTTCCAAAAGCCAGATCCATTTACTGTGACAATAAACCGTCATTGAATTCAGAGACCATCGTGACTTTGCTCGCAAACAACTATGGGGTCAGCATTTCAAATGCACCACCATTGCATAGCATCTCGAATGGACAGGTTGAGCGCTTTCACAGCACTCTGTTAGAACTAGCCAGATGCCTAAAGATCGATAAAGGCATAAGTGACACCGTAGAAGTCATTTTACTGGCTACAACCGAATACAATAAGTCGATCCATTCGGTCATCGACCAGAGACCAGTCAATGTGGTTCAGGCGCAACAAGAAAAGATACGAGAAAAGATCAGAAACGCTCAGACGACGCTCAGAGCTAGGGAGAACGCAAATCGGCAGAATAGGGTCTTCGACGTTGGTGACAAAGTTTTGGTCAAGTCCAACCGACGGCTTGGAAACAAACTCACACCTTTATGTGATGAGAAGGCCGTGGAAGCAGACCTGGGGACCGAGGTCCTCATTAGAGGGAGGGTGGTCCACAAGGACTACCTAAGGTGATTCCCTTGTTTTTTCACACCTTTTTTTTTAGCCACTTGGCATAGTTTTTATAAAACATTTTTGGTGGTGGACAAACCTCTTTAAAAAAAGAAAAACAAAAAAGTTGCAAAATTTAATGCTTGCTATTACTCTTGCGAAGGCTAACATTGTTAGCCCAAACATTTTGGACCACTCAGATTTGAAATCAATTTGGCTAGAGGAACCCACCAACACTCCCATAGGGGATCTTATGTCCGTTGCGTCCGTAAAAGTTCTTCAATCCATTAACACTATACATTTTATAATTAAATTCCCAAAGATTAAAAAAGCTTGCAGAAAAATTACGATTTATCCTGTCGTCCACAAGAACTTCATATTGCGATTGTTTGACAACGTCATAGCCGAATGCGATGGAGAAACCCAACACTGCAGAGTTGCGCCGCTTCACCTGGAGCCACATTTTGTCGTCTGGCATTAGAGAGTTCATGTGCCAAGGAGCTCCATGCAGGTGGCACGGCACACTGCGAGATCCAGCCGAGCAACCTGGAAATAATCACCTATGTAGATGACGGAATCATCATCCTCAACGACGGGTCCGCAAGGATTCAGGTGGACAACGGCACTGAGATCCAGGTACAAGGCACGCATCTCATCACGTTCGGAGACCCAGTCGCAATTAACGGGACTCTGTCTTACAATCACAACAACGTACGCAATAGAGTCCCGGGTATTGCCAATTCTCCCTTGCTGAACATCACTGCCAGCCAAGATGTCCTCAGCCTCTCCGTAATTTGGAGGTGATACAGCAATTCAAGAAAGACGCCGGAACTGATCAAGCTTATCGTGTGGCATTCATCATTGGAGCCATATACTGTGCTTTAATCTGCATTGGCCTCACTCTTTGGCGGATCATCGACGCAAAGAAGTCTGCGAAGCAGTTACGAGAAGTCGTCGCCGGGATTGGGTCGGCCGAGGACGGCCTTGTAATTGAAGGGGGATATTTCATAAGTTATGATCAACCCTCACTATCGCGTGCTTCATAAGTTAAGGAACAGCCCCCGCAATTGCGACACTGCATACTTTGTATCAGCGCGCAATAGCTGCAATGGTCAGCGGCGGTAACCGGACACTTTTGTTTACTGCAAGAGTTTCCATTATTGCCTAAGATTTTGCTGAGTCGGCTTGCCGACCATGACATTGTGGCGTGATGCGAGTTTTGGCTTAGCTTAAGTAAAATTTTCTGTGCATTAAGTTTTTCAGTTTTGTATTTGACGTTTAAGAATAAACTTGCACTACTCCGGCACGCTGCCGTAAATATTATTTGTTATATATTACAAAAACATTGCTGAGCCACAAGGCCAGTAATTAGCAAAGAGAGTGAAGTCAAACTCTCCACCATAATCGTCCTAAATATCACTGGACTAGATATCGCTGGACGAGAGACGGATCAACCATCGCCTCATTGGACCAGCAGATCGACTTAATTTATACACTTATGCTGTTATTGGTTAACAGCTACAAAGAGAGGGAGAGTGAGTAGCTTTCATATGCCTGTGTTAGTGAGCATATATGATGCTCATGAAATGCGCTTAGATGGTGCGTGGGAAGTGCAGCGTAAGCGTACACGGTCAGCTAGAGAGGCTAGAGACCTGCGCTGCGTAATAAAAACCAGAGCCAATATATAAGGGGGCTCTGGGCTTGTTTCATGTCTTATAGTTATTGTATGCGGCAAAGTGCCGCATACGTTATATTTGTAAAAGGGGGTTTTTTTTAAGGCATATACACACTACACAAAATATATTTTAAAAACAAAATTGTTTTTCATATAAATTAATTTTATTAATTTTATTTTATTAATGGTCGACAAAACGAGTGTCTTCCTCATTATTCAATAGATTACATAATAAATAATAGAATTATATGCTAAAAGCCTAATTAAAGAACACAATTTTCTAAAGCGTCGGTATTGCCATGGAGGTGTTTTATTTTCCACTCTGGCCAGTTGTGGCCGTTTTCACAGCTAATTTTGTCAGTGACGCTTTTGGAGCCTACATCTAAGCAGAAGGTTGTAAGTAGCAAAAAAGTGTTCTTAAGTAAAATAAAAAATAATCTTAATTTGCTATATTAATTAATACGAGATAAAAGGCTATCTTCGGCGTGCCGAAGGCAATTTTCCAGTCTGATGTATCGATGACGAAGCTGGGCTGACTATCGGTAATTGTTGGAGTCACAAGAGCATCAAAGGTGGCTGAATAATCTGAGTCTTGTGACTTCATGTTAATGCTAACAGCTGATTCTTCAGTAGAGACGCTTGTGTCTCCGAGACCCATGACAACTGTCGACGACCATAACTGAAGTCTCTGTGCAAAACGGGATGTGACCATGTGCATGTGCTAGCCTGAGTCTAATAAGGCCCTACAGGGTAACAAGGAACCAGAACTATTATTTAGCATTACCACTGCAGTGGCCAGGAGAACAACACCAGACTGAAGACCTTGGACAGTAAGAGAGGTAGTGGAGTGAGAGTACGTCGAAGTGGCGGCTGATGTATGTAATGGTGTCGGCGCGTCAGCTTCTCTTGAAGTCGCAAAATGCAACGGTGCAACACTTTCCTCCACAAGTACGACAATGACTACTACTGCAAGACCGAGTTTGGTGTCCCTTCCTTACGCTGTTATAACAAAGGGCCAGTTTCTTGACTTCCTTATGCTGAAGGAATGGAGACAAATTTCCGAATTTACTACATGTGTAGATCCCGTGACCAGACGCATCACAAAAACTGCACCCTTTTTGTAGTCTCAGCTACAAGCACTCTTTTGCTGTGGTTATTGTTATGGTCGGATTTGCCACCTGATAATTGATTATATGGGATGACATGGCATGTTGCACGCTCTCCAGCCTTTGAATACGCTTTTCCAGAAATGTGAAGAACTCATCGGCTGTCGGGATTTTGTCAATGCCTGCGGCCTTCTCCCATTTGGTCTGAGTCTGGGTGTCCAACCCTTGAAGCAGCGTGGGGACTATTATGCATCCCGAAATTTGTTCCAAACTGCCCAAATTTTGTAAGGCACGCATATGCGAATTGACCTTGTCCGAGAACTCAGTTTTGAAGCCGACTCCGAATCTACCCTGTTGAGCCCAAGAATCTCATTGATGTGTGCCTAGAAAACAAGTCGTTTATACTAAATCTTCTATTTAGGATATCCAGAGCCACAGGATAATTTGCACCGGAAATCTCCAAAGATCGAACCGAATCCAACTCAAGGCCAGACAAACATGAACGAAGATGCTACAACCTTTCAATGTTAGACAGCTCGGTATCCTTGATCCTTTTAGATCGGGCAGGCGCGTTCTGTTGGCTAAGATCAAGGTTTGGTTTGGCAAATCCTCATGACGAAGAAAGGTTGAGTGGGGCGGGCCATTAGACGACGCTGAATATTTACGCGAACGTGACTTCAACTATGGCGATCAACTCGTCAAAATCATGGCGTAGTTTGCTGCCAATTTCATCGTAATTAAGCTCCTCTAGCGAGTTATGTATTATTATTATGAGTTTTTGTACTTGGACTTGGATTTCTTCTTCTTTTAGGCTTTGAGGACTTCTATAATTATACCCTGAACCCATTGAAAATGGGAAAAAACGGTATATTGTATTTGTGCAAAATGTAAATGTATGCATAAAGTATATATATTCTTGATCAGCATCAATAGCCGAGCCGATCTAGCCATGTCTGTCTTTCTGTCCGTCCGTCCGTCCGTATGTATGACCGCAAGGATCTCAGAACCTATAAGAGCTAGAGAGAGTTTTAGATGTAGGTGCTACTAATGCCTGCGCAGATCGAATTTGTTTGAATTTGTTTTAAAATCGATATCAACATCCCGTTTTTGGGATGTTTTGCTAAATAATAATTGCAAGAGTCACAACACTTGAGATTCTAAAATAGAATATATATAATTTATTTGGTATTGGTATAAGAGGTTTGGAATAAGAGGATTCAGGGTATTCCCTAGTCGGGAGCTCCCGACTAGAACTTCTTACCTGTTTTTAATGTAGACTGGTTCACCATCTTTCAATCTCAATTTATGTTTGCAAAAATTATTTGTTGATATAGATTCGGTTTCAAGTACGAATTTGTCTGTGTAATTAGTGCATAATTCAGTTAATTTTGCTTTACACTGTGGTGGAAAATTTTGGGATAGTCGAGACATGACTTCTTCTTTTCTACTTCCCTTGTTTGTTTGAAACACTTCGTATGTCGAAAGTGATTCATAATTAAGACTATTTATACTAATTAGTTGATCGGTACTGGTTGTGTTCAGTAATCGGACTAATGCGCTTTGAGTGGTTGCAACGGTGTTTGCAACATAAATACCAGCTTGAATTTCCTGGTTTGGAATTAGATAGTTCGATTTTTCGGACAACTTGTGTACTTGCTGGTAAAAGTATTGAATTATTACCAGAACAGCATGTTATTGGAACATGAATTGGAAAATTTAGATTATTGGATCTGATTATAAGCCAATCTTCTGTCGGTTCGAAATCTAATTGCCAATTTTTTTATAAAATCATTCCCTATTATTTCGTCGCTTGGTATTGCAAAATGCGGATCTACTATATGGAAATTGTGTAGAATTATGTATTGATTTGTCTGTAGTTCAATTGGGGTTAAGCCCTTAGATTTTATAATTTCTTGACTTATGCCTTGAATATTGATTCTATTATCATTTTGAATGTAATTGAAAAAATCAGAACATTCTTTTAAAATTGAAATGTCTGCACCTGTATCTATTAGAAAAACGAGTTTTTTTTCCTGTTGCTACATGATAAAATGATACAAATATACTGAGGCTGAGATTGATGGTGTGAACATTCTTGTTTTCTAGTGTTGCATATCTAGGACATTATTGTTGTGGCCTCGATTTGAGTTGCCCCGCCTTCTCGAGTTTCCTCTATTTTGGCCTTGTACCCTATTATAATTTCTGTTATAACTTTGGTTATTATATCTGGAACCGTTGTTCTGATAATTACCTCTGCCACGATAATTACCTCGGTTTTCTCTATTATTTCAACATTGTCGTTGAGGGAAGTACTATAAAGAATTTGTCATCCCTGATATACGCACCTTCAAGAGCCTGTGTCAATTTTTCCATCTCTTTGGTGTATTGATTAGCCGTTTTGCTCTCTTGCTGCAGATTAAGAAGTTTTGCAGATATGACAGCTATAGATTCTCCTTTTACTGCTTTGGATCTGCTCATTACGTATCAAATTTCTAGCGTGGCCCTTCAGTTTAGTCTTTATTATGCCTACTGCAGATAGTTCATGGGTGCCTATTAAGGAATCTATTAGATTCAATGCATTCAAAAAACCTTGTAGGTTTCCGGCCTTCCCATCAAACTCTGGTAAGAGTGACAAGGCTAATTTTAAAAACTCTACAACTGTCTGAGCCATGTTTACTGTAGCCGAGCCGATCGAGCCATGTCCGTCTGTCAGTCCGTCCGTCCGTCCGTATGTATGAACGCAAGGATCTCAGAACCTATAAGAGCTAGAGACTTGAAATTTTAGATGTAGGTGCTCCTAGTGCCTGCGCAGATTGAGACAAATAATCGATAACTTACTCCGTTTCCAAGCAATCGATAAAAATCTCCTCCCCTGTTGATGCTGATCAAGAATATATATACTGGATGGGGTCTGAGATGTCTCCTTCTATGCGTCGCACATTTCACGACAAAATTATAATACCCCTGCAAGCGGTATAAAAATACAAGGAATAGGAAAACAGAAAGTAAGAAGATTATTAATAAAGTAAAGAAATGTTATTTAGATTAAGAGTGTTAAGTAGATAGGACACAGAACATTTGTTCAGCTTGTCCGGCAAGCTATAACCCTGCTCATAGCTGGGAATGGTCAGCAACTTCCCGAAGGTATCCTGAAAGCAACTTTTTTATAAGGGGTCGAGAAAGTTCGGTAGAGAAAACGTGATTAGAATTTTTACATACCATGTGAACAGGATTGTGCATAGCGTAGTCTGTTGTGCACGTAGATAGGATAGGAATATGGGGGGGTAATTTCTGGTAGGTCTAGCCGGAGCAGAGAAATAAAGACTCCCTAGCGGAAAAGGAGAATCTATGTCGCCAATAATCAACTTATGTAGAAGGACAAGACCGAGAATTGTCCTATTGTTGGTTAACGACGGAAGGTTAAGTAGAAGCAGTCTGCTGAAGTAGGGTGGCATCCGACGACTTAAGCCTCGTAAAGCAAAAAGAAAAATTGCTTCTGAACAGATTCATTATGATCCTGGCTATTGTTATATTGCGGAGACCAGATGCAAGAGCAGTATTCAAGGATAGGATGAACAAGAGAGATGTACAGAAGTTTTGTTATAAAAGGATCGTTAAACTCTATAGACCATCGTTTAATGAATTCAAGTACACCTTTTGCCTCATTAACGATGGTATCTATGTGAAGATTGAAACAGAGCTTAGAATCAAAAATAACGCCTAGATCCTTAACTAGTGGTATACGTTGCAACGGGATATTGTGGATTGTATAACTGACAAGATAAGGTGTAGTACGATTAAATGTCATAAGCATACACTTTTAACAATTTATATGCAATTGATTGGCCGAACACCAAAGTTGCATAGCGTTCAAATCGTCATGTAGACGAGAATGATGTAGGTTGTTAGTGTATGATAGAAATAGTTTGACATCGTCCGCAGACATGAGTACAGGGGAGTAGAGGGGAGATCATTTTTAAAAAGCATAAAAAGTAAAGGTTCAACAGGAACACCAGAAGTAAACTGTACCTTTTTAGAGGTAGTTAGCTTCAGCATTACTTTTTGGGTCCTAACTTTTAAATAAGAATTAATCCAAAACAAAAGAGACAGAGGGAAACCCATTCGGTTAAGCTTAAAAAGTAAAATGTCATTGTGCACAGAGTCAACCGCCTTACTAAAGTCAGTGTAAATGACATCAGCTTGCATTTTCGAAAGGAAACCATCATTTACCAAGGAAGTGGACTCAGTTACGAATCCAAGTTGAACAGGGGAAACAACTGATTTGCAGAAATGCTGCAAATTCGAAGCGATTGTTTTTTCAAATAATTTAGGAAAAGCAAATAGTTTTGCAATGCCCCTGTAATTTTATATATCAGACTTCCCTCCTTTCTTGTGAAGAGGAAGGATATATAATTCTTTTCAAAGAAATGGAAAGACAGAAGTTTCGAGGGATAGATAAAAAAGCTTAAGCAATGGATAAAGAAGGGAAGAACTACACTCCCTGAGCTGACAACTAGGGATATTGTCAGGCACAGGAAAGTAAGAAGATTTTAGTGGAGCGTGAAATAATGGGAGGAGGTATGGAACTAGCGGAAAAAATTGTATAAGGGTAAGAATTAGTATAAGGACATACTGAAGAGCAAGTTGATTGGAAAAAATTAGCAAAGAGGTTAGCAGAATCAGTGTCATTGCTGGACCTATCCATCCGAGAGAAAAAGAAGATGGCAAACATGAAGATTTACGCTTCAGGTTTACAAAATTATAGAACTGTCGCGGATTTTGGGCAAATTGCCTTCTCCAACGAATTAGATAATTCTCATAGCATTGAGAATTAAGAAGAAAGAAGTTCGACTATGAAATATTTAGCCAAGTCTTTTTAAACTTTTTCAAATATTTAGATTTTTTAGACGTGATAATCTGGGAGCAAACCAGGGTGGTTTTGAAAAATTAGTCGATGGTATTGACTTAGGAATACACACATCTAAGAGGGACTTAAGGGTGATATAAAAAGAATTAATGGCAGTATTCATATCAACCGAGTCATATAAGGAAGGCCAATCGGTTGCATAAATAAGCTGATTCAGCAAAGAATAATTTCCTCAAGTTTGCTATTCAAATGATCAGACATTGAATTGAGTTGAAACAGCGATCAAGCATGCAGTCTAGTGCACTAGATAATTTACGGCAGTGAATTAAGACCAAGAGATGTTCGGTAAATTAAAATCACCCAATACCATAAATAGGACATTATCACGCACGTGAGAAGAAACTTCTTTAATATAAGTAATATGTTTCATGTAAACTTGAATATCAGAAGAAGGAGGGACATCAAAGCATGTAATATTATTGTTCCGTGTAGGAAAAGACACCTGAACTGAGACAATCTCAGCGTCAGTAGGAAAGTAGAAAAGTTCTGACGCGAGAGTGGCTTGAACGGCAATTAACAGCACACCACCTCGAGTCGGCCGATCCATTCTGTGCAAAATAAAGTTATTCGCAAAAACCTCAAAATCTGATATGGTTTAATTTAACCATGTTTCTAAAAATACTATTATATCCGATTCAAAGGAAGTGCTGGCCATGAAAAGATTTTTAAGCTTTGAAATGAGACCTCTAACATTCAGATAATGAATAAAGAAATGGTCAGAATAAGAAGTAGGTTTTTTGGGGCAGAAAATGGTACCCTGTATTGAAGGGACTAGAAGGGCGACAGGCTTGATACGCTATTTATACCCTGAACCCATTGAAAATGCAAATGCAATTGTATGTAACAGGCAGAAGGAAGCATCTCCGACCCCACTAAATATATATATTCTTGATCAGCATCAATAGCCGAGTCGATCTAGCCATGTCCGTCTGTCTGTCCGTCCGTCCATCCGTATGTATGACCGCAAGGATCTCAGAACCTATAAGAGCTAGAGAGAGTTTTAGATGTAGGTGCTACTAATGCCTGCGCAGATCGAATTTGTTTGAATTTGTTTTAAAATCGATATCGACATCCCGTTTTTGGGCAGTTTTGGTAAATAATAATTGCAAGAGTCACAACACTCGAGATTCTAAAATAGAATATATATAATTTATTTGGTATTGGTATTCCCTAGTCGGGAGCTCCCGACTAGAACTTCTTACCTGTTTTTAATGTAGACTGGTTCACCATCTTTCAATCTCAATTTATGTTTGCAAAAATTATTTGTTGATATAGATTCGGTTTCAAGTACGAATTTGTCTGTATAATTAGTGCATAATTGAGTTAATTTTGCTTTACACTGTGGTGGAAAATTTTGGGATAGTCGAGACATGACTTCTTCTTTTCTACTTCCCTTGTTTGTTTGAACCACTTCGTATGTCGAAAGTGATTCATAATTAAGACTATTTATACTAATTAGTTGATCGGTACTGGTTGTGTTCAGTAATCGGACTAATGCGCTTTGAGTGGTTGCAACGGTGTTTGCAACATAAATACCAGCTTGAATTTCCTGGTTTGGAATTAGATAGTTCGATTTTTCGGACAACTTGTTATACTTATTGGAACATGAATTGGAAAATTTAGATTATTGGATCTGATTATAAGCCAATCTTCTGTCGGTTCGAAATCTGATTGCCAATTTTTTTATAAAATCAATCCCTATTATTTCGTCGCTTGGTATTGCAAAATGCGGATCTACTATATGGAAATTGTGTAGAATTATGTATTGATTTGTCTGTAGTTCAATTGAGGTTAAGCCCTTAGATTTTATAATTTCTTGACTTTTGCCTTGAATATTGATTCTATTATCATTTTGAATGTCATTGAAAAAATCAGAACATTCTTTTAAAATTGAAATGTCTGCACCTGTATCTATTAGAAAAACGAGTTTTTTTTCCTGTTGCTACATGATAAAATGATACAAATATACTGAGGTTGAGATTGATGGTGTGTACATTCTTGTTTTCTAGTGTTGCGTATCTAGGACATTATTGTTGTGGCCTCGATTTGAGTTGCCCCGCGTTCTCAAGTTTCCTCTATTTTGGCCTTGTACCCTATTATAATTTCTGTTATAACTTTGGTTATTATGTCTGGAACCGTTGTTCTGATAATTACCTCTGCCACGATAATTACCTCGGTTTCCTCTATTATTTCAACATTGTCGTTGAGGGAAGTACAATAAAGAATTTGTCTGGCCAGTTGCTTCCGTACAACTGTTAACAAATTTGAAATGGCATCATTCATGGTGTTGAATGTGCCTGCCTGCATGATCAGTTTTACTCTGTCAATTGCGCAATTTTGCATCATGGCCTTTACAGCTAATGTCAAACTGTATTTGTTGGCTAGATCCGGGTTTAAGCCATCCCTGATATACGCACCTTCAAGAGCCTGTATCAATTTTTCCAACTCTTTGGTGTATTGATTAGCCGTTTTGCTCTCTTGCTGCAGATTAAGAAGTTTTGCAGATATGACAGCTATAGATTCTCCTTTTACTGCTTTGGATAATTGATTTATAATGGCAAGAATTGTCTGCTCATTACTTATCAAATTTCTAGCGTGGCCCTTCAGTTTAGTCTTTATTATGCCTACTGCAGATAGTTCATGGGTGCCTATTAAGGAATCTATTAGATTCAATGCATTCAAAAAACTTTGTAGGTTTCCGGCCTTTCCATCGAACTCTGGTAAGAGTGACGAGGCTAATTTTAAAAACTCTACAACTGTCTGAGCCTTGTAACTGTAGGCGAGTCGATCGAGCCATGTCCGTCTGTCCGTCCGTCCGTCCGTCCGTCCGTATGTATGGACGCAAGGATCTCAGAACCTATAAGAGCTAGAGACTTGAAATTTTAGACGTAGGTGCTCCTAGTGCCTGCGCAGATTGAGACAAATAATCGATAACTTACTCCGTTTCCAAGCAATCGATAAAAATCGATATCGATATCTTGTTTTTTGGGCAATTTTGGTAAATAATAAGAGCTAGAGTCACCAAACTTGACATATAGCTTCTAAAATAGTATATATATATACATTTGTTGTTGGAAGAAGAGGGTTCAGGGTATCCACTAGTCGGGACCTCCCGACTAAAACCTCTTACTTGTTTGTTTTCTATTTGGTCGTTTTCATTTGAGTTAGTTAAGAGTGACTTATCAAATGTTATAGGCGTGTTTAACGCCGATGGTAAATAAAGCTGGAGATTATATTTTTCTGAAATTTTGACTCTGTTTAAGCTTGTAAGTTTATACTGCCACTAATCAATTAAACTCCTGATTTCATTGTATTCATATACAAAAATCTCTGTGTGTTTAATTATGGTTGGTCGAAAAAAATGGTTCGCTCTTAGTTAGGAACTCATATGATTTCTGGAAATTCGATCTATGCAGCTTTATTTTTTCAGCTATCTGGTACCATTCCATTTATGGGAATTTATTTGATGAATAATTTAATTCATTATATGTTGTTTTTTTTAATACTAGGAAGTCTGGTGTTCTTCCTAGTATTGGATGCTCTTTAATGATCGACCTCACTTGTATACCCGGGAGGGCTGTCAATACTATCCCCTTTTGTGTTTTTGAACAATGGAATAACGGCGAAAAATCTAAATGAAATGTATCCATATATAATTCATTTATGTTTACTGGGGTCGTTAAGACCGATTGTTGAAATGCTCTCGAAATGCTTCTTTGTTTCCATTTGTAAGAATCTTCTTATTTGGCGAAGATAGCCTTTCCATCTCGTTTATTTTAGTTTTTAAGCCACCGCGTTCATTAACCATAACACTCACTCTCTACTTACTCAGAATACGGGACGCTCAATGTCCAAGTTACGACGGCAGATGTTAAAGATGTTGAAGTTCCTTTTCGTGACCATGTCACGGTCGCCATGTATTAAATGTATTCAATAACGATAAAAACAAAAGTACGTCAGTGCTGCTCGACTTCGGCTTTAAGAATCTCTTTATTCAAAAGTAAATATAATTCACTTAGCCTATGGATATATGTATTCACTTTTGCTGTTATTGGTTAACAGCTACAAAGAGAGGGAGAGTAAGTAGCTTGCATATGCCTGTGTTAGTGAGCATATATGATGCTCATGAAATGCGCTTAGATGGTGCGTGGGAAGTGCAGCGTAAGCGTACACGGTCAGCTAGAGAGGCTAGAGACCTGCGCTGCGTAATAAGAGCCAGAGCAGTTATAAATATATAAGGTAGCTCTGGGCTTGTTTCATGTCTAATAGTTATTGTATGCGGCAAAGTGCCGCATACGTTATATTTGTAAATGGGGTTTTCTTTTAAAGCATATACACACTGCACAAAATATATTGAAAAACAAAATGTTTTTTCATATAACTTAATTTTATTTATCTTATTTTATTAATGGTCGACAAAACAAGTGTCTTCCTCATTATTCAATAGATTACATAATAAATAATAGAATTAATTGCTAAAACCCTAATTAAAGAACACAATTTTCTAAAGCATCACCGACCGATGGAGATGTTTTATTTGCCACTCCGGGCAGCTGTGGCCCTTTCCACAGCTAATTTTGTCAGTGACGCTATTGGAGCCTACATCTAAGCAGAAGGCTGTAAGTAGCAAAAAAGTGTTCTTAAGTAAAATAAAAAATAATCTTAATTTGTTATACTTATTAAGACAAGAAAAAGATCTAGTACCATTGCAGAACCAACCTTTTCATAATATTTATAGTGTTTCGCCTGTATCTAAGATATATGATATAGTAGTCCAATGTAAATAAGATTTAGCAAAAATGAAGGGAGCATAGTGAAATCTTTAAATGCTGTGTTAAATCAAAATATATTGAACTACAAAAAGTTTTCCATACAACTTAATTTTCGACCGGTCGTTGCTATGGCAGCTATATGATATATTGTACTGATCTTAATAGTATTTTGCATAGTGAGGCTAATAAATGTCGATCTGCCATCTTCTTTCGAACGATCGGTCGAAAATTAAGTTTTGTTGTATAATAAAACATTTTGTTTTTTAAGATATTTTGACCAAACTCGGCATTTTTTAGTTTTACTATACTTCTCATATATACGCATAATCATATCATGAACGGATCACTATATCATAAAGCTGTCATAGCAACGATCTGTCGATAATAAAGTTGTTGTATGAAAAAAGATTTTGTTTTTCAAAATATCTTGATAAGATATGATATGACAAGATAAGAGGGACTTCTGCAAAGTTTCATTAAGACAGGCAGAAGGACAGACGGCCAGACGGACAGACGGACAGAAGGACAGACGGACATGGCTATATGTCCTCCCCTGTTGATGCTGATCAAGAATATATATACTTTATGGGGTCTGAGATGTCTCCTTCTATGCGTCGCACATTTCACGACAAAATTATAATACCCCTGCAAGCGGTATAAAAATACAAGAAATAGGAAAACAGAAAGTAAGAAGATTATTAATAAAGTAAAGAAATGTTATTTAAATTAAGAGTGTTAAGTAGATAGGACACAGAACATTTGTTCAGCTTGTCCGGCAAGCTATACCCCTGCTCATAGCTGGAAATGGTCAGCGACTTCCCGAAGGTATCCTGAAAGCAACTTTTTTATTAGGGATCGAGAAAGTTCGGTAGAGAAAACGTGATTAGAATTTTTACATACCATGTGAACAGGATCATGCATAGCATAGTCTGTTGTGCACGTAGATAGGATAGGAATATGGGGGTAATTTCTGGTAGGTCTAGCCGGATCAGAGAAATGAAGACTCCCTAGCAGAAAAGGAGAATCTATGTCGCCAATAATCAACTTATGTAGAAGGACAAGACCGAGAATTGTCCTAGGGTTGGTTAACGACGGAAGGTTAAGTAGAAGCAGCCTGCTGAAGTAGGGTGGCATCCGAAGACTTAAGCCTCGTAAAGCAAAAAGCAGAAATTGCTTCTGAGCAGATTCATTACGATCCTGGCTATTGTTATATTGCGGAGACCAGATGCAAGAGCAGTATTCAAGGATAGGATGAACAAGAGAGATGTACAGAAGTTTTGTTATAAAAGGATCGTTAAACTCTATAGACCATCGTTTAATGAATTCAAGTACACCTTTTGCCTCATTAACGATGGTATCTATGTGAAGATTGAAACAGAGCTTAGAATCAAAAATAACGCCTAGATCCTTAACTAGTGGTATACGTTGCAGCGGGATATTGTGGATTGTATAACTGACAAGATAAGGTGTAGTACGATTAAATGTCATAAGCATACACTTTGAACAATTTATATGCAATTGATTGGCCGAACACCAAAGCTGCATAGCGTTCAAATCGTCATGTAGACGAGAATGATGTAGGTTGTTAGTGTATGATAGAAATAGTTTGACATCGTCCGCAGACATGAGTACAGGGGAGTAGAGGGGAGATCATTTTTAAAAAGCATAAAAAGTAAAGGTTCAACACGAACACCAGAAGTAAACTGAACCTTTTTAGAGGTAGTTAGCCTCAGCATTACTTTTTGGGTCCTAACTTTTAAATAAGAATTAATCCAAAACGAAAGAGACAGAGGGAAACCCATTCGGTTAAGCTTAAAAAGTAAAATGTCATGGTGCACAGAGTCAACCGCCTTAATAAAGTCAGTGTAAATGACATCAGCTTGCATTTGCGAAAGGAAACCATCATTGTCAGGCACAGGAAAGTAAGAAGATTTTAGTGGAGCGTGAAATAATGGGAGGAGGTATGGAACTAGCGGAAAAAATTGTATAAGGGTAAGAATTAGTATAAGGACATACTGAAGAGCAAGTTGATTGGAAAATATTAGCAAAGAGGTTAGCAGATTCAGTGTCATTGCTGGACCTATCCATCCGAGAGAAAAAGAAGATGGCAAACATGAAGATTTACGCTTCAGGTTTACAAAATTATTGAACTGTCGCGGATTTTGGGCAAATTGCCTTCTCCAACGTATTAGATAATTCTCATAGCATTGAGAATTAAGAAGAAAGAAGTTCGACTATGAAATATTTAGCCAAGTCTTTTTAAACTTTTTCAAATATTTAGATTTTTTTAGACGTGATAATCTGGGAGCAAACCAGGGTGGTTTTGAAAAATTAGTCGATGGTATTGACTTAGGAATACACACATCTAAGAGGGAGTTAAGGGTGATATAAAAAGAATTAATGGCAGTATTCATATCAACCGAGTCATATAAGAAAGGCCAATCGGCTGCATAAATAAGCTGATTCAGCAAAGAATAATTTCCTTTGCGAAAGCAACGGTGGGGCTAATTGGCTGATGAGCACGCAATGAAAGGATTACAATTGAGCATTGCAATTTTTAAAGTAGGTTGATTTAAAATCTCAGGAAGAGTTAAGGAGGGGAGCTATACACATTTAAAATAAGGTATTTGTTTACAAATACAAGGTCAAGTGTGCTATTCAAATGATCAGACATTGAATTGAGTTGAAACAGCGAAAGATCAAGCATGCAGTCTGGTGCACTAGATAATTTTCGGCAGTGAATAAAGACCAAGAGATGTTCGGTAAATTAAAATCACCCAATACCATAAATAGGACATTATCCCGCACGTGAGAAGAAACTTCTTTAATACAAGTAATATGTTTCATATAAACTTGAATATTAGAAGAAGGAGGGACATCAAAGCATGTAATATAGTTGTTCCGTGTAGGAAAAGACACCTGAACTGAGACAATCTCAGCGTCAGTAGGAAAGTAGAAAAGTTCTGACGCGAGAGTGGCTTGAACGGCAATTAACAGCAATTGTGCAGTTGCATATAACGTTGATTTTTCTTAACCGATATTTATGAAATTTTCTACAGTATATCTTATTGTACCATAGAATATTTGTGTATTCTGAAAAAGTCAATTGCATTTAAATTGTGGTTTAAATTGGTTGGCAATAAAAGTTGGGTTATAAACTTGATTTATAGCTCTGCGGTGGTAGCGGGGAAGTGGCGATAGGTACGAAATAAAAGATACTTGAAATATCTATAATATTCTAGAAGCAACATATCATGTTTGGTGGCTCTAGCTCTTATTATTTACCCAATTTGCTAGAAAAAGCAGGATGTCGATATCGATTGTTATCGATTGCCTAGAAAGGGAGTAACTTATCGATTATCGAAAACAAACACGGTCTGCGCGGGAACTAGGAGCATCTACATCTAAAATTTCAAGTCTCTAGCTTTTATAGGTTTTGAGATCCTTGAGCTCATACATACGGACGGACGGACAGACAGACGGACATGGCTAGATCGACTCGGCTATTGATGCTGATCAAGAATATATATACTTTATGGGGTCCTTCTGCCTGTTACATACATTTGGATTTTGCACAAATACAATATACCCTTATACCCATTTTTAATGGGTTCAGGGTATAAAAAGGTGCAATTATCGTGCTATTAGAATGCGAAGCAGACGCGCATGAATGTGTGTGTGTACATGTATACAGAAATTCTTAAAGCTGCTACCCCATTCAATTGCGCTGTTACAAATAGCTTTGGTTTTTCTTAACCGATTTTTTTGAAATTTTCTACAGTATATCTTATTGTACCATAGAATATTTGTGTATTGTGAAAAAGTCAATTGCATTTAAATTGTGGTTTAAATTGGTTGGCAATAAAAGTTGGGTTATAAACTTGATTTATAGCTCTGCGGTGGTAGCGGGGAGGTGGTGATAGGTATGAAATGAAAGATACTTAAAATATCTATAATATTCTAGAAGCAATATATCATGTGTGGTGGCTCTAGCTCTTATTATTTACCCAATTTGCTAAAAAAAAAAACAGGTTGTTGATATCGATTTTTATCGATTGCTTGGAAACGGAGTAAGTTATCGATTATCGGAAACAAACTTGATCCGCGCGGGAGCTAGGAGCATCTACATCTAAAATTTCAAGTCTCTAGCTCTTATAGGTTCTGAGATCCTTGAGCTCATACATACGGACGGACGGACGGACGGACGGACGGACGGACGGACTGACGGACGGACGGACAGACAGACGGACATGGCTAGATTGACTCGGCTATTGATGCTGATCAAGAATATATATATTTTAGGAAGTTATTCTGCCTGTTACATACATTAGGATTTTACACAAATACAATATACCCTTTTACCCATTTTTAATGGGTTCAGGGTATAAAAAGATGCAGTTACCATGCTATTAGAATGCGAAACAGACGCGCATGAATGTGTGTGTGTACATGTATACAGAAATTCTTAAAGCTGTTGCATATAACTTTGGTTTTTCTTAACCGATCTTTATGAAATTTTCTACAGTATATCTTATTGTACCATAGAATATTTGTGTATTCTGAAAAAATCAATTGCATTTAAATTGTGGTTTAAATTGGTTGGCAATAAAAGTTGGGTTATAAACTTGATTTATAGCTCTGCGGTGGTAGCGGGGAGGTGGCGATAGGTATGAAATGAAAGATACTTGAAATATCTATAATATTCTAGAAGCAACATATCATGTATGGTGGCTCTAGCTCTTATTATTTACCCAATTTGCTAGAAAAAGCAGGATGTCAATATCGATTTTTATCGATTGCTTAGAAACGGAGTAAGTTATCGATTATCGGAAACAAACTCGATCTCCGCGGGTTCTGAGATCCTTGAGCTCATACATACGGACAAACGGACAGACAGACGGACATGGCTAGATCGACTCGCCTATTGATGCTGATCAAGAATATATATACTCTCCGGGGTAGGAGATGCTTCCTTCTGCCTGTTAAATACATTTGGATTTTGCACAAATACAATATACGGTTATACCCATTTTTAATGGGTTCAGGGTATAAAAGCTCATACATACGGACGGACGGACAGACAGACCGACATGGCTAGATCGACTCGGCTATTGATGCTGATCAAGAATATATATACTCTATGGGGTCGGAGATGCTTCCTTCTGCCTATTACATACATTTGGATTTTGAACATATACAATATACCGTTATACCCATTTTTAATGGGTTCAGGGTATAAAAAGATGCAATTACTATGCTATTAGAATGCGAAGCAGACCCGCATGAATGTGTGTGTGTACATGTATACAGAAATTCTTAAAGCTGCTGCCCCATTCAATTGCGCAGTTTCTAACTTTGGTTTTTCTTAACAGATCTTTATGAAATTTTCTACAGTATATCTTATTGTACCATAGAATATTTGTGTATTCTGAAAAAATCAATTGGGTTTAAATCGTGGTTTAAATTGGTTGGCAATAAAAGTTGGGTTATTAACTTGATTTATAGCTCTACGGTGGTAGCGGGGAGGTGGCGATAAATATGAAATGAAAGATACTTGAAATATCTATAATATTCTAGAAGCAACATATCATGTTTGGTGGCTCTAGCTCTTATTATTTACCCAATTTGCTGTATTCTTAAAAAGTCAATTGCATTTAAACTGTGGTTTAAATTGGTTGGCAATAAAAGTTGGGTTATAAACTTGATTTATAGCTCTGTGGTGGTAGCGGGGAGGTGGCGATAGGTATGAAATGAAAGATACTTGAAATATCTATAATATTCTAGAAGCAACATATCATGTTTGGTGGCTCTAGCTCTTATTATTTACCCAATTTGCTAGAAAAAGCAGGATGTCGATATCGATTGTTATCGATTGCTTGGAAACGGAGTAACTTATCGATTATCGAAAACAAACTCGGTCTGCGCGGGCGACTAGGAGCAACTACATCTAAAATTTCAAGTCTCTAGCTCTTATAGGTTCTGAGATCCTTGAGCTCATACATACGGACGGACGGACAGACAGACGGACATGGCTACATCGACTCGGCCACTGATGCTGATCAAGAATCTATATACTTTATGGGTTCCTTCTGCCTGTTACATACATTAGGATTTTGCGCAAATACAATATACCCTTATACCTATTTTTAATAGGTTCAGGGTATAAAAAGATGCAATAACCGTTCTATTAGAATGCGAAGCAGACGCGCATGAATGTGTGTGTGTACATGTATACAGAAATTCTTAAAGCTGCTGCCCCATTCAATTGCGCAGTTGCATATAACTTTGGTTTTTCTTAACCGATCTTTATGAAATTTTCTACAGTATATCTTATTGTACCATAGAATATTTGTGTATTCTGAAAAAGTCAATTGCATTTAAATTGTGTAAATAAAATTAAAATAAAAATTTCATGTCTCTAGCTCTTATAGGTTCTGAGATCCTTGAGCTCATACATACGGACGGACGGACAGACAGACGGACATGGCTAGATCGACTCGGCTATTGATGCTGATCAAGAATATATATATTTTAGGAAGTTATTCTGCCTGTTACATACATTAGGATTTTGCACAAATAGAATATACCCTTTTACCAATTTTTAATGGGTTCAGGGTATAAAAAGATGCAATTACCATGCTATTAGAATGCGAAGCAGACGCATGAATGTGTGTGTGTACATGTATACAGAAATTCTTAAAGCTGCTGCCCCATTCAATAGCGCAGTTGCATATAAATTTGGTTTTTCTTAACCGATCTTTATGAAATTTTCTACAGTATATCTTATTGTACCATAGAATATTTGTGTATTCTGAAAAAGTCAATTGCGTTTAAATCGTGGTTTAAATTGGTTGGCAGTAAAAGTTGGGTTATTAACTTGATTTATTGCTCTGTGGTGGTAGCGGGGAGGTGGCGATAAATATGAAATGAAAGATACTTGAAATATCTAGAAGCAACATATCATGTTTGGTGGCTCTAATTCTTATTATTTACCCAATTTGCTAAAAAAACAGGATGTTGATATCGATTGTTATCGATTGCTTGGAAACGGAGTAAGTTATCCATTATTGAAAACAAACTCGGTCTGCGCGGGAACTAGGAGCATCTACATCTCAAATTTCAAGTCTCTAGCTCTTATAGGTTCTGAGATCCTTGAGCTCATACATACGGACGGACGGACAGACAGACGGACATGGCTAGATCGACTCGGCTATTGATGCCGATCAAGAATATATATACTTTATGGGGTCCTTCTGCCTGTTACATACATTTGGATTTTGTACAAATACAATATACCTTTATACCCATTTTTGATGGGTTCAGGGTATAAAAAGATGCAATTATCGTGCTATTAGAATGCGAAGCAGACGCGCATGAATGTGTGTGTGTACATGTATACAGAAATTCTTAAAGCTGCTACCCCATTCAATTGCGCAGTTGCATATAACGTTGATTTTTCTTAACCGATATTTATGAAATTTTCTACAGTATATCTTATTCTACCATAGAATATTTGTGTATTTTGAAAAAGTCAATTGCATTTAAATTGTGGTTTAAATTGGTTGGCAATAAAAGTTAGGTTATAAACTTGATTTATAGCTCTGCGGTGGTAGCGGGGAAGTGGCGATAGGTACGAAATAAAAGATACTTGAAATATGTATAATATTCTAGAAGCAACATATCATGTTTGGTGGCTCTAGCTCTTATTATTTACCCAATTTGCTATAAAAAGCAGGATGTCGATATCGATTGTTATCGATTGCTTAGAAACGGAGTAACTTATCGATTATCGAAAACAAACTCGGTCTGCGCGGGAACTAGGAGCATCAACATCTAAAATTTCAAGTCTCTAGCTTTTATAGGTTTTGAGATCCTTGAGCTCATACATACGGACGGACGGACAGACAGACGGACATGGCTAGATTGACTCGGCTATTGATGCCGATCAAGAATATATATACTTTATGGGGTCCTTCTGCCTGTTACATACATTTGGATTTTGCACAAATACAATATACCGTTATACCCATTTTTTATGGGTTCAGGGTATAAAAAGATGCAATTACCATGCTATTAGAATGCGAAGCAGACGCGCATGAATGTGTGTGTGTACATGTATACAGAAATTCTTAAAGCTGCTGCCCCATTCAATTGCGCAGTTTCTAACTTTGGTTTTTCTTAACCGATCTTTATGAAATTTTCTACAGTATATCTTGTTGTACCATAGAATATTTGTGTATTCTGAAAAAATCAATTGCGTTTAAATCGTGGTTTAAATTGGTTGGCAATTAAAGTTGGGTTATTAACTTGATTTATAGCTCTGCGGTGGTAGCGGGGTGGTGGCGATAAATATGAAATGAAAGATACTTGAAATATCTATAATATTCTAGAAGCAACATATCATGTTTGGTGGCTCTAGCTCTTATTATTTACCCAATTTGCTAAAAAAAAAACAGGATGTCGATATCGATTTTTATCGATTGCTTGGAAACGGAGTAAGTTATCGATTATCGGAAACAAACTCGATCTGCGCGGGAACTAGGAGCATACTAGGAGCATACTACATCTAAAATTTCAAGTCTCTAGCTCTTATAGGTTCTGAGATCCTTGAGCTCATACATACGGACGGACGGACTGACCGACGGACGGACGGACGGACGGACAGACAGACGGACATGGATAGATCGACTCGGTTATTGATGGTGATCAAAAATATATATACTCTATGGTGTCGGAGATGCTTCCTTCTGCCTGTTACATACATTTGGATTTTGCACAAATACAATAACTCTTATACCCATTTTTAATGGGTTCAGGGTATAAAAGGTCCCTTGGCATGGCTCGAATTTGCAACTGACCGCATTACTTACTGTCGACTCTACTCAACAGCCACACCAGTAAAAAAAAAAATAATAATACTTTTCGCGGTAGGGCTCGAAATCACGACAGACCGAACCACTGCTATGCCTCTACTCAGCAGCCACACCAACAATTAAGTACTTATGATAAAAAAGGATCTAAAATAACATTACAAAAAAAAGATGCATGTACACAGAAATTCTTAAAGCTGCTGCCCCATTCAATTGCGCAGTTGCATATAACTTTGGTTTTTCTTAACCGATCTTTATGAAATTTTCTACAGTATATCTTATTGTACCATAGAATATTTGTGCATTCTGAAAAAGTCAATTGCATTTAAATTGTGGTTTAAATTGGTTGGCAATAAAAGTTGGGTTATAAATTTGATTTATTGCTCTGTGATGGTAGCGGGGAGGTGGCTCTAGCTCTTATTATTTACCCAATTTGCTAAAAAAAACAGGATGTCGATATCGATTTTTATCGATTGCTTAAAAACGGAGTAAGTTATCGATTATCGGAAACAAACTCGATCTGCGCGGGAAATAGGAGCATCTATATCTAAAATTTCAAGTCTCTAGCTCTTATAGGTTCTGAGATCCTTGAGCTCATACATACCGACGGACGGACAGACAGACGGACATGGCTAGATCGACTCGGCTATTGATGCTGATCAAGAATATATATACTTTATGGTGTCGGAGATGCTTCCTTCTGCCTGTTACATACATTTGGATTTTGCACAAATACAATAACTCTTATACCCATTTTTGATGGGTTCAGGGTATAAAAAGATGCAATTACTATGCTATTAGAATGCAAAACAGACGCACATGAATGTGTGTGTGTACATGTAAACAGAAATTCTTAAAGCTGCTGCCCCATTCAATTGCGCAGTTTTTAACTTTGGTTTTTCTTAACCGATCTTTATGAAATTTTCTACAGTATATCGTATTGTACCATAGAATATTTGTGTATTCTGAAAAAATCAATTGCGTTTAAATTGTGGTTTAAATTGGTTGGCAATAAAAGTTGGGTTATTAACTTGATTTATAGCTCTGCGGTGGTAGCGGGGAGGTGACGATAAATATGAAATGAAAGATACTTGAAATATCTATAATATTCTAGAAGCAACATATCATGTTTGGTGGCTCTAACTCTTATTATTTACCCAATTTGGTAAAAAAAACAGTATGTCGATATCGATTTTTATCGATTGCTTGGAAACGGAGTAAGTTATCGATTATCGGAAACAAACTCGATCTGCGCGGGAACTAGGAGCATCTACATCTAAAATTTCAAGACTCTAGCTCTTATAGGTTCTGAGATCCTTGAGCTCATACATACGGACGGACGGACGGACGGACGGACTGACGGACGGACGGACACACAGACGGACATGGATAGATCGACTCGGTTATTGATGGTGATCAAAAATATATATACTTTATGGTGTCGGAGATGCTTCCTTCTGCCTGTTACATACATTTAGATTTTGCACAAATACAATAACTCTTATACCCATTTTTAATGGGTTCAGGGTATAAAAAGGTCCCTTGGCATGGCTCGAATTTGCAACTGACCGCATTACTTACTGTCGACTCTACTCAACAGCCACACCAGCAAAAAAAAAAATAATAATACTTTTCCCGGTAGGGCTCGAAATCGCGACAGACCGAACCACTTGCTATCCCTCTACTCAGCAGCCACACCAACAATTAAGTACTTATGATAAAAAAGGATCTAAAATAACATTACAAAAAAAAGATGCATGTACACAGAAATTCTTAAAGCTGCTGCCCCATTCAATTGCGCAGTTGCATATAACTTTGGTTTTTCTTAACCGATCTTTATGAAATTTTCTACAGTATATCTTATTGTACCATAGAATATTTGTGTATTCTGAAAAAGTCAATTGCATTTAAGTTGTGTAAATAAAATTAAAATAAAAATTTCATGTCTCTAGCTCTTATAGGTTCTGAGATCCTTGAGCTCATACATACGGACGGACGGACAGACAGACGGACATGGCTAGATCGACTCGGCTATTGATGCTGATCAAGAATATATATATTTTAGGAAGTTATTCTGCCTGTTACATACATTAGGATTTTGCACAAATAGAATATACCCTTTTACCAATTTTTAATGGGTTCAGGGTATAAAAAGATGCAATTACCATGCTATTAGAATGCGAAGCAGACGCATGAATGTGTGTGTGTACATGTATACAGAAATTCTTAAAGCTGCTGCCCCATTCAATAGCGCAGTTGCATATAAATTTGGTTTTTCTTAACCGATCTTTATGAAATTTTCTACAGTATATCTTATTGTACCATAGAATATTTGTGTATTCTGAAAAAGTCAATTGCGTTTAAATCGTGGTTTAAATTGGTTGGCAGTAAAAGTTGGGTTATTAACTTGATTGATTGCTCTGTGGTGGTAGCGGGGAGGTGGCGATAAATATGAAATGAAAGATACTTGAAATATCTAGAAGCAACATATCATGTTTGGTGGCTCTAATTCTTATTATTTACCCAATTTGCTAAAAAAACAGGATGTTGATATCGATTGTTATCGATTGCTTGGAAACGGAGTAAGTTATCCATTATTGAAAACAAACTCGGTCTGCGCGGGAACTAGGAGCATCTACATCTCAAATTTCGAGTCTCTAGCTCTTATAGGTTCTGAGATCCTTGAGCTCATACATACGGACGGACGGACAGACAGACGGACATGGCTAGATCGACTCGGCTATTGATCCCGATCAAGAATATATATACTTTATGGGGTCCTTCTGCCTGTTACATAGGTTTGGATTTTGTACAAATACAATATACCTTTATACCCATTTTTGATGGGTTCAGGGTATAAAAAGATGCAATTACTATGCTATTAGAATGCAAAACAGACGCACATGAATGTGTGTGTGTACATGTAAACAGAAATTCTTAAAGCTGCTGCCCCATTCAATTGCGCAGTTTTTAACTTTGGTTTTTCTTAACCGATCTTTATGAAATTTTCTACAGTATATCGTATTGTACCATAGAATATTTGTGTATTCTGAAAAATTCAATTGCGTTTAAATTGTGGTTTAAATTGGTTGGCAATAAAAGTTGGGTTATAAATTTGATTTATAGCTCTGCGGTGGTAGCGGGGAAGTGACGATAAATATGAAATGAAAGATACTTGAAATATCTATAATATTCTAGAAGCAACATATCATGTTTGGTGGCTCTAATTCTTATTATTTACCCAATTTGCTAAAAAAACAGGATGTCGATATCGATTTTTATCGATTGCTTGGAAACGGAGTAAGTTATCGATTATCGGAAACAAACTCGATCTGCGCGGGAAATAGGAGCATCTATATCTAAAATTTCAAGTCTCTAGCTCTTATAAGTTCTGAGATCCTTGAGCTCATACGGACGGACGGACGGACGGACAGACAGACGGACATGGCTAGATCGACTCGGCTATTGATGCTGATCAAAAATATATATATACTTTATGGGGTCGGAGAGGCTTCCTTCTGCCTGTTACATATATTTGGATTTTGCACAAATACAATAACTCTTATACCCATTTTTAATGGGTTCAGGGTATAAACAGATCCCTTGGCAAGGCTCGAATTTGCAACTGACCGCATTACTTACTGTCGACTCTACTCAACAGCCACACCAGCAAAAAAAAAAATTATAATACCTTGCCCGGTAGGGCTCGAACTCGCGACAGACCGAACCACTTGCTATGCCTCACCAACAATTAAGTACTTATGATAAAAAAAGGAACTAAAATAACATTACAAAAAAAGGATGCAATTACCATGCTATTAGAATGCGAAGCAGACGCGCATGAATGTGTGTGTGTACATGTACACAGAAATTCTTAAAGCTGCTGCTAGAAGCAACATATCATGTTTGGTGGCTCTAATTCTTATTATTTACCCAATTTGCTAAAAAAACAGGATGTTGATATCGATTTTTATCGATTGCTTGGAAACGGAGTAAGTTATCGATTATCGGAAACAAACTCGATCTGCGCGGGAACTAGGAGCATCTACATCTAAAATTTCAACGGACGGACGGACAGACAGACGGACATGGCTAGATCGACTCGGCTATTGATGCTGATCAAGAATATATATACTCTATGGGGTCGGAGATGCTTCCTTCTGCCTGTTACATACATTTGGATATTGCACATATGCAATATACCCTTATACCCATTTTTAATGGGTTCAGGGTATAAAAAAGATGCAATTACCATGCTATTAGAATGCGAAGCAGACGCGCATGAATGTGTGTGTGTACATGTATTCATAAATTCTTAAAGCTGCTGCTTATAAGTTATAATATAACTTTGATTTTGTTAACCGATCTTTATGAAATTTTCTACAGTATATCTTATTGTACCATAGAATATTTGTGTATTCTGAAAAAGTCAATTGCATTTAAATTGTGGTTAAAATTGGTTGGCAATAAAAGTTGGGTTATTAACTTGATTTATAGCTGTGTGGTGGTAGCGGGGAGGTGGCGATAGGTATGAAATGAAAGATACTTGAAATATCTTTAATATTCTAGAAGCAACATATCATGTTTGGTGGCTCTAGCTCTTATTATTTACCCAATTTGCTAAACAAACACAGGATGTCGATATCGATTTTTATCGATTGCTTGAAAACAGAGTAACTAGGAGCATCTATATCTAAAATTTCAAGTCTCTAGCTCTTATAGGTTCTGAGATCCTTGAGCTCATACATACGGACGGACGGACGGACGGACGGTGGGACAGACAGATGGACATGGCTAGATTGACTCGGCTATTAATGCTGGTCAAAAATATGTATACTTTATGGGGTCGGAGATGCTTCCTTCTGCCTGTTACATATATTTGGATCTTGCACAAATACAATAACCCTTATACCCATTTTAATGGGTTCAGGGTATAAAAAGGTCCCTTGGCAAGGCTCGAATTTGCAACTGACCGCATTACTTACTGTCGACTCTACTCAACAGCCACACCAGCAAAAAAAAAAATAATAATACTTTCCCCGGTAGGGCTCGAACTCGCGACAGACCGAACCACTTGCTATGCCTCTACTCAGCAGCCACACCAACAATTAAGTACTCATGATAAAAAAAGGAACTAAAATAACATTACAAAAAAAAGATGCAAAAACCATCCTATTAGAATGCGAAGCAGACGCGCATGAATGTGTGTGTGTACATGTATACAGAAATTCTTAAAGCTGCTACTAGAAGCAACATATCATGTTTGGTGGCTCTAATTCTTATTATTTACCCAATTTGGTAAGAAAAACAGGATGTCGATATCGATTTTTATCGATTGCTTGGAAACGGAGTAAGTTATCGATTATCGGAAACAAACTCGATCTGCGCGGGAACTAGGAGCATCTACATTTAAAATTTCAAGTCTCTAGCTCTTATAGGTTCTGAGATCCTTGAGCTCATACATACGGACGGACGGACGGACGGACGGACGGACAGACAGACGGACATGGCTGGATAGACTCGGCTATTGATACTGATCAAAAATATATATACTTTATGGGGTCGGAGATGCTTCCTTCTGCCTGTTACATACATTTGGACAATAACCTTTATACCCATTTTTAATGGGTTCAGGGTATAAAAAGGTCCCTTGGCATGGCTCGAATTTGCAACTGACCGCATTACTTACTGTCGACTCTACTCAACAGCCATACCAGCAAAAAAAAAAATAATAATACTTTCCCCGGAAGGGCTCGAACTCGCGACAGACCGAACCACTTGCTATGCCTCTACTCAGCAGCCACACCAACAATTAAGTACTTATGATAAAATAAGGAACTAAAATAACATTACAAAAAAAAAGATGCAATTACTATGCTATTAGAATGCGAAGCAGATGCGCATGAATGTGCGTGTGTACATGTATACAGAAATTCTTAAAGCTGCTGCCCCATTCAATTTGGTTTTTCTTAACTGACTTTTATGAAATTATCTACAATATATCTTATTGAACCATAGAATATTTGTGTATTCTGAAAAAGTCAATTGCATTTAAATTGTGGTTTAAATTGGTTGGCAATAAAAGTTGGGTTATAAATTTGATTTATAGCTCTGTGATGGTAGCGGGGAGGTGGCGATAGGTATGAAATGAAAGATACTTGAAATATCTATAATATTCTAGAAGCAACATATCATGTTTGGTGGCTTTAGCTCTTATTATTTACCCAATTTGGTAAGAAAAACAGGATGTCGATATCGATTGCTTGAAACCAGAGTAAGTTATCGATTATCGGAAACAAACTCGATCTGCGCGGGAACTAGGAGCATCTACATCTAAAATTTCAAGTCTGTAGCTCTTATAAGTTCTGAGATCCTTGAGCTCATACATACGGACGGACGGACAGACAGACGGACATGGCTAGATCGACTCGGCTATTGATGCTGATCAAGAATATATATACTCTATGGGGTCGGAGATGCTTCCTTCTGCCTGTTACACACATTTGGATTTTGCACAAATACAATATACCCTTATACCGATTATTAATGGGTTCAGGGTATAAAAAGATGCAATTACCATGCTATTAATTTGCAACTGACCGCATTACTTACTGTCGACTCTACTCAACAGCCACACCAGCAAAAAAAAAAATAATAATACTTTCCCCGGTAGGGCTCGAACTCGCGACAGACCGAACCACTTGCTATGCCTCTACTCAGCAGCCACACCAACAATTAAGTACTCATGATAAAAAAAGGAACTAAAATTACATTACAAAAAAAAGATGCAAAAACCATCCTATTAGAATGCGAAGCAGACGCGCATGAATGTGTGTGTGTACATGTATACAGAAATTCTTAAAGCTGCTACTAGAAGCAACATATCATGTTTGGTGGCTCTAATTCTTATTATTTACCCAATTTGCTAAAAAAACAGGATGTTGATATCGATTTTTATCGATTGCTTGGAAACGGAGTAAGTTATCGATTATCGGAAACAAACTCGATCTGCGCGGGAACTAGGAGCATCTACATCTAAAATTTCAAGTCTCTAGCCCTAATAGGTTCTGAGATCCTTGAGCTCATACATACGGACGGACGGACAGACAGACGGACATGGCTAGATCGACTCGGCTATTGATGCTGATCAAGAATATATATACTTTATGAGTTCCTTCTGCCTGTTACATACATTTGGATTTTGCACATATACAATATACCCTTATACCCATTTTTAATGGGTTCAGGGTATAAAAAAGATGCAATTACCATGCTATTAGAATGCGAAGCAGACGCGCATGAATGTGTGTGTGTACATGTATACAGAAATTCTTAAAGCTGCTGCCACATTCAATTGCGCACTTGCATATAACTTTGGTTTTTCTTATCCGATCTTTATGAAATTTTCTACAATATATCTTATTGAACCATAGAATATTTGTGTATTCTGAAAAAGTCAATTGCATTTAAATTGTGGTTTCAATTGGTTGGCCATAAAAGTTGGGGTATTACGGAGGTGGCGATAGGTATGAAATGAAAGATACTTGAAATATCTATAATATTCTAGAAGCAACATATCATGTTTGATGGCTATAATTCTTATTATTTACCCAATTTGCTAACAATAAACAGGATGTTGATATCGATTCTTATCGATTGCTTGGAAACGGAGTTAGTTATCGATTATCAGAAACAAACTCGATCTGAGCGGGAACTAGGAGCAACTACATCTAAAATATCAAGTCTCTAGCCCTAATAGGTTCTGAGATCCTTGAGCTCGTACATACGGACGGACAGACAGACGGACATGGCTAGATCGACTTGGCTATTGATGCTGATCAAGAATATATATACTTTATGAGTTCCTTCTGCCTGTTACATACATTTGGATTTTGCACATATACAATATACCCTTATACCCATTTTTAATGGGTTCAGGGTATAAAAAAGATGCGATTATCATGCTATTAATTTGCAACTGAACGCATTACTTACTGTCGACTCAACTCAACAGCCATACCAGCAAAAAAAAAAAAAATAATACTTTCCCCGGAAAGGCTCGAACTCGCAACAGACCGAACCACTTGCTATGCCTCTACTCAGCAGCCACACCAACAATTAAGTACTTATGATAAAATAAGGAGCTAAAATAACATAACAAAAAAAAATGCAATTACCATGCTATTAGAATGCGAAGCAGATGCGCATGAATGTGTGTGTGTACATGTATACAGAAATTCTTAAAGCTGCTGCCACATTCAATTGCGCACTTGCATATAACTTTGGTTTTTCTTAACCGATCTTTATGAAATTTTCTACAATATATCTTATTGAACCATAGAATATTTGTGTATTCTGAAAAAGTCAATTGCATTTAAATTGTGGTTTAAATTGGTTGGCAATAAAAGTTGGGTTATAAATTTGATTTATAGCTCTGTGATGGTAGCGGGGAGGTGGCGATAGGTATGAAATGAAAGATACTTGAAATATCTATAATATTCTAGAAGCAACATATCATGTTTGGTGGCTTTAGCTCTTATTATTTACCCAATTTGGTAAGAAAAACAGGATGTCGATATCGATTTTTATCGATTGCTTGGAAACGGAGTAAGTTATCGATTATCGGAAACAAACTCGATCTGCGCGGGAACTAGGAGCATCTACATCTAAAATTTCAAGTCTCTAGCTCTTATAAGTTCTGAGGTCCTTGAGGTCATACATACGGACGGACGGACAGACAGACGGACATGGCTAGATCGACTCGGCTATTGATGCTGATCAAGAATAAATATACTTTATGGGGTCGGAGATGCTTCCTTCTGCCTGTTACATACATTTGGATTTCGCACAAATACAATATACCCCTATACCCATTTTTAATGGGTTCAGGGTATAAAAAGATGCAATTACCATGCTGTTAGAATGCGAAGCAGACGCGCATGAATGTGTGTGTGTACATGTATACATAAATTCTTAAAGCTGCTGCTTATAAGTTATAATATAACTTTGGTTTTTCTTAACCGATCTTTATGAAATTTTCTACAGTATATCTTATTGTACCATAGAATATTTGTGTATTCTGAAAAAATCAATTGCATTTAAATTGTGGCTTAAATTGGTTGGCAATAAAAGTTGGGTTATACACTTGATTTATAGCTCTGTGGTGGTAGCGGGGAGGTGGCGATAGGTATGAAATGAAAGATACTTGAAATATCTATAATATTCTAGAAGCAACATATCATGTTTGGTGGCTCTAGCTCTTATTATTTACCCAATTTGCTAAAAAAACAGGATGTTGATATCGACTTTTATCGATTGCTTGGAAACTGTGTAAGTTATCGATTATCGGAAACAAACTCGATCTGCGCGGGAACTAGGAGCATCTACATCTAAAATTTCAAGTCTCTAGCTCTTATAGGTTCTGAGATCCTTGAGCTCATACATACGGACGGACGGACGGACAGACAGACGGACAGACAGACGGACATGGCTGGATAGACTCGGCTATTGATACTGATCAACAATTTATATACTTTATGCGGTCGGAGATGCTTCCTTCTGCCTGTTACATACATTTGGACAATTACCTTTATACCCATTTTTAATGGGTTCAGGGTATAAAAAGGTCCCTTGGAATGGCTCGAATTTGCAACTGACCGCATTACTTACTGTCGACTCTACTCAACAGCCATACCAGCAAAAAAAAATAATAATACTTTCCCCGGAAAGGCTCGAAATCGCGACAGACCGAACCACTTGCTATGCCTCTACTCAGCAGCCACACCAACAATTAAGTACCTATGATAAAATAAGGAACTAAAATAACATTACAAAAAAAAGATGCAATTACTATGCTATTAGAATGCGAAGCAGATGCGCATGAATGTGTGTGTGTACATGTATACAGAAATTCTTAAAGCCGCTGCCCCATTCAATTTGGTTTTTCTTAACTGACTTTTATGAAATTATCTACAATATATCTTATTGAACCATAGAATATTTGTGTATTCTGAAAAAGTCAATTGCATTTAAATTGTGGTTTAAATTGGTTGGCAATAAAAGTTGGGTTATAAATTTGATTTATAGCTCTGTGATGGTAGCGGGGAGGTGGCGATAGGTATGAAATGAAAGATACTTGAAATATCTATAATATTCTAGAAGCAACATATCATGTTTGGTGGCTTTAGCTCTTATTATTTACCCAATTTGGTAAGAAAAACAGGATGTCGATATCGATTTTTATCGATTGCTTGGAACCGGAGTAAGTTATCGATTATCGGAAACAAACTCGATCTGCGCGGGAACTAGGAGCAACTACATCTAAAATTTCAAGTCTCTAGCCCTAATAGGTTCTGAGATCCTTGAGCTCATACATACGGACGGACGGACAGACAGACGGACATGGCTAGATCGACTCGGCTATTGATGCTGATCAAGAATATATATACTCTATGGGGTCGGAGATGCTTCCTTCTGCCTGTTACACACATTTGGATTTTGCACATATACAATATACCCTTATACCGATTATTAATGGGTTCAGGGTATAAAAAGATGCAATTTGCAACTGACCGCATTACTTACTGTCGACTCTACTCAACAGCCACACCAGCAAAAAAAAAAAAATAATAATACTTTCCCCGGTAGGGCTCGAACTCGCGACAGACCGAACCACTTGCTATGCCTCTAGTCATCAGCCACACCAACAATTAAGTACTCATGATAAAAATAGGAACTAAAATAACATTACAAAAAAAAGATGCAAAAACCATGCTATTAGAATGCGAAGCAGACGCGCATGAATGTGTGTGTGTACATGTATACAGAAATTCTTAAAGCTGCTGCTAGAAGCAAAATATCATGTTTGGTGGCTCTAATTCTTATTATTTACCCAATTTGCTAAGAAAACAGGATGTTGATATCGATTTTTATCGATTGCTTGGAAACGGAGTAAGTTATCGATTATCGGAAACAAACTCGATCTGCGCGGGAACTAGGAGCATCTACATCTAAAATTTCAAGTCTCTAGCTCTTATAGGTTCTGAGATCCTTGCGTTCATACATACGGACGGACGGACGGACGGACGGACAGACAGACGGACATGGCTAGGTCGACTCGGCTATTGATACTGATCAAAAATATATATACTTTATGGGGTCGGAGATGCTTCCTTCTGCCTGTTACATACATTTGGACAATAACCTTTATACCCATTTTTAATGGGTTCAGGGTATAAAAAGGTCCCTTGACATGGCTCGAATTTGCAACTGACCGCATTACTTACTGTCGACTCAACTCAACAGCCACACCAGCAAAAAAAAAAAAAAAATAATACTTTCCCCGGAAAGGCTCGAACTCGCGACAGACCGAACCACTTGCTATGCCTCTACTCAGCAATAAAAGTTGGGTTATAAATTTGATTTATAGCTCTGTGATGGTAGCGGGGAGGTGGCGATAGGTATGAAATGAAAGATACTTGAAATATCTATAATATTCTAGAAGCAACATATCATGTTTGGTGGCTTTAGCTCTTATTATTTACCCAATTTGGTAAGAAAAACAGGATGTCGATATCGATTTTTATCGATTGCTTGGAAACGGAGTAAGTTATCGATTATCGGAAACAAACTCGATCTGCGCGGGAACTAGGAGCATCTACATCTAAAATTTCAAGTCTCTAGCTCTTATAGGTTCTGAGATCCTTGAGCTCATACATACGGACGGACGGACGGACGGACGGACAGACAGACGGACATGGCTAGGTCGACTCGGCTATTGATACTGATCAAAAATATATATACTTTATGGGGTCGGAGATGCTTCCTTCTGCCTGTTACATACATTTGGACAATAACCTTTATACCCATTTTTAATGGGTTCAGGGTATAAAAAGGTCCCTTGACATGGCTCGAATTTGCAACTGACCGCATTACTTACTGTCGACTCTACTCAACAGCCACACCAGCAAAAAAAAAAATAATAATACTTTTCCCGGAAGGGCTCGAACTCGCGACAGACCGAACCACTTGCTATGCCTCTACTCAGCAGCCACACCAACAATTAAGTACTTATGATAAAATAAGGAGCTAAAATAACATAACAAAAAAAAATGCAATTACCATGCTATTAGAATGCGAAGCAGATGCGCATGAATGTGTGTGTGTACATGTATACAGAAATTCTTAAAGCTGCTGCCCCATTCAATTGCGCACTTACATATAACTTTGGTTTTTCTTAACCGATCTTTATAAAATTTTCTACAATATATCTTATTGAACCATAGAATATTTGTGTATTCTGAAAAAGTCAATTGCATTTAAATTGTGGTTTAAATTGGTTGGCAATAAAAGTTGGGGTATTACTTGATTTATAGCTCTGAGGTGGAAGCGGGGAGGTGGCGATAGGTATGAAATGAAAGATACTTGAAGTATCTATAATATTCTAGAAGCAACATATCATGTTTGGTGGCTCTAATTCTTATTATTTACCCAATTTGCTAAAAAAACAGGATGTCGAAATCGATTTTTATCGATTGCTTGAAAACAGAGTAAGTTATCGATTATCGGAAACAAACTCGATCTGCGCGGGAACTACATCTACATCTAAAATTTCAAGTCTCTAGCTCTTATAGGTTCTGAGATCCTTGAGCTCATACATACGGACGGACGAACGGACGGACGGACGGACGGACAGACAGACGGACATGGCTGGATAGACTCGGCTATTGATACTGATCAAAAATATATATACTTTATGGGGTCGGAGATGCTTCCTTCTGCCTGTTACATACATTTGGACAATAACCTTTATACCCATTTTTAATGGGTTCAGGGTATAAAAAGGTCCCTTGGAATGGCTCGAATTTGCAACTGACCGCATTACTTACCGTCGTCTCTACTCAACAGCCATACCAGCAAAAAAAAATAATAATACTTTCCCCGGAAGGGCTCGAAATCGCGTCAGACCGAACCACTTGCTATGCCTCTACTCAGCAGCCACACCAACAATTAAGTACCTATGATAAAATAAGGAACTAAAATAACATTACAAAAAAAAGATGCAATTACTATGCTATTAGAATGCGAAGCAGATGCGCATGAATGTGTGTGTGTACATGTATACAGAAATTCTTAAAGCTGCTGCCACATTCAATTTGGTTTTTCTTAACTGACTTTTATGAAATTATCTACAATATATCTTATTGAACCATAGAATATTTGTGTATTCTGAAAAAGTCAATTGCATTTAAATTGTGGTTTAAATTGGTTGGCAATAAAAGTTGGGTTATAAATTTGATTTATAGCTCTGTGATGGTAGCGGGGAGGTGGCGATAGGTATGAAATGAAAGATACTTGAAATATCTATAATATTCTAGAAGCAACATATCATGTTTGGTGGCTTTAGCTCTTATTATTTACCCAATTTGGTAAGAAAAACAGGATGTCGATATCGATTGCTTGAAACCGGAGTAAGTTATCGATTATCGGAAACAAACTCGATCTGCGCGGGAACTAGGAGCATCTACATCTAAAATTTCAAGTCTGTAGCTCTTATAAGTTCTGAGATCCTTGAGCTCATACATACGGACGGACGGACAGACAGACGGACATGGCTAGATCGACTCGGCTATTGATGCTGATCAAGAATATATATACTCTATGGGGTCGGAGATGCTTCCTTCTGCCTGTTACACACATTTGGATTTTGCACATATACAATATACCCTTATACCGATTATTAATGGGTTCAGGGTATAAAAAGATGCAATTACCATGCTATTAATTTGCAACTGAACGCATTACTTACTGTCGACTCAACTCAACAGCCATACCAGCAAAAAAAAAAAAAATAATACTTTCCCCGGAAAGGCTCGAACTCGCAACAGACCGAACCACTTGCTATGCCTCTACTCAGCAGCCACACCAACAATTAAGTACTTATGATAAAATAAGGAACTAAAATAACATTACAAAAAAAAGATGCAAAAACCATCCTATTAGAATGCGAAGCAGACGCGCATGAATGTGTGTGTGTACATGTATACAGAAATTCTTAAAGCTGCTGCCACATTCAATTTGGTTTTTCTTAACTGACTTTTATGAAATTATCTACAATATATCTTATTGAACCATAGAATATTTGTGTATTCTGAAAAAGTCAATTGCATTTAAATTGTGGTTTAAATTGGTTGGCAATAAAAGTTGGGTTATAAATTTGATTTATAGCTCTGTGATGGTAGCGGGGAGGTGGCGATAGGTATGAAATGAAAGATACTTGAAATATCTATAATATTCTAGAAGCAACATATCATGTTTGGTGGCTCTAATTCTTATTATTTACCCAATTTGCTAAAAAAACAGGATGTCGAAATCGATTTTTATCGATTGCTTGAAAACAGAGTAAGTTATCGATTATCGGAAACAAACTCGATCTGCGCGGGAACTACATCTACATCTAAAATTTCAAGTCTCTAGCTCTTATAGGTTCTGAGATCCTTGAGCTCATACATACGGACGGACGAACGGACGGACGGACGGACGGACAGACAGACGGACATGGCTGGATAGACTCGGCTATTGATACTGATCAAAAATATATATACTTTATGGGGTCGGAGATGCTTCCTTCTGCCTGTTACATACATTTGGACAATAACCCTTATACCCATTTTAATGGGTTCAGGGTATAAAAAGGTCCCTTGGCATGGCTCGAATTTGCAACTGACCGCATTACTTACTGTCGACTCTACTCAACAGCCACACCAGCAAAAAAAAAAAATAATAATACTTTCCCCGGTAGGGCTCGACCTCGCGACAGACCGAACCACTTGCTATGCCTCTACTCATCAGCCACACCAACAATTAAGTACTCATGATAAAAAAAGGAACTAAAATAACATTACAAAAAAAAGATGCAAAACCCATGCTATTAGAATGCGAAGCAGACGCGCATGAATGTTTGTGTGTACATGTATACAGAAATTCTTAAAGCTGCTGCTAGAAGCAAAATATCATGTTTGGTGGCTCTAATTCTTATTATTTACCCAATTTGCTAAAAAAACAGGATGTTGATATCGACTTTTATCGATTGCTTGGAAACTGTGTAAGTTATCGATTATCGGAAACAAACTTGATCTGTGCGGGAACTAGGAGCATCTACATCTAAAATTTCAAGTCTCTAGCTCTTATAGGTTCTGAGCTCATACATACGGACGGACGGACGAACGGACGGACAGACAGACGGACATGGCTAGATCGACTCGGCTATTGATACTGATCAAAAATATATATACTTTATGGGGTCGGAGATGCTTCCTTCTGCCTGTTACATACATTTGGACAATAACCTTTATACCCATTTTTAATGGGTTCAGGGTATAAAAAGGTCCCTTGACATGGCTCGAATTTGCAGCTGACCGCATTACTTACTGTCGACTCTACTCAACAGCCATACCAGCAAAAAAAAAAATAATAATACTTTCCCCGAAGGGCTCGAACTCGCGACAGACCGAACCACTTGCTATGCCTCTACTCAGCAGCCACACCAACAATTAAGTACTTATGATAAAATAAGGAACTAAAATAACATAACAAAAAAAAAATGCAATTACCATCCTATTAGAATGCGAAGCAGACGCGCATGAATGTGTGTGTGTACATGTATACAGAAATTCTTAAAGCTGCTGCCCCATTCAATTGCGCACTTACATATAACTTTGGTTTTTCTTAACCGATCTTTATGAAATTTTCTACAATATGGTTTAAATTGGTTGGCAATAAAAGTTGGGGTATTACTTGATTTATAGCTATGTGGTGGTAGCGGGGAGGTGGCGATAGGTATGAAATGAAAGATACTTGAAATATCTTTAATATTCTAGAAGCAACATATCATGTTTGGTGGCTCTAGCTCTTATTATTTACCCAATTTGCTAAAAAAACAGGATGTCGATATCGATTTTTATCGATTGCTTGAAAACAGAGTAAGTTATCGATTATCGGAAACAAACTCGATCTGCGCGGGAACTAGGAGCATCTACATCTAAAATTTCAAGTCTCTAGCTCTTATAGGTTCTGAGATCCTTGAGCTCATACATACGGACGGACGGACGGACGGACGGACGGACGGACAGACAGACGGACATGGCTGGATAGACTCGGCTATTGATACTGATCAAAAATATATATACTTTATGGGGTCGGAGATGCTTCCTTCTGCCTGTTACATACATTTGGACAATAACCTTTATACCCATTTTTAGTGGGTTCAGGGTATAAAAAGGTCCCTTGGAATGGCTCGAATTTGCAACTGACCGCATTACTTACTGTCGACTCTACTCAACAGCCATACCAGCAAAAAAAAATAATAATACTTTCCCCGGAAGGGCTCGAAATCGCGACAGACCGAACCACTTGCTATGCCTCCACTCAGCAGCCACACCAACAATTAAGTACCTATGATAAAATAAGGAACTAAAATAACATTACAAAAAAAAGATGCAATTACTATGCTATTAGAATGCGAAGCAGATGCGCATGAATGTGTGTGTGTACATGTATACAGAAATTCTTAAAGCTGCTGCCCCATTCAATTTGGTTTTTCTTAACTGACTTTTATGAAATTATCTACAATATATCTTATTGAACCATAGAATATTTGTGTATTCTGAAAAAGTCAATTGCATTTAAATTGTGGTTTAAATTGGTTGGCAATAAAAGTTGGGTTATAAATTTGATTTATAGCTCTGTGATGGTAGCGGGGAGGTGGCGATAGGTATGAAATGAAAGATACTTGAAATATCTATAATATTCTAGAAGCAACATATCATGTTTGGTGGCTTTAGCTCTTATTATTTACCCAATTCGGTAAGAAAAACAGGATGTCGATATCGATTTTTATCGATTGCTTGGAACCGGAGTAAGTTATCGATTATCGGAAACAAACTCGATCTGCGCGGGAACTAGGAGCATCTACATCTAAAATTTCAAGTCTGTAGCTCTTATAAGTTCTGAGATCCTTGAGCTCATACATACGGACGGACGGACAGACAGACGGACATGGCTAGATCGACTCGGCTATTGATGCTGATCAAGAATATATATACTCTATGGGGTCGGAGATGCTTCCTTCTGCCTGTTACACACATTTGGATTTTGCACAAATACAATATACCCTTATACCGATTATTAATGGGTTCAGGGTATAAAAAGATGCAATTACCATGCTATTAATTTGCAACTGACCGCATTACTTACTGTCGACTCTACTCAACAGCCATACCAGCAAAAAAAAAATAATAATACTTTCCCCGGAAAAGCTCGAACTCGCAACAGACCGAACCACTTGCTATGCCTCTACTCAGCAGCCACACCAACAATTAAGTACTTATGATAAAATAAGGAACTAAAATAACATTACAAAAAAAAGATGCAATTACCATGCTATTAGAATGCGAAGCAGATGCGCATGAATGTGTGTGTGTACATGTATACAGAAATTCTTAAAGCTGCTGCCGCATTCAATTGCGCAGTTGCATATAATTTTGGTTTTTCTTAACCGATCTTTATGAAATTTTCTACAGTATATCTTACTGTACCATAGAATATTTGTGTATTCTGAAAAAGTCAATTGGATTTAAATTTTGTTTTAAATTGGTTGGCAGTAAAAGTTGGGTTATAAACTTGATTTATTACTCTGCGGAGGTAGCGGGGAGGTGGCGAAAGGTATGAAATGAAAGATACTTGAAATATCTATAATAATCTAGAAGCAACATATCATGTTTGGTGGCTCTAATTCCTATTATTTACTCAATTTGCTAAAAATAAACAGGATGTTGATATCGATTTTTATCGATTGCTTGGAAACGGAGTAAGCTATCGATTATCGGAAACAATCTCGATCTGCGCGGGAACTAGGAGCAACTACATCTACAATTTCAAGTCTCTAGCTCTTATAGGTTCTGAGATCCTTGAGCTCATACATACGGACGGACGGACGGACAGACAGACGGACATGGCTAGATCGACTCGGCTATTGATGCTGATCAAGAATATATATACTTTATGGGTTCCTTCTGCCTGTTACATACATTTGGATATTGCACAAATACAATATACCCTTATACCCATTTTTAATGGGTTCAGGGTATAAAAAAGGTTCAATTACCATGCTATTAGAATGCGAAGCAGACGCGCATGAATGTGTGTGTGTACATGTATACATAAATTCTTAAAGCTGCTGCTTATAAGTTATTATATAACTTTGGTTTTTCTTAACCGATCTTTATGAAATTTTCTACAGTATATCTTATTGTACCATAGAATATTTGTGTATTCTGAAAATATCAATTGCATTTAAATTGTGGTTTAAATTGGTTGGCAATAAAAGTTGGGTTATTAGCTTGATTTATAGCTCTGTGGTGGTAGCGGGGAGGTGGCGATAGGTATGAAATGAAAGATACTTGAAATATCTTTAATATTCTAGAAGCAACATATCATGTTTGGTGGCTCTAGCTCTTATTATTTACCCAATTTGCTAAACAAAAAACAGGATGTCGATATCGATTTTAATCGATTGCTTGAAAACAGAGTAAGTTATCGATTATCGGAAACAAACTCGATCTGCGCGGGAACTAGGAGCATCTATATCTAAAATATCAAGTCTCTAGCCCTTATAGGTTTTGAGATCCTTGAGGTCATACATACGGACGGACGGACGGACGGACGGACGGACAGACAGACGGACATGGCTAGATCGACTCGGCTATTGATGCTGATCAAAAATATATATACTTTATGGGGTCGGAGATGCTTCCTTCTGCCTGTTACATATATTTGGATCTTGCACAAATACAATAACCCTTATACCCATTTTAATGGGTTCAGGGTATAAAAAGGTCCCTTGGCATGGCTCGAATTTGCAGCTGACCGCATTACTTACTGTCGACTCTACTCAACAGCCACACCAGCAAAAAAAATAATAATAATACTTTCCCCGGTAGGGCTTGAACTCGCGACAGACCGAACCACTTGCTATGCCTCTACTCAGCAGCCACACCAACAATTAAGTACTCATGATAAAAAAAGGAACTAAAATAACATTACAAAAAAAAGATGCAAAAACCATGCTATTAGAATGCGAAGCAGACGCGCATGAATGTGTGTGTGTACATGTATACAGAAATTCTTAAAGCTGCTGCTAGAAGCAAAATATCATGTTTGGTGGCTCTAATTCTTATTATTTACCCAATTTGCTTAAAAAACCGGATGTTGATATCGACTTTTATCGATTGCTTGGAAACGGTGTATGTTATCGATTATCGGAAACAAACTCGATCTGCGCGGGAACTAGGAGCATCTAAATCTACAATTTTAAGTCTCTAGCTCTTATAGGTTCTGAGATCCTTGCGTTCATACATACGGACGGACGGACGGACGGACGGACAGACAGACGGATATGGCTAGATCGACTCGGCTATTGATGCTGATTAAAAATATATATACTTTATGGGGTCGGAGATGCTTCCTTCTGCCTGTTACATACATTTGGACAATAACCTTTATACCCATTTTTAATGGGTTCAGGGTATAAAAAGGTCCCTTGGCATGGCTCGAATTTGCAACTGACTGCATTACTTACTGTCGACTCTACTCAACAGCCATACCACCAAAAAAAAAAATAATAATACTTTCCCCGGAAGGGCTCGAACTCGCGACAGACCGAACCACTTGCTATGCCTCTACTCAGCAGCCACACCAACAATTAAGTACTTATGATAAAATAAGGAACTTAAATAACATTACAAAAAAAAAATGCAATTACCATGCTATTAGAATGCGAAGCAGATGCGCATGAATGTGTGTGTGTACATGTATACAGAAATTCTTAAAGCTGCTGCCCCATTCAATTAAATTGTGGTTTAAATTGGTTGGCAATTAAAGTTGGGTTATTAGCTTGACTTATAACTCTATGGTGGTAGCGAGGAGGTGGCGATAGGTGGTAGCGAGGAGGTGGCGATAGGTATACATTTGGATTTTGCACAAATACAATATACCCTTATACCGATTATTAATGGGTTCAGGGTATAAAAAGATGCTATTACCATGCTATTAGAATGCGAAGCAGACGCGTATGAGTGTGTGTGTGTGTACATGTATACAGAAATTCTTAAAGCTGCTGCCCCATTCAATTGCGCAGTTGCATATAACTTTGGTTTTTCTTAACCGATCTTTATGAAATTTTCTACAGTATATCTTATTATACCATAGAATATTTTGTATTCTGAAAAAATCAATTGCATTTAAATTGTGGTTTAAATTGGTTGGCAATTAAAGTTGGGTTATTAGCTTGACTTATAGCTCTATGGTGGTAGCGGGGAGGTGGCGATAGGTATGAAATGAAAGATACTTGAAATATCTATAATATTCTAGAAGCAAAATATCATGTTTGGTGGGTCTAGCACAGATTATTTACCCAATTTGCTAACAAAAAACAGAATGTCAATAAATTGGTTGGCAATAAAAGTTGGGGTATTAACTTGATTTATAGCTCTGTGGTGGTAGCGGGGAGGTGGCGATAGGTATGAAATGAAAGATACTTGAAATATCTATAATATTCTAGAAGCAACATATCATGTTTGGTGGCTCTAATTCTTATTATTTACCCAATTTGCTAAAAAAACAGGATGTCGATATCGATTTTTATCGATTGCTTGAAAACAGAGTAAGTTATCGATTATCGGAAACAAACTCGATCTGCGCGGGAACTAGGAGCATCTACATCTAAAATTTCAAGTCTCTAGCTCTTATAGGTTCTAAGATCCTTGAGCTCATACATACGGACGGACGGACGGACGGACAGACAGACGGACATGGCTAGATCGACTCGGCTATTGATACTGATCAAAAATATGTATACTTTATGGGGTCGGAGATGCTTCCTTCTGCCTGTTACATACATTTGGACAATATCCTTAATACCCATTTTTAATGGGTTCAGGGTATAAAAAGGTCCCTTGGCATGGCTCGAATTTGCAACTGACCGCATTACTTACTGTCGACTCTACTCAACAACCATACCAGCAAAAAAAAAATAATAATACTTTCCCCGGAAGGGCTCGAACTCGCGACAGACCGAATCACTTGCTATGCCTCTACTCAGCAGCCACACCAACAATTAAGTACTTATGATAAAATAAGGAACTAAAATAACATTACAAAAAAAAGATGCAATTACCATGCTATTAGAATGCGAAGCAGATGCGCATGAATGTGTGTGTGTACATGTATACAGAAATTCTTAAAGCTGCTGCCCCATTCAATTTGGTTTTTCTTAACCGACTTTTATGAAATTTTCTACAGTATATCTTATTGTACCATAGAATATTTGTGTTTTAAATTGGTTGGCAATAAAAGTTGGGTTATACACTTGATTTATAGCTCTGCGATGGTAGCGGGGAGGTGGTGATAGGTATGAAATGAAAGATACTTGAAATATCTATAATATTCTAGAAGCAACATATCATGTTTGACGGCTATAATTCTTATTATTTACCCAATTTGCTTAAAATAAACAGGATATTGATATCGATTTTTATCGATTGCTTGGAAACGGAGTTAGTTATCGATTATCGGAAGCAAACTCGATCTGCGCGGGAACTAGGAGCATCTACATCTAAAATTTTAAGTCTCTAGCTCTTATAGGTTCTGAGATCCTTGAGCTCATACATACGGACGGACGGACAGACAGACGGACATGGCTAGATCGACTCGGCTATTGATGCTGATCAAGAATATATATACTTTATGAGTTCCTTCTGCCTGTTACATACATTTGGATTTTGCACAAATACAATATACCCTTATACCGATTATTAATGGGTTCAGGGTATAAAAAGATGCAATTACGATGCTATTAGAATGCGAAGCAGACGCGTATGAATGTGTGTGTGTGTACATGTATACAGAAATTCTTAAAGCTGCTGCCCCATTCAATTGCGCAGTTGCATATAACTTTGGTTTTTCTTAATCGATCTTTATGAAATTTTCTACAGTATATCTTATACCATAGAATATTTTGTATTCTGAAAAAATCAATTGCATTTAAATTGTGCTTTAAATTGGTTGGCAATTAAAGTTGGGTTATTAACTTGACATAGCTCTATGGTGGTAGCGGGGAGGTGGCGATAGGTATGAAATGAAAGATACTTGAAATATCTATAATATTCTAGAAGCAAAATATCATATTTGGTGGGTCTAGCTCAGATTATTTATCCAATTTGCTAACAAAAAACAGGATGTCAATATCGATTCTTATCGATTGCTTGGAAACGGAGTAAGTTAGTGATTGTCGGAAACAAACTCGATCTGCGCGTGAACTAGGAGCATCTACATCTAAAATTTCAAGTCTCTAGCTCTTATAGGTTCTGATATCCTTGAGCTCACACATACGGACGGACGGACGGACGGACGGACGGACAGACAGACGGATGCTGATCAAAAATATATATACTTTATGGGGTCGGAGATGCTTCCTTCTGCCTGTTACATTTATTTGGATTTTGCACAAATACTATAACCCTTATACCCATTTTTAATGGGTTCAGGGTATAAAAAGATGCAATAGCCATGCTATTAGAATGCGAAGCAGAAGCAATTTCAAGTCTCTAGCCCTTATAGGTTCTGAGATCCATGAGCTCATACATACGGACGGACGGACGGACAGACAGACGGACATGGCTAGATCGTCTCGGCTATTGATGCTGATCAAGAATATATATACTTTATGGGGTCGGAGATGCTTCCTTCTGCCTGTTACATACATTAGGATTTTGCACAAATACAATATACCCTTATACCCATTTTTAATGGGTTCAGGGTATAACAAGTAAGAGGTTCTAGTCGGAAGCTCCCGACTAGGGTAGACCCTGAACCCTCTTCTTCCAACATCAAATGCTTATATATATTCTATTTTAGAAGCTATATGTCAAGTTTGGTGACTCTAGCTCTTATTATTTACCAAAATTGCCCAAAAAACAGGATATCGATATCGATTTTTATCGATTGCTTGGAAACGGAGTAAGTTATCGATTATCAGAAACAAACTCGATCTGCGCGGGAACTGGGAGCATCTAAATCTACAATTTTAAGTCTCTAGCTCTTATAGGTTCTGAGATCCTTGCGTTCATACATACGGACGGACGGACGGACGGACGGACAGACAGACGGATATGGCTAGATCGACTCGGTTATTGATGCTGATCAAAAATATATATTCTTTATGGGGTCGGAGATGCTTCCTTCTGCCTGTTACATATATTTGGATTTTGCACAAATACAATAACCCTTATACCCATTCTTAATACGTTCAGGGTATAAAAAGGTCCCTTGGCATGGCTCGAATTTGCAACTGACCGCATTACTTACTGTCGACTCTACTCAACAGCCACACCAGGAAAAAAAAAAAATAAAAATACTTTCCCCGGTAGGGCTCGAACTCGCGATGGACCGAACCACTTGCTATGCCTCTACTCAGCAGCCACACCAACAATTAAGTACTTATGATAAAAAAAGGAACTAAAATAACATTACAAAAAAAGATGCAAAAACCATGCTATTATAATGCGAAGCAGACGCGCATCAATGTGTGTGTGTACATGTATACAGAAATTCTTAAAGCTGCTGCTAGAAGCAACATATCATGTTTGGTGGCTCTAAATCTTATTATTTACCCAATTTGCTAAAAAAACAGTAGAGGCATAGCATGTGGTTCGGTCTGTCGCGAGTTCGAGCCCTACCGGGGAAAGTATTATTATTTTTTTTTTTGCTGGTGTGGTTGTTGAGTAGAGTCGACAGTAAGTAATGCGGTCAGTTGCAAATTCGAGCCATGCCAAGGGACCTTTTTATACCCTGAACCCATTAAAATGGGTATAAGGGTTATTGTATTTGTGCAAGATCCAAATATTTGTAACAGGCAGAAGGAAGCATCTCCGACCCCGCAAAGTATATATATTTTTGATCAGCATCAATAGCCGAGTCGATCTAGCCATGTCCGTCTGTCTGTCCGTCCGTCCGTCCGTCCGTCCGTCCGTATGTATGAGCTCAAGGATCTCAGAACCTATAAGAGCTAGAGACTTGAAATTTTAGATATAGATGCTCCTAGTTCCCGCGCAGATCGAGTTTGTTTCCGATAATCGATAACTTACTCTGTTTTCAAGCAATCGATAAAAATCGATATCGACATCCTGTTTTTTGTTTAGCAAATTGGGTAAATAATAAGAGCTAGAGCCACCAAACATGATATGTTGCTTCTAGAATATTATAGATATTTCAAGTATCTTTCATTTCATACCTACGCCACCTCCCCGCTACCACCACAGAGCTATAAATCAAGTTAATAACCCAACTTTTATTGCTGAGTAGAGGCATAGCAAGTGGTTCGGTCTGTCGCGAGTTCGAGCCCTACCGTGGAAGGTATTATTATTTTTTTTTTTTGCTGGTGTGGCTGTTGAGTAGAGTCGACAGTAATTAATGCGGTCAGTTGCAAATTAGAGCCTTGCCAAGGGACCTTTTTATACACTGAACCCATTAATAATCGGTATAAGGGTATATTGTATTTGTGCAAAATCCAAATGTGTGTAACAGGCAGAAGGAAGCATCTCCGACCCCATAGATGTTGATATCGATTTTTATCGATTGCTTGGAAACGGAGTAAGTTATCGATTATCGGAAACAAACTCGATCTGCGCGGGAACTAGGAGCATCTACATCTAAAATGTCAAGTCTGTAGCTCTTATAAGTTCTGAGATCCTTGAGCTCATACATACGGACGGACGGACGGACGGACAGACAGACGGACATGGCTAGATCGACTCGGCTATTGATGCTGATCAAGAATATATATACTCTATGGGGTCGGAGATGCTTCCTTCTGCCTGTTACACACATTTGGATTTTGCACAAATACAACATACCCTTATACCGATTATTAATGGGTTCAGGGCATAAAAAGGTCCCTTGGCAAGGCTCGAATTTGCAACTGACCGCATTACTTACTGTCGACTCTACTCAACAGCCACACCAGCAAAAAAAAAAATAATAATACATTCCCCGGTAGGGCTCGAACTCGCGACAGACCGAACCACTTGCTATGCCTCTACTCAGCAATAAAAGTTGGGTTATTAACTTGATTTATAGCTCTGTGGTGGTAGCGGGGAGGTGGCGTAGGTATGAAATGAAAGATACTTGAAATATCTATAATATTCTAAAAGCAACATATCATGTTTGGTGGCTCTAGCTCTTATTATTTACCCAATTTGCTAAACAAAAAACAGGATGTCGATATCGATTTTTATCGATTGCTTGAAAACAGAGTAAGCTATCGATTATCGGAAACAAACTCGATCTGCGCGGGAACTAGGAGCATCTATATCTAAAATTTCAAGTCTCTAGCTCATAGGTTCTGAGATCCTTGAGCTCATACATACGGACGGACGGACGGACGGACGGACGGACAGACAGACGGACATGGCTAGAGCGACTCGGCTATTGATGCTGATCAAAAATATATATACTTTGTGGGGTCGGAGATGCTTCCTTCTGCCTGTTACATATATTTGGATCTTGCACAAATACAATAACCCTTATACCCATTTTAATGGGTTCAGGGTATAAAAAGGTCCCTTGGCATGGCTCGAATTTGCAACTGACCGCATTACTTACTGTCGACTCTACTCAACAGCCACACCAGCAAAAAAAAAAATAATAATACTTTCCCCGGTAGGGCTCGAACTCGCGACAGACCGAACCACATGCTATGCCTCTACTCAGCAGCCACACCAACAATTAAGTACTCATGATAAAAAAAGGAACTAAAATAACATTACAAAAAAAAGATGCAAAAACCATGCTATTTGAATATGAAGCAGACGCGCATGAATGTGTGTGTGTACATGTATACAGAAATTCTTAAAGCTGCTGCCCCATTCAATTAAATTGTGGTTTAAATTGGTTGGCAATTAAAGTTGGGTTATTAGCTTGACTTATAGCTCTATGGTGGTAGCGGGGAGGTGGCGATAGGTATGAAATGAAAGATACTTGAAATATCTATAATATTCTAGAAGCAACATATCATGTTTGGTGGCTCTAGCTCTTATTTATTTATTTATATTTATTTATTAATGGTCGACAAAACGAGAGTCTTCCTCATTATTCAAAAGGTTGTACAATATAAGTATATTCTAAAAGCCTAGTTAAAGGATACAATTTTCTAAATAGCATCACCGACCGATGGAGGTGTTTTATTTGCCAGTCCGGCCAGCTGTGCCCCTTTTCACAGCTAATTTTGTCAGTGACGCTATTAGAGCCTACATCTAAGCAGAAGGTTGTAAGTAGGAAAAAAGTGATCTCAAGTGAAATTAAAAATAATCTTAATTTGCTAAATTAATAAAGAAAATACAATAAATAGGAAAAAAGAAAGTAAGAAAATTGTTAATAAAGTAAAGCAATGTAAGTTAGATAAAGAGTGTTAAGTGGATAGGACAAAGAGAAAAGTATTGGGAAATCACCGACACGGTGGGGGAAAATTTTTCAGCCTGTCCGGCTAGCTATGCCCCTGCTCATAGCTGGGAATGGTCAGCGACTTCCCGAAGGTATCCTGAAAGCAACGATTTTATTAGGGGTAGAGACAGTTCGGTAGAGAAAACGTGATGCAAACTATTATAATTTTTACATAGCACGCGAAAAGAATTGTGCATAGCGTAATCAGTTGTGCACGTAGATAGTAATAAGGGGCGATAATTTCTGGTTGGTCTAGCCGGAACAGAGAATTGAAGACGCCCTAGCAGAAAAGGAGAATCAATGTCGCCAATAATCAACTTATGTAGAAGGACAACACCGAGAATTGTCCTACGGTTGATTAACGACGGAAGGTTGAGAAGAAGCAGTCTGCTGGAGTAGGACGGCAACCGAAGATTAGGGTCCCAATTTAAACCTCGTAAGGCAAAAAGCAGAAATTGCTTCTGAACAGATTCAATACGATCCTGGCTGTTGATATACTGTGGAGACCAGATGCAAGAGCAGTATTCAAGGATAGGGCGAACAAGAGAGATGTACAGAAGTTTTGTTATAAAAGGATCGTTAAACTCTTTAGACCATCGTTTAATGAATCCAAGTACACCTTTTGCCTCATTAACAATGGTATCTATATGAAGATTGAAACAGAGTTTAGAATCAAAAATAACGCCTAGATCCTTAACTGTTAGTATACGTTGCAAAGGGATATTGTCGATTGTATAACTAACAAGATAAGGTGTAGTACGATTAAAAGTCATAAACATACACTTTGAACAATTTAGATGCAATTGATTGGCCGAACACCAAAGTTGCATAGCGTTCAAATCGTCTTGTAGACGAGAATGATGTAGGGGGTTAGTGTATGATAGAAAAAGTTTGACATCGTCCGCATACATGAGTACACGGGCATGTGATATAACAGAAGGAAGATCATTTATAAAAAGTGTAAAGAGTAAAGGTCCAAGATGACTACCTTGAGGAACACCAGAAGTAACGTGAACCCTTTTAGAGGTAGTCAACCTCAGTATTACTCTTTGGGTCCTACCTTTTAAATAAGAATTAATCCAAAGTAAAAGGGACAGAGGGAAACCTATTCGGTCAAGTTTAAAAAGTAAAATGTCATGGTGCACAGAGTCAAACGCCTTGCTGAAGTCAGTGTAAATGACATCAGTTTGCATTTTCGAAAGGAAAGCATAATTTACCAAGGAAGTAAACTCAAGCAGATTGGTCGTAGTTGACCGATTCTTTACGAATCCATGTTGAACAGGGGAAACAACTGATTTGCAGAAATGCTGCAAATTCGAAGTGATTATTTTTTCAAATAATTTAGGAATAGCAGACAGTTTTGCAATGCCCCTGTAATTTTGTATATCAGACTTCCCACCTTTCTTGTGAAGAGGAATGATATAAGATTCTTTCCAAAGAGATGGAAAGACAGAAGTTTCAAGGGATAGATTAAAAAGCTTTAGCAATGGATAGAAAAGGGAAGAACTGCACTCCTTGAGTAGACAACTAGGAATATTGTCCGGCCCAGGAGAGTAAGAAGATTTTAGAGAGTTTATAGCTAATAGGAGAGAGGAGTGTGAAATAATGGGGGGAGGTATAGAACTAGCCGAGGAAATAGTATAAGGGTAAGAATTAGTATTAGGACAGACTGAAGAGTAAGTTGATTGGAAAAAATTAGCAAAGAGGTTAGCAGAATCAGTGTCATTGCTAGCTTTATCCATCCCAAGAAAAAAAGAAGATGGCAAAGTTGAAGACTTACGCTTCAAGTTTACAAAATTATAAAACTGTCTCGGATTTCGGGCGAATTGCCTTTTACAACGAATTAGATAATTCTCATAGCATTGAGAATTAAGAAGAAAAAAGTTCGACTTGGCTATGGAATATTTAGCCAAGTCTGTACACGAACCAGACTTTTTAAACTTTTTAAAATATTTGGATTTTACATTTTTTAGATGTGATAATCTGGGAGTAAACCAGGGTGGTTTTGAAAAAGTAGTCGAAGGAATTGACTTAGGAATACACACATCTAAGAGGGAGTTTAGGGTGATATAAAAAGAATTAATGGCTGTATTCATATCAACTGAGTCATATAAGAAAGACCAATCGGTTGAATAAATAAGCTGATTCAGCAAGGAATAATTTCCTTTGCGAAAGCAATAGCGGGGCTTATTGGCTGATGAGCACGAAATGGAAGGATTACAATTTAGCATTGCAATCTCTAAAGTTGGATGATAGACATCCTCAGGAAGAGATAAAGGAGGTGACCTAGACACATTAGAAATAAGGTAGTCGTTAACAAATACAAGGTCAAGTGTTCTATTCATATGATTAGAAATTGAATTGATTTGAAACAACGAAAGATCAAGCATGCAGTCTAAAAAATCGTGCTGTGCTGAGGGCACTAGATAATTTTCAGCAGTGAATAATGACCAAGAGATGTTCGGCAAATTAAAATCACCCAACACCAATAATAGGTCATTATCCCGCACGTGTGAAGAAACTTGTTTAATACAAGTAATATGATTCATATAAACTTGAATATCAGAAGAAGGTGGGACATAAGAGCATGTTACATAGATATTCCGTGTAGGAAAAGACACCTTAACTGAGACAATCTCAGCGTCAGTAGGCGTACTAAAACAGAATAGTTCAGACTGGAGAGTGGCTTTAACGGCAATTAACACCCCACCACCTCGAGTCGGCCGATCATTTCTAAACAAAATAAAGTTATTCGGTAATATCTCAAAATCAGATATGGTTGAGTTTAACCATGTTTCTGAAAATGCTATTATGTCCGAATCGAAGGAAGTGCTGGCAATAAAAAGATTTTTTAGCTTTGAAGTGAGACCTCTGACATTCTGATAATGAATAAAGATTTGGTCAGAAGATGAAGCTAGTTTTTTGGGGCAGAAATGGTACCCTGTATTGAAGGGACTGGAAGGGTGACAGGCTGGTTACGCTTTTTAGGCTTGAACTCATGAACAATCATGTGTGGTGGCCAAAATTTGGGATCACAAATGATTGGGAACATATCATGTGAAACATTTATTTTGAATGATGATATTTCACGAGGGGTGGAGAAATTAAATTTAGTTATTGACACGCTAGCAGAAGATTTGCTAGCAATATAGGCTGCCAATGACTCAGAAGTGGTGTCCGACGAAAGTCGAGACACAAAAACTTGCCTACGAGGGGCAACTACCGTTAAAGTGGGCGCTGATGGGGCTGTAGGTAATACAGGAGTTGGAGGAGCTAACGAGGCACAATGATTGCTTTTAACAATCTGCGCAAGATTGCGCGCAGGTCTACCTTTGCGGCCAGGAGCTGACGGGGCTGAGGCAATTTGATTAATTGGGACGGAATCAGGTACGGGCTCTACTGGGTCTAGTACAGGGCTTGAAGCCGGGGTAATTGGACAGTCGCTTGGAGAAGGCGATAAAGACAACATTGGAGATACCTCCAAGTTGCTAGGAAAAGACAAGAAAGTCGTAGGAGTCTGAACAGACGTAGAGGGCAATTGCAAAAGTTGAGGCTCCAACCGGCGATTGGTTGGAGACTCAAATTTATATTTGCCTAGCAAATCGAAACTCGAGTCAAAATTACTCGAGAGCTGCTTAGCCACATTATTTAATTTTAAGAATTGACCTCTCACAGAATTATACATTCTGGAGAAATCAATTTGCTTGTCGATGCATTCTGGGCACGACCAACGCAAGCCACCGCAGCCCTTCTTGGCAATAGCAGCGATCTTGTCGCAATCACGCCCAGTGAGACCTGCACATTTAGCATGCATCATATTCTCACACAGCCAGCAATTAACAAATTGCGGCAGTGCAGAATCGTCAGCCTGCTTGAACGTGCACAGTTTCTTACAGCACGACATAATTATTAAATGCACAAGCAACTTGCGAGAGCGCAGAGCAAAACGAAACGAAAACGGTGCACAAGTAAACACTCAAAAAACAATTATTCGTACACAAACAAATTGTTTGGTGCGAAAAGCAATAGAAAGAAATTTGTGAGAGCGCGATGCACAAGCAGAAAGTATGCAGCGAACACACGCACAAACAAGTGTATGCACAGGGGAGCACAAAGGCAAAAGACTTAAAACAGCCAATAACAACAAACACGGAACTGACGCCGCGTTTTATAAAATGTAATAATTAACAGACACGCTGCACAACAGATGACACTTTGCACAGTTTATAAAAGCTTTTTAAATAAAGCACCGAAAAATGCAAAATTTTGAAATATAAAGCAAGATAAAAGCGCAAAAATATATAAAAATCTTGGAGCACAAGTAAAACACGTCAATCACTCTCAACTGAGAACTCTCTCTCTCTATTATTTACCCAATTTGCTAAACAAAAAACAGGATGTCGATATCGATTTTTATCGATTGCTTGAAAACAGAGTAAGTTATCGATTATCGGAAACAAACTCGAACTGCGCGGGAACTAGGAGCATCTATATCTAAAATTTCAAGTCTCTAGCTCATAGGTTCTGAGATCCTTGAGCTCATACATACGGACGGACGGACGGACGGACGGACGGACAGACAGACGGACATGGCTAGAGCGACTCGGCTATTGATGCTGATCAAAAATATATATACTTTGTGGGGTCGGAGATGCTTCCTTCTGCCTGTTACATATATTTGGATCTTGCACAAATACAATAACCCTTATACCCATTTTAATGGGTTCAGGGTATAAAAAGGTCCCTTGGCATGGCTCGAATTTGCAACTGACCGCATTACTTACTGTCGACTCTACTCAACAGCCACACCAGCAAAAAAAAAAATAATAATACTTTCCCCGGTAGGGCTCGAACTCGCGACAGACCGAACCACATGCTATGCCTCTACTCAGCAGCCACACCAACAATTAAGTACTCATGATAAAAAAAGGAACTAAAATAACATTACAAAAAAAAGATGCAAAAACCATGCTATTTGAATATGAAGCAGATGCGCATGAATGTGTGTGTGTACATGTATACAGAAATTCTTAAAGCTGCTGCCCCATTCAATTAAATTGTGGTTTAAATTGGTTGGCAATTAAAGTTGGGTTATTAGCTTGACTTATAGCTCTATGGTGGTAGCGGGGAGGTGGCGATAGGTATGAAATGAAAGATACTTGAAATATCTATAATATTCTAGAAGCAAAATATCATGTTTGGTGGGTCTAGCTCAGATTATTTACCCAATTTGCTAACAAAAAACAGGATGTCAATAAATTGGTTGGCAATAAAAGTTGGGGTATTAACTTGATTTATAGCTCTGTGGTGGTAGCGGGGAGGTGGCGATAGGTATGAAATGAAAGATACTTGAAATATCTATAAGATTCTAGAAGCAACATATCATGTTTGGTGGCTCTAATTCTTATTATTTACCCAATTTGCTAAAAAAACAGGATGTCGATATCGATTTTTATCGATTGCTTGAAAACAGAGTAAGTTATCGATTATCGGAAACAAACTCGATCTGCGCGGGAGCTAGGAGCATGTACATCTAAAATTTCAAGTCTCTAGCTCTTATAGGTTCTGAGATCCTTGAGCTCATACATACGGACGGACGGACGGACGGACGGACGGACAGACAGACGGACATGGCTAGATCGACGCGGCTATTGATACTGATCAAAAATATATATACTTTATGGGGTCGGAGATGCTTCCTTCTGCCTGTTACATACATTTGGACAATAACCTTAATACCCATTTTTAATGGGTTCAGGGTATAAAAAGGTCCCTTGGCATGGCTCGAGTTTTCAACTGACCGCATTACTTACTGTCGACTCTACTCAACAGCCATACCAGAAAAAAAAAATAATAATACTTTCCCCGGAAGGGGTCGAACTCGCGACAGACCGAATCACTTGCTATGCCTCTACTCAGCAGCCACACGAACAATTAAGTACTTATGATAAAATAAGGAACTAAAATAACATTACAAAAAAAGATGCAATTACCATGCTATTAGAATGCGAAGCAGATGCGCATGAATGTGTGTGTGTACATGTATACAGAAATTCTTAAAGCTGCTGCCCCATTCAATTTGGTTTTTCTTAACCGACTTTTATGAAATTTTCTACAGTATATCTTATTGTACCATAGAATATTTGTGTTTTAAATTGGTTGGCAATAAAAGTTGGGTTATACACTTGATTTATAGCTCTGCGGTGGTAGCGGGGAGGTGGCGTTAGGTATGAAATGAAAGATACTTGAAATATCTATAATATTCTAGAAGCAACATGTCATGTTTGACGGCTATAATTCTTATTATTTACCCAATTTGCTTGAAATAAACAGGATGTTGATATCGATTTTTATCGATTGCTTGGAAACGTAGTTAGTTATCGATTATCGAAAGCAAACTCGATCTGCGCGGGAACTAGGAGCAACTACATCTAAAATTTCAAGTCTCTAGCCCTAATAGGTTCTGAGATCCTTGAGCTCATACATACGGACGGACGGACAGACAGACGGACATGGCTAGATCGACTCGGCTATTGATGCTGATCAAGAATATATATACTTTATGAGTTCCTTCTGACTGTTACATACATTTGGATTTTGCACATATACAATATACCCTTATACCTTTTTTTAATGGGTTCAGGGTATAAAAAAGATGACTTGCTATGCCTCTACTCAGCAGCCACACCAACAATTAAGTACTTATGATAAAATAAGGAACTAAAATAACATTACAAAAAAAAGATGCAATTACCATGCTATTAGAATGCGAAGCAGATGCGCATGAATGTGTGTGTGTACATGTATACAGAAATTCTTAAAGCTGCTGCCCCATTCAATTTGGTTTTTCTTAACCGACTTTTATGAAATTTTCTACAGTATATCTTATTGTACCATAGAATATTTGTGTTTTAAATTGGTTGGCAATAAAAGTTGGGTTATACACTTGATTTATAGCTCTGCGGTGGTAGCGGGGAGGTGGCGATAGGTATGAAATGAAAGATACTTGAAATATCTATAATATTCTAGAAGCAACATATCATGTTTGACGGCTATAATTCTTATTATTTACCCAATTTGCTTGAAATAAACAGGATGTTGATATCGATTTTTATCGATTGCTTGGAAACGGAGTTAGTTATCGATTATCGGAAGCAAACTCGATCTGCGCGGGAACTAGGAGCAACTACATCTAAAATTTCAAGTCTCTAGCCCTAATAGGTTCTGAGATCCTTGAGCTCATACATACGGACGGACGGACAGACAGACGGACATGGCTAGATCGACTCGGCTATTGATGCTGATCAAGAATATATATACTTTATGAGTTCCTTCTGCCTGTTACATACATTTGGATTTTGCACATATACAATATACCCTTATACCAATTTTTAATGGGTTCAGGGTATAAAAAAGATGACTTGTTATGCCTCTACTCAGCAGCCACACCAACAATTAAGTACTTATGATAAAAAAAGGAACTAAAATAACATTACAAAAAAAAGATGCAAAAACCATGCTATTAGAATGCGAAGCAGACGCGCATGAATGTGTGTGTGTACATGTATACAGAAATTCTTAAAGCTGCTGCTAGAAGCAACATATCATGTTTGGTGGCTCTAATTCTTATTACTTACCCAATTTGCTAAAAAAGCAGGATGTTGATATGGATTTTTATCGATTGCTTGGAAACGGAGTAAGTTATCGATTATCGCAAACAAACCTGATCTGCGCGGGAACTAGGAGCACCTACATCTAAAATTTCAAGTCTCTAGCTCTTATAAGTTCTGAGATCCTTGAGCTCATACATACGGACGGACGGACAGACAGACGGACATGGCTAGATCGACTCGGCTATTGATGCTGATCAAGAATATATATACTCTATGGGGTCGGAGATGCTTCCTTCTGCCTGTTACACACATTTGGATTTTGCACAAATACAATATACCCTTATACCGATTATTAATGGGTTCAGGGTATAAAAAAGTCCCTTGGCAAGGCTCGAATTTGCAACTGACCGCATTACTAACTGTCGACTCTACTCAACAGCCACACCAGCAAAAAAAAAATAATAATACCTTCCCCGGTAGGGCTCGAACTCGCGACAGACCGAACCACTTGCTATGCCTCTACTCAGCAATAAAAGTTGAGTTATTAACTTGATTTATAGCTCTGTGGTGGTAGCGGGGAGGTGGCGATAGGTATGAAATGAAAGATACTTGAAATATCTATAATATTCTAGAAGCAACATATCATGTTTGGTGGCTCTAGCTCTTATTATTTACCCAAGTTGCTAAACAAAAAACAGGATGTCGATATCGATTTTTATCGATTGCTTGGAAACGGAGTAAGTTATCGATTATCGGGAACAAGCTCGATCTGCGCGGGAACTAGGAGCATCTATATCTAAAATTTCAAGTCTCTAGCTCTTATAGGTTCTGAGATCCTCGAGCTCATACATACATACGGACGGACGGACGGACGGACGGACAGACAGACGGACATGGCTAGATCGACTCGGCTATTGATACTGATCAAAAATATATATACTTTATGGGGTCGGAGATGCTTCCTTCTGCCTGTTACATATATTTGGATCATGCACAAATACAATAACCCTTATACCCATTTTAATGGGTTCAGGGTATAAAAAGGTCCCTTGGCATGGCTCGAATTTGCAACTGACCGCATTACTTACTGTCGACTCTACTCAACAGCCACACCAGCAAAAAAAAAAATAATAATACTTTCCCCGGTAGGGCTCGAACTCGCGGTAGACCGAACCACTTGCTATGCCTCTACTCAGCAGCCACACCAACAATTAAGTACTCATGATAAAAAAAGGAACTAAAATAACATTACAAAAAAAAGATGCAAAAACCATGCTATTAGAATGCGAAGCAGACGCGCATGAATGTGTGTGTGTACATGTATACAGAAATTCTTAAAGCTGCTGCTAGAAGCAACATATCATGTTTGGTGGCTCTAATTCTTATTATTTACCCAATTTGCTAAAAAAAACAGGATGTTGATATCGATTTTTATCGATTGCTTGGAAACGGAGTAAGTTATCGATTATCGGAAACAAACTCGATCTGCGCGGGAACTAGGAACATCTACATCTAAAATTTCAAGTCTCTACCTCTTATAGGTTCTGAGATCCTTGAGCTCATACATACGGACGGACGGACGGACGGACGGACAGACAGACGGACATGGCTAGATCGACTCGGCTATTGATACTGATCAAAAATATATATACTTTATGGGGTCGGAGATGCTTCCTTCTGCCTGTTACATACATTTGGATTTTGCACAAATACAATAACCCTTATACCCATTCTTAATAGGTTCAGGGTATAAAAAGGTCCCTTGGCAAGGCTCGAATTTGCAACTGACCGCATTACTTACTGTCGACTCTGCTCAACAGCCACACCAGCAAAAAAAAAAAATAATAATACTTTCCCCGTTAGGGCTTGAACTCGCGACAGACCGAACCACTTGCTATGCTATCTCTACTCAGCAGCCACACCAACAATTAAGAACTCATGATAAAAAAAGGAACTAAAATAACATTACAAAAAAAAGATGGAAAAACCATGCTATTAGAATGCGAAGCAGATGCGCATGAATGTGTGTGTGTACATGTATACAGAAATTCTTAAAGCTGCTGCCCCATTCAATTGCGCAGTTGCATATAACTTTGGTTTTTCTTAACCGATCTTTATGAAATTTTCTACAGTATATCTTATTATACCAAAGAATATTTTGTATTCTGAAAAAATCAATTGCATTTAAATTGTGCTTTAAATTGGTTGGCAATTAAAGTTGGGTTATTAACTTGACATAGCTCTATGGTGGTAGAGGGGAGGTGGCGATAGGTATGAAATGAAAGATACTTGAAATATCTATAATATTCTAGAAGCAAAATATCATGTTTGGTGGGTCTAGCTCAGATTATTTACCCAATTTGCTTACAAAAAACAGGATGTCAATATCGATTTTTATCGATTGCTTGGAAACGGAGTAAGTTAGTGATTATCGGAAACAAACTCGATCTGCGCGGGAACTAGGAGCATCTACATCTAAAATTTTAAGTCTCTAGCTCTTATAGGTTCTAAGATCCTTGCGTTCATACATACGGACGGACGGACGGACGGACGGACAGACAGACGGACATGGCTAGATCGACTCGGCTATTGATGCTGATCAAAAATATATATACTTTATGGGGTCGGAGATGCTTCCTTCTGCCTGTTACATATATTTGGATTTTGCACAAATACAATAACCCTTATACCCATTCTTAATAGGTTCAGGGTATAAAAAGGTCCCTTGGCATGGCTCGAATTTGCAACTGACCGCATTACTTACTGTCGACTCTACTCAACAGCCACACCAGCAAAAAAAAAATAATAATACTTTCCCTGGTAGGGCTCGAACTCGCGACAGACCGAACCACTTACTAGAGGCATATCTACTCAGCAGCCACACCAACAATTAAGTACTTATGATAAAAAAGGAACTAAAATAACATTACAAAAACAAAAGGTGCAAAAACCATGCTATTAGAATGCGAAGCAGACGCGCATGAATGTGTGTGTGTACATGTATACAGAAATTCTTAAAGCTGCTGCTAGAAGCAACATATCATGTTTGGTGGCTCTAATTCTTATTATTTACCCAATTTGCTAAAAAAAAACAGGATGTTGATATCGATTTTTATCGATTGCTTGGAAACGGAGTGAGTTATCGATTATCGGAAACAAACTCGATCTGCGCGGGAACTAGGAGCATCTACATCTAAAGTTTCAAGTCCCTAGCTCTTATGGTTTTTAGATCCTTGAGCTCATACATACGGACTGACGGACGGACGGACAGACAGACGGACATGGCTAGATCGACTCGGCTATTGATACTGATCAAAAATATATATACTTTATGGGGTCGGAGATGCTTCCTTCTGCCTGTTACATACATTTGGACAATAACCTTTATACCCATTTTTAATGGGTTCAGGGTATAAAAAGGTCCCTTGGCATGGCTCGAATTTGCAACTGACCGCATTACTTACTGTCGACTCTACTCAACAGCCATACCAGCAAAAAAAAAAATAATAATACTTTCCCCAGAAGGGCTCGAACTCGCGACAGACCGAACGACTTGCTATGCCTCTACTCAGCAGCCACACCAACAATTATGTACTTATGATAAAATAAGGAACTAAAATAACATTACAAAAAAAAGATGCAATTACCATGCTATTAGAATGCGAAGCAGATGCGCATGAATGTGTGTGTGTACATGTATACAGAAATTCTTAAAGCTGCTGCCTATTCTGCTATTCTGAAAAAGTCAATTGCATTTAAATTGGTTGGCAATAAAAGTTGGGTTATACACTTGATTTATAGCTCTGCGGTGGTAGCGGGGAGGTGGCGATAGGTATGAAATGAAAGATACTTGAAATATCTATAATATTCTAGAAGCAACATATCATGTTTGATGGCTATAATTCTTATTATTTACCCAATTTGCTAAAATTAAACAGGATGTTGATATCGATTTTTATCGATTGCTTGGAAACGGAGTTAGTTATCGATTATCGGAAACAAACTCGATCTGCGCGGGAACTAGGAGCAACTACATCTAAAATTTCAAGTCTCTAGCCCTAATAGGTTCTGAGATCCTTGAGCTCATACATACGGACGGACGGACAGACAGACGGACATGGCTAGATCGACTCGGCTATTGATGCTGATAAAGAATATATATACTTTATGAGTTCCTTCTGCCTGTTACATACATTTGGATTTTGCACATATACAATATACCCTTATACCCATTTTTAATGGGTTCAGGGTATAAAAAAGATGCAATTACCATGCTATTAGAATGCGAAGCAGACGCGCATGAATGTGTGTGTCTACATGTATACAGAAATACTTAAAGCTGCTGCCCCATTCAATTGCGCAGTTGCATATAACCTTGGTTTTTCTTAACCGATCTCTATGAAATTTTCTACAGTATATCCTTTTGTACCATAGAATTTTTGTTGTATTCTGAAAAAGTCAATTGCATTTAAATTGTGGTTTAAATTGGTTGGCAATTAAAGTTGGGTTATTAACTTGACTTATAGCTCTATGGTGGTAGCGGGGAGGTGGCGATAGATATGAAATGAAAGATACTTGAAATATCTATAATATTCTAGAAGCAAAATATCTTGTTTGGTGGGTCTAGCTCAGATTATTTACCCAATTTGCTAACAAAAAACAGGATGTCAATATCGATTTTTATCGATTGCTTGGAAACGGAGTAAGTTAGTGATTATCGGAAACAAACTCGATCTGCGCGGGAACTAGGAGCATCTACATCTAAAATGTCAAGTCTGTAGCTCTTATAAGTTCTGAGATCCTTGAGCTCATACATACGGACGGACGGACGGACGGACAGACAGACGGACATGGCTAGATCGACTCGGCTATTGATGCTGATCAAGAATATATATACTCTATGGGGTCGGAGATGCTTCCTTCTGCCTGTTACACACATTTGGATTTTGCACAAATACAATATACCCTTATACCGATTATTAATGGGTTCAGGGTATAAAAAGGTCCCTTGGCAAGGCTCGAATTTGCAACTGACCGCATTACTTACTGTCGACTCTACTCAACAGCCACACCAGCAAAAAAAAAAATAATAATACATTTCCCGGTAGGGCTCGAACTCGCGACAGACCGAACCACTTGCTATGCCTCTACTCAGCAATAAAAGTTGGGTTATTAACTTGATTTATAGCTCTGTGGTGGTAGCGGGGAGGTGGCGATAGGTATGAAATGAAAGATACTTGAAATATCTATAATATTCTAGAAGCAACATATCATGTTTGGTGGCTCTAGCTCTTATTATTTACCCAAGTTGCTAAACAAAAAACAGGATGTTGATATCGATTTTTATCGATTGCTTGGAAACGGAGTAAGTTATCGATTATCGGGAACAAGCTCGATCTGCGTGGGAACTAGGAGCATCTATATCTAAAATTTCAAGTCTCTAGCTCTTATAGGTTCTGAGATCCTTGAGCTCATACATACATACGGACGGACGGACGGACGGACAGACAGACGGACATGGCTAGATCGACTCGGCTATTGATACTGATCAAAAATATATATACTTTATGGGGTCGGAGATGCTTCCTTCTGCCTGTTACATATATTTGGATCATGCACAAATACAGTAACCCTTATACCCATTTTAATGGGTTCAGGGTATAAAAAGGTCCCTTGGCATGGCTCGAATTTGCAACTGACCGCATTACTTACTGTCGACTCTACTCAACAGCCACACCAGCAAAAAAAAAAATAATAATACTTTCCCCGGTAGGGCTCGAACTCGCGGCAGACCGAACCACTTGCTATGCCTCTACTCAGCAGCCACACCAACAATTAAGTACTCATGATAAAAAAAGGAACTAAAATAACATTACAAAAAAAAGATGCAAAAACCATGCTATTAGAATGCGAAGCAGACGCGCATGAATGTGTGTGTGTACATGTATACAGAAATTCTTAAAGCTGCTGCTAGAAGCAACATATCATGTTTGGTGGCTCTAATTCTTATTATTTACCCAATTTGCTAAAAAAACAGGATGTTGATATCGATTTTTATCGATTGCTTGGAAACGGAGTAAGTTATCGATTATCGGAAACAAACTCGATCTGCGCGGAAACTAGGAGCATCTACATCTAAAATTTCAAGTCTCTAGCTCTTATAGGTTCTGAGATCCTTGAGCTTATACATACGGACGGACGGACGGACAGACAGACGGACATGGCTAGATCGACTCGGCTATTGATACTGATCAAAAATATATATACTTTATGGGGTCGGAGATGCTTCCTTCTGCCTGTTACATACATTTGGATTTTGCACAAATACAATAACCCTTATACCCATTCTTAATAGGTTCAGGGTATAAAAAGGTCCCTTGGCAAGGCTCGAATTTGCAACTGACCGCATTACTTACTGTCGACTCTGCTCAACAGCCACACCACCAAAAAAAAAAATAATAATACTTTCCCCGTTAGGGCTCGAACTCGCGACAGACCGAACCACTTGCTATGCTATCTCTACTCAGCAGCCACACCAACAATTAAGAACTCATGATAAAAAAAGGAACTAAAATAACATTACAAAAAAAAGATGCAAAAACCATGCTATTAGAATGCGAAGCAGATGCGCATGAATGTGTGTGTGTACATGTATACAGAAATTCTTAAAGCTGCTGCCCCATTCAATTGCGCAGTTGCATACAACTTTGGTTTTTCTTAACCGATCTTTATGAAATTTTCTACAGTATATCTTATTATACCATAGAATATTTTGTATTCTGAAAAAATCAATTGCATTTAAATTGTGCTTTAAATTGGTTGGCAATTAAAGTTGGGTTATTAACTTGACATAGCTCTATGGTGGTAGCGGGGAGGTGGCGATAGGTATGAAATGAAAGATACTTGAAATATCTATAATATTCTAGAAGCAAAATATTATGTTTGGTGGGTCTAGCTCAGATTATTTACCCAATTTGCTTACAAAAAACAGGATGTCAATATCGATTTTTATCGATTGCTTGGAAACGGAGTAAGTTATCGATTATCGGAAACAAACTCGATCTGCGCGTGAACTAGGAGCATCTACATCTAAAATTTTAAGTCTCTAGCTCTTATAGGTTCTGAGATCCTTGCGTTCATACATACGGACGGGCGGACGGACGGACGGACAGACAGACAGACATGGCTAGATCGACTCGGCTATTGATGCTGATCAAAAATATATATACTTTATGGGGTCGGAGATGCTTCCTTCTGCCTGTTACATATATTTGGATTTTGCACAAATACAATAACCCTTATACCCATTCTTAATAGGTTCAGGGTATAAAAAGGTCCCTTGGCATGGCTCGAATTTGCAACTGACCGCATTACTTACTGTCGACTCTACTCAACAGCCACACCAGCAAAAAAAAAAATAATAATACTTTCCCCGGAAGGGCTCGAACTCGCGACAGACCGAACCACTTGCTATGCCTCTACTCAGCAATAAAAGTTGGGTTATTAACTTGATTTATAGCTCTGCGGTGGTAGCGGGGAGGTGGCGATAGGTATGAAATGAAAGATACTTGAAATATCTATAATATTCTAGAAGCAACATATCATGTTTGACGGCTATAATTCTTAATATTTACCCAATTTGCTTAAAATAAACAGGATGTTGATATCGATTTTTATCGATTGCTTGGAAACGGAGTAAGTTATCGATTATCGGAAACAAACTCGATCTGCGCGGGAACTAGGAGCATCTACATCTAAAATTTCAAGTCTGTAGCTCTTATAAGTTCTGAGATCCTTGAGCTCATACATACGGACGGACGGACAGACAGACGGACATGGCTAGATCGACTCGGCTATTGATGCTGATCAAGAATATATATACTCTATGGGGTCGGAGATGCTTCCTTCTGCCTGTTACACACATTTGGATTTTGCACAAATACAATATACCCTTATACCGATTATTAATGGGTTCAGGGTATTAAAAGGTCCCTTGGCAAGGCTCGAATTTGCAACTGACCGCATTACTTACTGTCGACTCTACTCAACAGCCACACCAGCAAAAAAAAAAATAATAATACCTTCCCCGGTAGGGCTCGAACTCGCGACAGACCGAACCACTTGCTATGCCTCTACTCAGCAATAAAAGTTGGGTTATTAACTTGATTTATAGCTCTGTGGGGGTAGCGGGGAGGTGGCGTAGGTATGAAATGAAAGATACTTGAAATATCTATAATATTCTAGAAGCAACATATCATGTTTGGTGGCTCTAGCTCTTATTATTTACCCAATTTGCTAAACAAAAAACAGGATGTCGATATCGATTTTTATCGATTGCTTGGAAACGGAGTAAGTTATCGATTATCGGAAACAAACTCGATCTGCGCGGGAACTAGGAGCATCTACATCTAAAATTTCAAGTCTCTAGCTCTTATAGGTTCTGAGATCCTTGAGCTCATACATACGGACGGACGGACGGACGGACGGACAGACAGACGGACATAGCTAGATCGACTCGGCTATTGATACTGATCAAAAATATATATACTTTATAGGGTCGGAGATGCTTCCTTCTGCCTGTTACATACATTTGGACAATAACCTTTATACCCATTTTTAATGGGTTCAGGGTATAAAAAGGTCCCTTGGCATGGCTCGAATTTGCAACTGACCGCATTACTTACTGTCGACTCTACTCAACAGCCATACCAGCAAAAAAAAAAATAATAATACTTTCCCCGGAAGGGCTCGAACTCGCGACAGACCGAACCACTTGCTATGCCTCTACTCAGCAGCCACACCAACAATTAAGTACTTATGATAAAATAAGGAACTAAAATAACATTACAAAAAAAAGATGCAATTACCATGCTATTAGAATGCGAAGCAGATGCGCATGAATGTGTGTGTGTACATGTATACAGAAATTCTTAAAGCTGCTGCCCCATTCAATTAAATTGTGGTTTAAATTGGTTGGCAATTAAAGTTGGGTTATTAGCTTGACTTATAGCTCTATGGTGGTAGCGGGGAGGTGGCGATAGGTATGAAATGAAAGATACTTGAAATATCTATAATATTCTAGAAGCAAAATATCATGTTTGGTGGGTCTAGCTCAGATTAATTACCCAATTTGCTAACAAAAAACAGGATGTCAATAAATTGGTTGGCAATAAAAGTTGGGGTATTAACTTGATTTATAGCTCTGTGGTGGTAGCGGGGAGCTGGCGATAGGTATGAAATGAAAGATACTTGAAATATCTATAAGATTCTAGAAGCAACATATCATGTTTGGTGGCTCTAATTCTTATTATTTACCCAATTTGCTAAAAAAACAGGATGTCGATATCGATTTTTATCGATTGCTTGAAAACAGAGTAAGTTATCGATTATCGGAAACAAACTCGATCTGCGCGGGAGCTAGGAGCATCTACATCTAAAATTTCAAGTCTCTAGCTCTTATAGGTTCTGAGATCCTTGAGCTCATACATACGGACGGACGGACGGACGGACGGACGGACAGACAGACGGACATGGCTAGATCGACGCGGCTATTGATACTGATCAAAAATATATATACTTTATGGGGTCGGAGATGCTTCCTTCTGCCTGTTACATACATTTGGACAATAACCTCAATACCCATTTTTAATGGGTTCAGGGTATAAAAAGGTCCCTTGGCATGGCTCGAGTTTGCAACTGACCGCATTACTTACTGTCGACTCTACTCAACAGCCATACCAGCAAAAAAAAAATAATAATACTTTCCCCGGAAGGGCTCGAACTCGCGACAGACCGAATCACTTGCTATGCCTCTACTCAGCAGCCACACCAACAATTAAGTACTTATGATAAAATAAGGAACTAAAATAACAACAAAAAAAAGATGCAATTACCATGCTATTAGAATGCGAAGCAGATGCGCATGAATGTGTGTGTGTACATGTATACAGAAATTCTTAAAGCTGCTGCCCCATTCAATTTGGTTTTTCTTAACCGACTTTTATGAAATTTTCTACAGTATATCTTATTGTACCATAGAATATTTGTGTTTTAAATTGGTTGGCAATAAAAGTTGGGTTATACACTTGATTTATAGCTCTGCGGTGGTAGCGGGGAGGTGGCGATTGGTATGAAATGAAAGATACTTGAAATATCTATAATATTCTAGAAGCAACATATCATGTTTGACGGCTATAATTCTTATTATTTACCCAATTTGCTTGAAATAAACAGGATGTTGATATCGATTTTTATCGATTGCTTGGAAACGGAGTTAGTTATCGATTATCGGAAGCAAACTCGATCTGCGCGGGAACTAGGACCAACTACATCTAAAATTTCAAGTCTCTAGCCCTAATAGGTTCTGAGATCCTTGAGCTCATACATACGGACGGACGGACAGACAGACGGACATGGCTAGATCGACTCGGCTATTGATGCTGATCAAGAATATATATACCTTATGAGTTCCTTCTGCCTGTTACATACATTTGGATTTTGCACATATACAATATACCCTTATACCAATTTTTAATGGGTTCAGGGTATAAAAAAGATGACTTGCTATGCCTCTACTCAGCAGCCACACCAACAATTAAGTACTTATGATAAAAAAGGAACTAAAATAACATTACAAAAAAAAGATGCAAAAACCATGCTATTAGAATGCGAAGCAGACGCGCATGAATGTGTGTGTGTACATGCATACAGAAATTCTTAAAGATGCTGCTAGAAGCAACATATCATGTTTGGTGGCTCTAATTCTTATTACTTACCCAATTTGCTAAAAAACAGGATGTTGATATCGATTTTTATCGATTTCTTGAAAACAGAGTAAGTTATCGATTATCGGAAACAAACTCGATCTGCGCGGGAGCTAGGAGCATCTACATCTAAAATTTCAAGTCTCTAGCTCTTATAGGTTCTGAGATCCTTGAGCTCATACATACGGACGGACGGACGGACGGACGGACGGACAGACAGACGGACATGGCTAGATCGACGCGGCTATTGATACTGATCAAAAATATATATACTTTATGGGGTCGGAGATGCTTCCTTCTGCCTGTTACATACATTTGGACAATAACCTCAATACCCATTTTTGATGGGTTCAGGGTATAAAAAGGTCCCTTGGCATGGCTCGAGTTTGCAACTGACCGCATTACTTACTGTCGACTCTACTCAACAGCCATACCAGCAAAAAAAAAATAATAATACTTTCCCCGGAAGGGCTCGAACTCGCGACAGACCGAATCACTTGCTATGCCTCTACTCAGCAGCCACACCAACAATTAAGTACTTATGATAAAATAAGGAACTAAAATAACAACAAAAAAAAGATGCAATTACCATGCTATTAGAATGCGAAGCAGATGCGCATGAATGTGTGTGTGTACATGTATACAGAAATTCTTAAAGCTGCTGCCCCATTCAATTTGGTTTTTCTTAACCGACTTTTATGAAATTTTCTACAGTATATCTTATTGTACCATAGAATATTTGTGTTTTAAATTGGTTGGCAATAAAAGTTAGGTTATACACTTGATTTATAGCTCTGCGGTGGTAGCGGGGAGGTGGCGATTGGTATGAAATGAAAGATACTTGAAATATCTATAATATTCTAGAAGCTACATATCATGTTTGACGGCTATAATTCTTATTATTTACCCAATTTGCTTGAAATAAACAGGATGTTGATATCGATTTTTATCGATTGCTTGGAAACGGAGTTAGTTATCGATTATCGGAAGCAAACTCGATCTGCGCGGGAACTAGGACCAACTACATCTAAAATTTCAAGTCTCTAGCCCTAATAGGTTCTGAGATCCTTGAGCTCATACATACGGACGGACGGACAGACAGACGGACATGGCTAGATCGACTCGGCTATTGATGCTGATCAAGAATATATATACTTTATGAGTTCCTTCTGCCTGTTACATACATTTGGATTTTGCACATATACAATATACCCTTATACCAATTTTTAATGGGTTCAGGGTATAAAAAAGATGACTTGCTATGACTCTACTCAGCAGCCACACCAACAATTAAGTACTTATGATAAAAAAGGAACTAAAATAACATTACAAAAAAAAGATGCAAAAACCATGCTATTAGAATGCGAAGCAGACGCGCATGAATGTGTGTGTGTACATGCATACAGAAATTCTTAAAGATGCTGCTAGAAGCAACATATCATGTTTGGTGGCTCTAATTCTTATTACTTACCCAATTTGCTAAAAAACAGGATGTCGATATCGATTTTTATCGATTTCTTGGAAACGGAGTAAGTTATCGATTATCGCAAACAAACTCGATCTGCGCGGGAACTAGGAGCATCTACATCTAAAATTTCAAGTCTCTAGCTCTTATAAGTTCTGAGATCCTTGAGCTCATACAAACGGACGGACGGACAGACAGACGGACATGGCTAGATCGACTCGGCTATTGATGCTGATCAAGAATATATATACTCTATGGGGTCGGAGATGCTTCCTTCTGCCTGTTACACACATTTGGATTTTGCACAAATACAATATACCCTTATACCGATTATTAATGGGTTCAGGGTATAAAAAGGTCCCTTGGCAAGGCTCGAATTTGCAACTGACCGCATTACTTACTGTCGACTCTACTCAACAGCCACACCAGCAAAAAAAAAAATAATAATACCTTCCCCGGTAGGGCTCGAACTCGCGACAGACCGAACCACTTGCTATGCCTCTACTCAGCAATAAAAGTTGGGTTATTAACTTGATTTATAGCTCTGTGGTGGTAGCGGGGAGGTGGCGTAGGTATGAAATGAAAGATACTTGAAATATCTATAATATTCTAGAAGCAACATATCATGTTTGGTGGCTCTAGCTCTTATTATTTACCCAATTTGCTAAACAAAAAACTGGATGTCGATATCGATTTTTATCGATTGCTTGAAAACAGAGTAAGTTATCGATTATCGGAAACAAACTCGATCTGCGCGGGAACTAGGAGCATCTACATCTAAAATTTCAAGTCTCTAGCTCTTATAGGTTCTGAGATCCTTGAGCTCATACATACGGACGGACGGACGGACGGACGGACAGACAGACGGGCATAGCTAGATCGACTCGGCTATTGATACTGATCAAAAATATATATACTTTATAGGGTCGGAGATGCTTCCTTCTGCCTGTTACATACATTTGGACAATAACCTTTATACCCATTTTTAATGGGTTCAGGGTATAAAAAGGTCCCTTGGCATGGCTCGAATTTGCAACTGACCGCATTACTTACTGTCGACTCTACTCAACAGCCATACCAGCAAAAAAAAAAATAATAATACTTTCCCCGGAAGGGCTCGAACTCGCGGTAGACCGAACCACTTGCTATGCCTCTACTCAGCAGCCACACCAACAATTAAGTACTTATGATAAAATAAGGAACTAAAATAATATTACAAAAAAAAGATGCAATTACCATGCTATTAGAATGCGAAGCAGATGCGCATGAATGTGTGTGTGTACATGTATACAGAAATTCTTAAAGCTGCTGCTAGAAGCAACATATCATGTTTGGTGGCTCTAATTCTTATTACTTACCCAATTTGCTAAAAAACAGGATGTTGATATCGATTTTTATCGATTTCTTGGAAACGGAGTAAGTTATCGATTATCGCAAACAAACTCGATCTGCGCGGGAACTAGGAGCATCTACATCTAAAATTTCAAGTCTCTAGCTCTTATAAGTTCTGAGATCCTTGAGCTCATACATACGGACGGACGGACAGACAGACGGACATGGCTAGATCGACTCGGCTATTGATGCTGATCAAGAATATATATACTCTATGGGGTCGGAGATGCTTCCTTCTGCCTGTTACACACATTTGGATTTTGCACAAATACAATATACCCTTATACCGATTATTAATGGGTTCAGGGTATAAAAAGGTCCCTTGGCAAGGCTCGAATTTGCAACTGACACCAGCAAAAAAAAAATAATAATACTTTCCCCGGAAGGGCTCGAACTCGCGACAGACCGAATCACTTGCTATGCCTCTACTCAGCAGCCACACCAACAATTAAGTACTTATGATAAAATAAGGAACTAAAATAATATTACAAAAAAAAGATGCAATTACCATGCTATTAGAATGCGAAGCAGATGCGCATGAATGTGTGTGTGTACATGTATACAGAAATTCTTAAAGCTGCTGCCCCATTCAATTTGGTTTTTCTTAACCGACTTTTATGAAATTTTCTACAGTATATCTTATTGTACCATAGAATATTTGTGTTTTAAATTGGTTGGCAATAAAATTTGGGTTATACACTTGATTTATAGCTCTGCGGTGGTAGCGGGGAGGTGGCGATAGGTATGAAATGAAAGATACTTGAAATATCTATAACATTCTAGAAGCAACATATCATGTTTGACGGCTATAATTCTTATTATTTACCCAATTTGCTTGAAATAAACAGGATGTTGATATCGATTTTTATCGATTGCTTGGAAACGGAGTTAGTTATCGATTATCGGAAGCAAACTCGATCTGCGCGGGAACTAGGAGCAACTACATCTAAAATTTCAAGTCTCTAGCCCTAATAGGTTCTGAGATCCTTGAGCTCATACATACGGACGGACGGACGGACAGACAGACGGACATGGCTAGATCGACTCGGCTATTGATGCTGATCAAGAATATATATACTTTATGAGTTCCTTCTGCCTGTTACATACATTTGGATTGTGCACATATACAATATACCCTTATACCAATTTTTAATGGGTTCAGGGTATAAAAAAGATGACTTGCTATGCCTCTACTCAGCAGCCACACCAACAATTAAGTACTTATGATAAAAAAAGGAACTAAAATAACATTACAAAAAAAAGATGCAAAAACCATGCTATTAGAATGCAAAGCAGACGCGCATGAATGTGTGTGTGTACATGTATACAGAAATTCTTAAAGCTGCTGCTAGAAGCAACATATCATGTTTGGTGGCTCTAATTCTTATTACTTACCCAATTTGCTAAAAAACAGGATGTTGATATCGATTTTTATCGATTTCTTGGAAACGGAGTAAGTTATCGATTATCGCAAACAAACTCGATCTGCGCGGGAACTAGGAGCATCTACATCTAAAATTTCAAGTCTCTAGCTCTTATAAGTTCTGAGATCCTTGAGCTCATACATACGGACGGACGGACAGACAGACGGACATGGCTAGATCGACTCGGCTATTGATGCTGATCAAGAATATATATACTCTATGGGGTCGGAGATGCTTCCTTCTGCCTGTTACACACAATTTGATAAACAAAAAACAGGATGTCGATATCGATTTTTATCGATTGCTTGAAAACAGAGTAAGTTATCGATTATCGGAAACAAACTCGATCTGCGCGGGAACTAGGAGCATCTACATCTAAAATTTCAAGTCTCTAGCTCTTATAGGTTCTGAGATCCTTGAGCTCATACATACGGACGGACGGACGGACGGACGGACAGACAGACGGACATAGCTAGATCGACTCGGCTATTGATACTGATCAAAAATATATATACTTTATAGGGTCGGAGATGCTTCCTTCTGCCTGTTACATACATTTGGACAATAACCTTTATACCCATTTTTAATGGGTTCAGGGTATAAAAAGGTCCCTTGGCATGGCTCGAATTTGCAACTGACCGCATTACTTACTGTCGACTCTACTCAACAGCCATACCAGCAAAAAAAAAAAATAATAATACTTTCCCCGGAAGGGCTCGAACTCGCGACAGACCGAACCACTTGCTATGCCTCTACTCAGCAGCCACACCAACAATTAAGTACTTATGATAAAATAAGGAACTAAAATAACATTACAAAAAAAAGATGCAATTACCATGCTATTAGAATGCGAAGCAGATGCGCATGAATGTGTGTGTGTACATGTATACAGAAATTCTTAAAGCTGCTGCCCCATTCAATTAAATTGTGGTTTAAATTGGTTGGCAATGAAAGTTGGGTTATTAGCTTGACTTATAGCTCTATGGTGGTAGCGGGGAGGTGGCGATAGGTATGAAATGAAAGATACTTGAAATATCTATAATATTCTAGAAGCAAAATATCATGTTTGGTGGGTCTAGCTCAGATTATTTACCCAATTTGCTAACAAAAAACAGGATGTCAATAAATTGGTTGGCAATAAAAGTTGGGGTATTAACTTGATTTATAGCTCTATGATGGTAGCGGGGAGGTGGCGATAGGTATGAAATGAAAGATACTTGAAATATCTATAAGATTCTAGAAGCAACATATCATGTTTGGTGGCTCTAAATCTTATTATTTACCCAATTTGCTAAAAAAACAGGATGTCGATATCGATTTTTATCGATTGCTTGAAAACAGAGTAAGTTATCGATTATCGGAAACAAACTCGATCTGCGCGGGAGCTAGGAGCATCTACATCTAAAATTTCAAGTCTCTAGCTCTTATAGGTTCTGAGATCCTTGAGCTCATACATACGGACGGACGGACGGACGGACGGACGGACAGACAGACGGACATGGCTAGATCGACGCGGCTATTGATACTGATCAAAAATATATATACTTTATGGGGTCGGAGATGCTTCCTTCTGCCTGTTACATACATAATAATACTTTCCCCGGAAGGGCTCGAACTCGCGACAGACCGAATCACTTGCTATGCCTCTACTCAGCAGCCACACCAACAATTAAGTACTTATGATAAAATAAGGAACTAAAATAACATTACAAAAAAAAGATGCAATTACCATGCTATTAGAATGCGAAGCAGATGCGCATTAATGTGTGTGTGTACATGTATACAGAAATTCTTAAAGCTGCTGCCCCATTCAATTTGGTTTTTCTTAACCGACTTTTATGAAATTTTCTACAGTATATCTTATTGTACCATAGAATATTTGTGTTTTAAATTGGTTGGCAATAAAAGTTGGGTTATACACTTGATTTATAGCTCTGCGGTGGTAGCGGGGAGGTGGCGATTGGTATGAAATGAAAGATACTTGAAATATCTATAATATTCTAGAAGCAACATATCATGTTTGACGGCTATAATTCTTATTATTTACCCAATTTGCTTGAAATAAACAGGATGTTGATATCGATTTTTATCGATTGCTTGGAAACGGAGTTAGTTATCGATTATCGGAAGCAAACTCGATCTGCGCGGGAACTAGGAGCAACTACATCTAAAATTTCAAGTCTCTAGCCCTAATAGGTTCTGAGATCCTTGAGCTCATACATACGGACGGACGGACAGACAGACGGCCATGGCTAGATCGACTCGGCTATTGATGCTGATCAAGAATATATATACTTTATGAGTTCCTTCTGCCTGTTACATACATTTGGATTTTGCACATATACAATATACCCTTATACCAATTTTTAATGGGTTCAGGGTATAAAAAAGATGACTTGCTATGCCTCTACTCAGCAGCCACACCAACAATTAAGTACTTATGATAAAAAAAGGAACTAAAATAACATTACAAAAAAAAGATGCAAAAACCATGCTATTAGAATGCGAAGCAGACGCGCATGAATGTGTGTGTGTACATGTATACAGAAATTCTTAAAGCTGCTGCTAGAAGCAACATATCATGTTTGGTGGCTCTAATTCTTATTACTTACCCAATTTGCTAAAAAAACAGGATGTTGATATGGATTTTTATCGATTGCTTGGAAACGGAGTAAGTTATCGATTATCGCAAACAAACTCGATCTGCGCGGGAACTAGGAGCATCTACATCTAAAATTTCAAGTCTCTAGCTCTTATAAGTTCTGAGATCCTTGAACTCATACATACGGACGGACGGACAGACAGACGGACATGGCTAGATCGACTCGGCTATTGATGCTGATCAAGAATATATATACTCTATGGGGTCGGAGATGCTTCCTTCTGCCTGTTACACACATTTGGATTTTGCACAAATACAATATACCCTTATACCGATTATTAATGGGTTCAGGGTATAAAAAAGTCCCTTGGCAAGGCTCGAATTTGCAACTGACCGCATTACTTACTGTCGACTCTACTCAACAGCCACACCAGCAAAAAAAAAAATAATAATACCTTCCCCGGTAGGGCTCGAACTCGCGACAGACCGAACCACTTGCTATGCCTCTACTCAGCAGCCACACCAACAATTAAGTACTCATGATAAAAAAAGGAACTAAAATAACATAACAAAAAAAAGATGCAAAAACCATGCTATTAGAATGCGAAGCAGACGCGCATGAATGTGTGTGTGTACATGTATACAGAAATTCTTAAAGCTGCTGCTAGAAGCAACATATCATGTTTGGTGGCTCTAACTCTTATTATTTACCCAATTTGCTAAAAAAACAGGATGTTGATATCGATTTTTATCGATTGCTTGGAAACGGAGTAAGTTATCGATTATCGGAAACAAACTCGATCTGCGCGGGAACTAGGAGCATCTACATCTAAAATTTCAAGTCTCTAGCTCTTATAGGTTCTGAGATCCTTGAGCTCATACATACGGACGGACGGACGGACGGACGGACAGACAGACGGACATGGCTAGATCGACTCCGCTATTGATACTGATCAAAAATATATATACTTTATGGGGTCGGAGATGCTTCCTTCTGCCTGTTACATACATTTGGATTTTGCACAAATACAATAACCCTTATACCCATTCTTAATAGGTTCAGGGTATAAAAAGGTCCCTTGGCAAGGCTCGAATTTGCAACTGACCGCATTACTTACTGTCGACTCTGCTCAACAGCCACACCAGCAAAAAAAAAAAATAATAATACTTTCCCCGTTAGGGCTCGAACTCGCGACAGACCGAACCACTTGCTAGAGGCATATCTACTCAGCAGCCACACCAACAATTAAGTACTTATGATAAAAAAGGAACTAAAATAACATTACAAAAACAAAAGGTGCAAAAACCATGCTATTAGAATGCGAAGCAGACGCGCATGAATGTGTGTGTGTACATGTATACAGAAATTCTTAAAGCTGCTGCTAGAAGCAACATATCATGTTTGGTGGCTCTAACTCTTATTATTTACCCAATTTGCTAAAAAAACAGGATTTTGATATCGATTTTTATCGATTGCTTGGAAACGGAGTAAGTTATCGATTATCGGAAACAAACTCGATCTGCGCGGGAACTAGGAGCATCTACATCTAAAATTTCAAGTCTCTAGCTCTTATAGGTTCTGAGATCCTTGAGCTCATACATACGGACGGACGGACGGACGGACGGACAGACAGACGGACATGGCTAGATCGACTCGGCTATTGATACTGATCAAAAATATATATACTTTATGGGGTCGGAGATGCTTCCTTCTGCCTGTTACATACATTTGGATTTTGCACAAATACAATAACCCTTATACCCATTCTTAATAGGTTCAGGGTATAAAAAGGTCCCTTGGCAAGGCTCGAATTTGCAACTGACCGCATTACTTACTGTCGACTCTGCTCAACAGCCACACCAGCAAAAAAAAAAAATAATAATACTTTCCCCGTTAGGGCTCGAACTCGCGACAGACCGAACCACTTGCTATGCTATCTCTACTCAGCAGCCACACCAACAATTAAGAAAACATGATAAAAAAAGGAACTAAAATAACATTACAAAAAAAAGATGCAAAAACCATGCTATTAGAATGCGAAGCAGATGCGCATGAATGTGTGTGTGTACATGTATACAGAAATTCTTAAAGCTGCTGCCCCATTCAATTAAATTGTGGTTTAAATTGGTTGGCAATTAAAGTTGGGTTATTAGCTTGACTTATAGCTCTATGGTGGTAGCGAGGAGGTGGCGATAGGTGGTAGCGAGGAGGTGGCGATAGGTATACATTTGGATTTTGCACAAATACAATATACCCTTATACCGATTATTAATGGGTTCAGGGTATAAAAAGATGCTATTACCATGCTATTAGAATGCGAAGCAGACGCGTATGAGTGTGTGTGTGTGTACATGTATACAGAAATTCTTAAAGCTGCTGCCCCATTCAATTGCGCAGTTGCATATAACTTTGGTTTTTCTTAACCGATCTTTATGAAATTTTCTACAGTATATCTTATTATACCATAGAATATTTTGTATTCTAAAAAAATCAATTGCATTTAAATTGTGCTTTAAATTGGTTGGCAATTAAAGTTGGGTTATTAACTTGACATAGCTCTATGGTGGTAGCGGGGAGGTGGCGATAGGTATGAAATGAAAGATACTTGAAATATCTATAATATTCTAGAAGCAAAATATCATGTTTGGTGGGTCTAGCTCAGATTATTTACCCAATTTGCTTACAAAAAACAGGATGTCAATATCGATTTTTATCGATTGCTTGGAAACGGACTAAGTTAGTGATTATCGGAAACAAACTCGATCTGCGCGTGAACTAGGAGCATCTACATCTAAAATTTTAAGTCTCTAGCTCATATAGGTTCTGAGATCCTTGCGTTCATACATACGGACGGACGGACGGACGGACGGACAGACAGACGGACATGGTTAGATCGACTCGGCTATTGATGCTGATCAAAAATATATATACTTTATGGGGTCGGAGATGCTTCCTTCTGCCTGTTACATATATTTGGATTTTGCACAAATACAATAACCCTTATACCCATTCTTAATAGGTTCAGGGTATAAAAAGGTCCCTTGGCATGGCTCGAATTTGCAACTGACCGCATTACTTACTGTCGACTCTACTCAACAGCCACACCAGCAAAAAAAAAAATAAAAATACTTTCCCTGGTAGGGCTCGAACTCGCGACAGACCGAACCACTTACTAGAGGCATATCTACTCAGCAGCCACACCAACAATTAAGTACTTATGATAAAAAAGGAACTAAAATAACATTACAAAAACAAAAGGTGCAAAAACCATGCTATTAGAATGCGAAGCAGACGCGCATGAATGTGTGTGTGTACATGTATACAGAAATTCTTAAAGCTGCTGCTAGAAGCAACATATCATGTTTGGTGGATCTAATTCTTATTATTTACCCAATTTGCTAAAAAAACAGGATGTTGATGTCGATTTTTATCGATTGCTTGGAAACGGAGTAAGTTATCGATTATCGGAAACAAACTCGATCTGCGCGGGAACTAGGAGCATCTACATCTAAAGTTTCAAGTCTCTAGCTCTTATGGTTTTTAGATCCTTGAGCTCATACATACGGACTGACGGACGGACGGACAGACAGACGGACATGGCTAGATCGACTCGGCTATTGATACTGATCAAAAATATATATACTTTATGGGGTCGGAGATGCTTCCTTCTGCCTGTTACATACATTTGGACAATAACCTTTATACCCATTTTTAATGGGTTCAGGGAATAAAAAGGTCCCTTGGCATGGCACGAATTTGCAACTGACCGCATTACTTACTGTCGACTCTACTCAACAGCCATACCAGCAAAAAAAAAATAATAATACTTTCCCCAGAAGGGCTCGAACTCGCGACAGACCGAACGACTTGCTATGCCTCTACTCAGCAGCCACACCAACAATTAAGTACTTATGATAAAATAAGGAACTAAAATAACATTACAAAAAAAAGATGCAATTACCATGCTATTAGAATGCGAAGCAGATGCGCATGAATGTGTGTGTGTACATGTATACAGAAATTCTTAAAGCTGCTGCCCCATTCAATTAAATTGTGGTTTAAATTGGTTGGCAATTAAAGTTGGGTTATTAGCTTGACTTATAGCTCTATGGTGGTAGCGAGGAGGTGGCGATAGGTGGTAGCGAGGAGGTGGCGATAGGTATACATTTGGATTTTGCACAAATACAATATACCCTTATACCGATTATTAATGGGTTCAGGGTATAAAAAGATGCAATTACCATGCTATTAGAATGCGAAGCAGACGCGTATGAATGTGTGTGTGTGTACATGTATACAGAAATTCTTAAAGCTGCTGCCCCATTCAATTGCGCAGTTGCATACAACTTCGGTTTTTCTTAACCGATCTTTATGAAATTTTCTACAGTATATCTTATTATACCATAGAATATTTTGTATTCTGAAAAGATCAATTGCATTTAAATTGTGCTTTAAATTGGTTGGCAATTAAAGTTGGGTTATTAACTTGACATAGCTCTATGGTGGTAGCGGGGAGGCGGCGATAGGTATGAAATGAAAGATACTTGAAATATCTATAATATTCTAGAAGCAAAATATCATGTTTGGTGGGTCTAGCTCAGATTATTTACCCAATTTGCTTACAAAAAACAGGATGTCAATATCGATTTTTATCGATTGCTTGGAAACGGAGTAAGTTAGTGATTATCGGAAACAAACTCGATCTGCGCGTGAACTAGGAGCATCTACATCTAAAATTTTAAGTCTCTAGCTCTTATAGGTTCTGAGATCCTTGCGTTCATACATACGGACGGACGGACGGACGGACGGACAGACAGACAGACATGGCTAGATCGACTCGGCTATTGATGCTGATCAAAAATATATATACTTTATGGGGTCGGAGATGCTTCCTTCTGCCTGTTACATATATTTGGATTTTGCACAAATACAATAACCCTTATACCCATTCTTAATAGGTTCAGGGTATAAAAAGGTCCCTTGGCATGGCTCGAATTTGCAACTGACCGCATTACTTACTGTCGACTCTACTCAACTGCCACACCAGCAAAAAAAAAAATAAAAATACCTTCCCTGGTAGGGCTTGAACTCGCGACAGACCGAACCACTTACTAGAGGCATATCTACTCAGCAGCCACACCAACAATTAAGTACTTATGATAAAAAAGGAACTAAAATAACATTACAAAAACAAAAGGTGCAAAAACCATGCTATTAGAATGCGAAGCAGACGCGCATGAATGTGTGTGTGTACATGTATACAGAAATTCTTAAAGCTGCTGCTAGAAGCAACATATCATGTTTGGTGGCTCTAATTCTTATTATTTACCCAATTTGCTAAAAAAACAGGATGTTGATATCGAATTTTATCGATTGCTTGGAAACGGAGTAAGTTATCGATTATCGGAAACAAACTCGATCTGCGCGGGAACTAGGAGCATCTACATCTTAAATTTCAAGTCTCTAGCTCTTATGGTTTTTAGATCCTTGAGCTCATACATACGGACTGACGGACGGACGGACAGACAGACGGACATGGCTAGATCGACTCGGCTATTGATACTGATCAAAAATATATATACTTTATGGGGTCGGAGATGCTTCCTTCTGCCTGTTACATACATTTGGACAATAACCTTTATACCCATTTTTAATGGGTTCAGGGTATAAAAAGGTCCCTTGGCATGGCTCGAATTTGCAACTGACCGCATTACTTACTGTCGACTCTACTCAGCAGCCATACCAGCAAAAAAAAAAATAATAATACTTTCCCCAGAAGGGCTCGAACTCGCGACAGACCGAACGACTTGCTATGCCTCTATTCAGCAGCCACACCAACAATTAAGTACTTATGATAAAATAAGGAACTAAAATAACATTACAAAAAAAAGATGCAATTACCATGCTATTAGAATGCGAAGCAGACGCGCATGAATGTGTGTGTACATGTATACAGAAATTCTTAAAGCTGCTGCCTATTCTGCTATTCTGAAAAAGTCAATTGCATTTAAATTGGTTGGCAATAAAAGTTGGGTTATACACTTGATTTATAGCTCTGCGGTGGTAGCGGGGAGGTGGCGATAGGTATGAAATGAAAGATACTTGAAATATCTATAATATTCTAGAAACAACATATCATGTTTGATGGCTATAATTCTTATTATTTACCCAATTGGCTAAAAATAAACAGGATGTTGATATCGATTTTTATCGATTGCTTGGAAACGGAGTTAGTTATCGATTATCGGAAACAAACTCGATCTGCGCGGGAACTAGGAGCAACTTCATCTAAAATTTCAAGTCTCTAGCCCTAATAGGTTCTGAGATCCTTGAGCTCATACTTACGGACGGACGGACAGACAGACAGACATGGCTAGATCGACTCGGCTATTGATGCTGATCAAAAATATATATACTTTATGGGGTCGGAGATGCTTCCTTCTGCCTGTTACATATATTTGGATTTTGCACAAATACAATAACCCTTATACCCATTTTTAATGGGTTCAGGGTATAAAAAGATGCAATTACCATGCTATTAGAATACGAAGCAGAAGCAATTTCAAGTCTCTAGCCCTAATAGGTTCTGAGATCCATGAGCTCATACATACGGACGAACGGACGGAGAGACAGACGGACATGGCTAGATCGACTCGGCTATTGATGCTGATCAAGAATATATGCTTCCTTCTGCCTGTTACATACATTAGGATTTTGCACAAATACAATATACCCTTATATCCATTTTTAATGGGTTCAGGGTATAACAAGTAAGAGGTTCTAGTCGGAAACTCCCGACTAGGGTAGACCCTGAACCCTCTTCTTCCAACATCAAATGCATATATATATTCTATTTTAGAAGCTATATGTCAAGTTTTGGTGACTCTAGCTCTTATTATTTACCAAAATTGGCCAAAAAACAGGATATCGATATCGATTCTTACCGATTGCTTGGAAACGGAGTAAGTTATCGATTATCGGAAACAAACTCGATCTGCGCGGGAACTAGGAACATCTAAATCTATAATTTTAAGTCTCTAGCTCTTATAGGTTCTGAGATCCTTGCGTTCATACATACGGACGGACGGACGGACAGACAGACGGACATGGCTAGATTGACTCGGCTATTGATGCTGATCAAGAATATATATACTTTATGGGGTCGGAGATGCTTCCTTCTGCCTGTTACATACATTTGGATTTCGCACAAATACAATATACCCTTATACCCATTTTTAATGGGTTCACGGTATAAAAAGATGCGATTACCATGATATTAGAATGCGAAGCAGACGCGCATGAATGTGTGTGTGTACATGTATACAGAAATTCTTAAAGGTGCTGCCCCATTCACTTGCGCAGTTGCATATAGCTTTGGTTTTTCTTAACCGATCCCTATGAAATTTTCTACAATATATCTTTTTGTACCATAGAATTTTTGTTGTATTCTGAAAAAGTCAATTGCATTTAAATTGTGGTTTAAATTGGTTGGCAATAAAAGTTGGGTTATAAACTTAATTTATAGTTCTGGGGTGGTAGCGGGAAGGTGGCGATAGGTATGAAATAAAAGATACTTGAAATATCTATAATATTCTAGAAGCAACATATCATGTTTGGTGGCTCTAGATCTTATTATTTACCCAATTTGCTAAAAAAAACAGGATGTTGTAATCGATTTTTATCGATTGCTTGGAAACGGAGTAAGTTATCGATTATCGGAAACAAACTCGATCTCCGCGGGAACTAGGAGCATCTACATCTAAAATTTGAAATATTTTCAATATTCTAGAACCAACATATCATGTTTGGTGGCTATAATTCTTATTATTTACCCAATTTGCTAAAAAAAAACAAAATGCTGATATCGATTTTTATCGATCGCTTGGAAACGGAGTAAGTTATCGATTATCGGAAACAAACTCGATCTGCGCGGGAACTAGGAGCATCTACATCTAAAAGTTCAGGTCTCTAGCTCTTATAACTTCTGAGATCCTTGAGCTCATACATACGGACAGACGGACGGACGGACAGACAGACGGACATGGCTAGATCGACTCGGCTATTGATGCTGATCAAGAATATATATACTCTATGGGGTCGGAGATGCTTCCTTCTGCCTGTTACATACATTTGGATTTTGCACAAATACAATATACCCTTATGGCCATTTTTAATGGGTTCAGGGTATAAAAAGATGCAATTACCATGCTATTAGAATGCGAAGCAGACGCGCATGAATGTGTGTGTACATGTATAAAGAAATTCTTAAAGCTGCTGCTTATAAGTTATAATATAACTTTGGTTTTTCTTAACCGATCTTTATGAAATTTTCTACAGTATATCTTATTGTACCATAGAATATTTGTGTATTCTGAAAAAAAACAATTGCATTTAAATTGTGGTTTAAAATGGTGGGCAATAAAAGTTGGGTTATAAACTTGATTTATAGCTCTGTGGTGGTAGCGGGAAGGTGGCGATAGGTATGAAATAAAAGATACTTGAAATATCCATAATATTCTAGAAGCAACATATCATGTTTGGTGGCTCTAGATCTTATTATTTACCCAATTTGCTAAAAAAAAAACAGGATGTTGTAATCGATTTTTATCGATTGCTTGGAAACGGAGTAAGTTATCGATTATCGGAAACAAACTCGATCTCCGCGGGAACTAGGAGCATCTACATCTAAAGTTTCAAGTCTCTAGCTCTTATGGTTTTTAGATCCTTGAGCTCATACATACGGACTGACAAACGGACGGACAGACAGACGGACATGGCTAGATCGACTCGGCTATTGATGCTGATCAAGAATAAATATACTTTATGGGGTCGGAGATGCTTCCTTCTGCCTGTTACATACATTTGGATTTCGCACAAATACAATATACCCCTATACCCATTTTTAATGGGTTCAGGGTATAAAAAGATGCAATTACCATGCTGTTAGAATGCGAAGCAGACGCGCATGAATGTGTGTTTGTACATGTATACAGAAATTCTTAAAGCTGCTGCCCCATTCAATTGCGCAGTTGCATATAACTTTGGTTTTTCTTAACCGATCTCTATGAAATTTTCTACAGTATATCCTTTTGTACCATAGACTTTTTTTTGTACTCTGAAAAAGTCAATTGCATTTAAATTGTGGTTTAAATTGGTTGGCAATAAAAGTTGGGTTATAAACTTAATTTATAGCTCTGTGGTGGTAGCGGGAAGGTGGCGATAGGTATGAAATAAAAGATACTTGAAATATCCATAATATTCTAGAAGCAACATATCATGTTTGGTGGCCCTAGTTCTTATTATTTACCCAATTTGCTAAAAAAAAACAGGATGTTGAAATCGATTTTTATCGATTGCTTGGAAACGGAGTAAGTTTTGGATTATCGGAAACAAACTCGATCTCCGCGGGAACTAGGAGCATCTACATCTAAAATTTGAAATATTTTAAATATTCTAGAAGCAACATATCATGATTGGTGTCTATAATTCTTATTATTTACCCAATTTTCTAAAAAAAACAGGATGTTGATATCGATTTTTATCGATTGCTTGGAAACGGAGTAAGTTATCGATTATCGGAAACAAACTCGATCTGCGCGGGAACTAGGAGCATCTACATCTAAAAGTTCAAGTCTCTAGCTCTTATAAGTTCTGAGATCCTTGAGCTCATACATACGGACGGACGGACGGACGGACAGACAGACGGACATGGCTAGATCGACTCGGCTATTGATGCTGATCAAGAATATATATACTCTATGGGGTCGGAGATGCTTCCTTCTGCCTGTTACATACATTTGGATTTTGCACAAATACAATATACCCTTATGGCCATTTTTAATAGGTTCAGGGTATAAAAAGGTCCCTTGGCATGGCTCGAATTTGCAACTGACCGCATTACTTACTGTCGACTCTACTCAACTGCCACACCAGCAAAAAAAAAAATAAAAATACTTTCCCTGGTAGGGCTTGAACTCGCGACAGACCGAACCACTTACTAGAGGCATATCTACTCAGCAGCCACACCAACAATTAAGTACTTATGATAAAAAAGGAACTAAAATAACATTACAAAAACAAAAGGTGCAAAAACCATGCTATTAGAATGCGAAGCAGACGCGCATGAATGTGTGTGTGTACATGTATACAGAAATTCTTAAAGCTGCTGCTAGAAGCAACATATCATGTTTGGTGGCTCTAATTCTCATTATTTACCCAATTTGCTAAAAAAACAGGATGTTGATATCGATTTTTATCGATTGCTTGGAAACGGAGTAAGTTATCGATTATCGGAAACAAACTCGATCTGCGCGGGAACTAGGAGCATCTACATCTTAAATTTCAAGTCTCTAGCTCTTATAGGTTCTGAGATCCTTGAGCTCATACATACGGACGGACGGACGGACGGACGGACAGACAGACGGACATGGCTAGATCGACTCGGCTATTGATGCTGATCAAGAATAAATATACTTTATGGGGTCGGAGATGCTTCCTTCTGCCTGTTACATACATTTGGACAATAACCTTTATACCCATTTTTAATGGGTTCAGGGTATAAAAAGGTCCCTTGGCATGGCTCGAATTTGCAACTGACCGCATTACTTACTCTCGACTCTACTCAACAGCCATACCAGCAAAAAAAAAAATAATAATACTTTCCCCAGAAGGGCTCGAACTCGCGACAGACCGAACGACTTGCTATGCCTCTACTCAGCAGCCACACCAACAATTAAGTACTTATGATAAAATAAGGAACTAAAATAACATTACAAAAAAAAGATGCAATTACCATGCTATTAGAATGCGAAGCAGATGCGCATGAATGTGTGTGTGTACATGTATACAGAAATTCTTAAAGCTGCTGCCTATTCTGCTATTCTGAAAAAGTCAATTGCATTTAAATTGGTTGGCAATAAAAGTTGGGTAATACACTTGATTTATAGCTCTGCGGTGGTAGCGTGGAGGTGGCGGTAGGTATGAAATAAAAGATACTTGAAATATCCATAATATTCTAGAAGCAACATATCATGTTTGGTGGCTCTAGATCTTATTATTTACCCAATTTGCTAAATAAAAAACAGGATGTTGTAATCGATTTTTATCGATTGCTTGGAAACGGAGTAAGTTATCGATTATCGGAAACAAACTCGATCTCCGCGGGAACTAGGAGCATCTACATCTAAAGTTTCAAGTCTCTAGCTCTTATGGTTTTTAGATCCTTGAGCTCATACATACGGACTGACGGACGGACGGACAGACAGACGGACATGGCTAGATCGACTCGGCTATTGATGCTGATCAAGAATAAATATACTTTATGGGGTCGGAGATGCTTCCTTCTGCCTGTTACATACATTTGGATTTCGCACAAATACAATATACCCTTATACCCATTTTTAATGGGTTCAGGGTATAAAAAGATGCAATTACCATGCTGTTAGAATGCGAAGCAGACGCGCATGAATGTGTGTTTGTACATGTATACAGAAATTCTTAAAGCTGCTGCCCCATTCAATTGCGCAGTTGCATATAACTTTGGTTTTTCTTAACCGATCTCTATGAAATTTTCTACAGTATATCCTTTTGTACCATAGACTTTTTTTTGTACTCTGAAAAAGTCAATTGCATTTAAATTGTGGTTTAAATTGGTTGGCAATACAAGTTGGGTTATAAACTTAATTTATAGCTCTGTGGTGGTAGCGGGAAGGTGGCGATAGGTATGAAATAAAAGATACTTGAAATATCCATAATATTCTAGAAGCAACATATCATGTTTGGTGGCCCTAGCTCTTATTATTTACCCAATTTGCTAAAAAAAAACAGGATGTTGAAATCGATTTTTATCGATTGCTTGGAAACGGAGTAAGTTTTGGATTATCGGAAACAAACTCGATCTCCGCGGGAACTAGGAGCATCTACATCTAAAATTTGAAATATTTTCAATATTCTAGAAGCAACATATCATGATTGGTGTCTATAATTCTTATTATTTACCCAATTTTCTAAAAAAAACAGGATGTTGATATCGATTTTTATCGATTGCTTGGAAACGGAGTAAGTTATCGATTATCGGAAACAAACTCGATCTGCGCGGGAACTAGGAGCATCTACATCTAAAAGTTCAAGTCTCTAGCTCTTATAAGTTCTGAGATCCTTGAGCTCATACATACGGACGGACGGGCGGACGGACAGACAGACGGACATGGCTAGATCGACTCGGCTATTGATGCTGATCAAGAATATATATACTCTATGGGGTCGGAGATGCTTCCTTCTGCCTGTTACATACATTTGGATTTTGCACAAATACAATATACCCTTATGGCCATTTTTAATGGGTTCAGGGTATAAAAAGATGCAATTACCATGCTATTAGAATGCGAAGCAGACGCGTATGAATGTGTGTGTGTGTACATGTATACAGAAATTCTTAAAGCTGCTGCCCCATTCAATTGCGCAGTTGCATACAACTTTGGTTTTTCTTAACCGATCTTTATGAAATTTTCTACAGTATATCTTATTATACCATAGAATATTTTGTATTCTGAAAAGATCAATTGCATTTAAATTGTGCTTTAAATTGGTTGGCAATTAAAGTTGGGTTATTAACTTGACATAGCTCTATGGTGGTAGCGGGGAGGCGGCGATAGGTATGAAATGAAAGATACTTGAAATATCTATAATATTCTAGAAGCAAAATATCATGTTTGGTGGGTCTAGCTCAGATTATTTACCCAATTTGCTTACAAAAAACAGGATGTCAATTTCGATTTTTATCGATTGCTTGGAAACGGAGTAAGTTAGTGATTATCGGAAACAAACTCGATCTGCGCGTGAACTAGGAGCGTCTACATCTAATATTTTAAGTCTCTAGCTCTTATAGGTTCTGAGATCCTTGCGTTCATACATACGGACGGACGGACGGACGGACGGACAGACAGACAGACATGGCTAGATCGACTCGGCTATTGATGCTGATCAAAAATATATATACTTTATGGGGTCGGAGATGCTTCCTTCTGCCTGTTACATATATTTGGATTTTGCACAAATACAATAACCCTTATACCCATTCTTAATAGGTTCAGGGTATAAAAAGGTCCCTTGGCATGGCTCGAATTTGCAACTGACCGCATTACTTACTGTCGACTCTACTCAACTGCCACACCAGCAAAAAAAAAAATAAAAATACTTTCCCTGGTAGGGCTTGAACTCGCGACAGACCGAACCACTTACTAGAGGCATATCTACTCAGCAGCCACACCAACAATTAAGTACTTATGATAAAAAAGGAACTAAAATAACATTACAAAAACAAAAGGTGCAAAAACCATGCTATTAGAATGCGAAGCAGACGCGCATGAATGTGTGTGTGTACATGTATACAGAAATTCTTAAAGCTGCTGCTAGAAGCAACATATCATGTTTGGTGGCTCTAATTCTTATTATTTACCCAATTTGCTAAAAAAACAGGATGTTGATATCGATTTTTATCGATTGCTTGGAAACGGAGTAAGTTATCGATTATCGGAAACAAACTCGATCTGCGCGGGAACTAGGAGCATCTACATCTAAAATTTCAAGTCTCTAGCTCTTATAGGTTCTGAGATCCTTGAGCTCATACATACGGACGGACGGACGGACGGACGGACAGACAGACGGACATGGCTAGATCGACTCGGCTATTGATACTGATCAAAAATATATATACTTTATGGGGTCGGAGATGCTTCCTTCTGCCTGTTACATACATTTGGACAATAACCTTTATACCCATTTTTAATGGGTTCAGGGTATAAAAAGGTCCCTTGGCATGGCTCGAATTTGCAACTGACCGCATTACTTACTGTCGACTCTACTCAACAGCCATACCAGCAAAAAAAAAATAATAATACTTTCCCCAGAAGGGCTCGAACCCGCGACAGACCGAACGACTTGCTATGCCTCTACTCAGCAGCCACACCAACAATTAAGTACTTATGATAAAATAAGGAACTAAAATAACATTACAAAAAAAAGATGCAATTACCATGCTATTAGAATGCGAAGCAGATGCGCATGAATGTGTGTGTGTACATGTATACAGAAATTCTTAAAGCTGCTGCCCCATTCAATTGCGCAGTTGCATACAACTTTGGTTTTTCTTAACCGATCTTTATGAAATTTTCTACAGTATATCTTATTATACCATAGAATATTTTGTATTCTGAAAAGATCAATTGCATTTAAATTGTGCTTTAAATTGGTTGGCAATTAAAGTTGGGTTATTAACTTGACATAGCTCTATGGTGGTAGCGGGGAGGCGGCGATAGGTATGAAATGAAAGATACTTGAAATATCTATAATATTCTAGAAGCAAAATATCATGTTTGGTGGGTCTAGCTCAGATTATTTACCCAATTTGCTTACAAAAAACAGGATGTCAATATCGATTTTTATCGATTGCTTGGAAACGGAGTAAGTTAGTGATTATCGGAAACAAACTCGATCTGCGCGTGAACTAGGAGCATCTACATCTAAAGTTTCAAGTCTCTAGCTCTTATGGTTTTTAGATCCTTGAGCTCATACATACGGACTGACGGACGGACGGACAGACAGACGGACATGGCTAGATCGACTCGGCTATTGATACTGATCAAAAATATATATACTTTATGGGGTCGGAGATGCTTCCTTCTGCCTGTTACATACATTTGGATTTCGCACAAATACAATATACCCTTATACCCATTTTTAATGGGTTCAGGGTATAAAAAGATGCAATTACCATGCTGTTAGAATGCGAAGCAGACGCGCATGAATGTGTGTTTGTACATGTATACAGAAATTCTTAATTCTGCTGCCCCATTCAATTGCGCAGTTGCATATAACTTTGGTTTTTCTTAACCGATCTCTATGAAATTTTCTACAGTATATCCTTTTGTACCATAGACTTTTTTTTGTACTCTGAAAAAGTCAATTGCATTTAAATTGTGGTTTAAATTGGTTGGCAATACAGGTTGGGTTATAAACTTAATTTATAGCTCTGTGGTGGTAGCGGGAAGGTGGCGATAGGTATGAAATAAAAGATACTTGAAATATCCATAATATTCTAGAAGCAACATATCATGTTTGGTGGCCCTAGCTCTTATTATTTACCCAATTTGCTAAAAAAAAACAGGATGTTGAAATCGATTTTTATCGATTGCTTGGAAACGGAGTAAGTTTTGGATTATCGGAAACAAACTCGATCTCCGCGGGAACTAGGAGCATCTACATCTAAAATTTGAAATATTTTCAATATTCTAGAAGCAACATATCATGATTGGTGTCTATAATTCATATTATTTACCCAATTTTCTAAAAAAAACAGGATGTTGATATCGATTTTTATCGATTGCTTGGAAACGGAGTAAGTTATCGATTATCGGAAACAAACTCGATCTGCGCGGGAACTAGGAGCATCTACATCTAAAAGTTCAAGTCTCTAGCTCTTATAAGTTCTGAGATCCTTGAGCTCATACATACGGACGGACGGACGGACGGACAGACAGACGGACATGGCTAGATCGACTCGGCTATTGATGCTGATCAAGAATATATATACTCTATGGGGTCGGAGATGCTTCCTTCTGCCTGTTACATACATTTGGATTTTGCACAAATACAATATACCCTTATGGCCATTTTTAATGGGTTCAGGGTATAAAAAGATGCAATTACCATGCTATTAGAATGCGAAGCAGACGCGTATGAATGTGTGTGTGTGTACATGTATACAGAAATTCTTAAAGCTGCTGCCCCATTCAATTGCGCAGTTGCATACAACTTTGGTTTTTCTTAACCGATCTTTATGAAATTTTCTACAGTATATCTTATTATACCATAGAATATTTTGTATTCTGAAAAGATCAATTGCATTTAAATTGTTCTTTAAATTGGTTGGCAATTAAAGTTGGGTTATTAACTTGACATAGCTCTATGGTGGTAGCGGGGAGGCGGCGATAGGTATGAAATGAAAGATACTTGAAATATCTATAATATTCTAGAAGCAAAATATCATGTTTGGTGGTCTAGCTCAGATTATTTACCCAATTTGCTTACAAAAAACAGGATGTCAATATCGATTTTTATCGATTGCTTGGAAACGGAGTAAGTTAGTGATTATCGGAAACAAACTCGATCTGCGCGTGAACTAGGAGCATCTGCATCTAAAATTTTAAGTCTCTAGCTCTTATAGGTTCTGAGATCCTTGCGTTCATACATACGGACGGACGGACGGACGGACGGACAGACAGACAGACATGGCTAGATCGACTCGGCTATTGATGCTGATCAAAAAAATATATACTTTATGGGGTCGGAGATGCTTCCTTCTGCCTGTTACATATATTTGGATTTTGCACAAATACAATAACCCTTATACCCATTCTTAATAGGTTCAGGGTATAAAAAGGTCCCTTGGCATGGCTCGAATTTGCAACTGACCGCATTACTTACTGTCGACTCTACTCAACAGCCACACCAGCAAAAAAAAAAATAAAAATACTTTCCTTGGTAGGGCTTGAACTCGCGACAGACCGAACCACTTACTAGAGGCATATCTACTCAGCAGCCACACCAACAATTAAGTACTTATGATAAAAAAGGAACTAAAATAACATTACAAAAACAAAAGGTGCAAAAACCATGCTATTAGAATGCGAAGCAGACGCGCATGAATGTGTGTGTGTACATGTATACAGAAATTCTTAAAGCTGCTGCTAGAAGCAACATATCATGTTTGGTGGCTCTAATTCTTATTATTTACCCAATTTGCTAAAAAAACAGGATGTTGATATCGATTTTTATCGATTGCTTGGAAACGGAGTAAGTTATCGATTATCGGAAACAAACTCGATCTGCGCGGGAACTAGGAGCATCTACATCTAAAATTTCAAGTCTCTAGCTCTTATAGGTTCTGAGATCCTTGAGCTCATACATACGGACGGACGGACGGACGGACGGACAGACAGACGGACATGGCTAGATCGACTCGGTTATTGATACTGATCAAAAATATATATACTTTATGGGGTCGGAGATGCTTCCTTCTGCCTGTTACATACATTTGGACAATAACCTTTATACCCATTTTTAATGGGTTCAGGGTATAAAAAGGTCCCTTGGCATGGCTCGAATTTGCAACTGACCGCATTACTTACTGTCGACTCTACTCAACAGCCATACCAGCAAAAAAAAAAATAATAATACTTTCCCCAGAAGGGCTCGAACTCGCGACAGACCGAACGACTTGCTATGCCTCTACTCAGCAGCCACACCAACAATTAAGTACTTATGATAAAATAAGGAACTAAAATAACATTACAAAAAAAAGATGCAATTACCATGCTATTAGAATGCGAAGCAGATGCGCATGAATGTGTGTGTGTACATGTATACAGAAATTCTTAAAGCTGCTGCCCCATTCAATTGCGCAGTTGCATACAACTTTGGTTTTTCTTAACCGATCTTTATGAAATTTTCTACAGTATATCTTATTATACCATAGAATATTTTGTATTCTGAAAAGATCAATTGCATTTAAATTGTGCTTTAAATTGGTTGGCAATTAAAGTTGGGTTATTAACTTGACATAGCTCTATGGTGGTAGCGGGGAGGCGGCGATAGGTATGAAATGAAAGATACTTGAAATATCTATAATATTCTAGAAGCAAAATATCATGTTTGGTGGGTCTAGCTCAGATTATTTACCCAATTTGCTTACAAAAAACAGGATGTCAATATCGATTTTTATCGATTGCTTGGAAACGGAGTAAGTTAGTGATTATCGGAAACAAGCTCGATCTGCGCGTGAACTAGGAGCATCTACATCTAAAGTTTCAAGTCTCTAGCTGATCGATTTTTATCGATTGCTTGGAAACGGAGTTAGTTATCGATTATCGGAAACAAACTCGATCTGCGCGGGAACTAGGAGCATCTACATCTAAAAGTTCAAGTCTCTAGCTCTTATAAGTTCTGAGATCCTTGAGCTCATACATGCGGACGGACGGACGGACGGACAGACAGACGGACATGGCTAGATCGACTCGGCTATTGATGCTGATCAAGAATATATATACTCTATGGGGTCGGAGATGCTTCCTTCTGCCTGTTACATACATTTGGATTTTGCACAAATACAATATACCCTTATGGCCATTTTTAATGGGTTCAGGGTATAAAAAGATGCAATTACCATGCTATTAGAATGCGAAGCAAACGCGTATGAATGTGTGTGTGTGTACATGTATACAGAAATTCTTAAAGCTGCTGCCCCATTCAATTGCGCAGTTGCATATAACTTTGGTTTTTCTTAACCGATCTTTATGAAATTTTCTACAGTATATCTTATTATACCATAGAATATTTTGTATTCTGAAAAGATCAATTGCATTTAAATTGTGCTTTAAATTGGTTGGCAATTAAAGTTGGGTTATTAACTTGACATAGCTCTATGGTGGTAGCGGGGAGGCGGCGATAGGTATGAAATGAAAGATACTTGAAATATCTATAATATTCTAGAAGCAAAATATCATGTTTGGTGGGTCTAGCTCAGATTATTTACCCAATTTGCTTACAAAAAACAGGATGTCAATATCGATTTTTATCGATTGCTTGGAAACGGAGTAAGTTAGTGATTATCGGAAACAAACTCGATCTGCGCGTGAACTAGGAGCATCTGCATCTAAAATTTTAAGTCTCTAGCTCTTATAGGTTCTGAGATCCTTGCGTTCATACATACGGACGGACGGACGGACGGACGGACAGACAGACAGACATGGCTAGATCGACTCGGCTATTGATGCTGATCAAAAATATATATACTTTATGGGGTCGGAGATGCTTCCTTCTGCCTGTTACATATATTTGGATTTTGCACAAATACAATAACCCTTATACCCATTCTTAATAGGTTCAGGGTATAAAAAGGTCCCTTGGCATGGCTCGAATTTGCAACTGACCGCATTACTTACTGTCGACTCTACTCAACTGCCACACCAGCAAAAAAAAAAATAAAAATACTTTCCCTAATAGGGCTTGAACTCGCGACAGACCGAACCACTTACTAGAGGCACATCTACTCAGCAGCCACACCAACAATTAAGTACTTATGATAAAAAAGGAACTAAAATAACATTACAAAAACAAAAGGTGCAAAAACCATGCTATTAGAATGCGAAGCAGACGCGCATGAATGTGTGTGTGTACATGTATACAGAAATTCTTAAAGCTGCTGCTAGAAGCAACATATCATGTTTGGTGGCTCTAATTCTTATTATTTACCCAATTTGCTAAAAAAACAGGATGTTGATATCGATTTTTATCGATTGCTTGGAAACGGAGTAAGTTATCGATTATCGGAAACAAACTCGATCTGCGCGGGAACTAGGAGCATCTACATCTAAAATTTCAAGTCTCTAGCTCTTATAGGTTCTGAGATCCTTGAGCTCATACATACGGACGGACGGACGGACGGACGGACAGACAGACGGACATGGCTAGATCGACTCGGCTATTGATACTGATCAAAAATATATATACTTTATGGGGTCGGAGATGCTTCCTTCTGCCTGTTACATACATTTGGACAATAACCTTTATACCCATTTTTAATGGGTTCAGGGTATAAAAAGGTCCCTTGGCATGGCTCGAATTTGCAACTGACCGCATTACTTACTGTCGACTCTACTCAACAGCCATACCAGCAAAAAAAAAAATAATAATACTTTCCCCAGAAGGGCTCGATCTCGCGACAGACCGAACGACTTGCTATGCCTCTACTCAGCAGCCACACCAACAATTAAGTACTTATGATAAAATAAGGAACTAAAATAACATTACAAAAAAAAGATGCAATTACCATGCTATTAGAATGCGAAGCAGATGCGCATGAATGTGTGTGTGTACATGTATACAGAAATTCTTAAAGCTGCTGCCTATTCTGCTATTCTGAAAAAGTCAATTGCATTTAAATTGGTTGGCAATAAAAGTTGGGTTATACACTTGATTTATAGCTCTGCGGTGGTAGCGGGGAGGTGGCGATAGGTATGAAATGAAAGATACTTGAAATATCTATAATATTCTAGAAACAACATATCATGTTTGATGGCTATAATTCTTATTATTTACCCAATTGGCTAAAAATAAACAGGATGTTGATATCGATTTTTATCGATTGCTTGGAAACGGAGTTAGTTATCGATTATCGGAAACAAACTCGATCTGCGCGGGAACTAGGAGCAACTACATCTAAAATTTCAAGTCTCTAGCCCTAATAGGTTCTGAGATCCTTGAGCTCATACATACGGACGGACGGACAGACAGACGGACATGGCTAGATCGACTCGGCTATTGATGCTGATAAAGAATATATATACTTTATGAGTTCCTTCTGCCTGTTACATACATTTGGATTTTGCACATATACAATATACCCTTATACCCATTTTTAATGGGTTCAGGGTATAAAAAAGATGCAATTACCATGCTATTAGAATGCGAAGCAGACGCGCATGAATGTGTGTGTGTACATGTATACAGAAATACTTAAAGCTGCTGCCCCATTCAATTGCGCAGTTGTATATAACCTTGGTTTTTCTTAACCGATCTCTATGAAATTTTCTACAGTATATCCTTTTGTACCATAGAATTTTTGTTGTATTCTGAAAAAGTCAATTGCATTTAAATTGTGGTTTAACTTGGTTGGCAATTAAAGTTGGGTTATTAACTTGACTTATAGCTCTATGGTGGTAGCGGGGAGGTGGCGATAGGTATGAAATGAAAGATACTTGAAATATCTATAATATTCTAGAAGCATAATATCTTGTTTAGTGGGTCTAGCTTAGATTATTTACCCAATTTGCTAACAAAAAACAGGATGTCAATATCGATTTTTATCGATTGCTTGGAAACGGAGTAAGTTAGTGATTATCGGAAACAAACTCGATCTGCGCGTGAACTAGGAGCATCTACATCTAAAATTTCAAGTCTCTAGCTCTTATAGGTTCTGAGATCCTTGAGCTCATACATACGGACGGACGGACGGACGGACAGACATGGCTAGATCGACTCGGCTATTGATGCTGATCAAAAATATATATACTTTATGGGGTCGGAGATGCTTCCTTCTGCCTGTTACATATATTTGGATTTTGCACAAATACAATAACCCTTATACCCATTTTTAATGGGTTCAGGGTATAAAAAGATGCAATTACCATGCTATTAGAATGCGAAGCAGAAGCAATTTCAAGTCTCTAGCCCTCATAGGTTCTGAGATCCATGAGCTCATACATACGGACGGACGGACGGAGAGACAGACGGACATGGCTAGATCGACTCGGCTATTGATGCTGATCAAGAATATATGCTTCCTTCTGCCTGTTACATACATTAGGGTTTTGCACAAATACAATATACCCTTATATCCATTTTTAATGGGTTCAGGGTATAACAAGTAAGAGGTTCTAGTCGGAAACTCCCGACTAGGGTAGACCCTGAACCCTCTTCTTCCAACATCAAATGCATATATATATTCTATTTTAGAAGCTATATGTCAAGTTTGGTGACTCTAGCTCTTATTATTTACCAAAATTGGCCAAAAAACAGGATATCGATTCTTATCGATTGCTTGGAAACGGAGTAAGTTATCGATTATCGGAAACAAACTCGATCTGCGCGGGAACTAGGAGCATCTAAATCTATAATTTTAAGTCTCTAGCTCTTATAGGTTCTGAGATCCTTGCGTTCATACATACGGACGGACGGACGGACAGACAGACGGACATGGCTAGATTGACTCGGCTATTGATGCTGATCAAGAATATATATACTTTATGGGGTCGGAGATGCTTCCTTCTGCCTGTTACATACATTTGGATTTCGCACAAATACAATATACCCTTATACCCATTTTTAATGGGTTCACGGTATAAAAAGATGCGATTACCATGCTATTAGAATGCGAAGCAGACGCGCATGAATGTGTGTGTGTACATGTATACAGAAATTCTTAAAGGTGCTGCCCCATTCACTTGCGCAGTTGCATATAGCTTTGGTTTTTCTTAACCGATCCCTATGAAATTTTCTACAATATATCCTATTGTACCATAGAATTTTTGTTGTATTCTGAAAAAGTCAATTGCATTTAAATTGTGGTTTAAATTGGTTGGCAATAAAAGTTGGGTAATAAACTTAATTTATAGTTCTGGGGTGGTAGCGGGAAGGTGGCGATAGGTATGAAATAAAAGATACTTGAAATATCTATAATATTCTAGAAGCAACATATCATGTTTGGTGGCTCTAGATCTTATTATTTACCCAATTTGCTAAAAAAAACAGGATGTTGTAATCGATTTTTATCGATTGCTTGGAAACGGAGTAAGTTATCGATTATCGGAAACAAACGCGATCTCCGCGGGAACTAGGAGCATCTACATCTAAAATTTGAAATATTTTCAATATTCTAGAAGCAACATATCATGTTTGGTGGCTATAATTCTTATTATTTACCCAATTTGCTAAAAAAAAACAAAATGCTGATATCGATTTTTATCGATCGCTTGGAAACGGAGTAAGTTATCGATTATCGGAAACAAACTCGATCTGCGCGGAAACTAGGAGCATCTACATCTAAAGTTTCAAGTCTCTAGCTCTTATGGTTTTTAGATCCTTGACCTCATACATACGGACTGACGGACGGACGGACAGACAGACGGACATGGCTAGATCGACTCGGCTATTGATGCTGATCAAGAATAAATATACTTTATGGGGTCGGAGATGCTTCCTTCTGCCTGTTACATACATTTGGATTTCGCACAAATACAATATACCCTTATACCCATTTTTAATGGGTTCAGGGTATAAAAAGATGCAATTACCATGCTGTTAGAATGCGAAGCAGACGCGCATGAATGTGTGTTTGTACATGTATACAGAAATTCTTAAAGCTGCTGCCCCATTCAATTGCGCAGTTGCATATAACTTTGGTTTTTCTTAACCGATCTCTATGAAATTTTCTACAGTATATCCTTTTGTACCATAGACTTTTTTTTGTACTCTGAAAAAGTCAATTGCATTTAAATTGTGGTTTAAATTGGTTGGCAATAAAAGTTGGGTTATAAACTTAATTTATAGCTCTGTGGTGGTAGCGGGAAGGTGGCGATAGGTATGAAATAAAAGATACTTGAAATATCCATAATATTCTAGAAGCAACATATCATGTTTGGTGGCCCTAGCTCTTATTATTTACCCAATTTGCTAAAAAAAACAGGATGTTGAAATCGATTTTTATCGATTGCTTGGAAACGGAGTAAGTTTTGGATTATCGGAAACAAACTCGATCTCCGCGGGAACTAGGAGCATCTACATCCAAAATTTGAAATATTTTCAATATTCTAGAAGCAACATATCATGATTGGTGTCTATAATTCTTATTATTTACCCAATTTTCTAAAAAAAACAGGATGTTGATATCGATTTTTATCGATTGCTTGGAAACGGAGTAAGTTATCGATTATCGGAAACAAACTCGATCTGCGCGGGAACTAGGAGCATCTACATCTAAAAGTTCAAGTCTCTAGCTCTTATAAGTTCTGAGATCCTTGAGCTCATACATACGGACGGACGGACGGACGGACAGACAGACGGACATGGCTAGATCGACTCGGCTATTGATGCTGATCAAGAATATATATACTCTATGGGGTCGGAGATGCTTCCTTCTACCTGTTACATACATTTGGATTTTGCACAAATACAATATACCCTTATGGCCATTTTTAATGGGTTCAGGGTATAAAAAGATGCAATTACCATGCTGTTAGAATGCGAAGCAGACGCGCATGAATGTGTGTTTGTACATGTATACAGAAATTCTTAAAGCTGCTGCCCCATTCAATTGCGCAGTTGCATATAACTTTGGTTTTTCTTAACCGATCTCTATGAAATTTTCTACAGTATATCCTTTTGTACCATAGACTTTTTTTTGTACTCTGAAAAAGTCAATTGCATTTAAATTGGTTGGCAATAAAAGTTGGGTTATAAACTTAATTTATAGCTCTGTGGTGGTAGCGGGAAGGTGGCGATAGGTATGAAATAAAAGATACTTGAAATATCCATAATATTCTAGAAGCAACATATCATGTTTGGTGGCCCTAGCTCTTATTATTTACCCAATTTGCTAAAAAAAACAGGATGTTGAAATCGATTTTTATCGATTGCTTGGAAACGGAGTAAGTTTTGGATTATCGGAAACAAACTCGATCTCCGCGGGAACTAGGAGCATCTACATCCAAAATTTGAAATATTTTCAATATTCTAGAAGCAACATATCATGATTGGTGTCTATAATTCTTATTATTTACCCAATTTTCTAAAAAAAACAGGATGTTGATATCGATTTTTATCGATTGCTTGGAAACGGAGTAAGTTATCGATTATCGGAAACAAACTCGATCTGCGCGGGAACTAGGAGCATCTACATCTAAAAGTTCAAGTCTCTAGCTCTTATAAGTTCTGAGATCCTTGAGCTCATACATACGGACGGACGGACGGACGGACAGACAGACGGACATGGCTAGATCGACTCGGCTATTGATGCTGATCAAGAATATATATACTCTATGGGGTCGGAGATGCTTCCTTCTACCTGTTACATACATTTGGATTTTGCACAAATACAATATACCCTTATGGCCATTTTTAATGGGTTCAGGGTATAAAAAGATGCAATTACCATGCTGTTAGAATGCGAAGCAGACGCGCATGAATGTGTGTTTGTACATGTATACAGAAATTCTTAAAGCTGCTGCCCCATTCAATTGCGCAGTTGCATATAACTTTGGTTTTTCTTAACCGATCTCTATGAAATTTTCTACAGTATATCCTTTTGTACCATAGACTTTTTTTTGTACTCTGAAAAAGTCAATTGCATTTAAATTGTGGTTTAAATTGGTTGGCAATAAAAGTTGGGTTATAAACTTAATTTATAGCTCTGTGGTGGTAGCGGGAAGGTGGCGATAGGTATGAAATAAAAGATACTTGAAATATCCATAATATTCTAGAAGCAACATATCATGTTTGGTGGCCCTAGCTCTTATTATTTACCCAATTTGCTAAAAAAAAACAGGATGTTGAAATCGATTTTTATCGATTGCTTGGAAACGGAGTAAGTTTTGGATTATCGGAAACAAACTCGATCTCCGCGGGAACTAGGAGCATCTACATCTAAAATTTGAAATATTTTCAATATTCTAGAAGCAACATATCATAATTGGTGTCTATAATTCTTATTATTTACCCAATTTTCTAAAAAAAACAGGATGTTGATATCGATTTTTATCGATTGCTTGGAAACGGAGTAAGTTATCGATTATCGGAAACAAACTCGATCTGCGCGGGAACTAGGAGCATCTACATCTAAAAGTTCAAGTCTCTAGCTCTTATAAGTTCTGAGATCCTTGAGCTCATACATACGGACGGACGGACGGACGGACAGACAGACGGACATGGCTAGATCGACTCGGCTATTGATGCTGATCAAGAATATATATACTCTATGGGGTCGGAGATGCTTCCTTCTGCCTGTTACATACATTTGGATTTTGCACAAATACAATATACCCTTATGGCCATTTTTAATGGGTTCAGGGTATAAAAAGATGCAATTACCATGCTATTAGAATGCGAAGCAGACGCGCATGAATGTGTGTGTACATGTATAAAGAAATTCTTAAAGCTGCTGCTTATAAGTTATAATATAACTTTGGTTTTTCTTAACGGATCTTTATGAAATTTTCTACAGTATATCTTATTGTACCATAGAATATTTGTGTATTCTGAAAAAAAAAACAATTGCATTTAAATTGTGGTTTAAAATGGTGGGCAATAAAAGTTGGGTTATAAACTTGATTTATAGCTCTGCGGTGGTAGCGGGGAGGTGGCGATACGTATGATATAAAAGATACTTTAAATATCTATAATATTCTAGAAGCAACATATTATGTTTGGTGGCTCTAGATCTTATTATTTACCCAATTTGCTAAAAAAAAAACAGGATGTTGTTATCGATTTTTATCGATTGCTTGGAAACGGAGTAAGTTATCGATTATCGGAAACAAACTCGATCTCCGCGGGAACTAGGAGCATCTACATCTAAAGTTTCAAGTCTCTAGCTCTTATGGTTTTTAGATCCTTGAGCTCATACATACGGACTGACGGACGGACGGACAGACAGACGGACATGGCTAGATCGACTCGGCTATTGATGCTGATCAAGAATAAATATACTTTATGGGGTCGGAGATGCTTCCTTCTGCCTGTTACATACATTTGGATTTCGCACAAATACAATATACCCTTATACCCATTTTTAATGGGTTCAGGGTATAAAAAGATGCAATTACCATGCTGTTAGAATGCGAAGCAGACGCGCATGAATGTGTGTTTGTACATGTATACAGAAATTCTTAAAGCTGCTGCCCCATTCAATTGCGCAGTTGCATATAACTTTGGTTTTTCTTAACCGATCTCTATGAAATTTTCTACAGTATATCCTTTTGTACCATAGACTTTTTTTTGTACTCTGAAAAAGTCAATTGCATTTAAATTGTGGTTTAAATTGGTTGGCAATAAAAGTTGGGTTATAAACTTAATTTATAGCTCTGTGGTGGTAGCGGGAAGGTGGCGATAGGTATGAAATAAAAGATACTTGAAATATCCATAATATTCTAGAAGCAACATATCATGTTTGGTGGCCCTAGCTCTTATTATTTACCCAATTTGCTAAAAAAAACAGGATGTTGAAATCGATTTTTATCGATTGCTTGGAAACGGAGTAAGTTTTGGATTATCGGAAACAAACTCGATCTCCGCGGGAACTAGGAGCATCTACATCCAAAATTTGAAATATTTTCAATATTCTAGAAGCAACATATCATGATTGGTGTCTATAATTCTTATTATTTACCCAATTTTCTAAAAAAAACAGGATGTTGATATCGATTTTTATCGATTGCTTGGAAACGGAGTAAGTTATCGATTATCGGAAACAAACTCGATCTGCGCGGGAACTAGGAGCATCTACATCTAAAAGTTCAAGTCTCTAGCTCTTATAAGTTCTGAGATCCTTGAGCTCATACATACGGACGGACGGACGGACGGACAGACAGACGGACATGGCTAGATCGACTCGGCTATTGATGCTGATCAAGAATATATATACTCTATGGGGTCGGAGATGCTTCCTTCTACCTGTTACATACATTTGGATTTTGCACAAATACAATATACCCTTATGGCCATTTTTAATGGGTTCAGGGTATAAAAAGATGCAATTACCATGCTGTTAGAATGCGAAGCAGACGCGCATGAATGTGTGTTTGTACATGTATACAGAAATTCTTAAAGCTGCTGCCCCATTCAATTGCGCAGTTGCATATAACTTTGGTTTTTCTTAACCGATCTCTATGAAATTTTCTACAGTATATCCTTTTGTACCATAGACTTTTTTTTGTACTCTGAAAAAGTCAATTGCATTTAAATTGTGGTTTAAATTGGTTGGCAATAAAAGTTGGGTTATAAACTTAATTTATAGCTCTGTGGTGGTAGCGGGAAGGTGGCGATAGGTATGAAATAAAAGATACTTGAAATATCCATAATATTCTAGAAGCAACATATCATGTTTGGTGGCCCTAGCTCTTATTATTTACCCAATTTGCTAAAAAAAAACAGGATGTTGAAATCGATTTTTATCGATTGCTTGGAAACGGAGTAAGTTTTGGATTATCGGAAACAAACTCGATCTCCGCGGGAACTAGGAGCATCTACATCTAAAATTTGAAATATTTTCAATATTCTAGAAGCAACATATCATAATTGGTGTCTATAATTCTTATTATTTACCCAATTTTCTAAAAAAAACAGGATGTTGATATCGATTTTTATCGATTGCTTGGAAACGGAGTAAGTTATCGATTATCGGAAACAAACTCGATCTGCGCGGGAACTAGGAGCATCTACATCTAAAAGTTCAAGTCTCTAGCTCTTATAAGTTCTGAGATCCTTGAGCTCATACATACGGACGGACGGACGGACGGACAGACAGACGGACATGGCTAGATCGACTCGGCTATTGATGCTGATCAAGAATATATATACTCTATGGGGTCGGAGATGCTTCCTTCTGCCTGTTACATACATTTGGATTTTGCACAAATACAATATACCCTTATGGCCATTTTTAATGGGTTCAGGGTATAAAAAGATGCAATTACCATGCTATTAGAATGCGAAGCAGACGCGCATGAATGTGTGTGTACATGTATAAAGAAATTCTTAAAGGTGCTGCTTATAAGTTATAATATAACTTTGGTTTTTCTTAACCGATCTTTATGAAATTTTCTACAGTATATCTTATTGTACCATAGAATATTTGTGTATTCTGAAAAAAAAACAATTGCATTTAAATTGTGGTTTAAAATGGTGGGCAATAAAAGTTGGGTTATAAACTTGATTTATAGCTCTGCGGTGGTAGCGGGGAGGTGGCGATACGTATGAAATAAAAGATACTTTAAATATCTATAATATTCTAGAAGCAACATATTATGTTTGGTGGCTCTAGATCTTATTATTTACCAAATTTGCTAAAAAAAAAACAGGATGTTGTTATCGACTTTTATCGATTGCTTGGAAACGGAGTAAGTTATCGATTATCGGAAACAAACTCGATCTCCGCGGGAACTAGGAGCATCTACATCTAAAGTTTCAAGTCTCTAGCTCTTATGGTTTTTAGATCCTTGAGCTCATACATACGGACTGACGGACGGACGGACAGACAGACGGACATGGCTAGATCGACTCGGCTATTGATGCTGATCAAGAATATATATACTTTACGGGGTCGGAGATGCTTCCTTCTGCCTGTTACATACATTTGGATTTCGCACAAATACAATATACCCTTATACCCATTTTTAATGGGTTCAGGGTATAAAAAGATGCAATTACCATGCTATTAGAATGCGAAGCAGACGCGCATGAATGTGTGTTTGTACATGTATACAGAAATTCTTAAAGCTGCTGCCCCATTCAATTGCGCAGTTGCATATAACTTTGGTTTTTCTTAACCGATCTCTATGAAATTTTCTACAGTATATCCTTTTGTACCATAGACTTTTTTTTGTACTCTGAAAAAGTCAATTGCATTTAAATTGGGGTTTAAATTGGTTGGCAATAAAAGTTGGGGTATAAACTTAATTTATAGCTCTGTGGTGGTAGCGGGAAGGTGGCGATAGGTATGAAATAAAAGATACTTGAAATATCCATAATATTCTAGAAGCAAAATATCATGTTTGGTGGCCCTAGCTCTTATTATTTACCCAGTTTGCTAAAAAAAACAGGATGTTGAAATCGATTTTTATCGATTGCTTGGAAACGGAGTAAGTTTTGGATTATCGGAAACAAACTCGATCTCCGCGGGAACTAGGAGCATCTACATCTAAAATTTGAAATATTTTCAATATTCTAGAAGCAACATATCATGTTTGGTGTCTATAATTCTTATTATTTACCCAATTTGCTAAAAAAAACAGGATGTTGATATCGATTTTTATCGATTGCTTGGAAACGGAGTAAGTTATCGATTATCGGAAACAAACTCGATCTGCGCGGGAACTAGGAGCATCTACATCTAAAAGTTCAAGTCTCTAGCTCTTATAAGTTCTGAGATCCTTGCGTTCATACATACGGACGGACGGACGGACAGACAGACGGACATGGCTAGATCGACTCGGCTATTGATGCTGATCAAGAATATATATACTCTATGGGGTCGGAGATGCTTCCTTCTGCCTGTTACATACATTTGGATTTTGCACAAATACAATATACCCTTATGGCCATTTTTAATGGGTTCAGGGTATAAAAAGATGCAATTACCATGCTATTAGAATGCGAAGCAGACGCGCATGAATGTGTGTGTGTACATGTATACAGAAATACTTAAAGCTGCTGCCCCATTCAATTGCGCAGTTGCATATAACTTTGCTTTTTCTAAACCGATCTTTATGAAATTTTCTACAGTATATCTTATTGTACCATAGAATATTTGTGTATTCTGAAAAAGTCAATTGCATTTAAATTGTGGTTTAAATTGGTTGGCAATAAAAGTTGAGTTATAAACTTGATTTATAGCTCTGTGGTGGTAGCGGGGAGGTGGCGATAGGTATGAAATGAAAGATACTTGAAATATCTATAATATTCTAAAAGCAACATATCATGGTTGGTGGCTCTAGCTCTTATTATTTACCCAATTTGCTAAAAAAAAAACAGTATGTTGATATCGATTTTTATCGATTGCTTGGAAACGGAGTAAGTTATCGATTATCGGAAACAAACTCGATCTCCGCGGGAACTAGGAGCATCTACATCTAAAATTTGAAATATTTTCAATATTCTAGAAGCAATATATCATGTTTGGTGTCTATAATTCTTATTATTTACCCAATTTGCTAAAAAAAACAGGATGTTGATATCGATTTTTATCGATTGCTTGGAAACGGAGTAAGTTATCGATTATCGGAAACAAACTCGATCTGCGCGGGAACTAGGAGCATCTATAACTAAAATTTCAAGTCTCTAGCTCTTATAGGTTCTGAGATCCTTGAGCTCATACATACGGACGGACGGACAGACAGACGGACATGGCTAGATCGACTCGGCTATTGATGCTGATCAAAAATATATATACTTTATGGGGTCGGAGATGCTTCCTTCTGCCTGTTACAAATATTTGGATTTTGCACAAATACAATAACCCTTATACCCATTCTTAATAGGTTCAGGGTATAAAAAGGTCCCTTGGCATGGCTCGAATTTTCAACTGACCGCATTACTTATTGTCGACTCTACTCAACAGCCACACCAGCAAAAAAAAAAAAAAAAGTAATACTTTCCTCGGTAGGGCTCGAACTCGCGACAGACCGCACCAATTGCTATGCCTCTACTCAGCAGCCACACCAACAATTAAGTACTTATGATAAAAAAGGAACTAAAATAACATTACAAAAAAAAAAGATGCAAAAACCATGCTATTAGAATGCGAAGCAGATGCGCATGAATTTGTGTGTGTACATGTATACAGAAGTTCTTAAAGTTGCTGCCCCATTCAATTGGGCAGTTGCATATAATTTTGGTTTTTCTTAACCGATCTTTATGAAATTTTCTACATATACATATAACCACAAGGTTTCTCTAATTCCTTCTATGTATCTTAACCGATCTTGATGAAATTTTCTACAGTACGGACAGACAGTACGGACGGACAGACGGACATGGCTAGATCGACTCGGCTATTGATGCTGATCAAGAATATATATATTTTATGAAGTCCTTCTGCCTGTTACATACATTAGGATTTTGCACAAATACAATATACCCTTATGCCCATTTTTAATGGGTTCAGGGTATAAAAAGATGCAATTACCATGCTATTAGAATGCGAAGCAGACGCGCATGTGTGTGTGTACATGTATACAGAAGTTCTTAAAGCTGCTGCCCCATTCAATTGCGCAGTTGCATATAACTTTGGTTTTTCTTTATGAAATTTTCTACAGTATATCCTTTTGTACCATAGAATATTTGTGTATTCTGAAAAAGTCAATTGCATTTAAATTGTGCTTTAAATTGGTTGGCAATAAAAGTGGGGTTAAACTTGATTTATAGCTCTGTGGTGGTAGCGGGGAGGTAGCGATAGGTATGAAATAAAAGATACTTGAAATATCTATAATATTCTAGAAGCAACATATCATGTTTGGTGGCTCTAGCTCTTATTATTTACCCAATTTGCTAAAAAAAAACAGGATGTTGATATCGATTTTTATCGATTGCTTGAAAACAGAGTAAGTTATCGATTATCGGAAAAAAACTCGATCTCCGCGGGAACTAGGAGCATCTACATCTAAAATTTCAAGTCTCTAGCTCTTATAAGTTCTGAGATCTTTGAGCTCATACATACGGACGGACGGACAGACAGACGGACATGGCTAGATCGACTCGGGTATTGATGCTGATCAAGAATATATATACTCTATGGGGTCGGAGATGCTTCCTTCTGCCTGTTACATACATTTGGATTTTGCACAAATACAATATACCCTTATACCCATTTTAAATGGTTTCAGGGTATAAAAAGATGCAATTACCATGCTATTAGAATGCGAAGCAGACGCGCATGAATGTGTGTGTGTACATGTACACAGAAATTCTTAAAGCTGCTGCCCCATTCAATTGCGCAGTTGCATATAACTTTGGTTTTTCTTAACCAATCTTTATGAAATTTTCTACAGTATATCCTTTTGTACCATAGAATATTTGTGTATTCTGAAAAAATCAATTGCATTTAAATTGTGGTTTAAATTGGTTGGCAATAAAATTTGGGTTATAAACTTTATTTATAGCTCTGCGGTGGTAGCGGGGAGGAAGCGATAGGTATGAAATAAAAGATACTTGAAATATCTATAATATTTTAGAAGCAACATATCATGTTGGTGGCCCTAGCTCTTATTATTTACCCAATTTGCTAAAAAAAAAAGGATGTTGATATCGATTTTTATCGATTGCTTGGAAACGGAGTAAGTTATCGATTATCGGAAACAAACTCGATCTCCGCGGGAACTAGGAGCATCTACATCTAAAATTTGAAATATTTTCAATATTCTAGAAGCAATATATCATGTTTGGTGTCTATAATTCTTATTATTTACCCAATTTGCTAAAAAAAACAGGATGTTGATTTCGATTTTTATCGATTGCTTGGAAACGGAGTAAGTTATCGATTATCGGAAACAAACTCGATCTCCGCGGGAACTAGGAGCATCTACAACTAAAATTTCAAGTCTCTAGCTCTTATAGGTTCTGAGATCCTTGAGCTCATACATACGGACGGACGGACAGACAGACGGACATGGCTAGATCGACTCGGCTATTGATGCTGATCAAAAATATATATACTTTATGGGGTCAGAGATGCTTCCTTCTGCCTGTTACAAATATTTGGATTTTGCACAAATACAATAACCCTTATACCCATTCTTAATAGGTTCAGGGTATAAAAAGGTCCCTTGGCATGGCTCGAATTTTCAACTGACCGCATTACTTATTGTCGACTCTACTCAACAGCCACACCAGCAAAAAAAAAAAAAAGTAATACCTTCCTCGGTAGGGCTCGAACTCGCGACAGACCGCACCAATTGCTATGCCTCTACTCAGCAGCCACACCAACAATTAAGTACTTATGATAAAAAAGGAACTAAAATAACATTACAAAAAAAAAGATGCAAAAACCATGCTATTAGAATGCGAAGCAGATGCGCATGAATGTGTGTGTGTACATGTATACAGAAGTTCTTAAAGTTGCTGCCCCATTCAATTGGGCAGTTGCATATAATTTTGGTTTTTCTTAACCGATCTTTATGAAATTTTCTACATATACATATAACCACAAGGTTTCTTTAATACCTTCTATGTATCTTAACCGATCTTGATGAAATTTTCAACAGTACGGACAGACAGTACGGACGGACAGACGGACATGGCTAGATCGACTCGGCTATTGATGCTGATCAAGAATATATATATTTTATGAAGTCCTTCTGCCTGTTACATACATTAGGATTTTGCACAAATACAATATACCCTTATGCCCATTTTTAATGGGTTCAGGGTATAAAAAGATGCAATTACCATGCTATTAGAATGCGAAGCAGACGCGCATGAATATGTGTGTGTACATGTATACAGAAGTTCTTAAAGCTGCTGCCCCATTCAATTGCGCAGTTGCATATAACTTTGGTTTTTCTTTATGAAATTTTCTACAGTATATCCTTTTGTACCATAGAATATTTGTGTATTCTGAAAAAGTCAATTGCATTTAAATTGTGGTTTAAATTGGTTGGCAATAAAAGTTGGGTTATAAACTTTATTTATAGCTCTGCGGTGGTAGCGGGGAGGTAGCGATAGCTATGAAATAAAAGATACTTGAAATATCTATAATATTTTAGAAGCAACATATCATGTTGGTGGCTCTAGCTCTTAGTATTTTCCCAATTTGCTAAAAAAAAACAGGATGTTAATATCGATTTTTATCGATTGCTTGGAAACGGAGTAAGTTATCGATTATCGGAAACAAACTCGATCTCCGCGGGAACTAGGAGCATCTACATCTAAAATTTCAAGTCTCTAGCTCTTATAAGTTCTCAGATCCTTGAGCTCATATATACGGACGGACGGACGGACGGACAGACGGACATGGCTAGATCACCTCGGCTATTGATGCTGATCAAGAATATATACCCTCTATGGGGTCGGAGATGCTTCCTTCTGCCTGTTACATACATTTGGTTTTTTGCACAAATACAATATACCCTTATACCCATTTTTAATGGTTTCAGGGTGTTGCGGGACGAATTAATTTATCGATTGTTTAGTATTAAGTATATTCTGAAAGTATGTATATTTGCCCTCCGAATGTACGGGCACACTGTATTTGGCTTGTTGCCGCCATTACTTAAATGTTAAGCTCATTATTGTCGTGAGTTCGAAGGCCGTAGGAGGAAAGACTGCGGTAAGATTCCGAGGGAATATATATCTAAGTTCTAACCTATGTAATCCGTTTAGAATAAAACACTTGCACTAGCACGTTTTGCATTACGCTGTCTCTAGTAACATCGGAGTAGCATGGCCGGGGGCCAGGCGTAAACTTGCAGTGTTCAAATTGCAACTCCACCTTCATTTGGCACGCGACATGATCTTTTATTCGCAGTTCTTATTGTAAGAAACTGCAAGGGCGACTTGCGCTGAAGACAAGACGTGGTGTAACATTGGTGTTACAGTGTGTGTACATAGACACAGCACAGGCAGGGCCTCCACCCAGTTATAGAGTCACCATTAGTACGCAGCCAGCGTAAAATATAGCAGAAACCATCTCCGAGCTGAGTAGGATGACACAACGGTCACCCAGGAAAAGCCCACGCTTAAACGATGGCCAGGAGATAGCTACCACGGCGAGTGGGACGCAGACAAAGCGGACAAGTAGAATGGTGAGCACTGTATCACAAATGCAAGTTCCCGCTGTTAGCGCACCACAAAGCCCCAGCACCGTAGATGCGGGCACAAGTGTACAACCTGCCGGCACTGTGGCCGCGGGAGTGAGTGCACGAGCCAGCACAGTGACAGGAGCGCCAAGCCCAAGCACGCAACTCTCAAGTACGCAAGTCATAGATTTGATAAAGAGAGTCGCTGTGCTAGAGCACGAGTTGCAGAGGTCAAAAACTGGTCAAGCACATGTGAGTAAAGTTACTGATCCCGTTAAGTTGAGTAGTGCTGGCATGAGTGGTACAGCTAACCTGCCGCCATCTTTGATCGGAGCGGAGAGCGGAGAGCCATCGTCGAGTGGAAGTTTGAGTGAAACTGCAACTATGAGTGTAGTCCCAAATTCAAAAGTAAGTTTTAGTGAAACTGCAATTTTGAGTGGAACTACCATTTTGAGCAGATCTCCATCTTTGAGTGAGGCACTGCCTACGTCATTGAGTGGAAATTTGGGAACACAGTTGCAAACGGTAGAACGGGCTACAGTTAGGGATAACTGCTCTACAACGTCAAGCCGCTCGACGCCATATTGCTTTGCAGGCATTGCACAGCCAACGCTCAGCTACACTCCGGCACAGGAGAACCAACAAACGATAATTTTGGAGCCAACGCAGGCAACTAGGAACTTCGCATGGACGACTCCCAGGAACGATGTATGCCTGCCACGCAAATTACCAGATCTACCCGAGTTTGGAGGTCAACCTGAGGACTGACCTATATTCTTCTGCGCGTTTACGGAAATAACTTTGGCGTACAACTGTACAAATCTGGAGAATAACCAGCGATTGTTGAAGGCACTCAAAGGCGAAGCACGTGACACTGTGAAGTCGTTACTCATACATCCCAGGAATGTGAACAACGTAATTGAACAATTACGTTTTAGATACGGCCGCCCAGAACAGCTAATACGCAGCCAGCTAATTAGTATTCGAGAGGTGCAGCCAATTCAGGAGCACAGCATAGCTAAAATCGTGCCATATGCTACACGCGTAAGTAACCTTGCCGCCTTTCTACAATCGGCTAACGGGGAACAGCATTTAGCGAATCCTACACTGATGGAGGATTTGGTCGCTAAATTACCACCAAGCAAGAGGGTGGAATGGGCCAGACATGCAGCTACGATTAGGCCTTTCCCGACGGTCGTACATTTTAGCGCGTGGTTAACGGACTACGCCAATGTGGTATGTACGATTGTGGACGTCGATAGTAAGGAGCAAAGATGTAGAGTGCTGCATGCCAGCATTGACCAGAATAATGAAGGGCGTCACCGAGGTCGCACCAAACAGTGTCCAATCTGTAATGGACAACACGCAGTCAGGGACTGCAACGAGTTTAACTTAGCCTCTCCGCTAAAGAGGTGGACAGTCGTAAAAAGGCACCGGCTTTGTTTTTCGTGTTTACGAGTTGGCCACATGGCAAGAGTCTGCAATAGGGCCAACGAATGCCAAGTTAATGGATGCCGGAAGAGACATCATCGACTCTTACATTATCATGATGCTATGAGTCACAATGCACCGCAACCAGCAGGTGATAGAGTGATGAATACTGGACGGATGCCGCAGCCAGCGGATCCTCACACAAGGGCACCGCAGCCAGCGGATGCTCAATCGACGCAACAAAGGAACTTAAGTTGTGTCGATTCGGATGCAGAACGCCTACTATTCCGCATATTGCCAGTGACATTGCACGGGGCCAATAAGCGGATCGATACGTACGCGCTCCTCGACGAGGGCTCGTCTGTAACGATGATCGACGACGAACTACTGCGCGATCTAGATATCAAAGGGGAACGCAGGCAACTAAATATACAGTGGTTTGGTGGAAGAGCAACCAGAGAGCCGACCACAGTGGTAAGCATGGAAGTTAGTGGAGCGGACAAGCGCAAACGGCATATGTTGCGAAATGTGTACGCCGTGTCCAACCTCAGCTTACCAATGCAAAGCCGGCATCAACGTGACGTCCAAATGTGCGGCAACGGTGCACGTCTTCCAATGAAACCGTATCGCGGGGCGGTACCAAAACTTCTGATTGGACTTGACCATGTGCATCTTGGACTGCCAATGCAAACAAAAAGGTTTGCACCACAGGGACCATATGCCGCAGCCACCGAACTTGGATGGGTGGTTTTTGGGCCGGCAAGAGATCAACCGACGGCAACGTCATCAAAGTCATGCCTCCTAGCAGTGTCGCAGGAGGATGCAATCCAAAAGATGGTAAACGACTATTTTGATATCGAAAACTTCGGGGTGAAGCTTACGCCACCAGTCGCAGCCAGCGACGATGCACGAGCACAGAGGATACTCGAAGACACCACGGTGAAAATAGGAGAACGTTACCAGACGGGTTTATTATGGAACCGTGATAATGTTGAATTGCCACGAAGCTATGATATGGCATACAAAAGATTGGTCAACATTGAGAGAAAGATGAAGCGTAACGATCAGTTTAAACAAGCCTATATGAAAATTATGGACGATTATGTTCACAAAGGATATGCTCGACGATTGAAGCAGCATGAGGTCGCTTTAGCCAACAGCGACAAACTTTGGTATCTTCCGCACTTTGGAGTTGAAAATCCAAATAAGCCCGGTAAGATAAGACTGGTGTTCGACGCGTCAGCAAAGGTTGGTGATATTTCATTGAATTCGGCATTATCCAAGGGGCCGCAGCACTATAAGTCGCTGCTGGCTGTTCTCTTCCATTTTCGGGAAGGTGCCGTTGGCGTTTGTGGAGACATCCGAGAGATGTTCCATCAAGTGTTGATTCGACCGCAGGACAGATGCGCCCAGCGATTCCTGTGGCGAAACGGCGATGATCGCCGGGAGCCTGATGTTTATGAGATGGTAATGACGTTTGGAGCAGCATGTTCGCCAAGCGCCGCACACTATGTGAAGACCTTGAATGCCCTGCAGTTTCAGGATTCAGACCCTCGCGCGGTTAAAGCTATTCTTGAATGCCACTATGTGGACGACTATGTGGATAGTTTTGATAGTGAAGGCGAAGCCATCACCATATCGACAAGAATAAAAGAAATACATGCAAATGCTGGATTCGAATTGTGCCAGTTTACATCCAGTTCGCCAACTGTAGCTGACGCGCTGGGCCAACATGGGACTGCGAGGAGCATCGGATGGGGCGAAGCTGAAGAAAAGATTCTAGGCATGTGTTGGCAACCAGCCACGGACGATTTCAAATTCAACATGAAGCACCACAAAGTACCCCGATGTGTGCTAAATTTGGAGCGAATTCCTACGAAGAGGGAATTCTTGAGCTTGATCATGTCAACATTCGATCCTCTGGGAATTCTTAGCTGCCTCATGATAACTGGAAAGTTACTAATGCGTGAGATTTGGCGACGAAATGTGCAAGCAGCCGTGTTAGGAACGAGGCTGATGGACACTGTCAAAAAGGAGCACAGTATAGCGATCAGCGACGCTATACTATGGACTGACTCCAAAACTGTGCTGCGTTGGATAGGCAGCACCCACCGTCGATATAAGCAGTTCGTCGGAAATCGAGTGGGAGAAATTTTGGAGTCAACAAAGGTTTCCCAATGGAGATGGGTACCTACTGCTGAAAATGCAGCAGACGACGCAACGAGGCCGCATTGCCACGTAGACCTCAGCCAACGGTCTCGATGGTTAGACGGGCCAACATTTTTGCGGCAGCCAGAAAGCAGCTGGCCGCAGTCCGAACCGGGCACGGAACACTCATCCTACGAAGATGAAGAAGAGATGCCGAGTGAATTTGCCTTAGTTGCAGCAAATAGCTTTTTCATTTCATTTCAGAGATTCTCTAGCTACAGTCGGCTGGTGAGGACGACGGCTTGGGTTTTAAGGTTTACGCGCTGGAGCCGTGGACAGAGGACTGAGCTTGAGAGATTCGGCCTCACCGCGACGGAGTGTGAGAACGCTGAGAACTTACTGATACGGCGAGCGCAACGCGAAGCGTTCCCTGACGAGGTTCGAGCCTCATACAATGAAGAATCAGTCGGTCATCGAAGCGACATAAGAGGGCAGGCGCCATACTTGGATGACAATGGAGTCTTGCGTGCGTATGGCAGGATCGATGCCGCACTGTGTATACCGCATAGTGCGAGAAGGCCAATAATATTGTCACACCGGCACGCACTGACGGAACTGATTGTGTATCACTACCATGTGAAAATGAAGCATCAAAACGTGGATGCAACGATAGGTGACATCAGGACCAGATTTTGGATAACAAAGCTGCGTCGACTGTTGCGTACAGTAATATCTGGATGTAGTGTGTTTAAACTACATAGAGCGCAGCCAGCGCCACTTATAATGGGTCCTTTGCCAGAGGACAGACTGGAGGCCAATAGATGGCCATTGAAGTTTACGGGTCTGGACTATTTTGGACCACTCCTTGTGACGATCGGACGTCGAAAGGAAAAGAGATGGGTCGCCTTGTTTACGTGTCTGACGACAAGGGCCATACATTTGGAGCTGGCACATGACCTGTCAACTGATTCCTGTATAATCGTAATCAGGAACTTTCTTTGCCGTCGCGGACCTGTACTGAGGTTGCGCAGTGACAACGGAAAGAACTTTGTTGGGGCCAACAGAGAAGCCAAAAGGCTAATAGATGTATTCGAGCCGGAGAAGATTCAGGGTGAGTTATCTTCTAGAGGCATTGAATGGATCTTCAACTGCCCAGCGAACCCAGCTGAAGGGGGAGCCTGGGAAAGGATGGTGCAGTGTGTCAAGAGAGTGCTACGCCACACAGTAAAGGAAGTGGCACCAAAGCAACACGTACTGGAGAGTTTCCTGATTGAGGCCGAGAACGTTGTGAATTCTCGCCCGCTTACCCACTTGTCGGTGTCTGTGGACCAAGAAGCCCCCCTAACACCGAACGATCTACTCAAAGGAGTGGCCAATCTCCCTGACACGCCCGCTATTCACGAGCAGCCGAACGAGAGATGCGTCACGAGGAAGCAGTGGCGCATGGCGCGGCTGTTACGAGACCGTTTTTGGAAGCGGTGGGTCTTAGAGTACCTGCCTACACTTGTGCGACGCGTGAAATGGTGTGCGCGCGTTGAGCCGATACGCCATGGTGATATGGTGTTTATATGCGATCCGGCCGTGCCACGCAGAGAGTGGCGAAGGGGCATAGTGGAGGAGCTCTACCCTGGCCCAGATGGAGTGCCTCGACGCGCCAGCATCCGCGTGGCGGACAACAACCGAGTGCGACTGATGACTCGTCCCGTGGCTAAACTAGCCATACTGGATGTGAGTGAAGCAGGGCCTTCACGGGGGCGGGGATGTTGCGGGACGAATTAATTTATCGATTGTTTAGTATTAAGTATATTCTGAAAGTATGTATATTTGCCCTCCGAATGTACGGGCACACTGTATTTGGCTTGTTGCCGCCATTACTTAAATGTTAAGCTCATTATTGTCGTGAGTTCGAAGGCCGTAGGAGGAAAGACTGCGGTAAGATTCCGAGGGAATATATATCTAAGTTCTAACCTATGTAATCCGTTTAGAATAAAACACTTGCACTAGCACGTTTTGCATTACGCTGTCTCTAGTAACATCGGAGTAACATGGCCGGGGGCCAGGCGTAAACTTGCAGTGTTCAAATTGCAACTCCACCTTCATTTGGCACGCGACAGGAACGATCGGTCGAATGTTCAGTTGATGTATGGTAAATATCTTTGTTTTTCGCGATATCTTGACCATACTCGACATTTATTTGTTTTGTTATGCTATATGTGCAAAATCCTATCAGGATCGGACTTCTATATCATATAGCTGCTATAAAGTCGATCGGTCCAAAATCAAGTTGCTATAAAAAACATATATGTTTATCAAGATAGCTTGACCAAACTCGGCATTTATTAGTTTTACTTAACTCCTCATATATATGCAAAATTCTATTAAGATCGGACCACCATATCATATAGCTGCCATAGGAAAGATCGGTAGAAAATTAAGCAGTTGTATATAATGCATATTTGTTTATTAAGATAACCTGACCAAACTCGGCAATTATTAGTTGTACTATGCTCCTCAGGTATGTGCAAAATGATATCAGGATCGGACTTATAAAATATATATCTGCTATTAAAGCGATCCGTCGAAAATTAAGTTCTTTGAAAAATATTTTTGTTTATCAACTTATCTTGACCAAACTCGGCATTTATAAGTTTTACTTTTCTCCTTAAATATGTGCAAAATTCTATCAGGATCGGACTTCCATATCATATAACTGCCATAAAATAGATCGATTGAAAATTAAGTTGAGAAAAAAACATTTTTGTTTATCAAGATATTTTGACCAAACTCGGCATTTATAGGCTTTACTTTACTCCTCATATATATGCAAAAGTCTATTAAGATCGGACCACCATATCATATAGCTGCCATAGGAAAGATCGGTAGAAAATTAAGTTGTTATATGAAAAACATTTGATTTATCAAGACGTCTTGACTTGGCATTTATTAGTTTTACTTAAGTCCTCATATATATGCAAAATTCAATTAAGATCGGGCCACTATATCATATACCTGCCATAGGAACAATCAGTCGAAAATTAAGTTATTATATGAAAAAACATTTAATTTTAAGTATATCTTGATCAAACTCGGCCTTTATTAGTTTAACTATACTCATATATATGCAATATCCGATTAATATCGGTCCACTATATCATATAACTGCCATAGGACCGATCGGTCGAAAATTAAGCAGTTGTATGAAAAACACTTTACTTTATCAAGATATCTTGAGCACACTTGGCATTTATTAGATTTACTATGCTCCTAAAATATGTGCACAATCCTATCAGGATCGAACTTCTATATCATATAGCTGCCATAAAATCGATCGGTAAAAAATGAAGTTGTTATAAAAAACATTTTTGCTTACCAAGATTTCTTGACAAAACTCGGCATTTATTTACATATATGTTTTACTATGCTCTTCATAAATATACAACATCCTATTAAGGAACTATCGGTCGAAATTTAAGCTGTTGAATAAAAAAATATATTTGTTTATCAATGCAAAATCCCATTAAGATCGGAATTCTATTTCATAAAGATGCCATACGAAGGAACAATCAATAAAAAACAATATTGTTTATCAAGATATCTTGACCAAAAGGATCGGACTTGAAGCGCTTGAAAATTGAGTTGTTATAAAAAAAATTTTTGTTTATCAAGATAACTTGACCAAAGTCGGCAATTATTAGTTGTACTATGCTCCTCATGTATCTGATCGGATTTATATTCTTTATAGCTGCTACTAAATCGATCGGTCGAAAATTAAGTTCTTTGAAAAATATTTTTGTTTTTTAACATATCTTGACCAAACTCGACATTTATTAGTTTTACTTTGCTCCTCATATATGTGCAAATACTATCAGGATCGGACTTCCATATCATATAGCTGTCATAAAATAGATCGTTTGAAAATTAAGTTGAAAAAATAACATTTTTGTTTATCAAGATATCTTGATCAAACTCGGCATTAATTAGTTTTACTATGCTCATTATATAAATGCAAAAATCTGTCAAGATCGGAACAGTATATCGTATAGCAGCCATAACACCAATCGTGTGAATTTTAAGAAGTTGTATATAAAGCATTTTTGTTTATCAAGTTCTCTTGACCAAACTCGGCATTTATTAGTTTTACCATGTTCCTCATTTATATTCAAAATCCTATTCAGATCGGAGCACGGTATCATAAAGCTTCCACAGAAACGGTCCGTCGAAAGATATTATGTTCTTGGGATATTTTTTTGTTAGCCACGATATCTTGACCATTCTTGGCATTTAATAGTTTTATTATGCTATTCATATAAATGCAAAGTCCTATTAAGATTGAAGCACTATATCATATAGCTGCCATAGGAACGATCGTTCGCAAATTTATCAGTTGTATATAATGCATATTTGTTTATCAGGATCTTTTGAGCAAACTCGGCATTTATTAGTTTTACGATGCTCTTCATATAAATGCAAAATCCTATTTTGATCGAAGAACTTATCATTAAGCTTCCATAAGATCGATCGGTCGAAAGTTAAAATTTGGTGAGGTAGATTTTATTGTTTTTTTCACGTTATCTTGACCATTCTCGTCATTTATTAGTTTTGCTACGCTCCTCATATATGTGCAAAATCCTATCAGGATCGGACTTCTATATCATATAGCTGCTATAAAGTCGATCGGTCCAAAATCAAGTTGCTATAAAAAACATATTTGTTTATCAAGATAGCTTGACCAAACTCGGCATTTATTAGTTTTACCTTACTCCTCATATATATGCAAAATTCTATTAAGATCGGACCACCCTATCATATAGCTGCCATAGGAAAGATCGGTTAAAAATTAAGTTGTTATATAAAAAACAATTTATTTTAAGGATATCTTGATCAAACTCGGCCTTTATTAGTGTTACTATACTCATATATATGCAATATCTGATTAATATCGATCCACTATATCATATAACTGCCATAGGAACGACTGGTCGAAATTTAAGTTGCTGTATGAAAACACATTTGGTTTATCAAGATATCTTGACCAAGCTCGGCATTTATTAATTTTACTATGCTTCTCATACAAATGCAAAATCCTATCATGATCGATGTACGTTATCATAAAGCTTCCACAGGAACGATCGGTCGAATGTTCAGTTGACGTATGGTAAATTTAGTTTTACTATGCTATTAAATCGATCGGTCGAAAATTAAGTTGTTTGAAAAATATTTTTGTTTATCTACATACCTTGACCAAACTCGGCATTTATTAGTTTTACTTTGCTCCTCATATATGTGAAAAATACTATCAGGACTTCCATATAATATAAGTGCCATAAAATAGATCGGTTAAAAATTAAGTTGAAAAAAAAACAGTTTTGTTTATCAAGATATCTTGACCAAACTCGGCATTTATTAGTTTTACTATGCTCTTTATATAAATGCAAAATCCTGTTAAGATCGGAACAGTATATCATATAGCTGCCATAGCACCAATCGTTTGAATTTTAAGCAGTTGTATATAAAACATTTTTGTTTTTCAAGTTCTCTTGACCAAACTCGGCATTTATTAGTTTTACCATGTTCTTCATTTATATTCAAAATCCCATTCAGATCGGAGCACGGTATCATAAAGCTTCCACAGAAACGATCGGTCGAAAGATATTATGTTGTTGGGATATTTTTATGTTAGTCACGATATCTTGACCATTCTCGGCATTTATTAGTTTTATTATGCTATTCATATAAATGCAAAATCCTATTTACATCGGTCGAAGGTTAAATTGTTGCATGGTAATTATTTTTGTTTTTCACTATATCTTGACCATATTCGTCAATCTCACTATGCTCCTCATATATGTATATACAGAGTCCTATTCAGATCGGAGCACGGTTTCAGAAAGCTTCCACAGGAACGATCGGTCAAATGATAATATGTTGTTGGGATATTTTTTTGTTATGATATCTTGACCATTATTAGTTTTATTATGCTATTCATATAAATGCAAAATCCTATAAAGATTGAAGCTCTATATCATATAGCTGCCATAGGAACGATCGTTCGAAAATTAAGCAGTTGTATATAATGCATATTTGTTTATCAAGATCTTTTGAGCAAACTCGGCATTTATTAGTTTTACGATGCTCCTCATATAAATACAAAATCCTATTTTGATCGAAGCACTTATCATAAAGCTTCGATAAGATCGATCGGTCGAAAGGTAAAATTTGGTATGGTAAATTTTATTGTTTTTTCACGATATCTTGACCATACTCGACATTTATTAGTTTGGTTATGCTCCTCACACATGTGCAAAATCCTATAGCTGCTATAAAGTCGATCGGTCCAAAATCAAGTTGCTATAAAAAAAAATTTTTAATTATCAAGATAGCTTGACCAAGCTCGGCATTTAAAGGCTATACTTTACTTCTCATATATATGCAAAATTCAATTAAGATCGGGCCACTATATAATATACCTGCCATAGGAACGATCAGTCGAAAATTAAGTTATTATATGAAAAAACCTTTTATTTTAAGGATATCTTGATCAAACTTGGCCTTTATTAGATTTACTATACTCACATATATGCAATATCTGATTAATATCGGTCCACTATATCATATAACTGCCATAGGAACGATGGATCGAAATTTAAGTTGCTGTATGAAAAAACATTTGGTTTATCAAGATATCTTCACCAAACTCGGCATTTACTAATTTCCCTATGCTCTTCATATAAATGCAAAATTCTATTAAGATTGGAGCACTGTATCCTAAATGAACGATCCGTCGAAAGTTATATTGTTGTATGGAAAATTTTTTCTCTTTTACGATACCTTGACCATACTCGACATTTTTTAGTATTGAAATGTACACAATTAAATAAAATACTAATTTTAGGTGTTCTCCATATTTATTTATTTACTTTTTTGAGCACGTTAACTCTCTTAAGTTCAGAAAAGAGTGAGGCTAATCGATAAAAGCATTTCTGTATCAGAACTGAAAATAACAAAAGCCTACTTGGTCATTGTACCTTTTGAATGAATGAGAGTTTGTGTATATTTCAACACTCATTATTCCAACACACCTCCTCAAAAGATACATTTACCTTTTTTATTATAATTGTAAATGTTACAATACAGCTTCTTCTAAAAGCAAGTTGTGCCTTCTGAGAACAATATTAATGATCAAAAATTTGTCAAGGAATAGTTCTTTTCAAAAACTAATTCTAGGATTAAGGGGAACTCAGGAAAACCTTAATCGGATCATGGCTTAATAAAAATTATACAACAATTTTTATTGAAAAAAATTTAGTTTGTTTACTATACTCCTCATATATACAAAATCCTATAAAGATCGGAGTACTTTATCCTAACCCTTCCACAGGAACGATCGGTCGAAAGTTAAGTTCTTGTATGGTACATTTTTTTGTTTTTCAAGATATTTTGACCATACTCGGCATTTATTAGCTTAACTATGCTCGATCGGTCTTAAATTAATTTGTGTGATAAACATTTTTGTTTATCAAGATATCTTGACCAAACTCAGCATTTATTAGTTTTTCTATGCTCTTCATATAAATGCAAAATCCTATTAATATCGGAGCACTATATCAAATAGCTGCCATAGGACCGATGGGTTGAAAATTAAGCAGTTGTATGAAAAACACCTTTCTTTATCAAGATATCTTGAGCAAACTTGGCATTTATTAGTTTTAATATGCTCCTCAAATTTGTGCACAATCCTATCAGGATCCAACTTCTATATCATTAGCTGCCATAAAATCGATCGGTCGGATGAAAGTAAAGTTGTAGTATGATAAACATTATTCTTTATCAAGATGTCTTGAGAACTTGGCATCTATTAGTTTTACTATGCTTTAAATATATCTGCGAAAGTCTATCAGGATCGCAATTCCATATCATATAGATGTCATATTCGATCGGTCTTAAATTAAGTTGTTATAAAAAAAAAAACATTTTTGTTAATCAAGATTTTTTGACCAAACTCGGCTTTTGAAAATTAAGCTGTTGTATAAAAAGCATTTTTGTTTATCAAGATATCTTGACAAAACTCGGCAGTTAGAAGTTTAATAATGCTCTTCATATAAATACAAAATCCTACTTAGATCGGGCGAAGGTTAAAGTGTTCAATGGTAAATTTGATTGTTTTTCACTATATCTGGACCATACTCGTCATTTATTAGTTTCACTATGCTCCTCATTTATATACAAAATCCTATTAAGATCAGAGCACGGTATCATAGAGCTTCCACAGGAACGATCGGTCGAAAGATAATATGTTGTTGGGATATTTTTTTGTTTCTCATGATATCTTGGCCATTCTCGGCATTTCTTAGTTTTATTATGCTATTCTTATAAATGCAATATCCTATTAAGATTGAAGAGCTATATCATATAGCTGCCATAGGAACGATCGTTCGAAAATTAAGCAGTTGTCTATAATGCTTATTTGTTTATCAAGATCTTTTGACTAAACTCGTCATTTATAAGTTTTACTATGCTCCTCATATATGTGCACAATCCTATCAGGATCGGAATTTAATATCATATAGCTGCCATAAAATCGATCGGTCGAAAATTAAGTTATAAAAAACATTTTTGATTGTCCAAATATCTTGACCAAACCCGGCATTTATTTCCCTATGCTCCTCACATAAATGCAAAATTCTATTAAGATCGGAGCACTGTATCCTAAATGAGCGATCGGTCGAAAGTTAAATTGTTGTATGGAAAATTTTTTGTTTTTTACGATAACTTGACCATACTCGACACTTACAAGTATTGAAATGTACACAATTAAATAAAATACTAATTTTGGTGATCGCCATATTTATTTATTTACTTTTCTGAGCACGTTAACTCTCTTAAGTTCAGAAAAGAGTGAGGCTAATCGATAAAAGCATCTCAGTATCAGAACTGAAAATAACTAAAGCCTACTTGGTCATTGTACCTTTTGAATGAATGAGAGTTTGTGTATATTTCAACACTCATTATTCCAACACGCCTCCTCAAAAGAAACATTTACCTTTTTATACCCTTGCAGAGGGTTTTATAATTTTGTCGTGAAATGTGTAACGCATAGAAAAAGATATCTCCGACCCCATAAAGTATATATATTCTTAATCAGCATCAACAGCCGAGTCGATATAGCCATGTCCGTCTGTCCGTCTGTCTGTTTCTATGCGAAGTAGTCCCTCAGTCTTAAAGCTATCTGAATTAAACTTTGCAGAGCTCCCTCTTTCTGTTGCACGCAGCACATCTGTGAAAACCAGCTGGATCGGACCACTATATCATATAACTGCCATAGGAACGATCGGTCGAAAATTAAGTTTTTGTATGAAAAAACATTTTGTTTATCAAGATATCTTGACCAAACTCGGCATTTATTAGTTTTATTTTATTCCTCATATATATGCTAAACATAATTAAGATCGGACCACTATATCATATAGCTGCCATAGGAACGATCGATCGAAAATTATGTTTTTGTATGAAAAAACATTTTGTTTATCAAGATATCTTGACCAAACTCGGCATTTATTAGTTTTACTTTACTCCTCATATATATGGAAATCCTATTAAGATCGGACCACTATATCATATTGCTGCTATAGGAACGATCGGTCGAAAATTAAGTTTTTGTATGAAATATCATTTTGTTTTTCAAGATATCTTGACCAAACTCGGGACTTATTTGTTTTACTCTACTCCTCATATGTATGCAAAATCCTATTAAGATCGGACCACTATATCATATAGCTGCCATAGGATCGATCGGTCGAAAATTAAGTTTTTGTATGAAAAAACATTTTGTTTTTCAAGATATCTTGACCAAACTCGGCATTGGTTAGTTTTTCTTTACTCTTCATAAATGTGCAAAATCCTATTAATATCGGACCGCTATATCATATAGCTGCCATATGAATGATCGGTCGAAAATTAAGTTTTTGGATGAAAAAACATTTTGTTTTTCAAGATATCTTGACCAAACTCGGCATTTATTAGTTTTACTAGGCTCCTCATATATATGCAAAATCCTATTAAGATCGGACCAGTCTATCATATAGCTGCCATAGGGTATTAGATCTTTGGCGTGCCGAAGATAGCCCTTCTTTCTCGTTATAATTGTAAATGTTACAAAACAGCTTCTTCTAAAAGCAAGCTGTGCCTTCTGGGAACAATATTAATGATCCACATTTGTCCAGGAATAGTTAATTTCAAAAACTAGTTCTAGGATTATGGGAAACCCAGGAAAACCTTAATCATGGCTTAATAAAAATTATACAACAATTTTTATTGATCAATATTTAGTTTGCTTACTATGCTTCTCATATATACAAAATCCTATAAAGATCGGAGTACTGTATCATAAGCCTTCCACAGGAACAATAGGTCGACAGTTAAGTTGTTGTATTGAAAATTTTTTGTTTTTCATGATACCTTGACCATTCTCGACATTTATTAGTATTCACATGTACACAATTAAATAAAATACTGGTTTTATGAGATCTCCATATATATTTATTTATTTAATTTTCTGGGCACGTTAACTCTCTTAAGTTCAGAAAAGAGTGAGGCTTATCGATAAAAACATCTCTGTATCAGAACTGAAAATACGAAAGCCTACTTGGTCATTGTACCTTATGAATGAATGAGAGTTTGTGTACAATTCAACACTCATTATTCCAACACGCCTCCTCAAATGATACATTTACCTTTTTTATTATAATTGTAAATGTTACAATACAGCTTCTTCTAAAAGCAAGTTGTGCCTTCTGAGAACAATATTAATGATCCACATTTGTCCAGGAATAGTTCTTTTCAAAAACTAATTCTAGGATTAAGGGGAACTCAGGAAAACCTTAATCAGATCATGGCTTAATAAAAATTATACAATAACTTTTATTGAACTAAATTTAGTTTGTTTACTATACTCCTCATATATAAAATCCTATAAAGATCGGAGTACTTTATCATAACCTTTCCACGAGAACGATCGGTCGAAAGTTAAGTTTTTTGTATGGTAAATGTTTTTGTTTTTCACGATATTTTGACCATACTCGGCATTTATTAGTTTAACTATGCTCGATCGGTCAAAAATTAATTTGTGTGAAAAACATTTTTGTTTATCAAGATATCTTGATAGTTTTACTATGCTCTTCATATAAATGCAAAATCCTATTAAGATCGGAGCACTATATCAAATAGCTGCCATAGGACCGATCGGTAGAAAATTAAGCAGTTGTATGAAAAACACCTTTCTTTATCAAGATATATTGAACAAACTTGGCATTTATTAGTTGTAATATGCGCTTCAAATATGTGCACAATCCTATCAGGATCGGACTTCTATATCATATAGCTGCCATAAAATCGATCGGTCGAAAATTAAGTTATAAAAAAACATTTTTGATTGCCAAAATATCTTGACCAAACCCGACAGTTATTAATTTCCCTATGCTCCTCATATAAATGCAAAATTCTATTAAGATCGGAGCACTGTATTCTAAATGAGCGATCGGTCGAAAGTTAATTTGTTGTATGGAAAGTTTTTCGTTTTTTACGATACCTTGACTATACTCGACTTTTATTAGTATTGATATTTACACAATTAAATAAAATACTAATTTTAGGTGATCTCCATATTTATTTATTTACTTTTCTGAGCACGTTAACTCTCTTTAGTTCAGAAAAGAGTGAGGCTAATCGATAAAAGCATCTCAGTATCAGAACTGAAAATAACTAAAGCCTACTTGGTCATTGTACCTTTTGAATGAATGAGAGTTTGTGTATATTTCAACACTCATTATTCCAACACGCCTCCTCAAAAGATACATTTACATTTTTTATTATAATTGTAAATGTTACAATACAGCTTCTTCTAAAAGCAAGTTGTGCCTTCTGAGAACAATATTAATGATCCACATTTGTCCAGGAATAGTTCTTTTCAAAAACTAATTCTAGGATTAAGGGGAACTCAGGAAAACCTTAATCAGATCATGGCTTAATAAAAATTATACAATAACTTTTATTGAACTAAATTTAGTTTGTTTACTATACTCCTCATATATATAAAATCCTATAAAGATCGGAGTACTTTATCATAACCTTTCCACGAGAACGATCGGTCGAAAGTTAAGTTTTTTGTATGGTAAATGTTTTTGTTTTTCACGATATTTTGACCATACTCGGCATTTATTAGTTTAACTATGCTCGATCGGTCAAAAATTAATTTGTGTGAAAAACATTTTTGTTTATCAAGATATCTTGATAGTTTTACTATGCTCTTCATATAAATGCAAAATCCTATTAAGATCGGAGCACTATATCAAATAGCTGCCATAGGACCGATCGGTAGAAAATTAAGCAGTTGTATGAAAAACACCTTTCTTTATCAAGATATATTGAACAAACTTGGCATTTATTAGTTGTAATATGCGCTTCAAATATGTGCACAATCCTATCAGGATCGGACTTCTATATCATATAGCTGCCATAAAATCGATCGGTCGAAAATTAAGTTATAAAAAAACATTTTTGATTGCCAAAATATCTTGACCAAACCCGGCAGTTATTAATTTCCCTATGCTCCTCATATAAATGCAAAATTCTATTAAGATCGGAGCACTGTATTCTAAATGAGCGATCGGTCGAAAGTTAATTTGTTGTATGGAAAGTTTTTCGTTTTTTACGATACCTTGACTATACTCGACTTTTATTAGTATTGATATTTACACAATTAAATAAAATACTAATTTTAGGTGATCTCCATATTTATTTATTTACTTTTCTGAGCACGTTAACTCTCTTTAGTTCAGAAAAGAGTGAGGCTAATCGATAAAAGCATCTCAGTATCAGAACTGAAAATAACTAAAGCCTACTTGGTCATTGTACCTTTTGAATGAATGAGAGTTTGTGTATATTTCAACACTCATTATTCCAACACGCCTCCTCAAAAGATACATTTACATTTTTTATTATAATTGTAAATGTTACAATACAGCTTCTTCTAAAAGCAAGTTGTGCCTTCTGGGAGCAATATTAATGATCCACATTTGTCCAGAACTAGTTATTTTCAAAAACTAGTTATAGGATTGGGGGAAACCCAGGAAAACCTTAATCGGATCATGGCTTAATAAAAATTATACAACAATTTTTATTGAACAAAATTTAGTTTGCTTACTATGCTCCTAATATATACAAAATCATATAAAGATCGGAGTACTGTATCATAACCCTTCCACAGAAACGATCGGTCGAAAGTTAAGTTGTTGTATGGTAATCTTTTTTGTTTTTCACGATATCTTGATCATACTCGGCATTTATAACTTTTATTATGCTCTTCATTTAAATGCTAAATCCTATTAAGATCGGAGCACTATATCAAATAGCTGCCATAGGACCGATCGGTCGAAAATTAACCAGTTATATGAAAAACACCTTTATGAAGAAGTCTTGAGCAAACTTTGCATTTATTAGTTTTACTTTGCTCCTCATATATGTGCAAAATCCAATCAGAATCGGACGTCTATATCATATAGCTGCCACAAAGGCGATCGGTCCAAAATTAAGTTGTTATAAAAGAACATATGTGTTTATTGACCAAACTCGGCATTTATTAGTTTTACTATGCTCTTCATATAAATGCAAAGTCCTTTTAAGATCAGACTTCTATATCATAAAGCTACAATAGGAACGATCAATTAAAAAAAAAACATTTTTGCCTCTCAAGATATCCTGACGAAAGCTCGGCAGTTAGTAATTTAATTATTCTATTCATATATTCTATTCATATATTCTATTTAGATCGGAGTAGTATATCATAAAGCTTCCGTAAGATCGATCGGTCGAAAGTTAAATTGTGTTATGATAAATTTTATTGTTTTTCACGATATCTTGAAAATACTTGGCATTTATTAGTTTTACTACCTCATATATGTGTTAAATCCTATCACGATCGGACTTCTATATCATATAGCTGCCATAAAATAGATCGGTTAAAAATTAAGTTGAAAAAAAAAAACATTTTTGTTTATCAAGATATCATGACCAAACTCGGCATTAATATACTCTTCATATAAATGCAAAATCCTGTTAAGATCGGAGAAATATATCATATAGCTGCCATAGCACCAATTGTTTGAATTTTAAGCAGTTGTTATAAAAGAACATATGTGTTTATCAAGATTTCTTGACCAAACTCGGCATTTATTAGTTTTACTATACTCTTCATATAAATGCAAAATCCTGTTAAGATCGCAGAAGTATATCATATAGCTGCCATACCACCAATCGTTTGAATTTTAAACAGTTGTATAAAAAGCATTTTTGTTTATCAAGATCTCTTGACCAAACTCGGCATTTATTAGATTTACTATGTTCCTCACTTACATTCAAAATCCTATTCAGATCGAAACACGGTATCATATAGCTTCCACAGGAACGATCGGTCAAAAGATAATATGTTGTTGGGATATTTTTTTGTTTGTCACGATATCTTGACCATTCTCGGCATTTATTAGTTTTATTATGCTATTCATATAAATGCAATTTCCTATTTAGATCGGTCGAAGGTTAAATTGTTGCATGCTGAATTTTATTGTTTTTCACTATATCTTAACCATATTCGTAATTTATTTGTCTTACTATGTTCCTCATATATATACAAAATCCTATTCAGATCGGAGCATGGTATCATATAGCTTCCACAGGAACGATCGGTCGAAAGATAATATGATGTTGGGATATTTTTTTGTTTGTCACGATATCTTGACCATTGTCGGCATTTATTTATTTTATTATGCTACTCATATAAATGCAAAATCTTATTAAGATTGAAGCACTTTATCATATAGCTGCCATAGGAACGATCGTTCGAAAATTAAGCAATTGTATATAACGCATATTTGTTTATCAAGATCTTTTGAGCAAACTCGGCATTTATTAGTTTTACTATGCTCCACATATATGTGCAAAATCTTATCAGGATCGGACTTATATATATTATATAGCTGCCATAAAATCGATCGGTCGAAAATTAAGTTATAAAAACACATTTTTGATTGCCTAGATATCTTGACCAAACTTGGTATTTATTAATTTCCCTATGCTTCTTATATAAATGCAAAATTCTATTAAGATCGGAGCACTGTATCCTTAATGAACAATCGGTCGAAAGTTAATTTGTTGTATGGAAAGTTTTTTGTTTTTTACGATACCTTGACTATACTCGACTTTTATTAGTATTGATATTTACACAATTAAATAAAATACTAATTTTTGGTGATCTCCATATTTATTTATTTACTTTTCTGAGCAAGTTAACTCTCTTAAGTTCAGAAAAGAGTGAGGCTAATCGATAAAAGCATCTCAGTATCAGAACTGAAAATAACTAAAGCCTACTTGGTCATTGTACCTTTTAAATGAATGAGAGTTTGTGTATATTTCAACACTCATTACTCCAACACGCCTCCTCAAAAGATACATTTTCATTTTTTATTATAATTGTAAATGTTACAATACAGCTTCTTCTAAAAGCAAGTTGTGCCTTCTGAGCAATATTAATGATCCACATTTGTCCAGAACTAGTTATTTTCAAAAACTAGTTCTAGGATTGGGGGAAACCCAGGAAAACCTTAATCGGATCATGGCTTAATAAAAATTATACAACAATTTTTATTGAACAAAATTTAGTTTGCTTACTATGCTCCTAATATATACAAAATCCTATAAAGATCGGAGTACTGTATCATAACCCTTCCACAGAAACGATCGGTCGAAAGTTAAGTTGTTGTATGGTAATCTTTTTTGTTTTTCACGATATCTTGATCATACTCGGCATTTATTAGTTTTATTATGCTCTTCATATAAATGCTAAATCCTATTAAGATCGGAGCACTATATCAAATAGCTGCCATAGGACCGATCTGTCGAAAATTAACCAGTTGTATGAAAAACACCTTTATGAAGAAGTCTTGAGCAAACTTTGCATTTATTAGTTTTACTTTGCTCCTCATATATGTGCAAAATCCAATCAGAATCGGACTTCTATATCATATAGCTGCCATAAAGGCGATCGGTCCAAAATTAAGTTGTTATAAAAGAACATATGTGTTTATTGACCAAACTCGGCATTTATTAGTTTTACTATGCTCTTCATATAAATGCAAAATCCTTTTAAGATCGGACTTCTATATCATAAAGCTACAATAGGAACGATCAATTAAAAAAAATATATTTTTGCCTCTCAAGATATCCTGACGAAAGCTCGGCAGTTAGTAATTTAATTATTCTATTCATATAAATGCAAAATCCTATTTAGATCGGAGTAGTATATCATAAAGCTTCCGTAAGATCGATCGGTCGAAAGTTAAATTGTGTTATGATAAATTTTATTGTTTTTCACGATATCTTGAAAATACTTGGCATTTATTAGTTTTACTACCTCATATATGTGTTAAATCCTATCACGATCGGACTTCTATATCATATAGCTGCCATAAAATAGATCGGTTGAAAATTAAGTTGAAAATAAAAAACATTTTTGTTTATCAAGATATCTTGACCAAACTCGGCATTACTATACTCTTCATATAAATGCAAAATCCTGTTAAGATCGGAGAAATATATCATATAGCTGCCATAGCACCAATTGTTTGAATTTTAAGCAGTTGTATACAAACCATATTTGTTTATCAAGATCTCTTCACCAAACTCGGCATTTATTAGTTTTACTATGTTCCTCAATTACATTCAAAATGTTATTCAGATCGGAGCACGGTATCATATAGCTTCCATAGGAACGATCGGTCGAAAGATAATATGTGGTTGGGATATTTTTTTGTTTGTCACGATATCTTGACCATTCTCGGCATTTATTAGTTTTATTATGCGGTTCATATAAATGCAAAATCCTATTTAGATCGGTCGAAGGTTATATTGTTGCATGCTGAATTTTATTGTTTTTCACTATATCTTAACCATATTCGTCATTTATTAGTCTTACTATGTTCCTCATATATATACAAAATCCTATTCAGATCGGAGCACGGTATCATATAGCTTCCACAGGAACGATCGGTCGAAAGATAATATGTTGTTGGGATATTTTTTTGTTTCTCACGATATCTTGACCATTCTCGGCATTTATTAGTTTTATTATTGTATTCATATAAATGCAAAATGATATTAAGATTGAAGCACTTTATCATATAGCTGCCATAGGAACGATCGATCGAAAATTAAGCAGTTTTATATAATGCATATTTGTTTATCAAGATCTTTTGAGCAAACTCGGCATTTATTAGTTTTACTCTGCTCTTCATATATGTGCAAAATCCTATCAGGATCAGACTTATATATATCATATAGCTGCCATAAAATCGATCGGTCGAATATTAAGTTATCAAAACACATTTTTGATTGCCTAGATATCTTGACCAAACTCGGTATTTATTAATTTCCCTATGCTTCTTATATAAATGCAAAATTCTATTAAGATCGGAGCACTGCATCCTTAATGAACAATCGGTCGAAAGTTAATTTGTTGTATGGAAAGTCTTTTGTTTTTTACGATACCTTGACTATACTCGACATTTATTAGTATTGATATTTACACAATTAAATAAAATACTAATTTTAGGTGATCTCCATATTTATTTATTTACTTTTCTGACCACGTTAACTCCCTTAAGTTCAGAAAAGAGTGAGGCTAATCGATAAAAGCATCTCAGTATCAGAACTGAAAATAACTAAAGCCTACTTGGTCATTGTACCTTTTGTATGAATGAGAGTTTGTGTATATTTCAACACTCATTATTCCAACACGCCTCCTCAAAAGAAACATTTAGCTTTTTATACCCTTGCAGATGGTATTATAATTTTGTCGTGAAATGTGTAACGCATAAAAGGAGACATCTCCGACCCCATAAAGTATGTATATTCTTAATCAGCATCAACAGCATGTATGAAAAAACATTTTGTTTATCAAGATATCTTGACCAACATCGGCATTTATTAGTTTTACTATACTCTTCATATAAATGCAAAATCCTGTTAAGATCGGAGAAATATATCATATAGCTGCCATAGCACCAATTGTTTGAATTTTAAGCAGTTGTATAAAAACCATATTTGTTTATCAAGATCTCTTAACCAAACTCGGCATTTATTAGTTTTACTATGTTCCTCAATTACATTCAAAATGTTATTCAGATCGGAGCACGGTATCATATAGCTTCCACAGGAACGATCGGTCGAAAGATAATATGTTGTTGGGATATATTTTTGTTTGTCACGATATCTTGACCATTCTCGGCATTTATTAGTTTTATTATGCTATTCATATAAATGCAAAATCCTATTTAGATCGGTCGAAGGTTAAATTGTTGCCTGCTGAATTTTATTGTTTTTCACTATATCTTGACCATATTCGTCATTTATTAGTCTTAATATGTTCTTCATATTTATACAAAATCCTATTAGGATCGGAGCACGGTATCATAAAGCTTCCACAGGAACGATCTGTCGAAAGATAATAATGTTAATGGGATATTTTTTTGTTTGTCACGATATCTTGACCATTCTCGGCATTTATTAGTTTTATTATGTTATTCATATAAATGCAATATCCTATTAAGATTGAAGCACTATATCATATAGCTGCCATAGGAACGATCGTTCGAAAATTAAGCAGTTGTATATAATGCATATTTGTTTATCAAGATCTTTTGAGCAAACTCGGCATTTATTAGATTTACTATGCTCCGCATATATGTGCAAAATCCTATCAGGGTCGGAGTTCTATATCATATAGCTGCCATAAAGTCGATCGATCCAAAATAAAGTTGTTATAAAAGAACATATGTGTTTATCAAGATTTCTTGACCAAACTCGGTATTTATTAGTTTCACTATGCTCCTCATATATGTGTTAAATCCCATCAGGATCGGACTTCTATATCATATAGCTGCCATAAAATAGATCGGTTGAAAATTAAGTTGAAAAAAAAAACATTTTTGTTTATCAAGATATCTTGACCAAACTCGGCATTTATTAGTTTTACTTTACTCTTCATATAAATGCAAAATCCTGTTAAGATCGCAGAAGTATATCATTTAGCTGCCATAGCACCAATCGTTTGAATTTTAAACAGTTGTATAAAAAGCATTTTTGTTTATCAGATCTCTTGACTAAACTCGGCATTTATTAGTTTTACTATGTTCCTCATTTACATTCAAAATCCTATTCAGATCGGAACACGGTATCATATAGCTTCCACAGGAACGATCGGTCAAAAGATAATATGTTGTAGGGATATTTTTTTGTTTGTCACGATATCTTGACCATTCTCGGCATTTATTAATTTTATTATGCTATTCATATAAATGCAAAATCCTATTAAGATTGAAGCACTTTATCATATAGCTGCCATAGGAACGATCGTTCGAAAATTAAGCAGTTGTATATAATGCATATTTGTTTATCAAGATCTTTTGAGCAAACTCGGCATTTATTAGTTTTACTGTGCTCCTCATATATGTGCAAAATCCTATCAGGATCGGACTTATATATATTATATAGCTGCCATAAATTCGATCGGTCGAATATTAAGTTATCAAAACACATTTTTGATTGCCTAGATATATTGACCAAACTCGGTATTTATTAATTTCCCTATGCTTCTTATATAAATGCAAAATTCTATTAAGATCGGAGCACTGTATCCTTAATGAACAATCGGTCGAAAGTTAATTTGTTGTATGGAAAGTTTTTTGCTTTTTACGATACCTTGACTATACTCGACATTTATTAGTATTGATATGTACACAATTAAATAAAATACTAATTTTAGGTGATCTCCATATATATTTATTTACTTTTCTGAGCACGTTAACTCTCTTAAGTTTAGAAAAGAGTGCGGTAATCGATAAGAGCATTTCAGTATCAGAACTGAAAATAACAAAAGCCTACTTGGTCATTGTACCTTTTGTATGAATGAGAGTTTGTGTATATTTCAACACTCATTATTCCAACACGCCTCCTTAAAAGATACATTTACCTTTTTTATTATAATTGTAAATGTTACAATACAGCTTCTTCTAAGAGCAAATTGTGCCTTCTGGGAGCAATATTAATGATCCACATTTGTCCAGAACTAGTTAGTTTCAAAAACTAGTTCTAGGATTAGGGGAAACCCAGGAAAACCTTAATCGGATCATGGTTAAATAAAAATTATACAACAATTTTTATTGAACAAAATTTACAAAATCCTATAAAGATCGGAGTACTGTATCATAACCCTTCCACAGAAACGATCGGTCGAAAGTTAAGTTGTTGTATGGTAATCTTTTTTGTTTTTCACGATATCTTGATCATACTCGGCATTTATTAGTTTTACTATGCTCTTCATATAAATGCTAAATCCTTTTAAGATCGGAGCACTATATAAAATAGCTGCCATAGGACCGATCGGTCGAAAATTAACCAGTTGTATGAAAAACACCTTTATCAAGATATCTTGAGCAATCTTGGCATTTATTAGTTTTACTTTGCTCCTCATATATGTGCAAAATCCAATCAGAATCGGACGTCTATATCATATAGCTGCCATAAAGTCGATCGGTCCAAAATTAAGTTGTTATAAATGAACATATGTGTTTATCAAGATTTCTTGACCAAACTCGGCATTAATTAGTTTTACTATGCTCCTCATATAAATGCAAAATACTATTAAGATCGGACTTCTATATCATAAAGCTACAATAGGAACGATCAATTAACAAAAAAAACATTTTTACCTCTCAAGATATCCTGACGAACGCTCGACAAATATTAGTTTAATTATTCTATTCATATAAATGCAAAATCCTATTTAGATCGGAGCAGTATATCATAAAGCTTCCGTAAGATCGATCGGTCGAAAGTTAAATTGTGTTATGGTAAATTTTATTGTTTTTCACGATATCTTGACAATACTTGGCATTTATTAGTTTTACTACTTCATATATGTGTTAAATCCTATCAGGATCGGACTTCTATATCATATAGCTGCCATAAAATATATCGGTTGAAAATTAAGTTAAAAAAAAACATTTTTGTTTATCAAGATATCGTGACCAACCTCGGCATTTATTAGTTTTACTATACTCTTCATATGAATGCAAAATGCTGTTAAGATCGGAGAAATATATCATATAGCTGCCATAGCACCAATTGTTTGAATTTTAAGCAGTTGTATAAAAACCATATTAGGTTTACTATGTTCCTTAATTACATTCAAAAGCCTATTCAGATCGGAGCACGGTATCATATAGCTTCCATAGGAACGATCGGTCGAAAGATAATATGTTGTTGGGATATTTTTTTGTTTGTCACGATATCTTGACCATTCTCGGCATTTATTAGTTTTATTATGCTATTCATATAAATGCAAAATCCTATTTAGATCGGACGAAGGTTAAATTGTTGCATGCTGAATTTTGTTGTTTTTCACTATATCTTGATCATTTTCGTCATTTATTAGTCTTACTATGTTCCTCATATATATACAAAATCCTATTAAGATCGGAGCACGGTATCATAAAGCTTCCACAGGAACGATCTGTCGAAAGATAATAATGTTAATGGGATATTTCTTTGTTTGTCACGATATCTTGACCATTCTCGGCATTTATTAGTTTTATTATGCTATTCATATAAATGCAAAATCCTATTAAGGTTGAAGCACTATATCATATAGCTGCCATAGGAACGATCTTTCGAAAATGAAGCAGTTGCATATAATGCATATTTGTTTATCAAGATCTTTTGAGCAAACTGGGCATTTATTAGATTTACTATGCTCCGCATATATGTGCAAAATCCTATCAGGATCGGACTTCTATATCATATAGCTGCCATAAAGTCGATCGGTCCAAAATAAAGTTGTTATAAAAGAACATATGTGTTTATCAAGATTTCTTGACCAAACTCGGTATTTATTAGTTTCACTATGCTCCTCATATATGTGTTAAACCCTATCAGGATCGGACTTATATATTATGAAGCTGCCATAAAATAGATCGGTTGAAAATTAAGTTGAAAAAAAAAACATTTTTGTTTATCAAGATATCTTGACCAAACTCGGCATTTATTAGTTTTACTTTACTCTTCATATAAATGCAAAATCCTGTTAAGATCGCAGAAGTATATCATTTAGCTGCCATAGCACCAATCGTTTGAATTTTAAACAGTTGTATAAAAAGCATTTTTGTATATCAGATCTCTTGACTAAACTCGGCATTTATTAGTTTTACTATGTTACTCATTTACATCCAAAATCCTATTCAGATCGGAACACGGTATCATATAGCTTCCACAGGAACGATCGGTCAAAAGATAATATGTTGATGGGATATTTTTTTGTTTGTCACGATATCCTGACCATTCTCGGCATTTATTAGTTTTATTATGCTATTCATATAAATGCAAAATCCTATTTAGATCGGTCGAAGGTTAAATTGTTGCATGCTGAATTTTATTGTTTTTCACTATATCTTGACCATATTCGTCATTTATTAGTCTAACTATGTTCCTCATATATATACAAAATCCTATTAAGATCGGAGCACGGTATCATAAGCTTCCACAGGAACGATCGATCGAAAGATAATAATGTTGTTGGGATATTTTTTTGTTTGTCACGATATCTTGACCATTCTCGGCATTTATTAGTTTTATTATGCTATTCATATAAATGCAAAATCCTATTTAGATCGGACGAAGGTTAAATTGTTGCATGCTGAATTTTGTTGTTTTTCACTATATCTTGATCATTTTCGTCATTTATTAGTCTTACTATGTTCCTCATATATATACAAAATCCTATTAAGATCGGAGCACGGTATCATAAAGCTTCCACAGGAACGATCTGTCGAAAGATAATAATGTTAATGGGATATTTCTTTGTTTGTCACGATATCTTGACCATTCTCGGCATTTATTAGTTTTATTATGCTATTCATATAAATGCAAAATCCTATTAAGGTTGAAGCACTATATCATATAGCTGCCATAGGAACGATCTTTCGAAAATGAAGCAGTTGCATATAATGCATATTTGTTTATCAAGATCTTTTGAGCAAACTCGGCATTTATTAGATTTACTATGCTCCGCATATGTGCAAAATCCTATCAGGATCGGACTTCTATATCATATAGCTGCCATAAAGTCGATCGGTCCAAAATAAAGTTGTTATAAAAGAATATATGTGTTTATCAAGATTTCTTGACCAAACTCGGTATTTATTAGTTTCACTATGCTCCTCATATATGTGTTAAACCCTATCAGGATCGGACTTATATATTATGAAGCTGCCATAAAATAGATCGGTTGAAAATTAAGTTGAAAAAAAAAACATTTTTGTTTATCAAGATATCTTGACCAAACTCGGCATTTATTAGTTTTACTTTACTCTTCATATAAATGCAAAATCCTGTTAAGATCGCAGAAGTATATCATTTAGCTGCCATAGCACCAATCGTTTGAATTTTAAACAGTTGTATAAAAAGCATTTTTGTATATCAGATCTCTTGACTAAACTCGGCATTTATTAGTTTTACTATGTTACTCATTTACATCCAAAATCCTATTCAGATCGGAACACGGTATCATATAGCTTCCACAGGAACGATCGGTCAAAAGATAATATGTTGATGGGATATTTTTTTGTTTGTCACGATATCCTGACCATTCTCGGCATTTATTAATTTTATTATGCTTTTCATATTAATGCAAAATCCTATTAAGATTGAAGCACCTTATCATATAGCTGCCATAGGAACGATCGTTCGAAAATTATGCAGTTGTATATAATGCATATTTGTTTATCAAGATCTTTTGAGCAAACTCGGCATTTATTAGTTTTACTATGCTCCTCATATATGTGCAAAATCCTATCAGGATCGGACTTATATATATTATATAGCTGCCATAAATTCGATCGGTCGAATATTAAGTTATCAAAACACATTTTTGATTGCCTAGATATATTGACCAAACTCGGTATTTATTAATTTCCCTATGCTTCTTATATAAATGCAAAATTCTATTAAGATCGGAGCACTGTATTCTTAATGAACAAACGGTCGAAAGTTAATTTGTTGTATGGAAAGTTTTTTGTTTTTTACGATACCTTGACTATACTCGACATTTATTAGTATTGATATGTACACAGTTAAATAAAATACTAATTTTAGGTGATCTCCATATATATTTATTTACTTTTCTGAGCACGTTAACTCTCTTAAGTTTAGAAAAGAGTGCGGTAATCGATAAGAGCATTTTAGTATCAGAACTGAAAATAACAAAAGCCTACTTGGTCATTGTACCTTTTGTATGAATGAGAGTTTGTGTATATTTCAACACTCAGTATTCCAACACGCCTCCTTAAAAGATACATTTACCTTTTTTATTATAATTGTAAATGTTACAATACAGCTTCTTCTAAAAGCAAATTGTGCCTTCTGGGAGCAATATTAATGATCCACATTTGTCCAGAACTAGTTAGTTTCAAAAACTAGTTCTAGGATTAGGGGAAACCCAGGAAAACCTTAATCGGATCATGGTTAAATAAAAATTATACAACAATTTTTATTGAACAAAATTTAGTTTGCTTACTATGTTCCTAATATATACGAAATCCTATAAAGATCGGAGTACTGTATCATAACCCTTCCACAGAAACGATCGGTCGAAAGTTAAGTTGTTGTATGGTAATCTTTTTTGTTTTTCACGATATCTTGATCATACTCGGCATTTATTAGTTTTACTATGCTCTTCATATAAATGCTAAATCCTTTTAAGATCGGAGCACTATATAAAATAGCTGCCATAGGACCAATCGGTCGGTAATTAACCAGTTGTATGAAAAACACCTTTATCAAGATATCTTGAGCAATCTTGGCATTTATTAGTTTTACTTTGCTCCTCATATATGTGCAAAATCCAATCAGAATCGGACGTCTATATCATATAGCTGCCATAAAGTCGATCGGTCCAAAATTAAGTTGTTATAAATGAACATATGTGTTTATCAAGATTTCTTGACCAAACTCGGCATTAATTAGTTTTACTATGCTCCTCATATAAATGCAAAATCCTATTAAGATCGGACTTCTATATCATAAAGATACAATAGGAACGATCAATTAACAAAAAAACATTTTTACCTCTCAAGATATCCTGACGAACGCTCGGCAAATAGTAGTTTAATTATTCTATTCATATAAATGCAAAATCCTATTTAGATCGGAGCAGTATATCATAAAGCTTCCGTAAGATCGATCGGTCGAAAGTTAAATTGTGTTATGGTAAATTTTATTGTTTTTCACGATATCTTGACAATACTTGTAATTTATTAGTTTTACTACTTCATATATGTGTTAAATCCTATCAGGATCGGACTTCTATATCATATAGCTGCCATAAAATAGATCGGTTGAAAATTAAGTTGAAAAAAAAACATTTTTGTTTATCAAGATATCTTGACCAAACTCGGCATTACTATACTCTTCATATAGATGCAAAATCCTGTTAAGATCGGATAAATATATCATATAGCTGCCATAGCACCAATTGTTTGAATTTTAAGCAGTTGTATAAAAACCATATTTGTTTATCAAGATCTCTTGACCAAACTCGGCATTTATTAGTTTTACTATGCTCCTCAATTACATTAAAAAGCCTATTCAGATCGGAGCACGGTATCACATAGCTTCCATAGGAACGATCGTTCGAAAAATAAGCAGTTGTATATAATGCATATTTGTTTATCAAGATCTTTTGAGCAAACTCGGCATTTATTAGATTTACTATGCTCCGCATAAATGTGCAAAATCCAATCAGGATCGGACTTCTATATCATATAGCTGCCATAAAGTCGATCGGTCCAAAATAAAGTTGTTATAAAAGAACATATGTGTTTATCAAGATTTCTTGACCAAACTCGGCATTTATTAGTTTTACTATAATCCTCATATAAATGCAAAATTCTCTTAAGATCGGACTTCTATTTTATAAAGTTGCAATAGGAACGATCAATTAAAAAAAAAAAACATTTTTGCCTATCAAGATATCCTGACCAAAGCTCGGCAGTTAGTATTTTAATTATTCTATTCATATAAATGCAAAATCCTATTTAGATCGGAGCAGTAAATCATAAAGCTTCCGTAAGATCGATCGGTCGAAAGTTAAATTGTGTTATGGTAAATTTTATTGTTTTTCAATATATGTTGACCATACTTGGCATTTATTAGTTTTACTACTTCATATATGTGTTAAATCCTATCAGGATCGGACCTCTATATAATATAGCTGCCATAAAATAGATCGGTTGAAAATTAAGTTGAAAAAAAAACCTTTTTGTTCATCAAGATATCTTGACCAAACTCGGCAATACTATACTCTTCATATAAATGCAAAATCCTGTTAAGATCGGAGAAATATATCATATAGCTGCCATAGCACCAATTGTTTGAATTTTAATCAGTTGTATAAAAACCATATTTGTCTATCAAGATCTCTTGACCAAACTCGGCATTTATTAGTTTTACTATGTTCCTCAATTACATTCAAAATGCTATTCAGATCGGAGCACGGTATCATATAGCTTCCACAGGAACGATCGGTCGAAAGATAATATGTTGTTGGGATATTTTTTTGTTTGTCACGATATCTTGACCATTCTCGGCATTAATTAGTTTTATTATGCTATTCATATAAATGCAAAATCCTATTTAGATCGGTCGAAGGTTAAATTGTTGCATGCTGAATTTTGTTGTTTTTCACTATATCCTGATCATTTTCGTCATTTATTAGTCTTACTATGTTCCTCATATATATACAAAATCCTATTAAGATCGGAGCACGGTATCATAAAGCTTCCACAGGAACGATCTGTCGAAAGATAATAATGTTAATGGGATATTTCTTTGTTTGTCACGATATCTTGACCATTCTCGGCATTTATTAGTTTTATTATGCTATTCATATAAATGCAAAATCCTATTAAGGTTGAAGCACTATATCATATAGCTGCCATAGGAACGATCTTTCGAAAATTAAGCAGTTGCATATAATGCATATTTGTTTATCAAGATCTTTTGAGCAAACTGGGCATTTATTAGATTTATTATGCTCCGCATATATGTGCAAAATCCTATCAGGATCGGACTTCTATATCATATAGCTGCCATAAAGTCGATCGGTCCAAAATAAAGTTGTTATAAGAGAACATATGTGTTTATCAAGATTTCTTGACCAAACTCGGTATTTATTAGTTTCACTATGCTCCTCATATATGTGTTAAGCCCTATCAGGATCGGACTTATATATTATGAAGCTGCCATAAAATAGATCGGTTGAAAATTAAGTTGAAAAAAAAAACATTTTTGTTCATCAAGATATCTTGACCAAACTCGGCATTTATTAGTTTTACTTTACTCTTCATATAAATGCAAAATCCTGTTAAGATCGCAGAAGTATATCATTTAGCTGCCATAGCACCAATCGTTTGAATTTTAAACAGTTGTATAAAAAGCATTTTTGTTTATCAGATCTCTTGACTAAACTCGGCATTTATTAGTTTTACTATGTTACTCATTTACATCCAAAATCCTATTCAGATCGGAACACGGTATCATATAGCTTCCACAGGAACGATCGGTCAAAAGATAATATGTTGATGGGATATTTTTTTGTTTGTCACGATATCCTGACCATTCTCGGCATTTATTAATTTTATTATGCTTTTCATATTAATGCAAAATCCTATTAAGATTGAAGCACCTTATCATATAGCTGCCATAGGAACGATCGTTCGAAAATTAAGCAGTTGTATATAATGCATATTTGTTTATCAAGATCTTTTGAGCAAACTCGTCATTTATTAGTTTTACTCTGCTCCTCATATATGTGCAAAATCCTATCAGGATCGGATTATATATATTATATAGCTGCCATAAAATCGATCGGTCGAATATTAAGTTATCAAAACACATTTTTGATTGCCCAGATATCTTGACCAAACTCGTTATTTATTAATTTCCCTAAGCTTCTTATATAAATGCAAAATTCTATTAAGATCGGAGCACTGTATCCTTGATGAACGATCGGTCGAAAGTTAATTTGTTGTATGGAAAGTTTTTCGTTTTTTACGATACCTTGAATTTACTCGACTTTTATTAGTATTGATATTTACACAATTAAATAAAATACTAATTTTAGGTGATCTCCATATTTATTTATTTACTTTTCTGAGCACGTTAACTCTCTTAAGTTCAGAAAAGAGTGAGGCTAATCGATAAGAGCATTTCAGTATCAGAACTGAAAATAACAAAAGCCTATTTGGTCATTGTACCTTTTGTATGAATGAGAGCTTGTGTATATCTCAACACTCATTATTCCAACACGCCTCCTCAAAAGATACATTTACCTTTTTTATTATAATTGTAAATGTTACAATACAGCTTCTTCTAAAAGCAAGTTGTGCCTTCTGGGAGCAATATTAATGATCCACATTTGTCCAGAACTAGTTATTTTCAAAAACTAGTTCTAGGGTTAGGGGATACCCAGCAAAACCTTAATCGGATCATGGCTTAATAAAAATTATACAACAATTTTTATTGAACAAAATTGAGTTTGCTTACTATGCTCCTAATATATACAAAATCCTATAAAGATCGGAGTACTGTATCATAACCCTTCCACAGAAACGATCGGTCGAAAGTTAAGTTGTTGTATGGTAATCTTTTTTGTTTTTCACGATATCTTGATCATACTCGGCATTTATTAGTTTTACTATGCTCTTCATTTAAATGCTAAATCCTATTAAGATCGGAGCACTTTATCAAATAGCTTCCATAGGACCGATCGGTCGAAAATTAACCAGTTGTATGAAAAACACCTTTATGAAGAAGTCTTGAGCAATCTTGGCATTTATTAGTTTTACTTTGCTCCTCATATATGTGCAAAATCCAATCAGAATCGAACTTCTATATCATATAGCTGCCATAAAGTCGATCGGTCCAAAATTAAGTTGTTATAAAAGAACATATGTGTTTATCAAGATTTCTTGACCAAATTCGGCATTTATTAGTTTTACTATGCTCTTCATATAAATGCAAATCCTATTAAGATCGGACTTCTATATCATAAAGCTACAATAGGAACGATCAATTAAAAAAATAACATTTTTGCCTATCAAGATATCCTGACGAAAGCTCGGCAGTTAGTAATTTAATTATTCTATTCATATAAATGCAAAATCCTATTTAGATCGGAGTAGTATATCATAAAGCTTCCGTAAGATCGATCGGTCGAAAGTTAAATTGTGTTATGGTAAATTTTATTGTTTTTCACGATATCTTGAAAATACTTGGCATTTATTAGTTTTACTACCTCATATATGTGTTAAATCCTATCAGGATCGGACTTCTATATAATATAGCTGCCATAAAATAGATCGGTTGAAAATTAAGTTGAAAAAAAAACCTTTTTGTTTATCAAGATATCTTGACCAAACTCGGCATTACTGTACTCTTCATATAAATGCAAAATCCTGTTAGGAACGGAAAAATATATCATATAGCTGCCATAGCACCAATTGTTTGAATTTTAAGCAGTTTTATAAAAACCATATTTGTTTATCAAGATCTCTTGACCAAACTCGGCATTTATTAGTTTTACTATGTTCCTCAATTACATTCAAAATGCTATTCAGATCGGAGCACGGTATCATATAGCTTCCACAGGAACGATCGGTCAAAAGATAATATGTTGTTGGGATATTTTTTTTGTTTGTCACGATATCTTGATCATTCTCGGCATTTATTAGTTTTATTATGCTATTCATATAAATGCAAAATCCTATTTAGATCGGTCGAAGGTTAAATTGTTGCATGCTGAATTTTATTGTTTTTCACTATATCTTGACCATATTCGTCATTTATTAGTCTTACTATGTTCCTCATATATATACAGAATCCTATTAAGATCGGAGCACGGTATCATAAAGCTTCCACAGGAACGATCTGTCGAAATATAATAATGTTAATGGGATATTTTTTTGTTTGTCACGATATCTTGACCATTCTCGGCATTTATTAATTTTATTATGCTATTCATATAAATGCAAAATCCTATTAAGATTGAAGCACTTTATCATATAGCTGCCATAGGAAATGGAAATCGAAAATTAAGCAGTTGTATATAATTCATATTTGTTTACCAAGATCTTTTGAGCAAACTCGGCATTTATTAGTTTTACTATGCTCCTCATATATGTGCTAAATCTTATCAGGATCGGACTTATATATATTATATAGCTGCCATAAAATCGATCGGTCGAAAATTAAGTTATAAAAACACATTTTTGATTGCCTAGATATCTTGACCAAACTCGGTATTTATTAATTTCCCTATGCTTCTTATATAAATGCAAAATTCTATTAAGATCGGAGCACTGTATCCTTAATGATCGATCGGTCGAAAGTTAATTAGTTGTATGGAAAATGTATTGTTTTTTACGATACCTTGACTATACTCGACATTTATTAGTATTGATATATACACAATTAAATAAAATACCAATTTTAGGTGATCCCCATATTTCTTTATTTACTTTTCTGAGCAAGTTAACTCCCTTAAGTTCAGAAAAGAGAGGCTAATCGATAAGAGCATTTCAGTATCAGAACTGAAAATAACAAAAGCCTACTTGGTGATTGTACCTTTTGTATGAATGAGAGCTTGTGTATATTTCAACACTCATTATTCCAACACGCCTTCTCAAAAGATACATTTACCTTTTTTATTATAATTGTAATACAGCTTCTTCTAAAAGCGAGTTATGCTTTCTGGGAGCAATATTAATGATCCACATTTGTCCAGAACTAGTTATTTTCAAAAACTAGTTCTAGGATTAGGGGAAACCCAGGAAAACCTTAATCGGATCATGGCTTAATAAAAATTATACAACAATTTTTATTGAACAAAATTTAGTTTGCTAACTATGCTCCTAATATATACAAAATCCAATAAAGATCGGAGTATTGTATCATAACCCTTCCACAGAAACGATCGGTCGAAAGTTAAGTTGTTGTATGGTAATCTTTTTTTTTTCACGATATCTTGATCATACTCGGCATTTATTAGTTTTACTATGCTCTTCATATAAATGCTAAATCCTTTTGAGATCGGAGCACTATATCAAATAGCTGCCATAGGACCGATCGGTCGAAAATTAACCAGTTGTATGAAAAACACCTTTATCAAGATATCTTGAGCAAACTTTGCATTTATTAGTTTTACTTTCCTCATCATATATGTGCAAAATCCAATCAGAATCGGATTTCTATATCATGTAGCTGCCATAAAGTCGATCGGTCCAAAATTAAGTTGTTATAAAAGAACATATGTGTTTATCAAGATTTCTTGACCAAACTCGGCATTTATTAGTTTTACTATGCTCCTCATATAAATGCAAAATCCTATTAAGATCGGACTTCTATATCATAGGGCTACAATAGGAACGATCAATTAAAAAAAAGCTCGGCAGTTAGTAATTTAATTATTCTATTCATATAAATGCAAAATCCTATTTAGATCGGATCAGTATATCATAAAGCTTCCGTAAGATCGATCGGTCGAAACTTAGATTGTGTTATGGTAAATTTTATTGTTTTTCACGATATCTTGACAATACTTGGCATTTATTAGTTTTACTACCTCATATATGTGTTAAATCCTATCAGGATCGGACTTCTATATAATATAGCTGCCATAAAATAGATCGGTTGAAAATTAAGTTGAAAAAAAAACCTTTTTGATCATCAAGATATCTTGACCAAACTCGGTATTAATTAATTTCCCTATGCTTCTTATATAAATGCAAAATTCTATTAAGATCGGAGCACTGTATCCTTAATGAACGATCGGTCGAAAGTTAATTTGTTGTATGGAAAATTTATTGTTTTTTACGATACCTTGACTATACTCGACATTTATTAGTATTGATATGTACACAATTAAATAAAATACCAATTTTAGGTGATCCCCATATTTATTTATTTACTTTTCTGAGCAAGTTAACTCTCTTAAGTTCAGAAAAGAGTGACGCTAATCGATAAGAGCATTTCAGTATCAGAACTGAAAATAACAAAAGCCTACTTGGTAATTGTACCTTTTGTATGAATGACAGCTTGTGTATATTTCAACACTCATTATTCCAACACGCCTTCTCAAAAGAAACATTTACCTCTTTTATTATAATTGTAAATGTTACAATACAGCTTCTTCTAAAAGCAAAATGTGCCTTCTGGGAGCAATATTAATGATCCACATTTGTCCAGAACTAGTTATTTTCAAAAACTAGTTCTAGGATTAGGGGAAACCCAGGAAAACCTTAATCATGGCTTAATAAAAATTATACAACAATTTTTATTGAACAAAATTTAGTTTGCTAACTATGCTCCTAATATATACAAAATCCAATAAAGATCGGAGTATTGTATCATAACCCTTCCACAGAAACGATCGGTCGAAAATTAAGTTGTATGGTAATCTTTTTTTTTTCACGATATCTTGATCATACTCGGCATTTATTAGTTTTACTATGCTCTTCATATAAATGCTAAATCCTTTTGAGATCGGAGCACTATATCAAATAGCTGCCATAGGACCGATCGGTCGAAAATTAACCAGTTGTATGAAAAACACCTTTATCAAGATATCTTGAGCAAACTTTGCATTTATTAGTTTTACTTTCCTCATCATATATGTGCAAAATCCAATCAGAATCGGATTTCTATATCATGTAGCTGCCATAAAGTCGATCGGTCCAAAATTAAGTTGTTATAAAAGAACATATGTGTTTATCAAGATTTCTTGACCAAACTCGGCATTTATTAGTTTTACTATGCTCCTCATATAAATGCAAAATCCTATTAAGATCGGACTTCTATATCATAGGGCTACAATAGGAACGATCAATTAAAAAAAAGCTCGGCAGTTAGTAATTTAATTATTCTATTCATATAAATGCAAAATCCTATTTAGATCGGAGCAGTATATCATAAAGCTTCCGTAAGATCGATCGGTCGAAACTTAGATTGTGTTATGGTAAATTTTATTGTTTTTCACGATATCTTGACAATACTTGGCATTTATTAGTTTTACTACCTCATATATGTGTTAAATCCTATCAGGATCGGACTTCTATATCATATAGCTGCCATAAAATATATCGGTTGAAAATTAAGTTGAAAAAAAAACATTTTTGTTTATCAAGATATCTTGACCAAACTCGGCATTACTATACTCTTCATATAGATGCAAAATCCTGTTAAGATCGGATAAATATATCATATAGCTGCCATAGCACCAATTGTTTGAATTTTAAGCAGTTGTATAAAAACCATATTTGTTTATCAAGATCTCTTGACCAAACTCGGCATTTATTAGTTTTACTATGCTCCTCAATTACATTAAAAAGCCTATTCAGATCGGAGCACGGTATCACATAGCTTCCATAGGAACGATCGTTCGAAAATTAAGCAGTTGTATATAATGCATATTTGTTTATCAAGATCTTTTGAGCAAACTCGGCATTTATTAGATTTACTATGCTCCGCATAAATGTGCAAAATCCAATCAGGATCGGACTTCTATATCATATAGCTGCCATAAAGTCGATCGGTCCAAAATTAAGTTGTTATAAAAGAACATATGTGTTTATCAAGATTTCTTGACCAAACTCGGCATTTATTAGTTTTACTATGCTCCTCATATAAATGCAAAATCCTATTAAGATCGGACTTCTATATCATAGGGCTACAATAGGAACGATCAATTAAAAAAAAGCTCGGCAGTTAGTAATTTAATTATTCTATTCATATAAATGCAAAATCCTATTTAGATCGGAGCAGTAAATCATAAAGCTTCCGTAAGATCGGTCGAAAGTTAAATTGTGTTATGGTAAATTTTATTGTTTTTCAATATTTGTTGACCATACTTGGCATTTATTAGTTTTACTACTTCATATATGTGTTAAATCCTATCAGGATCGGACCTCTATATAATATAGCTGCCATAAAATAGATCGGTTGAAAATTAAGTTGAAAAAAAAACCTTTTTGTTCATCAAGATATCTTGACCAAACTCGGCAATACTATACTCTTCATATAAATGCAAAATCCTGTTAAGATCGGAGAAATATATCATATAGCTGCCATAGCACCAATTGTTTGAATTTTAATCAGTTGTATAAAAACCATATTTGTTTATCAAGATCTCTTGACCAAACTCGGCATTTATTAGTTTTACTATGTTCCTCAATTACATTCAAAATGCTATTCAGATCGGAGCACGGTATCATATAGCTTCCACAGGAACGATCGGTCGAAAGATAATATGTTGTTGGGATATTTTTTTGTTTGTCACGATATCTTGACCATTCTCGGCATTAATTAGTTTTATTATGCTATTCATATTAATGCAAAATCCTATTTAGATCGGTCGAAGGTTAAATTGTTGCATGCTGAATTTTATTGTTTTTCACTATATCTTGACCATATTCGTCATTTAATAGTCTTACTATGTTCCTCATATATATACAAAATCCTATTAAGATCGAAGCACGGTATCATAAAGCTTCCACAGGAACGATCTGTCGAAAGATAATAATGTTAATGGGATATTTTTTTGTTTCTCACGATATCTTGACCATTCTCGGCATTTATTAGTTTTATTATGCTATTCATATAAATGCAATATTCTATTAAGATTGAAGCACTATATCATATAGCTGCCATAGAACTCTTCGAAAATTAAGCAGTTTTATATAATGCATATTTGTTTATCAAGATCATTTGAGCAAACTCGGTATTTATTAGATTTACTATGCTTCGCATATATGTGCAAAATCCTATCAGGGTCGGACTTCTATATCATATAGCTGCCATAAAATAGTTCGGTTGAAAATTAAGTTGAAAAAAAAAACATTTTTGTTAATCAAGAAATCTTGACCAAACTCGGCATTTATTAGTTTTACTATACTCTTCATATCAATGCAAAATCCTGATAAGATCGCAGAAGTATATCATATAGCTGCCATAGCACCAATCGTTTGAATTTTAAACAGTTGTATAAAAAGCATTTTTGTTTATCAAGATCTCTTGACCAAACTCGGCATTTATTAGTTTTACTATGTTACTCATTTACATTCAAAATCTTATTCAGATCGGAACACGGTATCATATAGCTTCCACAGGAACGATCGGTCAAAAGATAATAGGTTGTTGGGATATTTTTTTGTTTTTCACGATATCTTGACCATTCTCGGCATTTATTAATTTTATTATCCTTTTCATATAAATGCAAAATCCTATTAAGATTGAAGCACTTTATCATATAGTTGCCATAGGAACGATCGTTCGAAAATTAAGCAGTTGTATATAATGCATATTTGTTTATCAAGATCTTTTGAGCAAACTCGGCATTTATTAGTTTTACTATGCTCCTCATATATGTGCAAAATCCTATCAGGATGGGACTTATATATATTATAGAGCTGACATAAAATCGATCGGTCGAGTATTAAGTTATCAAAACACATTTTTGATTGCCTAGATATCTTGACCAAACTCGGTATTTATTATTTCTTATGTAATGCAAAATTCTATTAAGATCGGAGCACTGTATCCTTAATGAACAATCGGTCGAAAGTTAATTGGTTGTATGGAAAGTTTTTTGTTTTTTACGATATCTTGACTATACTCGACATTTATTAGTATTGATATGTACACAGTTAAATAAAATACTAATTTTAGGTGATCTCCATATTTATTTATTTACTTTTCTGCGCACGTTAACTCTCTTAAGTTCAGAAAAGAGTGAGGCTAATCGATAAGAGCATTTCAGTATCAGAACTGAAAATAACAAAAGCCTACTTGGTCATTGTACCTTTTGTATGAATGAGAGCTTGTGTATATCTAAACACTCATTATTCCAACACGCCTCCTCAAAAGATACAGTTACCTTTTTTATTATAATTGTAATACAGCTTCTTCTAAAAGCAAGTTGTGCTTTCTGGGAGCAATATTAATGATCCACATTTGTCCAGAACTAGTTATTTTCAAAAACTAGTTCTAGGATAAGGGGAAACCCAGGAAAACCTTAATCGGATCATGGCTTAATAAAAATTATACAACAATTTTTATTGAACAAAATTTAGTTTGCTTACTATGCTCCTAATCTATACAAAATCCTATAAAGATCGGAGTACTGTATCATAACCCTTCCACAGAAACGATCGGTCGAAAGTTAAGTTGTTGTATGGTAATCTTTTTTGTTTTTCACGATATCTTGATCATACTCGGCATTTATTAGTTTTACTATGCTCTTCATATAAATGCTAAATCCTATTAAGATCGGAGCACTATATCAAATAGCTGCCATAGGACCGATCGGTCGAAAATTAACCAGTTGTATGAAAAACACCTTTATGAAGAAGTCTTGAGCAAAATTTGCATTTATTAGTTTTACTTTGCTCCCGATATATGGGCAAAATCCGATCAGAATCGGACTTCTATATCATATAGCTGCCATAAAGTCGATCGGTCCAAAATTAAGTTGTTATAAGAGAACATATGTGTTTATCAAGCTTTCTTGACCAAACTCGTCATTTATTAGTTTTACTATGCTCTTCATATAAATGCAAAATCCTATTAAGATCGGACTTCTATATCATAAAGCTACAACAGGAACGATCAATTAAAAAAAAGCTCGGCAGTTAGTAATTTAATTATTCTATTCATATAAATGCAAAATCCTATTTAGATCGGAGTAGTATATCATAAAGCTTACGTAAGATCGATCGGTCGAAAGTTAAATTGTGTTATGGTAAATTTTATTATTTTTCACGATATCTTGACAATACTTGGCATTTATTAGCTTTACTAACTCATATATGTGTTAAACACTATCAGGATCGGACTTATATATTATGAAGCTGCCATAAAATAGATCGGTTGAAAATTAAGTTGAAAAAAAAAACATTTTTGTTTATCAAGATATCATGACCAAACTCGGCATTTATTAGTTTTACTTTACTCTTCATATAAATGCAAAATTCTGTTAAGATCGCAGAAGTATATCATATAGCTGCCATAGCACCAATCGTTTGAATTTTAAACAGTTGTATAAAAAGCATTTTTGTTTATCAAGATCTCTTGACCAAACTCGGCGTTTATTAGTTTTACTATGTTACTCATTTACATTCAAAATCCTATTCAGATCGGAACACGGTATCATATAGCTTCCACAGGAACGATCGGTCAAAAGATAATAGGTTGTTGGGATATTTTTTTGTTTGTCACGATATCTTGACCATTCTCGGCATTTATTAATTTTATTATCCTTTTCATATAAATGCAAAATCCTATTAAGATTGAAGCACTTTATCATATAGCTGCCATAGGAACGATCGTTCGAAAATTAAGCAGTTGTATATAATGCATATTTGTTTATCAAGATCTTTTGAGCAAACTCGGCATTTATTAGTTTTACTATGCTCCTCATATATGTGCAAAATCCTATCAGGATGGGACTTATATATATTATAGAGCTGACATAAAATCGATCGGTCGAATATTAAGTTATCAAAACACATTTTTGATATTTATTAATTTCCCTATGCTTCTTATATAAAGCAAAATTCTATTAAGATCGGAGCACTGTATCCTTAATGAACGATCGGTCGAAAGTTAATTTGTTGTATGGAGAATTTTTTGCTTTGTACGATACCTTGACTATACTCAACATTTATTAGTATTGGTATGTACACAATTAAATAAAATACTAATTTTAGATGATCTCCATATTTATTTTTTTACTTTTCTGAGCACGTTAACTCTCTTAAGTTCAGAAAAGAGTGACGCTAGTCGATAAAAGCATTCCACAGAACTGAAAATAACAAAAGCCTACTTGGTCAATGTACGTTTTGTATGAATGAGAGCTTGTGTATATTTCAACACTCATTATTCTAACACGCTTTCTCAAAAGATACATTTACTTCTTTTATTATAATTGAAAATGTTACAATACAGCTTTTTCTAAAAACAAGTTGTGCTTTTTGGGAACAATATTAATGATCCACATTTGATCCACATTTGTCCAGAAATAGTTCTTTTCAAAAACTAATTCTAGGATTAAGGGAAACCCAAGAAAACCTTAATCGGATCATGGCTTAAGAAAAATTATACAACAATTTTTATTGAACAAAATTTAGTTAGTTTACTATGCTCCTCATATATACAAAATCCTGTAAAGATCGAAGTACTGTCTCATAACCCTTCCACAGAAACGATCGGTCGAAAGTTAAGTTGTCGTATGGTACATATTTTTGTTTTTCCCGATATCTTGACCATACTCGGCATTTATTAGTTTTACTATGCCCTTTATATAAATGCAAAATCCTATTAAGATCGGAGCACTATATCAAAGAGCTGCTATAGGACCGATCGATCGAAAATTAAGCAGTTGTATGAAAAACACTTTTTTTTATCAAGATATCTTGAGCAAACTTGGCATTGATTAGTTTTACTATTCTCCCCAAATATGTGCACAACCCTATCAGGATCGAACTTCTATATCATATAGCTGCCATAAAGTCGATCGGTCCGATATAGTTTCCATAGGAACGAAGGATGGAAGTTAAGTTGTAGTATGATAAACATTATTCTTTATCAAGGTGTCTTGAGAACTTGGCATCTATTAGTTTTACCAAAGACAATATAAACAGTAAGATGAGCAACGTCCATACATTTGAATGCGACCCAAAATTTCTAACCTGGCCTTTCATCTGGCCTTTGAGGCTTCGTACGGCATGCCTGCCGACTGGTTGTTCGTTCTCTAAAGACCAGAGGAACGAATGCGAAGTCGTGGCTTGCTGATGCTGACACGAGCTACGAAGTTAGTCGCCAGCCTGCCTTCAGCAAAGCTGGTCGATGCTGCTTTGCGTTGCTTCGTTTTCGAAGTACATTGAGCGAAAAAGTTTATAGCTTACGATCGCCGCACTGTGCTTGTGCTTTATCCATGAAATGCATGCTTATTTTAAATGATATATTACCCTAGATATTAACGATTAATTTTACAGGAAAGTTTAAGAACTTATATAATTTTTACACAAGGCGCTTCTTGCGCAATAACTATGTTAAGAAAATAGCACACAAAGATTGATTTCACGTTTCTTTTTGGACAGTGTATGCTCGAGAAAAGTTCTTGTCTCAGCTAATAGCATGCGTGCACCTTTCGTTGTATGCGTGAATTATACATGCATAAGAACTTTAAAGTATGTATGTACATATGTGTTGTTATTCACTGCTCTGGCTTTAACTGGCAAGAAATTAATTTTGTTAGTTTTCTAGCGCAGATCATAACCTATCCCAAATTTGTGTTGATATATGAATGCATTTTGTGTACTGAGGTTGGCTCAGCAGAAAATACCCGAAGGTCATATTTAGTTATGACCCCATTATAATTATAATGGTCTCCTCGCGGTGTTCCCTGCGTACTTTGTTCTTTATAATTCGAACAACAAAAATAATAAAATAAAAATAAAATAATTAAATGTATCTTTGAAAAAATAATAATTTAATTAATAATTTCAAATATAAAAAAATACATAAATATTTGCATCGACTTAAAAATACAAATTTTTTTGTACGGAGAACACAAAATGCATTCATATATCAACAGAAATTTTGGGTAGGTCGTGATCCTCGCTAAAAAACTAAGAAAATTGTTTCTTTGCCAGCCAGAGAGTTTGCCAGAGCAGTGGATAACAACACATTCAAATATGCTGTTATGTATGTATATTCACACGCGTACAAACATAATTGCTTGCATGGCCCTCATAGAACCGAAGCTGAGAGCAAATTTTATTTTTAGCCTTTTCGTTCTCTCGGCTGTGAGTGCGCAATGCTATTGATTTCGTTTTCGTTCTCAACTTTCAAAAAATCAAGCTACATAGTAGCATTTTGTTGTATGTCGTTACTCATCTTAGTGTTTATATTGTCTTTGGTTTTACTATGCTTCAAATATATCTGCGAAAGTCTATCAGGATCGGAATTGCATATCATATAGATGCCATAAAATCGATCGGTCGAAAATTAAGTTGTTAAAAATAAAACCATTTTTGTTAATCAAGATTTCTTGACCAAACTCGGGATTTATTACTTTCCCTATGCTCCTCATATAAATGCAAAATTCTATTAAGATCGGATCACTGTATCCTAATTGAACGATCGGTGGAAAGTTAAATTGTTGTATGGAAAATTTTTTGTTTTTCACGATACCTTGACCATCCTATTTGTATTGAAATGTACACAATTAAATAAAATACTAGTTTTATGTGATCTCCATTTTTATTTATATACTTTTCTGAGCACGTTAACTCTCTTAAGTTCAGAAAAGAGTGAGGTTAACGATAAAAGCATTTCAGTATCAGAACCGAAAATAACAAAAGACTACTTGGTCATTGTACCTTTTGTATGAATGAGAGTTTGTGTATATTTCAACATTCATTATTCCAACACACCTCCTCAAAAGATGCATTTACTTTTTTATTATAATTGTAAATGTTACAATACAGCTTCTTCTAAAAACAAGTTGTGCCTTCTGGGAACAATATTAATGATCCACATTTGTCCAGAAATAGTTATTTTCAAAAACTAGTTCTAGGATTTCGGGAAACCCAGGAAAACCTTAATAGAAAATGGCTTAATAAAAATTATACAACAATTTTTATTGAGCAAAATTTAGTTTGTGAGGCAACGGTTTTATCAGGATATCGGCCACTTGGTGCTCTGTAGAAATATATTTAAGAGTTATTATTTTATTTTCAATTTGATCTCTTGAAAGATGGAACTTTATGTCAACCTTTATCTTCTTGTATTCTGATTGGCCTACTTAATTCGAATTTTATACTAGATATTAAAGAGTAGCGCCATATATTCTGCTTCAGTAGGCATGTCCCAAACATTTTTAATATATACCCAGTTGTAATTTTTTTATTAGTTTCACTCCCGGCCCAATCAGAATCAAATTATCCGATTATTGTTTCTTTAAAATTTAAATTTCTTACGAATGTTAGTTTTAAATCAATAGAACCTTTTTGATACCTCAATACTCTTTTAAGGCATTGCCATAACTCTTGATTATTTTTATTTGTATAAGTTAATTCCAAGGCTTATAAAACAATGAAAAAAAAAATAATTTTGAATAGATGCAAGACTTCTTTAGGGACTGTAGAGTTTATTTGTTGTTAACTCTTCCCCCTTTGATTTAAGCTTGTCCTCAAGCGATCATCAAAAGAAAGGTATATTGTTGAACCTAAGGTTGTTGGCATCTGTATTTTGTATTTGGATATATGTTGGTTCTTTTTTGGGTCTTTCTTGTTTTTTGTTCAGTTGCAGTATTATATTTACAGAGTTATGAAATCGACTCTATTTGTTATAGAGTGCGTCTGAAGTTTTTGCATGTTTTTTATGTTGGTACGCAATTCTTCTGATGCTTCCAGAGAAAGAATCTAAACGAAAGAATCGTTTTCTATTGGGATTATTTGTATTGTGGGATTTGTCATGCCTGTGACCTCTAAGTTGCTGAATTCTTGTTTGTTTATGAATAAGGTATCGTTCCAGAAGTTAATCTTGTAGGTGCCTCTCACGCGTTTCTCCTGTTCTTGCCTTCTAATAGTGCCGTTGAAGTCGTTCACTAGTATGAGTCCATTGTCGATTTCCTCGATCTCCGGGATAAGATCTGAATTGCTAAAGGCACAATGCGCTTGCTCTCCATTAACTAAATTTGGTATACAATTATTAGTGTTCAAGTTTGCAATTTTTGATTTGTTACAAATATTAATATTATGGTATCTTTTACAATTGTTGTTTATGCAATAGATTGTTTAATTACAATGAAACAGTTCGTTAAATGCTAAATTTATTATATTGTTGTTTTCCACTATATTATAGTACTATTGCATTCTATTTCTTCTAATTTTGGAATTTTTACAGTATAGAACAGAGTGGTTCCATTATGCAAAATGGACACATATGCGAATTCTAGCATTTCTTTAATATTTAAAGGTGGCATGTTGCTCTTATTAAAATTATCGTTTACTATCTCTATCTATTTTTCGCAAAGTAGGATATGTATTTATTAAATTCAATTTCATTGTATGGCGTACTTAATATTAATTATTTCTTCTTTTATGAGCCTAATTTGATTTTGTAAGCTAATAGCTATTTCGTCACTTATGAGAGATTCCTTTCTTATGCTACTGGTTAAAACATTTGAGATTTTCGTGAGTTTATTATTTTGATCTTCTATTTGCTTGTTTATGATAAGCTGTTTAATGTCGTCATTGATAGGAATCTGTAATGTTTATGTATATTTTATATTCCTTTTATGTATTATTTTGTCAGTTCTTGTTAGTACGGTTGTGTTTCTATTTTCTTTAACTATTTCTGTTTAGTATCTGGGTGACAGTTTGGTACCTACTCTGGTATTGACTTTGATGAATATTTCTTGACCTGGTATATAAGTTCGTATGTTGTTACGTTTTTTGTTATGACTCTGCATGTCAGTCGATTGTTTCTGTTCAATGTTCTCCCCAGCTTTTTCATATTGGTCTGGGTCTGTAGTCACGTTTCTGCCGAAGAATATGTCTAATGGTCTTTTGTAAGCTGTCGAGTGTATAGTGTAGTTGTAGTCGTATATTGATTTGATAAGTAGTTCCTCGAAAGTTTTGTGTTCCTGTTTGCTTTTGTTGCATCTCATAATATCTGATAGTGTTGAATGAAATCATTCTGCCTGACCATTCACTGCGCTTTTGTTGGGTGGTGTTTTATTAACTTCTATATTTAATTGGTCCTGCATCATAAAAGTGATTGAGGCTGAATTATAGGATTTTTCGTTATCTATTACAACGGCTTTAGGTACTCCAGAATAAAAAAGGATTTCATGAAGTGGTTTTCTTATGTCTTCTAATGCTCTATATTTGATTATTCGCCCTGGAGCTAATTTCGAAAATTTGTCTACTGCCGTTAGTACTACGTTGTATATCGTGTATATGTCGATGTGGATTGTTTGTCCTGGGTATTCGGGGATTGGTGTTTCTTTGAGTTTTGGGCTAGTGGGATGCCTATCGTATTTTTCTTCTTTACAAACCTGACACTGTTTGACTAATCCTGTTATTTTTGCTTCATTTTTGGGAAATAGAATATTTCGGACAATTGCATTTTGTTTTCTAGTGCGTTGCAGTATATGTTTTGTGTAACCAACATCTTCTCATCTTGTTCTGTTTCATTTGTTAAATCTTTTACTTGAGACTGTGTGAATCTAATCTTGAAGTTATTAAAATGTTGGTGATATATCTGCTGAATTTGGTTCATTATTTCTTCTGACGTTATTATTCCGTTGATTACGGATGGGTTTAGATGAGCTTTCAGTATTTGCGTCAGGTCGTGCTCTAAAAAATTTGGTCGAGTAATCGTATGCCTGTGATATGTTGGGAATGGGATATGGAATCGCAAATTGTTTCGTTGGCTCTACTGAGAAATATCTGGTTTTTGAATACGTTAATTGGAGCTTCTATGCTCGGAATTAAGTTATGGCTTGAACTGTCTGCACTGTGCTGGGTGGAGGCTACTGATTCAATATTATTGATCACAGGGATACGTGATAGCGCATCGGCTACAATGTTATCCCTACTTGGCTTATAGAGGAGTTCGTAATCGAACTCTTCTCGGTAAGCTTTCCAACTCTTTATCCTAGCGTTGCCATTCCAACTGCTAAGAGAGTGGCTTAAGGGTTGATGGTCGGTGTATATTTTTACACTTGCTTTACCGTAGAGGTAATTCATGAGGGCTTTAAGGGCCCAAATTATTGCCAACATTTCCCTTTCATTGGTGGCGTAGTTCTCCTGTGTTTTAGAGAGAGTTCTAGAGAGGAAACAAATGGGTCACTTGTTCTGGGATAGGACAGCCCCAATAGCAAATTTGGATGCATCTGTTGTCAGATGAAATTCTTTCCTGAAGTCTGGGTAATGAAGTATTACCTCATTCGAAACTAGGGAATTTTTTATTTTATTGAATGCTTCGATCGCTTCTTCGTTGATATAAATGAGCTTTTTAGTTGATTGATTTTTGGACACTTTGCCAGCTTAGCAAAGTTTTTAATAAACCTCCTATAATAGCTGGCAAGGCCAATAAACGATCTTAAGTCTTTGAGTATTTTTGGAAGTGGGTACTTCCTTATTGTCTCAATTTTGCTTGGATTAGTTTCTATCCCCTTGTCTGAGATGACAAATCCCAGGAATTCTACTCTGCTTTTAAAGAACTCGCATTTGTCCAACTGACATTTCATGTTGGCTTCTTGTAGAGTTCTGAATATGGCGGCAAGGTGCTACGCATGCAATTTATCATCTTTGCTAAAGATAATCGTTAATATAAATGAAACATATTTTTCCAATATGCGCACGAAGGATGCCGGTAAGAGCTCTCTGGAAAATTGAGGGCGCCGTCTTGAGACCGAATGGGAGTCGTGTAAGCTCGTATTTACCGTTATTAACGGAGAAGGCAGTTTTTTCTATGTCTGACTCCTTAAGAGGTATTTGATGAAAGCTACTTTTCAAATCTAAGACAGAAAAATTTCGTTATTGCCTAGCTGTGCTAGTACCTCGTTGATTTCGGGTATAGAGTATTTGTCTGCGGTAGTTTCTTTATGTAGTTTCCTGTAGTCAATATCCATGCGATATTTCTTTTGCCCGGAGGCATCTAATTTTTTCGTAACAATCCACACAGGTGAATTGTATGGAGATCGGGAGGGTCGGATGATTCCGTCCTCTAAAAGTTCTCTGATTTGGCTGTGTACTTCGTCTTTTAAAGACATTGGAAATTGGTAGAATTTTGAATATATCTCTGCTCTGTCGTTGGTTGTGTATGTCAGTTTCTCTATGTCAGTTTGTGTATGTCGTCCGGATTGGCGAATAGGTGTGGGTGCATTTTAACTATTTGATTAAGGCTATTTTTTTGTTCGTTTGTCATATGTTCTGTCCGTGATATTACCGTGTTGACCGCCTCTATTTTTTTCTTATGGATATGCGAATATTGTTCTTGATTATTAGTAGATTCTTACTGCTTTGTATCACAGCATCTAGTTCTTTTAGACTATCGTTACCTAATATGGCGTCGAATGATTTTAGGGTGGGTAAGAGAATGAATTTCTATTGAAAAGATTAGCGAACTTGTGGTGTGTAATTTTAATGCTTCCGCCGACTGTGACGGCTTCGATGGGGTTTTTGTTTGGAATAGGCTCGGACACGAATTTCGGTTGGACGTAATTTCGGTTTGATCCTGTATCTATTAATATATTGAGTAACTTTCCGCTCCCCATCTTACATTCTATGTAAGGAAGAGAGGAGCTCTTTAACCTATAAAATTAATGTCTGAGTGTTCGTATAGGGTATTTTGTCCGTCATCTGTTTCTTAAATTTTTTGCGCGTATTCGTTTAATGGCTACTAGTATTCAGTCTGCTGTTCGTAATTTAGCATTGATTGTACGTATTCCTCCATGGTCACATAGTTGTCAGTTCTGTCTGTCTCGGTCTGTTCTTCTGCTGTTTGTATGTTGAAATTTCTTTGTTTTTTGTCCATGGCGTTGTGGTCTTTTCCCTCACTCATAATTGGGTCTGTTCATGTAATTTATCATCGTCGTGCGGATGCTTTGGTCCACGTCCATTGGTTCAGGACGTAGTTGGGGTTTCCGTGCAGAAGGTCGATTGAGTACGTATACCTGTTGTGGTTGTGTCTGGTAAGTTCGTTGGTTGGGGTATTGTGGGATCGGTCCATTATTTTTGTAAGTCGGTGGTCCATGGTCCATGGTCTATGTATTGGTTGGCCAAGGTGTATGGATCGGGGGTTGCGGCCTGAAGCTAATGGGTGGTGGACTGAAAGTCTGAGCTCCTCGGGGAGGCAGTGTAGGTGGAAGGACATTTCTATTTGGATTTCTGGCATGTGTCTGTTGATTTCTATTCAAAGCCATGTTAGTGCGATAGCTTTGATTCTCTAGTCTTAAACAATATTGAAGGGCTGAAGGTAGATCTACTGGCTCCTTAATTTCAAGAATCCGTGGTAAGTCTCCCTTCAAACCTCTAATGAAGGTATCTAATGCTTTATCTCGGTATATTTTTGTCATTTACTTCGATGCAAGCTACTTTTTTTAATATCAGCGACAAGTGTATTTTTTGTCATTTACTTCTAAACAAACTGATAGAATTCTTCTACTGTTTGGTTGTTACCTTGCACTAACATTGTCATCTGATATTCTAATGTTCCCAGATCTCTTTTGTCTACATAGTGCATCGTGAGACATTTGGAGATAGCGCTCTAATTTAGGGGAACATTATACGACTCGAGGGCCGTGATTTTGTTTCTCACTGTGTGCAATATGCCAAAGTATTTTGGCAAACCTGCCTCAGCTGCATAGGCTGAGAGTATACGATCTACACTCTTCTTCAGACACCAAGTCAGCATTTTGCTGCACTTCTTATAGGGTTTTGCAACACTTTTTATTGGGACTCTATGAATTTATTTGTTGATAACTTATTTCAGTATACTGATTGATGTACTAGAGTCAGGACGAGTACATAATAAGTCATTTCCAAGGTTTATTAAACGATGAAAAAAATATAATTTTTAGGGAAGCAAGACATCCTTTATTTGATGTTAATTTGCAACTCGATAAACTTAAATCAATTCTAGCGCTAGTAACCTGTGGCTTAGCGGCAGCGGCGTCGCTGCTGATGTTGTTGGCCCGTTGGGCAATTCTTCTTGGAATTTTCGGCGGTTGCCAGTCGGCGCGTGGAGGAAATGGCACAGACACCAAGTCAGCATTTTGCACTTCTTATGAGGTGTTGCAATGCTTCTTATTGGGACTGTATGAATTTATTTGTTGTTAACTCTTCCCCCTTTGATTTAAGCTTGTCCTCAAGCGATCATCAGAAGAAATTGTATGTTGTTAAACCTTAGGTTCTTGGCATCTGTATATTGTATTTGAATATGTGCTGGTTCTTTTTTGGGTCTCTCTTGTTCCTTGTTCAGTTGCAGCATTATATTTTTCTTATTTTTCTTTATTACGTGCAATACACAGGTAAGAAGGATGGCAACTGTGAACAGAGTTACGAACCCGACTCTATTTGCTATAGAGTGCGTCTGAAGTTTTTGCATGTTTTCTATATTGTTGATGTACACTTCTTCTAATGCTTTCAGAGAAAGAATCTTAATTCTTTCGTGTTCTATTTGTATTGCGGGATTTCCTGGGGTCATGACGGTGACCTCTAGGTTGCTGAACTCTTGTTTGTTGATGAATAAGGTTTCGGTCCAGAAGTAAATCATGTAGGTGCCTCTCACGCGTTTCTTCTCTTCTTGCCATCTAATAGTGCCGTTGAAGTCGTTCGCTAGTATAAGTCCATCGTCGATTTCCTCGATCTCCGGGATTTATCTGTATTGCTAAAGCCACAGAGCGCTTGCTCTCCAGTAACTAACTTAGGTATACAATTATTAGTGTTCAAGTTTACAATTTTTGATTTGTTACAAATTTTAATATTGTTGTAATTGTAATATGGTATCTATTACAAATGTTGTTTATGCCATAGATTGTTTTATTACAATGAAACAGTTCGTTAAATTCTAAATTTATTATATTGATGCTTTTCACTATTGGCTTTATTATAGTAATTTTGAATTCTATTTCTTCTAAATTTGGAATTTTAACAATTGTTGCGCTATTGAGCTTTTTCAGTAGCTTTCACAAATAGAAATAATTAACTATTTATTTTTTGTGTTCGAAATTTTTTCATATTTCTTAATGTTACGAGAAGCAGGCAGATCCGAATTGGTCTGTGCTTATTATTTAAGAAAAATAGTTTATATATAGGCAAGCGAACCCGAATTAGTACGTGCCAATTTTAGCGAAGAGACAATTATTAGTTATAATTTTGAGTAATGCAAGTGGCCGATGCGTACCAAATGCATGAAGCGAACGAACTTAACTAACTCGATGCGCAGCATCGAGGCCTTCGCATAAGTAAAGTTAGGGCAATAAAACGATCGTTGCAGCGAAGAGCGGCAACTCTATGTAAATGAATTCTTAAGAGCGAAATTTAGGCACTTGCTTTGCAGAGCGAGTATTATAAGATAAAATTAATATGCTGCTCTTATCAGTTGCGAGGTCACTCCAGTTGTTTTGGCTGCGTAACCAGACATTCTTCCCCCGTTGGAAGGCATTGGCTTTCAACAGATTCCCTGATGGGCAATGGGCATAGCTTGTTTGCAGCTCTTCTCGTTTCCCCTGTTGCGGTGCGCAAAATGGCTACTCGAGCGACTCCATCCTTTCCCACGATTAACTCTGTGAGAGGCGCCAGATTTTCATCCTTTACGAGGACTATGTCGTTGACGCATAGGCTTGGTTTCGGAGTACGCCACTTGGAGCGCTGCTGAAGCAGTGTTAAGTATTCTTCACGCCGGCGAGACCAAAACAGTTGTTGGAGGTACGTTACGCGTTGCCAACCATCCAGACGATTGAATTGAAAGTGCTAGATCTGCTGGATCTTCTGAAAGAGGAACAATGGCCTGGAATTAATTATCGATGCTATGTGCCAGACTAGGGTGCGAAACTCTTCGAGGTTTAGAACACAAGATCCAACAGCACGATAAAAATGATGTTTCGCTGTCTTCACTGCTGCTTCCCAAAGGCCGCCAAAATGCGGTGAACGAGGAGGTATAAATTTCAAATCAATGGAATCAGCCATGCAAAAATTATGCACTGACCCAATATGATTACGACTTGTAAATAGACGCTTGAGATCCAGAAGCTCGTTTTTGGCGCCGACAAAGTTGGTAGCGTTTTCCGACCATATGTGAGATGGCCTGCCTCGAGTCGATATAAACCTCTTGAGCGCATTCAAGAAAGAAGCTGTCGACAGATCCTTGACCAGTTCCAGGTGAACCGCTTTAGTCGCGAAGCATACGAAGACAGCCATGTAACATTTGACTGGAGCTTTATTTCGTACGTCTGGCTTATAGAAAATTGGTCCACAATAGTCAACACCAGAGACTTCAAAGGCTCGACAAGCAGTCAAACGTTCTTTGGGCAGATCACGCATTATATGCTCTATTAATCGAGGCTTGGCTCGAGCGTCGAAATCCAGCGAAAAGTTTTTCAAGCGCCCATCAACTCTAAGAATTCCGAAATCATCCAAAAAAGGGTTAAGTAATGCGATACAATTGGACGGTTTAACATTTCTTCTCGATTGCAATGATTTGATCTCTTCCCACAGGTGTGCTCTCTGGACGAGCCTTAGTAAGAGTTGGGTCCCATGTTGTATATCAGACACTGTTAGTCTCGGATGCCTGCTTCTGTGTATGAATTTATAAATATATCCGAATATACGCTGCATTGTATCAAATGAGTTGACGTATTTACAAGTGACAGTTATATCAACGAAGGGAGATAACGCAATAAGGACCCTTTTTTTAAGTTCGAGTTCTGTCCTTTCTGACAAGCAAGAAGCAGGCCAGTCCAGTTTGTTTTTAACTAGAAATTCTGGGCCGTTGAACCACAGTGACGATTGATCTAATTCACTGGGCGTAGATCCTCTCGAGGATATATCTGCCGGGTTGAGTGAAGTAGGCACGTAACGGCATTCCATGCCATTGCTCAGCTCTTGAACTGCTGTGACGCGATTAGCCACAAACAAATTGAACTTGCAGGGCTCGGTCCTTATCCAGGAAAGGCATACAGAAGAATCCGACCAACAGTAGAATTTTCCATCAAACAGATTCATTTTAGATATCTCACGCATGAGATTAGATAATAAGACGGCACCACTGAGCTCTAACTTTGGAACTGTGATTGTTTTCAGAGGAGCTACACGCGATTTGGAACACAACAGCTGACAACTGGCTGATGTTCGTCGAGAAAGGACGTAGACACAGGCCCCATATGCTTCGATGCTGGCGTCGCAGAAACCGTGAACTTCTAACTCTGCTGCAGGTATTGACACGAGACGAGGAAATTTAAGAAACTGCCTTTTCAAAACTGCAGCAAAGATCATGCCAAGCTGTTGCCAGTAATGATGGCAAGCTCTCGTCCCACTCAAGCTTCTCCTTCCAGATCTGCTGCATAAAGATTTTAGCCTTGGCAATTATCGTCCCTATGAGTCCAAGCAGGTCATACAAGCGAGCTATGGTCGATAGTATTGACCTTTTTGATGGTTTAGATCTCTGCTGAATGGACGAAAACGAAAACAACAATCGATCCGACGCTGAGTCCCAAGCGAGTCCAAGAGTTTTGGTGATGTCGCTACCATTATCAAACTTTAGGGAAGATTCTCTGTCCTCTACGGGTATCCCTTTCAGTACAGCAGAATTGTTTGAGCACCACTTTCGCAACTTGAAGCCCCCACTTGCCAAGATTCCAGCAGTCTGATTAAGAAGTTCCTTTGCTTCTTGAATTGAATCACCCCGTGAAATGAGGTCATCAACGTAGAAGTCACGCCGCAAAATCCGAGATCCAATTGGAAAATTAGTTTCCTCATCCATAGACAGCTGATGCATAGCACGGATAGAGAGGAATGAAGCTGGCTTTGTTCCGTATGTAACTGTATCCAGCTTAAAAATCTTTATATCCTGTTCTGGCGAGTCTCGCCATAGAATGCATTGGAGAAAATCATCCGGTGCTGAAACGCGTACGCAGCGATACATTTTTCCAATATCTCCTGTTAGGGCGATCGGGAAATTACGAAAGCGAAGAAGGATATGAAACAGCGAGCTTTGAATAACAGGTCCAGCCATCAATAGGTCATTTAATGAATAACCTGACGAGGTAGCTGCTGAGCCGTCGAAAACGACTCGCAATTTTGTCGTTGAACTGTCTTCTTTAAAGACACAGTGATGAGGAAGAACGTATTGACAAAGTCCTATAGACTCTGGAGCAACAGGCGACATATGACCAAGATCCAAATATTCCTTTAGAAAGTTTGAATATTGAATCTTCAGATCTGGACGATTTTGTAGTTTGCGTTGCAGGGTCAGAAACCGACGAAAGGCTTGTTGGTATAACGTCCCCAGACATTCCAAACTTCGCTTGAAGGGTAAACGAACTGAATATTGGCCACTAGGCAATCCGATATGAGTCTTTACGAAATGTTCTTCACAGATGTTTTCTTCCTTTGAAGTGGTAGGTGTACTTTCCAAGCAGGATTCTATCTCCCAAAATCTTCGAACCAATTCATCAGCACGTTCTTCAGAGCTTGACTCAAGTTTGCCCGCAGTATGCTTTGCCATTAACATAGAACCACTCAAGCGGGGTCCGCCTCTAGAAACTACCCAACCAAGCCGTGTTTTTAGAAGACACGGTAGTCCTGGGAGAAGCCTTATCTGGCCGACGCTGAGAAGGTCGTACAACAGGCTAGCTCCAAGTAGCAAGTCCACGCGTTGAGGTTTAAAGAAAGACGGATCTGCAAGTTTTATGTTAGCGGGAATGTTCCAATTCGTCGTGTTGATAGTAAAACTCGGTTGACTATCAGTTATGTTAGGCGCTACCAGAGCTGTAAGGCATGTTGAGTATTCAGAGACTTGAGACTGTATTGTGATAGTGACCGTGTTTCCTTCTGTTTCAAAACGAGAATCTCCTAGACCAGATACAATGGCTGAGGACTTGTGCTTCTTTAGCTGAAGCTGTTGAGCAAGGCGCGACGTTATAAGGTGAAGCTGAGAACCAGAATCCAAAAGGGCACGACAAGGTATCAAAGTGCCGGAGCGATTTCTTACAAAGATCATAGCCATAGCCAAGACGACAACATCACTACTGAAATACTGGGCAACAAGAGATGTGGAGGTAGATGGCGATGACTTAGCGAAAGAGGCATGGGCTATCGGCGATGAATTTGCAGGCTCAGTCAGCTGACCAGACGGAGATACGGAATTGTTTAAATGCAGCAGAGAATGATGTTTCGCCCCGCAGGTCCGACAGCATCCAGAGCTGCATGATCGCAATTGATGACCTTTCTTTAGGCAATTCAAGCACAATGCAACTCGTTTTGCCTCCCTAAGCCGTAATGCAGGGGTCAAATTTCCAAATCGAGAACAATTATATATACTATGACCAGGGCTGTCACAAAAGACGCAGACAGGGGCGTCGTGGTTAGTGGCGATAAATGACGATCTACTGGTGTTAATTGCTCTAGTTTTTCCCACCTGATGGCTAGGGCCATAGCATGCCATAGCAAAATTTACGGTTTCCATAGCTCGGCATCTCTGCTCCAGAAACGTAGCCATATGCTCCCACGATGGTATTAAATTAACGAACGACGAATCCTCTAGCCTTTCTTCCCATTTGGCTTGTGATATTGGGTCCAGCTTTTGTAAAATAATCTGCACAATGATGCATCCAGCGATTTGTTCGGAGTTGCCCATGCTCTTTAACGCGCGAAAATGTGCGTTGAATTTGTCGGATAATTCCCTTAGCAACACGGCCGATCCACCTGCCACCCTCTTGAGCCCCAAGATCTCAAGTATGTGTGCCTGAAAAACCAAACGTCTATTATTAAACCTTTTCTCCAATAAATTAAGTGCTATGGCATAATTATCGTTTGTTATTTCCAATGATCGAATCGCGTCCAGCGCTGTATCCTTCAGGCACGATCGAAGATGCTGCAGCTTTTCGATATCTGCTAGATCAGGATGATTTTCTATGACGGTTGTGAACATAGAATAAAAGTTGACCCTTTCTGTGTAACCACCACTGAACGTAAGCAACTTTATTGAGGGTAGTGTTGGCGGTGCCTTAGCTCTAACTGTCTGCGAGGGCAGCACAGATTGGTCGCGAAATGTTGAGCAGGGCAATATTGAGACACGTTTCGCAATTTCACTCCGAACCGACATTGCCATAGAAACTGCTAACTCGTCGAAGTCCTCACGCAATTGGTTGCCGATTTCATCAAAGTCTAGTTCTTCGAGGCTAGTGTGAGTAATATCAAATGAGCAGCTCGATTTGTTTCAGCCTAACACTAAGACCGCACTCATCAATTGCACTAAGTGGCGAATTTGTTAGAGCATTTCGAAGTGTTTGCAAACTGTCATAAATTGAAATGGCTTTGCGCCTCAGAAAGGTCACCCTGTTTGCAGAGGGCACTGCACTAGAGGCATTATTTTCGGTTGCCATTAGAAGCGCGATAGAAAGCGCGTGCGAAACTAGCTGAGTAACTAACAACGGTGATCGCTAGTACATGCAAACCGTTCAAAAAACAATAGTTGTACAATAAGAACTTCAGCGAACGCAAGTGTCAAGCTATGTAATGAAGCAACGGCAATAGCTTTTACATAAGTACCACACGAATGAGCAGAGACTTTAAGCGACCGAGAGAGTAGGCAAAGCGACGGCGATAAGAATGTATGTATATAAAGTGCACAAAACGAAATGCCAGGTGGTGCCTTTTAAGATTATTGCTTTAATGTTAAGGAAATAATCTTACAACAACAAAAATAAAAATCACGTCGGGTTCACCAAATGTTGCGCTATTGAGCTTTTTCAATAGCTTTCACAAATAGAAATAATTAACTATTTATTTTTTGTGTTCAAAATTGTTTTATATTTCTTAAAGTTACGAGAAGCAGGTAGACCCGAATTGGTCTGTGCTTATTATTTAAGAACAATAGCTTATATATAGGCAAGCGAGCCCGAATTAGTACGTGCCAATTTTAGCGAAGAGACAATTATTAGTTATAATTTTGAGTAATGCAAGTGGCCGATGCGTACCAAATGCATGAAGCGAACAAACTTAAATAACTCGATGCGCAGCATCGAGGCCTTCGCATAAGTAAAGTTAGGGCAATAAAACGATCGTTAAGATGCTGCTCTTATCAGTTGCGAGGTCGCTCCAGTTGTTTTGGCTGCGTAACCAGACAACAATATTATGTAAATGTATACATCTGCGAATTCTAGCATTTTTTCAATATTTATAGGTGGCATGTTGCTTTTATTAAAATTAATAAAAGGACTCATGTAAATGTAAATGGGTATAAGGGTATATTGTATTTGTGCAAAATCCAAATGTATGTAACAGGCAGAACGAAGCATCTCCGACTCCACAAAGTATATATATTCTTGATCAGCACCAATAGCCGAGTCGATCAGGCCATGTCCGTCTGCTTGTCCGTCCGTCTGTCCGTTCGTCCGTATGTATGTATAAACGCAAGGATCTCAGAACTTATAAGAGCTGGAGCCTTGAAATTTTAGATGTAGGTTTTCCTAGTTCCCGCGCAGATCAAGTTTATTTCCGATAATCGATAACTTAGTCCGTTTCCAAGCAATCGATAAAAATTGATAACGACATACTGTTTTTTTTAGCAAATTGGGTAAATAATAAGAGCTAGAGCCACCAAACATGTTGCTTCTAGAATCTTATAGATATTTCAAGTATCTTTCATTGCATACCTATCGCCACCTCCCCGCTATCACCCTAGAGCTATAAATCAAGTTTATAACCCAACTTTTATTTCCAACCAATATAAACCACAATTTAAATACAATTGATTTTTTCAGAATACACAAATATTCTATGGTACAATAAGATATACTGTAGAAAATTTCATAAAAATCGGTTAAGAAAAACCAAAGTTATATGCAAATGCGCAATTGAATGGGGCAGCAGCTTTTAGAATTTCTGTATACATGTACACACACACATTTATGCGCGTCTGCTTCGCATTCTAACAACATGGTAATTGCATCTTTTTATTTTAATGTTAGTTAAGTTCCTTTTTTTATCATAAGTACTTAATTGTTGGTGTGGCTGCTGAGTAGAGGCATAGCAGGTGGTGCGGTCTGTCGCGAGTTCGACCCCTACCGGGGAAAGTGCTATTATTATTTTTTTTGCTGGTGTGGCTGTTGAGTAGAGTCGACAGCGAGTAATGCGGTCAGTTGTGAGTTCGAGCCCTGCCAAGAGAACTTTTTTTATTAATTTATTTGGTGTTGGAAAGAGAGGGTTCAGGGAGCTCCCGACTAGAACCTCTTACTTGTTTATATTGCTTTTATGTATTATTTTTTCAGTTGTTGTTAGTACGGAGGTGTTTCTTTTTTTTAACTATTTACTTTTTGTATCTGGGTGACAGTTTGGTACCTAATCTGGTATAGACTTTGACGAATATTTCTTGACCTGGTACATAAGTTCTATATCGTTACGTTTTTTGTTATGATTCTGCATGTCAGTCAATTGTTTCTGTTTGAGTCTGTCAATGTTCTCCTTCCTAGTTTTTTCGTATTGGTCTGGGTCTTAAGTCACGTTTCTTCCGAAAAATATGTCTAATGGTTTCATGTTATTTGTCGAGTGTATAGTGTAGTTGTATTCGTATATTGATTTGTTAAGTAGTTCTTCTGTGTTCCTGTTTTCTTTTGTTGCATCACATAACATATGATAGTGTTGAATGAAATCTTTCTACCTGACCATTCACTGCGCTTTTGTTGGGTGGTGTTTTATAAACTTCTATATTTAATTAGTCCTGCTTCATAAAAAAGATTGAGGCTGAATTATGGGATTTTTCGTTATCTATTACAACGGCTTTAGGTACGCCAGAATAAACAAGGATTTCATGAAGTGCTTTCCTTATGTCTTCTATTGCCCTATATTTCATTATTCGTGCCTGAGCTAATTTCGAAAATATGTCTACTGCCGTTAGTATTAAGTTTTTTTCTGTCGTGTATATGTCGATGTGGATTGTATGTCCTGGGTATTCGGGGATTGGTGTTTCTTTGAGTTTTGGGTTAGTGGGATGCCTATCGTATTTTTCTTCTTTACAAACCTGACACTGTTTGACTAATTCTGTTATTCGTTGCTTCATTTTTGGGAAATAGAATATTTCGGACAATTGCATTTTGTTTTCTAGTGCGTTGCGGTGGGCTCTGTTGTGGTAACCAATATCTTCTCATCTTGTTCTGTTTCATTTGTTAAATCTTTTACTTGAGACTGTGTGAATCTAATCTTGAAGTTACTAAAATGTTTTTCTTCTGAGGTTATTATTCCGTTGATTACGGATGAGTTTAGATGAGCTTTCAGTATTTGCATCAGGTCGTGTTCTGAGAAATTTTGTCGAGTAATCGTATGCCTGTGATATGTTGGGAATGGGGTATGGAATCGCAAATTGTTTCGTTGGCTCTACTGAGAAATATCTGGTTTTTGAATACGTTAATTGGAGCTTCTATGCTCGGAATAAAGTTGTGGTTTGAACTGTCTGCACTGTGCTGGGTGGAGGCTACTGATTCAATATTATTGATCACAGGGATACGTGATAGCGCATCGGCTACAATGTTATCCCTACTTGGCTTATAGAGGAGTTCGTAATCGAACTCTTCTAGGTAAGCTTTCCAACTCTTTATACTAGCGTTGTCATTCCAACTGCTAAGGGAGTGGGTTAAGGGTTGATGGTCGGTGTATATTTTTACACTCGCTTTACCGTAGAGATAATAAATGAGGTCGTTTAGGGCCCAAATTATTAACATTTCCCTTTTATCTGTGGCGTAGTTCTCCTCTGTTTTAGAGAGAGTTATAGAGAGAAAACAAATGGGTCGTTTGTTCTGGGATATGACAGCCCCAATAGTAAAGTTGGATGCATCTTTGCAGAAGTCCGGGTAATGGAGTATTACCTCATTCGAAACTAGGGAATTTTTTATTTTATTGAATGCTTCGATCGCTCCTTCGTTAAGATTAATGAGCTTTTTATCTAATTTTTGGACATTTCCATCTTCCCCTCTTAAAAAGAGGTAAGGGGCTTTGCCAGCTTAGCGAAGTTTTTGTAAACCTCCTATAATAGCTGGCAAGGCCAATAAACGATCTTAAATCTTTGAGTGTTTTTGGAAGTGGGTACTTCCTTATTGTCTCAATTTTGCTTGGATTAGTTTCTATCCCCTTGTCTGAGATGACAAATCCCAGGAATTCTACTGTGCTTTTAAAGAACTCGCATTTGTCCAACCGACATTTCATGTTGGCTTCTTATAGAGTTCTGAATAGGGCGGCAACGTTCTGCCCATGCAATTCATCATCTTTGCTAAAGATAATGATATCGTCAATATAAATTAAGCAAATTTTTCCAATATGCTCACGAAGGATGCCGGTAAGAGCTCTCTGGAAAATTGAGGGCGCATTCTTGAGAACGAATGGGAGTCGTGTAAACTCGTATTTTCCGTTGTTAACGGAGAAGGCAGTTTTTTCTATGTCTGACTCCTTAAGGGGTATTTGCGGTAGTTTTTTTATGTAGTTTCCTGTAGCCGATAACCAAGCGATATTTCTTTTGCCCGGAGGCATCTAATTTTTTCGGAACAATCCACACATGTTAATTATATGGGGATCGGGAGTTCTCTGTTCTCTGTAAAAGTTCTCTGATTTGGCTGTGTACTTCGTCTTTTAAAGACATTGGAAATTGATAGAATTTTGAGTAAATCTCTGCTCTGACGTTGGTTGTGTATGTCAGTTTTTCGTCCGGATTGGCGAATAGGAGTGGGTGCACTTTAACTAGTTGATTAACGCTATTTTTTTGTTTGTTTGTCATATGTTCTGTCCGTGGTATTACCGTGTTAACCGCCTCTATTTTTTTCTGCTTATTGGGTATGCAAATATTGTTCTTGATTTAAGGAAGATACTTGCTGCTTTGTATTACATCATCTGGTTCCTTTAGACTATCGTTACCCAATATGGCGTCGAATGATCTTAGGGTGGGTAAGAGAACGAATTTTATTTTTATACCGTTTCTTTTGAAAAGATTAGCGACTGTGGTGTGTAATTTTAATGCTTCCGCCGACTGTGACGGCTTCGATGGGGTTTTTGTTTGGAATAGGCTCGGACACGAATTTCGGTTGGACGTAATTTCGGTTTGATCCTGTATCTATTAATATATTGAGTAACTTTCCGCTCCCCATCTTACATTCTATGTAAGGAAGAGAGGAGCTCTTTATCCTATAAAATTAATGTCTGAGTTTTCGTATTGGGTATTTTGTCTGTCATCTGTTTCTTCAATTTGTTCCGCGTATTCGGTTAATGGCTGCTAGTATTTAGTCTGCTGTTCGTAATTTAGCGTTGATTGTACGTATTCCTCCATGGCCACATAGTTGTCAGTTCTGTCTGTCTGTCTGTCTCGGTCTGCTCTGCACCTGTTTGTATGTTGACACTTCTTTGTTTTTTGTACGTGGCGTTTGTTGGTGGTGGAGGTCTTTCCCTACTTCAAAATTTGTCCTGTTCATGTAATTTATCATTCTCGTGCGGATGCTTTGGTCCACGTCCATTGGTTCAGGACGTGGTTTGGGGTTTCGGTGCAGAAGGTCTATTGGGTACGTATACCTGTTGTGGTTGTGTCTGGTAAGTTCGTTGGCTGGGGTATTGTGGGATCGGTCCATTATTGTTGTAAGTCGGTGGTCCATGGTCCATGTATTGGTTGGCCAAGGTGTATGGATCGGGGTTGTGGCCTGAAGCTAATAGGTGGTGGCCTAAAAGTCTGAGATGTTCGGGGAGGCAGTGTAGGTGGAAGAACATTTCTATTTGGGTTTCTGGCATGTGTCTGTTGATTTCTATTCAAACCCATGTTAGTGCGATAGCTTTGATTCTCTAGTTTTAAACAATATTGAAGGGCTGAAGGTAGATCTACTGGCTCCTCTATTTCAAGAATCCGTGGTAAGTCTCCCTTCAAACCTCTAATGAAGGTATCTAATGCTTTATCTCGGTATATTTTCGTCATTTAATTCAATACAACCTACTTTATTTAATATCAGCGACAAGTGGTTGTAAACGACCTGATAGAATACTTCTACTGTTTGGTTGTTACCTTGCACTTACATTGTCATCTGATATTCTAATGCTCCCGGATCTCTTTTGTCTGCATAGTGCATGGTAAGACATTTGGAGATAGCGCTCTAATTTAGGGGAACATTATACGACTCGAGGGCCGTGTCGGCATTGCCAGTGATTTTGTTCCTCATTGTGTGCTGCATAGGCTGAGAGTATACGATCTTCACTCTTCTTCCATGAGCTAATTCCGCTGGATTACCGGAGAATTCACTAAAGCTTATAACTATGTCCGAAACTTTGTCTAAGTCATTCAAGTTGTGGTTGGCAGTTATTGTTTGGTCGTCTACGTCACTAAACTCCCTAGAGCGGTTGACTAACTGATTTACTAATGTCGGCAGTTGTGCCAAAATCTGGCTAATAGTGGCTGCTCTCATCTGCTCTGCGTTATTCGCCATGACTCTATTTTGTAAATGTTCGTTTTGTCTGTCGATATTTCGTTGTTGCTGTCTGTTTAAGTTATGTCCGCCTACCTGTGGTTGATCTGATACTATTGGGGGCCTCAGTAAATTGTTTCCATTAACCATAAACGAGATATATTATTTATATTGTATATTTTATGATTTTTTCGAATTTGAATTTTTGATCGTTATTGTTTTCTTTTTAAAACCAGTCGCTGGTTTCTTCCTTCTACTTTGGAGGGTCCCTTGGGAGTCGCAAAGTTGGAAATACTTAATACTACGTTCGTAGTCTTTATATTTGTTTATCGTTTTACACTAATTTATCTTGCATATTGTTCTACAATATTTTGTATATTTATTCTTATAATTCTATTTCACTTTTGTGTTAGTTGTTCGTTTTTTTTTTTGTGTTTCACTTAATTTCTAACTTACAGTAGTATTCCTGATGTGGCGATCCCCTGCCGGTTCGGATTTCATCCTTTTTGAAGCCTTTGGGTATCTACTGGGGATCCTGCGACCAGTCTTCGTTGAGAGTATCTGCGGGCGGGCCTTACAAGATGCGTTGTCCACCGATGGGCAAATTTGAATAGTTAAGTTCCAATTGCCTTTCGCGAATTTCACCAATCGTTGAATTTAATCGACGAGAGTTGCACTGGTTTTATTTTTGCGTATAACCGACTAACGCGCGCACGGTCCTTGCTTGGGCGAGGTGTTGCAATGCTTCTTATTGGGATTGTATGAATTTATTTGTTGTTAACTTGTATCAGAGTTCAAGCCAATATAATTCAGCTTACTAGTTTACGTCCTTAGAATATTACTAATGTGTACTGACTAACTTAGATATATATGATCATCACGTCTTTCTACTTTAATATCTAGGAAATTACTTATTTCAAATAAGACTGTCATCCTCAACCTACTCATTAAATATGACTTAAAATTACTCAATGAATCATAATTCTCCACTAAATCATCTACATACAAAAGCGCGTAAATATTTTTTATTATCTCCCCTTTATCAAGAAAATAGATACAACGATCTACAGTTGAATTAACAAAGCCCATACCTTTTAAAGCCTTTTCAAAACACTCAAACCAACATCGTGCTGCCTGCTTCAATCTATAAATTGACTTATTTAGTTGCAGACTTTATCATTTGCTTGTGATATACCTTCTGGAATACTCATATAGATATCTTCTTTTAAAATAACATTTAGAAATGCAGTTTGCACATCCATATGGTGTACCTTTAACTTAAATTGGTTTGCAATTGATAAAATGAATCTAAATCTAGATATTGTTGCAACTGGAGCAAATGTCTCATTGTAGTATATAAGATACTCCTGTGTGAATCGTCGAGCTACTAGTCTCGCTTTATATCTAATTGGATTGCCATTTTCATCACTTTTAATGGAAAAAATCTACCTGCAATCAACTTTGTTTCTACCTTGAAGTTGGTCTCCTAAAGTCCATGTCTAAATATGTCTTCCCACTTAGTTTGGTGACTTCTATTCTTTATTTTAGCTTATGTAACTGGAATACCTTAAGTAAAAATGTGCGCGTTTTTTAAGCAACTGTTTAATAATCTATATGAAACCTGTGGTTTATCTTTCAACCTTTCACATTTTCTGATTAGAATTTCCTCCTTATTTGATTTCATACAAGACACATTTTCCCCAACAATTTCAGTTGGACTGGCATTTTCAGTTGATGTACCCCTAGGCTGTACAACTGATATTTCACTTTCAGATTTCTCTTCCGTACTCTCTTACCGGATATCACTCTTTCAAAAGTCCAACAGTCCTAGATTTTTCATATTTATTATCAACAACGTCTTTTACTACCAAAAACTTTAGCACTACTTATATCCTTTTGGTTTATAGTCAACAAGTATATCTTTCAAATGGAGTTTTTTTATCCAACATAAAAACTATAAAAACAAGTAAGAAGTTCTGGTCGGGAGCTCCCGACTAGGGAATACCCTGAACTCTCTTATTCCAACACCAAATAAATTAAAAAAACAAAAGTTCCCTTGGCAGGGTTCAAGCTCGCAGCTGACCGCATTACTTGCTGTCGACTCTACTCAACAGCTACACCAGCAAAAAAAAACAAATACTCTCCCCGTTAGGGCTCGAACTTGCGACAGAGCACCCCACTTGCTATGCCTCTACTCAGCAGCCACACCAATAATTAAGAACTTATGATAAAACAAGTAAGAGGTTCTTGTCGGGAGCTCCCGACTAAGAGATACCCTGAACGCCCTTCTCCCAACATCAAATATATATATATATATTCTATTTTATAAGCTATATGTCCGGTTTGGTGACTCTCTAATTATTTACCAAAATTACCCATAAAAAAGGATATCGATACCGATTTTTATCGATTGCTCGACAACGGAGTAAGTTATCGATTATTGGAAACCAAATTCGGACGGACGGACAGGCAAACGGACATGGCTAGATCGACTCAGCTATTGATGCTGATCAAGAATATATACTTAATGGTGTCTGAGATACTTCCTTCTGTCGTTACATACATTTGGATTTTGCACAAATACAATATACCTTTATACCCATTTTTAATGGGTTCAGGGTATAAAATAGCATTACAGAAAAAATCGTAATTACCATGCTGTTAGAATGCGAAGCAGACGCGCATGAATGTGTGTGTGTACATGTTTACAGAAATTTTTAAAGCTGCTGCTCTATTCAGCAGCGTATAACTTTCTTTTTTTTAACCGATCTTTATGAACTGTTCTACAGTATATCTTATTGTACCATAGAATATTTGTGTATACTGAAAAAGACAATTGCATTTTAATTGTGGCTTAAATTGGTTGGCAATAAATGTTGGGTTTTTAACTTGATTTATAGCTGTGTGGTAGTAGCGGGGAGGTGACGATAGCTATAAAACGAAAGATAAATATATAATATTCTAGAAGAAACATATCATGTGTGGTGACTTCAGCTCTTATTATTTACCCAATTTGCTAAAAAATAAGGATGTCGATATCGATTTTTATCGATTGCTTGGAAACGGAGTAAGTTATCGATTATCGGAAACAAACTCGATCTGCGCGGGAACTAGGAGCACCTACCACGCAAGGATCTCAGAACTTATAACAGCTAGAGACTTAAAATATTAGATGTAGGTGCTCCTAGTGCTTGCGCAGATCAGGTTTGTTTCCAATAATCGATAACTTACTCCGTTTCCAAGCAATCGATACAAATCGATATCGATATTCTTTTTTTTTTGGGTAATTTTGGTAAATAAAAAGAGCTAGTCACCAAACTTAACATATAGCTGCTAAATTAGAATATATATATGCATTTAATGTTGGAAGAAGAGGGTTCAGGGTATCCCCTTGTCGGGAGCTCCCGACTAGAACCTCTTATTTGTTCTGTTTTAGATTCAATTGTAAATGCTCTATCTTGAATTTAACCATAGGATCATTCATTACATAAGTATCTTCTAAAACGCCTTGTGCGTTCTTGAACACTTTTATACCAGTTGAATTGAACTGAATTGTTATAGCAGCATTCTGCATCTTTGACACCGTTAGTACTGTACCCTTTACTGTACCCTTTGCAGTAGCATAAATGTACTCTCCAAGTTTTGCAATAGCGATCTCATTTGGTGTTTCCAGTAAGCCATATTCCACAAACAGATTTACAATATTTATCATATGGTCTGAGGCTACTGAATTCAATATGAATGAGATATTACCTTCGTCTTTATAATTCACACCACCCTGCTGCTTCAACATAAAAGCAAAACCTCCGCTCGCCTGTGTGGTTGCTACTTGGGCCTGCCTATTTTTTTCATTGTTTTTCAAAAAACTTTAAAAATTAAAACAACCCCTTTTAAAATGTCCCTTTTTGCCGCAAAAATGGCATTGAACATTCGTTTTAAAATTTGTATGCCTGGGCTTAAATTTTTATTTAAGAAGCCATGGTCCAGTTTTATTGCCCTTTTTGCCATTTTGAGTTACAGCTTGCAAAACTTTACTGCTCGTATCTTTACTAGCACTCTTAAGTTTGATCTCATGATCAAGTAGTCGATTTTTGACTAATGCCAAAGTCAGGTTATCAATTAACACGGTTTCAATATCACATGTGGAAGGTAAAGTTAAAAGTAAGTGGGACACTTTATCCACCTCTTCTATTTTAGCTCCTGATGCTATTGACTCATTCATCAATTCGTCAAATTTATTAAACTGACTCATAAGTGGAGTGTCACCAAATAATTTGAATGATAAAAATTGCTTCCGTATGAAAAGTTGCGATGCTAAACTATCACGCTCGAATACTGTGTTTGGTCACGATATCTTGATAAACAAAAATGTTTTTCATCCAACAACTTAATTTTCGACCGATCGAACCTATGGCAGCTATATGATAAGTGGGTCGATTATAGGAGGATTTTTAATTGATAGTAAAAATAATAAATGCCGGGCATGGTCAAGATATCTTGATAAACAAAAATGTTTTTCATACAACTTAACTTTCCGACCAAATGTTCCTATTGCAGCTATATGATATAGTGGTCCGATCTTAATTGGAATCTGTATATATATGGAGAGATTAGTAAGGCTAGTAACTGCCGAGCTTAGTCAAGATATCTTGATAAACAAACATATTTTTCATTCAATTTAATTTACGACCGGGTGTTCCTATGGCAGCTTTATGATATAATGGTCGCATCTTAATAAGAGTTTGCATATATATGGGAGCTAAGTCAAACTAATAAATGCCAGGCTTGTTTATGTTATCTTGATAAACTGAAACGTTTTTCATACAACAAAAAAGAACTTACATACGCCGAGCTTGATCAAAATATTTTGATAAACAAAAATGTTTTTATACAACTCTAATTTCGACCGATCGTTCCAATGGCAGCTATATGATAAAGTGGTTCGATCTAAAAAGGAAATTTCATGTATGAGAAACATAGTAAAACGAATAAATGCTGAGTTAGGTCAATATATCTTGATAAACAAAAATGGTTTTCATACAACTTAATTTTCGACCGATATAGTGGTCCGATCTTAATGGGCTTTTGCATATTGCAGGAACATAGTAAAACTAATAAATGCTGAGTTTGGTCAGAATATCTTGATAAACAAACATGTTTTTCATACAAAAACTTAATTTTCGACCGATCGTTCCTATGGCAGCTATGATATATATATATGATATAGTGTTCCGATCCAGCTGGATTTGACATATGCGCTGCGTGCAACAGAAAGGGCGACTTCTGCAAAGTTTCATTAAGATGGCTTTAAAACTGGGAGACTAGTTCGCATAGAAACAGATAGACGGTCAGCCGGACAGACGGACATAGCTATATCGACTCGGCTGTTGATGCTGATCAACAATATGCATACTTTATGGGGTCGAAGATGTCTTCTATGCGTTACAAATTTCACGACAAAATTAAAAAACCCTCTGCAAGGGTGTAAAAAATAAATGCCCAGCTTGGTCAAGATATCTTTATAAACAATAATGTTTTTCATACATCTTAACTTCCGAACGTTCGTTCCTATGGCAGCTATATGATATAGTGGTGGGATCCTAAATGGAATCTGCATATATATGGGGAGCCTGGTAGAACTAATAAATGACGAGGTTGGTCAAGATATCTTGATAAATAAATATGTTTTTCCAACAACTTAACTTTCGACCGATCGTTGCTATGAAAGCTATATGATATCGTGGTCCGATCTTAATAGGGTTATGCCTATATATGAAGAGTGTAGTTAAACTAATAAAAGCCGTGTTTGGTCAAGGTATTTAGAAACACAAAATGTTTTCTTCATACAACAACCTAATTTTCGACCGATCGTACCTATGGTAGCTTAATGAAACAGTGGTCCGATACAATATGATTTTGCCTATATATGAGGAGTATAGTAAAGCTAATAAATGCCGAGTTTGGTCAAGATATCTTGATAAACAAAAATGGCTTTCATTCAAAAAATTTTATTTTCGACCGATCGTACCTATGGCAGCTATATGATGTAGTGATCCGATCTGAAAAGGCTTTTGCATATACATCCTCATCCTCCTCATAGAAAAGCTAATAAATGCCGAGTTTGGTCACGATATCTTGATAAGCAAAAATGTTCTTTATGCAACAACTTAACTCTCGACTGATCGATCCTATGGCAACTATGTGATATAGTGGTACGATAATAATAGTATTTGAGGATTTGATATATATGAGGAGCATAATAAAAGTAATTAACGCCGAACTTTGTCATGATATTTTGATAAACCAAAATGTTTTGAGACAACAACTTGATTTTTGACCGAGGCGGTTAACAAAAGAATCCCAGTTCACGAGCAGGGCTGTTCATTTTAAACTTAAACCTTTTTGAACTTAGCCTAAAAACTTTAATTAGTAGTTTGACCTACACGAAGCATACGTCCGTTGACTTGGACTGACTCTCACAGACTTCAACATATGTCGCAAATTCCGCTGTAACCTAGCGTGCAAATTCAAAGCTCAATAGAATTACGAAATACAAGAAAATTAGATAACTTAAAGTAACAGGACTGAATGTTCGAGCGCTTGAGAGAGCAACTAAATTCAAGTAAACTGAACCGTGATAGCGCGTGATCTATTGAGTGATAAAACATTACTCAAATGCGGCTGATCTAAGCGCAGGTGGATATTCATTAATCGCTCTTTTCATGCGCTCTCTTATAATATCCGCTTTTAGGCTGGCCCGAGCGCTCTTGCTGATAGGCTGTAGCCCAAACATTCTCCCCCCTTTGATGATTGCAGCATTCATAATCAAATTTACGTCCGCCAGCTGTCAGATTCTCGGGCTTGGTACCTTAAAATAAACTAAAAATAGAAGAGTGCAATTTAACATTTACGTAAGGGTTATGTTTCATAATCAAGCCAATTCTCTTGTATGGGTAATGGACAGAGCATTGTTACTGGCCGTTTGATAACACAACTGCTTATTTTTAGAGTCACAACTATAACTAATCCATCTGTACCAGCATGAGTGCTTGTAATCCGACCCAAAGGCCACCGATGCGAGGGGAATAGTTCGTCTTTAATTAACATCATGCATCCAGCATCTATGTTTCTCTTCATCTGCAGCCACTTTGGTCTTCTCTGCAACAGTGCCAAGTATTCAGAGTTCCACCTTTTCCAAGATTGTTGTTAATAGTATTGACGGTATTTCCACCAATGCACTAAACTCAGTTGAGGTACTTCAGTTGTAGGAGGCGACAAGAGCGCATCACCAGTGAGAAAGTGAACGGAGGTTAACACCATCAAATCCTCAGGATCATTCGAAATAGGACATAAAGGCCTTGAATTAAGACAAGACATAATTTGTGCTAATACTGTCGCCATTTCCAATAAACAACGGTCTCCAATATATATAAGTGTGAGCGATGACATGCAAGGTGCAAGCATGACTATAATTTACGACATAGATGAATGTTTCTCATTCACTGGCAACAAGGCATCGCGTAATCTTCCTCCGAGCCGTAAGACGCGCTCCCCCTAGCGGCTTGATAGAAGAGAGTGCCTTCCATTCGTTTTCAAACATTTAACATATGCCATAATTCGAAGAATTCCGGTATACGATTGATTTATATCTTGTAGCAAGTCTAGCTTCTTGTCTCAATACACACATGTGAGAGTGACTGTTGATCAATGTTATTGCAACGCCATCCTTCTCCCGGATCTTGTAACCACTGCGGTCCATGCCACCACATTTCACATGCCGTCAATTTAGATTCGCTAATTCCCCGACTCAGATGGTCGGCAGGATTATCAATCGAGGGAACACGTCTCCATTGTCTTCCATTCGAGACCTCCAGAATTTTGTTTATGCGATTTGAAACAAATAGCTTTCAGTTTGCACCACCTTCACGGATCCAATTGAGGGCTAGCATTAAATCGGACCAACAAATAGTACTGCAGAAGTTTATATTAAATCGCAATTTCTGTTTTAAATAGAGACAATTTTGGTAAATAAAAAGAGCTAGTCACCAAACTTAACATATAGCTGCTAAATTAGAATATATATATGCATTTAATGTTGGAAGAAGAGAGTTCAGGGTATCCCCTTGTCGGGAGCTCCCGACTAGAACCTCTTACTTGTTCTGTTTTAGATTCAATTGTAAATGCTCTATCTTGAATTTAACCATAGGATCATTCATTACATTAGTATCTTCTAAAACGCCTTGTGCGTTCTTGAACACTCTTATACCAGTTGAATTGAACTGAATTGTTATAGCAGCATTCTGCATCTTTGACACCGTTAGTACTGTACCCTTTACTGTACCCTTTGCAGTAGCATAAATGTACTCTCCAAGTTTTGCAATAGCAATCTCAATTGGTGTTTCCAGTAAGCCATATTCCACAAACAGATTTACAATATTTATCATATGGTCTGAGGCTACTGAATTCAATATGAATGAGATATTACCTTCGTCTTTATAATTCACACCACCCTGCTGCTTCAACATAAAAGCAAAACCTCCGCTCGCCTGTGTGGTTGCTACTTGGGCCTGCCTATTTTTTTCATTGTTTTTCAAAAAACTTTAAAAATTAAAACAACCCCTTTTGAAATGTCCCTTTTTGCCGCAAAAATGGCATTGAACATTCGTTTTAAAATTTGTATGCCTGGGCTTAAATTTTTATTTAAGAAGCCATGGTCCAGTTTTATTGCCCTTTTTGCCATTTTGAGTTACAGCTTGCAAAACTTTACTGCTCGTATCTTTACTAGCACTCTTGAGTTTGATCTCATGATCAAGTAGTCGATTTTTGACTAATGCCAAAGTCAGGTTATTAATTAACACGGTTTCAATATCACATGTGGAAGGTAAAGTTAAAAGTAGGTGTGACACTTTATCCACCTCTTCTATTTTAGCTCCTGATGCTATTGACTCATTCATCAATTCGTCAAATTTATTAAACTGACTCATAAGTGGAGTGTCACCAAATAATTTGAATGATAAAAATTGCTTCCGTATGAAAAGTTGCGATGCTAAACTATCACGCTCGAATACTGTGTTTGGTCACGATATCTTGATAAACAAAAATGTTTTTCATCCAACAACTTAATTTTCGACCGATCGGTCCTATGGCAGCTATATGATAAGTGGGTCGATTATAGGACTTTTAATTGATAGTAAAAATAATAAATGCCGGGCATGGTCAAGATATCTTGATAAACAAAAATGTTTTTCATACAATTTAACTTTCCGACCAAATGTTCCTATTGCAGCTATATGATATAGTGGTCCGATCTTAATTGGAATCTGTATATATATGGAGAGATTAGTAAGGCTAGTAACTGCCGAGCTTAGTCAAGATATCTTGATAAACAAACATATTTTTCATTCAATTTAATTTACGACCGGGTGTTCCTATGGCAGCTTTATGATATAATGGTCGCATCTTAATAAGAGTTTGCATATATATGGGAGCTAAGTCAAACTAATAAATGCCAGGCTTGGTTATGTTATCTTGATAAACTGAAACGTTTTTCATACAACAAAAAAGAACTTACATACGCCGAGCTTGATCAAAATATTTTGATAAACAAAAATGTTTTTATACAACAACTCTAATTTCGCCCGGTCGTTCCAATGGCAGCTATATGATAAAGTGGTTCGATCTAAAAAGGAAATTGCATGTATGAGAAACATAGTAAAACGAATAAATGCTGAGTTAGGTCAATATATCTTGATAAACAAAAATGGTTTTCATACAACTTAATTTTCGACCGATATAGTGGTCCGATCTTAATGGGCTTTTGCATATTGCAGGAACATAGTAAAACTAATAAATGCTGAGTTTGGTCAGAATATCTTGATAAACAAACATGTTTTTCATACAAAAACTTAATTTTCGACCGATCGTTCCTATGGCAGCTATGATATATATATATGATATAGTGTTCCGATCCAGCTGGATTTGACATATGCGCTGCGTGCAACAGAAAGGGCGACTTCTGCAAAGTTTCATTAAGATGGCTTTAAAACTGGGAGACTAGTTCGCATAGAAACAGATAGACGGTCAGCCGGACAGACGGACATAGCTATATCGACTCGGCTGTTGATGCTGATCAACAATATGCATACTTTATGGGGTCGAAGATGTCTTCTATGCGTTACAAATTTCACGACAAAATTAAAAAACCCTCTGCAAGGGTGTAAAAAATAAATGCCCAGCTTGGTCAAGATATCTTTATAAACATTTTTCATACATCTTAACTTCCGAACGTTCGTTCCTATGGCAGCTATATGATATAGTGGTCGGATCCTAAATGGAATCTGCATATATATGGGGAGCCTGGTAGAACTAATAAATGACGAGGTTGGTCAAGATATCTTGATAAATAAATATGTTTTTCCAACAACTTAACTTTCGACCGATCGTTGCTATGAAAGCTGTATGATATCGTGGTCCGATCTTAATAGGGTTATGCCTAGGTATTTAGAAACACAAAATGTTTTCAAGGTATTTAGAAACACAAAATGTTTTCTTCATACAACAACTTAATTTTCGACCGATCGTACCTATGGTAGCTTAATGATACAGTGGTCCGATACAATATGATTTTGCCTATATAAGAGGAGTATAGTAAAGCTAATAAATGCCGAGTTTGGTTAAGATATCTTGATAAACAAAAATGGCTTTCATTCAAAAAATTTTATTTTCGACCGATCGTACCTATGGCAGCTATATGATGTAGTGATCCGATCTGAAAAGGCTTTTGCATATACATCCTCATCCTCCTCATAGAAAAACTAATAAATGCCGAGTTTGGTCACGATGTCTTGATAAGCAAAAATGTTCTTTATGCAACAACTTAACTCTCGACTGATCGATCCTATGGCAACTATGTGATATGTGGTACGATAATAATAGTATTTGAGGATTTGATATATATGAGGAGCATAATAAAAGTAATTAACGCCGAACTTTGTCATGATATTTTGATAAACAAGAATGTTTTGAGACAACAACTTGATTTTTGACCGAGGCGGTTAACAAAAGAATCCCAGCTCACGAGCTGGGTTGTTCATTTTAAACTTAAACCTTTTTGAACTTAGCCAAAAAACTTTAATTAGTAGTTTGACCTACACAAAGCATATGTCCGTTGACTTGGACTGACTCTCACAGACTTCAACATATGTCGCAAATTCCACTGTAACCTAGCGTGCAAATTCAAAGCTCAATAGAATTACGAAATACAAGAAAATAAGATAACTTAAAGTAACAGGACTGAATGCTCGAGCGCTTGAGAGAGCAACTAAATTCAACTAAACTCAGCCGTGATAGCGCGTGATCTCGCTTTCAAACACTTAACATATGCCATAATTCGAAGAATTCGGGTATACGATTGATTTATATCTTGTAGCAAGTCTAGCTTCTTGTCTCAATACACACATGTGAGAGTGACTGTTGATCAATGTTATTGCAACGCCATCCTTCTTCCGGATCTTGTAACCACTGCGGTCCATGCCACCACATTTCACATGCCGTCAACTTAGATTCGCTAATTCCCCAACTCAGATGGTCGGCAGGATTATCAATCGAGGGAACACGTCTCCATTGTCTTCCATTCGAGACCTCCAGAATTTTGCTTATGCGATTTGAAACAAATAGCTTCCAGTTTGCACCTCCTTCACGGATCCAACTGATGGCTAGCATTAAATCGGACCAAGAAATAGTACTGCAGAAGTTTATATTAATTCGCAAATTCTGTTTTAAATAGTTATACATTTTTACAGCTTCAAGAGCAGGACACTACCCGGCTGTGGATAGGCTTGAGTTGATGCATTACAAAAGATATTTATTTCTGTTTCTGTGTTATATAATCCCCATGTTATATATCGTAGTATGCGTATATTTCAATTGAATTGAATTGAATATTGATCAAGTCCGTTAAAAACTTCCCCCATTCTCTTCTGACGGCTGCTGGCACTACGTCATCCCAGCCAATCTTATCCTTCCATAGACGCTACATTCGTATTTTCCCGGTTACAACAACCGGACTCAGCCATCCCATAGGATCGCATGTACGTACGAACTGTGTCCTAGCCATCAAGGTGCAACAATCCCTTCGTTTCTCGAAATTCGATAGGTATCTTTTCTAAAAATGTTGGGCAATTCCTTGCCCGCTTTCTCAACTCAAATGTGCCACTGCGTTACATACCAATGACTTGACTCTGGATAGATGCCGCCTCTGCAACACTATCCTATTTCTAGTTCTACATTAGTCGATGCCAATTGCCAAGATATCATTCAATGACTTCCCATTGCTTGACTTACTCGAGCCATCGAACGCAACTCGGACCTTCGTAGTTGATGATGCTTCCTTTATAACTGCGTGATGCTGTAGATAACAATGTTGAATTCCTCCTTTGGATGATTATGCTTCACCTAGCATCAGCTCATCATAAATATCGCTCCCAAGCAAAGTGTTGACACCTTGCGGAATAAAATAATTAGGATCGGCTAACCGGAAATCCTTTAGATGTGGCCACTTCTAAGTAGATATTCTTCTATCAGGCATTCTTTGAGTCACGTTGGGTAGGACATACGCTTCGGTTATTCTTTCATTCGCTAAACCATGGATTTTTTATGTCCCCGTTTCCTTGTAAGTCGCAGTTGTTGGGCTGCATTCTCCGAAATGAACGACGCTTGGCAACCCTGATCCAAGAGAGCTCGAAACTTTAAGGGGTACCCATCTTTGGACTCGATAAGCACCATTGCTGTTGGTAGCAAGACCTCCTGACCTCATCATTTCCGTTGTAGATACTTGCTTAAATTTGTAGATACTTTCTGTGCACTTGTATCCGTTTTCCGTGAGGCGCCACATGCAGCTGCGTGATGATTCGGACTATGACACTTACAACACAACCGATGTTTTAATACAATTGCCTTACGATCCGACGCACATATTTCCATTAATACATTACAAGTTCCAATGGAGTGCTCCTCCTTGCGACAGACGATGCATATATCCGTTTGTCGAGTTATAAATGAAGCTTTTACGTCTCTTTGGCGTGCACGTAAGCCATTTACGCCTTGCCTTTTAGTCCTGCGGCTATCTATTAGCTGTGTTTCCTAGCAACTCCCAACGATGGCGTAATCATCGTTCAATATTGGGACTCGAGGTAAACACAAAGCTCTTCAAATTGTTTGGGCAGCTTTTTTATCATATAATATACCAAAAGATTGCTGCTTTCTCCAACGCCTGAGACACTCGGCGTCTCCATGTTGAACTGCTAATTGATGATTAAAAACTTCCATGTAATGTAAAAACAATACTCGTTTATTGTCAAATAAATTCACGAGTATTTTTCATGCTACTGGGTTATTCGATTCCTTTAGTACCGGCCAATCTATGAATTTACCACTGACCGCGGGCAGCTCGATTTCCTCCATAGGGGCTATACAATATTCATTCATAGTCTGATGCAAACACGTCTCATTGAATGCGGTAGATGTCGGATGTCTGTGTTCCTTGTGCTCATACAACTCATTACGTAACTCAGGTACTCCAACGATATAAGTATTTCCTCCTTCTAATCTCCTCGTTGTCTCGTACTCGTACAAGCTGCTGATGTTTGCGTTTAAACTCTGAGTTAAATTCTAGCAGCGATTCGAGCCTGGATTCGAGCTGGGTTTCCGTATGTACCTATTCATCAGCCTTGTATTTTTTCAGTGATTTCTCCAACGAGGCTAACAGTGCAGTTTTTCAGTGTCAAATTGCACTGCGCCACCTGCGGAACCCCAAACTGACCGTAGATATGATGCGGCCTGCGGCGTGGTTACCAGCCGAGGCGGCTTTGAGGGTTTTGCACGATTGGTGGGAATGATGAGATTAGCAAAAGAATCCCAGTTCACGAGTGGGGTTGTTCATTTTAAACTTCAACCATTATTGAATTTAACCTAAAAAAAGATGATTATTTTTTTGACCTACACAGAGCATACGTCCGCTGACTTGTACTGACGCTCACAGACTTCAACATATGTCGCAAATCCCGCTGTAACTAAGCGTGCAAATTCAAAGCTCAATAGAATTACGAAATACAAGAAAATAAGATAACTTAAAGTAACAGGACTGAATGCTCAAGCGCTTGAGAGAGCCACTAGATTCAACTCAACTGAACGGTGATAGCGCGTGATCTATTGAGTGATAAAACATTACTCAAATGCGGCTGATCTAAGCGCAGGTGCATATTCATTAAACGCTCTTTTCATGAGCTCTCTTATAATATCCGCTCTTAGGCTAGCGCAATTGCTCTTGCTGATAGGCTGTAGCCCAAACAGATAAAGTGATCCGAACCTAAGAGGAATTTGCCTATAAATGGGCTTAGTTAAACTAATAAGTGCCAAGTCTGCTTAAGATATCTTAGTAAACTGAAACGTTTTACAAACAACAAAAAAACAAATAATAATTGCTGAGCTTGGTCAAGATATCTTGATAGCAAAAATATTTTTCATACAACTTAATATTCGACCTATCGTTATTATGGCAGCAATTAAATGTAGTGGTCTGATCTAAATAGGCTTTTGCATAAATGAGAAACGTAGTAAAACTAATAAATGCCATTATTGGTCAGGAGATCTCGATAAACAATGTTTTTTTTTTCATACAACTTAATTTTCGACCGATCGTTTCAATGGCAGCTATATGATATAGTGGGTCGATTTTAGGAGGATTTTGCATTTATAGTAAAAATAAGAAATGCCGAGTTTGGTCAAGATATCTTGATAAACAAACATTTTTTTCATACAACTTAACTTACGACCTATCGTTGCTATGACAGCTATATGAAATAGGGGTCCGATTTTAACAGGATTTTGCAATTATATGATGAGCATAGTAAAACTAATCAATGTCGAGGATGCCCAAAATATCATGATAAACAAAAATGTTTTTCAGACAACCGACCGAATTTCGACCGAGCGTTCCTATTACAGCTATATGTTATAGTGGTCCATTCTTTATAAGATATTGTTTTTAGAGTTAAACTAATAAAAGCCAAGGTTGGTTAAAATATTTTGATAAACAAAAATGTTTTCATACAACAACATAATTTTTGACAGTTCTTTCCTATGGCGGCTATATTATATAGTGGGCCGATCTCAATAGGAATTAGTATATGTATGGTGTGCTTAGTAAAACTAAATAATGACAAATTTGGTGAAGATATCTTGATCAACTGTAACGTTTTTCATAAATCCCGAGCTTGGTCAAGATATATTGATATACAAAAATGGTTTTCATACAACTTAATTTTCGACAGAATGTTCCCAAAAAAACTATATGTAATAGTGGTCCGATGTTAATAGGATTTTGCATTTATATGAAGAGCATAATAAAACTAATAAATGCCGTGATTGGTCAGAAAATCTTGATAAACAAATATATTTTGCATACAAATTAATTTTCAGCCGATCGTTCCTATAGCAGCTATATGATATAGTGTTCCGATCTGAATAGGCTATTGCATATATGAGCAACATAGTAAAACTAATAAATGCCGAGTTTGGTCAAGATATCTTTTTTAACTGCAAAGTTTTTCATAAAACAAAAAAAAACTTAGAAATACCGAGCTTGGTCAGGATATCTGTATAACAAAAATGTTTTTCATACCACTTGATTTCGACCGATTGATCCTATGGGAACTATATGAAGTGGTCCTATCTGAAAAGGCTTTTCCATTAATATGAGGACAATAGTAAAACTAATTAATGCCAAGTTTGTTCAAGATATCTTGATAAATTGAACTGTTTTACAAACAACAAAAAACCAAATAATAAATGCTGAGCTTGATCAGGAAATCTTGATAAAAAAAATATGTTTTCATACAACTTAACCTTCGACCGAATGTTCCTATGGCAGCTATATGATATAGTGTTCCGATCTTTATAAGGGTTTGCTTATATATGGGGAGCTTAGTAGAACTAATAAATGCCGAGTGTGGCCAAGATATCTTGAAAACTGAAACTTTTTTCATACCACAAAAAATATAATAGATGCCGAGCATGGTCAGGATATCTTGATAACAAAAATGTTTTTTCCTTAATTTTCGACCGATCGTTCCTATGGCAGCTATATGATACAGTTGTTCGATCTGAATAGGCTTTTGCATATATGAGGAACATAGTAAAACTAATAAATGCCAAGTTTGGTTAAGATATCTTGATAAACTGAAACGATTTTCGTACAACAAAAAAAAAAACAAGTAAGATGTTCTGTTCGGGAGCTCCCGACTAAGAAATACCCTAAACCTTCTTATTCAAACACCAAATAAATAAATTAAAAAAAGCTCCCTTGGCAGGGTTCGAACTCGCAACAGACCGCATAACTTGCCGCGACTCTACTCGACAGCTACACCAGCAAAAAAAAAAATACTTTCCCCGGTAGGGCTCGAATTAGCGACAGACCGCACTACTTGCTTTGCCTCTCCTCAGCAGCCACACCAATAATTAAGTACTTTTGGTAAAAAAAAGGAAGTAAAATAACATTACAGAAAAATCGCAATTACCACGCTGTTAGAATGCGAAGCAGACGCACATTCATGAGTGTGTGTACATGTATACAGAAATTCTTAAAGCTGCTGCCCCATATATTTGCGCAGTTGCATATAACTTTGGTTTTTTCTTAACCGATCTTTATGAAATTTTCTACAGTATATCTTATTCTACCATAGAATATTTGTGTATGTGACTTGATTTATAGCTGTTGGGTGGCAGCGGCGTAGATATAAAGTGAAAGATACTTGACATATCTATAATATTCTAGAAGCAACTTATCATGTTTGGTGTCTCTAGCTCTAAATATTTACCCAATTATGTCCAAAAAACAGGATGTCGATATCGATATTCTTATCGATGGCTTGGAAACGAAATAAGTTTTTGATTTTCGGAAACAAACTCGATCTGCGCAGGCATTAGGAGCACCTACATCTAAAATTTCACGTCGCTAGCTCTTATAGGTTCTGAGATCCTTGCGTTCATACATACGGACGGACGGACGGACGGACAGACAGACGGACATGGCTAGATCGACTCCGCTATTGATGCTGATCAAGAATATATATACTTTATGGGGTCGGAGATGCTTCCTTCTGCCTGTTACATACATTTGGATTTTGCACAAATACAATATACCCTTATACCCATTTTTAATGGGTTCAGGGTATAACTAATAGATGCCGAGCTTGGTCTGGATATCTGGATAACAAAAAAGGTTTTTCATACAACTTATTTTCGACCGATCGTTCCTATGGCAGCTATGATATATATATATATGATATAGTGTTCCGATCCAGCTGGATTTGACATATGCGCTGCGTGCAACAGAAAGGGCGACTTCTGCAAAGTTTCATTAAGATGGCTTTAAAACTGAGAGACTAGTTCGCATAGAAACAGACGGTCAGCCGGACAGACGGACAGACGGACATAGCTATATCGACTCGGCTGTTGATGCTGATCAACAATATGCATACTTTATGGGGTCGAAGATGTCTTCTATGCGTTACAAATTTCACGACAAAATTATAAAACCTTCTGCAAGGGCATAAAAAATAAATGCCCAGCTTGGTCAAGATATCTTTATAAACAATAATGTTTTTCATACATCTTGACTTTCGACCGTTCGTTCCTATGGCAGCTATATGATATAGTGGTCGGATCCTAATTGGAATCTGCATATATAAGGGGAGCTTGGTAGAACTAATAAATGACGAGGTTGGTCAAGATATCTTGATAAATAAATATGTTTTTCCAACAATTTAACTTTTGACCGATCGTTGCTATGGAAGCTATATGATATCGTGGTCCGATCTTAATAGGGTTATGCCTATATATGAAGAGTGCAGTTAAACTAATAAAAGCCGTGTTTGGTCAAGGTAATTAGAAACACAAAATGTTTTCTTCATACAACAACTTAATTTTCGACCGATCGTACCTATGATAGCTTAATGATACAGTGGTCCGATACAATATGATTTTGCCTATATATGAGGAGTATAGTAAAGCTAATAAATGCCGAGTTTGGTCAAGATATCTTGATAATCAAAAATGGCTTTCATTCAAAAAATTTTATTTTCGACCGATCGATTTGATTTTTGACCGAGGCGGTTAACAAAAGAATCCCAGTTCACGAGCAGGGTTGTTCATTTTAAACTTAAGCCTTTTTTGAACTTCGCCCAAAAACTTTAATTAGTAGTTTGACCTACATTAAGCATACGTCCGTTGACTTGGAAGACGCTCACAGACTTCAACATATGTCTCAAATTCTGCTGTAACTAAGCGTGCAAATTCAAAGCTCAATAGAATTACGAAATACGAGAAAATAAGATAACTTAAAGTAACAGGACTGAATGCTCGAGCGCTTGAGAGAGCAACTAAATTCAACTGAACTCAACCATGATAGCGCGTGATCTATTGAGTGATAAAACATTACTCAAATGTGGCTGATCTAAGCGCAGGTGCATATTCATTAATCGCTCTTTTCATGCGCTCTCTTATAATATCCGCTCTTAGGCTGGCGCGATTGCTTTTGCTGATAGGCTGTAGCCCAAACATTCTCCCCCTTTGATGATTGCAGCATTCATAATCAAATTTACGTCCGCCAACTGTCAGATTCTCGGGCTTGGTAAGTTAACATAAACTAAAATTAGAAGAGTGCAATTTAACATTTAAAGGTTATGTTTTATAATCAACCCAACTCTCTTGCATTCGTAATAGACAGAGCTTTGTTAATGGCCGTTTGATAACACAACTGCTTATATTTAGAGTCACAACTATAACTAATCCATCTGTACCAGCATGAGTGCTTGTAATCCGACCCAAAGGCCACCGATGCGAAGGGAATAGTTCATCCTTAATGAACATCATGCATTTAGCATCTAATATTCTCTTCATCTTCAGCCACTTAGGTCTTCTCTGCAACCGTGCCAAGTATTCAGAGTTCCACCTTCTCCAAAATTGTTGTGAATAGTATTGACGGTATTTCCACCAATGCACTAAACTCAGTTGAGGTACTTCAGTTGTAGGAGGCGACAAGAGAGCATCACCAGTTAGAAAGTGAACGGAGGTTGTAACGAACACGACGGCTACGCTGGGCGCGTCTTGCCTAACACTCGTGTTGTGCATTGGGAGCGTACTCCGTCTACAGGTTCCGACCGTGCTCAGGGAAGGGGCGTGGGTTCTTTTGCTCCCTAACACACTCGACGCGTTAAGTATAATAAAGAAAAAAAAGGTAGACAGAGTTAAGGTATGACGGAATACCACGATATATAAGGAGCGACTACGATCTGCAAGCAGAATATATCATATAGAGCCGAGGGGCTAAGATGTTGGCTACCCTCGGTCTTCACCCACCCTGCCTGTAGCTGCATCTGCGATTGTCGTTGCAACTACCCTTATGTATGCGATACTATTTACCTAAGGTGCCCAAAAAGGAATTAAGATTTCATTTTATCATATAAGTGTATTCAAAGAAGATTTAAACTCATGATCGTACTTCATTATACATTACGTGAGAAGAACAACGTTTTCTATTTTTTTTTTTTTTATAAAACTAAACTCAATCTGGGCAAAAACACACATGAATGAGATTACACTTCGAAACTAATATGAAGTTAAATCACTGCTGATCTGAATGATCCACAAAAGTTATTTGTAATTACGAAGGCTGATTAGGAGTACACCCGCTGACTATAACCGCGATTCAAACAATACGTACAATTCGATATGTTGGCTTATTATCTTTTGTTCTTTCACACAGTACTCACTACTTTAGTATGATCCAACGATGTCAGCAGGCCTGTTGACGACGATGATGTGCTGTGGGCTCTTAATTTGAACTATGTAACGTAGAAATATACTAGTCAGCGACATATACATGCTAAATCAGGATCGAAAGACAATGTCAGCGATATAAAACGGAAAGAATTGCAATTTAAATTTCATGTGTACTTATGCCCTTCGCTTATACCTACGGCCAGTATGCCGTTTAACAATTATATCAGATGTTGTAAATCCGAGTGAGGGTGCGCACTGGTTAGCTATCCACCAGATCTGCGCTCAAGAATGTCCGGGAATCAATGGGTCGAACACGTGGTCACGTTGGTCTGCCTGTGCGTGCAGCACGAACTATTGGTTAGCGAGGTTCAAAGCTTATCTGCAGAAAATGAGACGATGCTGAAATCTTGGTCCGCCCTTAGGAAATTCGCTCCCTGCTACCAGTGTAGATTGTAGCTTTTTGATGCTTTTGGGCCTTGGCTTTGGCTCCGATAAGGACTACGCGTTATGCGTAATTTTTCTTTTTGGCACGACTACCACACACAGGAAAGGCACCCCACGACTCCAGTAACGATCCTTTAGTGAATATTTGTCAGTGTCCGAATTCTGAAAATTTTCTTTATTCCGGTGAAATGTTATAGCCAAGCTCTTGGGAGCGCATGATGTCTATATTACCCCTTTTCTTTCTGGGCACCTTGGACCTTTTTTCCTTCCCTTTTATTTAATTATTTTTTTTTTTTGAGCTTGAGTGCCGATACACGTGGGTTTATTACGCCCACGTGCAAAATTGAATTTTATAATTTTTAAAGCAATCTAAACCGACTGTACTCGTTGGCGATTAAAATGGAAAAGAATGACGCCTCGCCAAAACTAAAAGAAGCAATTTAGCATTCACCCAAGACACGATATTTTCATTCGCAACGGCGTCATTAACATAGGTCATGGTCACTCTGGTTATGTTATTAACCTCCGCTGATCATATGTAATTGCATAAATGTTATGGTGCAGTGCTGCCTATTCAAGCTGATTGCGATCAGCTGATCATGCCAATGGCAATGTATGTTTATGATTACAGAAATAAAACTCATCACCCCATCACAACGCAGGTTTAATCGAAAGGATTAACTAATACTGAGATAAAAGCTGAAAAAGGGGTGATTACTTACATTCCCAAATGTCTTTAGCATGGTAATGACCAAGTTCTTTTCCCTTGAGGTCTTCTAACAAATATATACAATTACCAATTTTTCGTTTGATACGTGCCTTAGTTCCAACTGGTGCAAGTTTTGCGTTGAAATGCTTAGTCAAATTGCTTAAAACGAAGTTGCGTTTTATTACTATTTAACCGACTTCAAAAGAACGAGGGCGTGTGCGTAAGTTATACGTTCGCAAATTCTTTTCATATGCCTTATCCATGTGTTTTTGAATATTAGAACGTATTAAGGGAAATTCGTCTGCTCGATCGAGTTTTAATTGCCCTTCATTCAGCATGTTCAGGCTTTTGAGCAACTTGTAATCATTGCCGTGCTTAATCATATTTTGCCCAAACACAACGAAGTATGGAGAAATCCCAATAGATTGGTGTATGGTGTTTCGTAACGAACTATTTATACTGCTAATGTATACATCCCATAGGCTTTGGTCGGACCGAATATATGTGCGCAAAGCAGCATTAATCGAACGATTAACTCTTTCCACCGCGTTTGCCTGTGGCGAGTATACACCGGTACACATATGCTGTATGCCGTACTTCGACAAGAGTGAGGAGAATTCCAGGCTTTTAAATTGAGTGCCATTGTCACTCACTATTATCTCGGGTACTCCAAAACAGTCAAAAATATCTTCTTGAAGTATATCTACCACTACTTTGGCATTGAGCCTTTTTATGGGCTTGAGAAATGTGAACTTTGAGTAGTGATCCAGAATGACGAATATACCAATGTTTCGTTTTTTTGATGGTGGGTACGGACCAACAAAGTCGACATATAACCTTTGGAAAGGCCTTTCGCTGACCACTTGGTTTCCCATGGTTGGTTTGAGGCATCGATTAGGAACTTTCGACGTTTGACAGAACTCGCAGTGGCGTATGTACTCGCGTACGTCAACCACCATGTTCGGCCAGTACAAATGTCTGCGAATACATTCCAAACATTTGGTCATCCCACAATGCGCGGATGTTGGTTGATCATGTGCTGCTTTCATAACATTTAAGCGTAATTCAGATGGCACAAATAATTTCCAACCCTCCATGTTCTCATCTACACTACTAGCTGAGGGTTCATTTCGGAAATATATATAATCATCTACCACTCGAAAATCTGGCAAGTTGGAACGAATAATATTATTTTTTAGCCGGCAGTATTCGTTGGATCGAAATGCCTCCGAAGACAAGTCGATTTCAGGGTATACCTCTAGGTCCACCGCAGCTACTTCGTCTGCTGGCTCAAAGGCACGGGAAAGCGTGTCTGCGACCACATTCTCACTACCCTTGCGATGTTCGATAGAAAAATTATATCCTTGCAATTTGAATGACCATCTAGCTAGTCTACCACTTAGATCTTTTTGGTTCATTAGCCAACGTAAACTTGCATGATCAGTCACGACTTTAAAATCGTGTCCTTCGATGTACATGCGAAATTTTCTTACAGCCAATACAACGGTAAGACATTCGAGTTCCGTAACGGAATAATTTCGCTGCGCTTTATTTAGTTTTTTCGACATGTATGCGATGGGTCGCTCGATTCCTGACTCATCACATTGGGCTAACAGACCGCCCACGCCATGCATGGAAGCGTCGCATTGGACTATAAACGGCTTCTCATAGTTTGCGTTTATCAAGAACGGTGCTGAGGATAATTTTCTTTTGATTTCTTCAAACGAAATTTGAGAATTATCATTCCAAGCAAATGACGTGCCCTTTAGCAATTCTGTTAGGTGAAAGATAATCGACGAATACTGAGGGATAAACCGTTGATACCAACCGGTCATTCCTAGGAATCGTCTCAGCTGTCTTTTTATTGACGGCACTGGAAAATCTGCAACTGCTTGAACTTTAGCCGGATTAGGCTGCAAGGTGCCTTCACCTACGATGTAACCAAGATATTCGACTTTTGTTAGACAAAAATTACTTTTACGGATATTAATGGTCAAACCTGCCCTACGCAATCGTGTTGCGATCTCAGCCAAATGAATTAAATGTTCATCAAAACTTTGCGATAGTACAAGTAAATCATCCAAATAAACCATAACATGACCTTTCATGTCGTAAGGAATTACTTGATCCATCAATCGGCTCATGGTCTGCGGTGCATTGCACAGTCCGAATGGCATCCGCTTAAATTGATATAGCGGCCTGTTCGGGATGGTGAATGCGGTTTTTGCCCGCGATGATTCATCCAAGCAGATTTGCCAAAAGGCATCTTTTAAATCGATTTTCGACACACAATGTACAGGAGGAAGTCTACTTATCAAGCCATCTAAATTTGGTATAGGATAAGCATCCTTACTGGTCACTTCATTTACCTTGCGGCAGTCTAAACAAAATCTGACTTTTCCAGGCTTAACAATCAATATCGCGGGAGATGACCATGCGGAATATGGAGCTTCTTCAATGACTCCAAGCTTGATCATCCTATCTACTTCTTCGCACAACAATTTTTCCCTTGCTGGTGATAACGGATAAAACCTCTGTTTTATGGGCTTGGCGTCCCCAGTATCGATGATATGTTCTACAAGAGTAGTCTTTCCTAGACCATCAATTTCAAACGAAGGAAAGGAAGTGATTACTGATTGTAAGCGTTTCTTTTGGGCTAGTGTTAACGACAACTGATTCGACTCCACTTCTTCGAAATCCACTGAGTTCAATGTATTCGAATGATGTACTGAAATGCCAAACGCTCTCCAGAAATCTATTCCACAGAGAACGTTTTCCTTGATAGACGGGACAATTAAGAATTCGAAATTATTTGCAATGGAGTTATAAACGATAGGAATTGAAATGGAACCTACAACATGTTGTTTTTGTCCGTCGGCGGTTCTCACATCGCCTTTTATTTTGTTAAAGTCAATTTTCGAATCGAGAATTTTATTCGCTAAGCTCCCTCCAATCACGCTTTTCGTAGCCCCACTATCTAACAAGGCTAAGTAATGCTGATTGAATATTTCTAAATTCGTGAACGGTCGCACATCGTTTGATCGATGATCAATCGCTGAAATACGATGCTTATTTAGCGAGCGTCGCTGAGTCCATAGGTTTCTTAGTCTCTCTGACGAACGAGGCTTAAATTCAACTTTGGGTTCTGAAGCGAAAATAGTTGCTCTACGGTCTAAATATTCGTCTAAACGGACGTGGTAAGGTTTAAGTTTTGTCTGACACGGTTTTGATAAGTCTGCTGTGAAGGTCGAATCAGGTGTTAAGGTATCTTTATTAAAGTCTGGATCCGAGGCTATTGACGACGGACATTCGCGTTTAAGAGACGACGAAAGTCCTCCGGAGAGTTTTCCGAAACAGGGTTACACTTTCTACAAGTGGGTTTGTAAGCTTCAACGGCACCACAGCCGTAACAAAATACACGACGCGCTTTTAAACATTCTTGATATCTGTGTCCCTTTTCCTCGCAGTTCCAGCAAATCAATTTATCCGGAGAATGTATAGCATTTAAGTCCCCAGTTTCTACCAGATTCTGCGTAAGATCCGTCATTGTGGTATCTTCATGGACTACCTCGTTGACTACTCGTTGTGGTTTAATTGGTCGAGAAATTGGCTTGGAAAGGTAATTCGAATAGAACGCTTCATGATTGTGCCATTCTTTGCGTAATGTCGCAAGACTCGGAGTATTTACATGAAGTAGTTCGTGTCTCAATTCTGGTTTTAGGTTGCGCTTGACATTGATCACTAACTCTGAGTCTGACATTGGTTCCCGTAACGCATCTGACAAGGCAAGAATCGTATCTAAAAATTCATCAAAGCTTTCGGACCCTCGTTGTTTGCGTCTTCTGACCATGTCTTTTATGTCTTCGTCTGATCTGTGGTCTTTATATCTTTCTCGCAAGCATGTGCACAAATTGAACCAGCCTGTTTGGTCAGTCGTACGGTGATATCTCCAAAAAAATGTCAAAGCTGGTCCGGTAAACAGCAAATTGGCAAACTGATATAACAACCTAAAATTGCCATTTAAACATTGTGAAGTCAAGCAATTTATGCGATATATAAAGTCGTCGACTGAGATATCAGTAGCCACGCCTGAAAATCTGACATCCCAATTGGATATGACACTCGATATTTTGTCGGGCCTATCGACTGCGTATTCACGTCTCGCATCAGGCTGAACACTAGCATTCGGTAATCTCGAAGCGTTGTTCGATCGCGGTGCATCACGTGGAAAATCATTTTCCCATTCTAATTGGGGTTCCTCACGTGGCTCCTGATACAAGTTTAAATTTCTAACTGCGGCATTTAATTCTTCGGACAAATAGGACGCCATTTCAGCCTTATGGGCTTCCAATGTCTTACTGATAAGCAACTGCACACGCTGTTCTGACAAACCAAGCGATTCCTTAGAAGGTTGGGTGTTTCGCGATCCCGCTTGCTCCCGAGAGTTGGTCGGCCCACTAGGACGACCTCTGGCGGCTTTAGGAGTATTTCGAGCATTACTTCGGGTAATAGTTCGGGACCGAGGAACGGCCCCCGTGTTTGTAGGTCTTTGTGAAGCTACTGCATTCAAGTCACTGCTATCTTCGTATAATTCTCGACTACAAACTCGTTTGCAAGTGGGACATGTCTCATTGCTTCTTAACCATTGATTTAGGCAATTTCGATGGAATTTATGAGCACATGGAGTTTCTACAGTGTCTGCATCACCAATCGATGATTCATTGCAGATAGTACACACTGCAGGTGCTTCGCTGAGAGTTAAATTTTCCTGACTACGAACGACAGCCATCATCAATAAATCGATTATAATTGGTCAAAGAGTTAAATGGGAATTGATCCCGAAAGGATTTTAATTTTAAGATATATACGAGAAGCGCTAATGAGCGATAATTATGAAAATCGGAAACGGTTTTAAGGCAGAAAGAAAAGGTTTAAGGCACTTCGATGCTAATACAATATTATAACATTTTATAACATGGGACTTATCCTTAGGTAAATACATCGCATAATCTAAATCTCTATGTTTGATATATCTTCTTACGAAAAGCAAGCAAACTATTTTACTAAATCAGTGTTGAGTTGTCTGAACAAAGTTGAAGAGGGACGAGTCGAAATAACCCAACCAGAACAATTCTCAATTCAACTAGAACAAACGGAATGTTATTATGCCCTACCAACCTTCTATCACTTGGTAGAGAACCGACTCGAAATCAGATCTAAAAGTCCTAAATGAATCAAAAGTGGCGAAAACATAATAAGATTTCTAGTGGAACAGTATAACTGATCCACTAAATAAATCGCTCGACTATTTACTTCCTGGTCTGGCTCCAACAAAAGACATCAGAATACCAGCAGTTCCAAGAGAGGATAAATGTCGTCGCGGAAACTAAAATTATTTGGATGGTATATTGTGATAAGGATAGGAAGAAGGGTGAAAGCTAGCATGGATTTAACTTAGGATCGTCCACATTGGACCTTTACTCTTTACACTTTTTATAAATGATCTTCCTTCTGTTATATCACATGCCCGTGTACTCATGTATGCGGACGATGTCAAACTTTTTCTATCATACACTAACCCCCTACATCATTCTCGTCTACAAGACGATTTGAACGCTATGCAACTTTGGTGTTCGGCCAATCAATTGCACCTAAATTGTTCAAAGTGTATGTTTATGACTTTTAATCGTACTACACCTTATCTTGTTAGTTATACAATCGACAATATCCCTTTGCAACGTATACTAACAGTTAAGGATCTAGGCGTTATTTTTGATTCTAAACTCTGTTTCAATCTTCATATAGATACCATTGTTAATGAGGCAAAAGGTGTACTTGGATTCATTAAACGATGGTCTAAAGAGTTTAACGATCCTTTTATAACAAAACTTCTGTACATCTCTCTTGTTCGCCCTATCCTTGAATACTGCTCTTGCATCTGGTCTCCACAGTATATCAACAGCCAGGATCGTATTGAATCTGTTCAGAAGCAATTTCTGCTTTTTGCCTTACGAGGTTTAAATTGGGACCCTAATCTTCGGTTGCCGTCCTACTCCAGCAGACTGCTTCTTCTCAACCTTCCGTCGTTAATCAACCGTAGGACAATTCTCGGTGTTGTCCTTCTACATAAGTTGATTATTGGCGACATTGATTCTCCTTTTCTGCTAGGGCGTCTTCAATTCTCTGTTCCGGCTAGACCAACCAGAAATTATCGCCCCTTATTACTATCTACGTGCACAACTGATTACGCTATGCACAATTCTTTTCGCGTGCTATGTAAAAATTATAATAGTTTGCATCACGTTTTCTCTACCGAACTGTCTCTACCCCTAATAAAATCGTTGCTTTCAGGATACCTTCGGGAAGTCGCTGACCATTCCCAGCTATGAGCAGGGGCATAGCTAGCCGGACAGGCTGAAAAATTTTCCCCCACCGTGTCGGTGATTTCCCAATACTTTTCTCTTTGTCCTATCCACTTAACACTCTTTATCTAACTTACATTGCTTTACTTTATTAACAATTTTCTTACTTTCTTTTTTCCTATTTATTGTATTTTCTTTATTAATTTAGCAAATTAAGATTATTTTTAATTTCACTTGAGATCACTTTTTTCCTACTTACAACCTTCTGCTTAGATGTAGGCTCTAATAGCGTCACTGACAAAATTAGCTGTGAAAAGGGGCACAGCTGGCCGGACTGGCAAATAAAACACCTCCATCGGTCGGTGATGCTATTTAGAAAATTGTATCCTTTAACTAGGCTTTTAGAATATACTTATATTGTACAACCTTTTGAATAATGAGGAAGACACTCGTTTTGTCGACCATTAATAAATAAATTATAAATTATAAATTATAAATTGGCTCGTGACAAATCATGTAACGAACAATGCTATCGGCTCTCTCCTAAGTTCTTGTGGGCCAATTCCGGATCTCGGGGGTGAGAAGCGGAAGAGCAGAAGTTCGAGCCCCACGTTGGGCGCCATTTTTTTCTTATTATTTTATCATGTAACGAACACGACGGCTACGCTGGGCGCGTCTTGCCTAACACTCGTGTTGTGCATTGGGAGCGTACTCCGTCTACAGGTTCCGACCGTGCTCAGGGAAGGGGCGTGGGTTCTTTTGCTCCCTAACACACTCGACGCGTTAAGTATAATAAAGAAAAAAAAGGTAGACAGAGTTAAGGTATGACGGAATACCACGATATATAAGGAGCGACTACGATCTGCAAGCAGAATATATCATATAGAGCCGAGGGGCTAAGATGTTGGCTACCCTCGGTCTTCACCCACCCTGCCTGTAGCTGCATCTGCGATTGTCGTTGCAACTACCCTTATGTATGCGATACTATTTACCTAAGGTGCCCAAAAAGGAATTAAGATTTCATTTTATCATATAAGTGTATTCAAAGAAGATTTAAACTCATGATCGTACTTCATTATACATTACGTGAGAAGAACAACGTTTTCTATTTTTTTTTTTTTTATAAAACTAAACTCAATCTGGGCAAAAACACACATGAATGAGATTACACTTCGAAACTAATATGAAGTTAAATCACTGCTGATCTGAATGATCCACAAAAGTTATTTGTAATTACGAAGGCTGATTAGGAGTACACCCGCTGACTATAACCGCGATTCAAACAATACGTACAATTCGATATGTTGGCTTATTATCTTTTGTTCTTTCACACAGTACTCACTACTTTAGTATGATCCAACGATGTCAGCAGGCCTGTTGACGACGATGATGTGCTGTGGGCTCTTAATTTGAACTATGTAACGTAGAAATATAGTAGTCAGCGACATATACATGCTAAATCAGGATCGAAAGACAATGTCAGCGATTTAAAACGGAAAGAATTGCAATTTAAATTTCATGTGTACTTATGCCCTTCGCTTATACCTACGGCCAGTATGCCGTTTAACAATTATATCAGATGTTGTAAATCCGAGTGAGGGTGCGCACTGGTTAGCTATCCACCAGATCTGCGCTCAAGAATGTCCGGGAATCAATGGGTCGAACACGTGGTCACGTTGGTCTGCCTGTGCGTGCAGCACGAACTATTGGTTAGCGAGGTTCAAAGCTTATCTGCAGAAAATGAGACGATGCTGAAATCTTGGTCCGCCCTTAGGAAATTCGCTCCCTGCTACCAGTGTAGATTGTAGCTTTTTGATGCTTTTGGGCCTTGGCTTTGGCTCCGATAAGGACTACGCGTTATGCGTAATTTTTCTTTTTGGCACGACTACCACACACAGGAAAGGCACCCCACGACTCCAGTAACGATCCTTTAGTGAATATTTGTCAGTGTCCGAATTCTGAAAATTTTCTTTATTCCGGTGAAATGTTATAGCCAAGCTCTTGGGAGCGCATGATGTCTATATTACCCCTTTTCTTTCTGGGCACCTTGGACCTTTTTTCCTTCCCTTTTATTTAATTATTTTTTTTTTTTTGAGCTTGAGTGCCGATACACGTGGGTTTATTACGCCCACGTGCAAAATTGAATTTTATAATTTTTAAAGCAATCTAAACCGACTGTACTCGTTGGCGATTAAAATGGAAAAGAATGACGCCTCGCCAAAACTAAAAGAAGCAATTTAGCATTCACCCAAGACACGATATTTTCATTCGCAACGGCATCATTAACATAGGTCATGGTCACTCTGGTTATGTTATTAACCTCCGCTGATCATATGTAATTGCATAAATGTTATGGTGCAGTGCTGCCTATTCAAGCTGATTGCGATCAGCTGATCATGCCAATGGCAATGTATGTTTATGATTACAGAAATAAAACTCATCACCCCATCACAAGGTTAACACCATCAAATCCTCAGGATCATTCGAAATAGGACATAAAGGCCTTGAATTAAGATAAGACTTAATTTGTGCTAATACTGTCGCCATTTCCAATAAACAACGGTCTCCAATATATATAAGTGTGAGCGATGACATGCAAGGTGCAAGCATGACTATAATTTACGAAATATATGAATGTTTCTCATTCACTGGCGACAAGGCATCGCGTAATCTTCCTCCGAGCCGTAAGACGCGCTCCCCCTATCGGCTTGCTAAAAGAGAGTGCCTTCCATTCGTTTTCAAACATTTAACATATGCCATAATTCGAAGAATTCGGGTATACGATTGATTTATATCTTGTAGCAAGTCTAGCTTCTTGTCTCAATACACACATGTGAGAGTGACTGTTGATCAGTGTTATTGCAAGGCCATCCTTCTTCTGGATCTTGTAACCACTGCGGTCCATGCCACCACATTTCACATGCCGTCAATTTAGATTTGCTAATTCCCCGAGGGAACACGTCTCCATTGTCTTCCATTCGAGACCTCCAGAATTTTGTTTATGCGATTTGAAACAAATACCTTCCGTTTGCACCTCCTTCACGGATCCAACTGATGACTAGCATTAAATCAGACCAAGAAATAGTACTGCAGAAGTTTATGTTAATTCGCAAATTCTGTTTTAAATAGTTATAGGCTTGAGTTGATGCATCACAACAGATATTTATTTCTGTTGCTGCGTTGTATAATCCCCATGTTATATATCGTAGTATGCGTATATTTGAATTGAATTGAATTGAATATTGGTCAAGTCCGTTAAAAACTTCCCCCATTCTCTTCTGACGGCTGCTGGCACTACGTCATCCCAGCCAATCTTTTCCCGGTTACAACAACCGGACTCAGCCATCACATAGGATCGCATGTACGTACGAACTGTGTCCTAGCCATCAAGGTGCAATAATCCCTTCGTTTCTCGAAATTCGATAGGTATCTTTTCTAAAAATGTTGGGCAATTCCTTGCCCGCTTTCTCAACTCAAATGTGCCACTGCGTTACATACCAATGACTTGACTCTGGATAGATGCCGCCTCTGCAACACTATCCTATTTCTATTTCTATTTCTACATCAGTCGATGCCAATTGCTAAGATATCATTCAATGACTTTCCATTGCTTGTCTTACTCGAGCCATCGAACGCAACTCGGACCTTCGTAGTTGATGATGCTTCCTTTATAACTGCGTGATGCTGTAGATAACAATGTTGAATTCCTCCTTTGGATGATTATGATGTTATAAATCTTAGGCGTAACCCGTTCCATTTGGCCCAGCTCCAGATACTCATTAGTGGTGTGACAATATACTTCTTTCAACCTGGGGTCTGCACGCAGGCTCCTGTCAAGATAATCTAGTCGCTTCAGTGCGCTTCGATATGACGTACCAATCACCATAGTTTGATGGGACAAATAAGGTAAACGCACAAGATATTTTCCCGAAGATAAGTGACGATGAGTATTGACAAAAAAGTCGTCGCACCACCTCTCTTCCGATGAGAGACCTGGAGACTCGTTGTCGAATTGTGTTAGTTCCCAAAACTAACGTAAAACATTGTGTGGGAGGATACCAACGACGCGATTTCGTTGATCTTTCCAGACACGATACAGCCTAAATGCGTATTATGTGCAAGAGGTGAACCTGTTGGTCCTCGGTATGCTTCACCTAGCATCAGCTCATCATAAATATCGCTCCCGAGAAAAGTGTTGACACCTTGCGGAATAAAATAATTAGGATCGGCTAAACGGAAATCCTTTAGATGTGGCCACTTCGTAGTAGATATTCTTCTATCAGGCATTCTTCGAGTCACATTGGGTAGGACATACGCTTCGGTTATTCTTTCATTCGCTAAACCATGGATTTTTTTATGTCCCCGTTTCCTTGTAGGTCGCAGTTGTTGGGCTGCATTCTCCGAAATGAACGACGCTTGGGAACCCTGATCCAAGAGAGCTCGAAACTTTAAGGGGTACCCATCTTTGGACTCGATAAGCACCATTGCTGTTGGTAGCAAGACGTCCTGACCTCATCATTTCCGTTGTAGATACTTGCTTAAATTTGCAGATACTTGCTGTGCACTTGTATCCGTTTTCCGTGAGGCGCCACATGCAGCTGCGTGATGATTCGGACTAAGACACTTAAAACACAACCGATGTTTTAATACAATTGCCTTACGATCCGACGCACATATTTCCATTAATACATTACAAGTTCCAATGGAGTGCTCCTCCTTGCGACAGACGATGCATATATCCGCTTGTCGAGTTATAAATGTAGCTTTTACGTTTCTTTGGCGTGCACGTAAGCCATTTACGCCTTGCCTTTTAGTCCTGCGGCTATCTATTAGTAATCATCAATATTGAGACTCGAGGTAAACACAAAGCTCTTCAAATTGTTTAGGCAGCTTTTTCATCATATAATATACCAAAAGTTGAGATTGCTGCTTCATATCAACTACAGCTTTCTCCAACGCCTGAGACACACGGCGTCTCCAAGTTGAACTGCTACTTGATGATTAAAAACTTCCATGTAATGTAAAAACAATACTCGTTTATTGTCAAATAAATTCACCAGTATTTTTCATGCTACTGGGTTATTCGATTGCTTTAATACCGGCCAATCTATGAATTTACCACTGACCGTGGGCAGCTCGATTTCCTCCATAGGGGCTATACAATATTCATTCAAAGTCAGGTACTCCAATGATTAAGTATCTTCTCGTTCTAATCTCCTCGTTGTTTCGTACTCGTACAAGCTGCTGATGTTTGCGTTTAAATTCTGCGTTAAATTCTAGCAGCGATTCGAGTCTGGATTCGAGCTGGGTTTCCGTATGTACCTATTCATCAGCCTTGTATTTTTGCATTGATTTCTCCAACGAGGCTAACAGTGCAGTTCTTTCAGTGTCAAATTTCACTGCGCCACGTGCGGAACCCCAAACTGCCCGTAGATATCATGCGGCCTGTGTCGTGGTTACCAACCGAGGCGGCTCTGAGGGTTTTGCACGATTGGTGGGAATTATGAGATTAGCAAAAGTATCCCAGTTCACGAGTGGGGTTGTTCATTTTCAACTACAACCTTTATTAAACTTAACCTAAAAAACTATGATTATTTTTTCGACCTACACAAACCATACGTCCGTTGACTTGGACTGACGCTCACAGCTCAATAGAATTACGAAATACAAGAAAATAAGATAACTTAAAGTTACAGGACTGAATGCTCGAGCGCTTGAGAGAGCAACTAAATTCAACTCAACTCAACCGTGATAGCGCGTGATCTATTGAGTGATAAAACATTACTCAAATGCGGCTGATCTAAGCGCAGGTGGATATTCATTAATCGCTCTTTTCATGCGCTCTCTTATAATATCCGCTCTTAGGCTAGCGCGATTGCTCTTGCTGATAGGCTGTAGCCCAAACATTCTCCCCCCTTTGATGATTGCAGCATTCATAATCAAATTTACGTCCGCCAACTTCCAGATTCTCTGGCTTTGTAACTTAACATAAACTAAAAATAGAAGAGTGCAATTTAACATTTACATAAAGGTTATGTTTCATAATCAAGCCAATTCTCTTGTATTGGTAATGGACAGAGCTTTGTTAATGGCCGTTTGATAACACAACTGCTTATTTTTAGAGTCACAACTATAACTAATCCATCTGTACCAGCATGAGTGCTTGTAATCCGACCCAAAGGCCACCGATGCGAAGGGAATAGTTCATCCTTAATTAACATCATGCATCCAGTATCTATGTTTCTCTTCATCTGCAGCCACTTTGGTCTTCTCTGCAACCGTGCCAAGTATTCAGAGTTCCACCTTTTCCAAAATTGTTGTGAATAGTATTGACGGTATTTCCAACAATGCACTAAACTCAGTTGAGGTACTTCAGTTGTAGGAGGCGACAAGAGCGCATCACCAGTGAGAAAGTGAACGGAGGTTAACACCTTCAAATCCTCAGGATCATTCGAAATAGGACATAAAGGCCTTGAATTAAGACAAGACTTAATTTGTGCAAATACTGTCGCCATTTCTAATAAACAATGCTCTCCAATATATATAAGTGTGAGCGATGAGTCTCCATGCAAGGTGCAAGCATGACTATAATTTACGACATATATGAATGTTTCTCATTCACTGGCAACAAGGCATCGCGTAATCTTCCTCCGAGCCGTAAGACGCGCTCCCCCTAGCGGCTTGCTAGAAGAGAGTGCCTTCCATTCGTTTTCAAACATTTAACATGTGCCATAATTCGAAGAACTCGGGTGTACGATTGATTTATATCTTGTAGCAAGTCTAGCTTCTTGTCTCAATACAAACATGTGAGAGTGACTGTTGATCAATGTTATTGCAAGGCCATCCTTCTTCAAGACCTTGTAACCACTGCGGTCCATGCCACCACATTTCACATGCCGTCAACTTAGATTCGCTAATTCCCCGACTCAGATGGTCGGCAGGATTATCAATCGAGGGAACACGTCTCCATTGTCTTCCATTCGAGACCTCCAGAATTTTGTTTATGCGATTTGAAACAAATACCTTCCAGTTTGCACTTACTTCACGGATCCAACTGATGGCTAGTATTAAATCGGATCAAGAAATAGTACTGCAGAAGTTTATATTAATTCGCAAACTCCGTTTAAAATAGTTATAAATTTTTGCAGCTTCAAGAGCAGCACACTACTCGGCTCTGGATAGGCTTGAGTTGATGCATCACAAAAGATATTTATTTCTGTTGCTGCGTTATATAATCCCCATGTTATATATCGTAGTATGCGTATATTTAAATTGAATTGAATTGAATATTGGTCAGGTCCGTTAAAAACTTCCCCCATTCTCTTCTGACGGCTGCTGGCACTACGTCATCCCAGCCAATCTTATCCTTCCTTAGACGCTACATTCGTATTTTCCCGGTTACAACAACCGGACTCAGCCATCACATAGGATCGCATGTACGTACGAACTGTGTCCTAGCCATCAAGGTGCAACAATCCCTTCGTTTCTCGAAATTCGATAGGTATCTTTTCTAAAAATGTTGGGCAATTCCCTGCCCGCTTTCTCAACTCAAATGTGGCACTGCGTTACATACCAATGACTTGACTCTGGATAGATGCCGCCTCTGCAACACTATCCTATTTCTATTTCTACATCAGTCGATGCCAATTGCTAAGATATCATTCAATGACCTCCCATTGCTTGTCTTACTCGAGCCATCGAACGCAACTCGGACCTTCGTAGTTGATGATGCTTCCTTTATAACTGCGTGATGCGGTAGATAACAGTGTTGAATTCCTCCTTTGGATGATTATGATGTTATAAATCTTAGGCGTAACCCGTTCCATTTGGCCCATCTCCAGATACTCATTAGTGGTATGACAATATACTTCTTTCAACCTGTGGTCTGCACGCAGGCGCCTGTCAAGATAACCAGTCGCTTCAGTGCGCTTCGATATGACGTACCAATCACCATAGTTTGATGGGACAAAAAAGTAAACGCACAAGATATTTTCCCGAAGATAAGTGACGATGAGTATTGACAAAAAAGTCGTCGCACCACCTCTCCTCCGATGAGAGACCTGGAGACTCGTTGTCGAATTGTGTTAGTTCCCAAAACTAACGTAAAACATTGTGTGCGAGGATACCAACGACGCAATTTCGTTGATCTTTCCAAACACGATATAGCCTTAATTCGTATTATGTGCAAGAGGTGAACCTGTTGGTCCTCGGTGTGCTTCACCTAGCATCAGCTCATCATAAATATCGCTCCCGCGCAAAGTGTTGACACCTCGCGGAATAAAATAATTAGGATCGGCTAAACGGAAATCTATCAGGCATTCTTTGACTCACCTTGGGTAGGACATACGCTTCGGTTATTCTTTCATTCGCTAAACCATGGATTTTTATATGTCCCCGTTTCCTTGTAAGTCGCAGTTGTTGGGCTGCATTTTCCGAAATGAACCACGCTTGGGAACCCTGATCCAAGAGAGCTCGAAACTTTAAGGGCTACCCATCTTTGGACTCGGTAAGCACCATTGCTGTTGGTAGCAAGACCTCCTGACCTCATCATTTCCGTTGATTAAATTTGTAGATACTTGCTGTGCACTTGTATCCGTTTTCTGTGAGGCGCCACATGCAGCTGCGTGATGATTCGGACTAAGACACTTAAAACACAACCGATGTTTCAATACAATTGCCTTACGATCCGACGCACATATTTCCATTAATACATTACAAGTTCCAATGGAGTGCTCCTCCTTGCGACAGACGATGCATATATACGGTTGTCGAGTTATAAATGAAGCTCTTGCGTCTCTTTGGCGTGCACGTAAGCCATTTACGCCTTGCCTTTTAGTCCTGCAGCTAATAGACTGCGTTTCCTTGCAACTCCCGACGATGGCGTAATCATAAATATTGGGACTCGAGGTAAACACAAAGCTCTTCAAATTGTTTGGGCAGCTTTTTCATCATATAATATACCAAAAGTTGAGATTGCTGCTTTCTCCAACGCCTGAGACACTCGGCGTCTCCATGTTGAACTGCTAATTGATGATTAAAAACTTCCATGTAATGTAAAAACAATACTCGTTTATTGTCAAATAAATTCACCAGTATTTTTCATGCTACTGGGTTATTCGATTCCTTTAATACCGGCCAATCTATGAATTTACCACTGACCGTGGGCAACTCGATTTCCTCCATAGGGGCTATAAAATATTTATTCATAGTCTGATGCAAACACGTCTCATTGAATGCGGTAGATGTCGGATGTCTGTGTTACTTGTGCTCATACAACTCATTACGTAACTCAGGTACTCCAACGATATAGGTATCTTCTCGTTCTAATCTCATCGTTGTTTCGTACTCGTACAAGCTGCTGATGTTTGCGTTTAAATTCTGCGTTAAATTCTAGCAGCGCTTCGAGCCTGGATTCGAGCTGGGTTTCCGTATGTACCTATTCATCAGCCTTGTATTTTTTCAGTGATTTCTCCAACGAGGCTAACAGTGCAGTTTTTTCAGTGTCAAATTGCACTGCGCCACCTTCGGAACACCAAACTGCCCGTAGATATGATGCGGCCTGCGGCGTGGTTACGAACCGAGGCGGCTTTAAGGGCTTTGCACGATTGGTGGGAATGATGAGATTAGCAAAAGAATCCCGGTTCACGAGTGGGGTTGTTCATTTTAAACTTCAACCTTTATTGAACTTAACCTAAAAAACTATATTTTTTGACCTATAAGATCAGACGTCCGTTGACTTGGACTGACGCTCACAGACTTCAACATATATCGCAAATCCCGCTGTAACTAAGCGTGCAAATTCAAAGCTCATAGAATTACGAAATACAAGCAAATAAGATAACTTGAGCGCTTGAGAGAGCCACCAAATTCAACTCAACTCAACCGTGATAGCGCGTGATCTATTGAGTGATAAAACATTACTCAAATGCGGCTGATCTAAGCGCAGGTGCATATTCATTGAACGCTCTTTTCTTGCGCTCTCTTATAATATCCGCTCTTAGGCTAGCGCAATTGGTCTTGCTGATAGGCTGTAGCCCAAACAGATAAAGTGATCCGAACCTAAGAGGAATTTGCCTATAAATGGGCTTAGTTAAACTAATAAGTGCCAAGTCTGCTTAAGATATCTTAGTAAACTGAAACGTTTTACAAACAACAAAAAAACAAATAATAATTGCTGAGCTTGGTCAAGATATCTTGATAGCAAAAATATTTTTCATACAACTTAATATTCGACCTATCGTTATTATGGCAGCAATTAAATGTAGTGGTCTGATCTAAATAGGCTTTTGCATAAATGAGAAACGTAGTAAAACTAATAAATGCCATTATTGGTCAGGAGATCTCGATAAACAATGTTTTTTTTTTTCATACAACTTAATTTTCGACCGATCGTTTCAATGGCAGCTATATGATATAGTGGGTCGATTTTAGGAGGATTTTGCATTTATAGTAAAAATAAGAAATGCCGAGTTTGGTCAAGATATCTTGATAAACAAACATTTTTTTCATACAACTTAACTTACGACCTATCGTTGCTATGACAGCTATATGAAATAGGGGTCCGATTTTAACAGGATTTTGCAATTATATGATGAGCATAGTAAAACTAATCAATGTCGAGGATGCCCAAAATATCATGATAAACAAAAATGTTTTTCAGACAACCGACCGAATTTCGACCGAGCGTTCCTATTACAGCTATATGTTATAGTGGTCCATTCTTTATAAGATATTGTTTTTAGAGTTAAACTAATAAAAGCCAAGGTTGGTTAAAATATTTTGATAAACAAAAATGTTTTCATACAACAACATAATTTTTGACAGTTCTTTCCTATGGCGGCTATATTATATAGTGGGCCGATGTCAATAGGAATTAGTATATGTATGGTGTGCTTAGTAAAACTAAATAATGACAAATTTGGTGAAGATATCTTGATCAACTGTAACGTTTTTCATAAATCCCGAGCTTGGTCAAGATATCTTGATATTCAAAAATGGTTTTCATACAACTTAATTTTCGACCGAATGCTCCCATAAAAACTATATGTTATAGTGGTCCGATGTTAATGGAATTTTGCATTTATATGAAGAGCATAGTAAGACTAATAAATGCCATGATTGGTCAGGAGATCTTGATAATCAAATATGTTTTTCATACAACTTTATTTTCGACTGATCGTTCCTATGGCAGCTATATGATATAGTGGGTCGATTTTAGGAGGATTTTGCATTTATAGTAAAATAAGAAATGCCGAGTTTGGTCAAGATATCTTGATAAACAAAAATTTTTTTCATACAACTTAATTTTCGACCTATCGTTGCTATGGCAGCTATATGATATAGGGGTCCGATCTTAACAGGATTTTGCAAATATATGATGAGAATAGTAAAACTAATCAATGTCGAGGATGCCCAAAATATCATGATAAACAAAAATGTTTTACAGACAACCGACCGAATTTCGACCGAGCGTTCCTATTACAGCTATATGTTATAGTGGTCCGATCTTTATAAGACTTTGTATTTAGAGTTAAACTAATAAAAGCCGAGGTTGGTTCAAATATATTGATAAACAAAAATGTTTTCAATCAACAACATAATTTTCGACACTTCTTTCCTATTGCGGCTATATTATATAGTGGGCCGATATAAATAGGAATTAGTACATGTATGGTGTGCTTAGTAAAACTAATAAATGCCGAATTTGGTGAAGATATCTTGATCAACTGTAACGTTTTTCATACAACAAAACTAAACTAATAAATCCCGAGCTTGGTCAAGATATCTTGATATACAAAAATGGTTTTTATACAACTTAATTTTCGACCGAATGTTCCCATAAAAACTATATGTTCTAGTGGTCCGATGTTAATAGGATTTTGCATTAATATAAAGAGCATAGTAAAACTAATAAATTCCGTGATTGGTCAGAAAGTCTTGATAAACAAATATGTTTTTCATACAACTTAATTTTCGAGCGATCGTTTCTATGGCAGCTATATGATATAGTGGGTCGATTTTGGGAGGATTTTGCACATATACGATGAGCACAGTAAAACTAATCAATGTCGAGGATGCCCAAAATATCATTATAAACAAAAATGTTTTTCAGACAACCGACCGAATTTCGACCGAGCGTTCCTATTACAGCTATACGTTATAGTGGTCCGATCTTTATAAGATTTTGTATTTAGAGTTAAACTAATAAAAGCCGAGGTTGGTTAAAATATTTTGATAACCAAAAATGTTTTCATGTAACAACATAATTGTCGACAGTTCTTTCCTATGGCTGTTATATTATATAGTGGGCCGATCTCAAAAGAAATTAGTATATGTATGGTGTGCTTAGTAATACTCATAAATGCCGAATTTGATGAAGATATCTTGATCAACTGTAACGTTTTTCATACAACAAAACTAAACTCATAAATCCCGAGCTTAGTCAAGATATCTTGATATACAAAAATGGTTTTCATACAACTTAATTCTCGACCGAATGTTCCCATAAAAGCTATATGTTATAGTGGTCTGATGTTAATAGGATTTTGCATTTATATGAAGAGCATAGTACAACTAATAAATGCCGTGATTGGTCAGAAAATCTTGAAAAACATATATATTTTTCATACAACTTAATTTTCGACCGATCGTTCCTATGGCAGCTATATGATACAGTTGTTCGATCTGAATCGGCTATTGCATATATGAGGAACATAGTAAAACTGATAAATTCCGAGTTTGGTTAAGATATCTTGATAAACTGAAACGATTTACATACAACAAAGAAAAAAACAAGTAAGATGTTCTGCTCGGGAGCTCCCGACTAAGAAATACCCTGAACCTTCTTATTCCAACACCAAATAAATTAATAAAGAAAAGTTCCCCTGGCAGGGCTCAAACTCGCTACTGACCGCATTACTTGCTGTCGACTCTACTTAACAGCCACACCAGCAAAAAAAAATAAAAAAATACTTTCCCCGGTAGGGCTCGAACTCATATATATCATGTTTGGTGTCTCTAGCTCTTATTATTTACCCAATTATGTCCAAAAAACAGGATATCGATATCGATATTTTTATCGATGGCTTCGAAACGGAGTAAGTTTTCGATTATCGGAAATAAACTCGATCTGCGCAGGCATTAGGAGCACCTACATCTAAAATATCAAGTCTCTAGCTATTAAAGGTTCTGAGATCCTTGCGTTCATACATACGGACGGACGGACGGACAGACAGACAGACGGACATGGCTAGATCGACTCGGCTATTGATGCTGATCAAGAATATATATACTTTATGGGGTCGGAGATGCTTCCTTCTGCCTGTTACATACATTTGGATTTTGCACAAATACAATATACCCTTATACCCATTTTTAATGGGTTCAGGGTATAACTAATAGATGCCGAGCTTGGTCTGGATATCTGGATAACAAAAAAGGTTTTTCATACAACTTAATTTCGACCGATTGATCCTATGGCAACTATATAATGTAATGTACGGTCCGGTCTGAAAAGGCCTTTGCATTTATATGAGGAGCATAGAAAAACTAATTAATGCCGAGTTAGGTCAAGATATCTTGATAAACAAAAATGGTTTTCATACAACTTAATTTTCGACCGATCGTCTGATATAGTGGTCCGATCTTAATGGGCTTTTGCATATTGCAGGAACATAGTAAAACTAATAAATTCCGAATTTGGTCAAGATATTTTGATAAACAAAAAGGTTTTTATACAACAACTTTAATTTCGACCTATCGTTCCTATGGCAGCTATATGATATAGTTTTTCGATGCTAATTGGAATTTGCGTATATATGGGGAGCTTAGTAAATTTAACACATGACGAGGTTAGTCAAGATTACTTGATAAACAAATATTTTTTTCCAACAACTTAATTCTCGACCGATCGTTGCTATGGAAGCCATATGATATCGTGGTCCGATCTTAATAGGATTATGCATATATATGGGGACCACAGAAATAAATGCCGCGTTTGGTGAAGATATCTTTATAAACAAATATGGCTTTCATTTAAAAAGTTTAAAATTAAAATTTATCTTAATAAACACAAATGTTTTTTATGCAACTTAATTTTCTACCGATCGTTGTTGTAGAAACAATATGATTTAGTAGTCCGATCTTAATAGGATTTTGCACACATATGAGGAGCATTATAAAAATAATATACGATGAGTTTGGCCAAGATATCTTGATAAACAAAATTGTTTTTTTTACAACAGCTTAATGTTCAACCGATCGTTGCTACATCAGCAATTTGACATACTGGTCCGATCCTAATAGGATTTCGCACTATATCTTGATAAACAAATATTTTCAAACAACTTAACTCTAGACCGATCGTTGCTATGGAAACCATATGATATCGTGGTCCGATCTTATTAGGATTATGCATATAAATGGGGACCACAGTAATAAATGTCGAGCTTGGTCAAGATATCTTGATAAACAAAAATGTTTTTCATTCAACTTAATTTTCTACCGGATATTCCTATGGCAGCTATATGATATATTGGTCCCATCTTATTAGGAGTTTGAATATATAAGTTAATTCCAAAGTATATTAAACGATGAAAAAAAATATAATTTTTAGGGAAGCAAGACTTCTTTTATTTGATGTTAATTTGCAACTGATTAAACTTAAATCAATTCTAGCCCTAGTAACCTGTGGCTTAGCGGCAGCGGCGTTGGCAGCGGCGTCGCTGCTGATGTTGGCCCGTTGGGCAATTCTTCTTGGAATTTTCGGCGGTTGCCAGTCGGCGCGTGGAGGAAATGGCACAGACACCAAGTCAGCATTTTGCTGCACTTCTTATGAGGTGTTGCAATGCTTCTTATTGGGACTGTATGAATTTATTTGTTGTTAACTCTTCCCCCTTTGATTTAAGCTTGTCCTCAAGCGATCATCAGAAGAAAGGTATGTTGTTGAACCTGAGGTTGTTGGCATCTGTATTTTGTATTTGGATATGTGCTGGTTCTTTTTTGGGTCTCTCTTGTTCTTTGTTCAGTTGCAGTATTATATTTTTCTTATTTTTCTTCATTATGTGTAATACACAGGTAAGAAGGATGGCAACTATGAACAGAGTTATGAAACCGACTCTATTTGCTATAGAGTGCGTCTGAAGTTTTTGCATGTTTTTTATGTTGTTGATGTGCAATTCTTCTAATGCTTCCAGAGAAAGAATCTTTATTCTTTCGTTTTCTATTGGGGTTATTTGTATTGTGGGATTTCCTGGGGCCATGACGGTGACCTCTAGGTTGCTGAACTCTTGTTTGTTGATGAATAAGGTTTCGTTCCAGAAGTTAATCATGTAGGTGCCTTTCACGCGTTTCTTCTCTTCTTGCCATCTAATAGTGCCGTTGAAGTCGTTCACTAGTATAAGTCCCTCGTCGATTTCCTCGATCTCCGGGATATGATCTGCATTGCTAAAGCCACAGAGCGCTTGCTCTCCGCTAACTAACTTAGGTATACAATTATTATTGTTCAAGTTTACAATTTTTGATTTGTTACAAATTTTAATATTATGGTATCTTTTACAATTGTTGTTTATGCCATAGATTGTTTTATTACAATGAAACAGTTCGTTAAATTCTAAATTTATTATATTGTTGTTTTTCACTACTGGCTTTATTATAGTATTTTTGCATTCTATTTCTTCTAAATTTGAAATTTTTACAATATAAAACAGAGTGGTTCCATTATGCAAAATGGATACATCTGCGAATTCTAGCATTTCTTCAATATTTAAAGGTGGCATGTTGCTTTTATTAAAGTTATCGTTAATAGGAATCTGTAATTTTTATGTGTTTTTTATATTGCTTTTATGTATTATTTTGTCAGTTGTTGTTAGTACGGTTGTGTTTCTATTTTCTTTAACTATTTCCTTTTTGTATCTGGGTGACAGTTTGGTACCTAATCTGGTATTGACTTTGACGAATATTTCTTGACCAGGTATGTAAGTTCGTATGTCGTTACGTTTTTTGTTATGATTCTGCATGTCAGTCGATTGTTTCTGTTTGAGTCTGTCAATGTTCTCCTTCCCAGCTTTTTCGTATTGGTCTGGGTCCGTAGTCACGTTTCTGCCGAAGAATATGTCTAATGGTCTCTTGTTAGTTGTCGAGTGTATAGTGTAGTTGTAGTCGTATATTGATTTGTTAAGTAGTTCTTCGAATGTTCTGTATTCCTGTTTTCTCTTGTTGCATCTCATTATGTCTGATAGTGTTGAATGAAATCGTTCTGACCGTTCACTGCTCTTTTGTAGGGTGGTGTTTTATAAACTTCTATATTTAATTGGTCCTGCATCATGAAAGTGATTGAGGCTGAATTAAGGGATTTTTCGTTATCTATTACAACTACTTTAGGTACGCCAAAATAAAAAAGGATTTCATGAAGTGGTTTTTTAATGTCTTCTATTGCCCTAGATTTGATAATTCGTCCCTGAGCTAATTTCGAGAATTTGTCTACTGCTGTTAGTACTAAGTTTTTTTCTGTCGTGTATATGTCGATGTGGATTGTATGTCCTGGGTATTCGGGGATTGGTGTTTCTTTGAGTTTTGGGTTAGTGGGATGCCTATCGTATTTTTCTTCTTTACAAACCTGACACTGTTTGACTAATTCTGTTATTCGTTGCTTCATTTTTGGGAAATAGAATCTTTCGCACAATTGCATTTAGTTTTCTAGTGCGTGGGTGCTGTTGTGTGTAACCAATATCTTCTCATCTTGTTCTGTTTCATTTGTTAAATCTTCTACTTGAGACTGTGTGAATCTAATCTTGAAGTTCCTAAAATGTTGGGGATATATCTGCTGAATTTGGTTCATTATTTCTTCTGAAGTTATTATTCCGTTGATTACGGATGGGTTTAGATGAGCTTTCAGTATTTGCGTAAGGTCGTGTTCTGAGAAATTTGGTCGAGTAATTGTATGCCTGTGGAATGTTGGGAATGGGATATGGAATTCGTAATTTGTTTCGTTGGCTTTAATGAGAAATATCTGGTTTTTGAATACGTTAATTTGAGCTTCTATGCTCGGAATTAAATTGTGGCTTGAACTGTCTGCACTGTGCTGGGTGGAGGCTACTGATCCAATATTATTGATCACAGGGATACGTGATAGCGCATCGGCTACAATGTTATCCCTACCTGGCTTATAGAGGAGTTCGTAATCAAACTCTTCTAGGTAAGCTTTCCAACTCTTTATCCTAGCGTTGCCATTCCAACTGCTAAGAGAGTGGCTTAAGGGTTGATGGTCGGTGTATATTTTTACACTTGCTTTACCGTAGAGGTAATTCTTGAGGGCTCAAATTATTGCCAACATTTCCCTTTCATTGGTGGCGTAGTTCTCCTCTGTTTTAGAGAGAGTTCTAGAGAGGAAACAAATGGGTCGCTTGTTCTGGGATAGGACAGCCCCAATAGCAAAGTTGGATGCATCTGTTGTCAGATGAAATTCTTTGCTGAAGTCTGGGTAATGAAGCATTACCTCATTTGAAACTAGGGAATTTTTTATTTTATTGAATGCTTCGATCGCTTCTTCGTTGAGATTAATGAGCTTTTTAGCTGATTGATTTTTGGACACGCGTCCATCTTCCCCTCTTAAAAGAGAGGTTAGGGGCTTTGCCAGCTTAGCGAAATCTTTTATAAACCTCCTATAATAGCTGGCAAGGCCAATAAACGATCTTAAATCTTTGAGTGTTTTTGGAAGTGGGTACTTCCTTATTGTCTCAATTTTGTTTGGATTAGTTTCTATCCCCTTGTCTGAGATGACAAATCCCAGGAATTCTACTCTGCTTTTAAAGAACTCGCATTTGTCCAACTGACATTTCATGTTGGCTTCTTGTAGAGTTCTGAATATGGCGGCAAGGTGCTGCGCATGCGATTCATCATCTTTGCTAAAGATAATGATATCGTCAATATAAATGAAGCAAATTTTTCCAATATGCTCACGAAGGATGTCGTCAAGAGCTCTCTGGAAAATTGAGGGCGCATTCTTGAGACCGAATGGGAGTCGTGTAAACTCGTATTTTCCGTTGTTAACAGAGAAGGCAGTTTTTTCTATGTCTGACTCCTTAAGGGGTATTTGATGAAAGCCACTTTTCAAATCTAAGACAGAGAAAACTTTGTTATTGCCTAGCTGTGCTAGTACCTCGTTGATTTCGGGTATAGGGTATTTGTCTGCGGTAGTTTCTTTATTTAGTTTCCTGTAGTCTATAACCATGCGATATTTCTTTTGCCCGGAGGCATCTAATTTTTTCGGTACAATCCACACAGGTGAATTGTACGGGGATCGGGAGGGTCGGATGATTCCGTCCTCTAAAAGTTCTTTGATTTGGATGTGTACTTCGTCTTTTAAAGACATTGGAAATTGGTAAAATTTTGAATATATGGGGGAGTCGGTTTTTGTTCGAATCCTTGCTCAGACGTTGGTTGTGTACGTCAGTTTTTCGTCCGGATTGGCAAATAGGTGTGGGTGCATTTTAACTAGTTGATGAAGGCTATTTTTTTGTTCGTTTGTCATATGTTCAGTCCGTGGTATTACCGTGTTGACAGCCTCTATTTTTTTCTGCTTAATGGGTATGCAAATGTTGTTCTTGATTATTAGTAGATTCTTGCTGCTTTGTATCACAGCATCTAGTTCCTTTAGACTATCGTTACCTAATATGGCGTCAAATGATTTTAGGGTGGGTAAGAGAAAGAATTTTATTTTTATATCGTTTCTATTAAAAAGATTAGCGAACTTGTGGTGTGTAATTTTAATGCTTCCGCCGACTGTGACGGCTTCAAAGGGTTTTTCGTTTGGAATAGGCTCGGACACGAATTTTGGTTGGACGTAATTTCGGTTTGATCCTGTATCTATTAGTATTTTGAGTAATTTTCCGCTCCCCATCTTACATTCTATGTAAGGAAGAAAGGAGCTCTTTGTCCTAAAAAATTAATGTCTGAGTGTTCGTATTGGGTATTTTGTCCGTCATCTGTTTCTTCAATTTGTTGGGCGTATTCGTTTAATGGCTGTTCGTATTCAGTCTGCTGTTCGTAATTTAGCATTGATTGTACGTATTCCTCCATAGTCACATAGTTGTCGGTGTTTTCTGTCTCCGTCTGTTCTCCTGTTTGTATGTTGAAATTTCTTTGTTTTTTGTCCGTGGCGTTTGTTGTCGGTGGAGGTCTTTTCCTTACTTCAAAATTGGGTCTGTTCATGTAGTTTATCATCCTCGTGCGGATGCTTTAGTCCACGTCCATTGGCTTAGGGCGTGGTTGGGGTTTTGGTGCAGAAGGTCTATTGGGTATGTATACCTGTTGTGGTTGTGTCTGGTAGGTTCGTTGGTTGGGATATTGTGGAATCGGTCCATTATTGTTATAAGTCGGTGGTCCATGGATTGTATTGGTTGGCCAAGGTGTATGGATCGGGAGTTGGTGCCTGAAGCTAATGGGTGGTGGCCTAAAAGTTTGAGCGAAAGAAGGCTGAGCTGTTCGAGGTGGCAGTGTAGGTGGTGGTATATTTCTATTTGGGTTTCTGGCATGTGTCTGTTGATTTCTATTCAAAGCCATGTTAGTGCGATAGCTTTGATTCTCTAGTTTTAAACAATAGTGAAGGGCTGAAGGTAGATCTGCTGGCTCCTTTATTCCAAGAATCCGTGGTAAATCTCCCTTCAAACCTCTAATGAAGGTATCTAATGCTTTATCTCGGTATATTTTTGTCATAAGGGTTTCGGATTCCCTATTTAATTCCATGCAGCCTACTTTATTTAATATCAGCGACAAGTGGTTGTAAACGACCTGGTAAAATTCTTCTACTGTTTGGTTGTTACCTTGCACTAACATTGTCATCTGATATTCTAATGTTCCCAGATCTCTTTTGTCAGCGTAGTGCAGCGTGAGACATTTGGAGATAGCGCTCCAATTTAGGGGAACATTATACGACTCGAGGGCCGTGTCGGCATTGCCAGTGATTTTGTTTCTCACTGTATGCAATATGCCAAAGTATTTTGGCGAACCTGCCTCAGCTGCATAGGCTGAGAGTATACGATCTACACTCTTCTTCCATGATCTAAATTCTGCTGGATTACCGGAGAATTCTCTGAGGCTTTTAACTATGTCCGGAACTCTGTCTAAGTCATTCAAATTGTGGTTGGCAGTTATTGTTTTGTCGTCTACGTCACTAAACTCCCTAGAGGGGTTGACTAACTGCTTTACCAATGTCGGCAGTTGTTGTGCCAAAATCTGGCTAACCGTGGCTGCTATTATCTGTTCTGCGTTATTCGCCATGACTCTATTTTGTAAATGTTCGTTTTGTCTGTCGATATGTCGTTGTTGTTGACTGTTCGAATTATGTCTGCCTACCTGTGGTTGATCTGATACTATTGGGGGCCTAACTAAATTGCTTTCATTAGCCATAAACGAGATATATTACTTATATTGTATATTTTAAGATATTTTCGAAGTATATTTAAATCTAGTGTTAGTTTTTTACTCTATATTTTAATTGAATTTTTGATCGTTTTGTTTTCTTTTTAAAACCAGTGGCTGGTTTCTTCCTTCTACTTTGGAGGGTCCCTTGGGAGTCGCAAAGTTGGAAATAATTTAAACTACGTTCGTAGTCTTTATATTTGTTTATCGTTTTACACTTTTTTATCTTGCTTATCGTTCTACAATATTTAGTATTTATTATTCTTATAAATCTATTTCACTTTTGTGTTAGTTGTTCGTTTGTTTTTTTGTGTTTCACTTAATTTCTAACTTACAGTACTATTCCTAATGTGGCAACCTCCCCTGCCGGTCCGGATTTCATCCTTTTTGAAGCCTTTGGGTATCTACTGGGGATCCTGCGACCAGTCTTTGTTGAGAGTATCCTGCGGGCGGGCCTTACAAGATGCGTTGTCCACCGATGGGCAAAATTGAACAATTAAGTTCCAATTGCCTTTCGCGAATTTAACCAATCGTTGAATTTAATCGACGAGAGTTGCACTGGTTTTATTTTCGCGTATAACCGACTAACGCGTACGTAGAAGCGTTTTGTTCTGTTGTAACACGAGCCGGTCCCTGCACGGGCGCCAGTTAATTCCAAAGTTTATTAAACTATGAAAAAAAATATAATTTTTAGGGAAGCTAGACTTCCTTTATTTGATGTTAATTTGCAACTGAATAAACTTAAATCAATTCTGGCCCTAGTAACCTGTGGCTTAGCGGCAGCGGCGTTGGCAGCGGCGTCGCTGCTGATGTTGTTGGCCCGTTGGGCAATTCTTCTTGGAATTTTCGGCGGTTGCCAGTCGGCGCGTGGAGGAAATGGCACAGACACCAAGTCAGCATTTTGCTGCACTTCTTATGAGGTGTTGCAATGCTTCTTATTGGGACTGTATGAATTTATTTGTTGTTAACTTATATAACTAATAAATGCCAGACTTGGTCATGCTATCTTGATAAGTTGAGAAGTTTTTCATACAACAAAAAATAACTAATATATGCCGAACATGGTCGAGATATTTTGATAAACAAAAAGGTTTCTTGATATATGAAAAACATTTTTTGAACAATTTAATTTGTGAGCGAATGTTCCTATGGCAGCTATATGATATAGTGTTCTGATTTTAATAGGATTTTGCAATAATATGAGGAGCTAAGTAAAACTACTAACCAAACAACAGATCAGACGTCCGTTGACTTGGACTGACGCTCACAGACTTCAACATATATCGCAAATCCCGCTGTAACTAAGCGTGCAAATTCAAAGCTCATAGAATTACGAAATACAAGAAAATAAGATAACTTAAAGTAACAGGACTGAATGCTCGAGCGCTTGAAAGAGCCACTAAATTCAACTCAACTCAACCGTGATAGCGCGTGATCTATTGAGTGATAAAACATTACTCAAATGTGGCTGATCTAAGCGCAGGTGCATATTCATTAATCGCTCTTTTCATGCGCTCTCTTATAATATCCGCTCTTAGGCTGGCGCGATTGCTTTTGCTGATAGGCTGTAGCCCAATGACATAAAGTGGTCCGAACCTAATAGGCATTTGTCTATAAATGGGCTTAGTTAAACTAATAAGTGCCAAGTCTGTTTAAGATATCTTGATAAACTGAAACGTTTTACAAACAACAAAAAAACAAATAATAAATGCTGAGCTTGGTCAAGATATCTTGATAGCAAAAATAGTTTTCATACAACTTAATATTCGACCTATCGTTACTATGGCAGCTATATGAAATAGGGGTCCGATTTTCACAGGATTTTGCACATATATGATGAGCATAGTAAAACTAATCAATTTCAAGGATGCCCAAAATATCATGATAAACAAAAATTTTTTCAGACAACCGACCGAATTTCGACCAAGCGTTCCTATTACAGCTATATGTTATAGTGGTCCGATCTTTATAAGATTTTGTATTTAGAGTTAAACTAATAAAAGCCGAGGTTGGTTCAAATATTTTGATAAACAAAAATGTTTTCATACAACAACATAATTTTCGACAGCTCTTTCCTATGGCGGCTATATTATATAGTGGGCCGATCTCAATAGGAATTAGTATATGTATGGTGTGATTAGTAAAACTAATAAATGCCGAATTTGGTGAAGATATCTTGATCAACTGTAACGTTTTTCATACAACAAAACTAAACTCATAAATCTCGAGCTTGGTCAAGATATCTTGATATACAAAAATGGTTTTCATACAACTTAATTTTCGACCGAATGTTCCCATAAAAGCTATATGTTATAGTGGTCTGATGTTAATAGGATTTTGCATTTATATGAAGAGCATAGCACAACTAATAAATGCCGTGATTGGTCAGAAAATCTTGAAAAACAAATATATTTTTCATACAACTTAATTTTCGACTGATCGTTCCTATAGCAGCTATATGATATTGTGTTCCGATCTGAATAGGCGATTGCTTATATGAGCAACATAGTAAAACTAATAAATGCCGAGTTTGGTAAAGATATCTTTTTAAACTGCAAAGATTTTCATAAAACAAAAAAAATTTTAGAAATACCGAGCTTGGTCAGGATATCTGTTTCGACCCATTGATCCTATGGGAACTACATGAAGTGGTCCTATCTGAAAAGGCTTTTGCATTAATATGAGGACAATAGTAAAACTAATTAATGCCAAGATTGTTCAAGATATCTTGATAAATTGAACTGTTTTACAAACAACAAATAACCTTATAATAAATGCTGAGCTTGGTAAAGATATCTTGATAACAAAAATGTTTTTCATACAACTTAATTTTCGACCGAATGTTCCTATGGCAGCTATATAGTAGTGGTCCGATCTGAATAGGCTTTTGCATATATGAGGAACATAGTAAAACTAGTAAATGCCGTGATTGGTCAGAATATCTTGATAAAAAATATGTTTTCATACAACTTAACTTTCAACCGAATGTTCCTATGGCAGCTATATGATATATTGTTCCGATCTTTATAAGGGTTTGCTAAATATATGGGGAGCTTAGTAGAACTAATAAATGCCGAGTGAGGCCAAGATATCTTGAACACTGAAACTTTTTCATACCACAAAAAATAAGATGCCGAGCATGGTCAGGATATCTTGATAACAAAAATGTTTTTTCCTTAATTTTCGACCGATCGGCTTTTGCATATATGAGGAACATGGTAAAACAAATAAATTCCGAGTTTGGTTAAGATATCTTGATAAACTGAAACGATTTTCATACAACAAAGAAAAAAACAAGTAAGATGTTCTGTTCGGGAGCTCCCGACTAAGAACCCTGAACCTTCTTATTCCAACACCAAATAAATTAATAAAGAAAAGTTCCCCTGGCAGGGCTCAAACTCGCTACTGACCGCATTACTTGCTGTCGACTCTACTTAACAGCCACACCAGCAAAAAATAATACAAAAATACTTTCCCCGGTAGGGCTCGAACTCATATATATCATGTTTGGTGTCTCTAGCTCTTATTATTTACCCAATTATGTCCAAAAAACAGGATATCGATATCGATATTTTTATCGATGGCTTGGAAACGGAGTAAGTTTTCGATTATCGGAAATAAACTCGATCTACGCAGGCATTAGGAGCACCTACATTTAAAATATCAAGTCTCTAGCTCTTAAAGGTTCTGAGATCCTTGCGTTTATACATACGGATGGACGGACGGACGGACAGACAGACGGACATGGCTAGATCGACTCGGCTATTGATGCTGATCAAGAATATATATACTTTATGGGGTCGGAGATGCTTCCTTCTGCCTGTTACATACATTTGGATTTTGCACAAATACAATATACCCTTATACCCATTTTTAATGGGTTCAGGGTATAACTAATAGATGCCGAGCTTGGTCTGGATATCTGGATAACAAAAAAGGTTTTTCATACAACTTAATTTCGACCGATTGATCCTATGGCAACTATATAATGTAATGTACGGTCCGGTCTGAAAAGGCCTTTGCATTTATATGAGGAGCATAGAAAAACTAATTAATGCCGAGTTAGGTCAAGATATCTTGATAAACAAAACTGGTTTTCATACAACTTAATTTTCGACCGATCGTCTGATATAGTGGTCCGATCTTAATGGGCTTTTGCATATTGCAGGAACATAGTAAAACTAATAAATTCCGAGTTTGGTCAAGATATTTTGATAAGCAAAAAGGTTTTCATACAACAACTTAATTTTCGACAGTTCTATCCTATGGCTGCTATATTATAAAGTGGGCCGATCTCAATAGGAATTAGTATATGCATGGTGTGCTTAGTAAAACTAATAAATGCCGAATTTGATGAAGATATCTTGATCAACTAAACTAATAAATCCCGAGCTTGGTGAAGATATCTTGATATACAAAAATGGTTTTCATACAACTTAATTTTCGACCGATCGTCTGATATAGTGGTCCGATCTTAATGGGCTTTTGCATATTGCAGGAACATAGTAAAACTAATAAATTCCGAGTTTGGTCAAGATATTTTGATAAACAAAAAGGTTTTTATACAACAACTTTAATTTCGACCTATCGTTCCTATGGCAGCTATATGATATAGTTTTTCGATGCTAATTGGAATTTGCGTATATATGGGGGGCTTAGTAGATTTAACACATGACGAGGTTGGTCAAGATTACTTGATTAACAAATATTTTTTTCCAACAACTTAATTCTCGACCGATCGTTGCTATGGAAGCCATATGATATCGTGGTCCGATCTTAATAGGATTATGCATATATATAGGGACCACAGAAATAAATGCCGCGTTTGGTGAAGATATCTTTATAAACAAATATGGCCTTCATTTAAAAAGTTTAAAATTAAAATTTATCTTAATAAACACAAATGTTTTTTATGCATCTTAATTTTCTACCGATCGTTGTTGTAGAAACAATATGATTTAGTAGTCCGATCTTAATAGGATTTTGCACACATATGAGGAGCATTATAAAAATAATATACGATGAGTTTGGCCAAAATATCTTGATAAACAAAATTGTTTTTTTTACAACAGCTTAATGTTCAACCGATCGTTGCTACATCAGGAATTTGACATACTGGTCCGATCCTAATAGGATTTCGCACTATATCTTGATAAACAAATATTTATTTTCAAGCAACTTAACTCTAGACGGATCGTTGCTATGGAAACCATATGATATCGTGGTCCGATCTTATTAGGATTATGCATATAAATGGGGACCACAGTAATAAATGTCGAACTTGGTCAAGATATCTTGATAAACAAAAATGTTTTTCATTCAACTTAATTTTCTACCGGATATTCTTATGGCAGCTATGTGATATATTGGTCCCATCTTATTAGGAGTTTGAATATATATAACTAATAAATGCCAGACTTGGTCATGTTATCTTGATAAGTTGAGAAGTTTTTCATACAACAAAAAATAACTAATATATGCCGAACTTGGTCGAGATATTTTGATAAACAAAAAGGTTTCTTGATATATGAAAAACATTTTTTGAACAATTTAATTTGTGAGCGAATGTTCCTATGGCAGCTATATGATATGGTGTTCTGATCTTAATAGGATTTTGCAACTATATGAGGAGCTAAGTAAAACTACTAACCAAACAACATATAGACTGGACATCACATTGATGAAACGTTGTCACAAAAAGTATCGGAGGCATCTGGTCCAAAATCGCGAGTAAAGGAGTAAGATATACATATGATATATTTTTGAACCGCTTAATACTGGAAAGTGCTTGGCGCACTCTCTTCTATATGATTTGTGCGATAGAACGGCAACGCTGTTAACTTTTATCTCGCTCGCACTTATTCTCAGCTCTCAATGCTCTCAATCTTTTAACAAGATTTTGGGATTTGTTATTTTCGACCTATAAACATAGATGCATACAAATGTTTGTGAATGGGCAGATCATGGGCGCAAAAGAAAATATCATTATTGACATGAGTCTGACGCAACATATCATATTTGGTGGCTCTAGCTCTTATTATTTACCCAATTTACTCAAAAAATCAGGATGTCGACATCAATTTTTATCGATTGCTTGGAAACGGAGTAAGTTATCGATTATTGGATACAAACTAGATCTGCGTAGGCACTAGGAGCATCTACTGAAGTATGTGCATATATTGAGGGTACACTGTACCACAACAGCAACAGCAGTAACAACAGCAAGAACAGCAGGAACAATATATTACAATGAAACCAAACAAAACAAGTAAGAGGTTCAAGTCGGAACCTACCCGACTAGGGTATACCCTGAACCCTCTTCTTCAACATCAAATGCATATATATATTCTATTTTAGAAGATATATGTAAATTTTGGTGACTCTAGCTCTTCTTATTTACCAAAATTGCCCAAAAAACAGGATATCGATATCGATTTTTATCGATTGATTGGAAACGGAGTAAGTTATCGATTATCGGAAACAAACTCATTCTGCGCGGGAACTAGGAGCATCTAAATCTATAATTTTAAGTCTCTAGCTCTTATAGGTTCTGAGATCCTTGCGTTCATACATACGGACGGACGGACGGACGGACGGACGGACTGACGGACGGACGGACAGACAGACGGACATGGCTAGATTGACTCGGCTATTGATGCTGATCAAGAATATATATACTTTATGGGGTCGGAGATGCTTCCTTCTGCCTGTTACATACATTTGGATTTCGCACAAATACAATATACCCTTATACCCATTTTTAATGGGTTCAGGGTATAAAAACGCAGTAAGTGGAGTTTGATGAGTGGAAAGCGAAGCGGTGTGGTAAAAAGACTTAAGCCAGAAAGGCAGAGTGGTTGAAGCTGTTAAACAGCATAAATGTTATAAGTTGGGACAACTCGGTCAAATTACATGCTGAAGTTGAATACATAAAAAACTTACTTTCAACATGAAAAAGTCAAACACCAGCCACGCACACATCCACCTAGCCTGATATCAAAAATATAGCAAAGCAAATATTAATCCAACCTTCACCAAAATTAAAGGAGATTCCGAATCAGTAAAAAAAACTGCCCGAACGACTGCAAGGGACCTTTGTTTACACCACATTGCCGATACACCTGTGCAGCCAGCACCGGTGCCCCATCAAAGAATTAACAACCTGACGCACCAAGTCAGGCCAAAGATAAGTGAACCGACAGCGCTTCCAAGAGCGCATATTTTTTACTATTGCACTGCGTTACATATTTTTTTCCCATTGCACTGCGTTGCATACTTTTTTTATGTATTATAAAAAACTAATGTACAATTGAGCGACAATAAAGTTGCCCGATTAGCGTCTGACCTGAAAGCCACACAAACACTTGACAATTTATATATGTTTTCGACCGAATGTTTCCATAAAAACTATATGTTGTAGTGGTCCGAAGTTAATAGGATTTTGCATTTATATGAAGAGCATAGTAAAACTAATAAATGCCATGATTGGTCAGAAAATCTTGATAAACAAATATTTTTTTCATACAACTTAACTTTCGAACGAATGTTCCTATGGCAGCTATATGATATAGTGTTCCGATCTTTATAAGGGTTTGCTTATATATGGGGAGCTTAGTAGAAATAATAAATGCCGAGAGGCCAAGATATCTTGAACACTGAAACTTTTTCAAACCACAAAAAATATAATAGATGCCACGCATGGTCAGGATATCTTGATAACAAAAATGTGTTTTCCTTAATTTTCAACCGATCGTTCCTATGGCAGCTATATGATACAGTTGTTCGATCTGAATAGTCTTTTGCATATATGAGGAACATTGTAAAACTAATAAATGCCGAGTTTGGTTAAGATATCTTGATAAACTGAAACGATTTTCATGCAACAAAAAAAAAAACAAGTAAGAGGTTCTGTTCGGGAGCTCCCGACTAATAATTACCCTGAACCTTCTTATTCCAACACCAAATAAATTAATAAAAAAAAGTTCCCCTGGCAGGGCTCAAACTCGCTACTGACCGCATTACTTGCTGTCGACTCTTCTTAACAGCCACACCAGCAAAAAAAAACAAGTAAGAGGTTCTAGTCGGAAGCTCCCGACTAGGATATACCCTGAACCCTCTTCTTCCAACATCAAATGCATATATATATTCTATTTTAGACGCTACTTATTTGTCAAGTTTGGTGACTCTAGCTCTTATTATTTACAAAAATTGCCCAAAAAACAGGATATCGATATCGATTTTTATCGATTGATTGGAAACGGAGTAAGTTATCGATTATCGGAAACAAACTCGATCCGCGCGGGAACTAGGAGCATCTAAATCTATAATTTTAAGTCTCTAGCTCCTAAAGGTTCTGAGATCCTTGCGTTCATACATACGGACGGACGGACGGACGGACAGACAGACGGACATGGCTAGATCGACTCGGATATTGATGCTGATCAAGAATATATATACTTTATGGGGTCGGAGATGATTCCTTCTGCCTGTTACATACATTTGGATTTTGCACAAATACAATATACCCTTATACCCATTTTTAATGGGTTCAGAGTATAACTAATAGATGCCGAGCTTGGTCTGGATATCTGGATAACAAAAAAGGTTTTTCATACAACCTAATTTCGACCGATTGATCCTATGGCAACTATATAATGTAATGTACGGTCCGGTTTGAAAAGGCCTTTGCATTTATATGAGGAGCATAGTAAAACTAATTAATGCCGAGTTAGGAATTTGCGGAATTTGCGTATATATGGGGAGTTTAGTAGATTTAACACATGACGAGGTTAGTCAAGATTCCAACAACTTAATTCTCGACCGATCGTTGCTATGGAAGCCATATGATATCGTGGTCCGATCTTAATAGGATTATGTATATATATGGGGACCACAGAAATAAATGCCGCGTTTGGTGAAGATATCTTTATAAACAAATATGGCTTTCATTTAAAAAGTTTAAAATTAAAATTTATCTTAATAAACACAAATGTTTTTTATGCATCTTAATTTTCTACCGATAGTTGTTGTAGAAACAATATGATTTAGTAGTCCGATCTTAATAGGATTTTGCACACATATGAGGAGCATTATAAAAATAATATACGATGAGTTTGGCCAAGATATCTTGATAAACAAAATTGTTTTTTTTTACAACAGCTTAATGTTCAACCGATCGTTGCTACATCAGCAATTTGACATACTGGTCCGATCCTAATAGGATTTCGCACTATATCTTGATAAACAAATAGTTTTTTCAAACAACTTAACTCTAGACCGATCGCTGATATGGAAACCATATGATATCGTGGTCCGATCTTATTAGGATTATGCATATAAATGGGGACCACAGTAATAAATGTCGAGCTTGGTCAAGATATCTTGATAAACAAAAATGTTTTTCATTCAACTTAATTTTCTACCGGATATTCTTATGGCAGCTATGTGATATATTGGTCCCATCTTATTAGGAGTTTGAATATATATAACTAATAAATGCCAGACTTGGTCATGTTATCTTGATAAGTTGAGAAGTTTTTCATACAACAAAAAATAACTAATATATGCCGAACTTGGTCAAGATATTTTAATAAACAAAAAGGTTTCTTGATATATGAAAAATATTTTTTGAACAATTGAATTTGTGAGCGAATGTTCCTATGGCAGCTATATGATATGGTGTTCTGATCTTAATAGGATTTTGCAACTATATGAGGAGCTAAGTAAAACTACTAACCAAACAACATATAGACTGGACATCACATTGATGAAACGTTGTCACAAAAAGTATCGGAGGCATCTGGTCCAAAATCGCGAGTAAAGGAGTAAGATATACATATGATATATTTTTGAACCGCTTAATACTGGAAAGTGCTTGGCGCACTCTCTTCTATATGATTTGTGCGATAGAACGGCAACGCTGTTAACTTTTATCTCGCTCGCACTTATTCTCAGCTCTCAATGCTCTCAATCTTTTAACAAGATTTTGGGATTTGTTATTTTCGACCTATAAACATAGATGCATACAAATGTTTGTGAATGGGCAGATCATGGGCGCAAAAGAAAATATCATTATTGACATGAGTCTGACTTTGGTGGCTCTAGCTCTTATTATTTACCCAATTTACTCAAAAAAACAGGATGTCGACATCAATTTTTATCGATTGCTTGGAAATGGAGTAAGTTATCGATTATTGGATACAAACTAGATCTGCGCAGGCACTAGGAGCATCTACTGTAGTATGTGCATATATTGAGGGTACACTGTACCACAACAGCAACAGCAGTAACAACAGCAACAACAGCAGGAACAATAAATTACAATGAAACCAAACAAAAAAACGCAGTAAGTGGAGTTTGATGAGTGGAAAGCGAAGCGGTGTGGTAAAAAGACTTAAGCCAGAAAGGCAGAGTGGTTGAAGCTGTTAAACAGCATAAAAGTTATTAGTTGGGACAACTCGGTCAAATTACATGCTGAAGTTGAATACATAAAAAACTTACTTTCAACATGAAAAAGTCAAACACCAGCCACGCACACATCCACCTAGCTTGATATCAAAAATATTGCAAAGCAAATATAAATCCAACCTTCACCAAAATTAAAGGAGATTCCGAATCAGTAAAAAAAACTGCCCGAACGACTGCAAGGGACCTTTGTTTACACCACATTGCCGATACACCTGTGCAGCCAGCACCGGTGCCCCATCAAAGAATTAACAACCTGACGCACCAAGTCAGTTACATATTTTCGTTACATATTTTTTTTCCATTGCACTGCCTTGCATATTTTTTTTATATATTATAAAAAACTAATGTACAATTGAGCGACAATAAAGTTGCCCGATTAGCGTCTGGCCTGAAAGCCACACAAACACTAGGCAGGAAATAATGTAAAAATATATGTCTATAGAAACAAATGATATAAGTATATCGGTGGAAAATTTTCCAAAATTGGCACTGTAGACTCGACAGCTAACGTAATAAACAAAGTCGAAAGTCGATAACACCGATCTAAAACTAATAACAATACTTATTGTTACAATTTTTATTATAATACTAATACTACATCTATTACACAAATTGCATAAGTACCATAATAAATGCATTAAGAAGCGGTATCTAAGCCAGGCAAATGACATGGATAAAATTTAAAATAAAATTACTAGTAATCAGCAACAAAGATTGCTTAAAAACATTATTGAAAAAATAAATAAATAAATAATATATATTTATTTGATTGACAATTTATATATGTTTTTGCACATTTGAATAATTTGTTTTAAAATGAAATGGAATGGCAAAACATTAATTCCACTATCACTGTTAATGATATTTACATGGACAACAAAATAAATATTTAGGGAATCAATCAAGGATTAATTCAATGTGAAGGACTGACATCCTTAGAAATAGCAACAACTGAATATATAATTCCACACAAGTTCCATATTGTCGAATCAACATTTTCTATACCGTGTGATGGAATTTTAGGAATAGATTTTATTAAAAAATATAATTGTCAACTAGATTTCACACCTTCAAAAGATCTGCTCATAATAAGCCAAGACAATCTAAACTATCTTATATATTTTTTCATAAATTACAGCTCTGGTAACAATACAATAGTGTTACCAGCAAGATCTGAAGGTGTCCGAAGTATTGACTTAACTTCAAATGTAGATAGCATTTTAATTCCGTACCAGGAAATTCAACCTATATGCAGCAAACACAGTCGTAACAACTGCAAATGCAATCGTCCATTTACTAAATACAACTAGTACCGATCAAATGATTAATATAAATAAGCTGAATTATGAACCATTAGCAAATTATGATATATCCGAAATAAATAATGAAACTAGAACGAACGATGTTATGTCAAAGTAAACTAAAAATTTTCGAAAACTTTTTAATAAACAATTAGAAAAACTTTGTTGTAAATACACACACATATTCGGACTTGATACCGAATCAATGACAACCTATAATTTTTATAAGCAGAAACTAAGATTGAAAGATGATGAACCTATATATAAAAAATTATAGAAATCCTCATAGTGAACAAGACGAAATTCATGCTCAAGTTTATAAACTAATCAAAAATAGAATAGTGGAACCTTCAGCCTCAGAATACAACAGTCCACTGTTACTAGCACCAAAGAAAGAATCCATAGATAACGAAAAGAAACAAGTAAGAGGTTCTAGTCGGGAGCTCCCGACTAGGTGATACCCCGAACCCTCTACTTCCAACATCAAATGCATATATATATATATTCGATTTTAGAAGCTATTTGTCAAGTTTGGTGACTCTAGCTTTTATTATTTTTCAAAATTTCCCAAAAAACAGGATATCGATATCGATTTTTATCGATGGCTTGGAAACGGAGTAAGTTATCGGAAACAAACTAAATCTGCACTTGAAGCACCTACATCTAAAATTTCAAGTCTCTAGCTCTTATAGGTTCTGAAATCCTTGCGTTCATACATACGGACGGACGGACGGACGGGCAGACAGACGGACATGGCTCGATCGATTCGGCTATTGGCGCTGATCAAGAATATATATACTCTATGGGGTCGGAGATGCTTTCTTCTGCCAGTTACATACATCTTGATTTTGCACAAATACAAAATACCCTTATACCCATTTTTAATGGGTCCAGGGTATAAAAAGGAACTAAAATTGCATGACGGAAAAATGTCGCACTTACCATGCTGTTAGAATGCGAAGCAGACGCGCATGAATGTGTGTGTCTACATGTATACAGAAATTCTTATAGCTGCTGACCCATTTAATTGCGCAGTAGCCTATAATTTTGTTTTTTTCTCATTTTTTTCTTATAGGCTCTGAGGTCCTTGCGTTGATACATACAGACAGACAAGACAGACGGACAGACAGATAGACGGACATGGCTAGATCGACTCGGCTTTTGGTGCTGATCAAGAATATATATACTTTATGGGGTCGGAACAGCATTCCTTCTGCCTGTTGCATACATTTGGATTTTGCACAAATACAATATACCCTTATACCCATTTTTAATGGGTTCAGAGTATAAAAAGGGCACAGCTGCCCGGACTGGCAAATAAAACACCCCCATCGGTCGGTGATGCTATTAAGAAAATTGTGTTCTCTAACCTGGCTTTTAGCATATAATTCTATTATATTTATAAACAAGTAAGAGGTTCTAGTCGGAAGCTCCCGACTAGGGTATACCCTGAACCCTCTTCTTCCAACATCAAATGCATATATATATTCTATTTTAGAAGCTACTTATATGTCAAGTTTGGTGACTCTAGCTCTTATTATTTACAAAAATTGCCCAAAAAACAGGATATCGATATCGATTTTTATCGATTGCTTGGAAACGGAGTAAGTTATCGATTATAGGAAACAAACTCGATCTGCGCGGGAACTAGGAGCATCTAAATTTATAATTTCTCTAGCTCTTATAGGTTCTGAGATCCTTGCGTTCATACATACGGACGGACGGACGGACGGACGGATCGACTCGGCTATTGATGCTGATCAAGAATATATATACTTTATGGGGTCGGAGATGCTTCCTTCTGCCTGTTACATACATTTGGATTTCGCACAAATACAATATACCCTTATACCCATTTTTATTGGGTTCAGGGTATAAAAAATAAATAAATATAAGGAGCATAGTAAAACTAATAAATTCCGAGTTCAGTCAAGATATCTTGACAAACTAAAACGTTTTTCTTACAACAAAAAAAAAATAATAACTGCCAAGCTTGGTCCAAGTATTTTAATAAACAAAAATGTTTTTATACAAGAGCATAATTTTCGATCGATCAGCAGCTATATGACATCGTGGTCCGATCTTAACTGGATTTTATATTAATATGAGGAGTATAATAAAACTAATAAATGCCGAGTTTCTTTTCGACCGATCGTTCCTATAGCAGCTATATAATGTAGTTCCCGATCTTAATAGGCTTTTGGAAAAATATATTTTGCACAGGATATCGTGCAAAACAAAAATATGTTCCATACAGCAACTTGCCTTTCGACCCATCTTTCCAATGGCATGTAAAGAATATGGTTCTACGATCTTAATTGGAATTTGCCTATATATGGGGAGCACAGTTAAACTAATAAATGCCGAGTTTGGTCAAGATATCTTGATAAACTGAAACGTTTTTTAAATAGCAAAGAAAAGTAATAAATGCCGAGCTTGGTCAAAATATTTTCATGAACTAAAATTGTTTTGAGCAGCACCTTAATTTTTGACCGGTAGTTCCTATTGCAGTTATATGATATAATGCCGAGTTTGTTCAAGATATATTGAAAAAAACAAAATTTTTTCATACAGCTTAATTTCCGACCGATCGTTCCGATTTCAGCTATATGATGTAATGGTCCAAACTTAATAGGCTTTTGCATTTATATGAGGAGCATAGTAATACTAATACATACTGAGTTGGTCAAGATATCGTGCAAAACAATAACATGTTCCATACAACAACTTACCTTTCGACCGATCTTTCTTATGGAAGTTATACGGTTTAGTGGAACGATCTTAATAGGATTTTGCATATATATAAGGAGATTAGTAAAACTAGTATATACCGAGTTTGGATAAGATTTGATCAACAAAAATTATTTTATACAACTGCTTTATTTTCGACGAACCCTTTATGGCAGCTATATGAGGAGCTTAGTAAAACTAATATATGCCAAGTTTGTCCAAGATATCTTGATTAACCTAAAACGTTTTTCATATAAAAAACATTTTTTATACTACAACCTAATTTTCTACCGATTGTTCCTATGGCAGTTATCTGATATAGTGGACTGATCTTAACTGGATTTTCCATTTATATGAGGAGCACATTAAAACTTATAAATGCCGAGTTTGACAAGATATCGGCAAAACAAAAAAATGTTCCATACAACAGCTTACCTTTCATCCCATCCTTCCTATAGCAGCTATATAGAAAATATGGTTGAACGATCTTAAAAGGATTTTGCATTTATTTGAAGATCATAGTAAAACTAATAAATACTAAGTTTGGTCAAGATACCCTGAAAAACAAAAATACGGTCTATTCAACAATCTATATCTCGACAAATCCCTAATGGCAGCTTTGTTATAAAGTGGCAGGATCTTAATAGACGTTTGCGTTTATATGAGGACCGTAGTAAAACTAATAAATGCCGAGTTTGGCTAAGATGTCTTGATAAACAAAAATGTTTTGGTCATTGCATTTTGATAAGCTGAAATGTTTTTCATATAAGAAAAGAACAAAAGAAGCAAAAATTTTTTTATACAAGAGCTTAACATATGGAGAGCTTAGTAAAACTAATAAATTCCGAGTTTGGTCAAGATATCTTGATAAGCTAAAAACGTTTTTCATATAACAATATAATACTTATAAAATCCGAATTTGGTAAAAATATTTTGATATTAAGACATGTTCTTATACAACAACCTTATTTTGGTTGGATTTTGCATTTATAGTAAAACTAACAAATGCCGAGTTTGGTCAAGATATCGTGGAAAACAAAAAAATGTTCCATACAACAACTTAACTTTCGACCGATCCTTCCTATGGCAGCTATGTATATAATATGGTTGTACGATCTTAAAAGGGATTTGCATATATTTGAGGAGAATAGTAATTCTAATAAATGGTGAGTTTGATCAAAATATCCTGAAAAGCAAAAATATGTTGCATACAACAACCTATATCTCGACAGATCGTTTATGGCAACTAGTAATGCGGTCGAGTTCGACCTGCCAAGCGAACTTTTTTTTTTAAATTTATTTGGTGTTGGAATAAGAGGGTTCAGGGTATTCCCTAGACTAGAACATCTTACTTGTTAGTTTATCAAGATATGTGCACCAAACTCGGCATTTATTAATTTTACTAAGCTCCCCAAAATCCAATTAAGATCGGAGTACTCTACCATATAGCTGCCATAAAAACATTCGGACGAAAATTAAGTTATATAAAAACATTTTTCTTTATCAAGATATCTTGACCAAACGCGGCATTTATCAGTTTTACTATGTATGCAAACTCCAGTTAAGATCGGACCACTATATTATATAGCTGCCATAGGACCGAATGGTCCAAAATCATGGTGTTGTATAAAAATATTTTTGTTTGTCAAATTATTTTGATCAAGCTCGGCTTTATTAGTTTTTTGTTGTTATATGAAAAACGTTTCAGTTTATCAAGATATCTTGATCAAACTCGGCATATATTAGTTTTACTAAGCTCCTTATATATATGCAAAATCCAATTAAGATCGTACCACTACATCATATAGCTGCCATAAAGGAACGGTCGAAAGTTAAGTTGTTGTATGAGACATTTTTTTGTTTTCCACGATAACTTGACCAAACTCGGCATTTATTATGATCCTCATATACATGCAAACCCCTATTAAGATTGGACAGCTACATCATAAAGCTGCCATAGTCACGACCGGTAGCAAATTAAGTTGTATGAAAAAGATTTTTATTTTTCAAGATATCTTAACCAAACTCGGCTTTTTTAGTTTTACTATGGTCCTCATATAAATGCAAAAGCATTTTAATTACAATATCACATAGCTGCCATTAACGTTCTGTAGAGATATAGGTTGTTGTATGCAACATATTTTTGTTTTTCAGTATATCTTGACCAAGCCCAGCATTTATTAGTTTTACTATGCTCCTCCTATAAATACAAAATCATTTTAAGATCGTGCAACCAAAGAGAATATAAACACTAAGATGAGTAACGTCCATACATTTGAATGCGACGCAAAATTTCTGGCCTGGCCTTTCATCTGGCCATTGAGGCTTCGTACGGCATGCCTGCCGACTGGTTGTTCGTTCTCTAAAGACCAGACGAACGAATGCCGAAGTCGCGGCTTGCTGATGCTGACGCGAGCTACGAAGTTAGTTGCCAGCCTGCCATCAGCAAAGCTGGTCGATGCTGCTTTGTGTTGCTTCGTTTTCGAAGTACATTGAGCGAAAAAGTTTATAGCTTACGATCGCCGCACTGTGCTTGTGCATTATCCATGAAATGCATACTTTATTTAAATGATATATTACCCTAGATATTAACAAATAATTTTACAGGAAAATTTAAGTACTTATATAATTTTTACACAAGGCGCTTCTTGCGCAATAACTATGTTAAGAAAATAGCACACAAAGATTGATTTCACGTTTCTTTTTGGACAGTGTATGCTCGAGAAAAGTTCTTGTCTCAGCTAATAGCGTGCGTGCACCTTTGGTTGTATGCATGAATTATACATGCATAAGTACTTTAAAGTATGTATGTATGTGTTGTTATTCGTTGCTTTCAGGATACCTTCGGGAAGTCGCTGACCATTCCCAGCTATGAGCAGGGGCATAGCTAGCCGGACAGGCTAAAAAAATTTTCCCCCACCGGGTCGGTGATTTCCCATTACTTTTCTCTTTGTCCTATCTACTTAACACTCTTTATCTAACCTACATTGCTTTACTTTATTAACAATTTTCTTACTTTCTTTTTTCCTATTTATTGTATTTTCTTAGATGTAGGCTTAGATGTAGGCTCTTATAGCGTCACTGACAAAATTAGCTGTGAAAAGGGGCACAGCTGGCCGGACTGGCAAATAAAACACCTCCATCGGTCGGTGATGCTATTTAGAAAATTGTATTCTTTAACTAGGCTTTTAGCATATAATTCTATTGTACAATCTTTTGAATAATGAGGAAGACACTCGTTTTGTCGACCATTAATAAATAAATAAATAAAATAAAAATAAATAAAATTCACTACTCTGGCTTTAACCGGCAAGAAATTCATTTTGTTAGTTTTCTAGCGCTGATCATGACCTATCCCAAATTTGTGTTGATATATGAATGCATTTTGTGTACTGAGGTTGGCTCCGTGGAAAATATGTATTTCTAAGTCGATGCAAATATTTACATAATTTCTTTAAATTAAATTAATATTATTATTATTCTCCAATTAAGAAATAAAAGAGTGCTAAAAAATACAGTTACATTTCAAGTCGACTCGAAGGTCGTAGTTAGATATGACCCTATTATAATTATAATAGCCTCCTCGTAGTGTTCCCTGCGTACTTTGTTTTTTATAATTATAATTATCTGTTGGGCAGCGTAAGTCTGTTAATTATTGCATTTTATAAAACGCGGCGTCAGTTCCGTGTTTGTTGTTATTGCCTGTTTTGATTCTTTTGCCTTGGTGCTCCCCGAATACACTTGTTTGTGCATGTGTTCGCTGCATACTTTCTGCTTGTGCATCGCGCTCTCGCAAATTTTTTTTCTATTGCTTTTCCCACCAAATAATTTGTTTGTGTACGAATAATTGTTTTTTGAGTGTTTACTTGCTCTATCTTGTGCACCGTTTTCGTTTTGCTCTGCGCTCTGGCAACTTGCATACGCATTTAATAATTATGTCGTGCTGTAAGAAACCGTGCACGTTCAAGCAGGCTGACGATTCTGCACTGCCGCAATTTGTTAATTGCTGGCTGTGTGAGAATATGATGCATGCTAAATGTGCAGGTCTCACTGGGCGTGATTGCGACAAGAGCGCTGCTATTGCCAAGAAGGGCTGCGGTGGCTTGCGTTGGTCGTGCCCAGAATGCATCGACAAGCAAATTGATTTCTCCAGAATGTATAATTCTGTGAGAAGTCAATTCTTAAAATTAAATAATGTGGCTAAGCAACTTTTGCAATTGCCCTCTACATCTGTTCAGACACCTACGACTCTCTTGTCCCTTCCTAGCAACTTGGAGGTATCTCCAATGTTATCTTTATCGCCTTCTCCAAGCGACTGTCCAATTACCCCTGTTTCAACCCCTGTACTAGTCCCAGTAGAGCCCGTACCTGATCCCGTCCCAATTAATCAAACTGCCTCAGCCCCACCAGCTCCTGGCCGCAAACGTAGACCTGCGCGCAATCTTGCCCAGATTGTTAAAAATAATCATTGTGCCTCGTTAGCTCCTCCAACTCCTGTTTTACCTACAGCCCCATCAGCGCCTACTTTAACGGTAGTTGCCCCTCGTAGGCAAGTTTTCGTGTCTCGAATTTCGTCGGACACCACTTCTGAGTCATTGGCAGCCTATATTGCTAGCAAATCTTCTGCCAGCGTGTCAATAACCAAATTTAATTTCTCCACCCCTCGTGAAATATCATCATTCAAAATAAATGTTTCACATGATATGTTCCCAATCATTTGTGATCCCAAATTTAGGCCACCACACAAAAGCGTAACCAGCCTGTCACCCTTCCAGTCCCTTCAATACAGTGTACCATTTCTGCCCCAAAAAACTAGCTTCATCTTCTGACCAAATCTTTATTCATTATCAGAATGTCAGAGGTCTCACTTCAAAGCTAAAAAATCTTTTTATTGCCAGCACTTCCTTCGATTCGGATATAATAGCATTTTCAGAAACATGGTTAAACTCAACCATATCTGATTTTGAGATTTTACCGAATAAGTTTATTTTGTTTAGAAATGATTGGCCGACTCGAGGTGGTGGGGTGTTAATTGCCGTTAAAGCCACTTTCGAGTCTGAACTATTCTGTTTTAGTATCTATGTATGATCTTTCGTTGTTCAATTCAATTTCTAATCATATGAATAGAACACTTGACCTTGTATTTGTTAACGACTACCTTCTTTCTAATGTGTCTACGTCCCCTCCTTTATCTCTTCCTGAGGATGTCTATCATCCAACTTTAGAGATTACAATGCTAAATTGTAATCCTTTCATTTCGTGCTCATCAGCCAATAAGCCCCGTTATTGCTTTCGGAAAGGAAATTATTCTTTGCTGAATCAGCTTATTTATTCAACCGATTGGTCTTTCTTATATGACTCAGTTGATATGAATACAGCCATTAATTTTTTTTATATCACCCTAAACTCCCTCTTAGATGTGCGCATTCATAAGTCAATTCCTTCGACTTCTTTTTCAAAACCACCCTGGTTTACTCCCAGATTATCACATCTAAAAAATGTAAAATCCAAATATTTTAAAAAGTTTGAAAAGTCGGGTTCGTGTACAGACTTGGCTAAATATTCCATAGCCAAGTCGAACTTCTTTCTTTTTAATTCTCAATGCTATGAGAATTATCTAATTCGTTGTAAAAGGCCTTTCGCCCGAGATCCGAGACAGTTTTATAATTTTGTAAGCTTGAAGCGCAAATCTTCAAGTTTGCCATCTTCTTTTTTTCTTGGGATGGATAAAGCTAGCAATGACACTGATTCTGCTAACCTCTGTGCTAATTTTTTCCAATCAACTTACTCTTCAGTCTGTCCTAATACTAATTCTAACCCTTATACTATTTCTTCCGCTAGTTCTATACCTCCTCCCATTATTTCACACTCCTCTCTCCTATTAGCTATAAACTCTCTAAAATCTTCTTACTCTCCTGGGCCGGACAATATTCCTAGTTGTCTACTCAAGGAGTGTAGTTCTCCCCTTTTTTATCCACCGCTAAAGCTTTTAAATCTATCCCTTGAAACTTCTGTCTTTCCATCTCTTTGGAAAGAATCTTATATCATTCCTCTTCACAAGAAAGGTGGGAAGTCTGATATACAAAATTACAGGGGCATTGCAAAACTGTCCGCTATTCCTAAATTATTTAAAAAAAAATAACCACTTCGAATTTGCAGCATTTCTTCAAATCAGTTGTTTCCCTGTTCAACATGGATTCGTAAAGAATCGGTCAACTACGACCAATCTGCTTGAGTTTTCTTCCTTGGTAAATGATGCTTTCCTTTCGAAAATGCAAACAGATGTCATTTACACTGACTTCAGTAAGGCGCTTGACTCTGTGCACCATGACATTTTACTTTTTAAACTTGACCGAATAGGTTTCCCTCTGTCCCTTTTACTTTGGATTAATTCTTATTTAAAAGGTAGGACCCAAAGAGTAATACTGAGGTTGACTACCTCTAAAAGGGTTCACGTTACTTCTGGTGTTCCTCAAGGTTGTCATCTTGGACATTGACTCTTTACTCTTTTTATAAATGATCTTCCCTCTGTTATATCACATGCCCGTGAACTCATGTATGCGGACGATGTCAAACTTTTTCTATCATACACTAACCCCCTACATCATTCTCGTCTACAAGACGATTTGAACGCTATGCAACTTTGGTGTTCGGCCAAACAATTGCATCTAAATTTTTCAAAGTGTATGCTTATGACATTTAATCGTACTACACCTTATCTTGTCAGTTATACAATCGACAATATCCCTTTGCAACGTATACTAACAGTTAATGATCTAGGCGTTATTTTTGATTCAAAACACTGTTTCAATCTTCATATAGATACCATTGTTAATGAGGCAAAAGGTGTACTTGGATTCATTAAACGATGGTCTAAAGAATTTAACGATCCTTTTATAACAAAACTTCTGTACATCTCTCTTATTCGCCCTATCCTTGAATACTGCTTTTGCATCTGGTCTCCACAGTATAACAACAGCCAGGATCGTATTGAATCTGTTCAGAAGCAATTTCTGCTTTTTGCCTTACGAGGTTTAAATTGGGACCCTAATCTTCGGTTGCCATCCTTCTCCAGCAGACTGCTTCTTCTCAACCTTCCGTCGTTAACCAACGTAGGACAATTCTCAGTGTTGTTCTTCTACATTAGTTGATAATTGGCGACATAGATTTTCCTTTTCTGCTAGGGCGTCTTCAATTCTCTGTTCCGGCTAGACCAACCAGAAATTATCGCCCCTTATAACTATCTACGTGCACAACAGATTACGCTATGCACAATTCTTTTCGCGCGCTATGTAAAAATTATAATAGTTTGCATTACGTTTTCTCTACCGAACTGTCTCTACCCCTAATAAAATCGTTGCTTTCAGGATACCTTCGGGAAGTCGCTGACCATTCCCAGCTATGAGCAGGGGCATATCTTACCGGACAGGCTCAAAAATTTTCCCCCACCGGATCGGTGATTTCCCATTACTTTTCTCTTTGTCCTATCTACTTAACACTCTTTATCTAACTTACATTGCTTTACTTTATTAACAATCTTCTTACTTTATTTTTTCCTATTTATTGTATTTTCTTAGATGTAGGCTTAGATGTAGGCTCTAATAGCGTCACTGACAAAATTAGCTGTGAAAAGGGGCACAGCTGGCCGGACTGGCAAATAAAACACCTCCATCGGTCGGTGATGCTATTTAGAAAATTGTATCCTATAACTAGGCTTTTAGCATATAATTCTATTATACAATCTTTTGAATAATGAGGAAGACACTCGTTTTGTCGACCATTAACAAATAAATATATAAAATAAAATAAATAAATAATTTCAAATATAAAAAATTACATAAATATTTGCATCGACTTAAGAATACAAATTTTTTTGTACGGAGCCAAGCTCAGTACACAAATGCATTCATTTATCAACAGAAATTTTGGGTAGGTCGTTGTCTGCGCTAAAAAACTAAGAAAATTGTTTCTTTGCCAGCCAGAGACTATGCCAGAGCAGTGGATAATAACACATTCTAATATGCTGTTATGTATGTATATTCACACGCATACAAACATAATTGCTTGCACGGCCATCACAAAGCCGAAGCTGAGAGCAAATTCTATTTTTAGCTTTTTCGTTCTCTCGGCTGTGAGAGCGCAATGCTAGAGATTTCGTTTTCGTTCTCAATTTTCAAAAAATCAAGCTCCATAGTAGCATTTTGTTGTATGGCGTTACTCATCTTAGTGTTTATATTGTCTTTGGTACAACCATATTATATACATAGCTGCCATAGGAAGGATGGGTCGAAAAGTAAGTTTTGGTATGGGGCATTTTTATATTTTGCACGATATCTTTTCAAACTCGGGATTTATTAGTTTTAATGTGCTCCTCATGTAAAAGGAAAATCCAGTTATTATCGATCCACTATATTATATAACTTTCATAGGAATGATCGGTAGAAAATTAAATTGTATAAAAACATTTTCGCTTATCAAAATACTTTGACCAGGCTCGGCATTTATTAGTTATACCCTGAACCCATTAAAAATGGCAGATATGTATATATTATGGTTGTACGATACTATAATAATTTTGCATTTATATGAGAAGCATGGTAAAGCTATTAAATGCTGTGTTTGGTCAAGATATCCTGAAAAACAAAAAAAAGTTCCATACAACAAGCTATATCTCGACCGATCCTTTATGACAGCTATGTGATATAGTGATAGGACCTTAGAAGGCATTTTCATTTATATGGGGACGATAGTAAAACTAATAAATGCCGAGCTTGGTTAAGATATCTTGATAAAAATATTTTTCATGCAACCTAATTTCTGACCGGTCGTTTCTATGACAGCTAAATGATATAGTATTAGCATATTAATAAGCTTTTGTATTTTCATGAGTACGATAGTAAAAATAATTAATGACGAGTTTGGTTAAGATATCTTAATAAAAAAAAATGTTTTTTTATACAACTGCTTAATTTTCGACCGGTCGTTCCTATGGCAGCTTCGTCAAGATATTTGATAAACTGAAATGTTTTTCATATAAAAAAAAAAACAACCAATAAATGCCGAGTTTGGTCGAAATATTTTGATAAACAAAAATATTATTTATTAATTTTTGACCGGTCGTTCCTATGAAATCTATTTGATATAGGCCGATCTTAATAGAACTTGTACCATACAGCAACTTATGTCTCGACCGATCCTTTATGGCAGCTATATAATATACTTGTACGATATTAATAGGTTTTTTCATTTATATGGGGACCATAGTAAAACTAGTAAATGCCGAGTTTGATTAAGATATCTTGATAAATATAAATATTTTTTATACAAGTGCTTAATTTTCGACCGATCCCTTATGGCAGCTATATGAAATAGTGGTCGATCTTAATATATATAAGGAGCATATAAAAACTAATAAATGACGAGTTCGGTCAAGATATCTTGATAAAATGTAACGTTTTCCACACAACAAAACAAAATCTAATAAATGCCGAGCTTGGTCCAAATATTTTAATAAAAAAATATGTTTTAAAGTAATTTCCGACCGATCGTTCCTATGGCAGCTATATGACATCGTGGTCCGATCTTAACTGGAAAAAAACTTATAAATGTCGAGTTTCCCCAAGAAATCTTAATAAACTGAAACATCATATTACAAAATAAACTAGTAAAGGCCGAGCTTTGTCAAAATGTCATGATAAACAAAAATAATTTTAATACCACTTAATTTCCGACCGATTGCTCCTATGGCAGCTATATGATGTAGTGGTCCGATCTTAACTGGACTTTGAATTTATATTAGGAGCATAGTAAAACTAATAAATTCCGAGTTTGGTCAAGATATCTTGATAAACAAAAATATTCCTTATACCACTTAATTTCTGACCAATTGATGTAGTGGTACGATCTGAATAGTCTTTTGCATTTATATGAGGAGCATAGTAAAATTAATAAATGACGAGTTTGGTCACGATATCGTGCAAAACAAAACAAGTTCCATACAACAACTTACCTTTAGACCTATCCTTCTTATGGCAGCTATGTATATAATATGGTTGTAGGATCTTTAAAGGAATTTGTATTTATATGAGGAGCATAGTAAAACCAATATATGACGAGTTTGGTCACGATATCGTGCAAATCAAAAAAATGTTCCATACAACAACTTACCTTTTGACCTGTTCCATACAGCAACTTAGGTCTCGGCCAATCCTTTATGGCAATTTAATATAATTAATAACAGACAATTTCATCTGGAGCGTCTGGTCCTTAGTGTTACTTTATTCAGAATATTTCTTATATATTCTTGCTGGGTTCAGCTAACCCGAAATTTGCATGTGTATGCAGAATGTATACATATGTTGTGTATATATTGAATACATCAGCTGCATAGTGCATGCTGAGCATTCCGACGCGCTACGATCGGAATATATATAAGTGGTGGATCATATGACATATGCGCTGGTGTATTTATATGTTAAGTGTGGTCTTATGAGTATTTGTATATTTATATAATTAAGAATGTGTAAAATATATAAAGTGTATTAAAATGTGTTATCTCTCTTTTTTTTAAATATTTGTGTTCATTGATAAAAAATTTGTTTTTCATATAAATATATTATATTACTTTAACTCCATTTAACTTTAAGTGTTTCATTCGACTTTACTAGAAGAATTAAAATTTTCTATATTTTATTCCCATTTGTTTTTCATTATACATTTCATTATACTAATTTTTTTTTTTTTATTATGTTGATCAGACCTTTTTTTCATGAAACGTTTCATTGATTATATATTTTTAACCCATCCTTATTTACTTTTTTTTTCTTATTCTTACTATCTTTAATGTAAATGTTATTATTATCTTCTATTTTTTCTACTATATATGGTCTTAAATATACAGGGTATAATTTGTGGCCTGCTTCATTTCTTATAAGTACTTTATTTCCTATCTCTCCCTTGGAATTCATCTATCTTCGAACTTATGATGGATGAGTGGCTTATTAATATTTCTTCTAAGTCAAAGAACTTCCTAGCGGCACACATTTCAGATTGATGGGATTTAATCATTATTTCAAAATCTTAACCATCAGTATTATTATTATTAAATTTCAAATATTCAGCGAAAAGGTCAAAGTTGGTATTATATGAAGTGTGCACCTGTAAAACGTTTTCCATTATTGGAAGTAATGAACTTCCTGCTTCCAATAGGAACTCTTCAGGGAACATAACGCTATTCGAAACATTGCTATTTTAATAGGTGTTAATCGGAATTTGGAATCTGGATGCCGCTGAGTTGAGCATAGCCATCCAACGGTGTGAAGGGCTTATTTCTATGCTCATTTGTCAGCAAATGTTGTGCCCAGTAATTATGAGCCACCGTTAGGCCACAAATCTCACAAAAGCGTTGTGCATTTTGATTATTGTTTGCTGATATTGATGCCATTTTTTAATATTGTAATTTCGATGACTTTTTCACTTGAAAACTTTCAGCTTTATTTAAAAATAATATTTACCTCATTTCAGTTTCGGCATATACTAATTTTACTATTATTGAAATATGCATATGAGTTTCGGCAACAACTTATATTTGAATTTTGGTCACACTTAAGTCTTTTGTTTTGCTTTGTGCTTATTCCTTATCTTAAGTATACCATTGTCTGTCGCGTATGAACTACCGAACAATGTAGACGTACAGATGCGTGATAAAAAGAAAAACCTATTAATCCGTTTCAGTTTCCTGCTTAGTTCCACTTTAAAAACATTATATAACCAACAGGTTATGGGCCCAGGGCTCTAAACACGAAATTGTGCGATTAACTTTAATTACTGTGTGTGATTATACGAAAAAATTTATAAACATGAGTGGACAAGGGTTATATTCCATCGAAAAGGTGGATGACGAAAATTACGCGGTGTGGTCAGTGCAAATGAAAAGCATATTGGTACAAAATGATCTATGGCCGATAGTATGCGGAAAAATCGTTAAAAATGAAGGTGACAGCGAAGAACAGAAGGCTCAGTTTGATACACGGGACGAAAAGGCACTAGCAAACATATTGCTGGTTGTTGAAGCGTCGCAGATTAATTTCATAAAAAATTGCGTGTCGTCTAAAGAAGCATGGGAAAAGCTAATAGGTGTGTATCAACCGCGCGGGCCAGCAAGAAAAATTGCGTTATTTAAAAGTTTGCTTCGATTGAGTATGCCAGAAGGTGCAAGTGTGCAAAACTATATGAATGAGTTTTCCAACATAGTTGAAAAATTAAAAGAAATCGAAATGAATATAAATGAAGACATGTTCACAATTTTGCTGTTAACGGGATTAGGGAAAAAGTTCGAAAACTTTGTTGTAGCGATCGAAACGAGTGAACAGTTGCCGTCCTTGTCTGATTTGAAAATCAAAATTATTGAAGAAGGACAAAGACAACAAGCAAAAATGGCATATAGCAAGCATTTGTGTCGCGTACAAAAAATGCGCATCAGAAAACAGATCCGAAAAGAAATAAAAAATGTTATAGATGCGGCCGCGAAGTTCATTTTATTGCTGAGTGCAAGGAAAAAGAGAAAAGTAAAGAAGGCAAACAGAGAAACGCTGAAATGAAGCGATCGTCAGCCATACTTGCGAATGTGCAGAAAAGCGACAACTTGACAAAATCGACGTGGTGTTTCGATAGTGGCGCCACTGCTTACATGTGTTGTGATAGGTCATGGCTTGTAGATATTAGAGAGCACAAAGAGAAAATATTGCTTGCAGGAGAAAATTTTATATTTGCTGACGGCATTGGTACTGTATGTATTACTGTCGGAAATTTTTAATTTGAACTGCAAAATGTGTTGTTTGTTAATGAGTTGCAAGCAAACTTTATATCGGTATCAAAAGCTGTAGAAAAAGGATACAGAGTTACTTTTGATAAAGCTAGAGCAGTGATAAAAGAGCGAAATAATGTGAATATACTGAAAGCATACAAGAGAGGTGATTTGTTCACCATTGATGTTAAAATGAAACAGTGTATGTACTCTAAGGCAAGCAGCACTGAGTTATGGAAATGGCATTATCGATTTGGACACTTAAATCTGGCCAGTTTAAGGAAAATGACAAGTGGTAAGATGGTGCATGGCTTAAAATCAATCAATAAAAATTTTGAAATAAAACATGATATGTGTGAAACCTGTGTAAAAAGTAAAATAAGTGTAAAACCATTTCCAAAAGCTTCTGAAAATCGTGCGACTCAATTATTGAGTTTGATTCACCCTGACATTTGTGGACCAATAAGCAGACCGTCTGCCGGGGGCGCACGATACTTTGCAACATTAATTGACGATTACTCATGTCACACAGTTGTGTATTTTTTGAAGTCTCGCGCGTTTAAGGACTTTGTTTTGTTTGCCGAGAGACAATGCGGCAAAATGGTAAAATCAATTCGAAGCGATAACGGGCGCGAGTATGTTAGTCATGAATTTGAAAAATTCTTGTCGAAACACGGAATAAAAAGACAACTGACAGTACCCTATACTCCGCAGCAAAATGGAGTTGCTGAGCGAGCAAATCGCACACTGGTAGAGATGGCCAGAAGTATGCTAGTACACTCGGGCGTAGATGAAACACTATGGGGTGAGGCAGTAGGGACTGCAGTATACTTACGTAACAGGTCAGAAACCAAGACATTGGCTAACAAAACACCATTTGAGGTTTGGACTGGCAAGAAACCGTCTGTATCGCATTTGAAGGTTTTCGGCTCAAAGCAATTGTCTTAAAGAAAGAAATAAGTTAAGGCCAAAGGGAATCCAATATGTAATGGTTGGCTGTTCGATGGCAGCAAAAGCATATCGCCTATTTTGTCCAGAGTCGAAGAAAGTTGTCGAAAGCAGAGAAGTTATTTTTATAGAAAATAATTTAGGTGGATCTGCAAGTTATAAAAAAGAAACAGTGCTGTTTGATGATTGAGCAACAGTAAATCAGCAGGCTGAGGCTGAGAATGTTTTGCAGACACAGGCAGAGATTGAAATCGGAGGGCAACATACTGAAAGGAAAGATACTGACGAGTATGAGTGTGCAAAAAGTGATGATGCAGAACCGGGCGTCCACGAAAGATAAAAACTGGAAAACCAGGTAGACCCCGCAAGCAGTATATTTGCCTGAATATGCTGAAGGCAGAGGAAATCGTCATTCCTGAAAATTTTATCGAAGCAAATGAGTCAGAAATGAGCCAAGAATGGTCAACATCGATTCAGAAGGAGATAAAAGCACTTGAAGACAATAAGACTTGGGAGCTTGTGGAATTGCCAGCGAATAGGAAAGCGATTGGCTGCAAGTGGGTTTTTGGCATAAAAGTTGAGGATGTTTATGTAGAGCGCTTTAAGTCAAGATTAGTTGCCAAAGGATGTGCGCAGCGATATGGCGTTGATTTCTTTGAGACGTTCTCTCCAGTTGTGAGATACTCGTCTGTACGAATGATTATGGCATTGGCAGTCGAACATAAGTTGTTTGTGCATCAGATGGACGTGTCTACTGCCTACCTGAATAGTGAGCTTTCAGAGGAAGTTTATATGAAACAACCGGACGGATTCGTAAGCGATGAATTCCCTGATAAAGTCTTGAAACTAAAAAAATCTCTCTATGGGCTAAAGCAAAGCGGTAGAGACTGGAACAGTAGACTAAACGTAGTCTTGAAAAAACTGGGTTTTAGTCCATGTGTCAGCGAGCCCTGCGTATATATACGCAATGGGCAAGGTAAAATTAATATAATTGCAGTTTATGTTGATGATATTTTACTTGCCAGCTCAAATAAGGACGAATTTTTGAAAATCAAAGCGTCCATTGCCAGGGAATTTGACATTGACATTGGCTGTTTTAAGTCTTAAGTCTTTTGCCTTTGTGCTCCCCTGTGCATACACTTGTTTGTGCGTGTGTTCGCTGCATACTTTCTGCTTGTGCATCGCGCTCTCACAAAATTCTTTCTATTGCTTTTCGCACCAAACAATTTGTTTGTGTACGAATAATTGTTTTTTGAGTGTTTACTTGTGCACCGTTTTCGTTTCGTTTTGCTCTGCGCTCTCGCAAGTTGCTTGTGCATTTAATAATTATGTCGTGCTGTAAGAAACCGTGCACGTTCAAGCAGGCTGACGATTCTGCACTGCCGCAATTTGTTAATTGCTGGCTGTGTGAGAATATGATGCATGCTAAATGTGCAGGTCTCACTGGGCGTGACTGCGACAAGATCGCTGCTATTGCCGAGAAGGGCTGCGGTGGCTTGCGTTGGTCGTGCCCAGAATGCATCGACAAGCAAATTGATTTTTCCAGAATGTATAATTCTGTGAGAAGTCAATTCTTAAAATTAAATAATGTGGCTAAGCAGCTCTCGAGTAATTTTGACTCGAGTTTCGAGTTGCTAGGCAAATATAAATTTGAGTCCCCAACCAATCGCCGGTTGGAGCCTCAACTTTTGCAATTGCCCTCTACGTCTGTTCAGACACCTACGACTTTCTTGTCTCTTCCTAGCAACTTGGAGGTATCTCCAATGTTGTCTTTATCGCCTTCTCCAAGCGACTGTCCAATTACCCCGGCTTCAAGCCCTGTACTAGACCCAGTAGAGCCCGTACCTGATTCCGTCCTAATTAATCAAACTGCCTCAGCCCCGTCAGCTCCTGGCCGCAAAGGTAGACCTGCGCGCAATCTTGCGCAGATTGTTAAAAGCAATCATTGTGCCTCGTTAGCTCCTCCAACTCCTGTATTACCTACAGCCCCATCAGCGCCTACTTTAACGGTAGTTGCCCCTCGTAGGCAAGTTTTTGTGTCTCGACTTTCGTCGGACACCACTTCTGAGTCATTGGCAGCCTATATTGCTAGCAAATCTTCTGCTAGCGTGTCAATAACTAAATTTAATTTCTCCACCCCTCGTGAAATATCATCATTCAAAATAAATGTTTCACATGATATGTTCCCAATCATTTGTGATCCCAAATTTTGGCCACCACACATGATTGTTCATGAGTTCAAGCCTAAAAAGCGTAACCAGCCTGTCACCCTTCCAGTCCCTTCAATACAGGGTACCATTTCTGCCCCAAAAAACTAGCTTCATCTTCTGACCAAATCTTTATTCATTATCAGAATGTCAGAGGTCTCACTTCAAAGCTAAAAAATCTTTTTATTGCCAGCACTTCCTTCGTTTCGGACATAATAGCATTTTCAGAAACATGGTTAAACTCAACCATATCTGATTTTGAGATATTACCGAATAACTTTATTTTGTTTAGAAATGATCGGCCGACTCGAGGTGGTGGGGTGTTAATTGCCGTTAAAGCCACTCTCCAGTCTGAACTTTTCTGTTTTAGTACGCCTACTGACGCTGAGATTGTCTCAGTTAAGGTGTCTTTTCCTACACGGAATATCTATGTAACATGCTCTTATGTCCCACCTTCTTCTGATATTCAAGTTTATATGAATCATATTACTTGTATTAAAGAAGTTTCTTCACACGTGCGGGATAATGACCTATTATTGGTGTTGGGTGATTTTAATTTGCCGAACATCTCTTGGTCATTATTCACTGCTGAAAATTATCTAGTGCCCTCAGCACAGCACGATTTTTTAGACTGCATGCTTGATCTTTCGTTGTTTCAAATCAATTCAATTTCTAATCATATGAATAGAACACTTGACCTTGTATTTGTTAACGACTACCTTATTTCTAATGTGTCTAGGTCACCTCCTTTATCTCTTCCTGAGGATGTCTATCATCCAACTTTAGAGATTGCAATGCTAAATTGTAATCCTTCCATTTCGTGCTCATCAGCCAATAAGCCCCGCTATTGCTTTCGCAAAGGAAATTATTCCTTGCTGAATCAGCTTATTTATTCAACCGATTGGTCTTTCTTATATGACTCAGTTGATATGAATACAGCTATTAATTCTTTTTATATCACCCTAAACTCCCTCTTAGATGTGTGTATTCCTAAGTCAATTCCTTCGACTACTTTTTCAAAACCACCCTGGTTTACTCCCAGATTATCACATCTAAAAAATGTAAAATCCAAATATTTTAAAAAGTTTAAAAAGTCTGGTTCGTGTACAGACTTGGCTAAATATTCCATAGCCAAGTCGAACTTCTTTCTTCTTAATTCTCAATGCTATGAGAATTATCTAATTCGTTGTAAAAGGCAATTCGCCCGAAATCCGAGACAGTTTTATAATTTTGTAAACTTGAAGCGTAAGTCTTCAAGTTTGCCATCTTCTTTTTTTCTTGGGATGGATAAAGCTAGCAATGACACTGATTCTGCTAACCTCTTTGCTAATTTTTTCCAATCAACTTACTCTTCAGTCTGTCCTAATACTAATTCTTACCCTTATACTATTTCCTCCGCTAGTTCTATACCTCCCCCCATTATTTCACACTCCTCTCTCCTATTAGCTATAAACTCTCTAAAATCTTCTTACTCTCCTGGGCCGGACAATATTCCTAGTTGTCTACTCAAGGAGTGTAGTTCTTCCCTTTTCTATCCATTGCTAAAGCTTTTTAATCTATCCCTTGAAACTTCTGTCTTTCCATCTCTTTGGAAAGAATCTTATATCATTCCTCTTCACAAGAAAGGTGGGAAGTCTGATATACAAAATTACAGGGGCATTGCAAAACTGTCTGCTATTCCTAAATTATTTGAAAAAATAATCACTTCGAATTTGCAGCATTTCTGCAAATCAGTTGTTTCCCCTGTTCAACATGGATTCGTAAAGAATCGGTCAACTACGACCAATCTGCTTGAGTTTACTTCCTTGGTAAATGATGCTTTCCTTTCGAAAATGCAAACTGATGTCATTTACACTGACTTCAGTAAGGCGTTTGACTCTGTGCACCATGACATTTTACTTTTTAAACTTGACCGAATAGGTTTCCCTCTGTCCCTTTTACTTTGGATTAATTCTTATTTAAAAGGTAGGACCCAAAGAGTAATACTGAGATTGACTACCTCTAAAAGGGTTCACGTTACTTCTGGTGTTCCTCAAGGTAGTCATCTTGGACCTTTACTCTTTACACTTTTTATAAATGATCTTCCCTCTGTAATATCACATGCTCGTGTACTCATGTATGCGGACGATGTCAAACTTTTTCTATCATACACCAACCCCCTACATCATTCTCGTCTACAAGACGATTTGAACGCTATGCAACTTTGGTGTTCGGCCAATCAATTGCATCTAAATTGTTCAAAGTGTATGTTTATGACTTTTAATCGTACTACACCTTATCTTGTCAGTTATACAATCGACAATATCCCTTTGCAACGTATACTAACAGTTAAGGATCTAGGCGTTATTTTTGATTCTAAACTCTGTTTCAATCTTCATATAGATACCATTGTTAATGAGCCAAAAGGTGTACTTGGATTCATTAAACGATGGTCTAAAGAGTTTAACGATCCTTTTATAACAAAACTTCTGTACATCTCTCTTGTTCGCCCTATCCTTGAATACTGCTCTTGCATCTGGTCTCCACAGTATATCAACAGCCAGGATCGTATTGAATCTGTTCAGAAGCAATTTCTGCTTTTTGCCTTACGAGGTTTAAATTGGGACCCTAATCTTCGGTTGCCGTCCTACTCCAGCAGACTGCTTCTTCTCAACCTTCCGTCGTTAATCAACCGTAGGACAATTCTCGGTGTTGTCCTTCTACATAAGTTGATTATTGGCGACATTGATTCTCCTTTTCTGCTAGGGCGTCTTCAATTCTCTGTTCCGGCTAGACCAACCAGAAATTATCGTCCCTTATTACTATCTACGTGCACAACTGATTACGCTATGCACAATTCTTTTCGCGTGCTATGTAAAAATTATAATAGTTTACATCACGTTTTCTCTACCGAACTGTCTCTACCCCTAATAAAATCGTTGCTTTCAGGATACCTTCGGGAAGTCGCTGACCATTCCCAGCTATGAGCAGGGGCATAGCTAGCCGGACAGGCTGAAAAATTTTCCCCCACCGTGTCGGCGATTTCCCATTACTTTTCTCTTTGTCCTATCCACTTAACACTCTTTATCTAACTTACATTGCTTTACTTTATTAACAATTTTCTTACTTTCTTTTTTCCTATTTATTGTATTTTCTTTATTAATATAGCAAATTAAGATTATTTTTAATTTCACTTGAGATCACTTTTTTCCTACTTACAACCTTCTGCTTAGATGTAGGCTCTAATAGCGTCACTGACAAAATTAGCTGTGAAAAGGGGCACAGCTGGCCGGACTGGCAAATAAAACACCTCCATCGGTCGGTGATGCTATTTAGAAAATTGTATCCTTTAACTAGGCTTTTAGCATATAATTATATTGTACAATTTTGAATAATGAGGAAGACACTCGTTTTGTCGACCATTAATAAATAAATAAATAAAATAAATAAAATTGTTGATGGCGGCCAGCTCAACCATTTCTTGGGCATAGAAATTGAGCGCGAAGGGGAGACTGGAAGCATAACAATCGGCCACAAGCAGTACGTGGAACAAATGCGTCATACTTGGGGCGTGTCAACGTGTAGGCCTGTAGCTACAGCACTGGATGCAGGTCACCAAGTCAAATGTGATGACGTCAACTGCGGGATGGTTAATGAAAAGAGCTACCAATCATTGATAGGTCCTTTGATGTATTTAGCCATAACAAGCAGTCCGGACATACTATATTTGGTAGCGAAACAGGCACAACGAAATGCCAGCCCTCACAAGGAGCATGAAGTTGCAGCGAAGTGTGTGCTAAGGTATTTAGAAGGCACGGCTAATATGAGACTTCATTATCAGGATACTGGCAAGCAGATCTATGGATACGTCGACGCAGACTCGGCGAACGATGTTAAGCAGCACTGAAGCCGAATATATTGCCTTATCTACCGCAGCAAGGGAAGCAACATATATTAAAAAATTATTGCATGAAATGGGATTTATAGAAACCAAGCCTATTTTATTGTATTGCGATAATCAAGGCGCACAGTGCTTAGCTAAAAATCTAATTTTACATAAACGTAGTAAGCACATCAACATAAAATTCACCATGTACGCGAGCTTTATTCTAAGAACGAAATAGATGTTAAATATATAGGTACTAATGATATGATTGCCGATGTACTAACTAAAAATTTGCAAAAGAACAAGCATGTAAAATGTATTAATGAAATGAATTGTTATTAATAAGTTTTCAAGTATGTAATTGTTGAGAAGGAGTATTGAAATATGCTTTGTGCTTCATTCACTTTTTATAATGTTCGCTTAGCCTACGGATATACATATATACTTATGCTGTTATTCGTTAACAGCTACAAAGAGAGGGAGAGTGAGTAGCTCGCATATGCCTGTATTAGTGAGCATATATATTGCTCACGGAATGCGCTCACACGGAGCGTGGGATATGCAGCATAAGCATAAACGGTGAGCTAGTGAGGCTAGTGAACCGAGCTGCGTAATATGAGACCGAGCCAATACATAATGTGGCTCTGGGCTCGTTTACTATATTATTGTTATTGTATGCAACAAAGTGCTGCATACTTTATATTTAAGTACGGGGTATTCTGTAACGGCATATACGCACAACACCTCCATTTTTAGAGAAATAACGTAACATTATGAATGTGTAGTTATTAAATGAACTTAATTATTGTGGTTTTCTTTTATTTAAGTAAAAATATTTGAAAATTTTTTTTTTTTTTTATAATAAAAAATTTTAAATGTTGGAGTATAAAAATACAAAATTATTTAAGGTATAAACATTTAAAATTCGTTTATTTGTAAATAAAAAAATTGTTTTTTTCATTCGGTTGATCAGGCCGTCATATATTTTTATTTTATCTTTTTTTTTGGAGTTCGAATTCAGAAAGAGAATTATGGATTATTAAGAATTAAAAATTTTTAATCTATTCTTATGAACTTTTTGTTTTTTATCTTTACTATCTTTAATAAAAATGTTGTCATTATCTTCTATTTTCTCTACTATATATGGTCCTAAATGTACTGGGTCTAATTTGTGCCCTGTTTCGTTTCTTATAAGTACTTTATCTCCTACTTTTAATTCAAAGTTTTGTGTTTTTCGTCATATGCTAATTTCCTATAAGCCTTGGCTTTTTCTAACATAATTCTAGCTCTTTTGTATGCTATTTTAATCTAAACTTTATTTCCTTAGAATAGTCATCTAAATTATAAATAGGATCTATGTAATTAGTTTTGTTTAAATCTATGAACTGTTTCGGTAGTCTGCCAAATACTAGTTCGTATGGACAATACTCATGCGTTGCTGATGGTGTCGTGTTGAAGCAATAAGTTAAATATTGAACCCAGACATCCCAATCAGATTTGACTGCAGAGATGTATGAACGAATGTATTCATTAAAAGTTCGATGACTTCGTTCTATTGTCCCTAATGTTTGATGATGATATGCAGTAGGGGTGAGATTCTTGATCTTCAAATACTTGCATAAATCAGTTTAAATCTGGTTTTTATACTCTGTTCCCATGTCCGAGATGAACGTCTTCATTTGCGCTTTTGCTTTCTATTGGAATGGCAACTAAATATTTTGTAAGGTCGTGACTAATATTTTAAAAAGTTTAAAAAGTCTGGTTCGTGTACAGACTTGGCTAAATATTCCATAGCCAAGTCGAACTTCTTTCTTTTTAATTCTCAATGCTATGAGAATTATCTAATTCGTTGTAAAAGGCAATTCGCCCGAAATCCGAGACAGTTTTATAATTTTGTAAACTTGAAGCGTAAATCTTCAAGTTTGCCATCTTCTTTTTTTCTTGGGATGGATAAAGCTAGCAATGACACTGATTCTGCTAACCTCTTTGCTAATTTTTTCCAATCAACTTACTCTTCAGTCTGTCCTAATACTAGTTCTTACCCTTATACTATTTCTTCCGCTAGTTCTATACCTCCTCCCATTATTTCACACTCCTCTCTCCTATTAGCTATGACCTCTTTAAAATCTTCTTACTCTCCTGGGCCGGACAATAATCCTAGTTGTCTACTCAAGGAGTGTAGTTCTTCCCTTTTTTTATCCATTGCTAAAGCTTTTTAATCTATCCCTTGAAACTTCTGTCTTTCCATCTCTTTGGAAAGAATCTTATATCATTCCTCTTCACAAGAAAGGTGGGAAGTCTGATATACAAAATTACAGGGGCATTTCAAAACTGTCCGCTATTCCTAAATTATTTGAAAAAATAATCACTTCGAATTTGCAGCATTTCTGCAAATCAGTTGTTTCCCCTGTTCAACATGGATTCGTAAAGAATCGGTCAACTACGACCAATCTGCTTGAGCTTACTTCCTTGGTAAATGATGCTTTCCTTTCGAAAATGCAAACTGATGTCATTTACACTGACTTCAGTAAGGCGTTTGACTCTGTGCACCATGACATTTTACTTTTTAAACTTGACCGAATAGGTTTCCCTCTGTCCCTTTTACTTTGGATTAATTCTTATTTAAAAGGTAGGACCCAAAGAGTAATACTGAGGTTGACTACCTCTAAAAGGGTTCACGTTACTTCTGGTGTTCCTCAAGGTAGTCATCTTGGACCTTTACCCTTTACTCTTTTTATAAATGATCTTCCCTCTGTTATATCACATGTCCGTGTACTCATGTATGCGGCCGATGTCAAACTTTTTCTATCATACACTAATCCCCTACATCATTCTCGTCTACAAGACGATTTGAACGCTATGCAACTTTGGTGTTCGGCCAATCAATTGCATCTAAATTGTTCAAAGTGTATGTTTATGACTTTTTTAATCATACTACACCTTATCTTGTCAGTTATACAATTCTAAACTCTGTTTCAATCTTCACATAGATACCATTGTTAATGAGGCAAAAGGTGTACTTGGATTCATTGAACGATGGTCTAAAGAGTTTAACGATCCTTTTATAACAAAACTTGTGTACATCTCTCTTATTCGCCCTATCCTTGAAAACTGCTCTAGCATCTGGTCTCCACAGTATATCAACAGCCAGGATCGTATTGAATCTGTTCAGAAGCAATTTCTGCTTTTTGCCTTACGAGGTTTAAATTGGGACCCTAATCTTCGGTTGCCGTCCTACTCCAGCAGACTGCTTCTTCTCAAGCTTCCGTCGTTAATCAACCGTAGGACAATTCTCGGTGTTTATCTTCTACATAAGTTGATTATTGGCGACATAGATTTTCCTTTTCTGCTAGGGCGTCTTCAATTCTCTGTTCCGGCTAGACCAACCAGAAATTATCGCCCCTTATTACTATCTACGTGCACAACAGATTACGCAATGCACAATTCTTTTCGCGTGCTATGTAAAAATTATAATAGTTTGCATCACGTTTTCTCTACCGAACTGTCTCTACCCCTAATAAAATCGTTGCTTTCAGGATACCTTCGGGAAGTCGCTGACCATTCCCAGCTATGAGCAGGGGCACAGCTAGCCGGACAGGCCGAAAAATTTTCCCCGACGGGTCGGTGATTTCCCATTACTTTTCTCTTTGTCCTATCTACTTAACACTCTTTATCTAACTTACATTGCTTTACTTTATAAACAATTTTCTTACTTTCTTTTTTCCTATTTATTGTATTTTCCTTATTAATATAGCAAATTAAGATTATTTTTACTTTCACTTGAAATCACTTTTTTCCTACTTACAACCTTCTGCTTAGATGTAGGCTCTAATAGCGTCACTGACAAAATTAGCTGTGAAAAGGGGCACAGCTGGCCGGACTGGCAAATAAAACACCTCCATCGGTCGGTGAGGCTATTTAGAAAATTGTATCCTTTAACTAGGCTTTTAGCATATAATTCTATTGTACAATCTTTTGAATAATGAGGAAGACACTCGTTTTGTCGACCATTAATAAATAAATAAATAAATAAATAAATTTAGCTCTGCCCAGTTGGTCTAGAATATCATCAATTCTGGGGATTTATCAGAAAGTAGTTTTTTGTTGATTTGGCGATAGTCAATTACTAATCGCCATTTCTTTTATTCCGAATTTGGTAATGATATTTTCGGAACTAACAAGAGTAGGCTGTTATACTCGGATACAGACGGTTCTACGATTTTGTCGTTTATTAATTTCCCTACTTGTTTTTGAATTTCTTTACCGTGGCTATGCGGGCTTCTGTAGTTTTTAATATAAATGGGTTCATCATCTTTAAGTCTTAATGTTTGTTTATAGAAATTATTTGTCGCTATTGGTTCAGTTTCGATTTCGAACACATCACTATACTTGGTGCATAATTCTGTTAGTTGACTTTTGAATTGTTCTGGAAAATTTTTCTTTAATTTTGAAAGTACTTGTTCGCTTCTATTTTCTGGATTAGTGCTATGAATGTCGTAATCTTTTAAGTTTTCATATTGGATTTTGCTTACTTTGACCAATTGGTCGAAATTAGTTGTGATTAGAAGGCGAATGTATACATGTTTGGATGTTGCTATTGTATTTGCAACATAAATTGCATTATGTATTTCTTGATTAGGAACAAATATATAATCATTTACTGTATTAATGTCTATTTTTCGAATTACTTGGGATCTGGCTGGCAAGAGAACTGTATTGTTGCCAGCACTATATGTTATCGGAACATGAATTGGATAATTTAAATTTTGAGGTCTAATTATAAACCAGTCTTCACTTGGTTTGAAATCTAATTGACAATTGAATTTTTTAATAAAATCAATGCCTATTATTCCATCACACGGTATTGAAAAATCGGAATCTGCTAAATGAAATTCGTGTGGAATAATATATTTTGTGGATTGAAGTTCTATTGAAGTTGTTTCTTGAGATTTTATTACACCTTGGCCTATGCCTTGGATGTTTATAATTTTTTCTTCTTGAATTTTGAAATTGTCTGAATTTTCTTTTAAAAGTGAGATATCTGCACCAGTATCTATTAGTAATGTGAGTTTATTTTCAGTTGAATGATTATAAAAAGTGACAAATATATTAAGACTTTAATTGATGGAATGAACCTTTACACTTACTGGTTGTTTCCTAAAGGGTTCTGAGAGTTTTCCGGCGTATTTTGCGTAATTCTCACATTGTTACTATTATAACCTTTGTTGGAGTTACCTCGGCCTCTTCCTCTATTTTGGCCTCGTCTACCTCCACGGTTATTGTAATTATTGTTATTATTGTTACCGCCTCGGTTATAATTGTTGTGGTTGTAATTTCTGCCACGATTATAACCTCGGCCTCCTCTATTATTATTGTTTGCACCTCGTCGATATACAGGACAGTGTTACTTTGACCTGTTATCTCCGTGCAGATATTGACAAATTTGGATACGGCATCATTCATATTTGTGAATGAGCCGGCCTGCATGATAAGTTTTACCTTATCAATCGAACAATTTTGGGTCATAGCTTTAACAGCTGTTGTAGTGCTGTATTTGTTTGCAAGTGATTGACTTAGACCTTCACTGATATAGGCGCCTTCAAGGGCCTTTGTCAGTTTTTCCACCTCTTGGGTGTATTGGTAAGCCGTTTTATTTTTCTGTTGCAAATTAAGAAGCTTAGCAGATACAACTTCTACCGATTCTCCTTTTACTGCATTTGATAGTTGCGTAATGATTGCAGCAATTGTCTGCTCATTACTTATCAAATTTCTCGCATGGCTTTTTAGCTTTGTTTTTATAAGGCTTATGGCCGTTAGCTCATGTGTGCCTTTTAAGGTTTCTAATAGATTCAAAGAATCTTAAAGCTTTGTAGAATTTCCGGCTTACCACTAGCTTGATAAATTCTACAACTGTTTGTGACATGTTTACTAATTTTGTATCTTCTATTTGGTCGTTTGTCAGTAGTGACTTATCAAATGTTACCGGTGTATTTAACACCGATGGTAGATAAAGCTGGAGATCATACTTTTTATTTAAGTTTACCAGATTATCCCTTAGTCGCTGTAAAACATCTGAAGTTTGGACTCTGTGTAAACTTGTCAGTTTATTTTGACACTCGGTAACTAGACTCCTGATTTCATTGTACTCATATACAAGGATCTCAGTATGTTTAATTATGGTGGGTCTTAAAACTGGTGCGCTTTTATTAAGGCACTTGTCTAAGTCGTTGGCTCGACTCATGTAACGCTTCCTCAGGGATTTTTTATGAAGAAGATAAACCTTCAGGAGATTTACTGAAGCTATTACAATGAGTATTATAACGACTTCTACTACGTTAACAACATTGGCAGTGTTATCATCCTTTGATTGTTTTCCTCCCATGTTCCTATATAAATACTCTTGCTTTTTGATTTGACTACTACCTATGCAGACGTACTAAGACAATTGTTGTCTGCCCTAGAATCGGATACTCGTCAATAATTGTTTTTATTTTGACGTAGGGTAGTGTAGACAAGATTATTCCGCACTCTATTTTAGAACATGAATAGAGTGGACTTGTCACTGTGCCGAATGTTTCTATATATTCGGATTCGAACTCATATACTGATATGAATTCTCTATGCCTTTGCAAAATTTGTAGGGCTCGCATACGAAATTCTGTATAGTCGTTATATACTTTGTTAATCTTGTCCTCGATCATGCTAATTCTTGATTTTGAATTACCTAATGAGACAAGCGGAGCACTTATTTCTTTATATTCCAACTGAACGAATTATAACTTTTTAATTTACACTTTTTAATATGTCTCTGCTTCCTTAGTGCGGCAGGTGCCCTCACAATCTGGTGGGCATCTGCGTGGGCGTGCTGGTATCTGTTCAGTATATTTTTGTTTCCACAAGGAGTCCACATTTTCATTATAATCATCAGTCGTACACAAGTATGTTTTTAATGCCCCTCTCATTAGGGACACATATTTTCAACATATGTGTTTTTTTCTTCATAACGTTTTCCATTCAAATTCATCAACATTCATTGGCGGTTGTGTATATATCATATCTTATCTTCCATTTCAACATTATACATTATCATTATACTTTTGTCCTTGTATTCCCATTTTGTCCACAATTAGTCGGGGATGTGATCAGCCTTTGTTGCTGTGAGACGCTCGATCGCCCGGATCTATTACAGTAATTCATCTAGTGTTTAGGGACTTTATTACCCTTAAATATGTACTTTTGTGCTCAGATGTGAACTTGTTTTCGAAATAATTTACTAAGGTAACTATATTATTATATTCCCTTACTAATAATTCTATATGATTTTTCAGAGTCTCTGCTTTTATAATTGCATATATATTAATGCATTTGTTAGATTTATCGAATTTGTAACGAAAAGCGTCTATATGTATCCCAATTTCGTTCCATTCCATTCTTTTAATGGTAAGCGTACTAACCATATAGTTCCTATACCTAAATATGGGTTTCTATTATTAATTCTTCTATTATTAATTTTACCCTGACATATGGTAGTGTTGAAAGTACCATTGCGTTTTCTGATTTATCACAGTGAATAAGTGGGCTACTGATTGCGCCGAAAGCTTATATATAATCAGTCCCAAACTGATGTAATGATATGTATTCGCTATGCGAGTGTGAAACTTTAATCGGATTAATGCGAAAATTTGCATAGCTTTTGTAGATGTGATATATTTTCTTGTTATTCATTTCTAGATGTTATCTAGGTTTTTTGCCCTACTCATGTATCTTTTCTTGATAATTTTGTTATGCTTTACATAGAGTGTTAGCAGAAATTGCAAACCCAATACTATCATGATAATTATCCACAATGCGTTTAGGTCATCCGTGTGATCAATTATCTTGACGTTGTTTATAACGTTGGTAGTGGAATGACTAAACTACCTCATTATGTAGTTTTAATTGTCTATATATATTCAATGAAAAGAATTTTTTTTAATTTGTGTTCTTGTTTGATAGTATTCTTAATATATGTATTAATCAGTATACACACCCATTTTGAATATTTTTAACTGTCGCACATTTTTGCGATTTATGTATATATTGTTGCACTTTTTATATGATTTTTTAATTATCGCAAATTTTTCCGTATTGTTTTTATATTGTTGCACTTTTATGTGGTTTTTAACAATGCTTTTATAATTGCATTGCAGCTTCGTGAACTTGTCACGGTCGCCATGTAATATAATTAATAACAGACAATTTCATCTGGAGCGTCTGCTCCTCAGTGTTATTTTATTCAGAATGTTTTTTATATATTCGTGCTAGGTTCGGCTAACCCGAAATATGCAATGCTTATATCTATGTCTTATATTTATGTGTCAGTACATTGGTGTATACATGTGTAAGTTAACAAGTAAGCCCCGCACTTAGTTACTAAGTAGCCCACGTAACCGCTGACACACCAATATTGGAGTTCAGCGATCTATCTGCAACAGTCAGCGGAGGTAACCGGACACTATTGTTATTGTCGCAAGAGTTTCCGTTATCGCCTACAATTATGCTGAGTCGGCTGGCCGACCATGCCCTAGTAGCGTGTTGTCTGTAGCTTAAGCTGCACCAATTTGTATTTTCTGAGTTTAATTTTGCATTCGACGCTTAAGAATAAACTTGCGCTACACCGGCACGCTGCCGTGAATACTTATCATTTGTCATATATTACAATTACATTGCTAAGCCACAAGGCCAGTAATTAGCAAAGAGAGTGAACTCAAACTCTCCACCATAATTGTCCTAAATACCGTATCACTGGAATAGGCATCGCTGGACGAGAAGCGGATCAACTATCGTATCGCTGGACCAGCAGATTGCTATAATTGGCGCACAACAAAATAAGAATTCATACCCCAAGTTAATACCCTAACCGAAACATGTAAGTTCAACATAGTGCCTTCAAATACAAAATTTGCACACTACTTACTAAACTGACAACAGCAGAGTGGCTGCGAAAATAATATTTTGAATTTCAAACAAATAAGTGAACATTATTGTATATGCCATAAGAAGCTGTAGTACAACAAATGAAGTGTCAACTAAAACTTTCTTGGGATAAGACCATGAGTTGGTCGGGCTTATATAGGGAGTTTAAAGTTGAATACGACAGAGACGAAAATTGGGACACAGAGCCTACAGGCAGTTGTCAGACACTTACACAATTAGAGACGGTCATGGACGCTAACCAAATACAGGCTTTGATAGCAAATGCTGTTAGCCAAGCCTTGGCGCAGCAGGAAGAAACAGTACAGTACAGTGCAGTACAAGCTCAGATAAGTAGTCTTCGGGTAGAAGCACCTGAAATTGAAAAATTCCAAAGAGTTTCAGTAAACTCAAACATCAAATGTGACATACCGTTAGACATTATAAAATCGAAGAACAAAGTGAGGGGTTCCGCAAGGGCATTACTGGTGTCACACAGCACAGTACTTAACTTCGATGCCATGATAGCGAGGTTGGACTGTACGTATACCGATAGGACATCACTACGACTCCTGAGACAGGGACTAGAGATGGTAAGGCAGGGAGATCTAAACCTTATGCAGTACTACGACGAAGTCGAACGAAAGTTGACACACGTAACTAATAAAATCGTCATGTCTCATGACCAAGGAAGTCCTGAGTTGTTCAACAAAGAAGTTAGAGCCGATGCACTTCAAACATTCATTTCAGGACTCAAAAAGTCCCTGAAATCAATTGTATTTCCGGCACAGCCGAAAGATTTGCCATCCGCACTAGCACTAGCTCAACTTCGTACGCCAAAGCCATCGAAGAAAGAGCTCAGGCAGCCGAAGTCAGCAAAAACCGTTCACAGAACATGCAGGATAGAAAGAGAGGACCGGTAGACACAGAGGACCGTGGTCAAGAAAAAAATCCCCACTTTGTCAAACGTCAGCATTTTAATACCAACCCAGAACAAAGTAAAGAACAGCAACGCCAGTCCACAGAACCCATGAAAATAGTCCCTTCAATAAGATTTAAGCAACGCACAGAGCTAGGGAAGCCCCAGAAAATTAGCGCGCCGTCGCAAAAACGACAAAACAGCGCTTTAACAATGTTGCTCAGAACGACCCGGACCCTAAAGAAGGAGAGTAATGAAAATATAGCTGCAGCCGCAGTAAGCGAAATAGAAGATGACTGCAATTCGGCAATTCGTGGCTATGAGTCGTTACATTTTTTAGGGAACGCTCCCGGCTACCGTTCATCGAACGACAGCTGGCTGGGAGAAAGCCCATAAAGGAGCTAAAAAATGTAATTCCTGTCGACAAGTCCTTTACTGTCAGATCAATTCACGGAAGTAACGCAATCCGTACGGTAGACAGAGAACCTGTGATTTTAAAACTATATTCACATCCAATGGGTACGGCAGATTTCGATATCCAATGCCAAGCATTCACATGATTTTAGCTAACTTGGCGAAAGCAAAATTTGTCACGACCTTAAACTTAAGATCAGGTTACCATCAAATGTACTTAGCAGAGCGAGTCCGTGAAAAAACACCATTTTCGGTACACGGCGGAAAATATGAGTTCTGTCGCTCGCCATTCGGCTTAAAAAATGCCGGAATCATATTCCAGAGGGCCATAGACGACGTGCTAAGAGAACAAATCGGTAAAATATGTTACGTCTACGTGGACGATGTTATAAGTTTCTCTGAAAATGAAACCGACCATGCTAAACCCATCGATACAGTTCTGAAATATTTAAGCGACGCTAAAGCGTTGGGTAATTAGGATTCACAGTGACCTAGGGTGGGTCAAAAACTGATCCTGAAAAGGTTAGGTTAGGCTAGGTTACAAAAATACCAAGAGCCCAAAACCTTGTACAGCCTTAGATCATTCCTCGGCTTAGCCAGCTATTACAAAAGGTTGGTTAAAGATTTCGCTTCTATAGCAAGACCGTTAACGGACATATTGAATGAGAGGGAACTACTAGCAATTGTATGGGCTTTGGGTAAGCTGCAAAATTTACTGTATGGTACAAAAGATATACGAATTTTTACTGACCATCAACCTCTCTTTGCAGTCTCGGACAGAAGCACAAACTCAAAAATTTAGAGGTGGAAAGCTTACATAGATCAACATGACGCAAAAATGTTCTGCAAGCCAGGGAAAGAAAACTTTCTAGCGGATGCTCTATCACGACAGAACATAAATACTCTAACAAACGAGCCTCAGTCAGACGCTGCAACCATGCACAGCGAAATGTCACTGACCTACACGGTCGAAACTTCAGACAAGCCTCTAAATTGCTTCAGGAATCAAATAATCCAGAAGTTGTAAGTGCAATACACTACGATTTACCAACTCTGGCTAGTTTTCAACACAGTCTAGTGTTACACTTCCCGGCAACCAAATTTTGGCATTGCAAGAATGTCGTATCAGATATCACAGACAAAAACGAACAAGTCGAAATAATAAGTGCCGAACTCAACCGTGCACATCGGGCCGCTCATGAAAACATCAAGCAAGTCATCCGCGACTTTTACTTTCCCAAAATGAGCAAATTGGCCAACGAAATCATTATAAACTGTAAGGTTTGCTCCAAAGCAAAATATGACAGGCATCCCAAAAGACAAGAGCTTGGGATAACACCAATTCCTTCCTGTACCGGAGAAATGCTCCATATTGACATCTACTCCACAGACAAACAGTTTCTAACTTGCATCGACAAGTTTTCAAAATTTGCAGTTGTTCAACCAGTAGCGTCACGAATCTAATCTAAAAAAGCCCATAATCCAATTGGTGAACTTGTTCCCAAACATTAAAACAATATATTGTGATAACGAGGCTGCATTTAATTCAGAGACAATTACTTCACTTCTCAAAAACGCGCCTGCACTACACAGTACCTCAAACGGACAGGTGAGCGTTTCCACAGCACCTTAACAGAAATTGCAAGATGCCTAAAAATCGACAAAAAAATTGACGACACAATCGACCTAATCATGAGGGCGACAGTAGAATACAACAAGACTCTGCACTCGGTCACAAACCAAAACCGCATAGAGGTTATACACTCGGCACCCAGAGAATTTCAAGAAAACATAAAAGAAAAAATAGGAAAAGCACAACTAACCAATATTAACAGATGCAACCCGGACAGACAAAAGACGGAAATGCGTTGGTATGGGAGCAGCGAGACTACTTGAGACACTCCAGCAACTTAAGGGTTTTCTCGAACATCGCGGATGACACAGAAAAATTGTCTGATTTATTAGCCCAATCACACATGCGAAAACTAATAGACTTTGACACAGATCACATAAGAAGCCTATCGTCCGTTTTAAAAATACATCATAGAATAGCAAGAAGTTTAGATTTTCTAGGCACTGCACTTAAGGTAGTAGCAGGCACCACAGACACCCCAGACCTTGAGAGAATCAGAATGACCGAATCCAAGCTAATCGAGGCAAACAATAGGCAGGTAGTGATAAACTCAGAGACACAAAAGCAGATAAATCAACTCACAGACACCATTCAAGCTCTGTTAATAACGGAAATTCAAAACCTAATGCTCACAATCACTCTCGCCAAGTCTAACATAGTAAACCCCACCGTTTTCGGCCATAATGACTTAAAGTTTCTAATTGAACACACCACTGATGTCCCCATAGTTAGTTTAATAGAAGCATACAATATTAAGATCTTTCAGTCGGAAAATATCATACATATACTAATGTCATACCCCAGAATTAAGCTTATCTGTATGAAGATCATCGTATTTCCTGTGTCAGACCAACACACCGTACTGCAACTACAAGATGACACTGTGGTTATGACGGCGTCATAATCATCAACGAAAGCCCGGCCCGAATCAGCACTGAGGACGGTCCCGAAATATAAACAAATGGCACGCATCTCGTCACCTTTGAACGCTCAGATGTGATCAACGGCACTAAGTATGTGAACCAATGCAAAGCCCTAAGCAAAATTCCAGGCATGGCGGAATTTTTCTTACTTAAAACTTAGATGTAGGCTCTAATAGCGTCAATGACAAAATTAGCTGTAAAAAGGGGCACAGATGGCCGGACTGGCAAATAAAACACCTCTATCGATCGGTGATGCTATTTAGAAAGTTGTACTCTTTAACTAGGCTTTTAGCATCTAATTCTATTAATTTTTAAATAATTTTTTGAATAATAAGGACGACAATACGAGTGTCGACCATTGAATAATAAATAAATATAATAAGCAGCATAGTGAAACTAATAAGTTCAGAGATTGGTCAAGATATCTTAATAAACAACTAGTAAGAGGTTCTAGTCGGGAGCTCCCGACTAAGGAATACCCCGAACCCTCTTCTTCTAATATCAAATGTATATATACATTCTATTTTAGAAGCTATATGTCAAGTGTGGTGACTCTAGCTCTTATGATTTCCCAAAATTGCCCAAAGAATCGATCGGACGGACAGATAGACGGACATGGCTAGATCGACTCGGCTATTGATTCTGATCATTAATTTATTTACTTTATGGGGTCGGAGATGCTTCCTTCTGCCTGTTACATACATTTGGATTTTTCGCAAATACAATTTACGCCTATACCCATTTTTAATGATTTCAGGGTATAAAAATGGTTTTTTTACAACCTAATTATCGACCTATTGTTATAGTGGTCCCATCCTAACTGGATTTTGCATTTCAATTAGGAGCATATTAAGACTAATATATGCGTTTGGTCAAGATATTGTTAAAAACAAAAATGTTCCATACAACAACTTATCTCTGGAGCGATCCTTTATGCAGCTATATGATATAGTGGTACGATATTAAAAGGCTTTTGCATTTGTATGAGGAGCATTGTCAAACTAATTAAAGGCGAGTTTGGTTAAGATATCTTAATAAACAAAAATGGTTTTCTTATAACCTAATTATCGACCTAATGTTCTAAAAGAAGATACATAATCCGATCTTCATAGGATTTTTCATATATATGGGGAGCTTGGTAAATCTAAAATGTGCCTACTATAGTCAAGTTATCGGGAAAAAACAAATTATGTTTCATACAATAACTTATCAGTCGACCGATCTATATAGCATTTATATGATATAGTGGTACGATCCAAATAAGCTTTTGCATTCATATGAGGACCATAGTAAATCTAATAAATGCCGAGATGGTTACACCTTTCATACACCTTAATTTTCAAATGTTCCTATGGCAGCTATATGAAATAGTGGTCCGATCTTAATTGGATTTTACATTTATAGTAAAATTAGTATGTGCCGAAACTGAAATGAAGTGAATATTATTTTTAAATAAAGCTGAAAGTTTTCAACTGAAAAAGTCATCGAAATTACAATATTAAAAAATGGCATCAACATCAGCAAACAATAATCAAAATGTACAACGCTTTTGTGAGATTTGTGGCGTAACGGTGGCTCATAATTGCTGGGCACAACATTTGCTGACAATTTAGCATAGAAATAAGCCCTTCACACCGTTGGATGGCTATGCTCAACTCAGCGGCATCCAGATCAAGTTCGGATTAACACCTATTGAAATAGCAATGTTTCGAATAGCGTTATGTTCCCTGAACAGTTTCTATTGGAAGCAGGAAGTTCATTACTTCCAATAATGGAAAACGTTTTACAGGTGCACACCTCATATAATGCCAACTTTGTTTTTTCGCTGAATATTTGAAATTTAATAATAATAATACTGATGGTTAAGATTTTGAAATATTTGATTTTTGATTTTTGTTCCGTTACGAAGTTCTTTGACATAGAAGAAATATTAGTAAGCCACTCCTTCATCATAAGTTCAAAGATATATGAATTCCAAGAGAGAGATAGTGGTTGGACTCTCATAAAAAGTATACGTTTAGAAATAAACGTCAATAAATATAAGCCGCTAAGCTCGGCACGCCGAAGATCTAATACCCTTGCAGACCCAACCTTTTTGCCCGTATCTAAGAGGGACAGGGAAAATAGTTAATGCCGTGTTTGGGCAAGATATCTTAATAAAAAAAAGGTTTTTAATCAAAAACCTAGTTTTCGGCCGATCATTCCTATGACAGATATATGCTACAACAGTCCGATGTAAATAAGATTTTGCAAAAATGAAGGGAGCAAAGTAAATATTTAAATGTCTTGTTTATCTATGAATATATATCTTGAATGACAAAAAGTTTTCTATACAACAACTCAATTTTCCACCGATCGTTCCTATGGCAGCTATATGATATAGTGTACCGATCTTAATAGGATTTTGCATTTATACGAAAAGCATAGAAAAACTAATAAATGTCGAGTTTGGTTAAGATATAATGAAAAACAAAATGTTTTTTCTTAGAAAAACTTAATGTTCGACCGATCGGTCCTATGGCACCTTTATGATATAGTAGTACGATCCGGTAGTGCGGTTTTGATATATGTGCTGCGTGCAACAGAAAGAGGGACTTCTGCAAGGTTTCATTAAGATAGCTTTAAAACTGAGAGACTAGTTCGCATACAAACAGACAGACGGACATGGCTATATCGACTCGGCTGTTGATGCTGATCAAGAATATATATACTTTACGGGGTCGGAGATGTCTCCATCTATGCGTTACATATTTCACGATAAAATTATAATAATGCAAGGGTATAAAAGTGACGATGAGTTTTAAGTGGTCTTTAATAGCAGGCCTAAAAAACTGGCAACATAATGCTGATAGGTGTGCCCCATAAAGCGTCCAATTATGGAAATTGATGAGATATTTTCACTAAAATTTTATAATATGGAATTTCCATTAAAGCTCAAAGACATTAAATTGATTGAGCATCAATATACTTACTTTGGCTACGATGAAGACATTAATCAAATTATTGGGCCACTCTATCTAACCAAAGAGCACAGGGGAAAACATATCAAACTATTGCTTTTGGAAAAGCTAGATATATCCCATTATACCTCGATTAAGAATCTATCAAGATAAGTGAAGAATACAAAAAAAATACATATATATATGTTTTTTAATATCAATCATATCTTCGCCTCCAGGCTTACACACGATCAGTTGCTTAAACTATTCGCATAATGACAGGATGCATGGCGAGCAGTGTGGAAAAGTGGTGGCGAAGCTTCCAACAGCGGATAAGTTGAGTGTAAAATTTAAGAATTATGCAAAAAGTTTAGATATACCGTTTATAATTTATGCAGATTCCGAGTGCTATTTAAGACCTATCAACAGGAATGTGATCGAGAATGTAAGTTAATTCCAAAGTTTATTAAACGATGAAAAAATATAATTTTTAGGGAAGCAAGACTTCCTTTATTTGATGTTAATTTGCAGATCATTAGATCATTCCTCGGCTTAGCCAGCTATTACAAAAGGTTGGTTAAAGATTTCGCTTCTATAGCAAGACCGTTAACGGACATATTGAATGAGAGGGAACTACTAGCAATTGTATGGGCTTTGGGTAAGCTGCAAAATTTACTGTATGGTACAAAAGATATACGAATTTTTACTGACCATCAACCTCTCACCTTTGCAGTCTCGGACAGAAGCACAAACTCAAAAATTTAGAGGTGGAAAGCTTACATAGATCAACATGACGCAAAAATGTTCTGCAAGCCAGGGAAAGAAAACTTTCTAGCGGATGCTCTATCACGACAGAACATAAATACTCTAACAAACGAGCCTCAGTCAGACGCTGCAACCATGCACAGCGAAATGTCACTGACCTACACGGTCGAAACTTCAGACAAGCCTCTAAATTGCTTCAGGAATCAAATAATCCAGAAGTTGTAAGTGCAATACACTACGATTTACCAACTCTGGCTAGTTTTCAACACAGTCTAGTGTTACACTTCCCGGCAACCAAATTTTGGCATTGCAAGAATATCGTATCAGATATCACAGACAAAAACGAACAAGTCGAAATAATAAGTGCCGAACTCAACCGTGCACATCGGGCCGCTCATGAAAACATCAAGCAAGTCATCCGCGACTTTTACTTTCCCAAAATGAGCAAATTGGCCAACGAAATCATTATAAACTGTAAGGTTTGCTCCAAAGCAAAATATGACAGGCATCCCAAAAGACAAGAGCTTGGGATAACACCAATTCCTTCCTGTACCGGAGAAATGCTCCATATTGACATCTACTCCACAGACAAACAGTTTCTAACTTGCATCGACAAGTTTTCAAAATTTGCAGTTGTTCAACCAGTAGCGTCACGAATCTAATCTAAAAAAGCCCATAATCCAATTGGTGAACTTGTTCCCAAACATTAAAACAATATATTGTGATAACGAGGCTGCATTTAATTCAGAGACAATTACTTCACTTCTCAAAAACGCGCCTGCACTACACAGTACCTCAAACGGACAGGTGAGCGTTTCCACAGCACCTTAACAGAAATTGCAAGATGCCTAAAAATCGACAAAAAAATTGACGACACAATCGACCTAATCATGAGGGCGACAGTAGAATACAACAAGACTCTGCACTCGGTCACAAACCAAAACCGCATAGAGGTTATACACTCGGCACCCAGAGAATTTCAAGAAAACATAAAAGAAAAAATAGGAAAAGCACAACTAACCAATATTAACAGATGCAACCCGGACAGACAAAAGACGGAAATGCGTTGGTATGGGAGCAGCGAGACTACTTGAGACACTCCAGCAACTTAAGGGTTTTCTCGAACATCGCGGATGACACAGAAAAATTGTCTGATTTATTAGCCCAATCACACATGCGAAAACTAATAGACTTTGACACAGATCACATAAGAAGCCTATCGTCCGTTTTAAAAATACATCATAGAATAGCAAGAAGTTTAGATTTTCTAGGCACTGCACTTAAGGTAGTAGCAGGCACCACAGACACCCCAGACCTTGAGAGAATCAGAATGACCGAATCCAAGCTAATCGAGGCAAACAATAGGCAGGTAGTGATTAACTCAGAGACACAAAAGCAGATAAATCAACTCACAGACACCATTCAAGCTCTGTTAATAACGGAAATTCAAAACCTAATGCTCACAATCACTCTCGCCAAGTCTAACATAGTAAACCCCACCGTTTTCGGCCATAATGACTTTAAGTTTCTAATTGAACACACCACTGATGTCCCCATAGTTAGTTTAATAGAAGCATACAATATTAAGATCTTTCAGTCGGAAAATATCATACATATACTAATGTCATACCCCAGAATTAAGCTTATCTGTATGAAGATCATCGTATTTCCTGTGTCAGACCAACACACCGTACTGCAACTACAAGATGACACTGTGGTTATGACGGCGTCATAATCATCAACGAAAGCCCGGCCCGAATCAGCACTGAGGACGGTCCCGAAATATAAACAAATGGCACGCATCTCGTCACCTTTGAACGCTCAGATGTGATCAACGGCACTAAGTATGTGAACCAATGCAAAGCCCTAAGCAAAATTCCAGGCATGGCGGAATTTTTCTTACTTAAAACTTAGATGTAGGCTCTAATAGCGTCAATGACAAAATTAGCTGTAAAAAGGGGCACAGATGGCCGGACTGGCAAATAAAACACCTCTATCGATCGGTGATGCTATTTAGAAAGTTGTACTCTTTAACTAGGCTTTTAGCATCTAATTCTATTAATTTTTAAATAATTTTTTGAATAATAAGGACGACAATACGAGTGTCGACCATTGAATAATAAATAAATATAATAAGCAGCATAGTGAAACTAATAAGTTCAGAGATTGGTCAAGATATCTTAATAAACAACTAGTAAGAGGTTCTAGTCGGGAGCTCCCGACTAAGGAATACCCCGAACCCTCTTCTTCTAATATCAAATGTATATATACATTCTATTTTAGAAGCTATATGTCAAGTGTGGTGACTCTAGCTCTTATGATTTCCCAAAATTGCCCAAAGAATCGATCGGACGGACAGATAGACGGACATGGCTAGATCGACTCGGCTATTGATTCTGATCATTAATTTATTTACTTTATGGGGTCGGAGATGCTTCCTTCTGCCTGTTACATACATTTGGATTTTGCGCAAATACAATTTACGCCTATACCCATTTTTAATGATTTCAGGGTATAAAAATGGTTTTTTTACAACCTAATTATCGACCTATTGTTATAGTGGTCCCATCCTAACTGGAGTTTGCATTTCAATTAGGAGCATATTAAGACTAATATATGCGTTTGGTCAAGATATTGTTAAAAACAAAAATGTTCCATACAACAACTTATCTCTGGACCGATCCTTTATGCAGCTATATGATATAGTGGTACGATATTAAAAGGCTTTTGCATTTGTATGAGGAGCATTGTCAAACTAATTAAAGGCGAGTTTGGTTAAGATATCTTAATAAACAAAAATGGTTTTCTTATAACCTAATTATCGACCTAATGTTCTAAAAGAAGATACATAATCCGATCTTCATAGGATTTTTCATATATATGGGGAGCTTGGTAAATCTAAAATGTGCCTACTATAGTCAAGTTATCGGGAAAAAACAAATTATGTTTCATACAATAACTTATCAGTCGACCGATCTATATAGCATTTATATGATATAGTGGTACGATCCAAATAAGCTTTTGCATTCATATGAGGACCATAGTAAATCTAATAAATGCCGAGATGGTTACACCTTTCATACACCTTAATTTTCAAATGTTCCTATGGCAGCTATATGAAATAGTGGTCCGATCTTAATTGGATTTTACATTTATAGTAAAATTAGTATGTGCCGAAACTGAAATGAAGTGAATATTATTTTTAAATAAAGCTGAAAGTTTTCAACTGAAAAAGTCATCGAAATTACAATATTAAAAAATGGCATCAACATCAGCAAACAATAATCAAAATGTACAACGCTTTTGTGAGATTTGTGGCGTAACGGTGGCTCATAATTGCTGGGCACAACATTTGCTGACAATTTAGCATAGAAATAAGCCCTTCACACCGTTGGATGGCTATGCTCAACTCAGCGGCATCCAGATCAAGTTCGGATTAACACCTATTGAAATAGCAATGTTTCGAATAGCGTTATGTTCCCTGAACAGTTTCTATTGGAAGCAGGAAGTTCATTACTTCCAATAATGGAAAACGTTTTACAGGTGCACACCTCATATAATGCCAACTTTGTTTTTTCGCTGAATATTTGAAATTTAATAATAATAATACTGATGGTTAAGATTTTGAAATATTTGATTTTTGATTTTTGTTCCGTTACGAAGTTCTTTGACTTAGAAGAAATATTAGTAAGCCACTCCTTCATCATAAGTTCAAAGATATATGAATTCCAAGAGAGAGATAGTGGTTGGACTCTCATAAAAAGTATACGTTTAGAAATAAACGTCAATAAATATAAGCCGCTAAGCTCGGCACGCCGAAGATCTAATACCCTTGCAGACCCAACCTTTTTGCCCGTATCTAAGAGGGACAGGGAAAATAGTTAATGCCGTGTTTGGGCAAGATATCTTAATAAAAAAAAGGTTTTTAATCAAAAACCTAGTTTTCGGCCGATCATTCCTATGACAGATATATGCTACAACAGTCCGATGTAAATAAGATTTTGCAAAAATGAAGGGAGCAAAGTAAATATTTAAATGTCTTGTTTATCTATGAATATATATCTTGAATGACAAAAAGTTTTCTATACAACAACTCAATTTTCCACCGATCGTTCCTATGGCAGCTATATGATATAGTGTACCGATCTTAATAGGATTTTGCATTTATACGAAAAGCATAGAAAAACTAATAAATGTCGAGTTTGGTTAAGATATAATGAAAAACAAAATGTTTTTTCTTAGAAAAACTTAATGTTCGACCGATCGGTCCTATGGCACCTTTATGATATAGTAGTACGATCCGGTAGTGCGGTTTTGATATATGTGCTGCGTGCAACAGAAAGAGGGACTTCTGCAAGGTTTCATTAAGATAGCTTTAAAACTGAGAGACTAGTTCGCATACAAACAGACAGACGGACATGGCTATATCGACTCGGCTGTTGATGCTGATCAAGAATATATATACTTTACGGGGTCGGAGATGTCTCCATCTATGCGTTACATATTTCACGATAAAATTATAATAATGCAAGGGTATAAAAGTGACGATGAGTTTTAAGTGGTCTTTAATAGCAGGCCTAAAAAACTGGCAACATAATGCTGATAGGTGTGCCCCATAAAGCGTCCAATTATGGAAATTGATGAGATATTTTCACTAAAATTTTATAATATGGAATTTCCATTAAAGCTCAAAGACATTAAATTGATTGAGCATCAATATACTTACTTTGGCTACGATGAAGACATTAATCAAATTATTGGGCCACTCTATCTAACCAAAGAGCACAGGGGAAAACATATCAAACTATTGCTTTTGGAAAAGCTAGATATATCCCATTATACCTCGATTAAGAATCTATCAAGATAAGTGAAGAATACAAAAAAAATACATATATATATGTTTTTTAATATCAATCATATCTTCGCCTCCAGGCTTACACACGATCAGTTGCTTAAACTATTCGCATAATGACAGGATGCATGGCGAGCAGTGTGGAAAAGTGGTGGCGAAGCTTCCAACAGCGGATAAGTTGAGTGTAAAATTTAAGAATTATGCAAAAAGTTTAGATATACCGTTTATAATTTATGCAGATTCCGAGTGCGTTTTAAGACCTATCAACAGGAATGTGATCGAGAATGTAAGTTAATTCCAAAGTTTATTAAACGATGAAAAAATATAATTTTTAGGGAAGCAAGACTTCCTTTATTTGATGTTAATTTGCAACTAAATAAACTTAAATCAATTCTAGCCCTAGTAACCTGTGGCTTAGCGGCAGCGGCGTTGGCAGCGGCGTCGCTGCTGATGTCGTTGGCCCGTTGGGCAATTCTTCTTGGAATTATCGGCGGTTGTCAGTCGGCGCGTGGAGGAAATGGCACAGAAACCAAGTCAGGATTTGCACTTTTTATGAGGTATTGCAATGCTTCTTATTGGGACTGTATGAATTTATTTGTTGTTAACTCTTTCCCCTTTGATTTATGCTTGTCCTCAAGCGATCATCAGAAGAAAGGTATGTTGTTGAACCTGAGGTTGTTGGCATCGGTATTTTGTATTTGGATATGTGTTGATTCTTTTTGGGTCTCTCTTGTTCTTTGTTCAGTTGCAGTATTATATTTTTCTTATTTTTCTTCAATATGTGTAATACACAGGTAAGAAGGATGGCAGCTGTGAACAGAGTTATGAAACCAACTCTATTTGCTATAGAGTGCGTCTGAAGTTTTTGAATTTTTTTTATGTTGTTTATGTGCAATTCTTCTAATGCTTCCAGAGAAAGAATCTTTATTCTTTCGTTTTCTATTGGGGTTATTTGTATTGTGGGATTTCCTGGGGTCATGACGGTGACCTCTAGGTTGCTGAACTCTTGTTTGTGGATGAAAAGGGTTTCGTTCCAGAAGTTAATCATATAGGTGCCTCTCACGCGCTTCTTCTCTTCTTGCTATCTAATAGTGCCGTTGAAGTCGTTCACTAGTATAAGTCCATCGTCGATTTCCTCGATCTCCGGGATATGATCTGCATTGCTAAAGCCACAGAGCGCTTGTTCTCCACTAACTAACTTAGGTATACAATTATTAGTGTTCAAGTTTACAATTTTTGATTTGTTACAAATTTTAATATTATGGTATCTTTTACAATTGTTGTTTATGCCATAGATTGTTTTATTACAACGAAACAGTTCGTTAAATTCTAAATTAATTATATTATTGTTTTTGACTACTGGCTTTATTATAGTATTTTTGCATTCTATTTCTTCTAAATTTGGAATTTTTACAAAATAAAACAGAGTGGTTCCATTATACAAAATGGATACATCTGCGAATTCTAGCATTTCTTCAATATTTATAGGTGGCATGTTGCTTTTATTAAAATTATCGTTTACTATCTCTATTTCTTTTTCGCCAAGTAGGAATGTATTTATTAAATTCAATTTCGCCCATTGTATGGCGTTATTTCTATTAGTTATTTCTTCTTTTATGAGCCTAATTTGATTTTGTAAGCTAATAGCTATCTCATCACTTATGAGAGATTCCTTTCTTATGCTATTGGTTAAATCGTTTGAAATTTTCGTGAGTTTATTAATTCGATCTTCTAATTGCCTGTTTATGATAAACTGTTTATTGTCATCATTAATAGGAATCTGTAATTTTCATGTATTTTTATACCCTGAACCCATTAAAAATGGGTATAAGGGTATATTGTATTTGTGCGAAATCCAAATGTATGTAACAGGCAGAAGGAAGCATCTCCAATATATATATTCTTGATCAGCATCAATAGCCGAGTCAATCTAGCCATGTCCGTCTGTCTGTCCGTCCGTGCGTCCGTCCATCCGTCCGTATGTATGAACGGAAGGATCTCAGAACCTATAAGAGCTAGAGACTTAAAATTATAGATTCAGATGATCCTAGTTCCCGCGCAGATCGAATTTGTTTCCGATAATCGATAACTTACTCCGTTTCCAAGCAATCGATAAAATCGATATCGATATCCTGTTTTTTGGGCAATTTTGGTAAATAATAAGAGCTAGAGTCACCAAACTTGACATATAGCTTCTAAAATAGAATATATATATATGCATTTGATGTTGGAAGAAGAGGGTTCAGGGTATACCCTAGTCGGGAGCTTCCGACTAGAACCTCTTACTTGTTTATATTGCTTTTACGTACTATTTTGTCGGTTGTTGCTAGTACGGATGTGCTTCTATTTTCTTTAACTATTTCCTTTTTGTATCTGGGTGACAGTTTGGTACCTAATCTGATATTGACTTTGACGAATATTTCTTGACCTGGTATATAAGTTCGTATGTCGTTAGGTTTTTTGTTATGATTCTGCATGTCGGTCGATTATTTCTGTTTGAATCTGTCAATGTTCTCCTTCCTAGCTTTTTCGTATTGGTCTGGGTCTGTAGTCACGTTTCTGCCAAAGAATATGTCTAATGGTCTCTTGTTAGTTGTCAAGTGTATAGTGTAGTTGTATTCGTATATTGATTTGTTAAGTAGTTCTTCGAATGTTCTGTGTTCCTGTTTTCTTTTGTTGCATCTCATAATATCTGATAGTGTTGAATGAAATCTTTCTACCTGACCATTCACTGCGCTTTTGTAGGGTGGTGTTTTATAAACTTTTATATTTAATTGGTCCTGCATCATAAAGTAATTGAGGCTGAATTAAGGGATTTTTCGTTATCTATTACAACGGCTTTAGGTACGCCAAAATAAAAAAGGATTTCATGAAGTGGTTTTTTAATGTCTTCTATTGCCGTAGATTTGATAATTTGTCCCTGAGCTAATTTTGAAAATTTGTCTACTGCTGTTAGTACTAAGTTTTTTTCTGTCGTGTATATGTCGATGTGGATTGTATGTCCTGGGTATTCGGGGATTGGTGTTTCTTTGAGTTTTGGGTTAGTGGGATGCCTATCGTATTTTTCTTCTTTACAAACCTGACACTGTTTGACTAATTCTGTTATTCGTTGCTTCATTTTTGGGAAATAGAATCTTTCGGACAATTGCATTTTGTTTTCTAGTGCGTTGCGGTGGGCTCTGTTTTGTGTAACCAATATCTTCTCATCTTGTTCTGTTTAATTTTTTAAATCTTTTACTTGAGACTGTGTGAATCTAATCTTGAAGATACTAAAATGTTGGGGATATATCTGCTGAATTTGGTTCATTATTTCTTCTGAGGTTATTATTCCGTTGATTACGGATGGGTTTAGATGAGCTTTCAGCATTTGCGTAAGGTCATGTTCTGAGAAATTTGGTTGAGTAATTGTATGCTTGTGGAATGTTGGGAATGGGATATGGAATTCGTAATTTGTTTCGTTGGCTCTACTGAGAAATATCTGGTTTTTGAATACGTTAATTGGAGCTTCTATGCTCGAAATTAAGTTGTGGCTTGAACTGTCTGCACTGTGTTGGGTGGAGGCTACTGATCCAATATTATTGACCACATACGTGATAGCGCATCGGCTACAATGTTATCCCTACCTGGCTTATAGAGGAGTTCGTAATCGAACTCTTCTAGGTAAGCTTTCCACCTCTTTATCCTAGCGTTGCCTTTCCAACTGCTAAGAGAGTGGGTTAAGGGTTGATGGTCGGTGTATATTTTTACACTCGCATTACCGTAGAGGTAATTCTTGAGGGCTTTTAAGGCCCAAATTATTGCCAACATTTCCCTTTCATTGGTGGCGTAGTTCTCCTCTGTTTTAGAGAGAGTTCTAGAGAGGAAACAAATGATTTTTGGACACGCGTCCATCTTCTCCTCTTAAAAGAGAGGTTAGGGGCTTTGCCAGCTTAGCGAAGTCTTTTATAAACCTCCTATAATAGCTGGCAAGGCCAATAAACGATCTTAAATCTTTGAGTGTTTTTGGAAGTGGGTACTTCCTTATTGTCTCAATTTTGTTTGGATTAGTTTCTATCCCCTTGTCTGAGATGACAAATCCCAGGAATTCTACTCTGCTTTTAAAGAACTCGAACAACTGACATTTCATGTTGGCTTCTTGTAGAGTTCTGAATATGGCGGCAAGGTGCTGCGCATGCGATTCATCATCTTTGCTAAAGATAATGATATCGTCAATATAAATGAAGCATATTTTTCCAATATGCTCACGAAGGATGTCGTCAAGAGCTCTCTGGAAAATTGAGGGCGCATTCTTGAGACCGAATGGGAGTCGTGTAAACTCGTATTTTCCGTTGTTAACAGAGAAGGCAGTTTTTTCTATGTCTGACTCCTTAAGGGGTATTTGATGAAAGCCACTTTTCAAATCTAAGACAGAGAAAACTTTGTTATTGCCTAGCTGTGCTAGTACCTCGTTGATTTCGGGTATAGGGTATTTGTCTGCGGTAGTTTCTTTATTTAGTTTCCTGTAGTCTATAACCATGCGATATTTCTTTTGCCCGGAGGCATCTAATTTTTTCGGTACAATCCACACAGGTGAATTGTACGGGGATCGGGAGGGTCGGATGATTCCGTCCTCTAAAAGTTCTTTGATTTGGATGTGTACTTCGTCTTTTAAAGACATTGGAAATTGGTAAAATTTTGAATATATGGGGGAGTCGGTTTTTGTTCGAATCCTTGCTCAGACGTTGGTTGTGTACGTCAGTTTTTCGTCCGGATTGGCAAATAGGTGTGGGTGCATTTTAACTAGTTGAAGGCTATTTTTTTGTTCGTTTGTCATATGTTCAGTCCGTGGTATTACCGTGTTGACAGCCTCTATTTTTTTCTGCTTAATGGGTATGCAAATGTTGTTCTTGATTATTAGTAGATTCTTGCTGCTTTGTATCACAGCATCTAGTTCCTTTAGACTATCGTTACCTAATATGGCGTCAAATGATTTTAGGGTGGGTAAGAGAAAGAATTTTATTTTTATATCGTTTCTATTAAAAAGATTAGCGAACTTGTGGTGTGTAATTTTAATGCTTCCGCCGACTGTGACGGCTTCAAAGGGTTTTTCGTTTGGAATAGGTTCGGACACGAATTTCGGTTGGACGTAATTTCGGTTTGATCCTGTATCTATTAGTATTTTGAGTAATTTTCCGGTCCCCATCTTACATTCTATGTAAGGAAGAGAGGAGCTCTTTATCCAAAAAAATTAATGTCTGAGTGTTCGTATTGCGTATTTTGTCCGTCATCTGTTTCTTCAATTTGTTGGGCGTATTCGTTTAATGGCTGTTCGTATTCAGTCTGCTGTTCGTAATTTAGCATTGAATGTACGTATTCCTCCATAGTCCCATAGTTGTCAGTGTTTTCTGTCTCTGTCTGTTCTTCTCCTGTTTGTATGTTGAAATTTCTTTGTTTTTTGTCCGCGGCGTTTGTTGGTGGTGGAGGTCTTTGCTCTACTTCTAAATTGGGTCTGTTCATGTAGATTATCATCCTCGTGCGGATGCTTTGGTCCACGTCCATTGGCTCAGGACGTGGTTGGGGTTTTGGTGCAGAAGGTCTATTGGGTATGTATACCTGTTGTGGTTGTGTCTGGTAGGTTCGTTGGTTGGGGTATTGTGGAATCGGTCCATTATTGTTATAAGTCGGTGGTCCATGGATTGTATTGGTTGGCCAAAGTGTATGGATCGGGTGTTGGGGCCTGGGTGGTGGCCTAAAAGTTTGAGCGAAAGAAGGCTGAGCTGTTCGGGGTGACAGTGTAGGTGATGGTATATTTCTATTTGGGTTTCTGGCATGTGTCTCTTGATTTCTATTCAAAGCCCTGCTAGTGCGATAGCATTGATTCTATAGTTTTAAACAATAGTGAAGGGCTGAAGGTAGATCTGCTGGCTCCTTTATTCCAAGAATCCGTGGTAAATCTCCCTTCAAACTTCTAATAAAGGTATCTAATGCTTTATCTCGGTATATTTTTGTCATAGGGGTTTCGGATTCCCTATTTAATTCCATGCAGCCTACTTTATTTAATATCAGCGACAAGTGGTTGAAAACGACCTGGTAGAATTCTTCTACTGTTTGGTTGTTTCCTTGCACTAACATTGTCATCTGAAATTCTAATGTTCCCAGATCTCTTTTGTCTGCGTAGTGCAGCGTGAGAAATTTGGAGATAGCGCTTCAATTTAGGGGAACATTATAAGACTCGAAGGCCGTGTCGGCATTGCCAGTGATTTTGTTTCTCACTGTATGCAATATGCCAAAGTATTTTGGCGAGCCTGCCTCAGCTGCATAGGCTGAGAGTATACGATCTACACTCTTCTTCCATGACCTAAATTCCGCCGGATTAACAGAGAATTCTCAGAGGATTTTAACTTTGTCCGGAACTCTGTCTAAGTCATACAAATTGTGGTTGGCAGTTATTGTTTGGTCGTCTACGTCACTAAACTCCCTAAAGGGGTTGACTAACTGCTTTACCAATGTCGGCAGTTGTTGTGCCAAAATCTGGCTAACCGTGGTTGCTATTATCTGTTCTGCGTTATTCGCCATGACTCTTTTTTGTAAATGTTCGTTTTGTCTGTCGATATGTCGTTGTTGCTGTCTGTTCAAGTTATGTCCGCCTACCTGTGGTTGATCTGATACTATTGGGGGCCTAACTAAATTGCTTTCATTAGCCATAAACGAGATATATTACTTATATTGCATATTTTAAGATATTTTCGAAGTATATTTAAATCTAGTGTTAATTTTTTACTCTATATTTTAATTGAATTTTTGACCGTTTTTGTTTGTTTTTAAAACCAGTGGCTGGTTTCTTCCTTCTACTTTGGAGGGTCCCTTGGGAGTCGCAAAGTTGGAAATAATTTATACTACGTTCGTAGTCTTTATAGTTGTATATCGTTTTACACTTCTTTATCTTGCTTATTGTTCTACAATATTTAGTATTTATTTATTATTCTTATAATTCTATTTCACTTTTGTGTTAGTTGTTCGTTTGTTTTTTTTTTTTTTTTTTTTTTTTTTTCACTTAATTTCTAACTTATATATATATATATATATATATATATGTTAACTTATATAACGAATTTAACTAAACTAAAATCATGCAGAAGTTATGAAATATGCGTATGCAACAGGAATGTGTTCTTTAAAGCTTATTACAAGTTAACAACAAATAAATTCATACAGTCCCAATAAGAGGCATTGCAACACCTCATAAGAAGTACAACAAAATGCTGACTTGGTGTCTGTGCCATTTCCTCCACGCGCCGACTGGCAACCGCCGAAAATTCCAAGAAGAATTGCCCAACGGGCCAACAACATCAGCAGCGACGCCGCTGCCACCGCCGCTGCCGCTAAGCCACAGGTTACTAGGGCTAGAATTGATTTAAGTTTATTCAGTTGCAAATGAACATCAAATAAAGGAAGTCTTGCTTCCCTAAAAATTATATTTTTTTCATCGTTTAATAAACTTTGGAATTAACTGAACAGAACAAAACGCTGCTACGTGCGCGTTAGTCGGTTATACGCGAAAATAAAACCAGTGCAACTCTCGTTGATTAAATTCAACGATTGGTGAAATTCGCGAAAGTTCAATTTTGCCCATCGGTGGACAACGCATCTTTTAAGGCCCGCCCGCAGGATACTCTCAACGAAGACTGGTCGAAGGATCCCCAGTAGATACCCAAAGGCTTCAAAAAGGATGAAATCCGGACCGGCAGGGGAGGTTGCCACATCAGGAATAGTACTGTAAGTTAGAAATTAAATGAAACAAAAAAAAAAAAAATCAAACGAACAACTAACACAAAAGTGAAATAGCATTATAAGAATAATAAATACTAAATATTGTAGAACAATAAGCAAGATAAAGAAGTGTAAAACGATAAACAACTATAAAGACTACGAACGTAGTACAAATTATTTCCAACTTTGCGACTCCCAAAGTAGAAGGAAGAACCCAGCCACTGGTTTTAAAAACAAACAAAAACGATCAAAAATTCAATTAAAATATAGAGTAAAAAATTACTACTAGATTTAAATATACTTCGAAAATATCTTAAAATATACAATATAAGTAATATATGTCGTTTATGGCTAATGAAAGCTATTTAGTTAGGCCCCCAATAGTATCAGATCAACCACAGGTAGGCGGACATAACTTGAACAGACAGCAACAACGACATATCGACAGACAAAACGAACATTTACAAAATAGAGTCATGGCATTCGCCATGAACAGATAATAGCAGCTACGGTTAGCCAGATTTTGGCACAACAACTGCCGACATTGGTAAAGCAGTTAGTCAACCCATTTAGGGAATTTAGTGACGTAGACGACCAAACAATAACTGCCAACCACAATTTGAATGACTTAGACAGAGTTCCGGACATAGTTAAAAGCCTCAGAGAATTCGCCGGTAATCCACCGGAATTTACCTCATGAAAGAAGAGTGTAGATCGAATACTCTCAGCCTATGCAGCTGAGGCAGGTTCGCCAAAATACTTTGGCATATTGCATACAGTGAGAAACAAAATCACTGGCAATGCCGACACGGCCCTCGAGTCGTATAATGTTCCCCTAAATTGGAGCGCTATCTCCAAATGTCTCACGCTGCTCTACGCAGACAAAAGAGATCTGGGAACATTAGAATATCAGATGACAATGTTAGTGCAAGGAAACAACCAAACAGTAGAAGAATTCTACCAGGTCGTTTTCAACCACTTGTCGCTGATATTAAATAAAGTAGGCTGCATGGAATTAAATAGGGAATCCGAAACCCCTATGACAAAAATATACCGAGATAAAGCATTAGATACCTTCATTAGAAGTTTGAAGGGAGATTTACCACGGATTCTTGGAATAAAGGAGACAGCAGATCTACCTTCAGCCCTTCACTATTGTTTAAAACTAGAGAATCAAAGCTATCGCACTAACATGGCTTTGAATAGAAATCAACAGACACATGCCAGAAACCCAAATAGAAATATACCACCACCTACACTGCCACCCCGAACAGCTCAGCCTTCTTTCGCTCAAACTTTTAGGCCACCACCCATTAGCTTCAGGCCCCAACTCCCGGTCAATACACCTTGGCCAACCAATACAATCCATGGATCACCGACTTATAACAATAATGGACCGATTCCACAATACCCCAACCAACGAACCTACCAGACACAACCACAACAGGTATACATACCCAATAGACCTTCTGCACCAAAACCCCAACCACGTCCTGAGCCAATGGATGTGGACCAAAGCATCCGCACGAGGATGATAATCTACATGAACAGACCCAATTTAGAAGTAGGGAAAAGACCTCCACCACCAACAAACGCCGCGGACAAAAAACAAAGAAATTTCAACATACAAACAGGAGAAGAACAGACAGAGACAGAAAACACTGACAACTATGTGACTATGGAGGAATACGCACATTCAATGCTAAATTACGAACAGCAGACTGAATACGAACAGCCATTAAACGAATACGCCCAACAAATTGAAGAAACAGATGACGGACAAAATACCCAATACGAACACTCAGACATTAATTTTTTAGGATAAAGAGCTCCTCTCTTCCTTACATAGAATGTAAGATGGGGAGCGGAAAATTACTCAAAATACTAATAGATACAGGATCAAACCGAAATTACGTCCAACCGAAATTCGTGTCCGAACCTAATCCAAACGAACAACCCTTCGAAGCCGTCACAGTCGGCGGAAGCATTAAAATTGCAAACCACAAGTTCGCTAATCATTTCAATAGAAACGATATAAAAATAAAATTCTTTCTCTTACCCACCCTAAAATCATTCGACGCCATATTAGGTAACGATAGCAAAGCAGCAGGAATCTACTAATAATCAAGAACAATATTTGCATACCCATTAAGCAGAAAAAAATAGAGGCGGTCAACACGGTAATACCACGGACAGAACATATGACAAACGAACAAAAAAATAGCCTTAATCAACTAGTTAAAATGCACCCACACCTATTCGCCAATCCGGACGAAAAACTGACATACACAACCAATGAGCAGAGATTCGAACAAAAACCGACTCCCCCATATATTCAAAATTTTACCAATTTCCAATGTCTTTAAAAGACGAAGCACACAGCCAAATCAAAGAACTTTTAGAGGACGGAATCATCCGACCCTCCCGATCCCCATACAATTCACCTGTGTGGATTGTTCCGAAAAAATTAGTTGCCTCCGGGCAAAAGAAATATCGCATGGTTATAGACTACAGGAAACTAAATAAAGAAACTACCGCAGACAAAGTTTTCTCAGTCTTAGATTTGAAAAGTGGCTTTCATCAAATACCCCTTAAGGAATCAGACAAAGAAAAAGCTGCCTTCTCAGTTGTTCGAGTTTTTTAAAAGCAGAGTAGAATTCCTGAGATTTGTCATCTCAGACAAGGGGATAGAAACAAAGATAGAAACAAGATTTAAGATCGTTTATTGGCCTTGCCAGCTATTATAGGAGGTTTATAAAAGACTTCGCTAAGCTGGCAAAGCCCCTAATATTTCTTTTAAGAGGGGAAGATGGACGCGTGTCCAAAAATCAGCTAAAAAGCTCATTTATATCAACGAAGAAGCGATCGAAGCATTCAATAAAATAAAAAATTCCTTAGTTTCGAATGAGGTAATACTTCATTATCCAGACTTCAGCAAAGAATTTCATCTGACAACAGATGCATCCAACTTTGCTATTGCGGCTGTCCTATCCCAGAACAAGCGACCCATTTGTTTCCTCTCTAGAACTCTCTCTAAAACAGAGGAGAACTACGCCACCAATGAAAGGGAAATGTTGGCAGTAATTTGGGCCTTAAAAGCCCTCAAGAATTACCTCTACGGTAAAGCGAGTGTAAAAATATACACCGACCATTAACCCTTAACCCACTCTCTTAGCAGTTGGAACGGCAACGCTAGGATAAAGAGGTGGAAGGCTTACCTAGAAGAGTTCGATTACGAACTCCTCTATAAGCCAGGTAGGGATAACATTGTAGCCGATGCGCTATCACGTATCCCTGTGGTCAATAATATTGGATCAGTAGCTTCCACCCAACACAGTGCAGACAGTTCAAGCCACAACTTAATTCCGAGCATAGAAGCTCCAATTAACGTATTCAAAAACCAGATATTTCTCAGTAGAGCCAACGAAACAAATTACGAATTCCATATCCCATTCCCAACATTCCACAGGCATACAATTACTCGACCAAATTTCTCAGAACACGACCTTATGCAAATACTGAAAGCTCATCTAAACCCATCCGTAATCAACGGAATAATAACCTCAGAAGAAATAATGAACCAAATTCAGCAGATATATCCCCAACATTTTAGTATCTTCAAGATTAGATTCACACAGTCTCAAGTAAAAGATTTAAAAAATGAAACAGAACAAGATGAGAAGATATTGGTTACACTCAACAGAGCCCACCGCAACGCACTAGAAAACAAAATGCAATTGTCCGAAAGATTCTATTTCCCAAAAATGAAGCAACGAATAACAGAATTAGTCAAACAGTGTCAGGTTTGTAAAGAAGAAAAATACGATAGGCATCCCACTAACCCAAAACTCAAAGAAACACCAATCCTCGAATACCCAGGACATACAATCCACATCGACATATACACGACAGAAAAAAACTTAGTACTAACAGCAGTAGACAAATTTTCGAAATTAGCTCAGGGACAAATTATCAAATCTACGGCAATAGAAGACATTAAAAAACCACTTCATGAAATCCTTTTTTATTTTGGCGTACCTAAAGCCGCTATAATAGATAACGAAAAATCCCTTAATTCAGCCTCAATCACTTTTATGATGCAGGACCAATTAAATATAAAAGTTTATAAACCACCACCCTACAAAAGCGCAGTGAATGGTCAGGTAGAAAGATTTCATTCAACACTATCAGATATTATGAGATGCAACAAAAGAAAACAGGAACACAGAACATTCGAAGAACTACTTAACAAATCAATATACGAATACAACTACACTATACACTCGACAACTAACAAGAGACCATTAGACATATTCTTTGGCAGAAACGTGACTACAGACCCAGACCAATACGAAAAAGCTAGGAAGGAGAACATTGACAGATTCAAACAGAAATAATCGACCGACATGCAGAATCATAACAAAAAACCTAACGACATACGAACTTATATACCAGGTCAAGAAATATTCGTCAAAGTCAATACCAGATTAGGTACCAAACTGTCACCCAGATACAAAAAGGAAATAGTTAAAGAAAATAGAACCGCAACCGTACTAACAACAACCGACAAAATAGTACATAAAAGCAATATAAAAAGGACGTGAAAATTACAGATTCCTATTAATGATGACAATAAACAGCTTATCATAAACAGGCAATTAGAAAATCGAATTAATAAACTCACGAAAATTTCAAACGATTTAACCAATAGCATAAGAAAGGAATCTCTCATAAGTGATGAGATAGCTATTAGCTTACAAAATCAAATTAGGCTCATAAAAGAAGAAATAACTAATAGAAATAACGCCATACAATGGGCGAAATTGAATTTAATAAATACATTCCTACTTGGCGAAAAAGAAATAGAGATAGTAAACGATAATTTTAATAAAAGCAACATGCCACCTTTAAATATTGAAGAAATGCTAGAATTCACATAAGTATCCATTTTGCATAATGGTACCACTCTGTTTTATATTGTAAAAATTCCAAATTTGGAAGAAACAGAATGCAAAAATACTATAATAAAGCCAGTAGTCAAAAACAACAATATAATAAATTTAGAATTTAACGAACTGTTTCATTGTAATAAAAAAATCTATGGCATAAACAACAATTGAGAAGAACAAGAAGAGAAGAAACGCGTGAGAGGCACCTATATGATTAACTTCTGGAACGAAACCCTTTTCATCCACAAACAAGAGTTCAGCAACCTACAGGTCACCGTCATGACCCCAGGAAATCCCACAATACAAATAACCCCAATAGAAAACGAAAGAATAAAGATTCTTTCTCTGGAAGCATTAGAAGAATTGCACATAAACAACATAAACTTCAGACGCACTCTATAGCAAATAGAGTTGGTTTCATAACTCTGTTCACAGTTGCCATCCTTCTTATCTGTGTATTACACGTAATGAAGAAAAACAAGAAAAATATAATACTGCAACTGAACAAAGAACAAGAGAGACCCAAAGAACCAACACATATCCAAATACAAAATACAGATGCCAACAACCTCAGGTTCAACAACATACCTTTCTTCTGATGATCGCTTGAGGACAAGCATAAATCGAAGGGGGAAGAGTTAACAACAAATAAATTCATACAGTCCCAATAAGAAGCATTGCAACACCTCATAAGAAGTGCAGCAAAATGCTGACTTGGTGTCTGTGCCATTGCCACGCGCCGACTGGCAACCGCCGAAAATTCCAAGAAGAATTGCCCAACGGGCCAACAACATCAGCAGCGACGCTAAGCCACAGGTTACTAGGGCTAGAATTGATTTTATTCAGTTGCAAATTAACATCAAATAAAGGAAGTCTTGCTTCCCTAAAAATTATATTTTTTTCATCGCTTAATAAATTTTGGAATTAACTTATATAGTGGAGAAATTGTATTACATTTTATAACATCTCTCATTGCAGATGCATGAGAGATTTATAGCAAATACTTACCTACTGTAAAGCCAATCGAAATGAGCCTAGAAGATGAGCATAAATTTCAAAAAGCTTTAAATTGCGACATTTGCACTAAGATTTTAAACTTCGATATAGTACGGGATCATTGCCACTTAACCGGTTAATTTAGTGGGGCAGCTCATAATACCTGTAACATAAATTACAAAATTGATTCATTTATCCCCGCACTTTTTCATAATTTTTCACACTATGATGCTCATTTGTTTGTAAGAGTTGTTAAAAGTTGAAGATGAAATTAAGGTTCTACCGCTGTTCATGCCTGTTCACTATGTCACTCAGTGAGACAGACTCATTCACTGAGAGAGACTCTCACTAATTCGATCCCAACTAAGCTCAGCACTCTCCTTATGGTCTGCTTTCCACATCCATAGCTTCAACCAAAATTATGAAAACTCACTTCAAATTCAGAGTTTGCTAATAAAATTTCTTTCCAAAATATCACCGATACTTTTTTCCTAAGAAAAGTGATTGGTAATTTTCTGAATATATATAAATATACATGTACATATACATATCTATAGTTTATAAATATATATAAATTATCCGATCCAAACTAAAAACAGTTTAGTTAAATTTTGTGGTAATTACTTCTAACTACAAAATAAATCCATTTCGAAATTTTGTACATACGTACGCACTCCTCCTAACTATAAAACAAAAAAAAGGTTGAATTAATTACGTGTCCGCATTTAAACCGACAAGTTGTTTCACAAAATTGTTTCCCAATTGATATTGTTAATTCATGTTCTTGGTCCGATACTCAAACATACACCAGGCTCACCAGCACGTATTGTACATACACACACATATACTTATATTAAATCCGAATATAATTGTCCATATGCATTTGAATACACACCATCTTTAACATCTCATAATATTTAATAACAAGAAACACAATCACAATACACACACACGCACACATTATAATTATAATTTGGAATTGCAACCGGTTATGTGCGCATATACATACATACACACACACGCGTAAAACCCAACAGCTGCCAAACTGCATTTCTGTTTACAATTGCAATCGAATTATAAGGTCGATTACTCGCTTGTATCGGCACTACAGTGTTTTTTTTTGTTTTTGTTTTTAAGCATCGCAACCTCTCCTAACAGGAGCGACCACATCTGTTTTTTTACACAATCGCTTCCGCGTAGTATGCCAACTGGCAAAGGGGAAGGGGCAACAATTAGCAGTTCCGTCCGCAAGCACCTCCAGAACTTCTCCGTCTCTAACAGCAGCCCTTAAAGTCAAAAGGGAAACATCGTCCCGGACTAAAAGCGAATCATCCACCAAAGCTAAAAGCAAAGCATTCCTGTCCACGGCAGTCGGACGCACTAAGGCAACCATTAGCACACAAAAAATAAACACTCCTGAAGGCTCTGACCCGTCTCTCTATACGTGCCAGGTCCGTCGGGACCAATAGCTAGCCTTGCGGGTCAAGGTTGGAAAAGAGTACGAGGTAGGTTCAACAGTAATCTCGGAAGGCGGTTCAATGGAAACCATTTCAGTCATGCAAATCGATACTGCTAAAGCCCAAAGTAGACCATCCGCTCAGTCCACCATTCTGACATATGTTCCCCCGGCTGTCGCCTACCTCCTTGCGACACAGAAATCTTCAGCGGAGATTACATACGTTGGCCCACATTTCGAGAACTATTTACAGCAATATCCATAAATAATGTTAGGTTATCAGAGGTCGAGAAATTATTCCATCTCAATGCGTAACATCGTTGAGGCTCAGGCGATGGTATCGAAGTCACCGTTGACTAACGATGGCTTCCGATCAGCCTGGACCAATCTAACTGAGCGTTTTGAGAACCGAAAATAGTTAGTCAACACCCAGCTCAAGGTTCTTTTCAACCTGCAGCCAATCTCCCAAGTGTCTGGAACGGCAATTAAGGAAATTCAGAGCACCATTCTGGAGCTATCCGAAATTAATATAGAAAACTGGGACTGTATTCCTATGTTCCTCCAAATTACCCAAATTAACACTCTCCTTATGGGAACAGTCCATTTCGAGAAAAAACGACATCTCATCTTGGCTTGAAATGAACGCCTTTCTCTTGGAAAGCTATCGCATTTTAGAAGCGATAGAAGAGCTTAAGCCAAGCGTAAATACTCCGGCGCACTCCAGAATTGTTCGCACAGAACCTCCTACCACTAGAAGGCTTAACTCATTTGAGAATAAGGTCGCTAACAAGCCGCAAGCCTGCAAATTGTGCTCCAGGGAGCATCACTCTATCCGTCTGTGCCCACGATTTCTCCAAATGACCGTCAGCGAACGGGCAACTTATATCAAACAGCAAAAACTGTGTTTGAACTGTTTCGCTAGGGGTCATCAGTTAAGGGATTGCACAAGTGCTCACAAGGGTCGTCACAATACGATCCTGCATCGTAGTGATATTTCACAATTGGGCCCTACGGTAGTCTCGATGCCACAAGCAACAGCTCCCTCCAATCAATCCATACAGTCCACTCCATCCCAACAAACGAATTTTCACAATGATGTCGCATTAACATGCACGGCGTTCTTCTAAGCACGGCTGTTATTTATGTTCGCCATTTCGCTGAATCAACAAGTGATTTCAGCCATTGCAGAACTCCGCATGGCATCCGACAGAGCTGGTTTCCCTCTGACAAAGTGGACATCCAACACAAAGGAGGTGTTAAAAGGAATACCAGGCACCACTTACTGTGTGCGGATTTCTTAGAAATCAAAGAGGCTAAAAAAAAAAAAAATCAAATTCGCTAAAGCGCTAGGGATTCGATGGCAAGCCACAACTGACAAGTTTTTCTTTGCTCCGTCCAAAATTGTTCTATTCTGCTGGACGGCTAGCACCTGTGATAGTTCGAGCAAAGAGTTTCATGCAAGAGATCTGGCTTCAAGAACTAGGGAGGGATGATTCCCTGCCGGAAGATCTTGTTCAACGTTGGCATTACTACCTAACCAAGACGAGTCGATTTTCAGCAAAAGGCAGAGGTGAAGTTTCACGGCTTCTGCGACGCGTCCCAGCACGCATATGGTGCTGCACATCAGCAAACAATAATCAAAATGCACAGCGCTTTTGTGAGGTTTGTGGCGTAACGGTGGCTCATAATTGCTGACAAATTAGCACAAAAATTAGGCCTTCACACTGCTGGATGGCTATGCTCAACTATTGAAATAGCAATGCTTCGGATAGCGTTATGTTCCCTGATGAGTTCCTATTGAAAGCAGGAAGTTCATTACTTCCAATAATGAAAAACGTTTTAGAGGTGCACACCTCATATAAAATCAACTTTGAACTTATCGCTGAATATTTGAAAATAATTAATTTTACTGATGGTAAAGAATTTGAAATAATGATTAAATCCCATCCAACTGAAATGAACTACGAAGTTTTTTGACTTAAAAGAAATATTAGTAAGCCACTCATACATCATAAGTTCAAAGATATGAATTCCAAGAGAGAGATAGTGGTTGGACTCTTATAAAAATTGTACGTTTAGAAATAAATGTCAATAAATATAAGCTGCTTAGCTCGGCACTCCGAAGGTCTAATACCCTTGCAGACCCAACCTTTTCATAATGCTTATAGTGCTATGCCCATATCTAAGAAGGACAAGGAAAATAATTATTGCCGAGTTTGGGCAAGATATCTTAATAAAAAAAAGGTTTTTAATCAAAAACCTAGTTTTCGACCGATCGTTCCTATGGCAGATATATGCTATAGTAGTCCGATGTAAATAAGATTTTGAAAAAATGAATGGATCATAGCGAAATCTTTAAATGAAGTGTTTAATCAAACTATCTTGAATGACAAAAGAGTTTTCCCCACAACAACTTAATTTTCTACCGTTCGTTCGTATGGCAGCTATATGATATAGTGTACCGATCTTAATAGGATTTTGCATTTATATGAAAATATAAATCTCGAATTTGGTCAAGATATCTTAAAACACAAAATGTTTTTTCTTAGAAAAGCTTAATGTTCGACCGATCGGTCGTATGGCAGCTTTATGATATAGTAGTCCGATCTTAAGAGGATTTTGCTTATAAGTGAGGAGTATAGTAAAACTAATTAACGCCGAGTTTGGTCAAGATATCTTGAAAAACATAATGTGTTTTCATGCATCAACTTAATTTTCGACCGACATATGTGCTGCGTGCAACGAAAAAAGGGACTTCTGTAAAATGAGAGTTTAGTTCGCATACAAACAGACAGACGGACAGACGTTCAGACGGACAGACGGACATGGCTATATCGACTTGGCTGTTGATGCTGAATATATATACTTTATAGCGTCGGAGATGACTCCTATGAGTTACACATTTCACGACAAAATTATAATACCCTTTGCAAGGGTATAAAATCGACGATGAGTTTTGCTTTAAGTGGGCTTTAATAGCAGCCCTTAAGAACTTGCAACATAATGCTGATAGGTGGCCCCATAAGGTGCCCAATTATTGAAATTGATGAGATATTCTCACTAAAATTTCATAATATGGAATTTCCATTAAAGATCAAAGGCATTAAATTGTTTTAGCAACAAAATACTTACTTTGGCTACGATGAAGACATTAATGAAATTATTGGACCACTCCATCTAACCAAAGAGCACCGGGGAAAACATGTCAATCTATTGCTTTTGGAAAAGAAAGATATATCCTGGATTAAGAATCTATCAAGATAAGTGAAGAATAAAACAAAAATATTCATATCTTTTTTAATATCAATCATCTCTTCGCCTCCAGGCTTACACACAATCAGTTGACTTCGCATACGAGGAAATTACATTTCTGTAATGTATGCTTAAACTATTCACATAACGACAGGATGCATGGCGAGCAGTGTGAAAAGTGGTGGCAAAGCTTCCAACAGCGGATAAGGCGAGTGTAAAATTTAAGAATTATGCAAATAGTTCAGATATACCTTTTATAATTTATTCAGTGCGTTTTAAGACCTATCAACAGGAATGTGAGCGAGAATGTAATAAGCATTCAAGAACACATTCATGTTGCATACGCATATTTCATAAAATCTGCATATGATTCTAGTTTAGATAAATTCGTTATATATAGTGGAGAAAATGTATTCCATTTTATAACATCTCTCATTGCAGATGCATGAGAGATTTATAGCAAATACTTACCTACTCTAAAGCCAATCGAAATGAGCCTAGAAATTGCGACATTTGCACTAAGATTTTAAACTTCGATAGAGTACGGGATCATTGCCACTTAACCGGTTAATTTAGTGGGGCAGCTCATAATACCTGTAACATAAATTACAAAATTGATTCATTTATCCCCGCACTTTTTCATAATTTTTCACACTATGATGCTCATTTGTTTGTAAGAGTTGTTAAAAGTTGAAGATGAAATTAAGGTTCTACCGCTGTTCATGCCTGTTCACTGTCACTCAGTGAGACACACTTACTCTCTGAGAGAGACTCTCACTAATTCGATCCCAACTAAGCTCAGCACTCTCCTTATGGTCTCCTTTCCACATCCATAGCTTCAACCAAAATTATGAAAACTCACTTCAAATTCAGAGTTCTTTATATGCAGCCGAATTATTTTGCTAATAAAGTGATACTTCAAAAAAACCACTGGTTTCCTTCCATCAAAACCTGAAGAATACTTATTTGTCGCCACCCCCGCAAACATTATAGTATATATTTATATATAAATTATCCGATCCAAACTAAAAACACTTTAGTTAAATTTTGTGGTAATTACTTCCAACTACAAAATAAATCCACTTCCACTTCCACACGTACGCACTCATGCACTTTCCTAACTGTTAAACAAAAAAAAAGGTTCAGTTAATTACGTGTCCGCATTTAAACCGACAAGTTGTTTCACAAAATTGTTTCCCAATTGATATTGTTAATTCATGTTCTTGGTCCGATACTCAAACATACACCAGGCTCACCAGCACGTATTGTACATACACACACATATACTTATATTAAATCCGAATATAATTGTCCATATGCATTTGAATACACACCATCTTCAACATCTCGTTGTATTTAATAACAAGAAACACAAACTCACATAGTACATACATCCGATAAAAAATTCCACAAATCATATGTACTATGTGTGTCCACATATAATATTTTAGTACACAATCCAATATTCTTTAATATAAATAATACAGCACACATTATAATTATAATTTGCAGTTGCATATGTGCGTATATACATACATACACACACACACACACGTAATTTCTGCATTTCTGTTTACAATTGCAATCGAATTATATGGTCGATTACTCGCTTGTATCGGCACTCCAGTGTTTTTTTTTTTTTGTTTTTAAGCATCGCAACCTGTCCTAACAGGAGCGACCACATCTGTTTTTTTACACAATCGCTTCCGCGTAGTATGCCAACTGGCAAAGGGGAAGAAATAAAGCAACAATTAGCAGTTCCGTCCGCAAGCACCTCCAGAACTTCTCCGTCTCAAACAGCAGCCGTTAAAGTCAAAAGGGAAACATCGTCCTGGACTATAAACGAATCATCCGCCAAAGCTATAAGCGAAGCATCCCTGACCACGGCAGTCGGAAGCACTAAGGCAACCATTAGCACACAAAAAATAAACACTCCTGAAGGCTCTGACCCGTCTCTCTATACGTGCCAGGTCCGTCGGGACCAAGAGCTTTCCTTGCGGGACAAGGTTGGAAAAGAGTACGAGATCGGTTCAACAGTAATCTCGGAAGGCGGTTCAATGGAAACCATTTCAATCATGCAGTCCAAATACGACTATTGTTACTCGGTATATGAGAGATGCGCCGGTAAACTTAGCGAGCAGATCGATACTGCTAACGCCCAAAGTAGACTATCCGCTCAGTCCACCATTCCGACATATGTTCCCACCGGCTGTCGCCTACCTTCTTGCGTCACAGAAATCTTCAGCGGAGATTACATGCGTTGGCCCACATTTCGAGACCTATTTACAGCAATATCCATAAATAATGCTAGGTTATCAGAGGTCGAGAAATTATTCCATCTCAATGCGAAAACCATCGTTGAGGCTCAGGCGATGGTATCGAAGTCACCGTTGACTAACGATGGCTTCCGATCAGCCTGGACCAATCTAACTGAGCGTTTTGAGAACCGAAAATAGTTAGTCAACACCCAGCTTAAGGTTCTTTTCAACCTGCAGCCAATCTCCCAAGTGTCTGGAACGGCAATTAAGGAAATTCAGAGCACCATTCTGGAGCTATCCGAAATTAATATAGAAAACTGGGACTGTATTCCTATGTTCCTCCAAATTACCCAAATTAACACTCTCCTTATGGGAACAGTCCATTTCGAGAAAAAACGACATCTCATCTTGGCTTGAAATGAACGCCTTTCTCTTGGAAAGCTATCGCATTTTAGAAGCGATAGAAGAGCTTAAGCCAAGCGTAAATACTCCGGCGCACTCCAGAATTGTTCGCACAGAACCTCCTACCACTAGAAGGCTTAACTCATTTGAGAATAAGGTCGCTAACAAGCCGCAAGCCTGCAAATTGTGCTCCAGGGAGCATCACTCTATCCGTCTGTGCCCACGATTTCTCCAAATGACCGTCAGCGAACGGGCAACTTATATCAAACAGCAAAAACTGTGTTTGAACTGTTTCGCTAGGGGTCATCAGTTAAGGGATTGCACAAGTGCTCACAAGGGTCGTCACAATACGATCCTGCATCGTAGTGATATTTCACAATTGGGCCCTACGGTAGTCTCGATGCCACAAGCAACAGCTCCCTCCAATCAATCCATACAGTCCACTCCATCCCAACAAACGAATGTTCACAATGATGTCGCATTAACACCCACGGCTTTCTTCTAAGCAAGGCTGTTATTTATGTTCGCCATTTCGCTGAATCAACAAGCGATTTCAGCCATTTCAGAACTCCGCATGGCATCCGACAGAGCTGGTTTCCCTCTGACAAAGTGGACATCCAACACAAAGGAGGTTTTAAAAGGAATACCAGGCACCACTTACAGTGTGCGGATTTCTTAGAAATCAAAGAGGCTAAAAAAAAGAAATCAAATTCGCTAAAGCGCTAGGGATTCGATGGCAAGCCACAACTGACAAGTTTTTCTTTGCTCCGTCCAAAATTGTTCTATTCTGCTGAATGGCTAGCACCTGTGATAGTTCGAGCAAAGAGTTTCATGCAAGAGATCTGGCTTCAAGAACTGGGGAGGGATGATTCCCTGCCGGAAGATCTTGTTCAACGTTGGCATTACTACCTAACCAAGACGAGTCGATTTTCAGCAAAAGGCAGAGGTGCAGTTTCACGGCTTCTGCGACGCGTCCCAGCACGCATATGGTGCTGCACATCAGCAAACAATAATCAAAATGCACAGCGCTTTTGTGAGGTTTGTGGCGTAACGGTGGCTCATAATTGCTGACAAATTAGCACAAAAATTAGGCCTTCACTCTGCTGGATGGCTATGCTCAACTATTGAAATAGCAATGCTTCGGATAGCGTTATGTTCCCTGATGAGTTCCTATTGAAAGCAGGAAGTTCATTACTTCCAATAATGAAAAACGTTTTAGAGGTGCACACCTCATATAAAATCAACTTTGAACTTATCGCTCAATATTTGAAAATAATTAATTTTACTGATGGTAAAGAATTTGAAATAATGATTAAATCCCATCCAACTGAAATGAACTACGAAGTTTTTTGACTTAAAAGAAATATTAGTAAGCCACTCATACATCATAAGTTCAAAGATATGAATTCCAAGAGAGAGATAGTGGTTGGACTCTTATAAAAATTGTACGTTTAGAAATAAATGTCAATAAATATAAGCTGCTTAGCTCGGCACTCCGAAGGTCTAATACCCTTGCAGACCCAACCTTTTCATAATGCTTATAGTGCTATGCCCATATCTAAGAAGGACAAGGAAAATAATTATTGCCGAGTTTGGGCAAGATATCTTAATAAAAAAAAGGTTTTTAATCAAAAACCTAGTTTTCGACCGATCGTTCCTATGGCAGATATATGCTATAGTAGTCCGATGTAAATAAGATTTTGAAAAAATGAATGGATCATAGCGAAATCTTTAAATGAAGTGTTTAATCAAACTATCTTGAATGACAAAAGAGTTTTCCCCACAACAACTTAATTTTCTACCGTTCGTTCGTATGGCAGCTATATGATATAGTGTACCGATCTTAATAGGATTTTGCATTTATATGAAATATAAATCTCGAATTTGGTCAAGATATCTTAAAACACAAAATGTTTTTTCTTAGAAAAGCTTAATGTTCGACCGATCGGTCGTATGGCAGCTTTATGATATAGTAGTCCGATCTTAAGAGGATTTTGCTTATAAGTGAGGAGTATAGTAAAACTATTTAACGCCGAGTTTGGTCAAGATATCTTGAAAAACATAATGTGTTTCATACATCAACTTAATTTTCGACCGACATATGTGCTGCGTGCAACGAAAAAAGGGACTTCTGTAAAATGAGAGTTTAGTTCGCATACAAACAGACAGACGGACAGACGTTCAGACGGACAGACGGACATGGCTATATCGACTTGGCTGTTGATGCTGAATATATATACTTTATAGCGTCGGAGATGACTCCTATGAGTTACACATTTCACGACAAAATTATAATACCCTTTGCAAGGGTATAAAATCGACGATGAGTTTTGCTTTAAGTGGGCTTTAATAGCAGCCCTTAAGAACTTGCAACATAATGCTGATAGGTGGCCCCATAAGGTGCCCAATTATTGAAATTGATGAGATATTCTCACTAAAATTTCATAATATGGAATTTCCATTAAAGATCAAAGGCATTAAATTGTTTTAGCAACAAAATACTTACTTTGGCTACGATGAAGACATTAATGAAATTATTGGACCACTCCATCTAACCAAAGAGCACCGGGGAAAACATGTCAATCTATTGCTTTTGGAAAAGAAAGATATATCCTGGATTAAGAATCTATCAAGATAAGTGAAGAATAAAACAAAAATATTCATATCTTTTTTAATATCAATCATCTCTTCGCCTCCAGGCTTACACACAATCAGTTGACTTCGCATACGAGGAAATTACATTTCTGTAATGTATGCTTAAACTATTCACATAACGACAGGATGCATGGCGAGCAGTGTGAAAAGTGGTGGCAAAGCTTCCAACAGCGGATAAGGCGAGTGTAAAATTTAAGAATTATGCAAATAGTTCAGATATACCTTTTATAATTTATTCAGTGCGTTTTAAGACCTATCAACAGGAATGTGAGCGAGAATGTAATAAGCATTCAAGAACACATTCATGTTGCATACGCATATTTCATAAAATCTGCATATGATTCTAGTTTAGATAAATTCGTTATATATAGTGGAGAAAATGTATTCCATTTTATAACATCTCTCATTGCAGATGCATGAGAGATTTATAGCAAATACTTACCTACTCTAAAGCCAATCGAAATGAGCCTAGAAATTGCGACATTTGCACTAAGATTTTAAACTTCGATAGAGTACGGGATCATTGCCACTTAACCGGTTAATTTAGTGGGGCAGCTCATAATACCTGTAACATAAATTACAAAATTGATTCATTTATCCCCGCACTTTTTCATAATTTTTCACACTATGATGCTCATTTGTTTGTAAGAGTTGTTAAAAGTTGAAGATGAAATTAAGGTTCTACCGCTGTTCATGCCTGTTCACTGTCACTCAGTGAGACACACTTACTCTCTGAGAGAGACTCTCACTAATTCGATCCCAACTAAGCTCAGCACTCTCCTTATGGTCTCCTTTCCACATCCATAGCTTCAACCAAAATTATGAAAACTCACTTCAAATTCAGAGTTCTTTATATGCAGCCGAATTATTTTGCTAATAAAGTGATACTTCAAAAAAACCACTGGTTTCCTTCCATCAAAACCTGAAGAATACTTATTTGTCGCCACCCCCGCAAACATTATAGTATATATTTATATATAAATTATCCGATCCAAACTAAAAACACTTTAGTTAAATTTTGTGGTAATTACTTCCAACTACAAAATAAATCCACTTCCACTTCCACACGTACGCACTCATGCACTTTCCTAACTGTTAAACAAAAAAAAAGGTTCAGTTAATTACGTGTCCGCATTTAAACCGACAAGTTGTTTCACAAAATTGTTTCCCAATTGATATTGTTAATTCATGTTCTTGGTCCGATACTCAAACATACACCAGGCTCACCAGCACGTATTGTACATACACACACATATACTTATATTAAATCCGAATATAATTGTCCATATGCATTTGAATACACACCATCTTCAACATCTCGTTGTATTTAATAACAAGAAACACAAACTCACATAGTACATACATCCGATAAAAAATTCCACAAATCATATGTACTATGTGTGTCCACATATAATATTTTAGTATCCAATATTCTTTAATATAAATAATACAGCACACATTATAATTATAATTTGCAGTTGCATATGTGCGTATATACATACATACACACACACACACACGTAATTTCTGCATTTCTGTTTACAATTGCAATCGAATTATATGGTCGATTACTCGCTTGTATCGGCACTCCAGTGTTTTTTTTTTTTTGTTTTTAAGCATCGCAACCTGTCCTAACAGGAGCGACCACATCTGTTTTTTTACACAATCGCTTCCGCGTAGTATGCCAACTGGCAAAGGGGAAGAAATAAAGCAACAATTAGCAGTTCCGCCCGCAAGCACCTCCAGAACTTCTCCGTCTCAAACAGCAGCCGTTAAAGTCAAAAGGGAAACATCGTCCCGGACTATAAACGAATCATCCGCCAAAGCTATAAGCGAAGCATCCCTGACCACGGCAGTCGGAAGCACTAAGGCAACCATTAGCACACAAAAAATAAACACTCCTGAAGGCTCTGACCCGTCTCTCTATACGTGCCAGGTCCGTCGGGACCAAGAGCTTTCCTTGCGGGACAAGGTTGGAAAAGAGTACGAGATCGGTTCAACAGTAACTCGGAAGGCGGTTCAATGGAAACCATTTCAATCATGCAGTCCAAATACGACTATTGTTACTCGGTATATGAGAGATGCGCCGGTAAACTTAGCGAGCAGATCGATACTGCTAACGCCCAAAGTAGACCATCCGCTCAGTCCACCATTCCGACATATGTTCCCACCGGCTGTCGCCTACCTTCTTGCGTCACAGAAATCTTCAGCGGAGATTACATGCGTTGGCCCACATTTCGAGACCTATTTACAGCAATATCCATAAATAATGCTAGGTTATCAGAGGTCGAGAAATTATTCCATCTCAATGCGAAAACCATCGTTGAGGCTCAGGCGATGGTATCGAAGTCACCGTTGACTAACGATGGCTTCCGATCAGCCTGGACCAATCTAACTGAGCGTTTTGAGAACCGAAAATAGTTAGTCAACACCCAGCTCAAGGTTCTTTTCAACCTGCAGCCAATCTCCCAAGTGTCTGGAACGGCAATTAAGGAAATTCAGAGCACCATTCTGGAGCTATCCGAAATTAATATAGAAAACTGGGACTGTATTCCTATGTTCCTCCAAATTACCCAAATTAACACTCTCCTTATGGGAACAGTCCATTTCGAGAAAAAACGACATCTCATCTTAGCTTGAAATGAACTCCTTTCTCTTGGAAAGCTATCGCATTTTAGAAGCGATAGAAGAGCTTAAGCCAAGCGTAAATACTCCGGCGCACTCCAGAATTGTTCGCACAGAACCTCCTACCACTAGAAGGCTTAACTTATTTGAGAATAAGGTCGCTAACAAGCCGCAGGCCTGCAAATTGTGCTCCAGGGAGCATCACTCTATCCGTCTGTGCCCACGATTTCTCCAAATGACCGTCAGCGAACGGGCAACTTATATCAAACAGTAAAAACTGTGTTTGAACTGTTTCGCTAGGGGTCATCAGTTAAGGGATTGCACAAGTGCTCACAAGGGTCGTCACAATACGATCCTGCATCGTAGTGATATTTCACAATTGGGCCCTACGGTAGTCTCGATGCCACAAGCAACAGCTCCCTCCAATCAATCCATACAGTCCACTCCATCCCAACAAACGAATGTTCACAATGATGTCGCATTAACACCCACGGCTTTCTTCTAAGCAAGGCTGTTATTTATGTTCGCCATTTCGCTGAATCAACAAGCGATTTCAGCCATTTCAGAACTCCGCATGGCATCCGACAGAGCTGGTTTCCCTCTGACAAAGTGGACATCCAACACAAAGGAGGTTTTAAAAGGAATACCAGGCACCACTTACTGTGTGCGGATTTCTTAGAAATCAAAGAGGCTAAAAAAAAAAGAAATCAAATTCGCTAAAGCGCTAGGGATTCGATGGCAAGCCGCAACTGACAAGTTTTTCTTTGCTCCGTCCAAAATTGTTCTATTCTGCTGAATGGCTAGCACCTGTGATAGTTCGAGCAAAGAGTTTCATGCAAGAGATCTGGCTTCAAGAACTAGGGAGGGATGATTCCCTGCCGGAAGATCTTGTTCAACGTTGGCATTACTACCTAACCAAGACGAGTCGATTTTCAGCAAAAGGCAGAGGTGCAGTTTCACGGCTTCTGCGACGCGTCCCAGCACGCATATGGTGCTGCACATCAGCAAACAATAATCAAAATGCACAGCGCTTTTGTGAGGTTTGTGGCGTAACGGTGGCTCATAATTGCTGACAAATTAGCACAAAAATTAGGCCTTCACACTGCTGGATGGCTATGCTCAACTATTGAAATAGCAATGCTTCGGATAGCTTTATGTTCCCTGATGAGTTCCTATTGAAAGCAGGAAGTTCATTACTTCCAATAATGAAAAACGTTTTAGAGGTCCACACCTCATATTAAATCATCTTTGAACTTATCGCTGAATATTTGAAAATAAATAATTATGGTAAAGATTTTAAATAATGATTAAATCCCATCCAACTGAAATGTGTGCGGCTACGAAGTTTTTTGACTTAAAAGAAATATTAGTAAGCCACTCATACATCATAAGTTCAAAGATATGAATTCCAAGAGACAGATAGTGGTTGCACTCTTATAAAAATTGTACGTTTAGAAATAAACGTCAATAAATATAAGCCGCTTGCAGACCCAACCTTTTCATAATGCTTATAGTGCTATGCCCGTATCTAAGAAGGACAGGGAAAATAATTATTGCCGAGTTTGCGCAAGATATCTTAATAAAAAAAGGTTTTTTTTTATCAAAAACCTAGTTTTCGACCGATCGTTCCTATGGCAGATATATGCTATAGTAGTCCGATGTAAACAAGATTTTGAAAAAATGAATGAATTTCTTAGAAAAACTTAATGTTCGACCGATCGGTCGCATGGCAGCTTTATGATATAGTAGTCCGATCTTAAGAGGATTTTGCTTATATGTGAGGAGTATAGTAAAACTAATTAACTCCGAGTTTGGTCAAGAAGATATCTTGAAAAACATAATGTTTTTTCATACATCAACTTAATTTTCGATCGACATATGTGCTGCGTGCAACAGAAAGAGGGACTTCTGTAAAGTTTCATTAAGATAGCTTTAAAACTGAGAGACTAGTTCGCATACAAACAGACAGACGGACAGGCGGACATGGCTATATCGACTTGGCTGTTGATGCTGATCAAGAATATATATACTTTATAGCGTCGGAGATGTGTATTATGAGTTACACATTTCAAAATTATAATACCCTTTGCAAGGGTATAAAATCGACGATGAGTGTTGCTTTAAGAGGGCTTTAATAGCAGCTTGCAACATAATGCTGATAGGTGTGCCCAATAAAGAGTCCAATTATTGAAATTGATGAGATATTCTGAGTAAAATTTCATAATATGGAATTTCCATTAAAGCTCAAAGACATTAAATTGTTTGAGCAACAAAATACTTTGGCTATGATGAAGACATTAATCTATTGCTTTTGGAAAAGCAAGATATATCCCATTATACCTGGATTAAGAATCTATGAAGGTAAGTAAAGAATACAAAAAAAAATATACATTTCTTTTCTAATATCAATCATATTTTCTCATCTAGGCTTACACACAATCAGTTGACTTCGCATACGAGGACATTACATTTCTGTAATGTATGCTTAAACTATTCACATAACGACAGGATGCATGGCGAGCAGTGTGGAAAAGTGGCGAAGCTTCCAACAGCAGATAGGGCGAGCTTAAAATTTAAGAATTATGCAAATAGTTTAGATATACCTTTTATAATTCATGCAGATTTCGAGTGCGTTTTAAGACCTATCAACAGGAATGTGAGCGAGAAAGTAATAAGCATTCAAAAACACATTCCTGTTGCATACGCATATTTCATAAAATCTGCATATGATTCTAGTTTAGATAAATTCATTATATATAGTGGAGAAAATGTATTACATTTTATAACATCTCTCATTGCAGATGCATGCGAGATTTATAGCAAATACTTACCTACTGTAAAGCCAATCGAAATGAGCCTAGAAGATAAGCATACATTTCAAAATGCTTTAAATTGCGACATTTGCACTAAGATTTTCATTGCCACTTAACCGGTTAATTTAGTGGGGCAGTTCATAATGCATAAATTACAAAATTGATTCATTTATCCCCGCACTTTTTCATAATTTTTCACACTATGATGCTTATTTAGAGTAAGAGTAAGAGTAAGAGTTGTTAAAAGTTGAAGATGAAATTAAGGTTCTACCCCTGTTTATGCCTGTCAGTCACTCAGTGAGACAGAGAGAGACTCTCACTAATTCGATCCCAATCCTAGCTCAGCACTCTCCTTATGGTCTCCTTTCCACATCCATAGCTCCAACCAAAATTATGAAAACACACTTCAAATTCAGAGTTCTTCATATGCAGCCGAATTATTTTGCTATTAAAGTGATACTTCAAAAAAACCACTTTCCTTCCATCAAAACCTAAAGAATACTTATTTGGCGCCACCCCCGCAAACATTATAGTTTATATTTATATATAAATTATCCGATCCAAACTAAAAACACTTTAGTTAAATTTTGTGGTAATTACTTCCAACTACAAAATAAATCCACTTCCACACGTACGCACTCATGCAGTTTCCTAACTGTAAAACCAAAAAAAGGTTGAGTTAATTACGTGCCCGCATTTAATCCGACAACTTGTTTCACAATATTGTTTCCCAAATGATATTGTTAATTCATGTTCTTTGTCCGATACTCAAACATACAACAGGCTCACCAGCACGTATTGTACATACACACACATATACCTATATTAAATCCGAATATAATTGTCCATATGCATTTGAATACACACCATCTTCAACATCTCGTTATATTTAACAAGAAACACAACCTCGAATTCAATTTTCTGGACTTATTATTTATTGTATAGTGCAAACGAACATATGTGCAATATTTGTGCAACCACATAGTACATACATCCGATAAAAAATTGCACAAATCATATGTACTATGTGTGTCCACATATAATATTTTAGTTCACAATCTAATATTCTTTTATATAAATAATACAGCACACATTATAATTATAATTTGCAATTGCATATGTGCGTATATACATACATGCACACACACACACGTAAAACCCAAAAGCTGCCAAACAGCATTTTTGCACACAGTCCAATATTCTTATTCTTGTTCCGAGATGCAGCAATAAAAACACAATTACTATAATCAGAAATAACAATAGTCCGATTTATTTATTATAAGCGTACAAAAACACTACACATTAACGTCAAGGTTTGTCATTTGTCAGCGGCGTACTCAGCCACGATAGTGGGTATTTTATTAGTACCACATAAAAGTGAAAATAAGCTATCCGTTACCGCATTCCAAGAATTAGCAATATCATAATAAAATTATCGAAAATTACCATTGAGTTTTCCGCGACCACGTGAAGGGGAATTGTTAAGGCACCTCTTAGTTCGAGGCCTAGTCCACTGATAAAAATCAATTTCCCACGTTCCAAAGATAAAAGCGAAGCATCCCTGACCACTGCAGTCGGACGCACTATTAGCACAAAATCTAGTCCGATTTCCCCGCAAGGTAATACCAAAACGGCCCAAAACATGACAGACGCGGCCTCAATCAAGTTTAATGCTATTAATCAAGTTTATTACTGATAGGCTAAGTCAGTTTGAGGCAAAAATAAACACTCCTGAAGGTTCTGACCCGTCTCTCTATAAGTTTCAGGTCCGTCGGGCCCAAGTGCTAGCCTTGTGGGAGAAGGTCGGAAAAGAGTACGAGGTCGTTTCAACAGTAATCTCGAAAGGCGGTTCAATGGAAACCATTTCAGTCATGCAGTCCAAGTCCGACTATTGTTACTCGGTATATGAGAGATGCGCCGCTAAACTTAGCGAGCAAATCGATACAGCTAACGCCCAAAGTAGACTATCCACCATTCCGACATATGTTCCCACCGGCTGTTGCCTACCTCCTAGCGACACAGAAATATTCAGCGGAGATTACGTACGTTGGCCCACATTTCGAGACCTATTTACAGCAATATCCATAAATAATCCTAGGTTATCAGAGGTCGAGAAATTATTCCATCTCAATGCGAAAATCATCGTTGAGGCTCAGGCGATGGTATCAAAGTCACCGTTGACTAACGATAACGACAACAGCCTGGGCCAATCTGACTGAGCATTTTGAGAACCGACAATAGTTAGTCAACAGCCAGCTCAAAGTTCTTTTCAACCTGCAGCCAATCTCCCAAGAGTCTGGAACGGCAATTAAGGAACTTCAGAGCACCATTCTGGAGTTATCCGAAATTAATATAGAAAACTGGGACTGTATTCCTATGTTCCTCCAAATTATCCAAATTAACACTCTCCTTATGGGAACAGTCCATCTCGAGAAAAAACGACATCTCATCTTGGATTGAGATGAACGCCGTTCTCTTGGAACGCTATCGCATTCTAGAAGCGATAGATGAGCTTAAGCCAAGCGCAAATACTCCGGCGCACTCCAGAATTGTTCGCACAGCACCTCTTACCACTAGAAGGCTTAACTAATTTTAGAATAAGGTCGCTAACAAGCCGCAAGCCTGCAAATTGTGCTCCAGGGAGCATCACTCTATCCGTCTGTGCCCACGATTTCTCCAAATGACCGTCAGCGAACGGGCAACTTATATCAAACAGCAAAAACTGCGTTTGAACTGTTTCGCTAGGGGTCATCAGTTAAGGAATTGCATCAGCCATTTGGCAGGAAATCTACGGTCATGTTCGATCCTCCAAAGTTAATTGACAGCTGTGCCAAAACTCCAGTTAGCTGACCCTAATTTCCACAAGAGTTTGTAGATAGATGTGCTGATTGGCGCTGATATCCTACCGTCCATACTAACAGGCTCCCATCCTAATATATGTGGCATGTTGCTGGGCCAGGAAACTTTTTTTGGCTGGATTTTAACAGGACCGGTTTCAAAGACCGCATCTGTCCGCAATATCTGTCTCTTAAGAAGAGCAATTAGACATCATTCTCACAAAATTTTGGATGTGGAGGACATTCCAGTCAAACTGGTAAAGAGCTTCGACTCTTTCTGTGAGAGTAATTTCATCCGAACAACTACAATGATAGTCACCTACCTTTCCGGGAACCTAATCACATAAACTTAGGACAATCAAGATCTATCGCACTATCTCAGTTTCTAAAGAACGAGAATCGTTTAAAAAGAAACCATCCTTTGAAAGAGCAGTCCTCCGTGATTCGGGAATATTTTGACTTAGGTCATATGACACAAGTCTCTGCAAACAGCAACCCAAATAATTTTTATTTGCCGCATCATGCTGTTTTTAAGTCCGACAGCACCACAACAAATATTTGCGTTGTGTTTAACGCCTCTTGCCCGTCCTCCAACGGCAAAAGTCGAAATGATATCCTACACACGGGACCAGTACTCTAATCCGTTATGACGATTCAGATACTTAAGTGGCGATTCTACCGCTACGTTTTCGATCGAACGTTTTCGATCCAAGACATACGCCCTACCAACGAATACTATTTCGGAATGAAAACGAAGAACTTTGCGACTTCAAACTCAATACAGTTACCTTTAGGGTAAACTGTGCTCCATACCTCGTAATCCGGGTACTCCATCAACTTGCCCGTGATATACGAGAACTATGTCCCGTCGAATCCAATATATTTGAAAATTATATGTATGTCGATGATGTTCTAGCAGGGGAACACACGAAGCAACAAGCGATTTCAGCCATTGCAGAACTCCGCATGGTACTCGACAGAGCTGGGTTCCCTCTGAGAAAGTGGACATCCAACATAAAAGAGGTGTTTAAAGGAACCGAGACCACTTACTGTGTGCAGATTTCTAACAAATCAAGGAGGCCAGCGTCGCTTAAACAATGGCATGCCACAACTGACCGAGTATACTCGATAAGAAGCAAATTCAAGGAATTCGCAATTTAAGCCCTTTCATCGATCAAAGGGGTATTCTGCGATCGTGTGGACGAGTGAGGCTATGATGAGCGACACCCCACTGGATACTGGATCCCAAAGCTCAAGGCAATGGTATAATCTACCATAAATTCCTACAAGGTGTATGTTATACGACTCCACACCCAACTTATGGCCGCGCTCCCAAGGGCGAAATCAACCTTTTTCCGACCCTTCATACACACGGGTGTAGACTTTGACGGACCTTTCGATATTAAAAGCTATATTGGTCAAGTATGCAAAATTACCAAGGATTACGCTGTGTCTTCGTTTGTTTCAGCTCGAAAGCAATCCATTTAGAAGCCACTACAGATCTTACCACGGAGATATTCTTCGCCGTATTTTCGCGATTTATAGCAGGACGTGGCCTTCCCCAACAGATGTACTCAGATAACGGGAAAACATTTGTGGGAGCCTCATCCGTTCTTTCGAGAGATTTCTTGCAAGCGACCAAGGAGCTCATCTTATCCAAGCATAGCCATAAAAACTTGTTGTGTTTCAATTCTCACATGTGCGGATTGTGGGAAGCAGGTGTCAAAAGCTTTAAGACCCACTTCTACAAATCCACCCTACCCACAAAATATACATTTGAGGAATTCGCGACTCTCCTCTCCAAAATTGAAACGTGTCTTAACTCCAGGCCAATCTCTCCAATGTCGGAAGATCCGACTGATTTATTGGCTCTAAGTCCAGGCCACTTCCTATTTGGAGGCCCTCTTCTGTCAATTAACGAGCCAATAATCAAAGAAGACGCTATTTCTATAATTAACCGCTGGCATCGACTCAAAGCGCTCCACCAGCAAATCCGCCTCCGGTGGAAGTATGAGTATTTAAAAGAGCTCCATAAGCGAAATAAATGGCGGTCTCCTACAAGAGACCTCTAAGTCGGTGATATGGTGATTATCAAGGAAGATAATTTACCAATAAATGAATGGCGCCTTGGCCGAGTCCAGCTGACTTGGTCCGCGTAGAGAACGTGCTTACCGCTCGTGGGGTCATCTTCTTCCTACTGAGGCAAATAACACCACCGACTAATTTTTAAAAGCAACTAATCCCTCTTTAACAACAAAACCATCATTTAATAAGACCTCTCCTACATCTTATTCTCAAGTTCACTCCTCTGTAGAGAACCAGCATGGCACCGTCAACGAAGAGATCCAACCAACGCCAAGGAACGGACTCTTTAAAATGCCGGCTGTATAGAGGCATCCATGCCCGCATTTAATCCGACAACTTGTTTCACAATATTGTTTCCCAAATGATATTGTTAATTCATGTTCTTTGTCCGATACTCAAACATACAACAGGCTCACCAGCACGTATTGTACATACACACACATATACCTATATTAAATCCGAATATAATTGTCCATATGCATTTGAATACACACCATCTTCAACATCTCGTTATATTTAACAAGAAACACAAACTCGAATTCAATTTTCTGGACTTATTATTTATTGTATAGTGCAAACGAACATATGTGCAATATTTGTGCAACCACATAGTACATACATCCGATAAAAAATTGCACAAATCATATGTACTATGTGTGTCCACATATAATATTTTAGTTCACAATCTAATATTCTTTTATATAAATAATACAGCACACATTATAATTATAATTTGCAATTGCATATGTGCGTATATACATACATGCACACACACACACGTAAAACCCAAAAGCTGCCAAACAGCATTTTTGCACACAGTCCAATATTCTTATTCTTGTTCCGAGATGCAGCAATAAAAACACAATTACTATAATCAGAAATAACAATAGTCCGATTTATTTATTATAAGCGTACAAAAACACTACACATTAACGTCAAGGTTTGTCATTTGTCAGCGGCGTACTCAGCCACGATAGTGGGTATTTTATTAGTACCACATAAAAGTGAAAATAAGCTATCCGTTACCGCATTCCAAGAATTAGCAATATCATAATAAAATTATCGAAAATTACCATTGAGTCTTCCGCGACCACGTGAAGGGGAATTGTTAAGGCACCTCTTAGTTCGAGGCCTAGTCCACTGATAAAAATCAATTTCCCACGTTCCAAAGCTAAAAGCGAAGCATCCCTGACCACTGCAGTCGGACGCACTAAGGCGACCATTAGCACAAAATCTAGTCCGATTTCCCCGCAAGGTAATACCAAAACGGCCCAAAACATGACAGACGCGGCCTCAATCAAGTTTATTGCTATTAATCAAGTTTATTACTGATAGGCTAAGTCAGTTTGAGGCAAAAATAAACACTCCTGAAGGTTCTGACCCGTCTCTCTATAAGTTTCAGGTCCGTCGGGACCAAGTGCTAGCCTTGTGGGAGAAGGTCGGAAAAGAGTACGAGGTCGTTTCAACAGTAATCTCGAAAGGCGGTTCAATGGAAACCATTTCAGTCATGCAGTCCAAGTCCGACTATTGTTACTCGGTATATGAGAGATGCGCCGCTAAACTTAGCGAGCAAATCGATACAGCTAACGCCCAAAGTAGACTATCCACCATTCCGACATATGTTCCCACCGGCTGTTGCCTACCTCCTAGCGACACAGAAATATTCAGCGGAGATTACGTACGTTGGCCCACATTTCGAGACCTATTTACAGCAATATCCATAAATAATCCTAGGTTATCAGAGGTCGAGAAATTATTCCATCTCAATGCGAAAATCATCGTTGAGGCTCAGGCGATGGTATCAAAGTCACCGTTGACTAACGATAACGACAACAGCCTGGGCCAATCTGACTGAGCATTTTGAGAACCGACAATAGTTAGTCAACAGCCAGCTCAAAGTTCTTTTCAACCTGCAGCCAATCTCCCAAGAGTCTGGAACGGCAATTAAGGAACTTCAGAGCACCATTCTGGAGTTATCCGAAATTAATATAGAAAACTGGGACTGTATTCCTATGTTCCTCCAAATTATCCAAATTAACACTCTCCTTATGGGAACAGTCCATCTCGAGAAAAAACGACATCTCATCTTGGATTGAGATGAACGCCGTTCTCTTGGAACGCTATCGCATTCTAGAAGCGATAGATGAGCTTAAGCCAAGCGCAAATACTCCGGCGCACTCCAGAATTGTTCGCACAGCACCTCTTACCACTAGAAGGCTTAACTAATTTGTATGTACTCAGATAACGGGAAAACATTTGTGGGAGCCTCATCCGTTCTTTCGAGAGATTTCTTGCAAGCGACCAAGGAGCTCATCTTATCCAAGCATAGCCATAAAAACTTGTTGTGTTTCAATTCTCACATGTGCGGATTGTGGGAAGCAGGTGTCAAAAGCTCTAAGACCCACTTCTACAAATCCACCCTACCCACAAAATATACATTTGAGGAATTCGCGACTCTCCTCTCCAAAATTGAAACGTGTCTTAACTCCAGGCCAATCTCTCCAATGTCGGAAGATCCGACTGATTTATTGGCTCTAAGTCCAGGGCACTTCCTATTTGGAGGCCCTCTTCTGTCAATTAACGAGCCAATAATCAAAGAAGACGCTATTTCTATAATTAACCGCTGGCATCGACTCAAAGCGCTCCACCAGCAAATCCGCCTCCGGTGGAAGTATGAGTATTTAAAAGAGCTCCATAAGCGAAATAAATGGCGGTCTCCTACAAGAGACCTCTAAGTCGGTGATATGGTGATTATCAAGGAAGATAATTTACCAATAAATGAATGGCGCCTTGGCCGAGTCCAGCTGACTTGGTCCGCGTAGAGAACGTGCTTACCGCTCGTGGGGTCATCTTCTTCCTACTGAGGCAAATAACACCACCGACTAATTTTTAAAAGCAACTAATCCCTCTTTAACAACAAAACCATCATTTAATAAGACCTCTCCTACATCTTATTCTCAAGTTCACTCCTCTGTAGAGAACCAGCATGGCACCGTCAACGAAGAGATCCAACCAACGCCAAGGAACGGACTCTTTAAAATGTCGGGTGTATAGAGGCATCCATGCGCTACGCAAGTGCCAGCGTTTTTTGAAGCTTCCGCCGGAAAGGCACCTCCGAGCCGTTTTATCAGCACACAGGAGAGTCATGTCGCTGTGGATTCAAGTGCAAAATTTGTAAAAAGGATCACCACACCTTACTCGACATGTGTGATCCCCGTAGCGCTCTAACCTCTCTGTCAGATAACAGGCCCACAAGAAGAGCTTCTGGCTCCTCGCCCTCCAGCGGCACATAACCCCCAAGCCCAAGGCGTTCTACTTTACGGACATCGCTTACGTATCTTCTCGAGCACAAGGGGGTCAGTATACTACCCACCCCCATAGTGCTCCTCGACACCCTTTAAATATACACATATATTACAGAGCATAATACAAGTTTAGAAATGCGTTTTTATACCCTTGCAGAGGGTATTATAATTTTGTCGTGAAATGTGTAACGCATAGAAGAAGACATCTCCGATCCCATAAAGTATATATATTCTTGATCAGCATTAACAGCCAAGTCTCAAGAACTAGTCTCTCAGTTTTAAAGCTATCTTAATGAACTTTACAGAAGGCCCACTTCCTGTTGCACGCAGCACATGTGCCAAAACCAGCTGGATTAGACCAATATTGCAAATAGCTGTCATATGAACGATGGGACGAAAATTAAGTTGATGTATGAAAAAACATTTAGTTTAGATAGACATAGCTCTTATTTAGAACATAATAATTTCACAAATTTTTTTCCCGGACGAAACACACTTTAGTACATACACACTAGTTCATAGAAGGGAGCTTTCCCATATGAATATTTTACTAAATTTGAATGTTTTGAAGAAACTGTCCACCAAGGGAAAAATTTTTCAACAGTCTTGCATATGGAGAATGTTTAGATGATAATTATTTTCACGCTCTGAATGGGTGGAGAGTTTTTTATTGTAAAACCCTCAAACATTATATGGAGCTGTATTTAAAGACAAGTGTACTTTTGCTTCCAGATGTTTTCGAATATTTTCGTTTAGTTTGCAAGAATATTTGTTCATTGGACCCAGTAAGGATGAAATACGATTATTTAATTTAATTTCAATTTCTGAAACGTATGAATATGGATATAATCTTGATGTAGATTTAGAACTTTAGACTTGGCGTTTTTTCCGAGCAAAACTGTCTGCAAAGTGTACAGTTAAAAAGCGTATCGCTGACCTAAGACCGAAATATAAATATCGCATATATTATAGAAATCTTTAACAATGTATTCATAATTATTATTATTACGGTTTATTACGGTTTAAGCAGTTACATTGTTAAGAAAATATATTGATAAAAATAATTTCGAAAAATATTATTTTAAGCTATTAATTAATGCAGTATATGGGAAAACCATGGAAAACGTTGAAAAATGTAAAAACAACGTCTTGCAATATATTGGGAGCAGGGGCATTAATTGCAATATCAAACTTTCATAGCTCAGTGCAATTCTCGAATAATAACTATACAATCCAAATGAAAAGATTGCATAACGATTATAATAAGCCCATATATTCAGGTTTTACAGTTTTAGATCTTTCGAAATTGTTGATGTATGATTTTCATTATGACACTATGGTAGGAAAGCTTATATCTGATCTAGCATTAAATTATATGGATACAGACTCCTTAAAATATATGTCTCAGTGTGATAGGTCAGGAAGGCCGTGTCGCAGTGTGATTCCTAGTAATTGTACGCGGGTACATTCCTCAGTAGCATTCTGGGAATTCGGGGATTCGGGGAATTCCCTGCTTTTGCTTTACTAGCTGATATTGAACGAAAGCACGGCAGCAGAGGCTCTGCTGCTGAGTGAGGTTCGATGGTAAGATACCAAGAGTCTTAAGTAAGACAGAGATGGCTACATACACTCGACATGAGTGAGTTTACGACATGAGTGAGTTTACGACATGAGTGCGTAGGCTGACATGGTCAGTTGAGCTTGGGAATTTGAACCGATCGGAATCAATCATCAGAAGTATCAGCATGGATGACATACCTTTGCCGCCGACAGACATACCCCTGCCGCCGACATCAGAAGTGGGATTAGCTCCGCCAAAAGAGGACAGCTCTAACTTATTAAGGGCAGCCTTAGAAGAGCAAAATCGTAATCTAATGGAAATAATAAAATCCATGCAGGTACCAAGAGCACCGTCAATAGACGGGAGAGCACTCCACGTCACTCTACCCAAGTTTTGCCCTGACACCGCTGGAGCAGATGCATCAGCTTGGTGTACTACAGTGGACCTAATCTTCGCGGATAATATTCTCGAAGGCATTGCGCTTGTGATTGCGTTAAGTAAAGCATTAGAAGGCAGTGCATCGCAATGGCTGTCCCAAATATGCTTCGCTGGCATCACATGGTCGCAGTTTAAGGAACTCTTCATCCAACGTTTCGTGGGCATTGAGACAACTTCTGCCATACTGATGAACATCTTGAACGGACGTCCCAAAACATAGTCACCCTATTGCTCTCTAAGTGGAAGGCAAAGAATTTGGAGGAGATTGCTGTATCAGTAGCGTTAGCCCACATGGCTCAAATTGATAATAATTTGTTGCGTTGGCTGTTTACAACGAATGTGACGACTTGTAATGAGCTGCAGTAGCAGCTACAGGCTTACGCTTTCAAGAAGCGTAACAACGAGGAGGACGGATATTCGACTGGTCCGGATAAGAAGAAAACAAGAATGCAGTCGCAGGTGAAGTGCCATTTTTGTGGAAAGGCTGGCCACAAATATGCAGAATGCCGCTCTCGAATGGGAAAAGCATCAGCCCCAACAGAAAGGAGTTATAGCATGAGGAGCACGTCCGGAGTGAAGGATCGATCAAAAATTAAATGTTTTAAGTGCGATGAAATCGGACATGTGGCTTCTGTATGCCCCAAAAATCGTACTGGTGGAAACAGCAAGAGCTACGAGAAGCGAGTTGACGTTTGTACAGTAGCTCCACCAAGTGGAACAATTATCTTATCCGGTGAGTCTATTCCATATTGTTTCGATTCTGGAGCCGAATGTTCACTGGTCAAGGAGAGTGTTGTCGAAAAATTCACCGGAAAACGATTTCACAATATTGTAACTTTAAATGGCATAACGATTCAATTTGTAGCACATTGCAAATTCTGAGTAATATTAATATTGAACAATATTGTTTAGAAGTTTTATTACATGTGGTTATGGACAAATATTTGAAGCATGAAGTGTTGATTGGCCGTGAGGTTTTAAGCCAGGGCTTTGGTGTATCAATTGATGCAGATAAATTTTGCTTTTATAAGACAAAAAGAGTAAATGTTCTGAGTCTAGTGAAGTATGAAGAAATCATAAATTCTGATACCAATTTAAATGATTCTGATAAGACGATATTGAACAATATGTTGAGATGTCACTCTGATAGGTTTATCGACGGAATTCCAATGGCACGTGTGACGACAGGCCAATTAGAAAGTAAGCTAATAGATCCACAAAAGACTGTGCAACGCCGACCTTATAGGCTTAGCGAAGATGAGAGGATGCACGTTCGGTGCAAAATTGATGAATTGCTTACATCAAAAATTATTCGTCCCAGCTGTTCACCATTCGCTAGTCCCATGATGCTGGTTAATTAGAAAAATGGCAGAGATCGTCTTTGTGTAGATTACCGCGTTTTAAATGACAATACAATTGCCAATAAATATCCTTTGCCTCTTATTTCGGATCAAATAGCTCGACTTCGTGGTGCAAGGTACTTTCGTGTATGGCAAGTGGATTTTACCAAAGCCCAGTACACCCAGATTCAATTGAGCGAACGGCTTTCGTTACACCTGATGGACAGTACGAATTCTTAACCATGCCCTTTGGTCTGAAGAACGCACCTTCTGTGTTTCAGCGTGCAATAATAAAAGCCCTGGATCCGTTGGCACACACATTCGCAATTGTTTACATTGACGATGTTATGGTAGTAGCTAAAACAAAAGATGAAGCGTTAGAACGACTAGAGATAGTGTTGGACACCTTAAGTAAAGCCGGATTTTTATTTAATATAACGAAATGTTCGTTTCTTAAAACTAAAATCGAGTACCTTGGGTTTGAAATAAAGAATGGAGAAATTCGGCCAAATGCACGAAAGATCCAGGCATTGATAGGGTTGCCACCTCCGGAAACTGTAACTCAATTACGACAGTTCATTGGTTTAGCTTCTTACTTTCGGCAATTCATTTCAAAATTTTCCGAAATATTAAAACCATTGTACATGCTTACTTCAAAGAATAATGCTAATTTTGTCTGGTTGTCAAGCATTTTAGGCATTATTTACAAGGTCGTAAATTTGTCGTTTACACAGATTGTAACTCTTTAAAGGCCAGTCGCACCAAAATGGATTTACACCGAGAGTGCATAGATGGTGGGGGTTTCTACAGTCATTTGATTTCGATCTCGAATATAGAAAAGGGGAGCCAATGGCGCATGTCGATTTCCTTTCCCGAAATCCACTGTCAGAAAGAAATAAGTGTACGGATAAAATAATTGAGAAGCGTATTAATCTTACTGAAGTGACCGACAATTGGTTGGTGTCCGAACAGCAGCGCGATCCTGAAATAATCAATATTTCATCCAAGTTACGCAATAGCGAGTTACCGGAAATTTTTAATAAAACATTTGAATTAAGAAAGGGCATATTGCATAGAAAAATACAGAGAAATGGTAAAACAAGGAGCCTGCCGGTAATTCCAAGGGCGTTTAGGTGGGCAGTGATCAACCACGTACATGAATCTGTTATGCATTTGGGATGGGAAAAAACATTGGATAAGGTATATGGATATTACTGGTTCGAGAATATGTCCAAGTATGTACGAAGATTTGTGGAAAATAGTATCACGTGCAAACTAGCAAAACCCCCAAATGGAAAGGTCCAGGCATAATTGCATCCAATTCCTAAGATAGAGATACCATGGCACATAGTACACATCGACATAACGGGTAAAATGAGTGCCAAAAACGACTTGAAGGAATACGTTATTGTTTTAATAGATGCCTTCACCAAGTTTGTTTATTTTTACCACACACTGAATATAGACACTGAAAGTTGTATTAAAGCTGTGAAATCAGTTGTGGCCCTTTTTGGGTTGCTACCTAAAATAATAGTGGACCAAGGTCGTTGTTTTGCTAGCTCAGGCTTTCGCAATTTCTGTTCCGCTCAAAAGGCTCAACTGCATTTGATCGCTACCGGAGCTAGTGGGCAAATGGACAGGTTGACCGCGTGATGACCACACTTAAGACAATGCTGACGGCAGTTGAAACGAGTCAGAGATCATGGCAGGATGCAAGTACAACTGGCCATGAATTGTACTGCAAATCGAGTCACCAAGTTTAGCGCTTTAGAGCTATTAATAGGAAAAGAAGCTAGGCCTTTTGGTTTATTGTCAATAAACGAAGAAGACAATGATGTAGATAGAGAACAGATTAGAAGGAAAACATGGAAAGTAATGCAAGATATGATAAACAAAGATTTGATAAAAATAAGGCAAAGATTATGAAGCATAACGTAGGTGATCATGTTTTACTGAAAAACGAAGAACGGCATCAGACAAAGCTCGACCCTAAATTTAAAGGTCCATTTGAGGTGATCAAACGAAGAATTCAATGGCCTAAGTTATGGCGATTCCCAGGAGAGGAACGAACCAATCGACGGCGTTAGTAAGCGTGCGTCTGTGTCCCAAGAGGGGACATCCCTCACAGGGATGAGAAGTGTTATGGCGGGGGTCAAGGTGATTGGGTGTAAGTGTGCACCCCAAATTAAATTGAGAAACTGAGACACAATTCTAAGTTATGTAAAATCTGAATTATTGGAAAATTCTGATTAGAATTAAATGATATGAATAAGATCATGAAGTTGAAAAAGTATTATGTTTGTAAACAAAAGGAAATTGTGTTTCCTAGATAAGAAAAATTGTCAGTTAATGTTTGTGTAAGCGGCTCTGTAAGTTTGTAAATTGTAAGAGAAAATAATATTAAAATCAAGAGATATCATAATTAAAAGAGTCTGGTATGTGACTTGGACATGGGTGGTGGATGTAGCACACGAGGACGTGTGATAGGTCAGGAAGGCCGTGTCGCAGTGTTCCCTGCTTTTGCTTTACTAGCTGATATTGAACGAAAGCACGGCAGCAGAGGCAGAGACGCTCTGCTGCTGAGTGAGGTTCGATGGTAAGATACCAAGAGTCTTAAGACAGAGATGGCTACATACACTCGACATGAGTGAGTTTACGACATGAGTGCGTAGGCTGACATGGGCAGTTGAGTTTGGGTATTTGAACCAATCGGAAATCGCTGTGCAGCCACGTCAATCATCAGAAGTATCAACATGGATGACATACCTTTGCCGCTGACAGACATACCCCTGCCGCCGACATATACAATTAAAACTGAGGACTTTTATGCAGATATTAGAAACGAGCTTGAAACGAAATTCGACACATCTGAATATTCTGATCATCACGCTCAAAAATATGCCCTAAAGAGACTTAAAATAAGTGTTGGGCATGATGAAAGATCAGAATAATGGAAGAACAATATCAGTCTGATTGTCTTTTCAATAATAAATCATATACATACAACATATAATATGTTCATTTTAGGATCTTACATAAATTGTACACTATAAAATTAACAAAGTAGTTTTAAGCTCTTAAGATGATAAGAGAATAATGACATGATTGTAGACATGCTTATGCATGGAGTCGATATAAGATTGTAAATTAATTGGTTAAATAAAAACATTCAAAACAAGAGGTTCTAGTCGGGGGCTCCCGACTAGGGGATACCCTGAACCTACTTATTCCAACACCAAATAAATTAATAAAAAAAAAATAAATTAATAAATTGTGATTTAAATTGGTTGGCAATAAAAGCTGGGTTATTAACTTGATTTATAGTTCTGGAGTGGTAGTGGGGAGGTGGCGATAGGTATGAAATGAAAGATACTTGAAATATCTATAATATTCCTGAAGCAACATATCATGTTTGGTGGCTCTAGCTCTTATTATTTACCCAATTTGCTAAAAAACAGCATGTCGATATCAATTTTTATCGATTGCTTGGAAACGGAGTAAGTTATCGATGATCGGAAACAAACTCTACATCTAAGCATCTCTAGCTGTTATAGGTTCTGAGATCCTTGAGCTCATACATACGGACGGACGGACGGTCAGACAGACGGACATGGCTAGATCGACTCGGCTATTGATGCTGATTAAGAATATATATAATTTATGGGGTCGGAGATGCTTCCTCCTGCCTGTTACATACATTTGGATTTTGCTCAAATACAATATACCCTTATGCCCATTTTTAATGGGTTCAGGGTATAAAAAAACTGAGTTGACCTTTTAAATTTTATTCTGAAATTGGAGATAAATTGAGAGAGAGAGAGAGAGAGAGAGAGAGAGAGACAGAGTTAAACGGAGTGACCTTAAAAAATTACCATTTAATTTCAAAGAAGCATATGTATAAATACTGCATATCATATTCAGTAGATCAACATTACAAGTGCTGCTGTATTCAAAAAATATAAGAATGAGCGATTCCCACCGTTTTACCGGCCGTGAGAGTGTACGTGAAGATTAGGTGAAAGAAGCATAATATAAAATATATCAAAATCCATCTAAAACAAATAACGAGAAAAAAAATCACCAATGATGACAGCTATTCAGAGAGCTCTGTAAACTACCAAAGATTTAAATAGCTCTGACTCTGATAGTCTGTGCTAGCAACAACTATTCAACAGAAAATACTGGATACGGAAGCCTCATCATGAACAATCAAAAGCAACAAATTCAATCCAACGAAATATTATCAACAGATATTTTTCAATATGATACATGGAGTTTAAATTTAAATTCAAATTCAGATTTAATAAAGCATCGTGAGATTCAAGAAAATATAATATCATCTACAACTCGCGATATATTTAACAATAGACATCATTATTTGAATCAAGAAGCTTAACCAATAATATTATCAGATAGCGAGGAAAAACTATTGGAATACCAAATTTTATAAGAATAATAAAATTATATACATTTTACAAAACTATATTGTTCTTGTTTATTCTATTTTTTAAAAATGAGTTTTCCGAAAAAATTCTTTTGAGTACATTCAGATTTGCCTCCAGAATATGAACTAACTTATCTAACTGTTGCGGTCGCTTAGGAAACTAAGCTTTGAGAGAGCTTGAGCCAAAATTGAGTGAAATTTAAGCTGCGTCAGCAATTATGAGTGGGATAATGCTCTGGTGGGAACATTGACAGTGGCGTGAAATTAGGTTAATTGTTTATGTCTATCAAAGGGGGACAGTTTGAACTTGGCCAATGAACTTGAACTTGGCCAATGTCAATGTTATCACCAGGCCGTTTGCTTACAAGATTAGCAATGCTTCTACTTGTTCTTATGTGCTAAGTTATATTAAAACATGGGCGACTATGGATATGTCGCTCACCTAACCATTAGAAAAGTGCCTGTCCTAAGGTGTTTAACTTTGGGTATAGAGTAAAATTTTCTTCTTTTAAAATTGGTGTATCTTCTATTACTGTAGGTGTTTGTTCTACTTTTGGGTTTTTTATACTTTTGTCGTATTATAATTTTGTCATGAAATGTGTAACGCATAGAAGGAGACATCTTCGCCCTTAAAGTATATATATTCTTGATCAGCACCAACAGCCGAGTCGATGTAGTCATATCCGTCTGTCCGTTGTCTGTTTCTATGCGAACTAGTCTCTCAGTTTTAAAGCTATCTTAATGAAACTTTGCAGAAGTCCTTCTATCTGTTGCACGCAGCACAAATCTTAAAACGTAGGAACGATCCGTCAAAAGTTAAGTTTTGTATGAAAAACATTTTGTTTACCAAAGTATCTTGACCAAACTCGGCATTTATTAGTTTTACTATGCTCCTCATATATATGCAAAATCCTATTAATATCGGACTACTATATCATATAGTTGCCATAGGAACAACCGGCCGAAAATTAATTTGTTGTATGAAAAACAATTTTGGTTTTCAAGATATCCTGATCAAACTCGACATTTATTAGTTTTACTTAACTCCTCATATACATGCAAAATCCTATTAAGATCGGACGACTATATCATATAGCTGCCATAGGAACGATTGTTAGAAAATTTAATTGTATGAAAAAACATTTTGTTTATCAAGATATCTTGGCCCAACTTGGCCTTTATTAGTTTTATTATACTCATATATAGGAAAAAGCATTTTAAGATCAGACCACTATATCATGTAGCTGTCATAGGAACGATAGGTCGCAAACTAAGTTTTTGTATGAAAAAACATTTTGCTTTTCAAGATATCTTGAGCAAACTCGGCAAGCATTAGTTTTACTATACTCCTCATATATTGGCAAAATTATATTAAGATCGGACCACTATATCATAAAGCTGACATAGGAACGATCGGTCGAAAATTAATTTCTTGTATGAAAAAACATTTTGCTTTTCAAGATATTTTGACCAAACTTGGCATTTATTAGTTTTACTATACTAATCATATATTGGCAAAATCCTGTTAATATCGGACCACTATATAATATATATCTGCCATATGAACGATCGGTCGAAAATATATTTTTTTCTAGATATCTGGATAAACTCGACATTTATTAGTTTTATATAAGTGCAAAATCCTATTAAGATCGGTACACTTTATCATATAGCTAATATAGGCACGATCGGTCGAAAATTAAGTTGTTGTATGGAAAACTTTTTTGTCATTCAAGATATTTTGATTAAACACGGCATTTAAATATTTTACGATGCTCCCTTCATGTAGCAAAATTTTATTCACATCGGACTACCATATCATATATCTGCCATAGGAACGATAGGTCGAAAACTAGGGTTTTGATTAAAAACCTTTTTTGTTTATCAATATATCTTGCATCTTGCCGAAGATAGCCTTTCTTTCTTGTTTTCTTCTTTTTTTTTCAAGCCTGCAAGAGAAACTACGATCTTTCTCTTATCGGTTCTTAATAGCCGTTATTATTCTTATAATATTTTCATATGTCGTACCGCTTTTATAATTAAAAATAAAAACGAATCGATGCTGCACGATGTCAGTCGGGGTTCGTATTTATATATGGAACAAGCCTCGTTATTAAAGTCATAACAAAATAAAAAAAAAAGTTGTATATTTTTAATTTTAAAAAACCTACTAGGCGCCCACTACTTTTATTAATTACTGTCACGGAGCAATTCAGCAGATGATGCTACGTTTCTCCGCTTCAAACGAGAGAGTTTTCAGAACGCTGACACACTCAAAAAAACTGAAAGAGAGGAAGAATGATGTGTGGTGACTTACATGCAACGGCGGTGAAAGGCCTTCCAACGCTGGCGACGGTGTTGTTTAGCTCATGAGTTGTGGGTTGGTATGCTATAGATCTTGATCTCGTTATTATACCCTTGCAGAGGGTCGTGAAGTGTGTAATGCATAAAAGGAGACATTTCCAACCCCATAAAGGTGGGGTGGTCGGCTGCTCCCATCGGCACTCCAGACGTGCTTCAAGAAATGGCACTCTGGTGGCCAGAATATTAGACCATAACTCAGAATTATGCTCGTTGGCTGGGGCAGCACAATTTATTTGTACATCCTTGCAAAGGGTATCATAATGTGTTACGCGTAGAAGAAGATAAAGTAAATATATTCTTGATCAGCATCAACAGCCGAGTCGATATGGCCATGTCCGTCTGTCCGTTTCTATGCCTACTAGTCTCTCAGTTTTAAAACAATATTAATAAAACTTTGCAGGAGTCCCTCTTTCTGTTGCACGCAGCACATATGTTAAAACCAGTTGGATCTGAACAATATATTATATAGCTGCCATTAGGGTAATATACCAATAGTTAGAGTGTGAATTCAATACTCTGGCACGTCTATGCCGTTAGACTTTAGTTTTTAGAATTGTTTTATTCAATATATTTCTATGGCCGTTTACGCCAGCAGCGGAGCGGCATCATACATATTTTGACTTTTCAGAATAATCGGGAGTGTGAATATCTTATTAAAATGTTACGGGACGAAGTGAAAATGTCTATTGTCACTAAGTTCTACTGGGCTCGCTTTTTACGCTGGAAGTGCACGGTTAGAATTAGTTTGTACATACAGAACTCGATATCACGCAGCTGCACAATTTACCTTTTCGTCGAGGTTCACTCTCGTTTTGTGCTTGCAGCCGAGCAGAAGTGTAAGCAGAAACATCTCATAAGCTTGTTAAATACATGTAGATCATTAAATATTGAGAGATAATAAAGATTTCAGCAATGGTACGTCGCGAATTGAATCGTATCGTATCGTACATCAAATCGAATGTTTTTTCTTTTCGACGCTGGAAATCCCTACTAAATACGCGCCCGGCGCGACTCTCGGCGCCAACATTCTGAAATATTCTCTGCTGCAGAGAGTGTCTGAGGTATTCTCTGCTACGGCGGAGATTTCTGCGAAGCAAACAACTTGCAAAGTGAAAACGTGAGCTGCCTATAGAGACACGTGTTGCCATAAGCTCAAAGCGGACTTCACTGTATTGGTGGGGCGAGATGGCTGACGGTGATGAACAAGATGCAAGTGCGAGAAGGACGACAAGTAGTAATCAACCCTGTGGAACTGCACCGCTTGTAACGGCGTGGTCAACGGGACAGGCTGACGGATCGCCTGTCTTCGCTGGAAATAAAGATAAAGTCGCTGGTGTAGAAAAGAGTAGCGGAGCAGCAAACATAGAAATTTATAGCGGCTGTCCACCACCTCGTCTGAAGCTACTGGTCCAAGGGAACATTTAACACCGACGCAGCAAAGAACAGAGAAAGAGGGAGCATTCTTCAACCTTTTGGGATACCAGAACGTGATCTGCAAGCAGAAACAGGTTGCGACTAATTGGAGTGTACACCCTAGTTTGCAATATCAAGCAAACACCGCGGTGTTTAACCAGGCTACGGAGCCCAGCACTGCCGCGTACATGGGCCACACAGGTCTGGGAGCGCTTAATAGATCGATAGAACACCCGCCGCGGCAGCAATTCGATAATGTATTTTAATTCAAATGCTGCGACGCCTTGGAGTGGACCGCTGACATCTGCGCAAATCAGTGCGCGACACGTAATCAGCAAAGATTTACCAATATTTACTGGCAAGCCACAGGAATGGTTGATCTTTATCAGCAATTAGGAGCAATGTGGATTCAGCAATGAGGAAAATCTCATCCGGCTTCAGAAGTGCCTCAAAGGGCAAGCCCTGGATGCGGTGCGTGGAAAGCTTATGATACCAGCCAGAGTGCCGTATGCTATTGGCACATTGCGAATGCTGTATGTCCGTTCTGAAATGGTACAGCAATATAAAATTGGACTGTGGCCGTCATCGAATGTCAAATGAGGGTAGTAGTTTGGCCACCTTCGATAACTGGCTGTTTAATGTGCCTATGGGCGCAACTATGGTCACGCCCTACGAGATACCATTGACTGATATCGAAAAAAAGAGCTCCACGAAAACCACTTGAGAGCGAATTTTTATGCACAACACGGTAGACAACCCTGAGGGTTCGCAGCAACAGCGTTATCAACAAGAACAGGAGAGAGGTTCATGTGCGAAGTGCGCTGGTAACCACCGTCTTTCAGATTGCGACGACTTTAGAGCCATGGCTACTAAACAGCGGTGGGAACTTGTCAAGGAAAAACGGCTCTGCTTTTGCTGCTTCATGCGACATCGTGCACAACAGTGTAAAACAAAGAAGAAATGTCACGTGGATGGTTGCGAGTCAACGCACCATGTTCTGCTACATACGCCTACCTCAAGCGGTAGTAAAGATGAGCACACGGGCCAAGGTAGCAACAATCGGGCTAAGTCAATGGAGTCTGCCGTTATGCTTCATGGCAGATCCGCAAGTAAGACACTGTTTCGATATGTTCCCATCACGCTCTATAGTAAATCAATATGCGTACGCGCATATGCTTTAGTGGACGAAGGAGCTGAGTGTACGCTAATAGAAAGAGCACTTGCAGACGAGTTGGAACTTGATGGACCGGCGACCCAGCTGTGGTCGAAGAGAACGAACCTGAGTCTATGTCTGTGGCTATGAGCATTTTAGCTCCAGAACATAATGTGTTGAAAAACGTGCGAACTGTAGCTAACTTGCACTTACCAGAGCAAAGTATCGGGCCACAGTTGCTTAAGTCTCGGAAGTATTTATCTATGCTTCCCACCCTGCCGTATAACAACGTTAAGGCTGAGCTTATTATCGGCTTGGACAACATCAAAATAACTGCACCCCTGGAGATACGAGAAGATGAAAAGCAGACTAGGATGGGCTGTATATGGCTGCCCTGTGGTGGGAGAAAGCACCACGCCTCGTCTGCTACATATTTGCCAGTGCAGTGCGACACGTGGGATGGATGAGGCTCTGAAGAACTATTTCGCCCTGGAGTCACTAGGTGTGAGCGCTGGCTCAAATCCGCTGAGATCTAAAGCGGACGAACGCTCGATGCAGATAATGGAGGCAACAACAACTTATCCGGAAGACGAAATCGCTGGCATACTGGCCTGCTATGGCGGTTTGATCGCATTAACATGCCCGACTCTTACCAGATGGCGGTTAAGCGCTTTAAATATCTAGAGGCAAAGATGTTCAAAGACCCCTCACTAAAGAAGTTCATGATGAACACGATGCACGACTATAAACAGAAAGGATATATTCGCCGGCTGAAGGACAGTGAGTTAGCAGCTAACACGATGTCGTGGTTTCTTCCTATCTTTACAGTCACCAATCCGAACAAGCTAAAGACACTGGCACATCGCTGAACGATTGTTTTCTTAAACGCCCAGAAACACTAGCATCTTGGATGGGCGTGCTTATACGCTTCAGAAAGCGCCCTATCATACGGGAAAGCGCCCTAACATACGGGAAATGTTTCATCAGGTCAAGGTGCGCCGAGAGGGCCAAGCGGCTCAGAAGTTTCTCTGGCGTGATGGAGATTCGTCGAGGTCTCCCGAAACGTACGTTATGCAAGTCATGACGTTCGGAGCATACTGCTCGCCAGCCCTAGCAAATTACTTCAAGAATCGTAATACCGAGCGGTTCGTAGCGGAGCATCCGGATGCCGTAAAGGCGATTTGCGAAAACACATTTGTAGACGACTGGCTGCAGTCGGTAGATTCAGAATCCCAAATGAAGCAGTTAGCTGAGACTGTAAAAAGGAAAGGAGATGCGCCACTGGACATCAAATTCAAAGCAAGTTATGCAGGCGCTGGAAGACGACTGGATGAATCGCAAAAAAAAGTCCTGGGCCTGTGGTGGCTACCTGGACAAGATCTGTTGACCTTTGTGGTGAAGCCGAACTTGCTTTCGAAAGCAGCTAAGGAGCGCCCAACTAATAGATGCGTTCTAAGCGTGGTCATGTCTATGTTCGACCCGCTTGGGCTGCTAGGGTTCGGATGGGATGACGACCTTACCCAAGAAGACGATGTGGATTGGCGACACTGGCTAGATCTAGTTTCAAAGATGAATAGCATCCGTATTCCACGGTGTATGAAGTGGGTGAGCCGAACCCAGACTGTACAAATGCAGCAGTTGTATATTTGAGGGCTGAACATGATGGCCAAGTACATTGCAGTTTAGCCGCCTCAAAAGCGAGAGTACCACCTTTGAAGCCCGTGTTTATACCTCGCATGGAACTAATGGCCGCAGTGTTAGGTCTGAGACTCGCCAAATGTATCAAAAATGAAATGTCGCTACGCATATATAGACGAACATTTTGGACGGATTCAAGGGACGTGCTCTACTGGATGCACTCCGATGCTCGAAAGCTCCAACAATTCGTATCGCTTCGCATCGGTGAGATTTTAGAAGAATCAGATGTGGAGACCTGGCGCTTGGTCCCATCAACTCAAAACATGGCAGCCGATGGCACAAAATGGACCAAAGCGCCCGAAATTCACGGCTCGACCGGTTCAATTGACCACCATTTTTGTATCTAGAAGAATCGCAGTGGCCACGCACAGAAAATGGCCCGGCAATAAACATGTTACATCATGCTGAAGAACAAGCCAATCACACGTCCTCTTGGAGATGTATCCTGCCGGATTTGCAGCGCTTCAGCAAGCTGGAGAAATTGAGAGTCGCACATCTATGCGTATTGGATTTCCTACGGATTGTTACTAAGAAGACCAAATTGAACGCATCAAAGAAATGGATGTGATTTTTATTTGGATATGCCAAGAAGAGGAGTTTTATAGTGAGATTACCTCACGTCGGGGGGCCGCCTAACCGATCCCAAAAGCCTGCTCTTTAAGCTCTCTCCTTATATAGATGACTCGGGAAATCTACGTATTAAGGGACGGATAGACAATATAGGAGTTGAGAGAAGTCTCCAGTGCTTATCCAGCGTGCCGTATACGATGCGCCTGCCCAAAGCCTCCAGAGATGAGCGACCTGCCAATCGAACGATTATCGCCCTATACTCAGCCGTTCACATATACCGGAGTGGTTTACTTTGGACGACATTGTCGTTGGTGGTTTACATTGGACCCTACGACATTGTCGTTTAACGGCGTCGTGAGTAGCGCTGGAGAGTGCTGTTCCCATGCATAACGGTACGCGCCGTTCACCTAGATATAGCCACGTCGCTCTTAACTGACTCATACCTATGCGTTCTGAAGTTGTTCGTGGCCAGACGCGGCTGCACCCGCCGCATGCTGTCGGACAATTGCACAAATTTCAGAGGTGCTAGCAGAATATTAAAAGATTAAATTGAACGTATATCGCCGGCACTGATCGAGCAACAAAACCCTGAACTGGAGTTTACCTTTATTCCACCAGGATCACCCCACATGGGAGGATCGTGGGCACGAATGGTGCGTTCTATAAAGTCAATACTGTCAGAGATTCTGCCGCACTCTGGGATACGAGAGGAGGTGCTACGAGCAGCATTGGCAGACGTAGAAAGCATGCTGAACTGAAGACCGCTCAGTTTTGTTCCCTTGGAAACTTCTGAGTCTAAAGCCCTGACTCCGAACAATTTTCTTATAGGTCATTTAAGCGTGAGAGAGGCGTAAGAGAGGCTCACGGGAGCGGGACGGAGCTAGCTTGTTCCGAGGCTTCCATGTCGCCAGCCAATTGGCTGACCAATTTTGGAAGAGGTGGTTGAACAAGCTGTTGGACAAGAGGAGTGGTAGTCGACGTGCACCGTTCGAAAGACGGCCAGGTTCGAAGCGCCGTGGTGCGAACCGCCGATGGAATTATTAATCGCCCCGCCGTCAAGCTAAGCTTGACATTACAGTTGGTAAAATGGTGGAATGTTGGTGGAATGTTACGGGGCGAAGTGAAAATATCTATCGTCACAAAGTCCTATTGGAAATCGCATTTTTCTGTAAGCGGTGCTCGCTTCTTACGCTGGAAGTGCACCGTTAGCATTAGTTTATACATACAGAAGTCGATATTTCGCAGCTGCACAATTTGCCTTTTCGTCGAGGTTCACTCTCGTTTTGTGCAGAAGTGTAAGAGAACATAAGCGCGTGCGGAGCACGAATGTAGGTCTCATAAACTTGTTAAATATAAGTAGATAATTAAATATTGAATGATAATAAAGATTTCAGCAATCGTACGTAGCGGATTGAATCGTATCGTATCGTACATCGAATCGAATGATGATTCTTTTCTTTAAATGTACAAAGTGCAAAAACAAATTGCAAAGAAATAAAAGTGCATAATCAAAGAACAAAAAAGATCAAAGCAACCAACCCAATACTACTTATTTAAAAAAAACAATCATCAAGCGAATAAAAAAAGGTGTTTTAAACTAAAATGACCACGGAATTATCAGAACAAAACCTCAACCAGGCCGTTTCACACCTAAGACAGGTGCCAAGCTTTGACGTATCAACGGAAAATCTCAACGCTTTCATAAAAGGATCGACTATATCCTATACCTTTATCCAACCCGAGATGTTAGACAACCCAGCATCTTATACGGAGCCATCGAATTACAAGTCACTGGAGATGCTCAGAGAATTTCACAAAGGACAGCAGCCAATACTTGGCAGGAGCTGAGTAACGCATTGATTGAAGAGCATAAAGTGCAAACACCATTTAAAGAACTCCTTCGACGCTTATATAAGACGAATTACCAGGGACACGTACGTAAGTACATCGAAGATCTCGAAAATAAATCTTTTGTTGTATTAAATAGGTGAGCGTTAGAAAATATACCTAGCAATACGACACTTTATAAAAATGCCATGAATAACATAGGCTTTTCATGATGTTAGCCAGATCAAAATCAGTCCCATTCAGGCTTGAATCCGCCAAACCCTCCGACTAAACGTCAAAGAGATAGCAACAGTGGACAGATGAAAATGGACACATCCGAAAATTTTCATCAGCAAACCTCGGAACTAACAGAAGAAATCCATTCATAAAATTGATTATGAATGACGAAGTTCTAAAATGTGTCATTGACACAGGTTCAACCATAAATCTAATGAAAACAAGACGCTTAAATTTCCCAGTTTACAACGAAACATTAAAGGTTCACACCACAAATGGTGTTATTAAAGCAAAGCATACGATTAGGAACAAGCTAAATTTGTCTGAGTATTTTCACGACTTCTCAGAGCATTATGATGTTCTGATTGCGAGAGAATACCTTGAATACCATGTCAAGCGAAAATAGACTATGCATAAGGATCCGTAACCTTAGGAGAATATAACTTTTACTCTAGATATAATGACGAAGAGGTCGAAGAGGACATGACCGCACAAGAATGCCTTGATCCACGCTCAACAGAGGACAGACTATTAAGCTTCGCTATTAATTACGAATTAATAGAAAACAACGAGTTTAGGCTACAGCACCTAAACTCAGAAGAAAAAGAAAAAATTAAAAAAGTTTTACATGAATTTCGTGATATACAGCACCATGAAGGTCACAATTTGTCTTTCACTAGTACAATTAAACTCAAAATTCTAACAAAACATGAGGACCCAATTTACAAAACTTCAAAACAAATATCCTCAAATATACGATGAAGAAGAAAATAAACAAAAAAGCGATATGATAAAACATAACATAATACATAAACGCATTTGGAAAGCAAAAGTTCCGGTTAGTCATAGATTATCGCTATTTAAATGAATTAACTATTAATGATAAATACCCTATCCCGATCATTGATGAAATATTGACAAACTTGAAAAATGCCAATGTTCCTTGACAAGGGCTTTCACCAAATCCAAATGGATCCTGGTTCAATACTCAAGAACGCATTTTTGACTAAACATGGCCATTACGAGTACACTCGCATGCCAATTGGTCTTAGGAATGCACCTGCAACGTTCCAACGTTTTATGCACAATCTCTTAGAAGATTTAATTTTTAAGGATTGCCGGTCCACTTAGACGACATTATTATTTTTTCCACTTTATTGGAGGAACACATTTTGTCGCTACAAAAAGTATTTGAGAAGCTTAGAGAAGCTTACTTACTTTCGCTAATATAGTAAAGCCATAAACATTAAATCAATATAAATGACAATATAAATGACGAATAAGCGTTTGAAAAATTAAAAGTACTCATAACATCCGACCCAATTTTAATATACCTTAACTTCGAAAAACCAAGATAATACGCCAATATGCTATGTAAGTAGAACTCTCAACGAGCATGAGATAAATTATTCAACGATTCAACGATTGAAAAAGAATTATTAGCTATCGTTTGGGCCACTAAATACTTTAGGTCCTATCTCTTTGGTCGACAATTTCAAATCCTTAGTGATCACAGACCACTCGTCTGGTTAAATAACATGAAAGAACCTAACATGAAATTACAACGATGGAAAATAAAGCTAAATGAGTTTGATTTCCAAATTAAATACGTCCCAGGAAAAGAAAATTATGTGGCAGATGCTCTGTCCAGAATTTAATTAAACGAAAACTTCTTAGGCGAAGATACCATTAGCGCAAGAGCAACCATACATAGTGCTCAAGAAGACAACAGTAACCATTTGCAAATCACAGAAAGGCCTCTTATTATAATCAACAAATAGAATTTGACAAACGAACCGAGAACGAAAAAAAAGTTTCGAATTACTTTCATAAAACCAACATAAAGACAAGTAAGAGGTTCTAGTCGGGAGCTCCAGACTAGGGGATACGCTGAACCCTCTTTTTCCAACATCAAATGCATATATATATTCTATTTTAGAAGCGATATGTTGAGTTCGGGTACTCTAGCTCTTATTATTTACAAAAATTGCCCAATAAACAGGATATCGATATCGATTTGTATCGATTGCTTGGAAACGGCGTCAGTTATCGATTATCGGATTGGGTTCAGGGTATAATTACATACAAAGATATGACTAGCGGGCATGCCGAAGAATTAATAAAAGAATACTTATGCACAAAGAAGAGTGTGCTATACTTCTACAACGAAGCAGATTTTCCATTTTTTCAAGAAGGGTACTTGGAAATAATAAGTCCGAATACTTCAACAAAGGCAATAAAAACTAGTAATAAATTAATAGACCTTCAAACATTCGCAGAATTCAAAGAACTAATATTAAAACAAGTAAGATGTTCTAGTCGGAAGCTCCCGACTAGGGGATACCCTGAACCCTCTTATTCCAATACCAAATAAATTAAGTTCCCTTAGCAGGGTTCGAAATCGCAGCTGACCGCATTACTCTACTCAACAGCCACACCAGCAAAAAAAAATATAACTTTCCCCGGTAGGGCTCGAACTCGCGACAGACCGAATCACTTGCTATGCCTCTACTCAGCAGCCACAGCAAAAATTAAGTACCTATGATACAAATGCGAAACAGACGCGCTTGAATGTGTGTGTGTACACGCATACAGAAATTCTTAAAGCTGCTGCCTCATTCAATTGCGCAGTTGCATATTTTGGTTTTTTCTTAGCCCATCCTTATAAAATTTTCTACAGTATATCTTATTTTACCATAGAAGAATTGGGTATTCTGAAAAAGTCAATTGCATTAAAATTGTGGCTTAAATTGGTTGTTAATAAAAGTTGGGTTATTAACTTGTTTTATAGCTGTTGGTTGGTAGCGGGGAGGTGGCGATAGGTATAAAATGAAAGGTACTTGATATATCTATAATATTCTAGAAGCAACATATCATGTTTGATGGCTCTAACTCTTATTACTTACCCAATTTGCTCAAAAAAACAGGATGTCGATATTGATTTTTGTCGATTGCTTGGAAATGGAGAAAGTTATCGATTATCGGAAACTAACTCCATCTGCACAGGCACTAGGAGCACCTACATTTAAAATTTCAAGTCTCTAGCTCTTATAGGTTCAGAGATCCTTGCGTTCATACATACGGACGGACGTACGGACGGACGGACATGGCTGAATCGACTCGGCTATTGATGCTGATCAAGAATATATATACTTTATGGGGTCGGCGATGCTTCCTTCTGCCTGTTACATTCATTTGGATTTTGCACAAATACGATATACCCTTAAACCCATTTTTAATGGGTTCGGGGTATAGAAACACAAAAAATTATTACATCAAGAAACTGAAAAAACTATCAATAGGTTCAAAGAAACCCACTATTTCCCAGATTATCGAAATTTAATTCAAAATCTAATTAATGAATGTGAGATTTGCAATATCACAAAAACAGACCACAGGGATAAAAAATTAACTTTCGAAATAACTCCGGAAATCGCTAATATCCGAGAAAAATATGTGGCATCCCGAAAATAGCCTTTCATTGTCGTTATATTTTATAATTAATTTCTTAGGTATGCGTTTGAACTTATATGTTAAATACAGTGTTAAACGTATTGATATGATTACAAATATGGTTATTGTAATTATTTGGAATACATTTTTTAATTTTGTGTATGCATTTATAATTTTTTTCGTTTGTACAAACGAAAGTATTTCTAATTTTATAACATCATTGCTTACGTAAATGCTTTGAGTATAATCTAACATTTCTAGTGAGCAATTAAAGATTTTTATTATATTGTTTTCGTCTATTGTTATTTCGTTATTTATACAATTGTGGTTTATTATAGTTTTTTGTAAATTCCTGGTTAAAATTATAGTTGGTTCTACATAGTTGATTTGAACATTTTTCAAAGTTTTAATATAACTTTGTTATGATGTTATTTGGGTTAAGATTCCTGACAAACATTCATTATTAATTAATTTTTTTGTTTCTTTGCTATAAATTTTTTGTCGTGGGTAAAATATTTTTCCTGAGCTATTTCTGTCAAAATGTTATTATTATCATATGTGTATGGAATTATTTCGAATACCTGGTATTTTATTATTTCTCGAGGAAAATGGGATATTATCAGTATTTCGTTTGTATCTGATTTAAACCAAGTGGATGTTTTTATATTATACAATTTCTCAGAATTAACATGCAACAAATAGTCATGTTTTAGCAATTTCGGTTTAAGAATGCCTAATCTTGTGAGCTGCATTCCCATCTCAATGTCTTCTATATATTCTGTAAAGTGTTGTAAGATAAGTATAAGGATATCTTATTTCTTTCCTTTTTGCGTCTTTTGATTAAGTCCGTTCATGCCTTCTATTCCTTTGTTTATAGCTTCTATTATGTGATTTAATTCATTAACCTGAGCGCTGGTTTCCGCAAAGCTGCATATTTTTTGTTCAATTTCTGTTTTGTCTTCTTGATTGGCTTACTAATCCAAATAAGTATTTATATACTATATTAACTAAACCTCTTTGCTGCGTTTGGCCATTTTGTTTAATGTTTAATTTTTCTACTAGCCATTCGATTTGTATTAGGTTATTAAATAGTTATTTTATTCAATTAAGTTGTTAAAACTTTCTTCGGTTTTTGCTATGTTAACCGTTAAACAGTCGAATTCCAAATCTGTCGGAATGTCTATGGTTCCTGTATTAAATATGAGACAGCCGTTATGGGCTTTAAAAGAATTAATTTCAATGCTTTGCGAATTTATATATTTTATAGTTATTGATAATAATATTATTTATTTATTTATTTATTAATGGTCGACAAAACGAATGCCTTCCTCATTATTCAGTAGCCTATACAATAGATAATAGAATTATATGCTAAGACCCTAGTTAAAAAATACAATTTTCTAAATAGCATCACCGACCGATGGAGATGTTTTATGTGCCATTCCGGCCAGCTGTGCCTCTTTACACAGTTAAGTTTGTCAGTGACGCTATCACAGCCTACATCTAAGCAGAAGGTTACAAGTAGGAGAAAAGTGTTCTTAAGTAAAATGAAATATAATCTTAATTTGCTATATTAATAAAGAAACTACAATAAATAGGAAAAAATAAAGTAAGAAGATTGTTAATAAAGTAAAGCAATGTAAGTTAAATAAAGAGTGTTAAGTAGATAGGACGAAGAGAGAAGTAATGGGTAATCATCGACCCGGTGGGGGATAATTTTATAGCCTGTCCGGCAAGCTATGCCCCTGTTCATAGCTGGGAATGGTCAGCGATTTCCCGAAGGTATGCTGAAAGCAACGATTTTATTAGGGGTAGAGAAAGTACGGTAAAGAAAACGTGATGCAAACTATTATAATTTTTACATAGCACGCGAAAAGGACTGTGCAAGGTTGTGCACGTGGATACAAATAAAGGGAGATAATTTCTGGTTGGTCTAGCCGGAACAGAGAATTGGAGAAATGGATAATCAACCTATGTAGAATGACAACACCGAGAATTGTCCTACTCCTGCTGGAGTAGTATGGCAACCGAAGGCTAGGGTCCCAATTTAAGCCTCGTAAGGCAAAAAGCAGAAATTGCTTCTGAACAGATTCAATACGATCCTGGCTATTGTTATACTGTGGAGACCAGATGCAAGAGCAGTAGTTTTGTTATAAAGGATCGTTAAACTCTTGAGACCATCGTTTAATGAATCCAAGTGCACCTTTTGCCTCATTAACGATGGTATCTATATGAAGATTGAATCAAAAATAACGCCTAAATCCATAACTGTTAGTATACATTGCAAAGGGATATTGTCGATTGTATAACTGACGAGATAAGGTGTAGTACGATTAAATGTCAGAAACATACAATTTGAACAATTTAGATGCAGTTGATTGGCCGAACACCAAAGTTTCATAGCGTTCAAATCGTATTGTAGACGAGAATGATGTAGGGGGTTAGTGTATGATAGAAAAAGTTTGACATCGTCCGCATACATGAGTACACGGGCATGTGATATAACAGAGGGGAGATCATTTATAAAAAGAGTAAAGAGTAAAGGTCCAAGATGACTACCTTGAGGAACACCAGAAGTAACGTGAACACTTTTAGAGGTAGTCAACCTCAGTATTACTCTTTGGGTCCTACCTTTTAAATTAGACTTAATCCAAAGCAAAGGAGACGGAGGGAAACTCTTCGATCAAGTTTAAAAAGTAAAAAATCATGGTGCACAGAGTCAAACGCCTTACTGAAGAGAGTGTAAATGACATCAGTTTGCATTTTCGAAAGGAAAGCATCATTTACCAAGGAGGTAAATTCAAGCAGATTGGTCATAGTTGACCGATTATTTACGAATCCATGTTGAACAGGGGAAACAACTGATTTGCAGAAATGCTGCAAATTCGAAGTGGTTATTTTTTTTAAATAATTTAGGAATAGCGGACAGTTTTGTAATGCCCCTGTAATTTTGTATATCACACTGCCCACCTTTCTTGTGAAGAGATATAGGATTCTTTCCAAAGAGATGGAAAGACAGAAGTTTCAAGGGAAAGATTAAAAAGATTAAGCAATGAATAAAGAAGAGAAGAACTACACTCCTTGAGTAGACAACTAGGAATATTGTCAGGCCCAGGAGAGTAAGAAGATTTTAAAGAGATTATAGCTAATAGGAGAGAGGAGTGTGAAATAATGGGAGGAGGTATAGAACTAGCGGAAGAAATAGTATAAGGGTAAGAATTAGTATTAGGACAGACTAAAGAGTAAGTTGATTGGAAAACATTAGCAAAGAGGTTAGCAGAATCAGTGTCATTGCTAGCTTTATCCATCCCATGAGAGAAAGAAGATGGCGAACTTGAAGATTTACGCATCAAGTTTACAAAATTATAAAACTGTCTCGGACTTTGGGCAAATTGCCATTTAAGAGGGAGTTTAGGGTTATATAAAATAAATTAATGACAGTATTCATATCTACCGAGTCAAGACCAATCGGTTGCATAAGCTGATTCAGCAAAGACTAATTTCCTTTTCGGAATCAACAGCCGGGCCTATTGGCTGATGAGCACGAAATGAAAGGATTACAATTGAGCATCGCAATCTCTAAAGTAGGATGATAGACATCCTCAGGAAGAGATAAAGGAGGGGACCTAGACACATTAGAAATAAGGTAGTCGTTAACAAATACAAGGTCAAGTGTTCCATTCATATGATTAAAAATTGAATTGACTTGAAACAACGAAAGATCAAGCATGCAGTCTACAAAATCGTGCTGTGCTGAGGGCACTAGATAATTTTCAGCAGTGAATAATGACCAAGAGATGTTCGGCAAATTAAAATCACCCAATACCATTAAAAGATCATTATCACGCACGTGTGAAGAAACTTCTTTAATACAAGTAATATGATTCATATAAACTTGAATATCAGAAGAAGGTGGAACATAAGAGCATGTTACATAGATATTCCGTGTAGGAAAAGACACCTTAACTGAGACAATCTCAGCGTCAGTAGGCGTACTAAAAGAGAATAGTTCAGACTGGAGAGTGGCTTTAACGGCAATTAACACCCCGAAGGTCGCTGACCATTCCCAGCTATGAGCAGGGGCATAGCTAGCCGGACAGGCTGAAAAATTTTCCCCCACCGGGTCGGTGATTTCCCATTACTTTTCCCTTTGTCCTATCTACTTAACACTCTTTATCTAACTTACATTGCTTTACTTTATTAACAATTTTCTTACTTTCTTTTTTCCTGTTTATTGTATTTTCTTTATTAATATAGCAAATTAAGATTATTTTTAATTTCACTTGAGATCACTTTTTTCCTACTTACAACCTTCTGCTTAGATGTAGGCTCTAATAGCGTCACTGACAAAATTAGCTGTAAAAAGAGGCACAGCTGGCCGGACTGGCAAATAAAACACCTTTATCGGTCGGTGATGCCATTTTTAGAAAATTGTATACTTTAACTAGGCTTTTAGCATATAATTCTATTGTACAATCTTTTGAATAATGAGGAAGACACTCGTTTTGTCGACCATTAATAAATAAATAAATACAAATATACATACATATACATATATCATGTAAAACATTTATTAAAAATGATGATATTTCAATAGGGGTGGAGAAATTAAATTTGGTTATTGACACGCTAGCAGAAGATTTGCTAGCAATTAATTAAATTAATCGAGTTGCTTAGCCACATTATTCAATTTTAGGAATTGATTTTTCACAGAATTATATATTCTGGAGAAATCAATTTGCTTGTCGATGCATTCTGGGCACGACCAACGCAAGCCGGTGTATTCATTCTTGGCAATTGCAGCGACCTTGTCGCAATCACGCCCAGTGAGATCTGCACATTTAGCATGCATCATATTCATACACAGCCAACAATTAACAAATTGCGGCAGTGCAGAATCATCAGCCTGATTGAACGTGCACGCTTTCTTACAGCACGACATTATTATTAAATGTGTATGCAAGTTGCGAGAGCGTAGAGTAAAACGAAAACGGTGCACAAGATAGAGGAAGCACTCAAAAAACAATTATTCGTACACAAACAAATTGTTTGAAGTGAGAAGCAATAGAAAAAATTTGCGGGAGCACGATGCCTAAGCAGGAAGTACGCAGCGAACACACGCACAAAAAAGTGTGTGCACGGGGAGCACCAAAGAAAAAGAATCAAAACAGGCAATAACAACACGGAACAGGCGCCTCGTTTTATAAAATGCAATAATTAACAGACTTACGCTGCACAACAGAAAACACTTTGCACAATTAATAAAAGCTTTTTAAAAAAAGCACCGCAAAATGAAAAATTTTGATATAAAAAGCAGGAATCAGGCGCAAAAATATATAAAAATGTATATAAGCACAAGTAAAATCCGTATCAATTGAGAAATAATAATAAGTTTTAGGTGGTGCTTGTATGTTTTATTCGCTGTCTGTTGTTGACTTGTAATTGTTATATTTCCTCTTTTTCGTTGATTTTGTAATGTATTGTCTTCCGGCCTCTGTTTGTTTCTTTAAAATGTTTGTCGTCGCTTTGCCTTAGGTCTCCTGTATTCTTGAACGGGGTTATTGCCTTTGATTTATTAATAATTACAACAATTAAATAATATGTTCTTTTTTTGTTGAGGTTATTTATTAGATTTTCTTTATTAGCTTGAGTGTATATGTCCGCTGGTGTTATGTTAGTCGTTTTGTGCTTTGTCTTATGATTGTACGTGTAGAGTATAGTTTCAAATTTTGTACATTTATTTTCGTCATCTGAGTCGCTGTTAATGATTCTTTATTTTTCGTTAACTGCCTTGTGAAATCGTTCTAAGTCGGATATGCCATTGTTACTAGTGGTTATATTAATATTTGCTGCTTCTGATTTTAGCCATAATTGTAAAGCTGTACACATAAAAGCTGAGTGTTTGTCTGCTTTTACTTCGATGGACTTACTTGTATTATAGCTTGTTTGGTTTCTAACCAGTCTATACTTTTTATTTCTATTAATGATGCAAACTTTGAATTGATATCAATGCAAGATAAAAATTGTTTATTTCCAACTATGTAGAAATCCATTACATATTTTTCTCGGATATTAGCGATTTCCGGAGTTATTTCGAAAGTTAATTTTGTATCCCTGCGTTCTGTTTTTACGATGTTGCAAATCTCACATTCATCTTGCATCTGGATGCAATAATTCTTTGTGTTTTTATACCCTGAACCCATTAACAATGGGTATAAGGGTATATTTTATTTGTGCGAAATCCAACTGTATGTAACAGGCAGAAGGAAGCATCTCCGAACCCATAAAGTATATATATTCTTGATCAGCATCAATAGCCGAGTCGATCTAGCCATGTCCGTCTGTCTGTCCGTCCGTCCGTCCGTATTTATGAACGCAAGGATCTCAGAACCTATAAGAGTTTGAAGTTTTAGATGTAGATGCTCCTAGTTCCCGCGCAGTTCAAGTTTGTTTCCGATAATCGATAACTTGCTCCCATTCCAAGCAATCGATAAAAATCGATATCGATATCCTGTTTTTTGGGCAGTTTTGGTAAATAATAAGAGCTGGAGTCACCAAAAATGATATGTTGCTTCTAGAATATTACAGATATGTCAAGTATCTTTCATTTTATACCTATCGCCACCCCCCCGCTAGCACCCTAGAGCTATAAATCAAGTTAATCACCCAAATTGTATCGCCAACCAATATAAGGTAAAATTTAAATGTAATTGACTTTTACAGAATTCACAAATATTCTATGGTACAATAAGATATACTGTATAAAATTTCATCAGGATCGGTTAAGATACATAGAAGTTATTAAAGAAACCATGTGGTTATATGTATATGTACATATATGTATATTGGCAGGCCACGAGTCAGCGGCAGCTGGCACAAATTTCTGTATACATGTGCACTAATACACACAAAAAGAATTACAATTACATTGCATCGTATGCTCTATGTACATATGTGGTCCTATTTTAGTTCAGTTTTTTTTTTCAAGTAGTAGCAACTTTCGGTATGGCTGCAAGGTAAAAAGCCACGGGAAGCAGTTCAATTGCTATATGTCTGGAATAAGCGGCGCAAGTTCAATTCCAATGGGGAGAAAGAATTTTTTTGACTATTTATTATTTGTCTAATAATGTTAGTTTTATTCCTTTACCCATTAAAAACGTAAACAAGTCAAGAGAATGCTTTTTTTTTTGCTTAAAGCCCTAGTAAGCTTGGCAAGTGCGTAGTGCAAGCTATTTCAGGTAAGGTATGCATAAATATCCATGCATCTTAATCACTAAAATGTCAATTTACGCAAAATTTAATTTCCTCATTCAGAAATCATATTCCTTATTAAATCTTACAAAAGAATGTAATCATATGTATTTATATCTATTTTCATACATACATACGTTTTAGGCTTCGGCCTAACCAGTGCGTATACACATACGTATATACATTATAACAATTTACATACATATGTGTGTTTGTACACATTATTTTCTTCCCGCAAGTAGTCGAAGACCGCGAAGTGGAACTTTTCAACACTGTTACTATAAATATGCGCGCGTAATTTGAGAATGTTATTTCGTACATATTAATTTTAGTTACATGATTTTAATAATTTATAAGACAGTCTTAAGGAGCTTGACTGATGCATTAATAAATATTATCATTAGATTAATGTTATTATATATGTGATTATAATAATAAATAAAGTAGCGCGCGCATTTCGATATGTATACTTAATCGTGGCGTTAGGAGAGTGAATATTTCCCAACACTCTCTCTTCAAATGTGCTCAGAAGAAGCAGTAATCGATTTAGTCTGTAGCCTGCGATAGCCATCAAACTACCACTAACCAAACAGCATATAGATGGAACGTGCCGTAGAAGCAAAATGGGCACAAAAAGTGCCTGTTTTGGTTTTGTGATTTGTGATTTTTGCGTTTCTTACTGATCTAACAACGATTTTTATTCGAATAAACTATATTCTATCGGTTCCGAGCGGTTGAAAATAAATAAATTGCAGTGTTTTGTGACCATTTTAATAAAAACAGTGAATTATCGATAAAACTAGTTTTCGGCCGACATATATATATATCTATATATACATATAATATATATAAATTAATATTAATAAATTATATTGCAACTAATTTATTGGAATTTATTAATTTAAACTTTTACGAATTTTACTATATTACATTTTTATTTTTATTAAAGTTTTAAGGTTAAGTAAAATGCCTAGGACAAAAAAGTTGTCAGTTTTGAATAGGGCTCGTAGACAACAAGCTAGAAATGAGCTAAATAGGTATAATTCTGAATATGCTGAGCATGAACGTATCAACAATATAGAGTCCCAACGACAGCGTAGGGAAAATGAAGGTTTTAGCCAAACTGAGAGAAATAGGAATAGGCAAAGAAACCAAAATCGCAGACAATACATAGTTTACAGGGCAAACGAACAAAGACAAAATACTGTAGACCACTCGAGTCGGCGAGCTAATTCTCCAGTTAGAGAACAGGAACAATTGGCTAATACTTCGCGTCGATCGACACGCAGACAAGACCCAGTCTACCGGGCAAACGAACAAAGACAAAATACTGTAGACCACTCGACTCGACGAGCTAATTCTCCTGTTAGACAACAGGAACAATTGGCTAATACTTCGCGTCGATCGACACGCAGACAAGACTCAGTCTACCGGGCAAACGAACAAAGACAAGATACTGTGGAACACTCGACTCGACGAGCTAGTTCTCCAGTTAGACAACAGAAGCAATTCGCTAATACTTCGGGTCGATCGACACGCAGAGAAGACCCAGTCTACCGGACAAACGAACAAAGACAAAATACTGTAGACCACTCGACTTGACGAGCTAGTTCTCCAGTTAGAGATCAGGAGCAATTGGCTAATACTTCGCGTCGATCGACACGCAGACAAGACCCAGTCTACCGGGCAAACGAACAAAGACAAAATACTGTAGAGCACTCGACTCGACGAGCTAATTCTCCAGTTAGAGAACAGGAGCAATTGGCTAATACTTCTCGTCGATCGATACGCAGACAAGACCCAGTCTACCTGACAAACGACTCGACGAGCTAATTCTCCAGTTAGACAACACGAGCAATTGGCTAACACTTCGCGTCGATCGACACGCAGACAAGACCCAGTCTACCGGGCAAACGAACAAAGGCAAAATACTGTAGACCAGTCGATTCGACGAGCTAATTCTCCAGTTAGACTATAGGAACAATTGGCTAATACTTTGCGTCGATCGACACGCAGAGAAGACCCAGTCTACCGGGCAAACGAACAAAGACAAAATACTGTAGACCACTCGACTCGGCGAGCTAATTCTCCAGTTAGACAACAGGAGCAATTGGCTAATACGTCGATCGAGACGCAGAGAAAACCCAGTTTATAGGGCAGACGAACAAGAACAAGACAATATTCGTCGATCTCGCCATCGACAAGACAGAGCTAGGAATAGGAATCAAAGATCACAGGTTAGAGAGATCCGATTCGTAGGATAATTGAGGAGGCACGTAACACAAGTGTGAGGCGAAGTGCTCGCATTTATGCACGACAGGAGGCTTTTGACGCCAATAGAAGTTTGTCCCAGCGAGTTAGCCAGTATAGGGGTAATACAGGTAATAGGATAGCAGAGAATAGGCGCAATGCTACGTGGAACAGGGGTGAACGTGCAATTAATTTTTCAGAGGATAGAATCTCTCCAGCTGGAGCTAATAGCTATTAGGAGTAACTTAGATGGTCTGATAGCTGGATTCAATAGAACAGTTAAGCAGGGTCCCGATCAGGTTTGCCTTTGTTGCAAAGGCTTATGGTTTCCACATCAAGTGGAAAAAATTTCTCGTGAGGTTATTGAAAGCACGTGTGTTGCAGAAGTAAGCTCCGATATTTTATATCTTTTCTCTATATTTCCCTCTGATAATAACAAATATTAATTTTGCAAAACGTGTAGTCGTAGCATTAAATTAGGCACGAAACCTAAAACTTCTATTACAAATGGCCTAGATTTTCCCGATCTGTCAGATTGTTTGAAAGGTTTAACGCCTTTAGAGTAAAGGCTGATTTCCCCTCGCCTTCCTTTCATGATTATTAAGTCATTAGGATATGGTCGACAAAATGCAATTAAAGGAGCGGTGGTCAATGTACCCATTCCTGTGGCCAATGTTGTAACGTTTCTTCCGAGGCCGTTTAATGCGAGCGAGGTAGTGCAAATTCATCTCAAACGTAGGATGGAATATATCCATGATTTCATGGCTGAAACCATTAGGTCTTCTAAAGTTGCTGAAGCAATCAAATTTTTAGTCAACACCGAGCTTTATAGAAAGCATCAAATTATTATTAATGAACAGTGGTTGTCGTCTTTTTCGTCTGACGAGGTTCCGTTTGTTGCATCTGCTGATGACAGGGACTTAGTAGTTAGTGGGAAGATCTGCTCAAGCCTCCATAGATGAGCAGAATAATATAGAAGAAGATATTAATCCAGGAGGCCAGGAAACATTATTAGAAAACGTCCCTGTCGAAAATATTGCCATGCAAAGAATAGTTATAGCCCCTGGAGAGGGTCAGCGGCCTTTAGACATGATCGAAGATTGTGATTCAGAGGAGCTGGCCTTCCCAACTATTTTTGCTGGCATTAAGAGAAAGTATGCAGAAAGTTGTACAACCATAGTTAGGTCATATAATTTGCTTACGTAAGCGCAGCGCCACTCGAGGCATTACGGCAGCACAATTCCTTAATGAGGAGTATTTAGAACATTTAATACGTAACGATGATTGCTATAGGGTTTTGAGAAATATTCGCACTTCACCTGCTCATTGAGAAGGAGAAAAGAAGAAGGTCATGGCGATGATAAGGCAGATTGGTCTTCCGACATTTTTTATAACCTTTTCGGCAGCCAAGACTAGATGGGCAGAGCTGTTAGTTTTACTTTCTTAGAATGTAGATAAGCTAGAAATTTCACAAGAATTGGCAGCTAATTTAAGTTTTGCCAATAAAGCCCGTCTAATTAGAGCCGACCCTGTTACTTGCGCTAGGTATTTTGATTTTCGTTACAGGCAGGTTTTAAAACTGATGAAAAAGGAAGGAAAAGGAAAAGGAAAAGAAGCTCCCCCCACATTCATGGCATGTTTTGGCTGAAAGATGCTCCGATAGTTGACTTGGCTGATGAGTCAAGCATTCCGTCTGTAAAGTCCTTTATTGATCAGTTTATCACAACTGAAACAAATAACCCGGATGTGGCTCCATTTTTGGAGTATAAAACTCACAATCACGGGCACTCATGTAGGCGAGAAGTTAGGGCACAAAATATATGTAGATTTGGTATTCCATACCCTCCCATGCCCCAAACAGAAATTCTATTCCCATTAGAAGAAGATGCTGAAAATAAAGAAGTGCATCGCAGAAATTTCGAAAAGATTCAGAGAGTTTTAGAATATCCGTTTGATCGAGAAAGTATAGATTACCTTAGCGATTTCAATAACTTTTTGACCCACGATCAACTTAACTTAAGTTATGAGTGCTATATAAATGCACTCAGGTCGTGTATAAAGAAGCCCAAAATATATGTAAAGCGATCATTCGCAGCAAACGCTTATAATACTCACCTCCTTCTACTGCAACGCGCGAATATAGATATCCAGTTTATATTAGATCCCTATGCTTGCTGCAGTTACGTCGTTAATTATATTAACAAGTCCCAGAGAGGCATTTCAAAGCTAATGCGTAAAGCTGTAAGTGAGATTAGCAGGGGCAATGTAACTTTAAAGCAAAGGTTTCATCATATAGGGCACAAGCTTTTTTTGGGTACGTAAATATCCGCCCAGGAAGCCGTTTACTGCTGTTTAGGTATGTCTTTGTCCGAAAGCAGTAACGCAGTAGTTTTTATTAATACCTCATTACCAGATAATCGGGTTGGGTTAAGGAAGTCTAAGCAACAGTTGCAAAACTTACCCGATGACTAAGTAGCAATATTGGAAATTGGACTTATAGACCATTATGTTCAGCGCCCGGACGCTTTAGATAGAGTATGCCTAGCTGATTTTGCTGCTTTTTACAGCTTTAGCAAGCGGCATAGTGGTACTCGCCAATATATAGATGATGCTGATGACATCGAAACATCCAGGGCTTCCCAGCAGTTAGTTTACGCACTTCGCGATGGTAGTGGGTTCGTAAAGAAGAGGAACACTCCTTTTTTAATTAGGTATAGAATATTCAATACTAATACTGATAGGAGCAATTATTTTCGAGAATTAGGTTTGTTGTATGTCTCATGGAGGGATGAAAATGTAGAACTAGTAGCAAGAGACTGCGAATCGTTTTGCGGCAATCGCAGGAAATACAATAGCTTAAATGACAGTGAGCTTCAGCATGCTCTTGAAAATGCAGTGCAGGCAGAAAATGAAGAAAATGTTGAAAATCAAGAAGTAGTAGACGATAGATTTCGCGTATTAGAATTACCAGAAATAAATCCTCATTTAAATGTCTTAAACATTAATGGAAATGACAAGAATCTAGATTCAGAAGATAACAATGTCCGATTAATAAAACTTCCAGCTATAGTTTCAGCTGAAAGCTTAGCAGATATAGTCAGGTCACTTAATTTAAAGCAGAAAACTTATTTTACACATGTTTTACACAATGCCAAAAATAAATCCGTCTTCTACGAATTTGATGGAGGTGGTGCGGGTGTCGGAAAGAGCCGACTTATTTTAGCTCTTTTTCAATCTTTGTCCGTTATGTACAATACTAGGCCAGGAAGTGATCCAAATTCTCCTAAAATAATATAAAATAATCCATCAGGTAAAGCTGCTTTCGGTATCAGTGGCTCAACACTGCATTCCATGTTTTCCTTACCAGTAAATCAATCTGGTTCCGATTTGAGGGCTTTAAGTAATGATTTAGTAAATACTTTGCATTCAAGGTTAATCGACCTTAAACTAATTATTATAGATGAAATATCTATGGTAGGCTCCAAAATGTTTTCCAAGTTGGACTCCCGTTAAAAAAAATTTTTTTAAATTCTTCTCCATTCGGTGCTATTTCTGTCATAGTTTTCGGGGATTTACGACAATTATCTCCAGTAGGTGACCGTTGGATTTTCGAATCCAACTCTTATGATCCCTACAGTGCAATTTATGCTTCTTTGCTGTGGAACCTTTTCAAGTATTTTGAACTCACAGAAATAATGCGTCAAAGGAAGGACCAACAGTTTGCTTCTGCTTTAAATAATATGGCATCGGGAAACATGACAGCCGATGATATTAGTCTTGTCCTATCTCGCATTTGCATCCAGCACTCCCATTATTTTATGATACCGTAGGAGTACTTGCTCGCTCAAAGTGTACACATCGTACAGAACCTTTCTGGACCCCAACACAGAAAATAGTTAAAAGTTTTCAATATAGAAGAAATGAGCAAGTTTCTATTGACCGTAGACAGTTTCCAGTTGTACCTGCAGAGGGTATAACTATTCACAAAAGTCAAGTGGTGGTTCACGCATGCTCTCGTATGCAGCGTGCTGCAATATACGTAGCTTGTAGTAGAGCAACAACTGTTTCGTTAAGGCCTCAACATATTCAAATGAAAATATTGAAATTCCACGGTTTACTGTTGTTGTCCGTCTTGATTGTGAGGTAATACCGAATGCACTGCGACCTAAGAGGGGAATCGTCAATTATATTAAAAATGCAATTTTGAACAATATATCTAATTGCTTAAGCGGTAGGCAAATTTCTGGGTCATTCGTTTTTGAGCATGCAATATTTCGTTATAAGTCTGTATGTTTTTTAGTTATTTACAAAAGTCCGTTATATCCGCTTAGTTTGCTTAAAACAGAATTTGAGGTTTTATTTCAGCAATATTTATTTCTAAGGGAGCGTTGCATTGTTTTAGGAGACTTTAAAATTAAAGTATAAATATGCTTCAGCAAATTTGATAGATGTAGGGCTCCTTACGATGAATTGCTCAGAAAGGGATTTAGGTGCCTATTAGATTTAAAAACGCCCACTACCAATTGTGACTCTCACATTGATTGGGCTTTTTAAAATCTCTCCAGTGAGGCATTAAGTTTCTATATATATGTCTATATAATTATATAATATAATATAATATATAATATGAATTTAAATAAATATATTACCTATATTTATATTTAAAAGTTGTTTTGTGGCTTTGTATTTGGGTTCAGGGTAATTTCTAGTCGGGCACCCCCGACTAGAGCACTCTTACTTGTTTAGATTGGTTTTATGAAATTAATTCGTAAGTTTGGTTCGTTCTCCTTTTTTTTTTGCAACAAATTCTATTTGTTGTTTTTAGAGGTCTTTCTGTGATTTGTAAATGGTTACTGTTGCCTTCTTGAGCACTATGTATGGTTGCTATTGTGCTAATGGTATCTTCGCCTAAGAAGTTTTCATTTAATTGAATTCTGGACAGAGCATCTGCCACATAATTTTCTTTTCCTGGGACGTATTTAATTTGGAAATTAAACTCATTTAGCTTTATTTTTCATCGTTGTAATTTTATTTTAGGTTCTTTCATGTTATTTAACCAGACGAGTGGTCTGTGATCCCTAAGGATTTGAAATTGTCGACCAAAGAGATAGGACCTAAGGTATTTAGTGGCCCAAACGATTGCTAATAATTCTTTTTCAATCGATGAATAATTTATCTCATGCTCGTTGGGAGTTCTACTTGCATAGCATATAGGCTTATGTTCTTGCAAAAGGACGGCCCTATTGCCATATTAGTCGCGTCTGAAGTTAATGAAAATGGTTTTTCGAAGTAAGGGTATATTAAAATCGGGTCGGATGCTATGAGTACATTTAGCGTTTCAAACGCTAATTCGTAGTCTTAGTCATTTATATTGATTTTTGCTCTCGTTTTTATACCCTGAACCCACTAAAAATGGGTATAAGGTTATATTGTATTTGTGCGAAATCCAACTGTATGTAACAGGCAGAAGGAAGCATCTCAGACCCCATAAAGTATATGTATTCTTGATCAGCATCAATAGCCGAGTTGATCTAGCCATGTCCGTCTGTCTTTCCGTCCGTCAGTCCGTCCGTCATTCCGTATGTATGAACGCAAGGATCTCAGAACTTATAAGAGCTAGAGACTGGAAATTTTAGATGTAGGTGCTCCTAGTTCCCGCGCAGATCGAGTTTTTTTTCCGATAATCGATAACTAACTCCGTTTCCAAGCAATCGATAAAAATCGATATCGATATCCAGTTTTTTGGGCAATTTTTATAAATAATAAGAGCTAGAGTACCCGAACTTGACATATAGCTTCTAAAATAGAATATATATATGCATTTGATGTTAGAAGAAGAGGGTTCAGGGTATCCCCTAGTCGGGAGCTCCTGACTAGAAACTCTTACTTGTTTTAATATTAGTTCTTTGAATTCTGCGAGTATTTGAAGGTCTTTGTTGATTTATTCGGACTTATTATTTCTAAGTAGGCTTCTTGAAAAATTGGAAAATCTGCTTCGTTGTGGAAGTATAGCACACTTTTCTTTGTGCATAAGTATTTTTTTATTAATTCTTTGGCATGCGCGTTAGTCATGTCTTTGCATGTAATTTTTATACCCTTGCAGAGGGTATTATAATTTTGTCGTGAAATGTGTAACGCATAGAAGGAGACATCTCCGACCCCATAAAGTATATATATTCTTAATCAGCATCAACAGCCGAGTCGATATAGCCATGTCCGTCTGTCCGTCTGTCTGTTTCTTTGCGAACTAGTCCCTCAGTTTTAAAGCTATCTTAATGAAACTTTGCAGGATTCCCTCTTTCTATTGCACGCAGCACATATGTGAAAACCAGCTAGATCGGACCACTATATCATATAGCTGCCATAGGAACGATCGGTCGAAAATTAAGATTTTGTATGAAAAAACATTTTGTTTATTTAGATATCTTGACCAAACTCGGCATTTATCAGTTCTATTTTACTCTTCATATATATGCAAAATCCTATTAAGATCGGACCACTATATCATATAGCTGCCATAGGAACGATCGATCGAAAATAAAGTTTTTGTATGAAAAATATTTTGTTTTTCAAGATATCTTGACCAAACTCGGCACTTATTAGTTTTACTTTACTCCACATATATATGCAAAATCCTATTAATATCGGACCACTATATCATATAGCTGCCATAGGAACGATCGGTCGAAAATTAAGATTTTGCATGAAAAAACATTTTGTTTATTTAGATATCTTGACCAAACTCGGCATTTATCAGTTCTACTTTACTCTTCATATATATGCAAAATCCTATTAAGATCGGACCACTATATCATATAGCTGCCATAGGATCGATCGGTCGAAAATTAAGTTTTTGTATGAAAAAACATTTTGTTTTTCAAGATATCTTGACCAAACTCGGCATTTATTAGTTTCACTTTGCTCTTCATATATGTGCAAAATCCTATTAATATCGGACCGCAATATCATATAGCTGCCATAGGAATGATCGGTCGAAAATTAAGTTTTTTTTTGAAAAAACATTTTGTTTATCAAGATATCGTGACGAAACTCTGCATTTATTAGTTTTACTTTACTCTTCATATATATGCAAAATCCTTTTAAGATCGGGCCACTCTATCATATAGCTGCCATAGGAACGATCGGTCGAAAATTAAGTCGTATGAAAAAACATTTTGATTATCAAGATATCTTGACCAAACTCGGCATATACTATTTTTCCGGTACTTCTTAGATAGGGGTAAAGCACTATGAGCATTATGAAAAGGTTGGGTCTGCAAGGGTATTAGATCTTTGGCGTGCCGAAGATAGCCCTTATTTCTCGTTTATATTGGTTTTATGAAAGTAATTCGTAACTTTGGTTCGTTCTCCTTTTTCAAATTTTATCTGTTGTTTTTAGAGGTCTTTCTGTGATTTGTTAATGGTTACTGTTGCCTTCTTGAGCACTTTGTATGGTTGCTCTTGTGCTAATGGTATCTTCGCCTAAGAAGTTTTCATTTAATTGAATTCTGGACAGAGCATCTGCCATATAATTTTCTTTTCCTGGAACGTATTAAATTTGGAAATTAAACTCATTTATCTTTATTTTCCATCTTTGTAATTTCAGGTTAGGTTCTTTCATGTTATTTAACTAGACGAGTGGTCTGTGATCACTAAGGATTTGAAATTGTCGACCAAAGAGATAGGACCTAAAGTATTTAAAAACCCAAACGATTGCTAATAATTCTTTTTCAATCGTTGAATAAATTATCTCATGCTCGTTGGGAGTTCTACTTGCATAGCATATAGGCTTATGCTCTTGTGAAAGGACGGCCCTATTGCCATATTAGTCGCGTATGTAGTTAATGATAATGGTTTTTCGAAGTAAGGGTATATTAAAATTGGGTCGGATGTTATGAGTACTTTTAGCTTTTCAAACGCTAATTCGTAGTCTTTGTCATTTATATTGATTTTTGCTCTCTTTTTTATACCCTGAATCCAACTAAAAATGGGTATAAGGTTATATTGTATTTGTGCGAATTCCAACTGTATGTAACAAGCAGAAGGAAGTATCTCCGACCCCATAAAGTATATTTATTCTTGATCAGCATCAATAGCCGAGTTGAGCTAGCCATGTCCGTCTGTCTGTCCTTCCGTCCGTATGTAAGAACGCAGGGATCTCAGAACCTATAAAAGCTAGATGCTTGAAATTTTAGATGTAGGTGCTCCTAGTTCCCGCGCAGATCGAGTTTTTTTCCGATAATCGATAGCTTACTCCATTTCCAAGCAATCGATAAAAATCGATATCGATATTCTGTTTTTTGGGTAATTTTGGTAAATAATAAGAGCTAGAGTCACCGAACTTGACATATCGCTTCTAAAATTGAATATATATACATTTGATGTTGGAAGAAGAGGGTTCAGGATATCCCCTAGTCGGGAGCTCCCGACTAGAAACTGTTATTAGTTCATTTATGTGTTTATGGTTTTACCATATTAGCGAAATTTGGTATAAATTTACTATAGAAACCACATAATCCTAGAAATGATTTAATTTCTTTTGGGGTTTTCGGAATTGGGAATTTGACAATTGCTTGTATTTTGTTGGGATTTGGTTTTATACCCTCAGTTGTGATGATGTGACCGAGAAATTCAGTTTCTTTTCTCATAAACTCGTATTTATCCCAGTGTAGCTTTAAGTTAGCTTCTCTTAGCTTCTCAAATACTTTTTGTAGCTACAAAATGTGTTCCTCCGATGAAGTGGAAAAAATAATAATGTCGTCTAAGTAGACCAGACAATCCCTATAAATTAAATCTTCTAAGAGATTGTTCATACAAGGTTGGAATGTTGCAGGTGCATTCTTAAGACCAAATGGCATGCGAGTGTACTCGAAATGGCCATGTTTAGTCGAAAATACGTTCTTGGGTATTGAACCAGGATCCTTTTGGATTTGGTGGATGCTTTTGGCTAGACAATGGTTGTGAAATATTGACATTTTCCAAGTTTGTCTAATATTTCATCCATGATCGGGATAGGGTATTTATCATTAATAGTTAATTCATTGTATTTGTATTTGGTATTTGGATTTACGTATGATATTTTGTTTTATCATATCGTTTATTTGTTTATTTACTTCCTCATCGTATATTTGAGGATATTTGTATGGACGCTTGTAAATCGGGTCCTCATGTTTTGTTTTTGTGTTTAATTGTACTAGTGAAAGTCAAATTGTCACCTTCATGGTACTGAATATCACGAAATTCATGTAAAACTTTTTTATTTTTTTCTTTTCCTTCTGAGTTTAGGTGCTCTAGCCTAAACTCGTTGTTTTCTATTAATTCGTTATTAATAGCGAAGTTAAATAGTCTGTCCTCTGTTGAGCGTGGATCAAGGCACTCTTGTGCGGTCATGTCCTCTTCGACCTCTTCGTTATTATATCTGAAACAAAAGTTATATTCTCCTAAGGTTACGGATCCTTGTGAATAGTCTATTTTTGCTTGACATGCTTCAGGGTATTCTCTCCCAATCAGAACATCATAATGCTCTGAGATGTTGTGAATATTGAACTTTTGTTAGCTCGGACAAATTTTGCTTGCTCCTAATCGTATGCTTTGTTTTAATTCAAAAACACCATTTATGGTGTGAACCTTTAATGTTTCGTTGTAAACTGGGAAATTTAAGCGGTTTGCTTTCATTAGATTTATGGTTGAACTTGCGACAATGACACATTTTAGAACTTCGTCATTCATAATCAGTTTTATGAATGGATTTCTTCTGTTTGTTGGATGTGTCCATTTTCATCTGTTCACTGACATTTAGTCGGAGGGTTTGGCGCATTCAAGCGTGACGGACTCAGTTTGAGAGTTTAAGGGATTTTGGGATCTACCCTGACTTAATTTCTGTTAAACTTGTGATGAGCTCTCTGATTGTCTTCGGAATTATTGTGCTGTTTATTTTATACGTGATAACTCTGAATAGTGTGGAATAGCCACTTGAACTGGTGGTTGGGTTAGCATTTTGCTGATAATTTGCCATGTTCCTACGATTGTTATTTTGATTTCCCTGAACATTATTATTTTTAGGTTTTTCAGTATTTGCTTTAGTTTTTGTGCCGACGTAATGTCGTATCTGGCTAACATCATTAAAAGCCTATCTGGTAATTTTTTTGTGATTACATCTTTGATAATGTTATTCATGGCATTTGTATAAAGTGTCGTATTGCTGGTTATATTTTCAAAGGCTAACTTATTTAATATAACAAAAGATTTATTTTCGACATCCTCGACGAACTTACGGACGTTTCCCTGGTAATTCGAGTTGTATAAGCGTCGAAGGATTTCTTTAAATGGTGTTTGCACTTTATACTCTCCAATCAATGCGTTTCTCAGTTCCTGCCAAGTGTTGTCAGCTGTCCTTTGTGAAATTCGCTGATCATCTCCAGTGACTTGCAATTCGATGGCTCCGTATAAGATGCTGTGTTGTCTTACATCTCGGGTTGGATAAAGGTGTAGGATGTAATTGATCCTTATAATTCCTTGGTCATCTTAGTGTAATACCCTTTTTTTGCGTTTGATGATTTTTTTTGTAATAGTTTTGAGTTTTTAGTTTTTTGAACTTTTCAGTTCTTTGATTTTTCACTTTTATTTGCTTGCACTTTGTTTTTGCACATTACACATTTAATGTAGTTTAATGTTTGTGATTGATTATTGTTTTAATGTTTTTTTTTGTGTGAATGTCTTTAAAAAGACCCAATAAATACGTATTGCAGGGATCAAAAGATTTGCAAAGCCAGTCGTTATTAACTGTAGTAGCTTAATTGTCCAAAGGGTCAATGTTATTAGATTACTAGTGACCCGAAGGTTCTTGTGCGGATACGTATTCGAGAAAACGTTTGTTACACACCGTCAACAATTTCGGTAGCGACTGTGCCATAGATTTGGAAATTAATTATCATTTAGCGATCTTTACTGTTTTCCGACGTATGCTACCGGCTGCGCCAATTAAGTTTTATACGTTCTGTTACTATAAAACAATATATTTCAATTTATTATTTTCACTAACGGCTACTTTTGTTGAGTATATTCAATTCATTCATTTGCTTCCCAAATAGGAACTAATTTATCTAACTGTTGCGGTCGCTTAGCAAATTTCGCTTTGAGAGAGCTTGAGTCAAAATTGAGTGGAATTTGAGCTGCGTCAGCAATTATGCGTGGCATAGTGCTCTGATGGGAACGACAGTGACAGTGGCGTAATATTTAGGGTGAATTGTTTATGTCTACCAAAGGGGGACAGTTAGATCTTGACCAATGTCGATGTTATCACCAGGCTCTTTGTTTGGGTGCGACTATGGATATGTCACTATATATATATTTGCTATTTGTTCTGTACAAAGCAGTTGTTGTGTTTTTTCTCTTTAATAAAATAATACTAAATTATATTTAATTCTACTGAAATAGAGAAATTTGTAAATATATATGTATATAAAAATAAAGAGATTTTAAATATATATTTAAAAGTCTTTTATTTTCATTCATCTATATATATATAAAAAATAATACAAAAATTATATTATTTGTCCTGTTCAATAATAATCAACTGTTTCTGCTGTTGGGACTGCCATGTGTAATCCCAGATTGTTAGACTGCGCGCCTGCAGCTCTTTGTTTGGCAAGCTGATATCGCCCGTTCCAAAGTCGTTGAATTGACTCGTCTTTCATCCAATTATATATCTTTGGAAGGAAGAATATCTGGTGTTGGTTTTGTGCGTACATCACATTTTCTTACATGGTTGTTATACTCAAGAGGGGTTTCGCCCCTTTAAGTTCATCAATGTCCTGCATCTCCACTTGATGGTTAGATTGGTGCGATTGCTTCTACGGCTGCTGTTGCTGCTGTGCTGCTGAAGCTGATGTTGATGCACCAACTGTCTGCTTCGAAGAGGGTGGCCACTTGATACAACTTTGAGGATGAAGATGATTCTGCCTCCATAGTTTTTTACTTAATGAAGTAAGCACTGATTTTATAGCACTGGAAGCACTGATTTTATAGTCCTGCCTTTAAACGCTGGAATTATTCTTCAGGCTATATTTTGAGGAGCAGCATTTTGTTAAGTGGAGTCTTCAACGATTAATTTTTCAAATATTACTCTGAGCAGCACTGATTTTAAAGGTCTGCCTCTAGTATAATTTCGCTGGATTTTTTTTGAAGTAATATTTTAGTGGAACAGCATTTTGTAAAGTGGGAGTCTTCATTCTTATTTTAGCTCGTTATCAATTATTCATTTTTCAAATATATCTAGAGATTCTTATATATCTTGTAACCTTGTTCTGGCACATAGCTTGTGTGAACAAATGTTACGCAGCCACAAAGAAACGCAAATTGCAATATGTTGACACTAATCAATTGAAAATGATAATGGAACAAAACATGGTGGAGTTTCTCCACGCCTTAGAGAAAATATAATAGTTTTCTGTCCATTTTCAGGTGTGTTATACACCTGTATCAATAGAGCAATAGCTTGCCGTAGAACAATATACAATTTTGCTCATCCTCCATAACAAGTGCAGTATCTATCATCTGGAGTAAGTCTTTGTACACAAAACATTTTGAGAGCTTTTCTTGATATATCTGCCTGCACACTGCAGCGTTAATTATTGTGTTAATAAAAACTGTAAACAGAGATGTCCACAGCTATAGCTTTATAGCTATTGAAATGTTGAAGCCGATTAAAGTTTGGTCGACTAAACTGGTGTCTTCCTCATTATTCAACAGATTATACAATAGATAATAGAATTATATGCTAGAAGCTTATTTAAAGAATACAATTTTCTAAACAGCATCACCGACCGATAGAGGTGTTTTATTTGCCAGTCCGGTCAGCTATGCCCCTTTTCACAGCTAATTATTCCCTGAACCCATTAAAAATGGGTATAAGGGTATATTGTATTTGTGCAAAATCCAAATGTATGTAACAGGCAGAAGGAAGCATCTCCGACCCCATAAAGTATATATATTCTTGATCAGCATCAATAGCCGAGTCGATCTAGCCATGTCCGTCTGTCTGTCCGTCCGTCCGTCCGTCCGTCCATCCGTCCGTATGTATGAGCTCAAGGATCTCAGAACCTATAAGAGCTAGAAGTTTTAGAAGTAGATGCTCCTAGTTCCCGCGCAGATCGAGTTTGTTTCCGATAATCGATAACTTACTCCGTTTCCAAGCAATCAATAAAAATCGATATCGACATCCTGTTTTTTTTAGCAAATTGGGTAAATAATAAAAGCTAGAGCCACCAAACATGATATGTCGCTTCTAGAATATAGATATTTCAAGTACCTTTCATTTCATACCTATCGCCACCTCCCCGCTACCACCCTAGAGCTATAAATCAAGTTAATAACCCAACTTTTATTGCCAACCAATTTAAAGCACAATTCATTTTTTCAGAATACAGAAATATTCTATGGTTCCATAAGATATACTGTAAAATATTTTATAAAGATCGGTTAAGAAATACCAAAGTTATATGCAACTGCGCAATTGAATGGGGCAGCAGCTTTAAGAATTTCTGTATACATGTACATACACACATTCATGCGCGTCTGCTTCGCATTCTTACAGCATGGTAATTGCATATTTTTTTGGTAATGTTATTTAAGTTCTTTTTTTTTATCATAAGTACTTAATTGTTGGTGTGCTTGCTGAGTAGAGGCATAGCAGGTGGTGCGGTCTGTCGCGAGTCCGAGCCCTACCGGGGAAAGTATTATTATTATTTTTTCTTGCTGGTATGGCTGTTGAGTAGAGTCGACAGCAAGTAATGCGGTCAGTAGCGATTTTGAGCCCTGCCAGGGAACTTTTTTTTTTATTAATTTATTTGGTGTTATAATAAGAGGGTTCAGGGTATGCCCTAGTCGGGTGCTCCCGACTAGAACTTCTTACTTGTTTTATTATTAAAGCCTACATCTAAGCAGAAGGTTGTAAGTAGGAAAAAGTGTTCTTAAGTAAAATTAAAAATAATCTTAATTTGCTATATTAATAAGCAAAATACAATAAATAGGAAAAAAGAAGGTAAGAAGATTGTTAATAAAGTAAAGCAATGTGAGATAGATAAAGAGTGTTAAGTAGATAGGACAAACAGAGAAGTAATGGGAAATCACCAACCGGTGGGGGAACATTTTTTAGCCTGTCCGGCATGCTATGCCCCTTCTTATAGCTGGGAATGGTCAGCAATTTTGCCGAAGGTATCCTGAAAGCAACGATTTTATTAGGAGTAGAGAAAGTTCGGTAGAGAAAACGTGATGCAAACTATTATAATTTTTACATAGCACGCGATTGTGCATAGCGTAGTCTGTTGTGCACATAGATAGGAATAGGGGCCATATTTTCTGGTTGGCCGGAACAGAGAATTGAAGACGCCCTAGCAGAAAAGGAGAATCTATGTCGCCAATAATCAACTTATGTAGAAGGACAAAACCGATAATTGTCCTACGGTTGGTTAACGACGGCAGGTTGAGAAGAAGCAGTCTGCTGGAGTAGGATGGCAACCGAAGATTAGGGTCCCAATTTAAACCTGTAAGGCAGAACGCAAAAATTACTTCTGAACAGATTCAATTCAATAGATGTAGGTGCTCCTAGTTTTTTTCCGATAATCGATAGCTTACTCCGTTTCCAAGCAATCGATAAAAATCGATATCGATATCCTATTTTTTGGGCAGTTTTGGTAAATAATAAGAGCTAGAGTCACCGAACTTGACATGGAGCTTCTAAAATTGAATATATATATAGTGACATATCCATAGTCGCACCCACCCTTTAACATAACTTAGCACATAAGCATAAGCACAAGTATAAACATTTCTAATATTGTAAACAAAGAGCCTGGTGATAACATCGACATTGGTCAAGATCAAACTGTCCCCCTTTGGTAGACATAAACAATTCACCCTAAATATCACGCCACTGTCAATGTTCCCATCAGAGCACTATCCCATTATTGCATTATTGCTGACGCAGCTCAAACTTCACTCAATTTTGACTCATACTCTCTCAAAGCGAAGTTTGCTAAGCGACCGCAACAGTAAGATAAATCAGTTCATATTCGGGAAGCAAATCTGAATGTACTCAACAAAAGTAGCCGTTAAGTGAAGTTAATAAATTGAAATATTTTTTTTATAGTAACCTAACGTGTAAAACTTAATTGGCGCAGACGGTAAGATACGTCGGGAAAAAGTAAAGATCGCTAAACGATAATTAATTCCCAGATCTAACGCACAATCGCGACCGAAAGTGTTGTCGGAATGTAATAAACATTTTCTCGAATATGTATCCGCACAAGAACCTTCGGGTCACTAGTAGCTTAATAATATTGACCCTTTGGGCAATAAAGCTACTACAGTTAATAACGACTGGCTTTGCATATCGTTTGATCCGTGCAATACTTTATTACTGGGTTTTTTTAAGACACACACACACACAAAAAAAAAAACACTTAAACAATAATCCATCACAACCTATAATCTAAAATAAAAGTGCAAAATCAAAGAACAATAATGTTCAAACCTACAAACTCAAAACTATTTAAAACAAAGAAAATCATCCAACGAAAAAAAAGTGTATTACACCAAGATGACAATGGAATTATCAGACCAACAGCTCTACCAGGCCCTTTCACAACTTAGACAGGTACCAAGCTTTGACGGATCAACGGATCATATAAACGCCTTCATTAAAAGGATAGATTACATCCTACACCTTTATCCAACCCGAGATGTTAGACAACACAGCATCTTATACGGAGCCATCGAATTGCAAGTCACAGGAGATGCTCAGAGAATTTCACAAAGGACAGCAGCCAACACTTGGCAGGAGCTGAGAAATGCATTGATTGAAGAATACAAAGTGCAGACACCATTTGAAGAACTCCTTCGACGCTTATACAATACGAATTACCAAGGAAACGTCCGTAAGTTCATCGAGGATCTCGAAAATAAATCTTTTGTTATATTAAATAAGTTAGCATTAGAAAATATAACCAGCAATACAACCCTTTATACAAATCCTATGAATAACACAATCAAAGATATTACAAAAAAATTACCAGAAGGCTTTTCATGATGTTAGCCAGATACGACATTACGTCGACACAAAAATTAAAGCAAGTAGCTCAAAGAGATGGATTATATTAAAATAGCGTTAATGAAATCCAAAAATAATAATGTTTAGGGAAATCAAAATAACAATCGTAGGAACATGGGAAATTATCAGCAAAATGCTAACCCGACCACCAGTTCAAGTGGTTATTCCAACACGAATCAGAGTTATCATGCTCAAAATAAACAGCACAATAAGTCCAAAGACAATCAGAAAGCTCACCACGAGTTCCAACAAAAATTAAATCAAGGTAGATACCAAAATCCTTTAAACTATCAAAATCAGTCCCATTCACTCTTGAATGCGCCAAACCCTCCGACTAAACGTCAAAGAGATAGAAACAGTGGGCAGGTGAAAATGGATACATTCGAAAATTTTCATCAGCAAGCCTCGGAACAAATAGAAGAAATCCATTCATAAAATTGATTATGAATGACGAAGTTCTAAAATGTGTCATTGACACAGGTTCTACCGTAAATCTAATGAAAACAAACCGCTTAAATTTTCCAGTTTACAACGAAACATTAAAGGTTCACACCATAAATGGTGTTATTAAATTAAAACAAAGTATACGATTAGGAGCAAGCAAAATTTGTCCGAGCAAACAAAAATTCTATATTCACGACTTCTCAGAGCATTATGATGTTCTGATTGGGAGAGAATACCTTGAAGCATGTCAAGCAAAAATAGACTATGCACAAGGATCCGTAACCTTAGGAAATTAAACTCTTGTTTTAGATATAATGACGAAGAGGTCGAAGAGGACATGACTGCACAAGAGTGCCTTGATCCACCCTCAACAGAGGACAGACTATTTAACTTCGCTATTAATAACGAATTAATAGAAAACAACGAGCTTAGGCTAGAGCACCTAAGCTCATAAGAAAAAGAAAAAATTAAAAAAGTTTTACATGAATTTCGTGATATCCAGTACCATGAAGGTGACAATTTGACTTTCACTAGTACAATTAAACACAAAAACAAAACATGAGGACCTAATTTACAAGCGTCCATACAAATATCCTCAAATATACGATGAGCAAGTAAATAAACAAATAAGCGATATGATAAAACAAAATATCATACGTAAATCCAAATCCCCTCACTGCTCACCAGTAATAATCGTTCCAAAGAAAAACGATGCATCTGGAAAGCAAAAGTTCCGGTTAGTCATAGATTACCGCAATCTGAATGAATTAACTATTAATGATCATGGATCCCGATCATGGATAAAATATTAGACAAACTTTTCAATTTTTCACAACCATTGATCTAGCCAAAAGCTTCCACCAAATCCAAATGGATCCTGGTTCAATACCCAAGACCGCATTTTCGACTAAACATGGCCATCACGAGTACACTCGCATGCTCTCTTAGAAGATTTAATTTTTAAGGATTGTCTGCTCTACTTAGACGACCTTATTATTTTTTCCACTTCATTGGAAGAACACAATTTGTCGCTACAAAAGGTATTTAAGAAGCTTAGAGAAGCTAACTTAAAACTACAGTTGGATAAATGCGAGTTTATGAGAAAAGAAACTGAATTTCTCGGTCACATCATCACAACTGAGGGTATAAAACCAAATCCCAACAAGATACAAGCAATTGTCAAATTCCCAATTCCAAAAACCCCAAAAGAAATTAAATCATTTCTAGGATTATGTGGTTTCTATAGGAAATTTATACCAAATTTCGCTAATATAGTAAAACCATTAACACTTAAATTAAAAAAGGGAGCAAAAATCAATATAAATGACAGAGTGTTTGAAAAGCTAAAAGTACTCATAACATCTGACCCAATTTTAATATACCCTAACTTTGAAAAACCATTTTCATTAACTACAGACGCGAGTAATATGGCAATAGGGGCCGTCCTTTCGCAAGAGCATAAGCCTATATACTATGCAAGTAGAACTCTTAACGAGCATGAGTTAAATTATTCAACGATTGAAAAAGAATTATTAGCAATCGTTTGGGCCACTAAATACTTTAGGTCCTATTGTGATCACAGACCACTCGTCTGGTTAAATAACATGAAAGAACCTAACATGAAATTACAAAGATGGAAAATCAAGCTAATTGAGTTTGATTTCCAAATTAAATACGTCCCAGGAAAAGAAAATTATGTAGCAGATGCTCTGTCCAGAATTCAATTAAACGAAAACTTCTTAGGGGAAGATACAATTAGCACAAGAGCAACAATACATAGTGCTCAAGAAGACAACATTAACCATTTACAAATCACAGAAAGACCACTTAATTATTATAATCGACTAATAGAATTTGAAAAAGGAACTGAGAACAAAACAAAAGTTACGAATAACTTTCACAAAACCAACATGAAAATTACGTACAAAGACATGACTAACGTGCATGCCAAAGAATTAATAAAAGAATACTTATGCACAAAGAAAAGTGTGCTATACTTCCACAACGAAGCAGATTTTCCAATTTTTCAAGAAGCCTACTTAGAAATAATAAGTCCGAATAAATCAACAAAGACCTTCAAATACTCGCAGAATTCAAAGAACTAATATTAAAACAAGTAAGAGTTTCTAGTCGGGAGCTCCCGACTAGGGGATACCCTGAACCCTCTTCTTCTAACATCAAATGCATATAAATATTCTATTTTAGAAGCTATATGTCAAGTTCGGGTACTCTAGCTCTTATTATTTATAAAAATTGCCCAAAAAACTGGATATCGATATCGATTTTTATCGATTGCTTGGAAACGGAGTTAGTTATCGATTATCGGAAAAAAAACTCGATCTGCGCGGGAACTAGGAGCACCTACATCTAAAATTTCCAGTCTCTAGCTCTTATAAGTTCTGAGATCCTTGCGTTCATACATACGGAATGACGGACGGACTGACGGACGGAAAGACAGACGGACATGGCTAGATCAACTCGGCTATTGATGCTGATCAAGAATACATATACTTTATGGGGTCTGAGATGCTTCCTTCTGCCTGTTACATACAGTTGGATTTCGCACAAATACAATATAACCTTATACCCATTTTTAGTGGGTTCAGGGTATAAAAACGAGAGCAAAAATCAATATAAATGACTAAGACTACGAATTAGCGTTTGAAACGCTAAATGTACTCATAGCATCCGACCCGATTTTAATATACCCTTACTTCGAAAAACCATTTTCATTAACTTCAGACGCGACTAATATGGCAATAGGGCCGTCCTTTCGCAAGAGCATAAGCCTATATGCTATGCAAGTAGAACTCTCAACGAGCATGAGTTAAATTATTCAACGAATGAAAAAGAATTATTAGCAATCGTTTGGGCCACTAAATACTTTAGGTCCTATATCTTTGGTCGACAATTTTAAATCCTTAGTGATCACAGACCACTCGTCTGGTTAAGTAACATGAAAGAACCTAACATGAAATTACAAAGATGGAAAATCAAGCTAAATGAGTTTGATTTCCAAATTAAATACGTCCCAGGAAAAGAAAATTATGTGGCAGATGCTCTGTCCAGAATTCAATTAAGCGAAAACTTCTTAGGGGAAGATACAATTAGCACAAGAGCAACAATACATAGTGCTCAAGAAGACAACAGTAACCATTTACAAATCACAGAAAGACCACTTAATTATTATAATCGACAAATAGAATTTGAAGAAGGAACTGAGAACAAAACAAAAGTTACGAATTACTTTCACAAAACAAACATAAAAATTACATACAAAGACATGACTAATGTGCATGCCAAAGAATTAATAAAAAAATACTTATGCACAAAAAAAAGTGTGCTATACTTCCACAACGAGCCAGATTTTCCAATTTTTCAAGAAGCCTACTTAGAAATAATAAGTCCGAATACATTAACAAAGGCAATGAAAACTAGTAAAAAATTAATAGACCTTCAAACATACGCAGAATTCAAAGAACTAATATTAAAAAATCACAAAGAATTATTAATTCGGTAATGGGAAATCACCGACCGGTGGGGGAACATTTTTTAGCCTGTCCGGCATGCTATGCCCCTTCTTATAGCTGGGAATGGTCAGCAATTTCCCGAAGGTATCCTGAAAGCAACGATTTTATTAGGAGTAGAGAAAGTTCGGTAGAGAAAACGTGATGCAAACTATTATAATTTTTACATAGCACGCGATTGTGCATAGCGTAGTCTGTTGTGCACATAGATAGGAATAGGGGCCATATTTTCTGGTTGGTCTAGCCGGAACAGAGAATTGAAGACGCCCTAGCAGAAAAGGAGAATCTATGTCGCCAATAATCAACTTATGTAGAAGGACAAAACCGATAATTGTCCTACGGTTGCTTAACGACGGCAGGTTGAGAAGAAGCAGTCTGCTGGAGTAGGATGGCAACCGAAGATTAGGGTCCCAATTTAAACCTGTAAGGCAGAACGCAAAAATTGCTTCTGAACAGATTCAATTCAATAGATGTAATCGATAACTTACTCCGTTTCCAAGCAATCGATAAAAATCGATATCGATATCCTTTTTTTTGGGCAATTTTGGTAAATAATAAGAGCTGGAGTCACCGAACTTGACATGTAGCTTCTAAAATTGAATATATATATAGTGACATATCCATAGTCGCACCCACCCTTTCACATAACTTAGCACATAAGCATAAGCACAAGTATAAACATTTCTAATATTGTAAACAAAGAGCCTGGTGATAACATCGACATTGGTCAAGATCAAACTGTCCCCCTTTGGTAGACATAAACAATTCACCCTAAATATCACGCCACTGTCAATGTTCCCATCAGAGCACTATCCCATTATTGCATTATTGCTGACGCAGCTCAAACTTCACTCAATTTTTACTCAAACTCTCTCAAAGCGAAGTTTGCTAAGCGACCGCAACAGTAATATAAATCAGTTCATATTCGGGAAGCAAATCTGAATGTACTCAACAAAAGTTGCCGTTAAGTGAAGTTAATAAATTGAAATATATTTTTTTATAGTAACCTAACGTGTAAAACTTAATTGGCGCAGCCGGTAAGATACGTCGGGAAAAAGTAAAGATCGCTAAACGATCATTAATTCCCAGATCTAACGCACAATCGCGACCGAAAGTGTTGTCGGAATGTAATAAACATTTTCTCGAATATGTATCCGCACAAGAACCTTCGGGTCACTAGTAGCCTAATAATATTGACCCTTTGGGCAATAAAGCTACTACAGTTAATAACGACTGGCTTTGCATATCGTTTGATCCGTGCAATACTTTATTACTGGGTTTTTTTAAGACACACACACAAAAAACAAAAAAAAACATTTAAACAATAATCCATCACAACCTATAATCTAAAATAAAAGTGCAAAATCAAAGAACAATAAAGTTCAAACCTACAAACTCAAAACTATTTAAAACAAAGAAAATCATCTAACGAAAAAAAAGTGTATTACACCAAGATGACAATGGAATTATCAGACCAACAGCTCAACCAGGCCCTTTCACAACTTAGACAGGTACCAAGCTTTGACGGATCAACGGATCATATAAACGCCTTCATTAAAATGATAGATTACATCCTACACCTTTATCCAACCCGAGATGTTAGACAACACAGCATCTTATACGGAGCCATCGAATTGCAAGTCACAGGACATGCTCAGAGAATTTCACAAAGGACAGCAGCCAACACTTGGCAGGAGCTGAGAAATGCATTGATTGAAGAATACAAAGTGCAGACACCATTTGAAGAACTCCTTCGACGCTTATACAATACGAATTACCAAGGAAACGTCCGTAAGTTCATCGAGGATCTCGAAAATAAATCTTTTGTTATATTAAATAAGTTAGCATTAGAAAATATACCTAGCAATACAACCCTTTATACAAATCCTATGAATAACACAATCAAAGATATTACAAAAAAATTACCAGATAGGCTTTTCATGATGTTAGCCAGATACGACATTACGTCGACACAAAAATTAAAGCAAGTAGCTCAAAGAGATGGATTATATTAAAATAGCGTTAATGAAAAACCTAAAAATAATAATGTTTAGGGAAATCAAAATAACAATCGTAGGAACATGGGAAATTATCAGCAAAATGCTACCCCGACCACCAGTTCAAGTAGTTATTCCAACACGAATCAGAGTTATCACGCACAAAATAAACAGCACAATAAGTCCGAAGACAATCAGAAAGCTCACCACGAGTTCCAACAAAAATTAAATCAAGGTAGATACCAAAATCCTTTAAACTATCAAAATCAGTCCCATTCACTCTTGAATGCGCCAAACCCTCCGACTAAACGTCAAAGAGGTAGGAACAGTGGGCAGATGAAAATAGATACATCCGAAAATTTTCATCAGCAAGCCTCGGAACAATACAAACAGAAAAAATCTATTCATAAAATTGATTATGAATGACGAAGTTCTAAAATGTGTCATTGACACAGGTTCTACCGTAAATCTAATGAAAACAAACCGCTTAAATTTTCCAGTTTACAACGAAACATTAAAGGTTCACACCATAAATGGTGTTATTAAATTAAAACAAAGTATACGATTAGGAGCAAGCTAAATTTGTCCGAGCAAACAAAAATTCTATATTCACGACTTCTCAGAGCATTATGATGTTCTGATTGGGAGAGAATACCTTGAAGCATGTCAAGCAAAAATGGACTATGCACAAGGATCCGTAACCTTAGGAAATTTAACTCTTGTTTTAGATATAATGACGATGAGGTCGAAGAGGACATGACCGCACAAGAGTGCCTTGATCCACTCTCAACAGAGGACAGACTATTTAACTTCGCTATTAATAACGAATTAATAGAAAACAACGAGTTTAGGCTAGAGCACCTAAACTCAGAAGAAAAAGAAAAAATTAAAAAAGTTTTACATGAATTTCGTGATATCCAGTACCATGAAGGTAACAATTTGACTTTCACTAGTACAATTAAACACCAAATTCTAACAAAACATGAGGACCTAATTTACAAGCGTCCATACAAATATCCTCAAATATACGATGAGCAAGTAAATAAACAAATAAGCGATATGATAAAACAAAATATCATACGTAAATCCAAATCCCCTTACTGCTCACCAGTAATAATCGTTCCAAAGAAAAACGATGCATCTGGAAAGCAAAAGTTCCGGTTAGTCATAAATTACCGCAATCTGAATGAATTAACTATTAATGATCATGGATCCCGATCATGGATAAAATATTAGACAAACTTTTCAATTTTTCACAACCATTGATATAGCCAAAGGCTTCCACCAAATCCAAATGGATCCTGGTTCAATACCCAAGACCGCATTTTCGACTAAACATGGCCATTACGAGTACACTCGCATGCCATTTGTTCTTAAGAATGCACCTGCAACGTTCCAACGTTGTATGAACAATCTCTTAGAAGATTTAATTTTTAAGGATTGTCTGGTCTACTTAGACGACATTATTATTTTTTCCACTTCATTGGAAGAACACAATTTGTCGCTACAAAAGGTATTTAAGAAGCTTAGAGAAGCTAACTTAAAACTACAGTTGGATAAATGCGAGTTTATGAGAAAAGAAACTGAATTTCTCGGTCACATCATCACAACTGAGGGTATAAAACCAAATCCCAACAAGATACAAGCAATTGTCAAATTCCCAATTCCAAAAACCCCAAAAGAAATTAAATCATTTCTAGGATTATGTGGTTTCTATAGGAAATTTATACCAAATTTCGCTAATATAGTAAAACCATTAACACTTAAATTAAAAAAGGGAGCAAAAATCAATATAAGTGACAGAGACTGCGAACTAGCGTTTGAAAAGCTAAAAGTACTCATAACATCCGACCCAACTTTAATATACCCTAACTTCGAAAAACCATTTTCATTAATTACAGACGCGAGCAATATGGCAATAGGGGCCGTCCTTTCGCAAGAGCGTAAGCCTATAAGCTATGCAAGTAGAACTCTCAACGAGCATGAAATAAATTATTCAACGATTGAAAAAGAATTATTAGCAATCGTTTGGGCCACTACATACTTTAGGGCCTATATCTTTGGTCGACAATTTTAAAACCTTAGTGATCACAGACCACTCGTCTGGTTAAGTAACATAAAAGAACCTAACATGAAATTACAAAGATGGAAAATCAAGCTGAGTTTGATTTCCAAATTATATACGTCCCAGGAAAAGATAATTATGTGGCAGATGCTCTGTCCAGAATTCAATTAAGCGAAAACTTCTTAGGGGAAGATACAATTAGCACAAGAGCAACAATACATAGTGCTCAAGAAGACAACAGTAACCATTTACAAATTACAGAAAGACCACTTAATTATTATAATCGACAAATAGAATTTGAAAAAGGAACTGAGAACAAAACAAAAGTTACGAATTACTTTCACAAAACCAACATAAAAATTACATACAAAGACATGACTAATGTGCATGCCAAAGAATTAATAAAAAAATACTTATGCACAAAAAAAAGTGTGCTATACTTCCACAACGAAGCAGATTTTCCAATTTTTCAAGAAGCCTACTTAGAAATAATAAGTCCGAATAAATTAACAAAGGCAATGAAAACTAGTAAAAAATTAATAGACCTTCAAACATACGCAGAATTCAAAGAACTAATATTAAAAAATCACAAAGAATTATTAATTCGGTAATGGGAAATCACCGACCGGTGGGGGAACATTTTTTAGCCTGTCCGGCATGCTATGCCCCTTCTTATAGCTGGGAATGGTCAGCAATTTCCCGAAGGTATCCTGAAAGCAACGATTTTATTAGGAGTAGAGAAAGTTCGGTAGAGAAAACGTGATGCAAACTATTATAATTTTTACATAGCACGCGATTGTGCATAGCGTAGTCTGTTGTGCACATAGATAGGAATAGGGGCCATATTTTCTGGTTGGTCTAGCCGGAACAGAGAATTGAAGACGCCCTAGCAGAAAAGGAGAATCTATGTCGCCAATAATCAACTTATGTAGAAGGACAAAGAAACCCACTATTTCCCAGATTATCAAAATTTAATTCAAAATCTAATAAATGAATGTGAGATTTCCAACATCGGAAAAACAGAACACAGATACAGATACAAAATTAACTTTCGAAATAACTCCGGAAATCGCTAATATCCGAGAAAAATATGTAATGCATTTTTACATAGTAGGAGATAAACAATTTTTACCTTGCATTGATATCTATTCAAAATTTGCATCATTAATAGAAATAAAAAGTAGAGACTGGTTAGAAACCAAACGAGCTATATTACAAGTGTTCAACCAAATGGGTAAACCCATCGAAATAAAAGCAGACAAAGACTCAGCTTTTATGTGCACAGCTTTACAATTATGGCTAAAATCAGAAGCAGTAAATATTAATATAACCACTAGTAAAAATGGTATATCCGACGTAGAACGATTTCATAAGATAACGAAAAATTAAGAATCATTAACAGCGACTCAGACGTCGAAAATAAACTTACAAAATTTGAAACTATACTCTACACGTACAATCATAAAACAAAGCACAAAACGACTAACAGAACACCAGCGGACATATTCATATACGCAGGTACACCAGAGTAAGACACTCAAGCTAATAAAGAAAAACTAATAAATAACCTCAAAAAAAAACGAACAAATTATGAAACTGACACTAAATACAAACCATTAGTTAAATTAAAGACGACAACCCCGTCCAAGAAAACAGAAGAACTAAGACAAATCGACGACAAACATTTTGAGGAAACTAACAGAGGCAGGAAAATAACACATTACAAAACCAAATTCAAAAAGAAAAAGAAGACTAATCAAAGCAAATATAACAATTACAGGTCAACAACAGACAGCGAGCAAAACATACAAGCACCAGCTTAAACTAATTATTATAATATTACTACCAATAACTGTAAACCATATAAATGCACAGAGTATTGAAATTAATCCTATCAAAGCCCATAACGGCTATCTCATATTTAAAACAGGAACCATAGACATTCCGACAGATAACGAATTCCACTGTTTAACGGTTAATATAACAAAAACCGAAGAAACTTTTAACAATTTAATTGAACAAAGTAAAGAATTCAATAACCTTATACAAATCAAATACTCAGTAGAAAAATTAAACAGAGAGAAATAAACGGCTTAAAAATAGCCAAACGCAGCAAAAGAGGTTTAGTTAACATAGTAGAAACAGTATATAAATACTTATTTGGAACATTAGATCAAGAAGACAAAACAGAAATTGAACAAAAAATATACAAAGGAATAGAAATCATGAACGAACTAGATCAAGAGAAACAAAAAGAAAAAAAATTAGATATGCTTATATTTAACTTACAACACTTTACAGAATATATAGAAGACATTGAGATGGGAATGCAGCTCACAAGATTAGGCATTTTTAACCCATTACTAAAACATGACTTTTTTTTGCATGTTAATTCTGAGAAATTGTTGAATACAAAAACTTCCACTTGGTGTAAATCAGATACAAACGAAATACTGATAATATCCAATATTCCTCGAGAAATAATAAAAACCCCGGTATTCGAAATAATTCCATACCCGGATGATAATAATAATATTTTGACAGAGATCGCTCATGAAAAATATTTTACCCAAGACAAAAAAGTTTATAGCAAAGAAACTAAAAAATTAATTAATAATGAATGTTTGACAGGAATTTTAAACCAAATAACATCAGAATGTAGTTATACTAAAAATTTTGCAGAATTTTCAAATCAACAACGTAGAACCAAAAATGAGTATCCTGATCAAACCAAACCCAGATCTACCTCTACACACCTACACCATCGGGCCGTGGCCTCGTACCAACCGGCAATGCCCACCCCGGAGCCACAATCTCGTATCGCATGCCCCTCGTTCGAGGTTAGGTCGAACACCGGTTAGTTCCGATGTTAAGGAAAGCTGGGTTACCAGGAAACAGGGAATAGTCCAATACTTTCTAGATAATTACAACGTTGGCACTTTATTCACTTTTATTCATTCCGACCTTATCGTAAATCCTAAGCTAAACCCTGCCGCACTGTTTTCTGGAGCCCTAGCGCTCCACTATACCATCTATGATTATGTTTATCTCGCGCAGCACTTCTACTCACCCTTAACGTTCAATCCACAAGTGCCGGCACGCTCGCCGGCAAGCCATGCGCTCGCTTCGGCTGCTCAACTTCGCCGCGAGCTTTCGCAACTTCGCCTCGGAGCTTTCGCTCTTCGCCGCCGAATTGAAGTTGCGCTCTCAAAGACGGTGTTGAGCAACCAATCGACAACGCACGGTTGCAGCGGCGGCCGGCGGCTAAATTCAAACTCACTATTCAATTATAATATTCGCGGCTGCTTGCCTCTTTGCTACTAATCGAACTGCTTATATTACTGATGGCTCCTTGCCTCTTATTTCACTAAGATCTTAACCTAAAATAATTAATACTTATAACTAAAGAAAATTAATACGTTGTCCCGCCAGCGGCTCCTTGCCGTAATTTGGCCAAAGGCTGCTTGCCGTGAAAACTGTGGGGTGGCTGGTCTTATTAGCCGCCTCACATCCCCCCCTCACTTCGGACAGGTGACGGTCACGTCGCCTTTCGCTTTCAGCGTAACTCTGTACTCGGTCTCCCCGTCGGACACGTGGAACCGAGTACGTCGGCACCGGAAGCGGCGGATTCGCGCTTCTCTGGCGATTAGGTCTTCGATATTACTCATGCCCCTGGCGTGGGTCTCGCGGACGGCCTGCGGCTCCCGGCCCAGGGAAAGGCTCGGTGTCCCCGCTGCTGTTGTCTTCGTCTGACGATATGTCGATAACTTCGGGTTCCATCTGAAAGTTCAGCTTATTGGTTAACTTACTCTTTACTTATTTGTTAATGCCCTATTCTCTCAGTGCGGCTCACACTTTACTATGCCTATTCTGAATTATGTTGTTAATGTTAGTTTTATCTAAGCTTAATCATAATAGTTTCGTTGGGCGACGGGTGTTGCTCTCATCCTTCGCTTACTCGTGGGCATTTGCGTGCCCTGGATCTTCGTCTTCTTCGTTGCTCGTCGTCTTTCTGTAGAATGGCTTCAATTGTGAGATGTCGTCTGATTTCACCAGCCGCACAATATTGGGGGATATGAATTTGACGACTTTGTAGGGGCCGTCAAATTTGGGTGCCAACTTTGCGGCGAAACCTTCGGCAGCGTTGGACAACTGGTGCTGCCTCAACAGGGCCAACGAGGGCCGCCACTCTCGTCTCCGCAAGTTGTAATGCCTGCCCTGGTCCTTTGATGCGTGCTGGAGGTTGCTGCGGACGATATCAAAAATTTCTTTTAGCCTATCCGCCTTTGTCCTAGGGTCGAGCGCACTAGTTGCGGACCCCGGAGTTACCTGATCGTACAGAGCTGCGGGTAACCGAGGTTCCCTGCCCTGCATTAAGAAAGCGGGACTAAAGCCCGTTGAATCTGCCACGCTCGTGTTGACCGCCAGCGAGATCTCGGGCAAGAGTTCATCCCATGAACTCTGGTGGCCCTCAATAAATTGCGCTATCATGGTCTTTACAGTCCGGTTAGTCCTCTCAGTGGGATTCTCTTGCGGACAGTACGGGGCGGTATACTGGATCTCTACACCCAGGGACCCCAAAAATGACATGAAGCTCCGACTCGTAAATTGTACCCCGTTGTCGCACACAAACTTTCTAGGTACCCCGAACCTACTTAGAATCCTCTCTCGAAACGCAGTTTGCAGGTGTGCTGCCTTGGCTCTTCTGAGAGGGACCAACTCCACCCATTTCGAGAAAGCGTCATGGAACACCAATAGCATCGTGTTTCCATGTTTCGACCGTGGAAGGGGTCCGACGAAGTCCGCGCAAAGTACCGCCATCGGCTCTGCCACCTGCCTCGTCAGCATGTGACCAGCCGGTTTGAGTTGCTCACTCTTGAATTTTTGGCAGTCTTCGCAACACCTCACGTATCTGGCGGCATCGCGGAACATACCCGGCCAGTAGTACCGCTGGGCTAACCTCCACCGTTTTTCTGACACCTTGATGTCCGGCCGTAGGAGCATCATGACATTCCCTCAGTACCCTCTGGCGTTGACCACTGCCTACGCATAGTTTCCAAGGGATGTAGTCCTCATCGTCTATCCGGTGACCCAAATGCCTATATAGTTGTCCGTTTTCCTTGGTGTAATCCGGGAACTTGGCTGGCTCTTCTGCGATTCTAACACGCATCCTCGCGACCCATTTGCAGGGGGCCTTGGCCACCACTGCTTGTTGACAGGTCTCTAGAAGATGCCTCGATAGCGAATCGGCCACGACGTTGAGCTTCCCTCGACGATAAGGGAAAAAATTGGAATTGGATCGTCTGCGTCAGCACTGCACTGAGGCCATACTCACTCGCGTCAGTCTGCAAGACGAACTTGGCGGAAAAGTCGGGGCAAGCCAACACAGGGGCAGTCGACAAGCTCTCCTTCAATTGACGCAATGCCTCCTCCTGTTCTTGCTCTCATGCCCATTTCTGCAACTTCTTTAAGAGCGCTGTGAGTGGATGTACCTGAGTCGCGAAATTGGGTACGAAACGCCTGTACCATGACGCCATCCCGAGACACTGTCGCAGTTCTGTGCAATTTGTTGGGGACCTCAGGTTTCGTATCGCCTCCACTTTCTCCGGATCGGTCCGTATCCCTTCTCCGCAAATTACATGTCCTAGGTAGACTAACCTCTCCCGGAAGAAGCTACATTTTTTTCTATTTAACCGGAGATTGGCCGCCCTTTGCCGGCGGAATACCTCCCTCAAATTCTCTACATGCTGTGTTTTCGTCGCTCCTATTACCACGATGTCGTCTAGGTAAGCGAACGCATGAGGCTACACCTGCGGCCCTATTACTGTATCCAAAGCGCGCTGGAATGTCGCACACGCCGAGTGTAAGCCGAATGGCATCACCCGCCATTGGAAAAGACCTCTTCCAGGGACTGTGAACGCCGTACACTCCCGGCTATCGGCTGCCATCGTTATCTGCCAGTACCCGTGCTTCAAATCCAGAGTGGAGATGAACCAGGCGTGGGCGCTGTGCGGACTACGCGACGGCTCGATGGCATTTGCCCGGATCAACTCATCCACTTGCTCGTCGATCACCCTCTGCATGGCCAGATTCTTAGGGTAGTACCTTTGTTTCAACGGCTTGTCATCCTTCAGCCGGATTCGGTGCTCCGCGATGGGCGAGATTCCCTGCAGCCCCTCGAAGAGAGCCAGCTCTGACTCCAGGAACTCCCTCAGTTCTGGGTGCAGATCCGCTGGCCAATCTGCCTCTTCGATGCCGTTATCGCCGCATCCTGGGACCATTTCGATTCCAGATAGAACTCCGTGGCCGCACGATTCTGGCGATCGCTCCTGGCCTTCTATGTCCGTGTGGATTCTGGTCATCGCTCCTACTCCGTCCTTTCTCTTGCACGTTCCCGCCGTGCCGCTTCCGTAGCCATTAGAAGTCTGCCTCTGCAACTCTATGCGCCACCTCTTGGGTTCTCCAGGCTGTCGATTCCGGCCGGACTTTACTCCCCTTTTCCTGACCTTTTCCGTCGAAGGCCGAGCAGGTACTCTCTTCTCATGACTTGGGAGGCCTGCCTTTGGCTCCCTCTGTACCCGAGCAGCTGCCCCCATCATGACTTGGGAGGCCTTTCTCCGGCTCCCTCTGTAGCCGAGCAGGTGCTCCCTTTCCATGCCTTGGGAGGCCTTCCTCCGGCTCCCTCTGTAGCCGAGCAGGTGCTCCCTTTCCATGCCTTGGGAGGCCTTCCTCCGACTCCTCGCTCGTTCCTGGCCTCACGCCCGGTGTCGTCGCTGCTTCTAGGACCAGTTCTGCCTCGCCGCAGCGTATTGTGGTATTCATACATGGTCCAGCATTGAGGGCATGATGAGCATCGTCATGCTGATCGTTTTTCCCCCTAAGCTGGTGTCTACTCTCAAAGCCTTTTCTACCTCTAGGGTGGACCCATCTGCCAGGCGGATAAGTGCCTGTATTTCCTCCGCTCTTCCCCGGATCGTCCATTTGCATACGCAGTCCTCACTCATGAAGCTACGAGTGGCTCCGGTATCGATCGTGGCGGGCATCGTTCGTCCGCCAATCTCTACCGTAGCGACGATCCGGCCACCGTCCACCTTCAGTGGGCGTCCTATTGCTGCGTTCCGCGTGTATTGGCGCCGACCCGATCCTGGTCCGGACGACGCCGTTGCCCGTTTCCCGTCTCCGGGCGGCGGCAACACTCCCGACTACTTCGGCCCCGGCTTCCACATACCCAACAAAATAAGACAGGGGCGTTGGGACATTCCCTGGCAAAATGCCCCTCCTGTGCGCACCTACGACACGCCCGTCGCGAATCATATCCGTTCCCGGCCTCTTGGCTCATCATCTGATGGGCCGCCTCTGCGTGAGTTGCAGCGGGTGGGGTGGAGACCCTGTTGTCCCCAACGGTCGTCTCGGATCCGCTGGGAGCAGACCGGAACGGATTGAGATGTCCCGAGGACTGCGCCGTCCTCGCCCACTCTGCACTATTTGAACTAGAAACACCCTGACCCAAGGGTTGGCTGCCTGAGTACTCCGCCCTCTGCCTCACGACGGTCTCGTATTCTACGGCCAGTTGAGCTAGCTGGCATAGGGTAGAAAAGTCTTGCCGTCGCACATAGAGCCTGTATTCCGGAGCGGCGTTCTCGTAGATCCGATGCAGCTCTTGTGTCGGCTTGTATTTAGCGTGGTGCATAAGAGCCCTCAGCTCTATCAAATATTCCTTGAACGCTTCACCTACGCGCTGCCTCCGGGATCGGATCTCGTCTCAAGCCTCTCGAAGTAACGAGGGGGCAAGAAAAACTCCAAGAAATCCCTCCTAAACACGGCCCACGGCACATCCCTTAGCCCACTGCTCAGAAACCAACGAGCAGCCCTATCGCAGAATACCTCGCTCATTGCCCTGGGCATACGGTCGAGGGCTATACCATAGGTGATAGCGCGCTGCTCGAGGTCCTCTAAGAACCCAAGGGGGTCGGAGCGTCCATCGTACCTCATACCCCACTTCCTAAGTGGCCTCGCCTCCGATGGATGGTGCGGCGAAGTGTAGCAGGGACCACCACCCGGTTCAACAGGGGACCTCCCCACCTCTGCGTTGACCGCAGTTGCTCGGCGGTTCAGAGCAGGAACTGCCTCCACGCCCTAGACGGTCAAACTCGGGGTGGGCGCCTGCAAAAGCCCGTACAGCTGGGAGCTTCTGAGGTCAGGTTTCGACTTTTGCCGTGGCCGTCCACCAAAGTCGGGTGGGACGCCCCAAGATGGCGGCTCAAGAGTTTTAGCATACTGGGATTCCAGCTCGGCGAGCCGAGCCCAAATCCCAGTCGAATGACCTCCTGCACGTAGGTGGACAGCCGCTTACGTAGCTCCTCCACGCGCCCTTCCATTTCCAGCCCAAACTCCTGGGCGATCGCCACTAACTCCTCTTTGCGTCGCTGGTGAATCCAGCGGACGCCTACCCCCGGGTTTTGGCACTCACCTGCCTCCATCCTTTATTGTATACTTCCTTGCTAGTCGACGTCGCTGTTTCCCTCTCTTCCCGTTCTAGGGGTTCCGTCGGTCCCTTTACTATTCCTCTCTCCTTTTCTTGGTGTTGGTGTCTTTTCACTTTTACGCCGATATTGCTCAGCCCCTTTGCTTCCTTTTAGTTTTCTTCTTTAGTTTTATTTTTTATTTTTTTGTTTTCTTTTTGTCTTTATATCTTCCACCAAATAAAAATACAAAACAATATTCCACAAAAATATTTACCCCCTTTTTTAAAAAAAAAAAAAAACTCAACAAAAGGTATTTCAAAATTTTCTTTTCTCACTTTTCCGCTGTTAGGCTGTTCCTTATGTGGTCGCTGCCTTTATCTTTATTGTGAACCTCGGTTTATTTTAATTTTATTATTATCCACTCATTTTTATTTATTTTTGTTTAATTAATTTTATTTATAAAAGAAAATTTTATTATTATTCACTTATTTTTATTTATTTTTGTTCCGCTCTTATTGTTCCCTTTGTTCACATTCACTTGAAGGGTGACCACTTCACTGCCCCCGACACCTGTACTCACGAATTCAACTTTTCACCGCGCGTGAGTTGGAATCGCCCCACTGTACAACCGCTGCCGCAACGCCTTAACAGTCCTTCGACGCCGACGTCAACTGCGCCGCGCGTGTGGGCACCCGTGTGCGAGCGTGGTCTCGACGTCGCCCGGCTGGCGCGCACGCGCTGTACTCTCACGACCGACCGTTATGTTTTCGTCTCTTTATCTTACTTGCCGGCTTGCTGCTAGCATTTTTGTCACTCACCAGCTGCACGTGTTCATTTTCTGGCTATGCCCAACACAAGTTATAGAAATGATCTCTGGGGTATACCGGAATACTTTATACCCTATTTTCATATTTCGCACATACATGACCTTCTCATTTTCTTGCTCTCTGCTAGGTTACCTTCCCTCTAGGGTATACCCGACTAGAAATACCCTATATTTTTTTATTTTATTTTTTTGGAAAATACCTATTCGGGCATGCTTGCGGGCTTTAATCCGCTGACATGGCACACCCCTAAACGCCTCTTGGTCCCTGCTCGGGCGCCACTTGTAAGGAAGCTTCTGGCCGGGGTATAATTCTCAGTCTTACCAGGTCACACCTACACCATCGGGCCGTGGCCTCGTACCATCTACGCTAGCGGGCCGTGGCCTCGCTCCAACCACACAAGCGGGCCGTGGTCTCGCACCAACTCCACTACCTAAACACCCTATCTCTCTGCCGGGCCGTGGCCTCGTACCACTCTGCTAGCGGGCCGTGGCCTCGCACCAACTACACTAACGGGCCGTGGCCTCACACCAGCTCCACTGCCTAATCGCTCTATCTTTCTGCCGGGCCGTGGCCTCGTACCACTATGCTAGCGGGCCGTGGCCTCGCACCAACTACACTAGCGGGCCGTGGCCTCGCACCAACTCCACTACCTAAACACCAACCGGCAATGCACACCCCGGAGCCACAATCTCGTATCGCATGCCCCTCGTTCGAGGTTAGGTCGAACCCCGGTTAGTTCCGATGTTAAGGTAAGCCGGGTTACCAGGAAACAGGGAATAATCCAATACTTTCTAGATAATTACAACGTTGGCACTTTATTCACTATTATTCATTCCGACCTTATCGTAAATCCTAAGCTAAACCCTGCCGCACTGTTTTCTGGAGCCCTAGCGCTCCACTATACCATCTAAGATTACGTTTATCTCGCGCAGCACTTCTACTCACCCTTAACGTTCAATCCACAAGTGCCGGCACGCTCGCCGGCAAGCCATGCGCTCGCTTCGGCTGCTCAACTTCACCGCGAGCTTTCGCAACTTCGCCTCGGAGCTTTCGCTCTTCGCCGACGCCGTGGCTGGTCTCATTAGCCGCCTCACAAAATTAATGAAATTTCAATTTCAAACAATATGTTAGATTATACTCAAAGCATTTACGTAAGCAATGATGTTATAAAATTAGAACCACTTTCGTTTGTACAAACAAAACAAATTATAAATGAACATACAAAATGTAACAATGTATACCAGATAATTACAATAACCATATTTGTAATCATATTAATAAGTTTAACACTGTATTTGACATATAAGTTCAAAAGCATACCTAAGAAATTAATTATAAAATATAAAAAACCCAAAGTAGAAGAAACACCTACAAAAATAGGAGATACACCAATTGTAAAAGAAGAAAATGTTACACTATATCCAAACTTAAACTCCTGAGGACAGGCACTTTTCTAATGGTTGGGGGAGTGACATATCCATAGTCGCACCCACCCTTTAACATAACTTAGCACATAAGCATAAGCACAAGTATAAACATTTCTAATATTGTATACAAAGAGCCTGGTGATAACATCCACATTGGTCAAGATCAAACTGTCCCCCTTTGGTAGACATAAACAATTCACCCTAAATATCACTCCACTGTCAAATTGTAGGTGCATTCTTAAGAACAAATGGCATGCGAGTGTACTCGTAATGGCCATATTTAGTCGAAAATGCGGTCTTGGGTATTGAACCAGGATCCACTTGGATTTGGTGGAAGCTTTTGGCTAGATCAATGGTTGTAACAAGTTTGACAAGTTTGTCTAATATTGTATCCATGATCGGGATAGCGTATTTATCATTAATTAATTCATTGAGATTGCGGTTATCTATGACTAACCGGAACTTTTGCTTTCCAGATGCATCGTTTTTCTTTGGAACGATTATTACTGGTGAGCAGTAAGGGGATTTGGATTTACGTATGATATTTTGTTTTATCATATCGCTTATTTGTTTATTTACTTCCTCATCGTATATTTGAGGATATTTGTATGGACGCTTGTAAATTGGGTCCTCATGTTTTGTTAGAATTTTGTGCCAGTGAAAGTCAAATTGTCACCTTCATGATACTGGATATCACGAAATTCACGTAAAACTTTTTAATTTATTCATTTTCTTCTGAGTTTTGGTGCTCTAGCCTAAACTCATTGTTTTCTATTAATTCGTTATTAATAGCGAAGTTAAATGGTCTGTCCTCTGTTGAGGGTGGATCAAGGCACTCTTGTGCGGTCATGTCCTCTTCGACCTCTTCGTCATTATATCTTAAACAAAAGTTAAATTCTCCTAAGGTTACGGAACCTTGTGCATAGTCTATTTTTGCTTGACATGCTTCAAGGTTTTCTCTCCCAATCAGAACATCATAATGCTCTGGGAAGTCGTGAATATAGAATTTTTGTTTCCTCGGACAAATTTCGCTTGCTCCTAATCGTACACCTTGTTTTAATTCAATAACACCATTTATGGTGTGAACCTTTAATGTTTCGTTGTAAACTGGGAAATTTAAGCGGTTTGTTTTCATTAGATTTATGGTTGTACCTGTGTCAATGACACATTTTAGACCTTCGTCATTCATAATCAATTTTATGGATTTCTTCTGTTTGTTGGATGTGTCCATTTTCATCTGTCCACTGACATTTAGTCGGAAATTTGGTGCATTCAAGCGTGAATGGGACTGATTTTTATAGTTTAATGGATTTTGGTATCTACCTTGATTTAATTTTTGTTGGAACTCGTGGTGAGCTTTCTGATTGTCTTCGGAATTATTGTGCTGTTTATTTTGTGCGTGATAACTCTGATTCGTGTTGGAATAACCACTTGAACTGGTGGTTGGGCTAGCATTTTGCTGATAATTTGCCATGTTCCTACGATTGATATTTTGATTTCCCTGAACATTATTAGTTTTAGGTTTTTCAGTAACGCTATTTTAATATAATCCATCTCTTTGAGCTACTTGCTTTAGTTTTTGTGTCGACGTAATGTCGTATCTGGCTAACATCATGAAAAGCCTATCTGGTAATTTTTTTGTAATAACATCTTTGATTGTGTTATTCATAGCATTTCTATAAAGTGTCGTATTGCTAGGTATATTTTCTAATGCTATCTTATTTAATATAACAAAAGATTTATTTTCGAGATCCTCGACGAACTTACGGACGTTTCCTTGGTAATTCGTGTTGTATAAGCGTCGAAGGAGTTCTTCAAATGGTATCTGCACTTTGTATTCTTCAATCAATGCGTTTCTCAGCTCCTACCAAGTGTTGGCTGCTGTCCTTTGTGAAATTCTCTGAGCATCTCCTGTGACTTCCAATTCAATGGCTCCGTATAAGATGCTATGTTGTCTAACATCTCGGGTTGGATACAGGTGTAGGATGTAATCTATCCTTTTAATGAAGGCGTTTAGTTGATCCGTTGATCCGTCAAAGCTTGGCACCTGTCTAAGTTGTGAAAGGGCCTGGTTGAGGTGTTGTTCTGATAATTCCATGGTCATCTTGGTGTAATACACTTTTTTGAATAGTTTTGAGTTTGTAGGTTTGAACTTTATTGTTCTTTGATTTTGCACTTTTATTTTAGGTTAAAGTTTGTGATGGATTATTGTTTAAATGTTTTTTTTTTTTTTTTGTGTGTGTGTCTTAAAAAGACTCAGTAATAACGTATTGCAGGGATCAAACGATATGCAAAGCCAGTCGTTATTAACTGTTGTAGCTTTATTGCCCAAAGGGTCAATATTATTAAGCTACTAGTGACCCGAAGGTTCTTGTGCGGATACGTATTCGAGAAAATGTTTATTACACTCCGACAACACTTTCGGTCGCGATTGTGCGTTAGATCTGGGAATTAATTATCCTTTAGCGATCTTCACTTTTTTTCGACGTATCCTACCGGCTGCGCCAATTAAGTTTTACACGTTAAGTTACTATAAAAAAATATATTTCAATTTATTATTTTCACTAAACGGCTACTTTTGTTGAGTACACTCAGATTTGCTTCCCGAATATGAACTGATTTATCTAACTGTTGCGGTCGCTTAGCAAACTTCGCTTTGAGAGAGTTTGAGTCAAAATTGAGTGAAGTTTTAGCTGCGTCAGCAATTATGCGTGGGATAGTGCTCTGATGGGAACATTGACAGTGGCGTGATATTTAGGGTGAATTGTTTATGTCTACCAAAGGGGGACAGTTTGATCTTGACCAATGTCGATGTTATCACCAGGCTCTTTGTTTACAATATTAGAAATGCTTATACTTGTGCTTATGCTTATGTGCTGTTATGTTAAAGGGTGGGTGCGACTATGGATATGTCACTCCCCCAACCATTAGAAAAGTGCCTGTCCTCAGGTGTTTAAGTTTGGATATAGTGTAACATTTTCTTCATTTACAATTGGTGTGTCTCCTATTATTGCAGGTGTTTCTTATACTTTGGGTTTTTTATATTTTATAATTAATTTCTTAGGTATGGTTTTGAACTTATATGTCAAATACAGTGTTAAACTCATTAATATGATTACAAATATGGTTATTGTAATTATCTGGAATACATTGTTAAATTTTGTATGTTCATTTATAATTTGTTTCGTTTGTACAAACGAAAGTGGTTCTAATTTTATAGCATCATTGCTTACGTAAATGCTTTGAGTATAATCTAACATATTGTTTGAAATTGAAATTTCATTAATTTGCAGTGAACAATCAAAGATTTTTATTATATTGTTTCCTTCTATTTTTATTTCGTTATTTATACAATTATGATTTAATATAGTTTTTGGTAATTTCGAAGTTAAAATTATATTTGGTTTTCCGTAGTTGATTTGAAAATTTTGCAAAATTTTAGTATAACTACATTCCGATGTTGTTTGGTTTAAAATTCCTGTCAAACATTCATTATTAATTAATTTTTTTGTTTCTTTGCTATAAACTTTTTTGTCTTGGGTAAAATATTTTTCATGAGCTATTTCTGTCAAAATGTTATTATTATCATCCGGGTATGGAATTTTTTCGAATACCGGGCTTTTTATTGTTTCTCGAGGAATATGAGATATTATCAGTTTTTCGTTTGTATCTGATTTAAACCAAGTAGAAGTTTTTGTATTCAACAATTTCTCAGAATTAACATGCAACAAATAGTCATGTTTTAGTAATTTTGGGTTAAAAATGCCTAATCTTGTGAGATGCATTCCCATCTCAATGTCTTCTATATATTCTGTAGTGTTGTAAGTTAAATATGAGGATATCTAATTTCTTTCCTTTTTGTTTCTCTTTATCTAGTTGCTTCATGATTTCTATTCCTTTGTTTATAACTTCTATTATGTGATTTAATTCGTTAACCTGAACGCTGTTTTCTGCTAAGTGGCTTATTTTTTGTTCAATTTCTGTTTTGTCTTCTTGATCTAATGTTCCAAATAAGTATTTTTATACTGTTCCTACTATGTTAACTAAACCTCTTTTGCTCGGTCGAAAATTAAGTTTTTGTATGAAAAAAGGTTTTGTTTTTCAAGATATCTTGACCAAACTCACCATTTATTAGTTTTACCTTACTCTTCATATATGTGCAAAATCATATTAATATCGGACCGCTATATCATATAGCTGCCATAGGAATGATCGGTCGAAAATTCAGTTTTTGGATGAAAAAACATTTTGTTTATCAAGATATCTTGACCAAACTCGGCATTTATTAGTTTTACTATGCTCCTCATATATATGCAAAATCCTATTAAGATCGGACCACTCTATCATATAGCTGCCATAGGAACGATCGGTCGAAAATTAAGTCGTATGAAAAAACATTTTGATTATCAAGATATCTTGACCAAACTCGGCATTTACTATTTTCCCGGTACTTCTTAGATAGGGGCAAAGCACTATAAGCATTATGAAAAGGTTGGGTCTGCAAGGGTATTAGATCTTTGGCGTGCCGAAGATAGCCCTTCTTTCTCGTTTCTATTAAAGATGAAAATTTTGAATAGATATCAATGTAAGATAAAAACTGTTCTCCTACTCCTCTCCTACTATGTAAGCATCCATTACATATTTTTCTCGGATATTAGCGATTTCCGGAGTTATTTCGAAAGTTAATTTTGTATCACTGTGTTCTGTTTTTGCGATGTTGCAAATCTCACATTCATTTTAATAATTCTTTTTCTTTTTCTTTTTCTTTTTCTTTTTAATAATTCTTTGTGTTTTTTTAATATTAGTTCTTTGAATTCTGCGTATGTTTGAAGGTCTATTAATTTTGTACTAGTTTTCATTGCCTTTGTTGAATTATTCGGACTTATTATTTCTAAGTAGGCTTCTTGAAAAATTGGAAAATCTACTTCGTTGTGGAAGTATACCACACTTTTCTTTGTGCATAAGTATTCTTTTATTAATTCTTTGGCATGCACGTTAGTCATGTCTTTGTACGTAATTTTCATGTTGGTTTTGTGAAAGTTATTCGTAACTTTTGTTTTGTTCTCAGTTCCTTTTTCAAATTCTATTAGTCGATTATAATAATTAAGTGGTCTTTCTGTGATTTGTAAATGGTTAATGTTGTCTTCTTGAGCACTATGTATTGTTGCTCTTGTGCTAATTGTATCTTCCCCTAAGAAGTTTTCGTTTAATTGAATTCTGGACAGAGCATCTGCTACATAATTTTCTTTTCCTGGGACGTATTTAATTTGGAAATCAAACTCAATTAGCTTGATTTTCCATCTTTGTAATTTCATGTTAGGTTCTTTCATGTTATTTAACCAGACAAGTGGTCTGTGATCACAATAGGACCTAAAGTATTTAGTGGCCCAAACGATTGCTAATAATTCTTTTTCAATCGTTGAATAATTTAACTCATGCTCGTTAAGAGTTCTACTTGCATAGTATATAGGCTTATGCTCTTGCGAAAGGACGGCCCCTATTGCCATATTACTCGCGTCTGTAGTTAATGAAAATGGTTTTTCAAAGTTAGGGTATATTAAAATTGGGTCAGATGTTATGAGTACTTTTAGCTTTTCAAACACTCTGTCATTTATATTGATTTTTGCTCCCTTTTTTATATTTAAGTGTTAATGGTTTTACTATATTAGCGAAATTTGGTATAATTTTCCTATTGAAACCACATAATCCTAGAAATGATTTAATTTCCTTTGGGGTTTTTGGAATTGGGAATTTGACAATTGCTTGTATCTTGTTGGGATTTGGTTTCATACCCTCAGTTGTGAAGATGTGACCGAGAAATTCAGTTTCTTTTCTCATAAGCTCGCATTTATCCAACTGTAGTTTTAAGTTAGCTTCTCTAAGCTTCTTAAATACCTTTTGTAGCGACAAAATGTGTTTCTCCAATGAAGTGGAAAAAATAATAATGTCGTCTAAGTAGACCAGACAATCCTTAAAAATTAAATCTTCTAAGAGATTGTTCATACAACATTGGAACGTTGCAGGTGCATTCTTAAGACCAAATGGCATGCGAGTGTACTCGTAATGGCCATGTTTAGTCGAAAATGTGGTCTTGGGTATTGAACCAGGAACCATTTGGATTTGGTGGAAGCCTTTGGCTAGATCAATGGTTGTGAAATATTGACATTTTCCAAGTTTATCTAATATTTCATCCATGATCGGGTTAGGGTATTTATCAATAATAGTTCATTCATTGAGATTGCGGTAATCTATGACTAACCGGAACTTTTGCTTTCCAGATGCATCGTTTTTCTTTGGAACGATTATTACTGGTGAGCAGTAAGGGGATTTGGATTTACGTATGATATTTTGTTTTATCATATCGCTTATTTGTTTATTTACTTCCTCATCGTATATTTGAGGATATTTGTATGGACGCTTGTAAATTGGGTCCTCATGTTTTGTTAGAATTTTGTGTTTAATTGTGCCAGTGAAAGTCAAATTGTCACCTTCATGATACTGGATATCACGAAATTCACGTAAAACTTTTTAATTTTTTCATTTTCTTCTGAGTTTTGGTGCTCTAGCCTAAACTCATTGTTTTCTATTAATTCGTTATTAATAGCGAAGTTAAATGGTCTGTCCTCTGTTGAGGGTGGATCAAGGCACTCTTGTGCGGTCATGTCATCTTCGACCTCTTCGTCATTATATCTTAAACAAAAGTTAAATTCTCCTAAGGTTACGGAACCTTGTGCATAGTCTATTTTTGCTTGACATGCTTCAAGGTTTTCTCTCCCAATCAGAACATCATAATGCTCTGGGAAGTCGTGAATATAGAATTTTTGTTTGCTCGGACAAATTTCGCTTGCTCCTAATCGTACACCTTATTTTAATTCAATAACACCATTTATGGTGTGAACCTTTAATGTTTCGTTGTAAACTGGGAAATTTAAGCGGTTTGTTTTCATTAGATTTATGGTTATACCTGTGTCAATGACACATTTTAGAACTTCGTCATTCATAATCAATTTTATGGATTTCTTCTGTTTGTTGGATGTGTCCATTTTCATCTGTCCACTGACATTTAGTAGGAGAGTTTGGCGCATTCAAGCGTGAATGGGACTGATTTTTATAGTTTAATGGATTTTGGTATCTACCTTGATTTAATTTTTGTTGGAACGCGTGGTGAGCTTTCTGATTGTCTTCGGAATTATTGTGCTGTTTATTTTGTGCGTGATAACTCTGATTCGTGTTGGAATAACCACTTGAACTGGTGGTTGGGCTAGCATTTTGCTGATAATTTGCCATGTTCCTACGATTGATATTTTGATTTCCCTGAACATTATTAGTTTTAGGTTTTTCAGTAACGCTATTTTAATATAATCCATCTCTTTGAGCTACTTGCTTTAGTTTTTGTGTCGACGTAATGTCGTATCTGGCTAACATCATGAAAAGCCTATCTGGTAATTTTTTTGTAATAACATCTTTGATTGTGTTATTCATAGCATTTCTATAAAGTGTCGTATTGCTAGGTATATTTTCTAATGCTATCTTATTTAATATAACAAAAGATTTATTTTCGAGATCCTCGACGAACTTACGGACGTTTCCTTGGTAATTCGTGTTGTATAAGCGTCGAAGAAGTTCTTCAAATGGTATCTGCACTTTGTATTCTTCAATCAATGCGTTTCTCAGCTCCTGCCAAGTGTTGGCTGCTGTCCTTTGTGAAATTCTCTGAGCATCTCCTGTGACTTCCAATTCAATGGCTCCGTATAAGATGCTATGTTGTCTAACATCTCGGGTTGGATACATGTGTAGGATGTAATCTATCCTTTTAATGAAGGCGTTTAGTTGATCCGTTGATCCGTCAAAGCTTGGCACCTGTCTAAGTTGTGAAAGGGCCTGGTTGAGGTGTTGTTCTGATAATTCCATGGTCATCTTGGTGTAATACACTTTTTTGAATAGTTTTGAGTTTGTAGGTTTGAACTTTATTGTTCTTTGATTTTGCACTTTTATTTTAGGTTAAAGTTTGTGATGGATTATTGTTTAAATGTTTTTTTTTTTTGTGTGTGTGTCTTAAAAAGACTCAGTAATAACGTATTGCAGGGATCAAACGATATGCAAAGCCAGTCGTTATTAACTGTAGTAGCTTTATTGCCCAAAGGGTCAATATTATTAAGCTACTAGTGACCCGAAGGTTCTTGTGCGGATACGTATTCGAGAAAATGTTTATTACACTCCGACAACACTTTCGGTCGCGATTGTGCGTTAGATCTGGGAATTAATTATCCTTTAGCGATCTTCACTTTTTTTCGACGTATCCTACCGGCTGCGCCAATTAAGTTTTACACGTTAAGTTACTATAAAAAAATATATTTCAATTTATTATTTTCACTAAACGGCTACTTTTGTTGAGTACACTCAGATTTGCTTCCCGAATATGAACTGATTTATCTAACTGTTGCGGTCGCTTAGCAAACTTCGCTTTGAGAGAGTTTGAGTCAAAATTGAGTGAAGTTTTAGCTGCGTCAGCAATTATGCGTGGGATAGTGCTCTGATGGGAACATTGACAGTGGAGTGATATTTAGGGTGAATTGTTTATGTCTACCAAAGGGGGACAGTTTGATCTTGACCAATGTCGATGTTATTACCAGGCTCTTTGTTCACAATATTAGAAATGTTTATACTTGTGCTTATGCTTATGTGCTAAGTTATGTTAAAGGGTGGGTGCGACTATGGATATGTCACTATATATATATTTGCTATTTGTTCTGTACAAAACAGTTATTGTGGTTTTTCACTTTAATAAAATAATACTAAATTATTTAATTCTACTGAAATAGAGAAATTTGTAAATATATATGTATACAAAAAAAAAAAAGACATTTAACAAAAATTATATTATTTATCCTGTACAATAATAATTAACTGTTTCTGCTGTTGGGACTGCGATGTGTAATCCCAGGTTGTTTAACTGCGCGCCTGCAGCTCTTTGTTTGGCAAGCTGATATCGCCCGTTACAAAGTCATTGAATTGACTCGTCTTTCATCCAATTATATATCTTTGGAAGGAAGAATACCTGGTGTTGGAGCTTCAAAGCAATTGCCTCACCAAACTTTGTTTTTGTTCTCCATGCGCGTACAATATCGTACATCACATTTTCTTCCATGGTTGTTATACTCAAGAGGGGTTTCGCCCCTTTAAGTACATCAATGTCATGCACTCCACTTGATGGTTAGAATGGTGCGATTGCTTCTACGGCTGCTAGTGCTGCTGTGCTGATGATGCTGATGTTGATTCACCAACTGTCTGGGAGCTTCGAGGAGGGTGGCCACTTGATACAACTTTGAGGATGAAGATGATTCTTACTTAATGAAGTAAGCACTGATTTTATAGCACTGGAAGCACTGATTTTATAGTCCTGCCTTTGAACGCTGGAATTATTTTTCAGGCAATATTTTGAGGAGCAGCATTTTGTTAAGTGGAGTCTTCAACAATTAATTTTCCAAACATCTCGAGCGATTCTTAATGTTGAAATAATATTCTGAGCTGCACTGATTTTATTGGCCTGCCTTTGTATGCTGAAATTGTTTTTGAGGAACAGCATTTTGTTAAGTGGAGTTGTCAATTATTATTTTTCAAACATCTCGAGCGATTCTTAATGTTGAAATATTACTTTGAGCTGCACTGATTTTAAAGGTCTGCCTCTAGTATAATTTCTCTGGATTTATTTTTGAAGTAATATTTTAGTGGAACAGCATTTTGTAAAGTGGGAGTCTTCATTCTTATTTTAGATCGTTATCAATTATTCATTTTTCAAACATATCTAGAGATTCTTATATATCTTGTAACGTTGTTCTGGCACATAGCTTGTGTCAACAAATGTTACGCAGCCACCCTAAACGCAAAATGCAATATGTTGACATTAATCAATTGAAAATGATATTGGAACAAAATTTGGTGGAGTTTCTCCGCGCCTTAGAGAAAATATAATAGTTTTCTGTCAATTTTCAGGTGTGTTATACACCTGTAGCAATAGAGCAATAGCTTGCCGTTGAACAATATACAATTTTGCTCATCCTCCATAACAAGTGCAGTATCTATCATCTGGAGTACGTCTTTTTACTCAAAATATTTTGAGAGCTTCCCTTGATTTATCTGCCTGCACACTGCAGCGTTAATTATTGTGTTAATAAAAACTGTAAACAGAGATGTCCACAGCTATAGCTTTATAGCTATTGAAATGTTGAAGCCGATTATAGTTGTATTTAATTTATTTATTTATTTATTAATTAATGGTCGGCTAAACTGGTGTCTTCCTCATTTTCAATAGATTATACAATAAATAAAAGAATTAAATGCTAAAAGCTTAGTTAAAGAATACAATTTTCTAAGTAGCATCACCGACCGATGCAGGTGTTTTATTTGCCAGTCCGGTCAGCTATGCCCCTTTTCAGAAGGTTGTAAGTAGGAAAAACTGTTCTTAAGTAAAATTAAAAACGAGAAAGAAGGGCTATCTTCGGCACGCCAATGATCTAATACCCTTGCAGACCCAACCTTTTCATAATGCTCATAGTGCTTTGCCCCTATCTAAGAAGTACCGGGGAAATAGTAAATGCCGAGTTTGGTCAAGATATCTTGATAAACAAAATGTTTTTTCATATAACTTAATTTTCGACCGATCATTCCTATGGCAGCTATATGATATAGCGGTCCGATATTAATAGGATTTTGCACATATATGAGGAGTAAAGTAAAACTAATAAATGCCGAGTTTGGTCAAGATATCTAGAAAAACAATATGTTTTTTCATACAAAAACAAAATTTTCGACCGATCGTTATATACATATGTGCCTCGTGCAACAGAAAGAGGGAGTTCTGCAAAGTTTCATTAAGATAGCTTTAAAACTGAGGGACTAGTTCGCATAGAAACAGACAGACGGACAGACGGACATGGCTATATCGACACGGCTGTTGATGCTGATTAAGAATATATATACTTTATGGGGTCGGAGATGTCTCCTTCTATGCGTTACACATTTCACGACAAAGTAGTTTGCTTTATTAATAAAGAAAATACAATAAATAGGAAAAGAAGGTAAGAAGATAGTTAATAAAGTAAAGCAATGTGAGTTAGATAAAGAGTGTTAAGTAGATAGGACAAAGAGAGAAGTAATGGGAAATCACCGACCCGGTAGGGGAACATTTTTTAGCCTGTCCGGCATGCTATGCCCCTACTCATAGCTGGGAATGGTCAGCAATTTCCCGAAGGTATCCTGAAAGCAACGATTTTATTAGGGGTAGAGAAAGTTCGGTAGAGAAAACGTGATGCAAACTATTATAATTTGTACATAGCACGCGATTGTGCATAGCGTAGTCTGTTGTGCACGTAGATAGGAATAAGGGGCGATAATTTCTGGTTGGTCTAGCCGGAACAGAGAATTGAAGGCGCCCTAGCAAAAAAGGAGAATCTATGTCGCCAATGTAGAAGGACAACACCGATAATTGTCCTGCGGTTGGTTAACGGCGGCAGGTTGAAAAGAAGCAATCTGCTGGAGTAGGATGGCAACCGAAGATTAGGGTCCCAATTTAAACCTGTAAGGCAGAACGCAGAAATTGCTTCTGAACAGATTCAATTCAATAGATGTAGGTGCTCCTAGTTTTTTTTTCCGATAATCGATAACTTACTCCGTTTCCAAGCAATCGATAAATAGATCGATATCGATATCCTGTTTTTTGGGCAATTTTGGTAAATAATAAGAGCTAGAGTCACCGAACTTGACATATCGCTTCTAAAATTGAATATATATACATTTGATGTTGGAAGAAGAGGGTTCAGGATATCCCCTAGTCGGGAGCTCCCGACTAGAAACTGTTATTAGTTCATTTATGTGTTTATGGTTTTACTATATTAGCGAAATTTGGTATAAATTTCCTATAGAAACCACATAATCCTAGAAATGATTTAATTTCTTTTGGGGTTTTCGGAATTGGGAATTTGACAATTGCTTGTATTTTGTTGGGATTTGGTTTTATACCCTCAGTTGTGATGATATGACCAAGAAATTCAGTTTCTTTTCTCATAAACTGGCATTTATCCCAATGTAGCTTTAAGTTAGCTTCTCTAAGCTTCTCAAATACTTTTTGTAGCGACAAAATGTATTCCTCCAATGAAGTGGAAAAAATAATAATGTCGTCCAAGTAGACCAGACAATCCCTATAAATTAAATCTTCTAAGAGATTGTTCATACACCGTTGGAACGTTGCAGGTGCATTCTTAAGACCATTGACAAGTTTGTCTAATATTTCATCCATGATCGGGATAGGGTATTTATCATTAATAGTTAATTCATTGAGTTTGCGGTAATCTATGACTAACCGGAACTTTTGCTTTCCAGATGCATCGTTTTTCTTTAGAACGATTATTACTGGTGAGCAGTAAGGGGATTTTGATTTACACATGATATTTTGTTTATCGCTTATTTGTTTATTTACTTCCTCATCGTATATTTGAGGATATTTGTATGGACGCTTGTAAATCGGTTCCTCTTGTTTTGTTTTTGTGTTTAATTGTAGTAGTGAAAGTCAAATTGTCACCTTCATAGTACTGAATATCACGAAATTCATGTAAAACTTTATTATTTTTTTCTTTTTCTTCTGAGTTTAGGTGCTCTAGCCTAAAGTCGTTGTTCTCTATTAATTCGTTATTAATAGCGAAGTTAAATAGTCTGTCCTCTGTTGACCGTTGATCAAGGTACTCTTACGCGGTCATGTCCTCTTCGACCTCTTCGTCATTATATCTAAAACAAAAGTTATATTCTCCTAAGGTTACGGATCCTTGTGAATAGTCTATTTTTGCTTGACATGCTTCAAGGTATTCTCTCCCAATCAGAACATCATAATGCTCTGAGATGTTGTGAATATTGAACTTTTGTTAACTCGGACAAATTTCGCTTGCTCCTAATCGTATGCTTTGTTTTAATTCAATAACACCATTTATGGTATGAACCTTTATGTTTCGTTGTAAACTAGGAAATTTAATCGGTTTGTTTTCATTAGATTTATGGTTGAACCTGTGTCAATGACACATTTTAGACCTTCGTCATTCATAATCAATTTTATGAATGGTTTTCTTCTGTTTGTTGGATGTGTCCATTTTCATCTGTCCACTGACATTTAGTCGGAGGGTTTGGCGCATTCAAGCGTGACTGGGACTCTTTTTGTGAGTTTAAGGGATTTTGGGATCTACCTTGACTTAATTTCTGTTGAAACTTGTGGTGAGCTTTCTGATTGTCATCGGAATTATTGTGCTGTTTATTTTGTACGTGATAATTCTGATTCGTGTTGGAATAGCCACTTGAACTGGTGCTTGGGTTACCATTTTGCTGATAATTTGTCATGTTCCTACGATTGTTATTTTGATTTCCCTAAACATTATTATTTTCAGGTTTTTCAGTAACGCTATTTTCATATAAATATATTTGAATTTATTATTTTCACTAAACGGCTACTTTTGTTGAGTACATTCAGATTTGCTTCCCGAATATGAACTGATTTATCTAACTGTTGCGGTCGCTTAGCAAACTTCGCTTTGAGAGAGTTTGAGTCAAAATTGAGTGAAGTTTGACCTGCGTCAGCAATTATGCGTGGGATAGTGCTCTGATGGGAACATTGACAGTGGCGTGATATTTAGGGTGAATTGTTTATGTCTACCATCTTGACCAATGTCGATGTTATCACCAGGCTCTTTGTTTACAATATTAGAAATGCTTATACTTGTGCTTATGCTTATGTGCTGTTATGTTAAAGGGTGGGTGCGACTATGGATATGTCACTCCCCCAACCATTAGAAAAGTGCCTGTCCTCAGGTGTTTAAGTTTGGATATAGTGTAACATTTTCTTCTTTTACAATTGGTGTGTCTCCTATTATTGCAGGTGTTTCTTATACTTTGGGTTTTTTATATTTTATAATTAATTTCTTAGGTATGGTTTTGAACGTATATGTCAAATACAGTGTTAAACTTATTAATATGATTACAAATATGGTTATTGTAATTATCTGGAATACATTGTAAAATTTTGTATGTTCATTTATAATTTGTTTCGTTTGTACAAACGAAAGTGGTTCTAATTTTATAACATCATTGCTTACGTAAATGCTTTGAATATAATCTAACATATTGTTTGAAATTGAAATTTCATTAATTTGCAGTGAACAATCAAAGATTTTTATTATATTGTTTCCTTCTATTTTTATTTCGTTATTTATACAATTATGATTTAACATAGTTTTTGGTAATTTCGAAGTTAAAATTATATTTGGTTTTCCGTAGTTGATTTGAAATTTTTGCAAAATTTTAGTATAACTACATTCCGATGTTATTTGGTTTAAAATTCCTGTCAAACATTCATTATTAATTAATTTTTTTGTTTCTTTGCTATAAACTTTTTTGTCTTGGGTAAAATATTTTTCATGAGCTATTTCTGTCAAAATGTTATTATTATCATCCGGGTATGGAATTTTTTCGAATACCGGGCTTTTTATTGTTTCTCGAGGAATATGAGATATTATCAGTTTTTCGTTTGTATCTGATTTAAACCAAGTAGAAGTTTTTGTATTCAACAATTTCGCAGAATTAACATGCAACAAATAGTCATGTTTTAGTAATTTTGGGTTAAAAATGCCTAATCTTGTGAGATGCATTCCCATCTCAATGTCTTCTATATATTCTGTAGTGTTGTAAGTTAAATATGAGGATATCTAATTTCTTTCCTTTTTGTTTCTCTTTATCTAGTTGCTTCATGATTTCTATTCCTTTGTTTATAACTTCTATTATGTGATTTAATTCGTTAACCTGAACGCTGTTTTCTGCTAAGTGGCTTATTTTTTGTTCAATTTCTGTTTTGTCTTCTTGATCTAATGTTCCAAATAAGTATTTTTATACTGTTCCTACTATGTTAACTAAACCTCTTTTGCTCGGTCGAAAATTAAGTTTTTGTATGAAAAAAGGTTTTGTTTTTCAAGATATCTTGACCAAACTCACCATTTATTAGTTTTAGCTTACTCTTCATATATGACATTATTAGTTTTAGGTTTTTCAGTAACGCTAATTTCATATAATCCCTTTCTTTGAGCTACTTGCTTTAGTTTTTGTGTCGACGTAATGTCGTATCTGGCTAACATCATGAAAAGCCTATCTGGTAATTTTTTTGTAATAACATCTTTGATTGTGTTATTCATAGCATTTCTATAAAGTGTCGTATTGCTAGGTATATTTTCTAATGCTATCTTATTTAATATAACAAAAGATTTATTTTCGAGATCCTCGACGAACTTACGGACGTTTCCTTGGTAATTCGTGTTGTATAAGCGTCGAAGGAGTTCTTCAAATGGTATCTGCACTTTGTATTCTTCAATCAATGCGTTTCTCAGCTCCTGCCAAGTGTTGGCTGCTGTCCTTTGTGAAATTCTCTGAGCATCTCCTGTGACTTCCAATTCAATGGCTCCGTATAAGATGCTATGTTGTCTAACATCTCGGGTTGGATACAGGTGTAGGATGTAATCTATCCTTTTAATGAAGGCGTTTAGTTGATCCGTTGATCCGTCAAAGCTTGGCACCTGTCTAAGTTGTGAAAGGGCCTGATTGAGGTGTTGTTCTGATAATTCCATGGTCATCTTGGTGTAATACACTTTTTTGAATAGTTTTGAGTTTGTAGGTTTGAACTTTATTGTTCTTTGATTTTGCACTTTTATTTTAGGTTAAAGTTTGTGATGGATTATTGTTTAAATGTTTTTTTTTTTTGTGTGTGTGTCTTAAAAAGACTCAGTAATAACGTATTGCAGGGATCAAACGATATGCAAAGCCAGTCGTTATTAACTGTAGTAGCTTTATTGCCCAAAGGGTCAATATTATTAAGCTACTAGTGACCCGAAGGTTCTTGTGCGGATACGTATTCGAGAAAATGTTTATTACACTCCGACAACACTTTCGGTCGCGATTGTGCGTTAGATCTGGGAATTAATTATCCTTTAGCGATCTTCACTTTTTTTCGACGTATCCTACCGGCTGCGCCAATTAAGTTTTACACGTTAAGTTACTATAAAAAAATATATTTCAATTTATTATTTTCACTAAACGGCTACTTTTGTTGAGTACACTCAGATTTGCTTCCCGAATATGAACTGATTTATCTAACTGTTGCGGTCGCTTAGCAAACTTCGCTTTGAGAGAGTTTGAGTCAAAATTGAGTGAAGTTTTAGCTGCGTCAGCAATTATGCGTGGGATAGTGCTCTGATGGGAACATTGACAGTGGAGTGATATTTAGGGTGAATTGTTTATGTCTACCAAAGGGGGACAGTTTGATCTTGACCAATGTCGATGTTATTACCAGGCTCTTTGTTCACAATATTAGAAATGTTTATACTTGTGCTTATGCTTATGTGCTAAGTTATGTTAAAGGGTGGGTGCGACTATGGATATGTCACTATATATATATTTGCTATTTGTTCTGTACAAAACAGTTATTGTGGTTTTTCACTTTAATAAAATAATACTAAATTATTTAATTCTACTGAAATAGAGAAATTTGTAAATATATATGTATACAAAAAAAAAAAAGACATTTAACAAAAATTATATTATTTATCCTGTACAATAATAATTAACTGTTTCTGCTGTTGGGACTGCGATGTGTAATCCCAGGTTGTTTAACTGCGCGCCTGCAGCTCTTTGTTTGGCAAGCTGATATCGCCCGTTACAAAGTCATTGAATTGACTCGTCTTTCATCCAATTATATATCTTTGGAAGGAAGAATACCTGGTGTTGGAGCTTCAAAGCAATTGCCTCACCAAACTTTGTTTTTGTTCTCCATGCGCGTACAATATCGTACATCACATTTTCTTCCATGGTTGTTATACTCAAGAGGGGTTTCGCCCCTTTAAGTACATCAATGTCATGCACTCCACTTGATGGTTAGAATGGTGCGATTGCTTCTACGGCTGCTAGTGCTGCTGTGCTAATGATGCTGATGTTGATTCACCAACTGTCTGGGAGCTTCGAGGAGGGTGGCCACTTGATACAACTTTGAGGATGAAGATGATTCTTACTTAATGAAGTAAGCACTGATTTTATAGCACTGGAAGCACTGATTTTATAGTCCTGCCTTTGAACGCTGGAATTATTTTTCAGGCAATATTTTGAGGAGCAGCATTTTGTTAAGTGGAGTCTTCAACAATTAATTTTTCAAACATCTCGAGCGATTCTTAATGTTGAAATAATATTCTGAGCTGCACTGATTTTATTGGCCTGCCTTTGTATGCTGAAATTGTTTTTGAGGAACAGCATTTTGTTAAGTGGAGTTGTCAATTATTATTTTTCAAACATCTCGAGCGATTCTTAATGTTGAAATATTACTTTGAGCTGCACTGATTTTAAAGGTCTGCCTCTAGTATAATTTCTCTGGATTTATTTTTGAAGTAATATTTTAGTGGAACAGCATTTTGTAAAGTGGGAGTCTTCATTCTTATTTTAGATCGTTATCAATTATTCATTTTTCAAACATATCTAGAGATTCTTATATATCTTGTAACGTTGTTCTGGCACATAGCTTGTGTCAACAAATGTTACGCAGCCACCCTAAACGCAAAATGCAATATGTTGACATTAATCAATTGAAAATGATATTGGAACAAAATTTGGTGGAGTTTCTCCACGCCTTAGAGAAAATATAATAGTTTTCTGTCAATTTTCAGGTGTGTTATACACCTGTAGCAATAGAGCAATAGCTTGCCGTTGAACAATATACAATTTTGCTCATCCTCCATAACAAGTGCAGTATCTATCATCTGGAGTACGTCTTTTTACTCAAAATATTTTGAGATCTTCCCTTGATTTATCTGCCTGCACACTGCAGCGTTAATTATTGTGTTAATAAAAACTGTAAACAGAGATGTCCACAGCTATAGCTTTATAGCTATTGAAATGTTGAAGCCGATTATAGTTGTATTTAATTTATTTATTTATTTATTAATTAATGGTCGGCTAAACTGGTGTCTTCCTCATTTTCAATAGATTATACAATAAATAAAAGAATTAAATGCTAAAAGCTTAGTTAAAGAATACAATTTTCTAAGTAGCATCACCGACCGATGCAGGTGTTTTATTTGCCAGTCCGGTCAGCTATGCCCCTTTTCAGAAGGTTGTAAGTAGGAAAAACTGTTCTTAAGTAAAATTAAAAACGAGAAAGAAGGGCTATCTTCGGCACGCCAATGATCTAATACCCTTGCAGACCCAACCTTTTCATAATGCTCATAGTGCTTTGCCCCTATCTAAGAAGTACCGGGGAAATAGTAAATGCCGAGTTTGGTCAAGATATCTTGATAAACAAAATGTTTTTTCATATAACTTAATTTTCGACCGATCATTCCTATGGCAGCTATATGATATAGCGGTCCGATATTAATAGGATTTTGCACATATATGAGGAGTAAAGTAAAACTAATAAATGCCGAGTTTGGTCAAGATATCTAGAAAAACAATATGTTTTTTCATACAAAAACAAAATTTTCGACCGATCGTTATATACATATGTGCCTCGTGCAACAGAAAGAGGGAGTTCTGCAAAGTTTCATTAAGATAGCTTTAAAACTGAGGGACTAGTTCGCATAGAAACAGACAGACGGACAGACGGACATGGCTATATCGACACGGCTGTTGATGCTGATTAAGAATATATATACTTTATGGGGTCGGAGATGTCTCCTTCTATGCGTTACACATTTCACGACAAAGTAGTTTGCTTTATTAATAAAGAAAATACAATAAATAGGAAAAGAAGGTAAGAAGATAGTTAATAAAGTAAAGCAATGTGAGTTAGATAAAGAGTGTTAAGTAGATAGGACAAAGAGAGAAGTAATGGGAAATCACCGACCCGGTAGGGGAACATTTTTTAGCCTGTCCGGCATGCTATGCCCCTACTCATAGCTGGGAATGGTCAGCAATTTCCCGAAGGTATCCTGAAAGCAACGATTTTATTAGGGGTAGAGAAAGTTCGGTAGAGAAAACGTGATGCAAACTATTATAATTTGTACATAGCACGCGATTGTGCATAGCGTAGTCTGTTGTGCACGTAGATAGGAATAAGGGGCGATAATTTCTGGTTGGTCTAGCCGGAACAGAGAATTGAAGGCGCCCTAGCAAAAAAGGAGAATCTATGTCGCCAATAATCAACTTATGTAGAAGGACAACACCGATAATTGTCCTGCGGTTGGTTAACGGCGGCAGGTTGAAAAGAAGCAATCTGCTGGAGTAGGATGGCAACCGAAGATTAGGGTCCCAATTTAAACCTGTAAGGCAGAACGCAGAAATTGCTTCTGAACAGATTCAATTCAATAGATGTAGGTGCTCCTAGTTTTTTTTTCCGATAATCGATAACTTACTCCGTTTCCAAGCAATCGATAAATAGATCGATATCGATATCCTGTTTTTTGGGCAATTTTGGTAAATAATAAGAGCTAGAGTCACCGAACTTGACATATCGCTTCTAAAATTGAATATATATACATTTGATGTTGGAAGAAGAGGGTTCAGGATATCCCCTAGTCGGGAGCTCCCGACTAGAAACTGTTATTAGTTCATTTATGTGTTTATGGTTTTACTATATTAGCGAAATTTGGTATAAATTTCCTATAGAAACCACATAATCCTAGAAATGATTTAATTTCTTTTGGGGTTTTCGGAATTGGGAATTTGACAATTGCTTGTATTTTGTTGGGATTTGGTTTTATACCCTCAGTTGTGATGATATGACCAAGAAATTCAGTTTCTTTTCTCATAAACTGGCATTTATCCCAATGTAGCTTTAAGTTAGCTTCTCTAAGCTTCTCAAATACTTTTTGTAGCGACAAAATGTATTCCTCCAATGAAGTGGAAAAAATAATAATGTCGTCCAAGTAGAACAGGCGCATTCAAGCGTGACTGGGACTCTTTTTGTGAGTTTAAGGGATTTTGGGATCTACCTTGACTTAATTTCTGTTGAAACTTGTGGTGAGCTTTCTGATTGTCATCGGAATTATTGTGCTGTTTATTTTGTACGTGATAATTCTGATTCGTGTTGGAATAGCCACTTGAACTGGTGCTTGGGTTACCATTTTGCTGATAATTTGTCATGTTCCTACGATTGTTATTTTGATTTCCCTAAACATTATTATTTTCAGGTTTTTCAGTAACGCTATTTTCATATAAATATATTTGAATTTATTATTTTCACTAAACGGCTACTTTTGTTGAGTACATTCAGATTTGCTTCCCGAATATGAACTGATTTATCTAACTGTTGCGGTTGCTTAGCAAACTTCGCTTTGAGAGAGTTTGAGTCAAAATTGAGTGAAGTTTGACCTGCGTCAGCAATTATGCGTGGGATAGTGCTCTGATGGGAACATTGACAGTGGCGTGATATTTAGGGTGAATTGTTTATGTCTACCAAAGGGGGACAGTTTGATCTTGACCAATGTCGATGTTATCACCAGGCTCTTTGTTTACAATGTTAGAAATGCTTATACTTGTGCTTATGCTTATGTGCTGTTATGTTAAAGGGTGGGTGCGACTATGGATATGTCACTCCCCCAACCATTAGAAAAGTGCCTGTCCTCAGGTGTTTAAGTTTGGATATAGTGTAACATTTTCTTCTTTTACAATTGGTGTGTCTCCTATTATTGCAGGTGTTTCTTATACTTTGGGTTTTTTATATTTTATAATTAATTTCTTAGGTATGGTTTTGAACTTATATGTCAAATACAGTGTTAAACTTATTAATATGATTACAAATATGGTTATTGTAATTATCTGGAATACATTGTAAAATTTTGTATGTTCATTTATAATTTGTTTCGTTTGTACAAACGAAAGTGGTTCTAATTTTATAACATCATTGCTTACGTAAATGCTTTGAGTATAATCTAACATATTGTTTGAAATTGAAATTTCATTAATTTGCAGTGAACAATCAAAGATTTTTATTATATTGTTTCCTTCTATTTTTATTTCGTTATTTATACAATTATGATTTAACATAGTTTTTGGTAATTTCGAAGTTAAAATTATATTTGGTTTTCCGTAGTTGATTTGAAATTTTTGCAAAATTTTAGTATAACTACATTCCGATGTTATTTGGTTTAAAAATCCTGTCAAACATTCATTATTAATTAATTTTTTTGTTTCTTTGCTATAAACTTTTTTGTCTTGGGTAAAATATTTTTCATGAGCTATTTCTGTCAAAATGTTATTATTATCATCCGGGTATGGAATTATTTCGAATACCGGGCTTTTTATTATTTCTCGAGGAATATGAGATATTATCAGTTTTTCGTTTGTATCTGATTTAAACCAAGTAGAAGTATTTGTATTCAACAATTTCGCAGAATTAACATGCAACAAATAGTCATGTTATAGTAATTTTGGGTTAAAAATGCCTAATCTTGTGAGCTGCATTCCCATCTCAATGTCTTCTATATATTCTGTAGTGTTGTAAGTTAAATATGAGGATATCTAATTTCTTTCCTTATTGTTTCTCTTTATCTAGTTCGTTCATGATTTCTATTCCTTAGTTTATAGCTTATATTATGTGATTTAATTCGTTAACCTGAACGCTGTTTTCTTCCAAGTGGCTTATTTTTTGTTCAATTTCTGTTTGGTCTTCTTGATCTAATGTTCCAAATAAGTATTTTTATACTGTTCCTACTATGTTAACTAAACCTCTTTTGCTCGGTCGAAAATTAAGTTTTTGTATGAAAAAAGATTTTGTTTTTCAAGATATCTTGACCAAACTCGCCATTTATTAGTTTTAGCTTACTCTTCATATATGACATTATTAGTTTTAGGTTTTTCAGTAACGCTAATTTCATATAATCCCTTTCTTTGAGCTACTTGCTTTAGTTTTTGTGTCGACGTAATGTCGTATCTGGCTAACATCATGAAAAGCCTATCTGGTAATTTTTGTGTAATAACATCTTGGATTGTGTTATTCATAGCATTTCTATAAAGTGTCGTATTGCTAGGTATATTTTCTAATGCTAACTTATTTAATATAACAAAAGATTTATTTTCGAGATCCTCGACGAACTTACGAACGTTTCCTTGGTAATTCGTGTTGTATAAGCGTCGAAGGAGTTCTTCAAATGGTATCTGCACTTTGTATTCTTCAATCAATGCGTTTCTCAGCTCCTGCCAGTGTTGGCTGCTGTCCTTTGTGAAATTCTCTGAGCATCTCCTGTGACTTGCAATTCAATGGCTCCGTATAAGATGCTGTGTTGTCTAACATCTCGGGTTGGATAAAGGTGTAGGATGTAATCGATCCTTTTAATGTAGGCGTTTAGATGATCCGTTGATCCGTCAAAGCTTGGCACCTGTCTTAGTTGTGAAAGGGCATGGTTGAGGTGTTGTTCTGATAATTCCATGGTCATCTTGGTGTAATACACTTTTTTTCGTTAGATGAACGCAAAATGCAATATGTTGACATTAATCAATTGAAAATGATAATGGAACAAAATTTGGTGGAGTTTCTCCACGCCTTAGAGAAAATATAATAGTTTTCTGTCAATTTTCAGGTGTGTTATACACCTGTAGCAATAGAGCAATAGCTTGCCGTTGAACAATATACAATTTTGCTCATCCTCCATAACAAGTGCAGTATCTATCATCTGGAGTACGTCTTTTTACTCAAAATATTTTGAGATCTTCCCTTGATTTATCTGCCTGCACACTGCAGCGTTAATTATTGTGTTAATAAAAACTGTAAACAGAGATGTCCACAGCTATAGCTTTATAGCTATTGAAATGTTGAAGCCGATTATAGTTGTATTTAATTTATTTATTTATTTATTAATTAATGGTCGGCTAAACTGGTGTCTTCCTCATTTTCAATAGATTATACAATAAATAAAAGAATTAAATGCTAAAAGCTTAGTTAAAGAATACAATTTTCTAAGTAGCATCACCGACCGATGCAGGTGTTTTATTTGCCAGTCCGGTCAGCTATGCCCCTTTTCAGAAGGTTGTAAGTAGGAAAAACTGTTCTTAAGTAAAATTAAAAACGAGAAAGAAGGGCTATCTTCGGCACGCCAATGATCTAATACCCTTGCAGACCCAACCTTTTCATAATGCTCATAGTGCTTTGCCCCTATCTAAGAAGTACCGGGGAAATAGTAAATGCCGAGTTTGGTCAAGATATCTTGATAAACAAAATGTTTTTTCATATAACTTAATTTTCGACCGATCATTCCTATGGCAGCTATATGATATAGCGGTCCGATATTAATAGGATTTTGCACATATATGAGGAGTAAAGTAAAACTAATAAATGCCGAGTTTGGTCAAGATATCTAGAAAAACAATATGTTTTTTCATACAAAAACAAAATTTTCGACCGATCGTTATATACATATGTGCCTCGTGCAACAGAAAGAGGGAGTTCTGCAAAGTTTCATTAAGATAGCTTTAAAACTGAGGGACTAGTTCGCATAGAAACAGACAGACGGACAGACGGACATGGCTATATCGACACGGCTGTTGATGCTGATTAAGAATATATATACTTTATGGGGTCGGAGATGTCTCCTTCTATGCGTTACACATTTCACGACAAAGTAGTTTGCTTTATTAATAAAGAAAATACAATAAATAGGAAAAGAAGGTAAGAAGATAGTTAATAAAGTAAAGCAATGTGAGTTAGATAAAGAGTGTTAAGTAGATAGGACAAAGAGAGAAGTAATGGGAAATCACCAACCCGGTAGGGGAACATTTTTTAGCCTGTCCGGCATGCTATGCCCCTACTCATAGCTGGGAATGGTCAGCAATTTCCCGAAGGTATCCTGAAAGCAACGATTTTATTAGGGGTAGAGAAAGTTCGGTAGAGAAAACGTGATGCAAACTATTATAATTTGTACATAGCACGCGATTGTGCATAGCGTAGTCTGTTGTGCACGTAGATAGGAATAAGGGGCGATAATTTCTGGTTGGTCTAGCCGGAACAGAGAATTGAAGGCGCCCTAGCAAAAAAGGAGAATCTATGTCGCCAATAATCAACTTATGTAGAAGGACAACACCGATAATTGTCCTGCGGTTGGTTAACGGCGGCAGGTTGAAAAGAAGCAATCTGCTGGAGTAGGATGGCAACCGAAGATTAGGGTCCCAATTTAAACCTGTAAGGCAGAACGCAGAAATTGCTTCTGAACAGATTCAATTCAATAGATGTAGGTGCTCCTAGTTTTTTTTTCCGATAATCGATAACTTACTCCGTTTCCAAGCAATCGATAAATAGATCGATATCGATATTCTGTTTTTTGGGCAATTTTGGTAAATAATAAGAGCTAGAGTCACCGAACTTGACATATCGCTTCTAAAATTGAATATATATACATTTGATGTTGGAAGAAGAGGGTTCAGGATATCCCCTAGTCGGGAGCTCCCGACTAGAAACTGTTATTAGTTCATTTATGTGTTTATGGTTTTACTATATTAGCGAAATTTGGTATAAATTTCCTATAGAAACCACATAATCCTAGAAATGATTTAATTTCTTTTGGGGTTTTCGGAATTGGGAATTTGACAATTGCTTGTATTTTGTTGGGATTTGGTTTTATACCCTCAGTTGTGATGATATGACCAAGAAATTCAGTTTCTTTTCTCATAAACTGGCATTTATCCCAATGTAGCTTTAAGTTAGCTTCTCTAAGCTTCTCAAATACTTTTTGTAGCGACAAAATGTATTCCTCCAATGAAGTGGAAAAAATAATAATGTCGTCCAAGTAGACCAGACAATCCCTATAAATTAAATCTTCTAAGAGATTGTTCATACACCGTTGGAACGTTGCAGGTGCATTCTTAAGACCATTGACAAGTTTGTCTAATATTTCATCCATGATCGGGATAGGGTATTTATCATTAATAGTTAATTCATTGAGTTTGCGGTAATCTATGACTAACCGGAACTTTTGCTTTCCAGATGCATCGTTTTTCATTAGAACGATTATTACTGGTGAGCAGTAAGGGGATTTTGATTTACACATGATATTTTGTTTATCGCTTATTTGTTTATTTACTTCCTCATCGTATATTTGAGGATATTTGTATGGACGCTTGTAAATCGGTTCCTCTTGTTTTGTTTTTGTGTTTAATTGTAGTAGTGAAAGTCAAATTGTCACCTTCATAGTACTGAATATCACGAAATTCATGTAAAACTTTATTATTTTTTTCTTTTTCTTCTGAGTTTAGGTGCTCTAGCCTAAAGTCGTTGTTCTCTATTAATTCGTTATTAATAGCGAAGTTAAATAGTCTGTCCTCTGTTGGGCGTTGATCAAGGTACTCTTACGCGGTCATGTCCTCTTCGACCTCTTCGTCATTATATCTAAAACAAAAGTTATATTCTCCTAAGGTTACGGATCCTTGTGAATAGTCTATTTTTGCTTGACATGCTTCAAGGTATTCTCTCCCAATCAGAACATCATAATGCTCTGAGATGTTGTGAATATTGAACTTTTGTTAACTCGGACAAATTTCGCTTGCTCCTAATCGTATGCTTTGTTTTAATTCAATAACACCATTTATGGTATGAACCTTTATGTTTCGTTGTAAACTAGGAAATTTAATCGGTTTGTTCTCATTAGATTTATGGTTGAACCTGTGTCAATGACACATTTTAGACCTTCGTCATTCATAATCAATTTTATGAATGGTTTTCTTCTGTTTGTTGGATGTGTCCATTTTCATCTGTCCACTGACATTTAGTCGGAGGGTTTGGCGCATTCAAGCGTGACTGGGACTCTTTTTGTGAGTTTAAGGGATTTTGGGATCTACCTTGACTTAATTTCTGTTGAAACTTGTGGTGAGCTTTCTGATTGTCATCGGAATTATTGTGCTGTTTATTTTGTACGTGATAATTCTGATTCGTGTTGGAATAGCCACTTGAACTGGTGCTTGGGTTACCATTTTGCTGATAATTTGTCATGTTCCTACGATTGTTATTTTGATTTCCCTAAACATTATTATTTTCAGGTTTTTCAGTAACGCTATTTTCATATAAATATATTTGAATTTATTATTTTCACTAAACGGCTACTTTTGTTGAGTACATTCAGATTTGCTTCCCGAATATGAACTGATTTATCTAACTGTTGCGGTCGCTTAGCAAACTTCGCTTTGAGAGAGTTTGAGTCAAAATTGAGTGAAGTTTGACCTGCGTCAGCAATTATGCGTGGGATAGTGCTCTGATGGGAACATTGACAGTGGCGTGATATTTAGGGTGAATTGTTTATGTCTACCAAAGGGGGACAGTTTGATCTTGACCAATGTCGATGTTATCACCAGGCTCTTTGTTTACAATGTTAGAAATGCTTATACTTGTGCTTATGCTTATGTGCTGTTATGTTAAAGGGTGGGTGCGACTATGGATATGTCACTCCCCCAACCATTAGAAAAGTGCCTGTCCTCAGGTGTTTAAGTTTGGATATAGTGTAACATTTTCTTCTTTTACAATTGGTGTGTCTCCTATTATTGCAGGTGTTTCTTATACTTTGGGTTTTTTATATTTTATAATTAATTTCTTAGGTATGGTTTTGAACTTATATGTCAAATACAGTGTTAAACTTATTAATATGATTACAAATATGGTTATTGTAATTATCTGGAATACATTGTAAAATTTTGTATGTTCATTTATAATTTGTTTCGTTTGTACAAACGAAAGTGGTTCTAATTTTATAACATCATTGCTTACGTAAATGCTTTGAGTATAATCTAACATATTGTTTGAAATTGAAATTTCATTAATTTGCAGTGAACAATCAAAGATTTTTATTATATTGTTTCCTTCTATTTTTATTTCGTTATTTATACAATTATGATTTAACATAGTTTTTGGTAATTTCGAAGTTAAAATTATATTTGGTTTTCCGTAGTTGATTTGAAATTTTTGCAAAATTTTAGTATAACTACATTCCGATGTTATTTGGTTTAAAAATCCTGTCAAACATTCATTATTAATTAATTTTTTTGTTTCTTTGCTATAAACTTTTTTGTCTTGGGTAAAATATTTTTCATGAGCTATTTCTGTCAAAATGTTATTATTATCATCCGGGTATGGAATTATTTCGAATACCGGGCTTTTTATTATTTCTCGAGGAATATGAGATATTATCAGTTTTTCGTTTGTATCTGATTTAAACCAAGTAGAAGTATTTGTATTCAACAATTTCGCAGAATTAACATGCAACAAATAGTCATGTTATAGTAATTTTGGGTTAAAAATGCCTAATCTTGTGAGCTGCATTCCCATCTCAATGTCTTCTATATATTCTGTAGTGTTGTAAGTTAAATATGAGGATATCTAATTTCTTTCCTTATTGTTTCTCTTTATCTAGTTCGTTCATGATTTCTATTCCTTAGTTTATAGCTTATATTATGTGATTTAATTCGTTAACCTGAACGCTGTTTTCTTCCAAGTGGCTTATTTTTTGTTCAATTTCTGTTTGGTCTTCTTGATCTAATGTTCCAAATAAGTATTTTTATACTGTTCCTACTATGTTAACTAAACCTCTTTTGCTCGGTCGAAAATTAAGTTTTTGTATGAAAAAAGATTTTGTTTTTCAAGATATCTTGACCAAACTCGCCATTTATTAGTTTTAGCTTACTCTTCATATATGACATTATTAGTTTTAGGTTTTTCAGTAACGCTAATTTCATATAATCCCTTTCTTTGAGCTACTTGCTTTAGTTTTTGTGTCGACGTAATGTCGTATCTGGCTAACATCATGAAAAGCCTATTTGGTAATTTTTGTGTAATAACATCTTGGATTGTGTTATTCATAGCATTTCTATAAAGTGTCGTATTGCTAGGTATATTTTCTAATGCTAACTTATTTAATATAACAAAAGATTTATTTTCGAGATCCTCGACGAACTTACGAACGTTTCCTTGGTAATTCGTGTTGTATAAGCGTCGAAGGAGTTCTTCAAATGGTATCTGCACTTTGTATTCTTCAATCAATGCGTTTCTCAGCTCCTGCCAGTGTTGGCTGCTGTCCTTTGTGAAATTCTCTGAGCATCTCCTGTGACTTGCAATTCAATGGCTCCGTATAAGATGCTGTGTTGTCTAACATCTCGGGTTGGATAAAGGTGTAGGATGTAATCGATCCTTTTAGTGTAGGCGTTTAGATGATCCGTTGATCCGTCAAAGCTTGGCACCTGTCTTAGTTGTGAAAGGGCATGGTTGAGGTGTTGTTCTGATAATTCCATGGTCATCTTGGTGTAATACACTTTTTTTCGTTAGATGATTTTCTTTGTTTTTAAATAGTTTTGAGTTTGTAGGTTTGAACTTTATTGTTCTTTGATTTTGCACTTCTATTGTAGATTATTGTTTAAATGTTTTTTTTTTGTGTGTGTGTCTTAAAAAGACCCAGTCATAACGTATTGCAGGGATCAAACGATATGCAAAGCCAGTCGTTATTAACTGTAGTAGCTTTATTGCCCAAAGGGTCAATGTTATTAGGCTACTAGTGACCCGAAGGTTCCTGTGCGGATACGTATTCGAGAAAATGTTTATTACACTCCGACAACACTTTCGGTCGCGATTGTGCGTTAGATCTGGGAATTAATTATCCTTTAGCGATCTTCACTTTTTTTCGACGTATCCTACCGGCTGCGCCAATTAAGTTTCACACGTTAAGTTACTATAAAAAAATCTATTTCAATTTATTATTTTCACTAAACGGCTACTTTTGTTGAGTACATTCAGACTTGCTTCCCGAATATGAACTGATTTATCTAACTGTTGCGGTCGCTTAGCAAACTTCGCTTTGAGAGAGTTTGAGTCAAAATTGAGTGAAGTTTTAGCTGCGTCAGCAATTTTGCGTGGGATAGTGCTCTGATGGGAACATTGACAGTGGAGTGATATTTAGGGTGAATTGTTTATGTCTACCAAAGGGGAACAGTTTGATCTTGACCAATGTCGATGTTATTACCAGGCTCTTTGTTCACAATATTAGAAATGTTTATACTTGTGCTTATGCTTATGTGGTAAGTTATGTTCAAGGGTGGGTGCGACTATGGATATGTCACTATATATATATTTGCTATTTGTTCTCTACAAAACAGTTATTGTGTTTTTTCACTTTAATAAAATAATACTAAATTATATTTAATTCTACTGAAATAGAGAAATTTGTAAATATATATGTATATAAAAAAAAGACATTTTAAACATATATTTAAATGTCTTTTATTTTTATTCATCTATATATATAAAAAAATAATACAAAAATTATATTATTTATCCTGTACACTAATAATAATCTGTTTCTGCTGTTGGGACTGCGATGTGTAATCCCAGGTTGTTAAACTGCGCGCCTGCAGCTCTTTGTTTGGCAAGCTGATATCGCCCGTTACAAAGTCTTTGAATTGACTCGTCTTTCATCCAATTATATATCTTTGGAAGGAAGAATACCTGGTGTTGGAGCTTCAAAGCAATTGCCTCACCAAACTTTGTTTTTGTTCTCCATGCGCGTACAATATCGTACATCACACTTTCTTCCATGGTTGTTATACTCAAGAGGGGTTTCGCCTCTTTAAGTACATCAATGTCATGCACTCCACTTGATGGCTAGAATGGTGCGATTGCTTCTACGGCTGCTAGTGCTGCTGTGCTAATGATGCTGATGTTGATTCACCAACTGTCTGGGAGCTTCGAAGAGGGTGGCCACTTGATACAACTTTGAGGATGAAGATGATTCTTACTTAATGAAGTAAGCACTGATTTTATAGCACTGGAAGCACTGATTTTATAGTCATGCCTTTGAACGCTGGAATTATTTTTCAGGCAATATTTTGAGGAGCAGCATTTTGTTAAGTGGAGTCTTCAACAATTAATTTTTCAAACATCACGAGTGATTCTTAATGTTGAAATAATATTCTGAGCTGCACTGATTTTATAGGCCTGCCTTTGTATGCTGAAATTATTTTTGAGAAACAGCATTTTGTTAAGTGGAGTTGTCAATTATTATTTTTCAAACATCTCGAGCGATTCTTAATGTTGAAGTATTACTCTGAGCTGCACTGATTTTGTGAGCTTCCCTTGATATATCTGCCTGCACACTGCAGCGTTAATTATTGTGTTAATAAAAACTGTAAACAGAGATGTTTTATAGCTATTGAAATGTTGAAGCCGATTATAGTTGTATTTAATTTATTTATTTATTTATTAATTAATGGTCGACTAAACTTGTGTCTTCCTCATTATTCAATAGATTATACAATAAATAAAAGAATTAAATGCTAAAAGCTTAGTTAAAGAATACAAATTTCTAAATAGCATCACCGACCGATGGAGGTGTTTTATTTGCCAGTCCGGTCAGCTATGCCCCTTTTCAGAAGGCTGTAAGTAGGAAAAACTGCTCTTAAGTAAAATTAAAAACGAGAAAGAAGGGCTATCTTCGGCACGCCAATGATCTAATACCCTTGCAGACCCAACCTTTTCATAATGCTCATAGTGCTTTGCCCCTATCTAAGAAGTACCGGGGAAATAGTAAATGCCGAGTTTGGTCAAGATATCTTGATAAACAAAATGTTTTTTCATATAACTTAATTTTCGACCGATCATTCCTATGGCAGCTATATGATATAGCGGTCCGATATTAATAGGATTTTGCACATATATGAGGAGTAAAGTAAAACTAATAAATGCCGAGTTTGGTCAAGATATCTAGAAAAACAATATGTTTTTTCATACAAAAACAAAATTTTCGACCGATCGTTATATACATATGTGCCTCGTGCAACAGAAAGAGGGAGTTCTGCAAAGTTTCATTAAGATAGCTTTAAAACTGAGGGACTAGTTCGCATAGAAACAGACAGACGGACAGACGGACATGGCTATATCGACACGGCTGTTGATGCTGATTAAGAATATATATACTTTATGGGGTCGGAGATGTCTCCTTCTATGCGTTACACATTTCACGACAAAGTAGTTTGCTTTATTAATAAAGAAAATACAATAAATAGGAAAAGAAGGTAAGAAGATAGTTAATAAAGTAAAGCAATGTGAGTTAGATAAAGAGTGTTAAGTAGATAGGACAAAGAGAGAAGTAATGGGAAATCACCGACCCGGTAGGGGAACATTTTTTAGCCTGTCCGGCATGCTATGCCCCTACTCATAGCTGGGAATGGTCAGCAATTTCCCGAAGGTATCCTGAAAGCAACGATTTTATTAGGGGTAGAGAAAGTTCGGTAGAGAAAACGTGATGCAAACTATTATAATTTGTACATAGCACGCGATTGTGCATAGCGTAGTCTGTTGTGCACGTAGATAGGAATAAGGGGCGATAATTTCTGGTTGGTCTAGCCGGAACAGAGAATTGAAGGCGCCCTAGCAAAAAAGGAGAATCTATGTCGCCAATAATCAACTTATGTAGAAGGACAACACCGATAATTGTCCTGCGGTTGGTTAACGGCGGCAGGTTGAAAAGAAGCAATCTGCTGGAGTAGGATGGCAACCGAAGATTAGGGTCCCAATTTAAACCTGTAAGGCAGAACGCAGAAATTGCTTCTGAACAGATTCAATTCAATAGATGTAGGTGCTCCTAGTTTTTTTTTCCGATAATCGATAACTTACTCCGTTTCCAAGCAATCGATAAATAGATCGATATCGATATTCTGTTTTTTGGGCAATTTTGGTAAATAATAAGAGCTAGAGTCACCGAACTTGACATATCGCTTCTAAAATTGAATATATATACATTTGATGTTGGAAGAAGAGGGTTCAGGATATCCCCTAGTCGGGAGCTCCCGACTAGAAACTGTTATTAGTTCATTTATGTGTTTATGGTTTTACTATATTAGCGAAATTTGGTATAAATTTCCTATAGAAACCACATAATCCTAGAAATGATTTAATTTCTTTTGGGGTTTTCGGAATTGGGAATTTGACAATTGCTTGTATTTTGTTGGGATTTGGTTTTATACCCTCAGTTGTGATGATATGACCAAGAAATTCAGTTTCTTTTCTCATAAACTGGCATTTATCCCAATGTAGCTTTAAGTTAGCTTCTCTAAGCTTCTCAAATACTTTTTGTAGCGACAAAATGTATTCCTCCAATGAAGTGGAAAAAATAATAATGTCGTCCAAGTAGACCAGACAATCCCTATAAATTAAATCTTCTAAGAGATTGTTCATACACCGTTGGAACGTTGCAGGTGCATTCTTAAGACCATTGACAAGTTTGTCTAATATTTCATCCATGATCGGGATAGGGTATTTATCATTAATAGTTAATTCATTGAGTTTGCGGTAATCTATGACTAACCGGAACTTTTGCTTTCCAGATGCATCGTTTTTCTTTAGAACGATTATTACTGGTGAGCAGTAAGGGGATTTTGATTTACACATGATATTTTGTTTATCGCTTATTTGTTTATTTTCTTCCTCATCGTATATTTGAGGATATTTGTATGGACGCTTGTAAATCGGTTCCTCTTGTTTTGTTTTTGTGTTTAATTGTAGTAGTGAAAGTCAAATTGTCACCTTCATAGTACTGAATATCACGAAATTCATGTAAAACTTTATTATTTTTTTCTTTTTCTTCTGAGTTTAGGTGCTCTAGCCTAAAGTCGTTGTTCTCTATTAATTCGTTATTAATAGCGAAGTTAAATAGTCTGTCCTCTGTTGGGCGTTGATCAAGGTACTCTTACGCGGTCATGTCCTCTTCGACCTCTTCGTCATTATATCTAAAACAAAAGTTATATTCTCCTAAGGTTACGGATCCTTGTGAATAGTCTATTTTTGCTTGACATGCTTCAAGGTATTCTCTCCCAATCAGAACATCATAATGCTCTGAGATGTTGTGAATATTGAACTTTTGTTAACTCGGACAAATTTCGCTTGCTCCTAATCGTATGCTTTGTTTTAATTCAATAACACCATTTATGGTATGAACCTTTATGTTTCGTTGTAAACTAGGAAATTTAATCGGTTTGTTCTCATTAGATTTATGGTTGAACCTGTGTCAATGACACATTTTAGACCTTCGTCATTCATAATCAATTTTATGAATGGTTTTCTTCTGTTTGTTGGATGTGTCCATTTTCATCTGTCCACTGACATTTAGTCGGAGGGTTTGGCGCATTCAAGCGTGACTGGGACTCTTTTTGTGAGTTTAAGGGATTTTGGGATCTACCTTGACTTAATTTCTGTTGAAACTTGTGGTGAGCTTTCTGATTGTCATCGGAATTATTGTGCTGTTTATTTTGTACGTGATAATTCTGATTCGTGTTGGAATAGCCACTTGAACTGGTGCTTGGGTTACCATTTTGCTGATAATTTGTCATGTTCCTACGATTGTTATTTTGATTTCCCTAAACATTATTATTTTCAGGTTTTTCAGTAACGCTATTTTCATATAAATATATTTGAATTTATTATTTTCACTAAACGGCTACTTTTGTTGAGTACATTCAGATTTGCTTCCCGAATATGAACTGATTTATCTAACTGTTGCGGTCGCTTAGCAAACTTCGCTTTGAGAGAGTTTGAGTCAAAATTGAGTGAAGTTTGACCTGCGTCAGCAATTATGCGTGGGATAGTGCTCTGATGGGAACATTGACAGTGGCGTGATATTTAGGGTGAATTGTTTATGTCTACCAAAGGGGGACAGTTTGATCTTGACCAATGTCGATGTTATCACCAGGCTCTTTGTTTACAATGTTAGAAATGCTTATACTTGTGCTTATGCTTATGTGCTGTTATGTTAAAGGGTGGGTGCGACTATGGATATGTCACTCCCCCAACCATTAGAAAAGTGCCTGTCCTCAGGTGTTTAAGTTTGGATATAGTGTAACATTTTCTTCTTTTACAATTGGTGTGTCTCCTATTATTGCAGGTGTTTCTTATACTTTGGGTTTTTTATATTTTATAATTAATTTCTTAGGTATGGTTTTGAACTTATATGTCAAATACAGTGTTAAACTTATTAATATGATTACAAATATGGTTATTGTAATTATCTGGAATAATTGTAAAATTTTGTATGTTCATTTATAATTTGTTTCGTTTGTACAAACGAAAGTGGTTCTAATTTTATAACATCATTGCTTACGTAAATGCTTTGAGTATAATCTAACATATTGTTTGAAATTGAAATTTCATTAATTTGCAGTGAACAATCAAAGATTTTTATTATATTGTTTCCTTCTATTTTTATTTCGTTATTTATACAATTATGATTTAACATAGTTTTTGGTAATTTCGAAGTTAAAATTATATTTGGTTTTCCGTAGTTGATTTGAAATTTTTGCAAAATTTTAGTATAACTACATTCCGATGTTATTTGGTTTAAAAATCCTGTCAAACATTCATTATTAATTAATTTTTTTGTTTCTTTGCTATAAACTTTTTTGTCTTGGGTAAAATATTTTTCATGAGCTATTTCTGTCAAAATGTTATTATTATCATCCGGGTATGGAATTATTTCGAATACCGGGCTTTTTATTATTTCTCGAGGAATATGAGATATTATCAGTTTTTCGTTTGTATCTGATTTAAACCAAGTAGAAGTATTTGTATTCAACAATTTCGCAGAATTAACATGCAACAAATAGTCATGTTATAGTAATTTTGGGTTAAAAATGCCTAATCTTGTGAGCTGCATTCCCATCTCAATGTCTTCTATATATTCTGTAGTGTTGTAAGTTAAATATGAGGATATCTAATTTCTTTCCTTATTGTTTCTCTTTATCTAGTTCGTTCATGATTTCTATTCCTTAGTTTATAGCTTATATTATGTGATTTAATTCGTTAACCTGAACGCTGTTTTCTTCCAAGTGGCTTATTTTTTGTTCAATTTCTGTTTGGTCTTCTTGATCTAATGTTCCAAATAAGTATTTTTATACTGTTCCTACTATGTTAACTAAACCTCTTTTGCTCGGTCGAAAATTAAGTTTTTGTATGAAAAAAGATTTTGTTTTTCAAGATATCTTGACCAAACTCGCCATTTATTAGTTTTAGCTTACTCTTCATATATGACATTATTAGTTTTAGGTTTTTCAGTAACGCTAATTTCATATAATCCCTTTCTTTGAGCTACTTGCTTTAGTTTTTGTGTCGACGTAATGTCGTATCTGGCTAACATCATGAAAAGCCTATCTGGTAATTTTTGTGTAATAACATCTTGGATTGTGTTATTCATAGCATTTCTATAAAGTGTCGTATTGCTAGGTATATTTTCTAATGCTAACTTATTTAATATAACAAAAGATTTATTTTCGAGATCCTCGACGAACTTACGAACGTTTCCTTGGTAATTCGTGTTGTATAAGCGTCGAAGGAGTTCTTCAAATGGTATCTGCACTTTGTATTCTTCAATCAATGCGTTTCTCAGCTCCTGCCAGTGTTGGCTGCTGTCCTTTGTGAAATTCTCTGAGCATCTCCTGTGACTTGCAATTCAATGGCTCCGTATAAGATGCTGTGTTGTCTAACATCTCGGGTTGGATAAAGGTGTAGGATGTAATCGATCCTTTTAATGTAGGCGTTTAGATGATCCGTTGATCCGTCAAAGCTTGGCACCTGTCTTAGTTGTGAAAGGGCATGGTTGAGGTGTTGTTCTGATAATTCCATGGTCATCTTGGTGTAATACACTTTTTTTCGTTAGATGATTTTCTTTGTTTTTAAATAGTTTTGAGTTTGTAGGTTTGAACTTTATTGTTCTTTGATTTTGCACTTCTATTGTAGATTATTGTTTAAATGTTTTTTTTTTGTGTGTGTGTCTTAAAAAGACCCAGTCATAACGTATTGCAGGGATCAAACGATATGCAAAGCCAGTCGTTATTAACTGTAGTAGCTTTATTGCCCAAAGGGTCAATGTTATTAGGCTACTAGTGACCCGAAGGTTCCTGTGCGGATACGTATTCGAGAAAATGTTTATTACACTCCGACAACACTTTCGGTCGCGATTGTGCGTTAGATCTGGGAATTAATTATCCTTTAGCGATCTTCACTTTTTTTCGACGTATCCTACCGGCTGCGCCAATTAAGTTTCACACGTTAAGTTACTATAAAAAAATCTATTTCAATTTATTATTTTCACTAAACGGCTACTTTTGTTGAGTACATTCAGACTTGCTTCCCGAATATGAACTGATTTATCTAACTGTTGCGGTCGCTTAGCAAACTTCGCTTTGAGAGAGTTTGAGTCAAAATTGAGTGAAGTTTTAGCTGCGTCAGCAATTTTGCGTGGGATAGTGCTCTGATGGGAACATTGACAGTGGAGTGATATTTAGGGTGAATTGTTTATGTCTACCAAAGGGGGACAGTTTGATCTTGACCAATGTCGATGTTATTACCAGGCTCTTTGTTCACAATATTAGAAATGTTTATACTTGTGCTTATGCTTATGTGGTAAGTTATGTTCAAGGGTGGGTGCGACTATGGATATGTCACTATATATATATTTGCTATTTGTTCTCTACAAAACAGTTATTGTGTTTTTTCACTTTAATAAAATAATACTAAATTATATTTAATTCTACTGAAATAGAGAAATTTGTAAATATATATGTATATAAAAAAAAGACATTTTAAACATATATTTAAATGTCTTTTATTTTTATTCATCTATATATATAAAAAAATAATACAAAAATTATATTATTTATCCTGTACACTAATAATAATCTGTTTCTGCTGTTGGGACTGCGATGTGTAATCCCAGGTTGTTAAACTGCGCGCCTGCAGCTCTTTGTTTGGCAAGCTGATATCGCCCGTTACAAAGTCTTTGAATTGACTCGTCTTTCATCCAATTATATATCTTTGGAAGGAAGAATACCTGGTGTTGGAGCTTCAAAGCAATTGCCTCACCAAACTTTGTTTTTGTTCTCCATGCGCGTACAATATCGTACACCACACTTTCTTCCATGGTTGTTATACTCAAGAGGGGTTTCGCCTCTTTAAGTACATCAATGTCATGCACTCCACTTGATGGTTAGAATGGTGCGATTGCTTCTACGGCTGCTACTGCTGCTGTGCTGCTGATGCTGATGTTGATGCACCAACTGTCTGGGAGCTTCGAAGAGGGTGGCCACTTGATACAACTTTGAGGATGAAGATGATTCTTACTTAATGAAGTAAGCACTGATTTTATAGCACTGGAAGCACTGATTTTATAGTCATGCCTTTGAACGCTGGAATTATTTTTCAGGCAATATTTTGAGGAGCAGCATTTTGTTAAGTGGAGTCTTCAACAATTAATTTTTCAAACATCACGAGTGATTCTTAATGTTGAAATAATATTCTGAGCTGCACTGATTTTATAGGCCTGCCTTTGTATGCTGAAATTATTTTTGAGAAACAGCATTTTGTTAAGTGGAGTTGTCAATTATTATTTTTCAAACATCTCGAGCGATTCTTAATGTTGAAATATTACTCTGAGCTGCACTGATTTTGTGAGCTTCCCTTGATATATCTGCCTGCACACTGCAGCGTTAATTATTGTGTTAATAAAAACTGTAAACAGAGATGTTTTATAGCTATTGAAATGTTGAAGCCGATTATAGTTGTATTTAATTTATTTATTTATTTATTAATTAATGGTCGACTAAACTTGTGTCTTCCTCATTATTCAATAGATTATACAATAAATAAAAGAATTAAATGCTAAAAGCTTAGTTAAAGAATACAAATTTCTAAATAGCATCACCGACCGATGGAGGTGTTTTATTTGCCAGTCCGGTCAGCTATGCCCCTTTTCAGAAGGCTGTAAGTAGGAAAAACTGTTCTTAAGTAAAATTAAAAACGAGAAAGAAGGGCTATCTTCGGCACGCCAATGATCTAATACCCTTGCAGACCCAACCTTTTCATAATGCTCATAGTGCTTTGCCCCTATCTAAGAAGTACCGGGGAAATAGTAAATGCCGAGTTTGGTCAAGATATCTTGATAAACAAAATGTTTTTTCATATAACTTAATTTTCGACCGATCATTCCTATGGCAGCTATATGATATAGAAAAACAAAATGTTTTTTCATACAAAAACTAAATTTTCGACCGATCGTTCCTATGACAGCTATATGATATAGTGGTCCAACCTTAATAGGATTTTGCATATATATGAGGAGTAAAGTAAAACTAATAAATGCCGAGTTTGGTCAAGATATCTTGATAAACAAAATGTTTTTTCATACAAAGAATTAATTTTCGACCGATCGTTATATACATATGGGCATCGTGCAGCAGAAGGAGGGAGTTCTGCAAAGTTTCATAAAGATAGCTTTAAAACTGAGGGACTAGTTCGCATAGAAACAGACAGACGGACAGACGGACATGGCTATATCGACTCGGCTGTTGATGCTGATTAAGAATATATATACTTTATGGGGTCGGAGATGTCTCCTTCTATGCGTTACACATTTCACGACAAAGTAGTTTGCTATATTAATAAAGAAAATACAATAAATAGGAAAAAAAGAAGGTAAGAAGACAGTTCATAAAGTAAAGCAATGTGAGTTAGATAAAGAGTGTTAAGTAGATAGGACAAAGAGAGAAGTAGTGGGAAGTCACCGACCCGGTAGGGTAACATTTTTTAGCCTGTCCGGCATGCTATGCCCCTACTCATAGCTGGGAATGGTCAGCAATTTCCCGAAGGTATCCTGAAAGCAACGATTTTATTAGGGGTAGAGAAAGTTCGGTAGAGAAAACGTGATGCAAACTATTATAATTTGTACATAGCACGCGATTGTGCATAGCGTAGTCTGTTGTGCACGTAGATAGGAATAAGGGGCGATAATTTCTGGTTGGTCTAGCCGGAACAAAAAATTGAAGACGCCCTAGCAAAAAAGGAGAATCTATGTCGCCAATAATCAACTTATGTAGAAGGACAGCACCGATAATTGTCCTGCGGTTGGTTAACGACGGCAGGTTGAAAAGAAGCAGTCTGCTGGAGTAGGATGGCAACCGAAGATTAGGGTCCCAATTTAAACCTGTAAGACAGAACGCAGAAATTGCTTCTGAACAGATTCAATTCAATATATGTAGGTGCTCCTAGTTTTTTTTTCCGATAATCGATAACTTACTCCGTTTCCAAGCAATCGATAAAAATCGATATCGATATCCTGTTTTTTGGGTAATTTTGGTAAATAATAAGAGCTAGAGTCACCGAACTTGACATATAGCTTCTAAAATTGAATATATATACATTTGATGTTGGAAGAAGAGGGTTCAGGATATCCCCTAGTCGGGAGCTCCCGACTAGAAACTGTTATTAGTTCATTTATGTGTTTATGGTTTTACTATATTAGCGAAATTTGGTATAAATTTACTATAGAAACCACATAATCCTAGAAATGATTTAATTTCTTTTGGGATTTTCGGAATTGGGAATTTGACAATTGCTTGTATTTTGTTGGGATTTGGTTTCATACCCTCAGTTGTGAAGATGTGACCGAGAAATTCAGTTTCTTTTCTCATAAACTCGCATTTATCCCAATGTAACTTTAAGTTAGCTTCTCTAAGCTTTTCAAATAATTTTTGTAGCGACAAAATGTATTCCTCCAATGAAGTGGAAAAAATAATAATGTCGTCCAAGTAGACCAGACAATCCCTATAAATTAAATCTTCTAAGAGATTGTTCATAGACCGTTGGAACGTTGCAGGTGCATTCTTAAGACCATTGACAAGTTTGTCTAATATTTCATCCATGATCGGGATAGGGTATTTATCATTAATAGTTAATTCATTGAGTTTGCGGTAATCTATGACTAACCGGAACTTTTGCTTTCCAGATGCATCGTTTTTCTTTAGAACGATTATTACTGGTGAGCAGTAAGGGGATTTTGATTTACATATGATATTTTGTTTATCGCTTATTTGTTTATTTACTTCCTCATCGTATATTTGAGGATATTTGTATGGACGCTTGTAAATCGGATCCTCTTGTTTTGTTTTTGTGTTTAATTGTAGTAGTGAAAGTCAAATTGTTACCTTCATGGTACTGAATATCACGAAATTCATGTAAAACTTTTTTATTTTTTTCTTTTTCTTCTGAGTTTAGGTGCTCTAGCCTAAAGTCGTTGTTCTCTATTAATTCGTTATTAATAGCGAAGTTAAATAGTCTGTCCTCTGTTGACCGTTGATCAAGGTACTCTTACGCGGTCATGTCCTCTTCGACCTCTTCGTCATTATATCTAAAACAAAAGTTATATTCTCCTAAGGTTACGGATCCTTGTGAATAGTCTATTTTTGCTTGACATGCTTCAAGGTATTCTCTCCCAATCAGAACATCATAATGCTCTGAGATGTTATGAATATTGAACTTTTGTTAACTCGGACAAATTTCGCTTGCTCCTAATCGTATGCTTTGTTTTAATTCAATAACACCATTTATGGTATGAACCTTTATGTTTCGTTGTAAACTGGGAAATTTAATCGGTTTGTTTTCATTAGATTTATGGTTGAACCTGTGTCAATGACACATTTTAGACCTTCGTCATTCATAATCAATTTTATGAATGGATTTCTTCTGTTTGTTGGATGTGTCCATTTTCATCTGTCCACTGACATTTAGTCGGCGGGTTTGGCGCATTCAAGCGTGACTGGGACTCTTTTTGTGAGTTTAAGGGATTTTGGGATCTACCTTGACTTAATTTCTGTTGAAACTTGTGGTGAGCTTTCTGATTGTCATCGGAATTATTGTGCTGTTTATTTTGTACGTGATAATTCTGATTCGTGTTGGAATAGCCACTTGAACTGGTGCTTGGGTTAGCATTGTGCTGATAATTTGTCATGTTCCTACGATTGATATTTTGATTTCCCTAAACATTATTATTTTCAGGTTTTTCAGTAACGCTATTTTCATACAATCCCTCTCTTTGAGCTATATGTTTTAGTTTTTGTGCCGACGTAATGTCGTATCTGGCTAACATCATGAAAAGCCTATCTGGTAATTTTTTGTAATTACATCTTTGATAATGTTATTCATGGCATTTGTGTACAGTGTCGTATTGCTGGTTATATTTTCTAACGCTGTTATTTAATATAACAAAAGATTTATTTTCGACATCCTCGACGAACTTACGGACGTTTCCCTGGTAATTCGAGTTGTATAAGCGTCGAAGGATTTCTTTAAATGGTGTTTGCACAATATACTCTCCAATCAATGCGTTTCTCAGCTCCTGCCAAGTGTTGTCTGCTGTCCTTTGTGCAATTCGCTGATCATCTCCAGCGACTTGCAATTCGATGGCTCCGTATAAGATGCTGTGTTGTCTAACATCTCGGGTTGGATAAAGGTGTAGGATGTAATTGATCCTTATAATTCCATGGTTATTTTAGTGTAATACACTTTTTTTTCGTTTGATGATTTTTTTTTGTTAATAGTTTTGTGTTTTTAGTTTTTTGAACTTATCAGTTCTTTGATTTTTCACTTTTATTCCTTTGCACTTTGTTTTTGCACTTTATACATTTTTAATGTAGCTTATAGTTTGTGATTGATTATTGTTTTAATGTTTTTTTTTGTGTGAGTGACTTAAAAAAGATCCAAAAATAACGTATAGCAGGGATCAAAAGATATGCAAAGCCAGTCGTTATTAACTGTATTAGCTTTATTGCCCAAAGGGTCAATGTTATTAGATTACTAGTGACCCGAAGGTTCTTGTGCGGATACGTATTCGAGAAAACGTTTGTTACACACCGACAACAATTTCGGTCGCGATTGTGAGTAGATCTGGGAATTAATTATCCTTTAGCTTTATTTACTAATAGATCCTACCTGCTGCGCCAATTAAGTTTTACACGTTTAGTTAATTTAAAAATATATATTTCAATTTGTTATTTTTACTAACGGCTACTTCTATTGAGTACATTCAGATTTGCCTCCCGAATATGAACTAATTTATCTAAATCCGGCCACTCGGAGGACACGAAGAAGAGCGTTTAAAGAACTCGCACCCCAGAAAGATGTGGAGGAAGTGAGAATGAAGAAGAATGAAACAAGTTCAGTGCAACCTTTATTTTGATAAAAAACAAATGCATTAAATAAAAGAAGTAAGAGGTTCTAGTCGGGAACTCCCGACTAGGGCATACCCTGAACCCTCTTCTTCAAACATGAAATGCATTTATATATTCTATTTTAGAAGCTATATGTCAAGTTCTTATTATTTACCAATGCCCGGAGTAAGCTATCTATTACCGGAAACAAACTCGATCTGCGCAGGCACTAGGAGGACCTACATCTAAAATTTGTCTAGCTCCTATAGGTCTGAGATCCTTGCGTTGATACATACGGACAGACGGACGGGCGGACGGACGGACGGACGGACGGACAGTCGGACGGACGGACGGACAGTAGACGGACAGACGGACGGACAGGGCTACATCGACTCGGCTATTGATGCTGATCAAGAATATACATACTTTATGGGTTCGGAGATGCTTCCTTCTGCCTGTTACATTCATTTGGATTTTGCACAAATACAATATACCCTTATACCCATTTTTAATGGGTTTTGGGCATAATAAATCACGCGTAGATAAAATAATATTATATATGTGCGCAAAAGCAACCTGCCTCTAACACAAAAAATAAACAATTTAAGCGCTAAGCAATACGAACGACACATATATGCGTGTATATGGAAGTGAAATGTGTGAGTGTGTGCTCGAATATGAGATATATGAGCTGTCGCTACTCTGTATAGTCAGACCAAAGACAATATAAACACTAAGATGAGTAACGCCATACAACAAAATGCTGCTATGCAGCTTGTTTTTTTTGGAAATTGAGAACGAAAACGAAATCTGTAGCATTGCGCTCTCACAGCCGAGAGAACGAAAAAGCTAAAAATAGAATTTGCTCTCAGCTTCGGCTCTATGAGGTCCGTGCAAGCAATTATGTTTGTATGCGCGTGAATATAAGTTAACAACTAAGCATAAATATATTGCCCTAGCAATTAAGTAGCTTCGTATTAACAATGCTGACGCGCCAGAACTGAGTTCAGCGCTCTGCGCTAAGAACGGCCAGCAGCGGTAAGCTGACACTGCATGGAATGCTGAGTCGGCTTGCCGACCATGCTTTGATGGCGTGATGCATTGAGGCTTAGGGTATTTGTATAATTTGCTTGTCCCCTAGTTTTTAGTTTTATATGAAGCGCGCAACACATAAGTCGCCGAAATAAATATACTGCTCCGGCATTGCCGATAAAACATATCTTTCGTAATATTACTGGATCAAGGAGAACATATTTTGATCAAGGGCAGCGCGGGATCAACGCAACTTACCCAAGATAACATTGTGTTACATCGCAGAACATACATTAATGAATAACTGGCGCCCAACCAATAAATAGGAACCCATACCATGTAAGTTCATAAGTGATTTCAGTTTGAAGAAATTATTCACGAACGCCACGTACCGATACGTGTGATTTAAAAAAAAAAAAAAAAAAAAAAAAAAAAAAAAAAAAAAATTGTAAAGTAAAGTAAATATTGCTGCTCTCTTCTGCCAGCATTTCATTCCTTTAAATCATTGCATACTTTCACTAAAAACTGTTGCATACTTTTACCAGCGTTCCTTGTCAATAAAGCATTGCATACCTTAAACGAATAATTATTGCATACTTTCGGCAGCATTACATTTTTTGCTGCATACCCCTAACAATTTTTTATAATAAATATTGCATACCCCAAGATTCACCAGTTTCCACTATTGCCAACAGCGTTACCTGCCGATCTTTCTCGATCGGCCTAAGTTTGAAAAGTGCCAACCATAAGCCAATGAGTTGGAATTATAGGGAGATAAAAGTCGAATATAATAGTGACGATAGCTGGGAGGGGGAAATCAATTGCTCAGTAGATCCTACTCCTGCAGATACCGTTGTAACTGAAGAAATGGAGCCGGCTCAAGTTCAGAATCTCATTGAGGGTGCCATCAGGCAAGCTTTAGCGCAACAACAAAATCAGTTTCAAGCACAAATAACCGCTTTAGCTTCACAAGTACAGAGTTTGCAGGTGGAGGCGCCGCAAATCGTCACATACGAGAAAATATCCGTCGATCCAAACGCCAAATGCGATATTCCCTTGGACATTATTAAATCTGTGCCGGATTTCTCCGGCGTACAGGATGAGTATGTAGCGTGGAGGCAAGCAGCCATCTACGCGTACGAACTATTCAAGAACTATCCAAAGAGCACTGCACACTACCAAGCGGTAGCGATCATTAGGAACAAAATCAAAGGCCCAGCTGGAGCCTTACTAGTGTCTCACAACACTGTCCTAAATTTCGATGCAATACTAGCTAGGCTAGATTGCACATACTCGGACAAAACATCCTTGCGCTTGCTGAGACAATGTTTGGAGTTAGTTACGCAGGGCGAAATGTCCCTGATGCAATACTACGATGACGTCGAAAAGAAACTCACGCTCGTAACTAACAAAATTGTAATGTCTCACGACCAAGAAGGCGCGGATTTGCTCAACCGGGAGGTCAGAGACGACGCCTTGCACGCCTTTATCTCCGGTCTTAGGAAGCCGTTGAGAGCGGTTGTGTTCCCTGCACAACCAAAAGATCTACCATCCGCTCTGGCCCTTGCCAGAGAGGCAGAAGCTAGCATTGAGAGAAGCATGTTCGCGAACTCTTACGCTAAAGCCTTGCAAGACCGAGCGCAAATTGCTGAAAGTAACAAAAACCGTGCCCAAGGCAAGCAAACCAGATTTAACAAAGATGAGCAAAATCAGGAGAGAAATCCCCATTTTGTGAAACGCCAAAAGGGCGGTCCCCAGCCCCAGGCCCCTAAAGATAATCAAACTGAGGCTCCACAGCCCATGGAAGTTGACTCTTCCTCCAGATTTAGACAAAAAACCGACTACAGCAAGCGTCAGGCTAATGAGTCCAACGCACCAAAACGCAAGAATTCGTCAGACCGTTCAACAGGTCAAAGACGACAACGCGTTAACAATGTCGTACAATCAGATTCCAAAGAAGCCGTAACAGAATTCGAGAAGGCGGCCAAAGAGGCAGTTGAAGAACTAGAGAGTGAGAACGAGTACGCACCTGGTGACGACTCGATTAATTTTTTAGGGAACACTCCCGGCTTCCGTACATTGAACGACGGTTGGCTGGGAGAACTCTGAAGATGTTGATTGACACTGGCGCGGCAAAAAATTATGTGAAGCCCTTAACAGAGCTAAAGACCATAACGCCGGTCGCCAAGTCATTCTCGGTAAACTCGATCCACGGGTCTACCGAAATCAAGCGCAAATGCTTGATGAACATTTTCCAACATACCTCCCCGTTTTTTCTCCTCGATACCCTAAGTTCTTTCGACGCCATCATAGGCTTCGACTTGCTAACACAAGCCGGAGTCAAATTGAACTTGGCAAAAAACACTCTGGAATACCAGAGTACATCCGAAAAACTCCAGTACTATCAATGTGCTGATGTGAACTTCACCGATGTCAACGACATCGTAGTCCCCCCTTCCGTAAAGAAAGAGTTCAGGGACATGATACTCAGAAACAAAAGAGCCTTCTCAAATGCAGACGAAGCTCTCCCTTTTAATACTGCTGTTATCGCTACAATCCGAACAGTAGACAACGAGCCTGTGTATTCAAGATACCCGAGTCTCATGGGTGTTTCTGACTTCATAAACAAAGAAGTCAAACAATTACTGGACGATGGCATAATCAGGCCCTCCAGATCGCCTTACAATAGCCCAACATGGGTGGTTGATAAAAAAGGCACTGACTCATACGGTAACCCAAAAAAAAGGTTGGTAATCGACTTCAGGAAACTGAACGAAAAAACCATACCGGACCGCTATCCCATGCCGAGCATCCCCATGATCTTAGCAAATCTAGGAAAGGCAAAATACTTCACTACCCTCGACCTAAAGTCGGGGTACCATCAAATTTACCTTGCGGAGCATGACCGCGAAAAGACTTCATTTTCAGTAAGCAGCGGCAAGTACGAGTTCTGTCGCCTACCATTCGGCCTGCGCAATGCAAGCAGCATATTCCAAAGGGCAATAGACGATATCCTGAGGGAACATATAGGAAAGATTTGCTTTGTCTATGTAGACGACGTCATAATTTTTTCTAAAAACGAAACGGAGCACCTTCAACACATAAACATTGTGTTAAAATGTCTAATCGACGCAAACATGCGTGTAGGCCCCGAAAAGACTCGTTTCTTCAAGGAAAGTATCGAATTCCTGGGTTTCATTGTAACCAAAGACGGAGCAACATCCGACCCCAAAAAAGTTAAAGCCATTCAGGAATTCCCTGAACCAAAGAATGTCTACAGCGTTAGGTCCTTCTTGGGGTTAGCCAACTACTATAGGGTCTTTATTAAGGACTTTGCCGCTATAGCGCGTCCGATATCGGACATACTTAAAGGGGAAAATGGTTCAGTTAGTAGGCACGTATCAAAGAAAATCCCTGTTGAATTTAATGAAGTTCAACGCGATGCATTTCACCGTCTGCGGAGTATTTTGGCATCAGAAGACGTCATGTTAATGTATCCAAACTTCCAGAAACCGTTCGATTTAACCACTGATGCTTCGGCCAGTGGAATTGGCGCGGTTCTTTCCCAAGGCAATAGGCCAATAACAATGATTTCTCGCGCCTTAAAACAGGCCGAACAAAACTATGCCACTAACGAAAGAGAATTGCTGGCCATTGTGTGGGCTTTAGGCAGATTGCAGAACTTTCTGTACGGTTCTAGGGAAATTAACATTTTCACGGACCACCAGCCGCTCACGTTCGCTGTGTCGGACAAGAACACGAATTCCAAGATTAAAAGATGGAAATCTTACATTGACCAGCACAATGCCAAAATGTTTTATAAACCGGGCAAAGAGAATCTGGTGGCGGATGCCCTTTCAAGGCAAAACATTAATGCTCTGCAAGATGGGCCCCGTTCGGACGCTGCAACCGTTCACAGCGAACTTTCCCTGACCTACACGGTCGAGACAACAGACAAACCTTTGAATTGCTTTAGGAACCAGATTGTCCTAGAGGAATCGCGTTTTCCGCTAAAGCGAAACTTGTTGCTGTTTCGCAGCAAAACACGCCACTTGATCAGTTACACTGACAAGAGCTCAATTCTCAAAACCCTCAAAGAAGTTGTGAATTCTGGAGTCGTTAATGCAATACATTGCGATCTTCCCACGTTGGCAAGTTTCCAACACGACCTGATTTTGTATTTCCCTGCTACCCAATTCTGGCATTGCAAAAATCTTGTGCAAGATATAACGGACAAAAACGAGCAGTTAGAAATCATCACTGCCGAGCACAATCGAGCGCACAGAGCAGCTCAGGAAAACATTAAACAAGTACTTCGGGACTATTATTTTCCCAATATGGCCAGTCTGGCCAAAGAAGTGGTTGCAAACTGCAGGGTCTGCACTAAAGCCAAATACGATAGGCACCCGAAGAAACAAGAACTCGGGGAAACGCCTATACCAAGTTATACTGGCGAAATGTTGCATATTGACATTTTCTCGACAGACAAGAAACAGTTCTTGACCTGCATAGACAAATTCTCAAAATTTGCAGTCGTCCAACCGATATTATCCAGAACGATAATCGATGTCACAAGCCCTCTACTGCAAATTGTTAACCTTTTTCCCGCAACCAAGACAATTTATTGCGATAACGAGGCGGCCTTCAATTCCGAGACCATCACTTCGATGCTCCGAAACGCCTACGGCATTTGCATTGTGAATGCGGCTCCGCTTCACAGCACCTCAAACGGCCAGGTGGAGCGCTTTCATAGCACCCTGACCGAAATTGCGAGATGCCTCAAGTTAGACAAGAAAATCAGCGACACTACAGAATTAATCTTAAAGGCTACGATAGAGTACAACAAAAGTTTGCACTCAGTAACCCTCGAGAAACCAATTGAGGTCGTTCATGCAGCAGCTTCTGATCGTCGCGGGAACGTCAAAAACAGGCTAATTAAGGCACAGCAAGACAATATCAAAAGGTGCAATGCATCCAGACAAAACCGCGTTTTCGAGGTAGGAGAAAAGGTGTTCCAGAAGAACAACAAGAGGCTAGGGAACAAGTTAGCTCCCTTATGCTCAGAACAAAAGGTCGAAGCAGACCTGGGAACGTCTGTCCTCATTAAGGGGAGGGTGGTCCATAAGGACAACCTGAAATAAGTTTTCCTCCACAATTAGCTAGTAAGCCAACTCAGAGTTTAAACACCGTCTTATATTGTTCGTCCATTTCAGGTTTGCACTCACTTTGCTTGTGGCACTAGCAGCGGTAAATGCTCGGATCACCGACTTCTCGCATGCCAACTACATTCCGGTCTTAGACGGGGAAGTACTGGTGTTCGATCAACGTAGCTACTTGAGGCACTCAAGTAACATTTCCGAATTTGTTAGTATGATAGACGAGACGGAAAGACTGTCCGATTCCTTTCCACAGTCGCATATGCGCAAACTACTAGACGTAGATACAGATCACCTTAGAACATTGTTGTCCGTTCTTCAAGTGCATCACAGATTTGCACGAAGCCTCGATTTCTTAGGCACTGCCTTGAAGGTTGTTGCTGGCACCCCTGATGCTTCAGATTTCTTAAGGATCCGCGTTACAGAGACGCAGTTGGTGGAGGCTAACTCCAAACAGATACTAATAAACTCCGAAACTCAAAAACAAATAAACAGACTAACGGACACTATCAATAAAATTATCAGTTCCCGCAAAGGCGATTTGGTTGACACTCCTCATTTATTCGAGACCCTGTTGGCAAGAAATAGAATACTGAACACAGAAATTCAAAATTTAGTACTCACCATAACGTTGGCAAAAGCAAGCATAGTAAATCCTACAATCCTTGATCATACCGATCTAAAATCACTTATCGAACAAGATACCCCAATAGTTAGCTTGATAGAAGCTTCTAAGATCAAGGTCCTTCAGTCCGAGAATATTATCCACATATTAATAGCCTACCCTAAAGTTGAGTTTAGGTGCCAAAAGGTCTCCGTCTACCCCGTTTCACACCAACAAACCATTCTGCGACTCGACGAAGACACGTTGGCGGAATGCGAAAAGGATACCTTTGCAGTTACTGGATGCACCGTAACTACGCATAACACCTTCTGCGAACGAGCACGGCGCGAAACCTGTGCTAGCTCCCTTCACGCGGGAAACATCGCCAACTGCCACACTCAACCTAGCCACCTGAAAGCGATAATGCCTGTAGATGACGGCGTCGTGGTTATCAACGAAGCGACAGCGCGCGTCCGAACAGATGATGACGCAGAGGTAACCGTCTCAGGAACCTTCCTGATAACTTTCGAACGGTCTGCAACTATCAATGGCACAGAATTTGTAAACCTGCGCAAATCACTAAGCAAGCAGCCTGGCATCGTGAGGTCACCGCTCCTAAACATCATCGGACATGACCCGGCACTAAGCATACCACTCCTGCATCGTATGAACATCAACAACTTGCTATCAATTCGAGATTTCAAGGAGGAGGTAGTTGCGGCTGGCTCGCCTAAATTCTGGTTCGCGATTGGCGCGGTCCTGAATGTCGGACTAATTGGCTCATTCTTCCTTTTTCTGGTGCTAAGGAAAAGACGAGCCTCCATGCAGATGCAGAAGGCGATTGACAAATACGACATGCCCGAGGACGGCCATCATCCTGAGGGGGGGGTAGTTAACAACTAAGCATAAATATATTGCCCTAGCAATTAAGTAGCTTCGTATTAACAATGCTGACGCGCCAGAACTGAGTTCAGCGCTCTGCGCTAAGAACGGCCAGCAGCGGTAAGCTGACACTGCATGGAATGCTGAGTCGGCTTGCCGACCATGCTTTGATGGCGTGATGCATTGAGGCTTAGGGTATTTGTATAATTTGCTTGTCCCCTAGTTTTTAGTTTTATATGAAGCGCGCAACATGCCGATAAAACATATCTTTCGTAATATTACTGGATCAAGGAGAACATATTTTGATCAAGGGCAGCGCGGGATCAACGCAACTTACCCAAGATAACATTGTGTTACATCGCAGAACATACATTAATGAATAACTTATACATACATAACAGCATTTTTGAATGTGTTGTTTTCCACTGCTCTGGCAACGTCTCTGGCTGGCAAAGAAACAATTTTCTTAGTTTTTTAGCGCAGATCCCGACCTACCCAAAATTTCTGTTGATATACATATGAATGCATTTTGTGTACTGAGGTTGGCTCCGTACAAAAAATGTATTTTTAAGTCGATGCAAATATTGATGTATTGATGGAAATAAAAGTGCAAATTTGTTGTTTTCAAAGATACATTTAATTTTTTTTTTTATTTTATTTTATTATTTTTTGTTCGAATTATAAAAAACAAAGTTCCCCGGGAACACCCCGTGGAGGTCATTATAATTATAATAGTGTCATAACTAAATATGACCTTCTTGAAATGTAATTGTATTTTCTTAATTGGAGAATAAAAAAAATATTAATTTAATTTAAAGAAATTATGTAAATACATATATGCATCGACTTAGAAGTACATATTTTCTGCGGAGCCAACCTCAGTACACAAAATGCATTCATATATCAACAAACATTTGGGATAGGTCATGATCTGCGCTAAAACCTAACAAAATTAATTACTTGCCAGCTAAAGCACTAACCAAACAACATATAGACTAGACATGAGTACCAGAAGTAGACACAAAATGTATCGGGGGCCTCTGGTCCAAACTCGCGAGTAAGGGAGTAAGATATACATATGATGAATTTTTGAACCGCTTACTCTACAGGAAAGTGCTTGGCGCACACTCTTCCATGTAATTTGTGCGATAGAACGGCCTCGCTGTTAACTTTTATCTCGCTCGCACTTACTCTCAGCTCTCAATGCTCTCTCTATGTTTAGGGATCGTTTCAATGTGTGTGTGTCTGTATTTGTCCGACGAGCAAAACTGCGCACAAATTCCATTTTTCCCAAATGCTGAGGCATTTCTACCCTTTTGAAGGCACAAGTAATATGAAATAGAGAAAGGGTTTGCCACGTCGATGCGAAATTCTTGCATTTTAGCAAGCGTTGCCATGTGTGCATTTAGAATATATTGGACTCGCTATACACGCATACTTGCATATTTTGTGTATGAATAGAAGCATTTATGCGCTTGTGTGCCTGTTGCTTGCCTGTCCCCGATGCAAATGTAACAAAATTTTGGGATTTCTTATTTTCAACCTCTACAAACAGACACACACATACAAATGTCTGTGAATGGGCTGATCATGGGCGCAAAAGAAAATATCATTATTGGCACGCGTCTGACGCGCGCCCTTATTTTTTATGATTTTGGTGAATGAATGTTGACCCCTTATTACCTGCAGCAGTTCGTTGGGCCGAAAGGGTCAACTTTTGGCAAGCACCTGCATATGGGGGTCAAGTGACTGAGCACCAAAATTATTCAAACCATAAATATATAATTGCTCCTTTATTTTTAATTTGGTATATTTTAATATTTTAAAGATTTTTATTTTTGCTCAAATTTCATTGAAAATCATAAAAAATAAGGGCGCGCGTCAAACGCGTGCCAATAATGATATTTTCTTTTGCGCCCATGATCAGCCCATTCTAATGTATGGGCGTTACTCATCTTAGTGTTTATATTGTCTTTGGTCAGACGAAATGTTTCGTGCGGAGCATACACGCAGGTATACGCACACATACATATACGCGTGTATAAAAACCAATTAAAATGAATAATAACAAAATAATAATAATAAATAAAACACATGTATTAGTCGCCATGCGACCCATTTGTTGTGCTAGAAAATATACATTGATATACAGACTGACGTATATACATGGATGGTATGAACCTGCTGTATCGGACAGAACAAAATAGGATCTGCAGATTAAAAGAGTGACAACAAAAAGAGTGCGAATACAAAATATGAAATCTAAAATACCCACATAATATACACTTGTTGCCCAGCAAACTCACTTTTCTCGCTACGCTATTTACAGATTAATGTACACACAGCCATGGAATAAACCTGCTGTACCATTACCAAGACTTCATTCTCACTACGCGGAGGAGCAACACCAAACACAGAAACTTAAGGCAAAAAAATAAATTAGCCAGCACGTAAAAATTAAGATATACTATATAAAACGAACACTATACACATAAGATAAGCAACATATATACATACATATACAGAACATAATTACATATTTACAACATAATATAGTTCTTGTCTAAGTTAGATAGGGTTAGGAGAATAATTCCTAAAAGAGGTGCCAAACGCACTAGAAGCATCTCAGATATTAGAGAAGAAGAAGCATGCGAAACCATGTCCATGGATCAGGAAATACCCCCGGCACAACCTTCCAACTTGCACATGCAAGAAATAATAGGTAGCCTTAAAATTTCCGATTTAATAAAAACCATGCCAACATACGACGGGAACATGGAAGTACTAAGGGAATTTTTTACAAACGTTGAGGAATGCTAATAAGAGGGGCAGACCAAACGACAACCGGACATCCGACAACCGGACCGACAACAAGATTCAGAGAAAATCGCATAAAATACTATACAAATCGGGAACTTGGTTGAACTGGGACGAAATAAAGAATAAACTTGTAACCCACTTCGCGGACAAGAGAACCGAATATAGCTTAATGGCAGACCTAGGCATCCTTTCACTTCAAAGTTACCCAATAGGAATTCAGGAAGATAACAGATATTCAAAGGGCTCTTCTCAATATCTTGGAAGAACAAGAAGTAAATCCAACGGTCATTGAAACCAAAAGAGAAGTTTTTACCAAACAATGTTTGGCGACATTTCTAAATGGACTACGCGGACCATTAGGTTCAACAGTAAGAGGTAAAGACCCAACCGATATAGTAACAGCTTATGAAATACCGGTTGCTGGAAAGAGGAAAAAGGAATTTACTACAACCAAAGACAAGCTAGGCGTATGAACGAATCACAGGAAAGATCAGATAGATTTGGCATCAGAGAGCGAGCTAACCGAGGTTCGGGACCAAATGGGCGCCGAAGCCAACCAAACAGACAAAAAAGTAGTTCAAAGGAAAGAAATTCCAGTAATAGCAACAGAACATAATATGGACGAGACCAGAGTGACAATAGAACAAAATATGGACGAGACCAGAGTAACAACAGACAACAGAAAGGGTACAACAACGAAGGATACAATCGAATATAGGACTCTCCTATAAGTCAGCTTACTCTAGGAACAATCAAGCCCAAGGCAACAATCAGTCTGCAGCCTCAGCCAGGGGACCTAAGCAAAAACACGCATAGTTCACTCTTACCATATATCCCAATAGACTCCCCATTTGGGAAACAACTTAAATATCTAATAGATACAGGATCTACTATATCAATTATTGACCCTCAATTTGTGCCAGTTAAATTTCACATAAAACTAACAAGACCAAAGACTATAAAAACAATAATTAACACACTTTGACGAATTCAAACAAGAGGGAACAGCTAATTTCTTATTCAAATTCCACTCGTACTTTAACAGTTTTATAGGGATAGACATTTTAAAACAATTAAAAGCAAAAGTAGACCTTATCAGATCAATTCTTCAGACACCCAAAAAAGAAATTCCGATTAACTCAAAACAAAACATAATAGGAGAAAAACAAGCAATAGAGGACGCTTGAAAATTCCCATAACCTTAAAAGAAACCATCATTCACTTTGACAAACCACTAGACGTAAAAGAACATATAGAAACCCATTATATCGAAGTTATCTAACCTTCCAAAAGGATACAGACACCTTATTAAACTTTAACAATTTTGATGAAAAAATAAGAACACTACTGCTGAACACAGAAAAAAGAAAGCAGCTAAATACTCTTTGCTTAGAATTTCCGGAAATCTTTTATGATGAAAGAAATTAACTTTTTTTCACTAACAGAGTGAAATACCAAATTCCAACGACAGACGAGATTCCCGTCCACACAAAACCATACAGATATGGATTTAACGAACGTAAGGAAGTTAAAAGACAAATTGACAAATTACTGGACTAAAAGATAATTAGACACAGTCACTCCCCATGGAGTGCACCTGTATGGCTAGTACCCAAAAAAGCAGGTGCGTCAAAGACAGTTAAACGAAAAAACAATCAAAGATAAATACCCAATGCCCATAATCAACGACGTTTTAATTAGAATAGGAAAAGCCAAATACTTTTCAATATTAAACTTAGCTAGCGGGTATCACTAGATAGAAATGAATGAGAAAAATATCCAAAAGACAGCCTTTTCGGCGGAAGGTGGACATTTTGAGTTCTTTAGAATGCCATTTGGACTTACTAACGCACACGCAACCTTCCATTGAGTAATGGATAGTTTGTTTGGAGACCTTCTGGGAATACACTGTTTAGTATACATTGACGATATAATAGTATTTTCAAGCTCACTACAAGACCATATACAACATCTACGGACGGTTTTTCAAAGAATAAGGAGAGCAAATTTAAAACTGCAAATGGACAAAACTGACTTTCTAAAAAAAGAAATTGAATACTTTGAACACATTGTAACACCAGATGGAGTTAAACCAAACCCGTCCCATATAGAAGCTATAAACAAATTTCCTTTACCGAAATCTCAAAAAGAAATTAAATCCTTCTTGGGTTTAATGAGTTATTACAGGAAGTTTATAAAAGACTTCGCAAAAATAACAAAACCCTTGACTAAACAATTAAAAGGGAAAGCAAAAGTGGTTTTAAACGAAACGACTACTGTAAAACCTTGCTTTGTAACGACCCAACACCAAATTACCTTACGAAACCATTCATACTAACAACAGCAACGTAGCGTTCGGAGCTGTGTTATCACAAGGACCTTAAGGCTCCGGTAAGCCAATTTCGTTCGCAAGTTGAACCCTGCCTGATACAGATGAAAATTATTCCACCGTAAAAAAAGAAATGCTTGCCATAATTTGGGCAAAAAAGTATTTTCGACCTTATCTATTCGGTCAAAAGTTTAAGGTAGTAACAGCCCACAAGCCACTAAACTGGTTAATGAGCTTTAAGGAACCCAACTCCAAATTAGTCAGATGGAAGCTTAGACTATTGGAATACGACTATGAAGTAATATACAAAGAGGGTTCCCAAAACGTTATAGCAGACGCACTTTGTAGAACGATACCAGACGTAAATATGAATGACCACGAATCAAACGAAAGAGCTTGTGGAGAGACAGTACACTCAGCACAAAACAATATAGAATAGCTTATACCAATAGCAGAGAAAGCGCTTAATGACTTCAATATACAGGTTATATTAAAGCAAGATGTAAATCAAAATACGAAAATCGAAATTTCTTTCAAAAATAAAATTAGGCGCATCATAGTAGAACCTTTTGCACCTATTAAAAACAAACAAGTCCTGTGCAATATTCGCAACAGACGAAATATTCAGAACAGTCCTGACAGTTTACTATAAATTCTTCTCACATAGCCAACTCCACTTTTTCTGAGAGAAATACCGTCACCTGACGAACAACAAAAAGAAATCAGAGAATACCACATAAAGAATAACCATAGAGTAACGGACGAAACGCTAGCTCATTTAAAAAGAGTGATATATGTCAGACTAGACCCATTTCAGGAAACTGAAACGCCCCAACAACCATTAGACATAATACACATGGACATATACACAATCCTCAAACAACTCACCAGTTGAAAGGCTTCACTCATCTTTAACAGAAATATACAGAATTATATTAGATAAGAAAAAACATGAAAATATCGAATGTGACCATAACGACATATTATGAGAAGCACTAACGACGTACAACAATTCTCTTCATTCTGCAACAGGCTACACGCCATACGTATTGTTTTCAGGAAACAGCAAAGTTTACAAACGAACAGTATTTCTTACAGGGGTTAAATTTATGCCAAAGAAAATTATACCCTGAAGTAGCAAAACAAATAACCGACATAGTCCAGAAACGCACTTTTAAATTAAACGCAAACAAACACGATCCCCAGAATTGGAAAAAAACGAAATCATTTTTCGAAAAGAGAATAGACAGAACAAACTAACACCCCGATTCTCAATCCACAAGGTCTTGAGGGACATCGGCCCAACATTCATATCAACTTGAAAAAAAAAATATCACATATCAAAAAAAAAAAAGGGTGACTAGAAAACCTAACACATAAAAAAAATTAAATAACAAAAAACAAATTAAGACGAAACATTACCCTATCCATATCATACTTACAGATAGTACTAGAACTAGGACCAGCCAGGGTAATTAACAACTATAAAATATTCTCACATGTAGTGCGAATACAGGAAATCTTAGACAATATTGACCAATTCGATAAAGCTTTAAAAGGATTAAAGAGTTTTACATTCTCTGGAGAAGCTCTAGAAATTCTTGAAGCCAAACTAGGACAACATAAAGAGAAAGTTAATAATTTAGTACCCAGAAAAAGACAAAAAAGAGGAGCCATAAATGGCCTAGGGAGGATAATTTAAGCCATTACAGAAAACGCAATAGATTCCAATAAAATAGACGAAGAAATAAAACATACATTAACGAACAAATACATGAAATACATGAAAGGACAAATATCAGAAAACCATGAGAGATTTTGTCAAAGCAAAACATGACAATAATATCACAAGATAATATGCAGACTTTTAGAAATGGATACCTTCATAAATAAACCTTATGTTGTTTTTCACATTAAAATTCCAACCCTTGAACCGGAAGAATATAAAATTGCACACATTATCCCATTACCACTTAATACCACAAAATATGTAAAAATACCAGAATATTTAGTATATAACAAGAATAACTCTAAAACTTGTAAACAAAAATGTAACAAAATTCATAATCAATATTTTTGTAAGACACACGTTGCCAGGGTTTCAGCGTGGGATATAAGCTGCCTAAAAGGATTATTAAATGAAGAAAAGGCAACATGTGACGTAATGGAGGTTGGCGAAAGAGAGCAAATTTAGAACCAGAAAATGGTTTCATTCTCGTACTAAATGGAGTAAACGTTAAGATAAGCCCGACCTGCTCGAAGCAGTTCAAAATAAGTGGAAATGCGCTAATAACATACAAGGATTGCAACATTGTTATAAGAGACCAATTATTTGAAAACACGGAAACTGAAGTAGAACAACATCAGAACTACGATAACACTTTACAGAGAAGTAAATGTGAACAATACCATAGAAGACTACATTTGGAGACCATGAATACCCATAACCGTATACTCACCATTAAAAAGATCACAATAAATCATCTTATTACAATTTACGCATGTCTTATAATAGTAACCGGAATAATTCTACTCCTGCTGTATTTAAAATGAACTACAACCGTCTTCACGCCGACCCCTATACAAACGTTCAGGCTATACCTCCGTTATGGCCTCCTCTTCAATCCAGGGGGGAGGAGTTACCTATCAGTCACACCACCCACGAAACCACCAAGAAGCAGCAAATAAATACGTAGCAACTAAAACCATATTCAAACCACCAAATAAGTACATAGACACATATGTAAGTACATATGTATCTACATACCAACAAGACGATGACCACATGAACCAGAGTACATTGTCACACATGTTGTATAAACACCAATGTCAGCACTTTAACAGGATGCAGAAACATCAACATCAGCGACCACTTGAGACGTCAACTCAGCAGTTTTGAACCCACCAGCGGCAACCATACATTCATACATGAATACATACTCTCTTATACATTATAATACTTAGGCTACTGAAGAACGACACTTGGTCGAATAAATCAGATCGCATTTAATATTCAAAGTGGACGTATGGACGCATGGTACATGTCTATATTTTCAAATTCATAATTAATATCGACATAACCAACGGTGGACAAGGGACCTTACAGCCTTTTACCCACAACTTGTTATCTACTTGAGCGCCCGCGCACAAAAATATAAACATAACGCCCCCCGCAACCCCTTTCTCATGAGCGTCTACTTGCGCGCGCGCGCACAAAAATATAAATATAACACCCCCGCTACACTTTCCATTAAGCGTCCACTTACACGCACGAACATAAATATAAACATAGCATTTAAATTTTATATTCATATACCAACAGAAATTTTGGGTTGGTCGTGATCTGCGCTAAAAAACTAAGAAAATTGTTTCTTTGCTAGCCAGAGACTTTGCCAGAGCAGTGGATAACAACACATTCAAATATGCTGTTATGTATGTATATTCACACACATACAAACATAATTGCTTGCAGGGCCCTCATAGAGCCGAATCTGAGAGCAAATTCTATTTTTAGTTTTATTCGTTCTCTCGGCTGTGAGAGCGCAATGCTACAGATTTCGTTATCGTTCTCTCGTCCTGTTCATTATATCGTGTAGCTGCCATAGGAACGATCGGTCGAAAATTAAGTTGTTCCATGAACAACATTTTTGTTTATCAAGATATCTTGAGCAGACTCGGCATTTATTAGTTTTACTGTTCTCCTCCTAATCTGATTAAGATCGGAGCGCTATATCAAATAGCTGCCATAGGAAAAACCGGTAGAAAATTAAGTTGTTCTATGAAGAACATGTTTGTTTATCAAGATATCTTGAACAAACTCGGCATTTATTAGCTTTACTATGCTTCTCATATGTGTGAAAAATCATATTTTTCTATGCTCCTTATATGCGTGAAAATTGCTATTAAGATTGGACCTTCATATTAAATAGCTGCCAAAGGAACGATCGATCGAAAATCAAGTTGTATAAAGAAACAATATGTTTATCAAGATATCTTGACCAAACTCGGCATATATTAGTTTTACTATGCTGCTCATATATATACAAAATCCTATTAATATCGGACCGCTATATCATATAGCTGCCATAGGAACGATCTTTCGAAAATTAAGCTGTTGAATAAAGAAACATATTTGGTTATCAAGATATCTTGACCAAATTCGTCATTTATTAATTTTTCTATGATCCTCATATAAATGCAAAATCCTATTCAGATCGGGCCACTATATGAAATAGCTGTCATAGGAACGATAGTTCGAAAATTAAGTTGTTATATGGAAAACTTTCAAGAAATTTTTTTTAATCACGGCATTTAAAAATATCACTATTCTCCCTTCATTTTTAGTTTATTGTTACAAATTGGGGTGTCCCATGCTATATATATGATGCGCTTAGTTGCTAGGGCTTATGTGTGAGGGATTGGCATTAGGGCTGTGGGCATATGTTATATATGCTATATTAGGATACATGAGAGTATGTGTATTTATGGTATATGTTGTGGATGTGCTACATATGTCACTTCCCCATCCCTAGAAAATAAGTCTGTCCTTGGGAGGACATTTTTGGGTATAATGTTGGCTTATTGCTAATTGCAATATTAACGATTTAATTTAAGTGATGTTGCTTGTAATATTTTCACGTTGTTGTTTATTAATTGGTTGTTGTGGTTCTTATTTTTAATTCTTTTATTTAACAATTATTCTTTTCTTTGAACTTATAGTGTAATGTCCGATATTTAAGTTAATGTTTAAGAATAATAGTGAGGCACGTCAGTGCTCTTGAACTTTAGTTTCTCGAATGCATTCATTCAAAATAAGGTATTTCGCTTAACCTATGGATACATGTATATACTTATGTTGTTATTGGTTAACAGATACAAAGAGAGGGAGAGTGAGTAGCTTGCATATGCCTGTGTTAGTAAGCATATATGTTGCTCATGGAATGCTCTCAGACAGAGCGTGGGAAATGCAGCGTAAGCATAAACGGTCAGCTAGACTGGCTAGTGAACTCTGCTGCGTAATATGAGCCAGAGCCAATATATAAAGTGGCTCTGGGCTTGTTTAATGTATAATTGTTATTGTATGCGACAAAGTGCCGCATACTTTGTATTTGTATATAGGGTGTTCTCTTAAGGCATATACACACTACACCTCCCTTTTTAAAGAAATAACGTAACATTATCGATTGTAGTTATTTAATGAAATAAATTATTTTGAATAAAAAAATTTTTGTTGTGTATATAATTTTTTTTTGTTATAAAATAATAAAATGTAATAAAAGGATAAAAATAATATGAATTAAAAAAAAATTATTTGAAAAAATTTCAAAATATAAAGATATAAAAATATAAAAATGTAAAATTCATTATTGTAACTTGTTTTTCTCAAGGATTGATTTTTATTTTTTTATTTATTTTTTCAGTTGGTAAATCAGGCCAATGTTATTTTTTTTCTGTTGTGAATTCATACAGGAACATAAAGACTTCATAAAGAACATTTATGTGTTTTATTCGTTAAAAATTTTTAGTCTATTCTTATGAACTTTTTGGGTCCTATTAAATTAGTTAGTGCTAAAAACTTTAAAACAGTATACAATCAGTTTTATAAACTGATATATACGATCGTATGTATTCGTTAAAAGCCCTGTGACTTTTTTCTGCCGTTCCAACTGTCTGGTGATAATGTGCAGTTGATGTTATGTTGTTTATTTTCATATACTTGCACAAATTGTTTATAATTAAATTCTTATATTCAGTACCCATGTCAGTAATAAACGTCTTCATTGGACCGTACTTCAGAATATAAGATTCGAATATAGCTTTAGCGACAGTGCTTCCACTTTTATTTAGGAGCGGAATGGCGACGAGGTATTTCGTTAAATCACAAATTAGTGTAACTGCATACTCGTCCCCATTCTCTGATCTAGGTAATGGACCTATTGTCTCAACGATTACTCTGTCGAAAGCGGATATTGGTGTTTCTGTTATTTTTAGAGGAGTTTTTGTGTTCTTTGTAGTTTTTGCTCTCTGGCATTTCGGACATTTTCGGATGCTGTCTTTTATTTGTTTAGATATACCTTTCCAAAAATAATGTCGTTTGACCTTGGCCAATGCCTGTATGTCCTCCTATTATGGGATCATCATGTAGTATAGACAAGATAGCTTCTTTTTGTTTTTCAGAATTTTATTGGGTCACCGAGTGGAGTAGCGCTACCCTTAGAGATTTTTATATTTGATTGCCCATTTTCTTGAAATTATCCATTGAAACGAGTTTAAAGATATTTTTCCACGGTGCCACTTTGAGTTGGCTGATTTTATATATACCGGCTTGCGTTTCAAGCCTTTGAGAGAATTGATCTAAATCAATGGTTTCATTGGTATATAAATCGCCAACATCGTATCTTGCTGTAATTTTTCTGCCATGTTTAAAAAACATGTCATATTGTTTCCATGCAAGGTCACTACTCTTCGTACCTCGTCATTGTTAATGACTTGGTACACTTTAGGCTTTGAAGCTTTTTCTATAGATTGCCTAGGCAATTCTATTTCTTTCTCTCCTGGGCAGGATTCTTGTCTACTTGCTTGTCTTGTAGTGACTTTCAGGACTTTAACTTGTAAATCTTTTAGTTCTTTAATGGTTATTCTTGATAACGCATGATCTACATAGTTATCTTTACCCTTTAGGTATTCTACTGTGAAGTCGTATTCTTCAAGCTCTAGCCGCATGCGAGTTAATTTCGAGCTGGGATTAGTCATAGAAAAAGATATGTCAATGGTCTGTGATCCGTTTTAATAGTAAAGTGTTTGCCATAAATATATGGTCCAAAATGGGTAATTGCCCAATGAATCGCCGCTAACTCTTGTTCTATTTTGCTCTTAGCCCTTTTGTAAGTGAACGAGATGCATTAGCTATTGGTAGCTGAATTCCGTCACGGTTCTGAGTTAGAACAGCTCCGCAAGCTTGTTTACTAGCATCTGTTATAATGCAAAATTCTTTGCGAACATCAGGAAACATGTTTTATTTCTTGAATTTTTTTTAAGTTCAATTTTGTGAAAACCTGACATTAAGTCAAGGCATGAAAAGTATTTTGCTCTGCCCAGTTGGTCTAGAATATCATCAATTCTGGGGAGCGGGAATTTGTCAGAAAGTAATTTTTTGTTGATTTGGCGACAGTAAATTACTAATCGCCATTTCTTTTCTTCTGAATTTGGTAAAGATTTTTTCGGAACTAGCAAGAGTGGGCTGTTATACTCGGATACAGACGGTTCTACGATTTTGTCGTTTATTATTTTCCCTACTTGTTTTTGGATTTCCTCAACTTTGTTATGCGGACTTCTGTAGTTTTTGATATAAATAGGTTCATCATCTTTAAGTCTTATTGTTTGTTTATAAAAATAATTTGTCGCTATTGGTTCGGTTTACAGGCCGAACACATCACTATACTTGCTGCATAATTCTGTTAACTGTGTTAACTTTGAAAGTACTTGTTCGCTTCTCTTTTCTGTTATCTGTTAAATTTTCATATTCGATTTTATTTATTTATTTATTTAATTATTTATTAATGGTCGACAAAACGAGTGTCTTCCTCATTATTCGAAAGATTGTACAATATAATTATATGCTAAAAGCCTAGTTAAAGGATACAATTTTCTAAATAGCATCACCGACCGATGGAGGTGTTTTATTTGCCAGTCCGGCCAGCTGTGCCCCTTTTCACAGCTAATTTTGTCAGTGACGCTATTAGAGCCTACATCTAAGCAGAAGGTTGTAAGTAGGAAAAAAGTGATCTCAAGTGAAATTAAAAATAATCTTAATTTGCTATATTAATAAAGAAAATACAATAAATAGGAAAAAAGAAAGTAAGAAAATTGTTAATAAAGTAAAGCAATGTAAGTTAGATAAAGAGTGTTAAGTGGATAGGACAAAGAGAAAAGTAATGGGAAATCACCGATACGGTGGGGGAAAATTTTTCAGCCTGTCCGGCTAGCTATGCCCCTGCTCATAGCTGGAAATGGTCAGCGACTTCCCGAAGGTATCCTGAAAGCAACGAGTTTATTAGGGGTAGAGACAGTTCGGTAGAGAAAACGTGATGCAAACTATTATAATTTTTACATAGCACGCGAAAAGAATTGTGCAAAGCGTAATCAGTTGTGCACGTAGATAGTAATAAGGGGCGATAATTTCTGGTTGGTCTAGCCGGAACAGAGAATTGAAGACGCCCTAGCAGAAAAGGAGAATCAATGTCGCCAATAATCAACTTATGTAGAAGGACAACACCGAGAATTGTCCTACGGTTGATTAACGATGGAAGGTTGAGAAGAAGCAGTCTGCAGGAGTAGGACGGCAACCGAAGATTAGGGTCCCAATTTAAACCTCGTAAGGCAAAAAGCAGAAATTGCTTCTGAACAGATTCAATACGATCCTGGCTGTTGATATACTGTGGAGACCAGATGCAAGAGCAGTATTCAAGGATAGGGCGAACAAGAGAGATGTACAGAAGTTTTGTTATAAAAGAATCGTTAAACTCTTTAGACCATCGTTTAATGAATCCATTACAATGGTATCATTAACAATGGTATCTATATGAAGATTGAAACAGAGTTTAGAATCAAAAATAACGCCTAGATCCTTAACTGTTAGTATACGTTGCAAAGGGATATTGTCGATTGTATAACTGACAAGATAAGGTGTAGTACGATTAAAAGTCATAAACATACACTTTGAACAATTTAGATGCAATTGATTGGCCGAACACCAAAGTTGCATAGCGTTCAAATCGTCTTGTAGACGAGAATGATGTAGGGGGTTAGTGTATGATAGAAAAAGTTTGACATCGTCCGCATACATGAGTACACGGGCATGTGATATAACAGAGGGAAGATCATTTATAAAAAGTGTAAAGAGTAAAGGTCCAAGATGACTACCTTGAGGAACACCAGAAGTAACGTGAACCCTTTTAGAGGTAGTCAACCTCAGTATTACTCTTTGGGTCCTACCTTTTAAATAAGAATTAATCCAAAGTAAAAGGGACAGAGGGAAACCTATTCGGTCAAGTTTAAAAAGTAAAATATCATGGTGCACAGAGTCAAACGCCTTACTGAAGTCAGTGTAAATGACATCAGTTTGCATTTTCGAAAGGAAAGCATCATTTACCAAGGAAGTAAACTCAAGCAGATTGGTCGTAGTTGACCGATTCTTTACGAATCCATGTTGAACAGGGTAAACAACTGATTTGCAGAAATGCTGCAAATTCGAAGTGATTATTTTTTCAAATAATTTAGGAATAGCGGACAGTTTTGCAATGCCCCTGTAATTTTGTATATCAGACTTCCCACCTTTCTTGTGAAGAGGAATGATATAAGATTCTTTCCAAAGAGATGGAAAGACAGAAGTTTCAAGGGATAGATTAAAAAGCTTTAACAATGGATAAAAAATGGAAGAACTACACTCCTTGAGTAGACAACAAGGAATATTGTGCGGCGAGGAGAGTAAGATTATTTTATAGAGTTTATAGCTAATAGGAGAGAGGAGTGTGAAATAATGGGGGGAGGTATAGAACTAGCGGAGGAAATAGTATAAGGGTAAGAATTAGTATTAGGACAGACTGAAGAGTAAGTTGATTGGAAAAAATTTTGTTTACTTTCAACAATTGGTCGACATTAGTTGTGTTTAGAACGCGAATACAACATAAATTCCATTATGTATTTATTGGTTTGGAACAAATATATAATCGTTTACAGAATTAATGTCTATTTTCCGAATTACTTGGGATCTGGCTAGCAGAAGATTGTTGCCAGCACTATATGTTATTGGAACTTAAATAGAATAATTTAAGTTTTGAGGTCTAATTATAAACCAGTTTTCACTTGGTTTGAAGTCTAATTGGCAATTGAATTTTATAATAAAATCAATGCCTATTATTCCATCACACGGTATTGAAAAATCGGAGTCTACTAAATGAAATTCGTGTGGAATAATGTATTTTGTTTATTGAAGTTCTGTTGAAGTTGTGCTTTACGATTTTATTACACACTTGCCAATGCCTAGGATGTTTTGTCTTCTTGAATTTTAAAATTATCTGAATTTATTTTTAAAAGTGAGATATCTGCATCAGTATCTAATATTAATGTGAGTTTATTTTCAGTTGAATGATTATAAAAAGTGACAAATATATTAAGACTGTAATTGATAGAATGAGCCTTTACATTTACTGATTGTTTCCTAAAGGGTTTTAATAGTTTTCCGACGCATTTTCCGCCACTCTCACATTGTTATTATTGTAACCTTGGAGTTACCTCGGCCTCTTCCCCGATTTTGGCCCCGACTGCCTCCACGGTTATTGTAATTATTGTTGTTGTTATTACCGCCTCGGTTGTAATTGTTGTGGCTGTTTTTTCTGCCACGATTATAACCTCGGCCTCCTCTATTATTGTGAGTTGCACCTCGTTGATAATACAGGACAATATTCGGCTGTCCAGTTGCTTCTGTGCAACTATTTACAAATTCGGATATGGCATTATTCATTGTATTGAAGGTACCAGCTTGCATGATAAGTTTTACCTTATCAACCGTGCAATTCTTAATCATTGCTTTGACTGCATGCTGAGTGGAATAATTTCTGGCTAACTCTACGGTTAAACCGTCTGTTATATACTCACCTTCTAAAGCTTTTGCCATCTGCTCAATGAGTGCAGTTTGTTGCTTTGCTGTAGGTTCGTCAGTTTTGCTGACAATACTTCTACAGTTTCGCCTTTGACATTGCTTTTCAATCTGGTAATGACTTCAGTTACTGTTGTTTCATATTGTTGTTTCATATTATATTTTTGGCGACACCTTTAAGCTTGGTTTTTATTATTGAAACTGCTAATTGTTTGTGTTCGCCTTTTATTGATTCTATTATGTGCAATGCATCAATAAAACTTGTTAAATTTCCACCTTTACCATCGAAAACTGGTATGAGCTTGATGCAGTATTAATGAAATGAATTACTGAATTTATTCTCTGTTATGCCTAAACTAGTATCATAATCTGTACTATCATCCAGATCCGACATTTAAACTGCTGCAATAGGAAGGTTATTTAAATCTTGCTCTTCTATTTTGGGGTTTGTCTCTAACTCTTCTGACTCTAACTCTAACTCTTACTCTTCTAAATATATTGTTTCAGTGTCAGCCGGTTCTGTTGATTCCGGTTCCTCATTAGTTGCAACTGTTAGAGAAGTATTAAGTATGGTCGGGAGTGATATATCTATATCGAATTTTTGCTTAATTGATATTAAATTCTGGACCAATGATCTTTATTTAATTTTCCTCTTTGTCCATGTATTAATATACGTGCTTTATTAAAGCACTTTACACTGCATGTTTCTTAACAGTATTCTCCTGAATTGGCCTATTTTGGTTAAGTGATTTATATGATTTACCAAAGTCAATTTTTATTTTATTTAGTTCTTGAATAATTCATTCCATTCCATTATAAGTTTCTCCAATTGTCTTTAGTTTAGCCATATTTTTATATATTTTTATTTGTATTTGATTTTATTAATTTTATTTCATTTTCTCAATGTTACAAAGTAAATTACGGAACTATTGTTAGAATTTTTTTTTATTGTTGTTTGCGCTTTTTTTTTTTAATTTAAATCTTGTCCAGATCATTTGCCTGGCTCATATACCTCTTTTTTAAGCATTTGTTATGCAACTTGTATAATTTATAAAAACAATTGGAGCACATGATAACAACAATTATTATCAATTGTGTATTTACTAATTGTAGATCCACGTTACTTGACTCGACTTTATTAATGACATTAGCAGTGGAAACCACTGTCTTTAAATTTACTAGTCCCTTTTGGGTTTATATACAAATAAATTATAATTATAATTATTAGGTAAATTTTCATCAAATTTGCTAATTGAATTATTAGGCATTTATGTTTACTATTGTTCCTGCCTATATTTTGTACAGCCTTCCAACATGTACTCTGATCGGACGAGTTCTCGCTCAATTTTATAAAATCAGTATATATATATATATAAAACAAAAAATTCGTCGTGCGCTCTTTGTAGCGCTGTCGGTCCACTGTCAAAACTCGTTCATGTTGCCGGTGGTGGTCCTCGCACAAGCCGGTATGATTGTATGTTGCCCTCTATTGCGCTCTTTGTAGCGCTGTCGGTTTGGCAATCTCGCAAGTCAGTGCGCAGCCAATGTTGTAGAATTTACCCTCACAGTCCGCCGGACATTGTCTCTTATATGCTGGGATAGCTGTTTGAATAGGAGGAATTACTTTCTTGTTTATAATTTGTATTTGGCGGTAGGAGACGGATGGATTCTGTTTATGGTTAATTAATTGCACTAGTTGTGCTTCACGATACGAGCGCTTTTCATGCATGGAAACAGAATCGTTCCATGGTGGCGGGTTATCTTGATCGTTCAAGTCTTTGCTGAGACGGTCAATTGCCGACCTCAGTCTTCGTTTGACACCGCCGCGCTATTTCTGTTTCTTTGGTTTCTTACCCATCCGCACTCTACTCACTCAGATATTTATTTATTGTCCACAGCTATCCCTCCATCACTGCTGTCGTTGTATTTGTTGCCAGAATTGTAGTAAATGGCATCTGCTGTTGCTGTTGTTTTTGTTGAAGTTTGTTGTCAGTCTTCTTGGCTGCCTTTCCACTAGTTGGGATGTTTTTTATTCACTGCAGGTAGGTGAGACCATTGTCACGGTCGCCATGTAATGTCCGATATTCAAGTTTATGTTTAAGAATAATAATGAGGCACGTCAGTGCTCTTGAACTTTAGTATTTCGAATGAATTTTATTCAAAGTAAAATATTGCGCTTAACCTATGTTTGTTTATAAAAATTATTTGTCGCTATTGGTTCGGCTTCCAGTCCGAACACATCATTATACTTGGTGCATAATTCAGTTATTTGATTTCTGAATTGTTTTGGAAAATTTTTCTTTAACTTTGAAAGTACTTTTTCGCTTCTATTTTCTGGATTAGTGTAATGAATGTCGTAATATGTTAAATTTTCATATTCGATTTTGTTTACTTTGACCTATTGGTCGAAATTAGTTGTGTTTAGAAGGCGAATGTATTCATGTTTGGATGCTGCTATTGTATTTGCATCGTAAATACCATTATGTATTTCTTGGTTTGGAACAAATATGTAATCGTTTCTTGAATTATTCTATAGTTTTCAAATTACATGGGATCTGGCTGGCAGAAGAACTCTATTATTGCCAGTACTATATGTTATTGGAACATAAATAGGATAATTTAAGTTTTAAGGTCTGATTTTAAACCAGTCTTCACTTTGTTTGAAGTGTAATTGGCAATTGAATTTTATAATAAAATCAATGCCTATTATTCCACCACACGGTATTGAAAAATCTGAGTCTACTTAGGGAAATTCGTGTGGAATAATATATTTTGTTGATTGAAGTTCTATTGAGGTTATTCCTTGCGATTTTATTACACCCTGGCCGATGCCTAGGATGTTTATAATTTTGCCTTCTTGAATTTTAAAATTATCTGAATTTATTTTTAAAAGTGAGATATCTACATCAGTATCTATTAGTAATGAGAGTTTATTTTCAGTTGAATGATTATAAAAAGTGACAAATATATTAAGACTGTAATTTATTTATTTATTTATTTATTTATTTATTTATTTATTTATTTATTTATTTATTTATTTATTTATTTATTTATTTATTTATTTATTTATTTATTTATTAATGGTCGACAAAACGAGTGCCTTCCTCATTATTCAAAAGATTGTACAATAGAACTATATGCTTAAAGCCAAGTTAAAGGATACAATTTTCTAAATAGCATCACCGACCGATGGAGGTGTTTTATTTGCCAGTCCGGCCAGCTGTGCCTCTTTTCACAGCTAATTTTGTCAGTGACGCTATTAGAGCCTACATCTAAGCAGAAGGTTGTAAGTAGGAAAAAAGAGATCTCAAGTGAAAATAAAAATAATCTTAATTTGCTATATATTAAAAAAAAAAAAATACAATAAATTGGAAAAAAGAAAGTAAGAAAATTGGTAATAAAGTAAAGCAATGTAAGTTAGATAAAGAGTGTTAAGTGGATAGGACAAAAAGGAAAGTAATGGGAAATCACCGACCCGGTGGGGGAAAATTTTTCAGCCTGTCCGGCTAGCTATGTAATTGATGGAATGAACCTTTGCATATACTAATTGTTTCCTAAAGTGTTCTGAGAGTTTTCCGACACATTTTGCGCCACTCTCACATTGTTATTATTGTAACCTTGGTTGAAGTTACCTCGGCCTCTTCCTCGATTTTGGCCTCGTCTTCCTTCACGGTTATTGTATTTATTGTTGTTGTTGTTGTTATTACCGCTTCGGTTGTAATTGTTGTGGCTATAATTTCTCCTCTATTATTGTGATTTGCACCTCGTTGATAATACAGGACAGTGGTACATTGACCTGTTACCTCCGTGCAACTATTGACAAATTTGGAGACGGCATCATTCATATTTGTGATCAATCGAACAATTTTGGGTCATAGCTTTGACTGCATGCTGAGTGGAATAACTTCTGGCTAACTCTAGGATTTGTCGGTTATATACGCACCTTTAGTCATCTGCTCAATCTCTAATGTATATTGGTTTGCAGTTTTGTTGCGTTGCTGTAGGTTCATCAGTTTTGCTGACAATACTTCTACAGTTTCGCTATTGACATTGCTTTTCAATCTGGTAATGACTTCAGTTACTGTTGTTTTATTTCCGATTATATTTCTGGCGACACCTTTTAGCTTTTATTTATTGAAACTTCTAATTTTTCGTGTTCTCCTTTTATTGATTCTATTACATGCAATGCATCAATAAAACTTGTTAAGCTTTCAGCTTTACCATCGAAAACCGATATAAGCTTTGATGCAGTATTAATGAAATCAATATTGGATTGTGCCTTTGTGATATTATTACAGAATTTATTCTCTATTATGCTTGAACTAGTATCAGAATCTGAATTATCATCTAGATCTGACATTAAAACTGCTGGAATAGTAAGGTTATTTAAATTATGCTCCTCTATTTTGGGGTTTGTCTCCAACTCTTCTGACTCTAACTCTAACTCTTCTAAATATATTGGTTCAATGTCAGCCGATTCTGTTGATTCCGGTTCATCATCAGTTGAAACTGTTAGAGAAGTATTAAGTAAGGTCGGGACTGATATATCTGTATCAAATTTTTGGTTAATTGATATTAAATTCGCTTGAAGTCTGATCAAAAATTTGGATACTCTGGACCAACGATCTTTATTTAATTTTCCTGCCTATATTTTGTACAGCCTTCCAACATGTACTCTGATCGGGCCAGTTCTCGCTCAATTTTATAAAATCATAATATATATATAAAACAAAAAATTCGTAGTACGCTCTTTGTAGCGCTGTCGGTCCACTGTCGAAACTCGTTCATGTTGCCGGTGCTGGTCCTCGCACAGGCCGGTATGATTGTATGTTGCCCTCTATTGCGCTCTTTGTAGCGTTGTCGGCTTGGCAATCTCGCAAGTCAGTGCGCAGCCAATGTTGTAGAATGGACCCTCACAGTCCGCCGGACATTGTCTCTTATATGCTGGGATAGCTGTTTGAATAGGAGGAGTTACTTTCATGTTTATAGTTTATATCTGGCGGTAGGAGACGGATGGATTTTGTGTTTTGTTTATTAAATGCACCAGATGTGCTTCACGATACGAGCGCTTGTTATGCATGGAAACAGAATCGTTCCATGCTGGCGGGTTATCTTGATCGTTCAAGTCTTTGCTGAGACGGTCAATTGCCGACCTCAGTCTTCGTTTGACACCGCCGCGCTATTTCTGTTTCTTTGGTTTCTTAACCATCCGCACTCTACTCACTCAGATATTTATTTATTGTCCACAGCTATCCCTCCATCACTGCTGACGTTGTATTTGTTGCCAGTAGCTTTTGAGATGTAGTTTTTGGGATGTTTTTTATTTACTGCAGGTTGGTGGTCGTATATACTTATGTTGTTATTGGTTAACATCTCAGATGGAGCGTGGGAAATGCAGCGTAAGCATAAACGGTCAGCTAGACAGGCTAGTGAACTGCGCTACGTAATATGAGCCAGAGCCAATATATAAAGTGGTTCTGGGCTTGATTAATGTATAATCGTTATGGTATGCGACAAAGTGCCGCATACTTTGTATTTGTATATAGGGTGTTCTTTTAAGGCATACACACACTACAATAGATAATATACAATATTATGGCACTTATTTATATGCAAACTTGTTACCCTTACAATTTGAAAGGATGTTACCTTCATATCATAGCATATTAGGCTCAATGTAATTGATTTCTAAATTTTTTCTTGGTTGTTGTATAACTACATCTGGTTGTTGCTTGAGTCAAAATTCATGCTATGCATTTATTTGTAATAAATTCTTATGTGTTTGCCGTGCAGTCTTGTTTGATTTGTATGTAGTATTTGTCTTGGATGACTTCTGTTAGTATATTATTATCAATATCTGGATAAGGTAATATATCAAAGATTGGCATTTTATTATCTCTCGAGGAATATGAAAAATGATTATAATTTCGTTGGTGTCTGATTTAAGCAAGTTTAAGTTTAAATGATTTATGGTTTCTATGCCTTAATTAACTGCTTGTATTACTCGATTTAGTTCGTTTGCTTGTACGCTATTTTTTGGTATATTATTAATTTTTAGATTCTAATTCCTCTTTATCTTAGTCTAAAGTGCCGAACAGATATTTATAAAATGTGCCCATAAAGTTAGCAAGACCACGTTTTCTGCGTTTTGCGATCCTTATGCCATTCATTTCTCTCTCTAATTATTCTTATAGGTATTTTATCGGTGGATTTTTTTCGAATTCTTCGGCTTGTTTAATTATTTTGTTATAAGTTTGTTCAGTTTTGATATATAGATAGTGGTATTTGTAGTTTACAGGTAAGTGTATTACTCCTGTCTTAAAGATTAAGTAGCCATTTTTAGATTAGGTTGGGTTGATTTCTTAGCTCTGGAGTTGGGCTTCTCCGATGAAGGTGCTTGTAAGGAAAAACTGCAAATATGTTGTGCTCTGTTGCCCATTTGATTTGGAATTATCGTATTTTCTTAAATTAATTTTCATTTTCTTCTTTAATTTAGATTTGTAATGTGTGATTTTTCTACCTCTATTAGTTTTTTCGTAATATCGTCTTTTTGTTTGACGTTTCCCGTTTTCTTGAATGGAGTTGTAGTTTTAGATCTTACTAGAAGTGAATCTTTAAATCTAAATTCTTTTTCAAACTCTTAGCGTTTCTCGTTTAATTTTGTTATTTTATTAGGTTTATATTTCGGCTTATATAATTATATATATATATATTATATAATATAATAAATTTCGTCTGGTGCTCTACCAGTTGTAGTATGTTATGTCTCATGAGTATACTTATAAAGTATAGTTTCAAATTTTGTTAATATATTTTTCGGATCGAACTCGCTGTTAATTATTCTAAGCTTTTCGTTAACTGTTTTGCGAAATCTCTTAATATCAAAGATTTAATTATGCTTGTTTTATAGTTATTTGGACCTTTTCGGACTGTAACCAAAACTGGAGTGCTGCGCATATGAATGATAAATCTTCATCTGTTTTGATTTCTATTGGTTTACACATCAGGTTGAATATTTGGAGGATTACTCATATTGCTTCGTGCATATCTTTGCTGTTAATTTCTATTTCTATTTTAATTTCATTTCTGAAAATATCACATTTTTGCATTCGCATGTGTAAATGTGCCCTGTGCGTTTCCCCATATTTTTCAAAAAAGGCACATGATTGAAAAATGTGTAAATTCGCCCCGAATCGCCCCGAATATCCTGTTTTTTTGCGATGATTAATCAAAATTTCTATCGATGTTGTGAAAAATGGTAAAGTATTATAACCATAAACAACTGAAATATCAACGACGGCAAGCGGCAACTTTCAACAAGAAATTTAATATTAAAATAATCCCAAACTTTTTCAAATTTAAACATGGCGAAATGTCGGAAAGTGTACCTAAAATGGAGCCCTTACTTCGAGAGAGCGATTTTAGAGTTTTGGAATAAAAACTTTGCTCTTATGTAAATTAAAGACACTCGATCAGCCGTTTATTTAAAAAAGCGGTACTTTTGCCACTCACATAATACCGTCAACCGGAGGACCACTAATATTTCAAATTTGAAAATGGGACATTTCTTAAACCAGTGGACCGAGGCTTAGCTCTTCGGTGGCTACATGATACCTTTGCACTTGCTTTATTTGGTATAGTGCTGCTCACTAAGTTGCAATCCTGACTCACTTGGATGTGCAATCGTGTTCACTTTCACTTTAGGTTGTCGTTATTGGTCTTGCTGTAGTTTTGGTTTAGGTATGGCGTTATTTCGCGCGTTACCAATGAGTGCGACTTGCAGGAATCGAAGGATGCGCAAGACCAAGGGCACCCTCACTGTTAGATAGTGACCTAGTAATTCTAATAAACCATAGGATCAATACTTAGTTGAGTACTAGATGATTGCATTGAAATTATAATCCGTGAACGGTCAAGTTTCGTGTGTGTCCGTTTGCGGATACGATTTTCGAATGATTGTGCGTTCGCGTCGATCATCAGCGCCGACTTGCTTTGCTTTAAAGGCCTGGGACAACGATTGTATCTTAATGGTCCTATATCACCGCGAATTCTACCGGCTGCGCCAATTACATAAGCCAATACGCATTCAACTTCTAAAATATTGTCACGCTCAGCAAACCTCGGCTGGGGCTCAAGATCATGAGTTCGCTCTCTTTAACCAATGCTGTCATTTTCTTGATGAGTTTCTAGAATATTCAAAGAGCCTGAAATTTAGCTGCGTTGGAAATTTGGGCATTTGGTGGAAATAATGATTGCGGCGGATGTTTATGTCTAATGGCTTTCGATTTTATGATTGGTCCCACGCCAGAATTGTTATTGTCGACAAAAATGTATAATTTTAGGGCACGGGGTTTATTGTTTACAAATTGGGGTGTCGCTTAGTTGCTAGGGCTTATGTGTAAGGGGTTCGCATTGCTGTGGACATATTATATATATGCTGTATTAGGATACATGAATGTATGTGTAGGTACAGTATATGTTGTGGGTGGGGTACATATGTCACTTTATATATAGACCATAAGGAGAGTGCTGAGCTTACTTGGGATCGTATTAGTGAGTGAGTCTCTCTCAGTGAGTGAGTCTCTCTCAGTGAGTGAGTCTGTCTCACTGAGTGTCTCTCACACTGAGTAAGGCTCAATTAATGCTATGTTCAGACTAGCAACGAACTGGCATATACAACTTCCATTAGTGTAACGTGATAATAATTACAATAAATAATATAATAGCACCATTGCGTTGACATCTAAGAGTCCTTAATGATTTGGCCAATCATCGTCTTTACCCTCCGATTAGTTCGCTCGATGGGGTTTACCTGAGGACAGTACGGTGCCGTGCTTTGTATCTCTACGCCAATGGAACATAAAAAAAGCTGAATGTGGTAGCAAATGAGTTATCCCGGAAACACCAGAGTCGACGGTGAAGACTATGTGCCATGGAAATTGTGCGCCGCTAGTAACTATCGGCGAAGATTCCTACAGGAGTGTCATAACACCCCTACGGCGGGCCATTAAATTGTGAGGAAGGCAATATCTCGCAAAGGTACATTTGTCAGGGGTGTTCAAGTAAGCCGCACGATACGTGAGATGTTGCGAGGTGTGCCAAAAATTCAAAATGAAACAGGTGTGGCCGGCAGGACGGATGTTGACGTGCCAGGTGAAAGATTCGTGGTTCATCCATTCTCGAAGAACAGATATGCAATTGGTCCCCTTGAAGAGATCGATAGCAGATCACATAGAGAGAGCATTTCAAGGGCGAATCCTGTATAGGTTCGGAGTCCCGAGGAATGAAGTCCAGTTCACCAGTCGACCATTCAAAGCACGTTTCCCTACTGCCCTCAAGTGAGCCACATCGAGCAAACTAATCGGATGGTAAGGACGATGATCGGCCAATTCATTGAGGAACAACAAAGCATGTGGGACGACTGACGCCGGGTCAGTGCCTAACATACGCGAATGCAAAATGGAACTTATTGCATTTGACATATCGGCGACATTGATATTGCCATAATTGGTTGCATTCTTTATTATTGGCCGAGACGATTGTGCTCACAGAAAGAGAGCAGATTTTTTTTTTTTGCTGTTAAAATTTGTTTTTGTTTGTAAATTATTTATTTATGTGGGTGTACTAACGCTTAACTGCACTTGAAAGTGAGAGCAGTGAGGGAAAAACTCCAAGGGTTATCCATATGCGCCTATCAAATATAAAAGTTTAAAATTTTCTACTTGCACTACCATCACCTTATATCACCCCTTACCACCACAGGGAATTCCTTAATTAGGGTAAGGTAGACTTAAGCGATTTAATACATAACATTATGATGGTCCACGACTGATTATCGTGACATACCCGGAAAAAATTATTTGCGTGGGGACTAGTTCCTGAATCGGCGTAACGATCGCCTCCAGATTATTTTCTCGTTCCTTTTTTTTTGTTTTGCCGCAACTGGCAATAACTTCTGGCAGTGTTTTCCTTTCCAGTTGAGTTAAAGACTGTCAAAAACTTATTCTGTACAAAAATTAAAATATTAAAGATTTATATAAATTTTAATAAATTTAAAATGATGCAACAAGTTATAGGCAACTATTGAAGTGAAGTTGAGGGAAATGTCCGTTTGCCTGAAGTAAGGCAGGACTCGGTAGCAAAAAAAATTAAAATTTTAAATTGGTATCGATTGTCCTACATATAAGATTATACCAACTATTGGCGCACCTGTTTAAAAGCTGGAAATGTTCATGTGTACGAATCTATAAATACAAGTTTGGAGATATCCTGCAAGGGAATAAGAAACAAGATTAAGTGTTAAAGCGATAAGAAATCCAACCAATTATATACCGTACTTGAAGAGAGAAATGGCTAGCTTTTCATTGATGGAGAGAGTTGGCATAACAGCCGGCATGGGCTAATGCAGGCCACCTAGTGGCCAAAATAAGGGAGACGAGTGAAACTGATCGTCTCATGGTAGTGCGGGTAGGCTGGCTTGTATAGGTCGGTTTTGCTACAGTTGTGTAGCTTTGTTGTTATCGATTGTGCGGACTGTGGGTCCGGGATGGGACTAAACCCAGAGAAACCCATGCTTCCTTCTACCTGTTACATTCATTTGGATTTTGCACAAATGTTCAGGGTATAATAAACACAAACTCGAATTCAATTTCTTAACTTATTTATTATTGCATAGTGCAAACGAATATATTCGCGAACATACATAGTGTATACATACGATTACCAATTCTACTCATAAGCTATACTTTTAGTGCACAATATCCGTTAAAATCAACATCACATCAAATATTATAATTATAATTTGCGATTCCAACCGACATATCTGCGTATATACATAAATACACACACACACACCCAGCGGTTTGTACGCGCACAATACGGCAGCCTGTGGATATAAAGTTGCTACCTGGCCCCAAGCATGCAGCTCTGCGAATTTACAGCTGCATTAGATGCATTAGTAGATGACGCAAGGAGGCGGAAGGTCATTATTGCTGGTGACTTTAACGCCTGGGCAGTGGAATGGGGCAGCCTAGCAACTAACGCAAGAGGTCGTGCCCTGTTAGAAAGCTTCACAGCCCTACATATAGCCCTGCTAAACTTCGGCTCGGAAAATACCTTCACTCAAGGTGGTATCGGACGCCACCATGTACCCACGTACTGGTGGAATGAAAATATTGCCGAAGCATGGCGGAACTGCATCCAAGCCAGGAGGATATACCAGCGACCCCGAGGTAGACCCAACTATGCCGAACAGCAGCTAAGGTATCAGAGTGCCAGAAAAATACTAAAAAAGTCCATAAGAGATAGCAAACGAGAATGATTCCTGGAGCTATGCGACTCAGCCGAATATGTTCCTTGGGGCAAGGCGTACAAAACTGTCGTTAAAAGACTCTATGCCGGCAAACAAGCGCAGCCTTCTGACCCAAGTGAGCTGAAGTTGATTGTGGAAACGCTATTCCCAATCAGACACACGCAAGCCATACCATCGAGCCACGTAGCAGCCATGCCGTCTCTCATCGACGAAGTTTCAGTCGAAGAGGTGCTGATGATCGCCAGAAGCCTAAAGCCCAGTTAGGCACCGGGTCCGGACGGAATACCCAACCGAGCACTGAAACTAGCCATGCCCTTGCAGCCCGCGCAGTTCGTGCAGCTTTTTAACATGTGCCTAACGGAGAGAACTTTCCCCACAATATCGAAACTCCAAACGCTACCTTTATTACCGAAGCCTGGTAAGCCGCCCGACGACCCATCGTCATACAGGCCGATTCACCTCCTGGACACGTTAGGCAAAGTGCTGGAGAAGCTAATCTGCAACAGGCTTCAGGTAGCTGTCGACAACAATGGTGGCCTGTCCCAAAACCAAGGCAAAGTCTACAATAGACGCTCTGGAGAAAGTGGTCGACATAGCAACAAACGCCATCCAAGGATCGAGATGGAAAAGCGGCACAAAAAAGTACTGCCTCATCGTCACGTTGGATGTTAAAAACGCCTTTAACACAGCCAGGTGGACAAAATATTGGATGCATTGTCAATGTTCCGCGTCCCATATTATCTTCAGGAGACGATACGCAGCTACTTCACTGGAGGACTGCTGCAAAACGACACCGCAGACGGGCCCACTACACATCAAGTGTCCGCTGGAGTGCCCCAAGGCTCAGTTCTAGGACCCCTCCTCTGAAACATCATGTACGATGGCATCCTCCGACTGGAACTCCCGATCGATACAAGTATCATCGGCTTCACGGACGACGTGGCCCTTGTAGTCGTCGGCAAGGAATTGAAGGACGTAGAGGAATCGTGCAACCACAGTATTGACCGTGTGCACCAATGGCTGGCAGCAGCTGGACTCGAGTTCGAGTCGGCAGTGCGACCATAGACTCAGCAAAGGCGCTAAAGTACCTGGGTGTCATGCTAGACACAAGAATGTCGTTCAAAGAGCACTTGGAGTACGTCCACAAAAAAGCAGCAGAGTCCTGTCGAGCGCTATCCAGGATTAGGTTGAACACACGGGGACCGAAACAGCAGAGACGCCGTCTCCTTATGACCGTAAACCGAGCGGTAATAATGTACGCGTCCCCCATCTGGAACAGAGCTATGGCTGTTCCCAGCTATATATCGCCTAAGCGCTCTACGGGTCAGCTGCGCATTCCGGACGGTATCGGACGAAGCGGCGCTGGTTATCGCAGGAATGGTCCCGCTAAGCGAACTGGCAGCAGAAGCTGTAGTTTGCTATAGAGCCCACGATGGAAGCAACACAGCAAACTCGATTCGCACTGACGCAAGGATGCAGAGCGTAGCACGATGGCAAGCACGCTGGGATCGCGCATCTAAAGGACGCTGGACGCATAGGCTTATCCCAAACTTGGAAGCCTGGACAAATCGTAAGTATGGCAATACTAATTTTTATTTAACGCAGCTCCTATCAGGCCACGGATGCTTCAGGAGCCACTTAAAGCGTTTCGGCCACGACAACACAGACGAGTGTTCTTGGTGCGGCAGAGGAATCATAGAGGACGCCAATCACTTCATATTCGAGAGCGAACAGACAGAAACTGGAGGACATCATGGGCAGACCTATTACGGTGGACAGCCTGGTCACGAGCATGATAGAGACCGCACAAAAGTGGGACGCTGCCAGCACCTTCGCAGCAGAAGTAATGCGAGAACTCAGGAGAGTTGAGCGCAGCAGACGGAGAACCGCGGATATTTAGGTAGCAAGAACATGCCTGTGAAGCAATGCTTCGCGGGCATTCCGCAGGCAATCCACGCTACCTAAACAATACGCCAACTAGAACCTAAGCTAAATAACTAAGCAAATATAAACTGAATACAAAAAAAAAAAAAAAACACCCAGCGGACCAACACTCGAACCTCACAAATGAGCACGTGTGCAGAAACCGAGAGCAATATATTTTTATCGCAAAGCACTCGCACACGACCGTTGCAGTGAGATCCATGCGATGAAAGTAGAGAAAGTAGCGAGTAGAGTAGGCACAGTAGAGAGAATGGTGTGTTGTTTTTGTTCAAATATTAATCGTACTCAGAGAGTGCAAGCTTGTCATGAGAGCGAGAGGGTAAAAACGAAGTGGCATTCGGATGCTGTGTTGTTTTTGTTGTTTTTTCCTGCTCCCACGGTTTTCTGGGAGTTGAAAAATTCCTTTGTTCTCTTTTCTATTATTTGCCGAAGCGAGCAGACACGTAGTCAAAAAGATATAAGTGATTTGTAATTTGTTTTTTACCCTGAACCCATTAAAAATGACTATAAAGTATAATGTATGTATATTCCCCATAAAGTATGTATATTCTTGATCAGCACCAATAGCCGAGTCGATCTAGTCATGTCTGTCTGTCTGTCCGTCTGCCCGTATGTATGAACGCAAGGATCTTAGAACCCCAGAGCTAGATAAATTCGATAACTTACACCGTTTCCAAGCAATCGATAAAAATCGATATCGACATCCTGTTTTTTTGACCAAATGGGTAAATAAAAAGAACTAGAGCCACTGAACATGATATGTTGCTTCTAGAATATTATATTTATGTCAAGCATCTTTCATCTTATAATTGTTTTGGGTAGGTTCCAAGTAATGAGCATATTTGGCTCAATGTAATTGATTTCTAAATTTTTTCTACACAACTACATTTGGTTGTGGCTTGTGTCAAAATTAAAGCTATGCATTTATTTGTAATTAATTCTTATGTGTTTGCCGTGTAGGCTTTTTTGATTTGTATGTAGTATTTGTCTTGGATGACTTCTGTTGGTATATTATTATCATTATCTGGATAAGGTAATATTTCAAGATTGGTGTTTTATTATCTCTCGAGGAATATGGCAAATGAATAAAATTTCATTGGTGTCTGATTTAAGCAAGTTTAAGTTTATATGATTTATGGTTTTTATGCCACAATTAACTGCTTCTATTACTTCTATTACACTATTTTTTGCTATATTATTGTTTGTTATTGTTTTGATTTCTATTGGTTTACACATCAGGTTGAAAATTTGGAGGATTGCTTATTTTGTTTCGTGCATATCTCTGCTGTTAATTTCTATTTCTATTTTAATTTCATTTCTGAAAATGTCACATTTTTGCATTCGCATGTGTGAAATGCGCCCTGTGCGTTTCCCCATAAGAAAACACATTTCACACATTTTTCAAAAAAGGCACATGATTGAAAAATGTGTAAATTTACCCCGAACATTTCCTGTTTTTTTTTGCAATGATTTATCAAAATTTCTATCGATGTTGTGAAAAATGGTAAAGTATCATAACAATAAATAACTGATATATCAACGACGGCAAGCGGCAACTTTAAACAAAAAATTTAATATTAAAATAATCCCAAACTTTTTAGAATTTAAACATGGCGAAATGTCGGAAAGTGTACCTAAAATGGAGCCCTTACTTCGAGAGAGCGATTTTTGAGTTTTGGAATAAAAACTTTGCTCTTATGTAAATTAAAGACACTCGATCACCCGTTCATTTAAAAAAGCGGTACTTTTGCCACTCACATAATACAGTCAACCGGAGGACCACTAATATTTCAAATTTGAAAATGGGACATTTCTTAAACCAGTGGACCGAGGCTTAGCTCTTCGGTGGCTACATGATACCTTTGCACTTGCTTTATTTGGCCTAGTGCTTATGAAAGGTGTTGCTCACTAAGTTGCAATCCTGACTCACTTGGATGTGCAATCGTGTTCACTTTCACTTTTTGTTGTTGTTATTGGTCTTGGTGTAGTTTTGGTTTAGGTATGGCGTTATTTCGCGCGTTACCAATGACTGCGACTTGCAGGAATCGAAGGATGCGCAAGATCAAAGGCACCTTCACTGTTAGATAGTGACCTAGTAATTCTAATAAACCATAGGATCAATACTTAGTTGAGTACTAGATAATTGCATTGAAATTATAATCCGTGAACGGTCAATAGGCACTTGCGGCAAGTTTCGTGTGTGTCCGTTTGCGGATACGATTTTCGAATGATTGTGCGTTCGCGTCGGTCATCAGCGCCGACTTGCTTTGCTTTAAAGGCCTGGGACAACGATTGTATCTTAATGGTCCTATATCACCGCGAATTCTACCGGCTGCGCCAATTACATAAGCCAATACGCGTTGTTAGAAAAAAATATAACTTCATTTTAAGAGGCGTGACTTATTGGAATTTACAAGTAAAACTGAACTTCTAAAATATTGTCACGCTTAGCAAACCTCGGCTGGGGCTCAAGATCATGAGTTCGCTCTCTTTAAACAATACTGTAATTTTCTTGATGAGTTTCTAGAATATTCAAAGAGCCTGAATTTTAGCTGCGTTGGAAATTTGGGCATTTGGTGGAAATAACGATTGCGGCGGATGTTTATGTCCAATAGTTTTTGATTTTATGGTCGGTCCCACTCCAAAATTGTTATTGTCACCAAAAATGTATAATTTTAGGACTCTGGGGTTTTTTTGTTTACAAATTGGGGTGTCGCTTAGTTGCTAGGGCTTATGTGTAAGGGGTTCGCATTAGGTGCTGTGTACATATGATATATATGCTGTATTAGGATACATGAGTGTATGTGTAGGTACAGTATATGTTGTGGGTGGGGTACATATGTCACTATATAAATAGACCATAAGGAGAGTGCTGAGCTTACTTGGGATCGTATTAGTGAGTGAGTCTCTCTCAGTGAGTGAGTCTCTCTCAGTGAGTGAGTCTGTCTCACTGAGTGTCTCTCACACTGAGTAAGGCTCAATTAATGCTATGTTCAGACTAGCAACGAACTGGCATATACAACTTCCATTAGTGTAACGTGATAATAATTACAATAAATAATATAATAGCACCATTGCGTTGACATCTAAGAGTCCTTAATGATTTGGCCAATCATCGTCTTTACCCTCCGATTAGTTCGCTCGATGGGGTTTACCTGAGGACAGTACGGTGCCGTGCTTTGTATCTCTACGCCAATGGAACATAAAAAAAGCTGAATGTGGTAGCAAATGAGTTATCCCGGAAACACCAGAGTCGACGGTGAAGACTATGTGCCATGGAAATTGTGCGCCGCTAGTAACCATCGGCGAAGATTCCTACAGGAGTGTCATAACACCCCTACGGCGGGCCATTAAATTCTGAGGAAGGCAATATCTCGCAAAGGTACATTTGTCAAGGGTGTTCAAGTAAGCCGCACGATACGTGAGATGTTGCGAGGTGTGCCAAAACTTGCACTAACATCACCTTATATCACCCCTTACCACCACAGGGAATTCCTTAATTAGGGTAAGGTAGACTTAAGCGATTTAATACATAACATTATGATGGTCCACGACTGATTATCGTGACATACCCGGAAAAAATTATTTGCGTGGGGACTAGTTCCTGAATCGGCGTAACGATCGCCTCCAGATTATTTTCTCCTTCCTTTTTTTTTGTTTTGCCGCAACTGGCAATAACTTCTGGCAGTGTTTTCCTTTCCAGTTGAGTTAAAGACTGTCAAAAACTTATTCTGTACAAAAATTAAAATATTAAAGATTTATATAAATTTTAATAAATTTAAAATGATGCAACAAGTTATAGGCAACTATTGAAGTGAAGTTGAGGGAAATGTCCGTTTGCCTGAAGTAAGGCAGGACTCGGTAGCAAAAAAAATTAAAATTTTAAATTGGTATCGATCGTCCTACATATAAGATTATACCAACAATTGGCGCACCTGTTTAAAAGCTGGAAATGTTCATGTGTACGAATCTATAAATACAAGTTTGGAGATATCCTGCAAGGGAATAAGAAACAAGATTAAGTGTTAAAGCGATAAGAAATCCAACCAATTATATACCGTACTTGAAGAGAGAAATGTCCGGCTAGCTTTTCATTGATGGAGAGAGTTGGCATAACAGCCGGCATGGGCTAATGCAGGCCACCTAGTGGCCAAAATAAGGGAGACGAGTGAAACTGATCGTCTCATGGTAGTGCGGGTAGGCTGGCTTGTATAGGTCGGTTTTGCTACAGTTGTGTAGCTTTGTTGTTATCGATTGTGCGGACTGTGGGTCCGGGATGGGACTAAACCCAGAGAAACCCATGCTTCCTTCTACCTGTTACATTCATTTGGATTTTGCACAAATGTTCAGGGTATAATAAACACAAAGTCGAATTCAATTTCTTAACTTATTTATTATTGCATAGTGCAAACGAATATATTCGCGAACATACATAGTGTATACATACGATTACCAATTCTACTCATAAGCTATACTTTTAGTGCACAATATCCGTTAAAATCAACATCACATCAAATATTATAATTATAATTTGCGATTCCAACCGACATATCTGCGTATATACATAAATACACATTCACACACCCAGCGGTTTGTACGCGCACAATACGGCAGCCTGTGGATATAAAGCTGCTACCTGGCCCCAAGCATGCAGCTCTGCGAATTTACAGCTGCATTAGATGCATTAGTAGATGACGCAAGGAGGTGGAAGGTCATTATTGCTGGTGACTTCAACGCCTGGGCAGTGGAATGGGGCAGCCTAGCAACTAACGCAAGAGGTCGTGCCCTGTTAGAAAGCTTCACAGCCCTACATACCCACGTACTGGTGGAATGAAAATATTGCCGAAGCACGGCGGAACTGCATCCAAGCCAGGCGGATATACCAGCGACCCCGAGGTAGACCCAACTATGCCGAACAGCAGCTAAGGTATCAGAGTGCCAGAAAAATACTAAAAAAGTCCATAAGAGATAGCAAACGAGAATGATTCCTGGAGTTATGCGACTCAGCCGAATATGTTCCTTGGGGCAAGGCGTACAAAACTGTCGTTAAAAGACTCTACGCCGGCAAACAAGCGCAGCCTTCTGACCCAAGTGAGCTGAAGTTGATTGTGGAAACGCTATTCCCAATCAGACACACGCAAGCCATACCATCGAGCCACGTAGCAGCCATGCCGTCTCTCATCGACGAAGTTTCAGTCGAAGAGGTGCTGATGATCGCCAGAATCCTAAAGCCCAGTTAGGCACCGGGTCCGGACGGAATACCCAACCGAGCACTGAAACTAGCCATGCCCTTGCAGCCCGCGCAGTTCGTGCAGCTTTTTAACATGTGCCTAACGGAGAGAACTTTCCCCACAATATCGAAACTCCAAACGCTACCTTTATTACCGAAGCCTGGTAAGCCGCCCGACGACCCATCGTCATACAGGCCGATTCGCCTCCTGGACACGTTAGGCAAAGTGCTGGAGAAGCTAATCTGCAACAGGCTTCAGGTAGCTGTCGACAACAATGGTGGCCTGTCCCAAAACCATTTTGGTTTCACCAAGGCAAAGTCTACAATAGACGCTCTGGAGAAAGTGGTCGACATAGCAACAAACGCCATCCAAGGATCGAGATGGAAAAGCGGCACAAAAAAGTACTGCCTCATCGTCACGTTGGATGTTAAAAACGCCTTTAACACAGCCAGGTGGACAAAATATTGGATGCATTGTCAATGTTCCGCGTCCCATATTATCTTCAGGAGACGATACGCAGCTACTTCACTGGAGGACTGCTGCAAAACGACACCGCAGACGGCCCCACTACACATCAAGTGTCCGCTCCTCTGGAACATCATGTACGATGGCATCCTCCGACTGGAACTCCCGATCGATACAAGTATCATCGGCTTCACGGACGACGTGGCCCTTGTAGTCGTCGGCAAGGAATTGAAGGACGTAGAGGAATCGTGCAACCACAGTATTGACCGTGTGCACCAATGGCTGGCAGCAGCTGGACTCGAGTTCGAGTCGGCAGTGCGACCATAGACTCAGCAAAGGCGCTAAAGTACCTGGGTGTCATGCTAGACACAAGAATGTCGTTCAAAGAGCACTTGGAGTACGTCCACAAAAAAGCAGCAGAGTCCTGTCGAGCGCTATCCAGGATTATGCTGAACACACGGGGACCGAAACAGCAGAGACGCCGTCTCCTTATGACCGTAAACCGAGCGGTAATAATGTACGCGTCCCCCATCTGGAACAGAGCTATGGCTGTTCCCAGCTATATATCGCCTAAGCGCTCTACGGGTCAGCTGCGCATTCCGGACGGTATCGGACGAAGCGGCGCTGGTTATCGCAGGAATGGTCCCGCTAAGCGAACTGGCAGCAGAAGCTGTAGTTTGCTATAGAGCCCACGATGGAAGCAACACAGCAAACTCGATTCGCACTGACGCAAGGATGCAGAGCGTAGCACGATGGCAAGCACGCTGGGATCGCGCATCTAAAGGACGCTGGACGCATAGGCTTATCCCAAACTTGGAAGCCTGGACAAATCGTAAGTATGGCAATACTAATTTTTATTTAACGCAGCTCCTATCAGGCCACGGATGCTTCAGGAGCCATTTAAAGCGTTTCGGCCACGACAACACAGACGAGTGTTCTTGGTGCGGCAGAGGAATCATAGAGGACGCCAATCACTTCATATTCGAGAGCGAACAGACAGAAACTGGAGGACATCATGGGCAGACCTATTACGGTGGACAACCTGGTCACGAGCATGATAGAGACCGCACAAAAGTGGGACGCTGCCAGCACCTTCGCAGCAGAAGTAATGCGAGAACTCAGGAGAGTTGAGCGCAGCAGACGGAGAACCGCGGATATTTAGGTAGCAAGAACATGCCTGTGAAGCAATGCTTCGCGGGCATTCCGCAGGCAATCCACGCTACCTAAACAATACGCCAACTAGAACCTAAGCTAAATAACTAAGCAAAAATAAACTGAATACAAAAAAAAAAAAAAAAAACACCCAGCGGACCAACACTCGAACCTCACAAATGAGCACGTGTGCAGAAACCGAGAGCAATATATTTTTATCGCAAAGCACTCGCACACGACCGTTGCAGTGAGATCCATGCGATGAAAGTAGAGAAAGTAGCGAGTAGAGTAGGCACAGTAGAGAGAATGGTGTGTTGTTTTTGTTCAAATATTAATCGTACTCAGAGAGTGCAAGCTTGTCATGAGAGCGAGAGGGTAAAAACGAAGTGGCATTCGGATGCTGTGTTGTTTTTGTTGTTTTTTCCTGCTCCCACGGTTTTCTGGGAGTTGAAAAATTCCTTTGTTCTCTTTTCTATTATTTGCCGAAGCGAGCAGACACGTAGTCAAAAAGATATAAGTGATTTGTAATTTGTTTTTTACCCTGAACCCATTAAAAATGACTATAAAGTATAATGTATGTATATTCCCCATAAAGTATGTATATTCTTGATCAGCACCAATAGCCGAGTCGATCTAGTCATGTCTGTCTGTCTGTCCGTCTGCCCGTATGTATGAACGCAAGGATCTTAGAACCCCAGAGCTAGATAAATTCGATAACTTACACCGTTTCCAAGCAATCGATAAAAATCGATATCGACATCCTGTTTTTTTGACCAAATGGGTAAATAAAAAGAACTAGAGCCACTGAACATGATATGTTGCTTCTAGAATATTATATTTATGTCAAGCATCTTTCATCTTATAATTGTTTTGGGTAGGTTCCAAGTAATGAGCATATTTGGCTCAATGTAATTGATTTCTAAATTTTTTCTTGTTTGTTGTATAACTACATTTGGTTGTGGCTTGTGTCAAAATTAAAGCTATGCATTTATTTGTAATTAATTCTTATGTGTTTGCCGTGTAGGCTATTTTGATTTGTATGTAGTATTTGTCTTGGATGACTTCTGTTGGTATATTATTATCATTATCTGGATAAGGTAATATTTCAAGATTGGTGTTTTCTTATCTCTCGAGGAATATGGCAAATGAATAAAATTTCATTGGTGTCTGATTTAAGCAAGTTTAAGTTTATATGATTTATGGTTTTTATGCCACAATTAACTGCTTCTATTACTTCTATTACACTATTTTTTGCTATATTATTGTTTGTTATTGTTTTGATTTCTATTGGTTTACACATCAGGTTGAAAATTTGGAGGATTGCTTATTTTGTTTCGTGCATATCTCTGCTGTTAATTTCTATTTCTATTTTAATTTCATTTCTGAAAATGTCACATTTTTGCATTCGCATGTGTGAAATGCGCCCTGTGCGTTTCCCCATAAGAAAACACATTTCACACATTTTTCAAAAAAGGCACATGATTGAAAAATGTGTAAATTTACCCCGAACATTTCCTGTTTTTTTTTGCAATGATTTATCAAAATTTCTATCGATGTTGTGAAAAATGGTAAAGTATCATAACAATAAATAACTGATATATCAACGACGGCAAGCGGCAACTTTAAACAAAAAATTTAATATTAAAATAATCCCAAACTTTTTAGAATTTAAACATGGCGAAATGTCGGAAAGTGTACCTAAAATGGAGCCCTTACTTCGAGAGAGCGATTTTTGAGTTTTGGAATAAAAACTTTGCTCTTATGTAAATTAAAGACACTCGATCACCCGTTCATTTAAAAAAGCGGTACTTTTGCCACTCACATAATACAGTCAACCGGAGGACCACTAATATTTCAAATTTGAAAATGGGACATTTCTTAAACCAGTGGACCGAGGCTTAGCTCTTCGGTGGCTACATGATACCTTTGCACTTGCTTTATTTGGCCTAGTGCTTATGAAAGGTGTTGCTCACTAAGTTGCAATCCTGACTCACTTGGATGTGCAATCGTGTTCACTTTCACTTTTTGTTGTTGTTATTGGTCTTGGTGTAGTTTTGGTTTAGGTATGGCGTTATTTCGCGCGTTACCAATGACTGCGACTTGCAGGAATCGAAGGATGCGCAAGATCAAAGGCACCCTCACTGTTAGATAGTGACCTAGTAATTCTAATAAACCATAGGATCAATACTTAGTTGAGTACTAGATAATTGCATTGAAATTATAATCCGTGAACGGTCAATAGGCACTTGCGGCAAGTTTCGTGTGTGTCCGTTTGCGGATACGATTTTCGAATGATTGTGCGTTCGCGTCGGTCATCAGCGCCGACTTGCTTTGCTTTAAAGGCCTGGGACAACGATTGTATCTTAATGGTCCTATATCACCGCGAATTCTACCGGCTGCGCCAATTACATAAGCCAATACGCGTTGTTAGAAAAAAATATAACTTCATTTTAAGAGGCGTGACTTATTGGAATTTACAATTTGTGCATGATGCAACTTAACGGCTTAACGACCTCAGTAAAACTGAACTTCTAAAATATTGTCACGCTTAGCAAACCTCGGCTGGGGCTCAAGATCATGAGTTGGCTCTCTTTAAACAATACTGTCATTTTCTTGATTAGTTTCTAGAATATTCAAAGAGCCTGAATTTTAGCTGCGTTGGAAATTTGGGCATTTGGTGGAAATAACGATTGCGGCGGATGTTTATGTCCAATAGTTTTTGATTTTATGGTCGGTCCCACTCCAAAATTGTTATTGTCACCAAAAATGTATAATTTTAGGAATCTGGGGTTTTTTTGTTTACAAATTGGGGTGTCGCTTAGTTGCTAGGGCTTATGTGTAAGGGGTTCGCATTAGGTGCTGTGGACATATGATATATATGCTGTATTAGGATACATGAGTGTATGTGTAGGTACAGTATATGTTGTGGGTGGGGTACATATGTCACTATATAAATAGACCATAAGGAGAGTGCTGAGCTTACTTGGGATCGTATTAGTGAGTGAGTCTCTCTCAGTGAGTGAGTCTCTCTCAGTGAGTGAGTCTGTCTCACTGAGTGTCTCTCACACTGAGTAAGGCTCAATTAATGCTATGTTCAGACTAGCAACGAACTGGCATATACAACTTCCATTAGTGTAACGTGATAATAATTACAATAAATAATATAATAGCACCATTGCGTTGACATCTAAGAGTCCTTAATGATTTGGCCAATCATCGTCTTTACCCTCCGATTAGTTCGCTCGATGGGGTTTACCTGAGGACAGTACGGTGCCGTGCTTTGTATCTCTACGCCAATGGAACATAAAAAAAGCTGAATGTGGTAGCAAATGAGTTATCCCGGAAACACCAGAGTCGACGGTGAAGACTATGTGCCATGGAAATTGTGCGCCGCTAGTAACCATCGGCGAAGATTCCTACAGGAGTGTCATAACACCCCTACGGCGGGCCATTAAATTGTGAGGAAGGCAATATCTCGCAAAGGTACATTTGTCAGGGGTGTTCAAGTAAGCCGCACGATACGTGAGATGTTGCGAGGTGTGCCAAAAATTCAAAATGAAACAGGTGTGGCCGGCAGGACGGATGTTGACGTGCCAGGTGAAAGATTCGTGGTTCATCCATTCTCGAAGAACAGATATGCAATTGGTCCCCTTGAAGAGATCGATAGCAGATCACATAGAGAGAGCATTTCAAGGGCGAATCCTGTATAGGTTCGGAGTCCCGAGGAATGAAGTCCAGTTCACCAGTCGACCATTCAAAGCACGTTTCCCTACTGCCCTCAAGTGAGCCACATCGAGCAAACTAATCGGATGGTAAGGACGATGATCGGCCAATTCATTGAGGAACAACAAAGCATGTGGGACGACTGACGCCGGGTCAGTGCCTAACATACGCGAATGCAAAATGGAACTTATTGCATTTGACATATCGGCGACATTGATATTGCCATAATTGGTTGCATTCTTTATTATTGGCCGAGACGATTGTGCTCACAGAAAGAGAGCAGATTTTTTTTTTTGCTATGTTAAAATTTGTTTTTGTTTGTAAATTATTTATTTATGTGGGTGTACTAACGCTTAACTGCACTTGAAAGTGAGAGCAGTGAGGGAAAAACTCCAAGGGTTATCCATATGCGCCTATCAAATATAAAAGTTTAAAATTTTCTACTTGCACTAACATCACCTTATATCACCCCTTACCACCACAGGGAATTCCTTAATTAGGGTAAGGTAGACTTAAGCGATTTAATACATAACATTATGATGGTCCACGACTGATTATCGTGACATACCCGGAAAAAATTATTTGCGTGGGGACTAGTTCCTGAATCGGCGTAACGATCGCCTCCAGATTATTTTCTCGTTTCTTTTTTTTTGTTTTGCCGCAACTGGCAATAACTTCTGGCAGTGTTTTCCTTTCCAGTTGAGTTAATGACTGTCAAAAACTTATTCTGTACAAAAATTAAAATATTTAAGATTTATATAAATTTTAATAAATTTAAAATGATGCAACAAGTTATAGGCAACTATTGAAGTGAAGTTGAGGGAAATGTCCGTTTGCCTGAAGTAAGGCAGGACTCGGTAGACAAAAAAATTAAAATTTTAAATTGGTATCGATTGTCCTACATATAAGATTATACCAACTATTGGCGCACCTGTTTAAAAGCTGGAAATGTTCATGTGTACGAATTTATAAATATCAGCTTGGAGATATCCTGCAAGGGAATAAGAAACAAGATTAAGTGTTAAAGCGATAAGAAATCCAACCAATTATATACCGTACCTGAAGAGAGAAATGTCCGGCTAGCTTTTCATTGATGGAGAGAGTTGGCATAACAGCCGGCACGGGCTAATGCAGCCCACCTAGTGGCCAAAATAAGGGAGACGAGTGAAACTGATTGCCTCATGGTAGTGCGGGTAGGCTGGGTTGTATACGTCTGTTTTGCTACAGATGTGTAGCTTTGTTGTTATCGATTGTGCGGACTGCGGGTCCGGGATGGGACTACACCCAGAGAAACTGATGAGCCAGCCAGCGAGAAACAAGCAGTTGCATTACAAACTATTATGTTATTGTCATTCTCGATGTCAACCCAATGGAACTAGGCTAATGGAAGTTTTTCATGCCAGCTCATAGCTAGTCTGAACATAGCATTGACTGAGCCTTACTTAGTGAGATAAGTCACTCAATGAGAGACACTCACTCATCAATACAATCCCAAATATCATCAATACAAACCTGCACCTCACCATAGCTCCGACGAAGAAATACGCAATCACTTCTGATGTAAAGTTCATTATATGCAGCCGAAGGTTTCTAATAAAGTGCCGCTACACACTTTCTATCCCATATATATATAATCGGCATTATCCGCCATATTTTTCCGCCGTACATTGTACCTTACGAAAAGTGATTCATAATTTTCTGTATTCATATATATATAAATCATCCGATCCAAACTTAAATCAGTTCAGTTAAATTTTGTGGTAATTATTTTCAACTACAAAATAAATCCACTTAAAAATTTTGTATGTACATACATACACATCGCGCAATTTCCTAACTATAAACGAAAATAAGTAAGAGGTTCTAGTCGGGAGCTCCCGACTAGGGGATACCCTGAACCCTCTTCTTCCAACATCAAAAGCATATATATGTATATTCTATTTTAGAAACTATATTTCAAATTTAGAGACTCTAGCCCTTATTATTTACCGAAATTGCCCAAAAAACAGGATATCGATATGGATTTTGATGGATTGGTTGGAAGCGGAGTAAGTTATCGATTATAGGAAACAAACTCGATCTGCGCAGGCAATAAGAGTACCTACATCCAAATTTCAAGTCTCTAGCTCTTATAGGTTCAGAGATCCTTGAGTTCATACATATAGACAGACTGACATGGCTAGATCGACCTGGCTATTAATGCTGATCAAGAATATATATACTATATGGGGTCGGAGATGCTTTCTTCTACCTGTTACATACATTTGGATTTTGCACAAATGTTCAGGGTATAATAAACACAAACTCGAATTCTATTTCTTAACTTATTATTTATTGCATAGTGCAAACGAATATATTCGCGAATATACATAGTGTATACATACGATTACCAATTCTACACATAAGCTGTACTATGTGTGTCCACATGTAATATTTTAGTGCACAATATCCGTTAAAGCCAACATCACATCAAATATTTTAGTTATAAATTGCGATTCCAACCGACATATCTGCGTATATACATAAATACACACCCAGCGGACCAACACTCGAACCTCACAAATGAGCATGTGAAACCGAGAGGAATATATTTTTATCGCAAAACACTCGCACACGACCGTTGCAGTGAGAACCTTGCGATGAAAGTAGAGAAAGTAGACAGTAGAGTAGGCTCAGAGAGTGCAAGCTTGTCATGAGAGCGAGAGGGTAAAAACGAAGTGGCATTCGGATGCTGTGTTGTTTTTGTTGTTTTTTCCTGCTCCCACGGTTTTCTGGGAGTTGAAAAATTCCTTCGTTTTCTATTCTTTTGTCCGCCGAAGCGATTGCAATCGAATTATAAGGTCGATTACTTACTTGTATCGGCATTCCAGTGTTTTGTTGTTTCAAGCATAGCAACCATCGCTTCCGCCTAGTATGCCAACTGGCAAAGGGGAAGAAAGAAAGCAATAATTAACAGTTCCCTCCGCACCTCCAGAGCTTCACCGTCTCCAATAGCAGCCCTTAGAATCAAAAGGGAAACATCTCGGACCAAAAGCGATTCATCTGCCTCTTACTTCGAGGCCAAGTTCACTGATAATCAGTCTTCCGCCGTCCAAAGCTAAAAACGAAGCATCCCTGACCACTGCAGTCAGACACACTAAGGCAACCATTAGCACAAGATCTAGTCCGATATCCACGCGAGCTAATACCAAAACGGTCCAAAATATGACAGACGCGGCCATAATCAAGTTTATTGCTGTCACTAATAGGCTTAGTCAGTTTGAGGCAAAAATAAACACTCCTGGAGGCTCTGATCTGTCTCTCTATACGTGCCAGGTCAGTCTGTACCAAGTGCGAGCCTTGTGGGACAAGGTTGAAAAAGAGTACGAGGTCAACAGTTATCTCGGAAGCCGGTTCAATGGAAACCATTTCAGTCATGCAGTCCAGGTACGACTATTATTACTTAGTTTATGAGAGATGCGCCGCTAAGCTTCCAAAACGTCCAAAATATCCATCCGATTAGTCCGCCATAATATAGCGGAGATTATATACATTGGCTCACATTTCGAGACCTCTTTACCGTAATGTACATAATTAATCTTGGGTTATCAGAGGTCGTGAAATTATTCCAGCTTAAAGCTCTTTTCAACCTGCAGCCAATCTCCCAAGAGTCTGGAACGGCAACAGAGGAACTTCAGAGCAATACCCTTGCAGAGGGTATTATAATTTTGTCGTGAAATGTGTAACGCATAGAAGGAGACATCTCCGACCCCATAAGGTATATATATTCTTTATCAGCATCAACAGCCGAGTCGATATAGCCATGTCCGTCTGTCCGTCTATCTGTTTTTATTCGAACTAAAACTGCAGAACTCCCTCTTTCTGTTGCAAGCAGCACATATGTGAAAACCAGCTGGATCGGACCACTATATCATATAGCTGCCATAGGAACGACCGGTCGAAAATTAAGTTTTTTTTTGAAAAAACATTTTGTTTATCAAGATATCGTGACCAAACTCGGCATTTGTTAGTTTTACTTTACTCTTCATATATTTGCAAAATCCTATTAATATCGGACCGCTATATCATATAGCTGCCATAGGAATGATCTGTCGAAAATTAAGTTTTTGTATGAAAAAACATTTTGTTTTTCAAGATATCTTGACCAACCTCGGCATTTATTAGTTTTACTATGCTCCTCATATATATGCAAAATCCTATTAAGATCGGACCACTCTATCACATAGCTGCCATACGAACGATCGGTCGAAAATTAAGTTGTATGAAAAAACATATTGATTATCAAGATATCTTGACCAAACTCGGCATTTAATATTTCCCTCTTTCCCTCACATATGTCAAAACCTGGACTTAATTTTCGACCGATGGTTCCTATGGTAGCTATATGATATGGCGTAACGATCTTAAGAGGATTTTAAGTTTATTAGAAGAGCATAGTAAAACTAATAAATATCAAGTTTGGTCAAGATATCATGAAAAACAAAATGTTTTTTCATACAACTTAATTTTTGACCGATCGTTCCTATGGCAGACATATGACATAGTGGTCCGATCTTAATATGATTTTGCCTATATATATAATATATATTCTATTCATAAAGGAGTATAATGAAACTAATAAATGCCGAGTTTGGTCAAGATATCTTGAAAAGCCAAATGTTTTTTCATACAACTTAAATTTCGATCGATCGGTCCTATGCCTGCTATATGATATATGGTCCGTTGTGCCCAGTTTATGACTTGCACCATTTTTTAATAATTTTAGGTATTTGATTTATGTGCCATGAAATTCACTTTGCTATTACGATTGAATTGGATTAATATGTTTATTGTATGGTTCAGACACCTTAGGTTCTTTTGCGGATAGAGAATTTCGCAATTGAAATATGTTCGATTTAGTTGTTATGTTTATGCTTAGTGGTCGTTGATGTTATGACTGCTCCCACGCCAGACTTTTTTATTGACACCAATAATTTATAATTTTTGACTTGTTGCGCGTTTGTGTGTCGGACTGAGAATATATATTAACAATATTAATTCGGAATTATTTTGTATTGCTTAATATTTGGGTAAGGTACATACAAAAAATTGCAAACAGAATTTTTCTTGTCTATGGGAAATAAAGTGAATAATTACTTATCGTGTGCTAAAAATGTTTATAGGGCGAACGTTTGCTGATATCCAGCTCGAAGCACTAATGTTTATGCGGAAGATAAGTAGATATTGATAATGATTATGATTTTTGTGTAATGTAGTAGAACTTTATTATAAGTTTTTGTATAACCTTTGTGTAATGTAGTAGAACTTTATTAGAAGTATTTGGGTTCATACAAAGTAATTTACATTAGAAAAGATTTTCATATTTTTCTATTGAAGCTCTGTTAAGGAGGTGTGGAGACCGTGTGATGCTTATAAAAAACTTGTCAATTTTAACTAAGGCCTTTATCACATAATTTTCATAATCCTATTAATAGTATAAAAATAAATATGAGGTGTCTTTTTTAGCTATCGCCATACCCCACTTTAACCATTCTCATAAATTAAATTAATAAAAAGCGCAAATTTGCAGCAATTGACTATTTCGTGAGGGTTTTCTCGAAAAATAATCCAACACATTTTCAATCACTTAATCTATTTAACTGTTGAAAGCCGTTTAGGAACATGTGCCAACCGATATCTCTTTTTTTGTGACAAATACAAGAAAACGAACTCCTTTGTTTTACAAGTTTATTGCTAAGGTAAGCAACGATTACATCAACATTTAACAGTGCTCTTTATATTATTTAAGAGCAACTGTTAAGAGCGTCAATACGCCAATACGCCTCTGAAATGGGATGTCCTCGGTGAAATAAACACCCTTCTTCTTCTTGGAAGCGAAGTCGAAACCACGCAGCTGCACAATTTACCTTTTTGTCGAGCTTGCAGCTGAGCAGAAATGTAAGAATGTAAGTCTCATAAACTTGTTAAATAGATTCAGATCATTATCAGAATATATATATAAGATGCTCTTATATCCCTTCCTCTTCTGATATTCAAGCTTATATGAATTATATTACTTGTATTAGAGAAGAAATTCATTGCTGAATCAGCTTGTTTAAGCAATCGATTGGTCTATCTTACATGACTCGGTTGATATGAAAGCTGCTATTATTTTTATACCCTGAACCCATTAAAAATGGGTATAAGGGTATATTGTATTTGTGCAAAATCCAAATGTATGTAACAGGCAGAAGGAAACATCTCTGACCCCATAAAGTATATATATTCTTGATCATCATCAATAGCCGAGTCGATCTAGCCATGTCCGTCTGTCCGTCCGTCCTATCGGACATACCTATCGCCACCTCCCCGCTACCACCCTAGAGCTATAAATCAAGTTAATAACCCAACTTTTATTGCCAACCAAATTAAACCACAATTTAAATGCAATTGATTTTTTCAGAATACACAAACATTCTATGGTACAATAAGATATACTGTAGAAAATTTCATAAAGATCGGTTAAGAAAAACCAAAGTTATATGCAACTGCGCAATTGAATGGGGCAGCAGCTTTAAGAATTTCTGTATACATGTATACACACACATTCATGCGCGTCTGCTTCGCATTCTAATAGCATGGTAATTGCGTCTTTTTTTTTGTAATGTTATGTTAGTTTCTTTTTATCATAAGTTCTTAATTGTTGGTGTGGCTGCTGAGTAGAGGCATAGAAAGTGGTGCGGTCTTTCGCGAGTTTGAGTCCTACCGGGGAAAGTATTATTATTTTTATACCCTGAACCCATTAAAAATGGGTATAAGGGTATATTGTATTTGTGCAAAATCCAAATGTATGTAACAGGCAGAAGGAAGCATCTTCGACCCCATAAAGTATATAATCTTGATCATCATCAATAGCCGAGTCGATCTAGCCATGTCCGTCCGTCCGTCCGTTCGTCCGTCCGTCCGTCCGTATGTATGAGCCAAAGGATCTCAGAACCTATAAGAGCTAGAGACTTGAAAATTTAGATGTAGATGCTCCTAGTTCCCGCGCAGATCGAGTTTGTTTCCGATAATTGTATTTTTATTATTAATATAGCAAATTAAGATTATTTTTAATTTTACTTAAGAACACTTTTTTCCTACTTACAACCTTCTTCTTAGATGTAGGGTCTAATAGCGTCACTGACAAAATTAGCCGGACTGGCAAATAAAACACCTCCATCGGTCGGTGATGCTATTTAGAAAATTGTATTCTTTAACTAGGCTTTTAGCATATAATTCTATTGTATAATCTATTGAACAATGAGGAAGACACTCGTTTTGTCGACCATTAATAAATAAATAAATAAATTAATCACCTCCTTGAACGGGTGCGTCACGCCCGGTTCGTTTCCACTCTGGATTTGAAGCACGGGTACTGGCAGATACCGATGGGAGCCGATAGGTGGGAATGTACGGCTTTTACGGTCCCCGGAAGAGGTCTTTTCCAACGGCGGGTGATGCCATTCGGCTTACACTCGGCGTGGGCGACCTTCCACCGAGTCTTAGACATGGTCATAGGACCGGAAATGGAGCCTTATGCGTTCGTCTACCTATACGACATCGTGGTAATAGGGGCAACGATAGAGCAACATATAGAGAACTTGAGGGTAGTGTTCCGCCGTTTAAGGGAAACTAATCTCAGGTTAAATAGGAATAAATGCAGTTTCTTCCAGGATGGGTCTACCTAGGACACGTCGTTTGCGGGGAAGGAATACGTACCGATCCAGAGAAGGTGGAGGCGATACGTGACCTGAGGGCCCCGACAAACTGTAAGGAGTTGCGGCAGTGTCTCGGGATGGCGTCATGATACAGGCGCTTCATTCCCAACTTCGCAACTCAGGTACAGTCGCTAACAGCGCTTTTAAAGAAGGGACGGATATGGGCATGGGATCAAGAACAGGAGGACGCATTGCGTCAATTGAAGGACAGCTTGACGACTGCCCCTGTGTTGGCTTATCCAGACTCTTCCGCCAGATTCGACCTTCAGACAAACGTGAGCGAGTACGGCCTCGGCGCAGTGCAGACTCAGACGATAGAAGGGCAGGAGCGGTTTATAGCGTACGTAAGTAGAAAGTTGCTGAAGGCCGAAGTGAAGTATTCCGCCACCGAGAAAGAGTGCCTGGCAATTGTTTGGTCGATACGGAAGCTGCGTTGCTACCTAGAAGGGTACCGTTCCGACGTGATAACGGATAACCTGGCACTTAAGTGGCTCAACTAGATCGAGAATGCCTGAAGGGAGTATCGCGCGACGGGCAATGGGGCCACAACAGTTCCAATTCGACGTCCACTTCCGTCGAGGGAAGCTAAACTATAATGACATCCTCTAGAGTTCTGTCAACAAGCAGTGGTAGCCGAGTCACCCTGCAAATGGGTCGCGAGTATGCGTGCTAGAATCTCCAAAGAGCTGGCCAAGTTCCCGGACTACATAGAAGAGAATGGGCAGCTATATAGGCATTTGGGCCACCGGACGGACGACGAAGATTACATTCCCTGGAAGTTATATGTGGCCAGCTGTCGACGGCAGAGGGTATTGGCGGAATGCCATAATGCTCCCACGGCCGGTCATCACCTCACCGGCGTGAGGAAAACAGTGTCAAGGCTAGCCCAAAGGTGCTATTGGCAGGGTATGTTCCGTGACGCCGCTCAGTACATGAAGTGTTGCGAAACCTGCCAAAAGCTCAAGAGCGATCAACTCAAACCGGCTGGACGCATGCTGACGAGGCAAGTGGCAGAACCGATGACAGTACTTTGCGCTGATTTCGTCGGGCCCCTTCCACGTTCGAAACATGGCAACACCATATTACTGGTGTTCCATGACGCTTTCTCGAAATGGGTGGAGCTGGAGTTGATTACTGAAACTGAGTCAAGGTTAGTCAACACGATAGCAGTTTGGAGGCCACAAGATCAAGTACAGGCTGATCAAGTACGACGGATGCCACATGGAAATGGGATGGAAGTGCGTGTCCATGCAGCAGCTATTACCAAGCTACTAGCATTTATGGACACCGCTTAGTTTTCTGCGCGACAACAGCCTAGATAAATAAATTTGCTTAGACATTCAAAACGCAGTGCTATGCGGAGGGGCTGGACAAAGAAACGGCAAAAAACGACTATGGAAAAAACGTATGCAATAGAAACATAAGCAGCAACGAAAGTGAAAACAACGCAAGCGACAGAATCGTATGCAGTACCCAAAATGGAAACAATGCAAGCGACAGAAATGTGTGCAGCAACTACGTACAATGTTAACAGCAGAAGCACAAACAATAACATCGATATTGGCAATGTGTTGGTGAAAACAGCTGTGGTAACGAGCGATGTGTTGACATGGATTACGATGGTAGTTCATTCGCTCGAAACTGGATACACAGAATATTTTGAACGCGCTATAAATGCGTTTGCTGCTGATAGCAAAGCTTAAGGGCAATGCGCAACGCTGACTACATGCAAATGCGACAAGCATTATAGAACCAGTTGACGAGTTGTTTGAATAACTCATTTTAGCATTTGGAGGAGAGCTGTCAAAAGCAACAGATAGGAGCAATTTTCAAGTTCGACAGTGGCAGGCGATCGTGAAGTTTCCTACTTATTTTGTAGATAAGTCGTTGCTAGCCAAGAACATAAACATCGATGTTGAAGAATTATTGGAACAAATAATCGAGGGTATCCCTTCAAAAAGCCTGCGTGATCAGGAACGCATCCAATGTTTGTAAGGAAGCTACTGGCCGCGGTATAAATGTCGGTCTCGCCAGGTTCAGCAAGCCTACATTTGTTAGTTGGCGGAGTAGAGGGTTTAGGGGAAGGGGAAGTGTTACACACACAAACCACCGCTGGGAAGGTACCATGAGTGCAGTAACGAAGCCTCGTCTCTCTCGATACCCTACACTATAGGTTAGAAAAGAGGGGTGCTATGGTGAGCGACGGAATGCAGCTACGTCTCTCGATACTACGCTTTGGATTAGAAAAGGGTTATGTTGAGCGACGTAATGAAGCCTCGTCTCTCGATACTACGCTTTAAGTCATTGAGTTCTAAGGAGAAAGAGGAGACGTTTGGATCAAAAGATCTTTCTAGAAATACTACCTGAGCGAAAACGAGGTTGCAAACAAAAATTGAAAACATAACACCCAGCTGTCTGCAGCTACTTGTCGATGCCCACAATTCAACGACAATTTCAAAACGTTTTCCATAAGAAAAACAACAACAACCATAATCCAAACAAACGACTCGACAATGAAAAGAGCATACCACAAATTCTGTCCTTGTTATCCCTTTTTGTTTGTGGCTACAGTCTACGATCTTAGCTTCTGCACCCTTCTAACTCATTGTTGTGGTTTCCAAGCACTGCGATGCCTATAATTCGCAAAGTCGTGTCTTCTTTTTCTCCACCCGCACAGTAAGGCACCTTTTCTCAAAATAGGGTGTTGTAACTATTCATAAGCAATATAACCAAATAGCACAAGCCATCTTACACATACATTTTTGTTTAATGTCTATAATAAATATAATTTTACATTTAGTGTGCACCTATAAGTACAGTCTATAATAATTGTTTTATTTATAAATTATATACTATTATTATAAAAAACAGTATCAATGCCGCGTCCCGCCAAATACTTGTGTGTATATTTATGTGTGTGAGTGTGTGTGTGTATTTATGTGTGTCTTATCTCACATATATTGGTGCAAATCTATGAATGTGTCTGCCAAGCCAAGGGAAGTCTATGAATTTAAGATCAAAACAGGGGATGAAGAACAAATTGGGTTTCGTGCGCACTGTTGTTGTTTTGCAAGTGATTTGTTGTTGCTTCCTTTGGTAAATGAGCTTGTTTTGGGTTGCATTTTGGGTTTGCGGACCAACACGATCCATGTCCTCGTGGTTTTTAAAAAAAAGCTCAGAGTGTCAGTTCAGCTATTTCTCTTTATTAGTCAATGGTTTTAAGTTAGGTAGGGGAAGTTATGATGAGAACTGGCTAGCCACGATACGCGAGGTTAAAGTTAAAAAAAGATGACAATGATTAGAAACTTATTTACGACTATTATTTTATTCACTTCATCTTATTCCTATAATCACACAGCCTGGAGACCTAGCGCTCCGCTAAACATTTTCGGGTTATGTTTCCCGCTCTTCTACACCGACACACGTCTACTTACTTTCGACCATCGCAGCCGAAATAAAGCTGCGCTCTCGTAGACAGTGTTGAGCTACCGATCAGCAACGCAGGGTTGCTTCGGCGGCCGGCGGTTCAGTTAAAATTCAAAAATATTCTATTCTATTCCTTATTTCAATAAATATTTAATGATATTTATATTCTTGCATCAGTCTCTTTGCCTTTCTTACTACTAACTGACAAAACAATAAACTATAAATCTGACGGCTCATTGCTTTTCCAACTACTAATACTTATGCTTCTTAAAACAAACATATCAATATAACTACAAATCTAACGGCTCCTTGCGTTTCTTACTACTCATACTTATGCTACTTAAAACTAACCAAACAATAGAACTACAAATCTAACTGCTCCTTGCCGCAAAACAGAATTGTGGGGTGGTCATTTTGGGTAGCCGCGTTTATGGGAGCATAAGAAAGAACATAACACATCACTGGGGACGTTATCGAAGAGTTCCGACAGCAAGGAAATGAGCTGTTGCAATGGTAATGCGAGAGCTCATGTAATGCGTGCGGGACATTTGGTCATTTTGTTGGATAGAGCCAGGAGAAGAAAATTGCTGCCGTAAATAAGAATGTTAAATACGTTAAACATTTTTATACACACATCTACAATATTATTAATTGCAGCTTGCATAAGGTAGTCCAATATCATTTGTTAAAATTGTTGTCCGAGTGAAAGGGCTCTTATTTTGGACTTTATAAAATTCAACTTGTAATTTTTTGACAATTTTTGTGTTATGTTTTAAAAGGATCAGTAAAGTGTAATTTTCATTTATATGTAGTTGCAAATGAGTCTATGAGTCATGATGTTGCTCTTGGCAAAGATTTTATGGATGCGTGTAATATAAGTTTAATTCTAAATATTTTGAAAATGGTTACTGTAGAAGAAATTGATACAAATATTAATGAAGGAATTATGGAAAATATGGAGACTTTTAAAGAAGTAGAAATGAAAGAAGATAATGGAAAGCAACAAGCAAGTACAAATGAAAAAGTTAGTAAAACAGTTAGTAAACAATCAAATGAAACAGAAAGAAATGAAATAGTTAGTCATATAGTTAGCCAAAAACGAAATGAAAAGATTAAAAACGAAATTGTTATGAAATATATAAATGATGAAATTAATGAAAGATAAAATAATAATGAAAATCGTGACGAAACATTAAAGGAAAGGAACGAAAATCAGAATAAAGAATGCGTATACAAAGAAACTTTTGATATGGAAATGTTCCCTATCAATCTGAAAATATGATTTCTGAATATAACTTTGCGAGACAGAAAACTACCAGACAAAAATCAAATTGAGAAAATTAATTGAATGTAGTTATATAAGCGCAAAGAAACCACATGTACTTGATGCAGGAGTGCTTTATATTCAGAAAAGGACAAGTTGCAAGACCTGTTGGATTAATATTTAAACGAGAAAGAAAGGCTTATTTCGGCACGCCGAAGATTAAATACCCTTGCAGACCCAACATTTTCATAATGCTTATAGTGCTTTGCCTTTACCTAAAAAGCACAGGGTAAATAGTAAATGCAGAATTTGAACAAGATATCTTGATAAACAAAAATGATTTTTAATTAAAAACCTATTTTTCGACCGATCGTTCCTATGGCAGATATATGATATAGTAGTCCGATGTAAATAAGATTTTACAAACATGAAAGGAGCATAGTAAAATCTATAAATGCCGTGTTTAATCAAAATATCTTGAATGACAAAAAAGTTTTCCATACAACAACTTAGTTTTCGACCGATGGTTCCTATGGCAGCTATATGATGTAGTGGTCCAATCATAATAGGATTTTGCGTAAATAAGGGGTGTATATTAAAACTAATAAATGCCGAGTTTGGTCAAGATATCTTTGAAAACAAAATGTTTATTCATACAACTTAACTTTCGACCGATTGTTCCTATGGAAGCTATATGATAAAGTGGTCTGATCTCAATAGGTATTCGCTTATTTATAAGGAGCATTGCAATACTAATAAATGCCAGTTTGGTCACGATATCTTGATAAAAAAAATGTTTTTTCATACAAAAACTTAATTATCGACCGATCGTTCCTATGGCAGCTATATGACATAGTAGTCCGATCCAGCTGGTTTTGACATATGTGCTTCTGCAAAGTTTCATTAAAAAGCTTTAAAACTGGGAGAGTAGTTCGCATAGAAACAGACAGACATGGACATGGCTATATCGACCCGGCTATTGGTGCTGATAAAGAATATATATACCGGAGATGCTTCCTTCTGCCTGTTACATACATTTGGATTTTGCACAAATACAATATACCTATATACCCATTTTTAACAGGTTCAGGGTATAAAAAGGAACTAAAATAGCATTACAGAAAAAAATCGCAATAACCACGCTGTAAAAAAGCGAGCGCGCATGTGTGTGTGTGTACAAGTATACAGAAATTCCTGAAGATGCTGCTCTATTCAATTGCCATGCTGCTCTATTCAATTGCCATCAATGTGTGCCCCTGTAATTTTGTATATCAAACTTCCCATCTTTCTTCCAAAGAGATGGAAAGACAGAAGTTTTAAGGGATAGATTAAAAAGCTCTAGCAATGGATAAAGATGGGAAGAACTACACTCCTTGAGTAGACGGACTGATGGACATGGCTATATCGACCCGGCTATTGGTGTTGATAAAGAATATATATACCGGAGATGCTTCCTTCTGCCTGTTACATACATTTGGATTTTGCACAAATACAGTATACCTATATACCCATTTTTAACAGGTTCAGGGTATAAAAAGGAACTAAAATAGCATTGCAGAAAAAAGTCGCAATAACCACGCTGTAAAAATGCGAAGCAGACGCGCGTGTGTGTGTGTGTACATGTATACAGAAATTCTTGAAGATACTGCTCTATTCAATTGCCATGCTGCTCTATTCAATTGCCATCAATGTACCATAGAATATTTGTGTATGCTAAAAAAGTCAATTACATTAAATTGTGGCTTAAGTTGGTTGGCAATAAAAGTTGGGTTATTAACTTGATATATAGCTCTTTGGTGGTAGCGGGGAGGTGGCGATAGGTGTAAAATGAAAGATACTTGACAAATATATAATATTTTAGAAGCCACATATCATGTTTGGTGACTCTAGGTCTTATTATTTACCAAGATTTTTATCGATTGCTTGGAAACAAACTCGATCTGCGCAGGCACTAGAAATACCTACATCTAAAATTTCAAGTCTCTAGCTCTAATAGGTTCTGAGATCCTAGCGTTCATAATTACGGACGGCCGGACAGACAGACGGTCGGATGGACAGACAGACAGACATGGCTATATCGACTCGGCTATTGATGCTGATCAAGAATATATGTACTTTATGTGGTCGGAGATGCTTCCTTCTTCCTTTTACATACATTTCGATTTTGCCCAAATACAATATACCCTTATACCCATTTTTAATGGGTTCAGGGTAGAAAAAGGTAAAATATACACTAAACAATACACAGCATAAGAGCATTAAGCAAGTACCAAATAAAATGTTGGTCGGTATTGAAAAACAAGGTCAAGTGATAGATGAATTAAAATAAAAGTTAGAAGACTTAATTAAAGCATCAGTTGAGAAAAGTTTAACAGAAATTAGAAATGAGGCATCGTCTCGGCTGTTGATGCTGATCAGGAATATATTTACTTTATGGGGTCGGAGACGTCGCCTTCTATGCGTTACACATATCACGACAAATTTAAAACACCCTCTGCAAGGGTATAAAAAAAATCGTGATCGTAAGACGAGTTGTAGAAGGACAATAAGGCACATTATCAGCAGCATGTATTATCAGAAGTACACACATTAGTGTTAACGGCAATCTGTGATTACGGACTACCGACTACTGAAACTACAGCAATAAGAGAACAGACATATATATATATTGAATTTGAGATAAATAAACTCTATCATCCTATCACATATATAAATCAAGTATCTTTTATTTTATCTCCGCTACCAATCAAAGCTATCAATACAATACAATAGATAATAGAATTATATGCTAAAAGCCCAGTTAATGAATACAATTTTCTAAGTCGGATCACCGACCGATGGAGGTGTTTAATTTGCCAGTCCGGCCAGCTGTCCCCCTTTTCACAACTAATTTTGTCAGTGACGCTATTAGAGCCTACATCTAAGCAGAAGGTTGTAAGTAGGAAAACAGGGTTCTTAAGTAAAGTTAAAAATAATAGCGTAAAGTAGATAGGACAAAGAGAGAAGTAATGGGAAATCACCCGGACCCGGTAGGGGATAATTTCAGAGCAGTATTCAAGGATAGGCCGAACAAGAGAGATGTTCAGAAGTTTTGTTATAAAAGGATCGCTAAACTCTTTAGACCATCGCTTAATGAATCCAAGTACACCTTTTGCCTCATTAACGATGGTATCTATGTGAAGATTGAAACAGAGTTTAGAATCCAAAAGAACGCCTAGATCCTTCACTGTTAGTATACGTTGCAAAGGGATATTGTCGATTTTATAACTGACAAGATAAGGTGTAGTACGATTAAATGTCATAAACATAAAAAATTAAGATGCAATTGATTAGCCGAACACCAAAGTTGCATAGCGTTCAAATCGTCTTGTAGACGTGAATGATGTAGGGGATTATTGTATGATAGAAAAAGTTTGACATCGTCCGCATACATGAGTACACGGGCATGTGATATAACAGAGGGGAGATCATTTATAAAAAGAGTAAAGAGTAAAGGTCCAAGATGACTACCTTGAGGAACACCAGAAGTAACGTGAACACTTTTAGAGGTAGTCAACCTCAGTATTACCCTTTGGGTCCTACCTTTTTAATTAGACTTAATCCAAAGCAAAAGAGACGGAGAGAAACCTATTCGGTCAAGTTTAAAAAGTAAAATGTCATGGTGCACAGAGTCAAACGCCTTACTGAAGTCAGTGTAAATGAAATCAGTTTGCATTTTCGAAAGGAAAGCATCAACTCAAGCAGGTTGGTCGTAGTTGACCGATTCTTTACGAATCCATGTTGAACAGGGGAAACAACTAATTTGCAGAAATCCTGCAAATTCGAAGTGATTATTTTTTCAAATAATTTAGAAACAGCGGACAGTTTTGCAATGCCCCCGTAATTTTGTATATCAAACTTCCCATCTTTCTTCCAAAGAGATGGAAAGACAGAAGTTTTAAGGGATAGATTAAAAAGCTTTGGCAATGGATAAAGATGGGAAGAACTACACTCCTTGAGTAGACAACTAGGAATATTGTGCGGCGAGGAGAGTAAGATTATTTTATAGAGTTTATAGCTAATAGGAGAGAGGAGTGTGAAATAATGGGAGGAGGTATAGAACTAGCGGAAGAAATAGTAAAAGGGTAAAAACTAGTATTAAGAGAGACTGAAAAGTAAGTTGATTGCAAAAAATTAGCAAAGAGGTAAGCAGAATCAGTGTCATTCTCAGAGAGAAAGAAGATGGTAAACTTGAAGATTTGCGCTTCAAGTTTACAAAATTATAAAACAGTCTCGGACTTTGGGCAATTTGCCTTTTACATCGAGTTAGATAATTCTCATAGCATTGAGAATTAAGAAGAAAGAAGTTTTGACTTGGCTATGGACTATTTAGCCAAGTTTGTACACGAACCAGACTTTTTAAACTTTTTAAAATATTTAGATTTTAAATTTTTTAGATGTGATAATCTCGCAGTAAGCTAGGGTGGTTTTGAAAAGGTAGTCGAAGGTACTGACTTAGGAATACACACATCTAAGAGGGAGTTTAGGGTGATATACAAAAATTAATGACAGTATTCATATCAACCAAGTCATATAAGAAAGACCAATCGGTTGAATAAATAAGCTGATTCGGCAAAGAATTATTTCCTTTACGGAAGCAACAGCGGGGCTTATTGGCTGATGAGCACGAAATGAAAGGATTATAATTGGGCATTGCCATCTCTAAAGTAGGATGATAGATATCCTCAGGAAGAGATAATGGAGGAGACCTAGACACATTAGAAATAAGGTAGGTGTTAACAAATACAAGGTCAAGTGTTCTATTTAAATGATTAGAAATTGAATTGATTTGAAACAACGAAAGATCAAGCATGTATTGACTACAATCGTGCTGTGCTGAGGGCACTAGATAATTTTTAGCAGTGAATAATGACCAAGAGATATTCGGCAAATTAAAATCACCCAACACCATAAATAGGTCATTATCACGCACGTGTGAAGAAACTTCTTTAATACAAGTAATATGATTCATATAAACTTGAATATCAGAAGAAGGAGGGACATAAGAGCATGTTATATAGATATTCCGTGTAGGAAAGAGACATCTTAACTGAGACAATCTCAGCGTCAGTAGGCGTTCTAAAACAGAATAGTTCTGACTGGAGACTGGCTTTAACGGCAATTAACATTCCTTACAAAATAAAGTTATTCGATAAAACCTCAAAATCAGATATGGTTGAGTTTAACCATGTTTCTGAAAATGCTATTATATCCGAATCGAAGGAAGTGCTGGCCATGAAAAGATTTTTAATCTTTGAAATGACACCTCTAACATTGTGATAATGAATAAAGATTTGGTCAGAAGATGAAGCTAGTTTCTTGGGGCAGAAATGGTACCCTGTATTGAAGGGACTGGAAGGGAGACAGGCTGGTTACGCTCTTTAGGCTTGAACTCGTGAACAATCATGTGTGGAGGCTAAAACTTGGGATCACAAATGATTGGAAACATATCATGTGAAACATTTATTTTGAATGATGATATTTCACGAAGGGTGGAGAAATTAAATTTGGTTATTGACAGAAGTGGTGTCTGACGAAAGTCGTGAGACAAAAACTTGCCTACGAGGGGCAACTACCGTTAAAGTAGGCGCTGATGGGGCTGAAGGTACATGTGTTGGAGGAGCTTAAGAGGCACAATGATTGTTTTTAACAATCTGGGCAAGATTGCGCGCAGGTTTACTTTTGCCGCCAGGAGCTGACGGGGCTGACGCAGTTTGATTATCGCTTGGAGAAGGCGACATAGACAACATTGCAGATACATCCAAGTTGCGTGGAAGGGACAAGAAAGGTGAAGGTATCTGACAGACATAATTATTAAATGTGAATGCAAGTTGCGACAGCGTAGAGCCCAACAAAAACGGTGCACAAGATAGAGCAAGTAAGCATCCAAAAAACAATTATTCGTACACAAACAAATTGTTTGGAGCGAAAAGCAATAGAAAAAATTTGCGAGAGCGCGATACACACCGCCGCCTTTGAGAAATGCAATTATTAACAGACTTACGCTGCACAACAGATAACACTTTGCACAGTTTATAAAAGCTTTTTAAATAAAGCACCGAAAAATGCAAAATTTTGAAATAAAAAGCAGGATTAAAGCGCAAAAATATATAAAAATCTTGGAGAACAAGTAAAACACGTCAATCACTCTCAACTGAGAAAAAAGTTTCTGATTGTTTTCTGCTATTTAAATTCGTTTTTTTTTTTTTCTCCCTGAGGCTGTTGAGTAGAGGCAGTGGCATGTGGTGTTATCTTTCGCAATTTCGATCTCTACCGAGAAAACAATTTAATTTTTTTTGTGGCTGCTATAGCTGGTGAGTGAAGACTTCGGCAAGTAGTGCGGTTAATTGAGTGCTCGAACCCTGACAAACGACAGTCAGATTTTTACAACACTGCTTGTCAACTGCAGACGTAAATTTTCCATAAGAAAAAAAACATTTTCTTTAAAATGTTCAATTTTTGGCTTGTGAGTGATTCAAAGAACTAATTGAGCACACAGCTCCACTACAAAACGCGAAGAGTGAAGACATTTAATTAACGCGACTCTTACAAACAGGAAAATTGACTATACATTTAATGTAAAAATGGCAAATTCAGCCGATATAAACAGACTGTTCTTAAGAAACATTAATAGTGAAAACGAAAAAAAATCTATTGTAATAAACAGAAGCGACAACAACTCATTTGAAAACATATCCCCCTTTATCATAAAAAAAATACATTGACTACACGTGCGGTGGTGAAGTTGACTCTTGCAAAAAAAAAAAAGCCGGCACACTCCTAATCAAAACTTCAATAACCAACAAGCTGCTAAACTACTAAAAATACAACAAATCGGAGAGCTAAATGTTACAGCAAGTGAACATACTACACTTAATTCTTCTAAAGGCGTAATATACTGCAATGAATTACTCAACATTAACGACGACGAAATCATACAAGAACTCTAAACCCAGAAGGTAACCAAAGTACGCAAAATAACAAAATTCCAAAACAACACAGTAACAGAAACCGGATAAATCATCCTAACATCTGCTACACATAACTTACCTGACAAAATCAAGATTAGCTACGAAACTATACAGGTCAGTCCATACATCCCACTACCCCTTAGATGTAGAAAATGTCTTCTTCTGGCATACCCAACATAGGCATCCAAACAAGGAATCCCAAAGTATATAAACTGTTCAAAAGAAGCACACACCGAAGAAAACAATACATGCAACAAGGACAAAAACTGCATCAATTGCAAAAATAGACCACAAATAAAAAACCACAGCCCTCTAGACCGAAAATTCTCTGCCTTTTGAAAAGAACAAGAAATTACAGCAATCAAAGTCAAAGAAAAAGTAGACCACAAAATGGCCATCACAATCTACCACACCCGACACAACGAAAAACAATCAGCATCATACGCCTAAACTCTCACAGTCACACCATCATTGAAGATATCAAACACAGTCAATCCCACTAAAACACCTTCCAAAACAATACCCAATACAGATACACTAACTAAATCAAAGTACTACATCAACCATCATCAGAACGTCAAAGCAACTCTTTCTCCACGCCGAAATCAACGCCAGGAGCCTCTTACTCTAAGAACACAACAATCAAGCAGGATCAGATCGTAAACTAAGAAAACTTACTAGAGACAAATCCAATATTCTTACAAGACTTCTAAAATCAAAAACAGAATTCAAACCCAAAATTAACACCAAACACACTTTAAGCAATTACCTAAACGAAGAAGAACCCAGATAAATCAATGAGTTACCGGATCGGTTGCGATCCCTACGAGACTAGAAATCCGCTAAAAGCAACCGAACCACGTACGGTACTACACACCAACAAATACAGGGAGCTCTAAAAACTAGCATATAGCTCAATCAACTTAACTACCATAACTACCAAATGTCCTTTAAAATGGAACATTAAAAGCTACATAATCAATTACAGTGACCTTTTATTAATAATAAAAATACACTCACCTCATATCATATCTATTCAAGAAACACACATATTTAACGTGAAAGAAGGGCTATCTTCGGCACGCCAAAGATCTAATACCCTTGCAGACCCAACCTTTTCATAATGCTCATAGTGGTTTGCCCCTATCTGAGAAGTACCGGGAAAATAGTAAATGCCGAGTTTGGTCAAGATATCTTGATAATCAAAATGTTTTTTCATACAACTTAATTTTCGACCGATCGTTCCTAGGGCAGCTATATGATATAGTGGTCCGTTCTTAATAGGATTTTGCAAATATATGAGGAGCATAGTAAAACTAATAAATGCTGAGTTTGGTCAAAATATTTTGAAAAACAAAATGTTTTTTCATTCAAAAACTTAATTTTCGACCGATCGTTCCTATGGCAGCTATATGATATAGCGGTCCGATATTAATAAGATTTTGCACATATATGAGGAGTAAAGTAAAACTAATAAATGCCGAGTTTGGTCTAGATATCTTGAAAAACAAAATGTTTTTTTCATAGAAAAACTTAATGTTCGACCGATCATTCCTATGGCAGCTATATGATATAGTGGTCCGATATTAATAGGATTTTGCACATATATGAGGAGTAAAGTAAAACTAATATATGCCGAGTTTAGTCAAGATATCTTGAAAACAAAATGTTTTTCATACAAAAACTTAGTTTTCGACCGAACGTTCCTATGGCAGCTATATGATATAGTGGTCCGATCTTAATAGGATTTTGCGTATATATGAAGAGTAAAGTGAAACTAATAAATGCTGAGTTTAGATATCTTATCTTGATAAACAAAAAAGGTTTTTAATCAAAAACCTAGTTTTCGACCGATCGTTCCTATGGCAGCTATATGATATAGTGGTCTGATCTTAATAGGATTTTGCGTACATATGAGAGGCATGGTAAAACTATTAAATGCCGAGTTTGGTCAAGATATCTTGAAAAGCAAAATGATTTTTTATGCAACATAACTTAATTTTCGACCGATCGTTCCTATGGCATTATATAGTAGTCCGATCTTAATAGAATTTAGCATATATATGAGGAGTATAGAAAAACTAATCAATGGCGAGTTTGGTCAAGATATCTTGATAAACAAAATGTTTTTTTATATAAAAACTGGTTTTGACATATGTGCTGCGTGCAACAGAAGGAGGGACTTCTGCAAGGTTTCATTAAGATAGCTTTAAAACTGAGAGGTTAGTTCGCATAGAAACAGACAGACGGACAGGCGGGCATGGCTATATCAACTCGGCTGTTGATACTGATAAAGAATATATACACTTTATAGGGTCGGAGATGTCTCCTTCTATGCGTTACAAATTTCACGAAAAAATTATCATACCCTCTGCAAGGGTATAATAAGAATATTCTTGGTTTATATTCCACCAAGCAAACATTGTAATCTCCATACATCTCCTAACAACACACTTAATAATCAAAATACTTCAGCCATAATCACAAGTGATTTTACTAGTTGTCATTAAATTTGGAGCTCACCCCAAAACAATGGAAGAGGAAATATTTTAGCAGAATTTATTAATCAATCGCAATACATCATATTAAACGACAAGTCACCCACACATTATTCAACTCATAACACATTTAGTCCCATCGACCTAATATACTGCTCCTCCCAAGTTGCCCCCTTGGCCGAATGGAAAATATTTGATGACCTTTGTGAAAGAAAGAAGCAGCTTGGCAAACTTTCAGTAATATGACTTACATAGTACACAATAATATCCCAACTAGTACAAGCATCAATAAAAAGCAGCCAATATTACTAAAATTATTTTACATAGTGCACACAACACAATTCCACAAAGTCCCTTGGTGGAACACAAAACTTAATAAGCTACGAAATAATAAAACGTGAGAAAATAAAACTTAACCCTACTACGGAAAACATAATTAACTACAGACGAGCAAACGCTCTATACATAAAAGAAGTAAAACTCATAAAAATAGATGCCACTAACACATTCACATCGACAATAGAACCATCTATACCTACAGCTAAAATCTGGTCAAACATAAGACGTTTCTGAGGGCTAAATACAACCAAACACATACACTGCATAACAAATCGGCAAAATAGCAAAGTGGAAACCTCAAGATAAAGCTTAGCAGATACTTTTGTAAATCATTCGTCAGATCTCTCCAGCGACTCAAACTTTAGTACCCAATTGGTTAAAAAAAAGTACAAAAATTTAGAAGGACTCTATTTACCAACACCGTCTGCACAACTTATAGAAAAAGAAATCAGTTTAATTGAATTTCAAGCCAGCATACAAACTTTAAAGGGGTCAACACCAGGGCTCAGTATATCTTATACAATGATTAAGAATAGATCACAGTCCAAGCTAGAATTGTAACTCATTTTAACAATATATTAAATAACTACATTCCAATCCTACAAAAACTACACAACCAGTTTAATTATTCACATTCTAAAACCAAACTCAAATAAAACAGAAGTATCCTCATACAGATCTATATCACTCAATTTCTGTATAGCTAAAATATTAGATAAAATAGAAGCCAAATGTAACGTCGTAAATTCGTAATATCCTATTTGATTTAATACACTGGCACGTCTGTACCGTTTGACTTTAGTTTTCAGAATGTTTTATTCAATATATTCTTATAGCTAAGACCGCATAGCTGCGGTGCCGGTCACGCCAGCAGCGGAGCGGCTTCATACATATTTTTTCTTATCACCATAATCGGGAGAGAGGGAGTCTTATGTACATATTTGCATGTATGTATACATGTACTACAAATGGTCAGCATGGGACTGCTGAATCAGCGTAGCTCATAAGTGGGCGATCATATTACACGCTCACTTAAAAGGTTTTGTTTCCGTACTGCAACAATGTGTTGCTGATATATTTATGCGTAACCGATGTTACTTTATTGGTACAGTGTACTCTCAAAAAATAACGTAAATTAGCGGAGTTATTCAACTGTTAAACATTTTTAATCTATCCTTATGAACTTTTTGGGTCCTATTTTTGTTATCTTTAATTAGAATGTTATCCCTATTTTCTATGTTAACTATTGTATATGGCCCTATATATACTGGATCCAATTTATGGCCAGTTTCGTTTCTTAATAAGACTTTATCTCCTATTTTGACTTGAAAATCTATAACTTTAATATCAAAAAGTTCCTTGTAGCTTTATGTTTTTCAAGCATTATCCTAGACCTTTTATATGCTATTTCTTATCTAAACTTAACTTCTACATTATATAGTAGGTCTGTTCTATTTATATTATTAAAATCTTTTGGTAAATTGGGTGTTTTACCAAAAATTAGTTCATATGGACAATAATTGTGTGCTATAGAGTGGGTCGTGCTAAAACAGTATACGAAGTATTTGATCCATACGTCCCAATCAGTTTTATCAACTGATATATATGATCGTATGTATTCGTTAAAAGTCCTGTGACTTCTTTCTACTGTTCTAGCTGTCTGGTGATAATGTGCAGTTGATGTTATGTTGTTTATTTTCATATACTTGCACAAATCTTTTATAATTGAATTCTTATATTCAGTACCCATGTCCGTAATGAACGTCTTAATTGGACCGTACCTCAGACAGAATATAAGATTCGAATATAGCCTTAGCGACAGTGTTTGCACTTTTATTCGGGATCGGAATGGCGACGAGGTATTTCGTTAAATCACAAATGAGTGTAACTGCATACTCGTTCCCATTCTCTGATCTAGGTAATGGACCTATTGTGTCAACGATTACTCTGTCGAAAGCGGATATTGGTGTTTCTGTTATTGTTAGAGGAGTTTTTGTGTTCTTCGTAGTTTCTGCTTTTTGGCATTTCGGACATTTTCGGATGCTGTCTTTTATTTGTTTAGACATACCTTTCCAAAAATAATGTCGTTTGACCTAGGCCAAGGTTTTTATCATGCCTGTATGTGCTCCTAGTATGGGATCATCATGTAGTTTAGACAAGGTAGCTTCTTTATCTTTTTCGCCATTATTTGGGTCACCGGGTGGAATCGCGCTACTCTTAATGATTTTAATATTTGATAGCCCATTTTCTTGAAATATTCCATTAAACGTGTTCAAAGATATTTTCCCACGGTACCAATTTGAGTTGGCTGCTTTTATATATACCGGCTTGCGTTTTAAGCCTTTGAAAGAATTGACCTAAAGCATTGGTTTCATTAGTATATAAATCGCTAACATCATATCTTCTTGTAATTTTTGTGTGATGTTTAAAAAAAACATGTCACATTGTGTATATGCAAGGTCATTACTCTTCGTACCTCGTCATTGTTAATGACACAATACACTTTGGACTATGAAGCTTTTTCTATAGATTGCCTAGGCAATTCTATTTCTTTTTCTCCTGCGCAGGATTCTTGTCTACTTGCTTGCCTTGTAATGACTTTCAGCTACGTAATTGTCTTTACCCTTCAGATATTCTACCGTAAAGTTATATTCCTCCAATTCGAGCCTCATACGTGTTAATTTTAAACTTGGATTGACCATTGAAAATAAATATTGTGAGGCGGCTACTGAGGTCCGTCGCCCCACAGTTTTCTTGACGAGGAGCCATCGTTCCCACGGCCAAATCACGGCGAGGAGCCACTTGCAGGATTAGTTATATAAGAGGCAAGAAGCCGCCAATGTTACAAGTAGCAATTGTATTAGTTATATAAGAGGCAAGGAGCCGACAATATTATAAGCCGCAGTGTATTAATTATATTAAAATCATCAATTATATTAGTGAGTGAAGAGGCAAGGAGCCACGATAGTTATAAGAGGGAATTTGAATTTAACTGCCGGCCGCCGCTGCAACCGTGCATTGTTGATGGGTTGCTCAACACCGCATTGGGGGCGCAACTCCAATTCGGCGGCGAAGAGTGAAAGCTCCGAGGCGAAGTTACGAAAGCTCGCGGCGAAGTTTAGCGCATGGCTTGCCGATCGCGCCGGGACTTTGGAACGAACGTTAATGGTGAGTAGACGTGCATTGTGAGACGAGGAAGGCCATAGCGCTAGCGCTTCAGAAAACGGTGCGTCAAGGCTTAGCTCGTGAGTTACTATAATGTAGCAATAAGCGAGGAGTGAATGAAGTACATATGTTATAATTATCAAGAAGAAACCGGATAATTCTTAGTTTTCTGGTAACCTGGCTTACCTTAACATCGGAATTAACCGGTGTTCGACCTAACCTCGATCAGGAGCATGTTTGTTTGTTTCTAAACGCATATTGCACGAAGCGAGTAGCTTCCAATTTTTTGAGTAGTCTACATGAAATACAATTATGTGTGGGTATATTTTGTTTTTTTCTAAAAGCAGCACGTCCCAATCATGACGCTTCACTCATTCCAATACTCCTCGTTGCGTCGACCATTACCCAAATGATGGCAATAATTGACGCGAATCCAATCACAAAACCAATGAGCAACCATATTTTGGCGATACTCGCGCCCGACTCTGATGTGTTATCTTCAGACATATGTTCACCTTTGACCGTGTTGATCATGCAGAAGCTGATGGTGCCAAAGATGCCAATATATACATGTCCTGTTGTTATTTGATAGTGAGAATCTCCGGCCATCGCATCGATTAATATCCACCACCCCGTAAAGGTACGAGATTTTGCCCCCGTGGTGGGCATTACCGGTTGGTGTTTCGATAGAGTAGTGATACGAGGCCACGGCCCGATAGAGCGTTTGGGTAGTGGAGTTTGCGCGAGGCTCCGGCCCGATAGAGTAGTGGTACGAGGCCACGGCCCGATAGAGTAGTGGTACGAGGCCACGGCCCGATAGAGCGTTTGGGTAGTGGAGTTGGTGCGAGACCACGGCCCGCTATTGTATTTGGTACGAGGCCACGGCCAGGTAGTGTAGGCGTGCAGAAATAAAGCTAGGCTTGGTCTGGTCAGGATAGTCACCCCCTTCCCCTTAAGACCTCCCTCTCAGCGAAATTATAAATATCTTGTAACTCGCTAGACCTGGTAAGACTGAGAGTTATACCCCGGCCAGTAGCATCTTTACAAGTAGCGCCCGAGCAGGGACCAGCGGCGTTTAGGGTGTGGCATGTCAGCCGATTAAAGCCCGCAAGCATGCCCAAAAAGGTATTTTCAAGAAAAAAAGGTTTATTTAAACCCTAGAGATTTATACCCTAGAGGGAAAGTACCCTAGCGGAGAACAAGATAATGAGGATATGGTATATGTGTGATATATAATAATAGTATACCCCAGCGAACATTTTTATACCCTGTGTTAAGCAGTAGCAGAAAAATAAACACGTGAACAATTTTAGTGAAGAAAATGCTTGCAAAAATTTAACACGCAAAGCAAGCAGACGAAAACAAAACGTTCGGTCGTAAAAGTACATCGCGCGCGCGCCAGACGGGCGACGTCGAGATCACGCTCGCACACGGGTGCACAAACGCGCGGCGCAGTCGACGTCGGCGTCGAAGGGCTGTTAAGGCGTCTTACAGGGGTGAAAAGTTGAATTTGTCAGTACAGTTGTCGGGGGCAATGAGGATGGTCGCATTTTAAGATTGAATGAGAATGAAAAAGTGAAAATGGAAATTTAATGACCTTTTGTTGAGTTTATTTTTATAAACAAATGAAACGAAAATTGTTTATTGAATTTTTTTGTATTTTTGTTTGGTGGAAGATATAAAGAATAAAGAGAAAACTAAAAGGAACAAAAGTGGCTGAGTAAGATCGGCGTAAAAGTGAAAAAGGCACAAACTGATCAAAAAAAGGAGAGAAATAATAAAGGGACCGACGGAACCCCTAAAACAGCAAGAGACGGAAACAGCGACGTCGGCTACCAAGTAGGTATATAATAAAGGATGGAGGCTGGTGAGTGCCAAAACACAGGGGAAGGCGTCCGTTGGATTCACCACGACGCAAAGAGGAGTTAGTGGCGATCGCCCAGGAGTTTGGGCTGGAAAAAGAGGGGCGAGTGGAGGAGCTACGTAATCGGCTGTCCACCTACGTGCAGGATGGCGGTCATTGGACTGAGATTTGGGCTCGGCATGCCGAGCTGGAATCTCAGTACGCTAAAACTCTTGGGCCGCCTTCATGGGGCGTCCCACCCGACTTTGGCGGGCGGCCACGTCAAAAGTCGGAGTCTGACCTCAGGAGCTCCCAACTGTACGGGCGTTTGCAGGCAGGAGGGGTTTCCTCGAGTTATTCCTACCCCCTCGTTACATCGTAAGGCTTAAGGACGAAATCCGATCCAGGAGGCAGCGCGTAGGCGAAGAGTTCAAAGAATATTTAATAGAGCTGAGGGCTCTTATGCATCACGCTAGATACGAGCCGGCACAAGAGCTGCACTGGATCTACGAGAACGCCGCTCCGGAATACAGGCTTTATGTGCGACGGCAAGACTTCTCTACCCTATCCCAGCTAACTCAACTGGCCGTGGAATACGAGACCATCGTAAGGCGGAGGGCGGACTACTCAGGAAGCCAAACCGTAGCCCCGGGTGTCTCGAGTTTGAATAGTGCAGAATGGGCGAGGACGGCACAGTCCACGGGGGGACATCTCAACCCGTTCTGGTCTGCTCCCAGCGGATCCGGAACGACCGTTGTGGACAATAGGGTGTCCGCCCCACCCACTGCAACTCACGCAGAGGTGGCCCATCGGATGATGAGCCAAGAGGCCGGGAACGGATATGATCCGCGACGCGCGTGTCGTAGGTGCGCACAGGAGGGGCGAATGGGTCCACCATAGAGGTGGAGAAAGCCTTGAGAAAAGAATTCAGCTTAGGGGAAAAAACGATCAGCATGACGAAGCTCATCATGCCCTCAATGTTGGAACACGTAATCCTGGGTATGGTTTTTTGGGTGCAATGGGCAGCGGGGAAGGAATACGTACTGATCCAGAGAAAGTGGAGGCGATATGTTGCCTGAGGGCACCCACAAATTACAAGGAACTGCGGCAGTGTATCGAGATGACATCATGGTACAGGGGCTTCGTCCCTAACTTCGAGACGCAAGTACAGCCACTCACAGCGCTCTTTAGGAAGGGGCAGAAATGGGCATGGGACCAAGAACAGGAGGAGGCATTGCGTCAATTGAAGGATAGCTTGACGACTGCCCCTGTGTTGGCTTGCCCCGACTTTTCCGCAAAGTTCGTCTTGTAGACTGACGCAAGTGAGTATGGCCTCGGCGCAGTGCTGACGCAGACGATTGATGGCCAAGAGCGAGTGATAGCGTATGCGAGCCGGAAGTTGCTGAAGGCCGAGGTGAACTATTCTGCCACAGAAAGAGTGCCTGGCAATAGTGTGGTCGATCCGGAAGTTGCGCCGCTACTTAGAAGGGTACCGGTTCAACGTGATAACTGACCGTCTAGCACTCAAGTGGCTCAACTCGATCGAGAGTCCGTCCGGAAGAATCGCGCGATAGGCGTTAGAACTGCAACAGATCCAATTTGACGTCTATTATCGACGAGGGAAGCTCAACGTCGTGCCGATTCGCTATCGAGGCATCTTCTAGAGACCTGTCAGCAAGCAGTGGTGGCCGAGGCACCCTGTAAATGGGTCGCGAGTATGCGTGCCAGAATCGCCGAAGAGCCAGCCAAGTTCCCGGATTACATCGAGGAAAACGGACAGCTATACAGGCATTTGGGTAACCGGATAGACGATGAGGACTACATCCCCTGGAAACTATGCGTAGGCAGTGGTCAACGCCAGAGGGTACTGAGGGAATGTCATGATCCATGCTCCCACGCCCGGACATCAAGGTGTCAGGAAAACGGTGTCGAGGTTAGCTCAGCGGTAATACTGGCCGGGTATGTTCCTCGATGCCGCCAGATACGTGAGATGTTGCGAAGACTGTCAAAAATCCAAGAGTGAGCAACTCAAACCGGCTGGTCGCATGCTGACGAGGCAGGTGGCAGAGCCGATGGCCACAGCAGCACACCTGCAGACTGCGTTTCGGAAGAGGATTCTTAGTAGGTTCGGGGTACCTAGAAAGTTTGTGTGCGACAACGGGGTACAGTTTACGAGCCGGAGCTTCACGTCGTTTATGGGTCCCTGGGTGTAGAGATCCAGTATACCACCCCGTACTGTCCGTAAGAGAATCCCACTGAGAGGACCAACAGGAGTCTAAAGACCATGATAGCGCAATTTATTGAGGGCCACCAGAGTTCATGGGACAAACTCTTGCCCGGGATCTCGCTGGCGGGCAACACGAGCGCGGCAGATTCAACTGGCTTTAGTCTTGCTTTCCTCATGCAGGGCAGGGAACCTCGGTTACCCGCAGCTCTGTACGATCAGGTGACTCCGGGGTCCGCAACTAGTGCGCTCGACCCTAGGACAAAGGCGGAAAGCCACACACCCACATCCACAGCAACCGCCAGCGCGCATCAAAGGATCAGGGCCGGTATTACAACTTGCGAAGACGAGAGTGGCGGCCTTCGCTGGATTCGATGGTCCTGTTGAGGCAGCACCAGTTGTCCAACGCAGCCAAAGGTTTCGCCGCAAAGTTGGTACTCAAATTTGACGGCCCCTACAGGGCCCCTACAGGCGGCTACTGAGGTCCGCCGCCCCACAGTTTTGGTTGTCCGTCTGTCCGTATGTATGAACGCAAGGATCTCAGAACCTATAAGAGCTAGAGACTTGAAATTTTAGATGTAGGTGCTCCTAGTGCCCGATCGAGTTTGTTTCCGATAATCGATAACTTACTCCGTTTCCAAGCAATCGATAAAAATCGATATCTATATCCTGTTTTTGGGAAATTTTGGTAAATAATAAGAGCTAGAGTCACCAAACTTGACATATAGGAATGTATATATGCATTTGGAAGAAGAGGGTTCAGGGTGTCCCCTAGTCGGGAGCCCCCGACTTACTTGTTGTTGATGCCGTTGCTGTTTTTGCTGTTGTGTTTGCCGTTGCTGCTGTTCTTCCATGTCCAGGTCCGTTTTGACCTTAGTCACGGTCTACATGTAATGTCGTAAATTCGTTACATCGTAATATCCTATTTGATTTAATACACTGGCACGTCTGTGCCGTTTGACTTTAGTTTTCAGAATGTTTTATTCAATATATTCTTATAGCTAATACCGCATAGCTGCGGTGCCGGTTTCGCCAGCAGCGGAGCGGCTTTATACATATTTAATCTTATCAGCATTATCAGGAGAGAGTCTTATGTACATATTTGCATGTATGTATAGGTGTGCTACGAATGGTCAGCGTGGGACTGCTTAGCGTAGCTCATAAGTGGGCGATCATATAATACGCTCACTTGAAATGGTTTCATTTGTGTACTGCAACAATGTGTTGCTGACATATTTATGCTTAGCCGATGTTACTTTACTGGTATAATGTAGCCTCAAAATATGCACATACTACACAAGAGACTCTGGTTGTTCGTAACGTTGGTTTTAAAAGAGGGAAGTCGGTAACTGAAAGTCTTCTCTTTGCTGACTTCCTAATCACAAAATCCCTTAACAAACAGCAGCACACATTAATCATCTGCCTTGATTTTTCAAAGGCCTTTGATAGAGTCGCCGTACATGTAATAGTAGATGAACTAATAGAATGGAAAGCAGGACCAAAAATTATACAATACATAAAAAACTTTATGACAAACAGAAAAATTGTAGTAAGAGTTGCATTGCAATCATCTAATATCCCTTCATTGAGTACTGGCATACCACAGGGATCACCATTATCCGTAATAATATTTCTAATTGCATACAACAAACTTGCCAACATAATATCAATGCAAAGAGAAATTAAATTCAGTGCATATGCCGATGATTTTTTTCTTATAATTAATTTCAACAAGGATAAAAATATCAACTACAACCTTGATACACTATTCGAAAACATTCAAAGCTGGTGTTCCTATTCAGGGGCGCCATTTCAATCAACAAATGCAAACATCTATACATATGTAGAAAACATAATTGTACATGCAATTTGTCTGGCAATAACATGCAGATACCCACTGTTACTTCACTAAAGCTATTATAATTAACAATAAATAAAAAATACAGCTGAGACTCGCACATTAATAAACTTAAGACATCATTATCTAAAAGACTTAACGTAATAAAAGTCTTGCTAGCCCCCGACTTAACTGCAATACTATAACTCTTCCTCAGTTACAAAAGCTACAATTATATCTATATATATATGGCTTCACACGCAAATCAATTATAAATAAATTAAAGACACCTTTTAACGCTGCAATTCGAATTACACTAGGAGCCTTCCGCTCAACACCAATCTACATTATCCTTCTAAAAGCAAATACCCCATCAATAGAACTCAAACGAAACTTTTTACTACCGAAACTTTTCAAAAATCTTTTAAACTCCACAGGCACTCCAATAGCTTATATCGTCAAACACCATCACATAACTACAAACTCAAAAACAACCTTATCAATCGAACGGTCAATAAATACATCAATAACAAATAATTTTCCATACTCACCTCACAAAATTCTATATCTTGAACCCGCATGGTTTTTACCTGCAGACGCAATAGACACCTCACTAAGGACACATAGAAAACATAATACTGTCTTTTTCAGAATTCAAAACCAACACAAAACACTCACATTTCTCTACACCGACGGCTCCCAATAAAACAACACTACTAGCTTCTCAATTACAATAGAAACACACACACTAAAATATGGAAATTTACCATATTTCTCAACTGTATTAACAACTCAAATAGTCGCAATATTAGAAGCTGTCAAATTAGTAGAGAATATAAGAGAAAGGTTTATGTTCTGACTCCATGTCCGCCCTATACTCCAAACATAAATAATCACGACCATTATCCATCCACAATAAGATCATTATTAAGTACCTGGCCACACACAAATTAAGGGAAATGAGTTATCAGATCGCATAGCAAAAACTGCCACCCAAGTGCCTTTAATCTACACATAAAATAATAACATTAACAATATATATAGATACTTAAAAACTCAACTTATTGTAGAGAAAAACAAGTAAGAGGTTGTAATGAGGAGCTCCCGACTAGGGGAGCTGAACCCTCTTCTTCCAACATCAAATACATATATATATTCTATGTTAGAAGCTATATGTCAAATTTTGTTACTCTAGCTCTTATTATTTACCAAAATTGGCCAAAAATCAGGATATTGATATCGATTTTTATCGATTGCTTGGAAACGGAGTGAGCTATCAATTATCGGAAACAAACTCGATCTTCGCAGGCACTAGGAGAACCTACATCTAAAATTTCAAGTCTCTAGCTCTTATAGGTTCTGAGATCCTTGAGTTCATACATACGGACGGACGGACTGACGGACGGACGGACGGACGGGCGGACGGACAGATGGACAGACGGACGGACGGACATGGCCAGATCGACTCGGCTATTGATGCTGATCAAGAACATATATACTTTATGGGGTCGGAGATAGTTCCTTCTGCTTGTTACATACACTTGGATTTTGCACATATACAATATACCCTTATACCCATTTTTAATGGGTTCAGGGTATAAAAAATTAGATTTCAAGGTGTAACATATGGTAAAGACACCTAAGTCCCGATTCATTACACATGAATGATTACATGAACAAATCATCTCACAATAACATAAGCCGACTTGACCAAAATAAAATAATTCATTTACGATTAGTCCACACTAAGCTAACCCATGAACACTATTTAAAACACGACATTCCACCCACATGCTCACTGTCACAACAATAGAACCGTTGACATAAAACACATACTTGCATTTTCTCCCACCCTTGACAACACTAGAAAATAATTTTTTAAATACGAAATCCCGATACATATACTTGCTAACCCTAATGAAGAAAATATATTTAAAATTGTAAAATCTTAAAAAATCCCAGTTGTACAACTATATTTAAGTAACCTACGCTAAGCAACCAAACTAAAAATGTAACTTATATAAATTAAAACCAGCAAACCACACCTAAACAACACAATGCTCAACAGTATACTACCTAAATTTAAGTTTTTACTGTTGTCCAACTGAAGGCCCTGGCAGCCATTGTTGACATCCACTTATCACATAGTTCCAAACTATATGATTAGCTTCTATAAATAAATAAATACTACAAGCGTACGTATAGAGCGCGTTGCATTTGGGGTCGGAATAGGAGAGTTTAGGGTATCCCCCAGTCAGGAGCTCCCGACTAAAACCCCTTTCTTGTTTGTTACACCCTTGCAGAGGGTATTATAACCCCGACCCCATAAAGTATATAAATTCGTGATCAGAATCAACAGCCGAGTCGACATAGCCATGTCCGTCTGTCAGTCTATATGTTTCTATGCGAACTTATCCCAGTTTTGAAGCTATCTTTCTGAAACTTCGCAGAAGTCCCCCTCTCCCAAAACCACTGGATAGGACCACTATATCATATAGCTGCCATAGGAACGATCGGTAGAAAATTAAATTGTTGTATGAAAAAAAATTGAGTTTATCAAGATATCTTGACCAAACTCGGCATTTATTAGTTTTACCATACTCCTCATATACGTGCAAAATCCTATTCAGATCGGACCACTATATCATATTGCTGCCATGGGAACGACCGGTTGAAAATTAAGTTATTGAATGAAAAAACATTTTGTTTTTCAAGATATCCTGACCAAACTAGGCATTTATTAGTTTTACTATAGTCCTCATCTATATGGAAAATCCTATTAAGATCGGACCACTATAACATATGGCTGGCATGGTAACGATCGGTCAAAAATTAAGTTGTATAAAAAAGCATTTTGTTTTTTACGATATTTTAACCAAACTTGACATTTATTAGTTTTACTTTACTCCTCATATGCATGCTAAATCTTATTAAAATCGGACCACTATATCATATAGCTGCCATATGAATTGTTGGATTCTGCAGCAGCCTCATCAAATTAGCATAAGCAAACATTCTTGTAAACATAAGAACAGGTTGTAATTTTGGTCTAGTGGAACAGCTGTTTATTATAAGCAAGGTTGGCAAGCCTTTTTCGCACTTGTCGCAGCTGCTATAAGTAGCATATTCTTTTTATTCTATTGCAAATTAAAATTGTGAATATTCAAGTAGAACATAATCATCGTAAATTGTTATAATTAGGCAACTGCAAACCGCCTGTGTGAGCTGACCATTTACAGCTGGCGTTCTGATTTTGTGCTTGTGAAAAAATGATGCAAGGCGAGAACACAGATGATATGCAGTCAAACGGGGTGTCTTGTCTTAAGTGCAAAGCGGTTGCATTGTTTGAGCGAGCCAATTATCTGAAGATAAAATTAACAACTCTTGTGCCATCGACTTAGAAGTACGCCTTTTGCTAATTGAACAAACTAAGCCTGCATTTAATACCGCGCATAACTCGCTAGAGGAGCTTAATTTCGATGAAATTGGCAGCAAACTACGCTATGATTTTGACGAGCTGATCGCCGTGGTTAAAACTCGCGTTCAGCGTCGTCAATCTAACGGCCAGCCCCACTCAACCTTTCTTTGTCATGAGGATTTGCTAAACCAAACCTTGATATTAGCCAACAGAACACGCCTGCCCGTGCTAAAATTACCAATATTTTCCGGTGGTTATAACGAATATTCGGACTTAATCGCGATATTTGCGTCAGTTGTTGACAAGGATACCGAGCTGTTTAACATTGAAAGGTTGCAGCCTCTTCGTTAATGTTTGTCTGGCCTTGCGTTGGATTCGGTTCGATCTTTGGAGCTTTCCGGTGCCAATTATGCTGTGGCTCTGGATATCCTAAATAAAAGATTTAGTAACAAACGTCTTGTTTTCCAGGCACACATCGATAAGATTCTTGGGCTCAAGAGGGTAGATTCGGAGTCGGCTTCAAAACAGCGTGAGTTCTCGGACAAGGTCAATCCGCATATGCATGATTACAGAATTTGGGCAGTTTGGAGTAAATTGCGGGATGCATAATAGTCCACATGCTGCTTCAAAGGTTGGACACCCAGACTCAGACCAAATGGGAGGAAGCCGCAGGCATTGACAAAATCCCGACAGCCGATCAGTTCTTCACATTTCTGGAAAGGCGTAGTCAAAGGCTGGAGAGCGTGCAACATGCCGTGTCATCCGATATAACCAATTATCAGGTGGGCCAATCCAACCATAACACTAACTACAGCAAAAGATTGCTTGTAGCTGAGACTAACCAAAATAGGTGCAGTTTTTGTGAGGCGTCTGGTCACTATCTACATATGTAGTAAATTCGGAAATTTGTCCCCATTCCTTCGGCATACGGAAGTCAAGAAACTGGCCCTTTGTTATAACTGCCTAGGAAGGGACACCAAACTCAGTCTTGCAGTACTTGTGGAGGAAAGCATCATACACTGTTGCACCGCTATCTCTCTTGCTGTCCAAGGTCTTTAGTCCGGTGTTATGCTCCTGGCCACTGCAGTGGTTCTGGTAAAGAATAGTTCTGGTTCCTTGTATCCCTGTAGGGCCTTATTAGACTCAGGTTCGCAGATGCACAGGGACTTCAGCTAAGGAAAACCAGGTCGTCGACTGTTGTCATGGGTCTCGGAGACACAAGCGTCTCTACTGAAGGATCAGCTGTTAGGATTAACATGAAGTCTCAGATTATTCAGCCACCTTTGATGCTCTTGTGACTCCAACAATTACCGATAGTCAGCCCAGCTTCGTCATCGATACATCAGACTGGAAAATTCCCCCGAACATAAGGTTGGCTGATCCTGCGTTCAACAAACCACAAAGAGTGGATTTCTTAATTGGAGCGAGCCTTTTCTATGAGCTATAGTCAGCCCAGCTTCGTCATCGATACATCAGACTGGAAAATACCCCCGCACATAAGGTTCGCTGATCCTGCGTTCAACAAACCACAGCGAGTTGATCTCTTAATTGGAGCGAGCCTTTTCTATGAGCATTTGTCTGTTCGGCAAATTGTGCTTTTGCCAGGACTACCTCTTCTGCAAAAAACTCGTCTTGGCTGGGTCGTGACCGGTGGATTTGAGAGGCCGCGCAGTACCTCATTGTTGGCTGCCGCACTCCTAATAGCAAAGCGAGTCAGTTGGACGACCGTCCGTTCGGCGGTTATGCGAAATAGAAAGCTTGGAAGAGCGTACAGTAAAGGCCACCAAAAAAAAGGCCGAATGTGAGCAGCATTTTGCAAATAACTTCTCCCGTTTACCATACAGCGAGTATTCAATGCGGTTGCCTCTGAAGCGGAGTGCAGAGCTTCTAGAAGAGTCTTATGGCCAGTCTCATCTTCGATTTCTCAGTCTTGAACGAAAATTGGGTCGGAATTCGCATCTGCAGGAGCAGTATTCGGCATTCATCAAAGAGTTTCTGGATCTAAATCACATGTCGCGAATTAGTCCAGAGTTAAGTGGCTGTTGTAAATACTTCCTCCCACATCGTTGCGTCTTAAAAAAAGACAACACCACAACCAAGTTGCGTATTGTGTTTGATGGCTCAGCAAGTACTGATTCTGGACATTCTCTTAATGATGTACTGATGGCGGGACCAATCATTCAACCTAAGTTGTTTCACACTCTGATTCACTTCCGCACATATTCTGTTGCTCTCACAGCTGATATTTGCAAAATGTATCGTTGTGTCGAGTGACTTCACCTGAAAGTTACTTCCAGTGTACCCTGTGGGGCGACTCGCCTCAGAAGGATATCGAAATCTTTAAATTAGATATAGTAACATATGGGACCAAATCAGCATAATTTCAGTCCGTGCGCGCAATGCACCAGTTGGCCTTTGATGAGCGAGATGTATTTCCAATTGGATCGGATGCCATCAAGCAGGAGTTTTACGTTAACGATTTGATACCCGGAGCCAACTCAGTTGCTGAAGCCAGAGAGACAATTCGTCAGACGGCTGGGATATTGTCTCGTGGAAACTTCAAGCGTCGAAAGTGGTGTTCCAGTCACCAAGAAGTACTCAATGGAATAGCTTATGAAGATAGGGAACAGTACTTAAAGTTCGATGATGGAAGCGATGTCACCAAGGCGTTTCGTCTTGTGTGGGATCCAGCGATCGACCAGTTGTAATTTCCATTTTCTGTTCTAGATTGTACTGTTAAGCCCAGCAGGCGATCAGTTCTGCCTATTGTTGCCCGGTTTTATGATCCGCTTGGAATTTTGGGACCAGTCATAACTAAGGCAAAGATATTTCTTCAACAGCTATGTTAGGACAAATTAATTTGGGATGAAAGCTTGCTTAAACTACGACCGTTTGGATGGCTGCTGGCAGCGTGTGACGCAGCTACAACAGGTGTTCTGGGCTCGATGGCGTGAAGAGTACCTCACCTTACAACAGCGAGCTAAATGGCGCACTCAAACACAAGCGTTGTGCATCAACGATATGGTGCTCGTTAAAGACGAAAATCTGCCTCCCATGCGGTGGCCGCTTGGTAGGATAGTTAACTTGATTCCTGAGAAGGATGGATTCTGCAGCAGGAGTATGTTGGATTCTGCAGCAGACTCATCAAATTAGCATAACCAATTTTCATGTAAACATAAGAAGACGTTGTAATTTTGGTCGAGTGGAACAAGGTTGGCAAGCCTTTCTTGTACTTGTCGCAGCTGCTATAAATTGCATATTCCTTTTTTGTCTGCTCTCTCAGTTCGTTGTTGATCGAGACGAAGCGAAGAACCAATTTTGAGCCACAGCCAAATAACCTTATAATCTACAAGAACTTGCCTTATTAGGCAAGGGTTTATTAACTGAATTATAACGAGCAAAATTTACTTATATCTTTGTTTAGGTTCTAAACAGTTGCTAAAAAACATTAGTAACTCAACAGGAACGATCGGTAGTAAATTTAATTGTTGGATGAAAAAACATTTTGTTTTTTAAGATATCTTGACCAAACTCGGTATTTATTAGTTTTACCATACTCCTCATATAAAGGCAAAATCATAATAAGATCGGATCACTATATCATAAAGCTGCCATAGGAACGATCGGTCGAAAATTAAGTTGTTGTATGAAAATTATTATGTTTTTCAAGATGTCTTGACCAAACTCTACATTTATTAATTTTACTATGCTCTCCATATAAATGCAAAATCCTATTAAGATCGGTACACTATATCATATAGCTGCCGTAGGAACTATCGGTCAAAAATTAAACTGTTGTGTGGAAAAATTGTTTGTCATTCAAGATATTTTGATTAAGCACGGCACTGAAAGATTTCACTATGCTCCCTTTATTTTTGCGAAATCTTATTTACATTGGACTACTATATTATATATCTGCCATAGGAACGATCGATCGAAAACTAGGTTTTTGATTGAAAACCTTTTTTTATTTGTCAAGATATTATGGCATTAACTATTTTCCCTGTGCTTCTTAGTTACGAGCAAACCAATATAAGCATTATGAATAGGTTGGGTTTGCAAGGGTATAAGTTCTTCGGCGTGCCGAAGATAGACTTTCTTTCTCGTTTAATATCGTTATATTAAACATTCTTCAGAAGATTCCTTTTAGTGTAAAACATTGTTAATTCCCAACTTTTCCGGGTCGTAAATAAGTTTTCAACTTTATACGAAACTGGTTTAATAAGCTGTACAAAGTGAATTCAGACAATCATCATGCGTTAATTGGGTTACTGTACATTTATTACATTGGAGGAATACCCCGAATATATTGGGAGATGACTCTTATAGGGAATTTCTTAACAATACCTTGCAGTATTTGTATCCCTATATGATCTTTGTTAGTTTTTTTAGCTTTTCTCCCGGATTTTGCCACCCCATTCAATAAATTCAATTAAGTGTAGCGGGATATACCTTATCTATATTTTTCTTAACACAATGTATTTTTAGCGCAACAGTAAATCCTATTTAACATCCTCAACCTGATGAAAACTTTCTCCATACTCCCACATGAAAGCGGCCATAAGCTGGGCACCCATAATATAGTTTTGAGTACTTATTCTCTCGTTAACAGGAGAACCACCACAATCATTCTTTGCAATAGGCAGAACTAACACATTCTTCTGTAAATAATGTTGAAAGAGTGAAGGAGCCATAAGGGCACCACCATCTCGAATAAAGTTGGGACTTATTTCGTAAGTTTGAGTCATGGCGCGAAAAGCAGCCTTGTATTCAGGACTATCGCAGCGACCGTTCCAAGAAGGTATTACTAATTTTTCGCATAATTTCATCTTATTGGGAGAATTTCTTCGTACCCACACATTTCCAAGATGCTGCTGCAAGGCATGGGTTACCTGCGCAGAATTTTGATTGGGTGCCATCGAAATTGAAAATTTTCCAGTCACTTTATGTGGGATGATAAAACGTACATTGTTCTCGGCATTAGCACCTTCAATTCCATGTATTGATAAATGAGGCGTGACCCAGTTTTCAGCCAACGCCGCCTGCTTCTGTGCTTGATGCGGCAGGTCTTGGACATCGAGACTCTGACCAAACTCGTGATAATTGAATTCTGTGAAACGAAACACATTTCTATCAATTTGTAATGATTCCAGCGTTCCTTCGAAAAGAATGTGCATTTGACAATCAACAAGCGAGCTTAACAAATAAAATAGATCAGGAAGTGCCTCAAACAAGGTTCCAGAGTGCTCACAACTACTTAAAGACCGATTGGCGCATTCAACCTCCAAATGATAGTATACCAATCCTCTAGAACCATATACAATACATGGTGTAACATTGCTTTGCCAACGTCGAGTAGCCATTACAACACAGGATACTTCGCGAAAAAAACTGATACGCTGCTGTAAGACATCCTGCAGGCCCAGACTGCCACTGTGCGCCATGCTTTCAATAAGAAATACTAAATTAATAGGAAGTCGCAAGCCAGCATCACGATATGCTTGAATAGCGTTTAACCAGCACATCAGTGGTCCTTTATCGAGGGCCACACCTCGCCCATATAAATAATTTCCAATCTCCGCCATGACAAAAGGATCTGTAACCCAACCGTCATCTAATAATGCTTCCTCCACATCAAGGTTACCATACACTAGAATAGTTGGCTTGTTTGCACAATGCTTAAGAACTCCAATAATAACTTTGGGCATACGTATGATTTTTAAGCAATCTGGTAGTATTTGCATGCCCATGTGCTCACCAAAGGCTACAACATCTAAGGCAGCCAGTCGTTTAAGAAGCCATTCTATTGCGCGCTCCAGTTCATTGCGTGTATCATCACGGGTTGATACTGTTTCGTAGCCCACTAGTTCCCATAAATCATTAATGTAGCATTCCCGCTTAATTAATACCATTTCAAAAAGGCGGCTCATCGGGTTATTTGGAATTGTTTGTAACTGCTTTAGTCGTGTATATTCTGTTGATATATTAAAAGTCTGGCTCATAGCTAAGAAAAAATTACAAACAAAAATAAACAATAAATTTAGACGTTTGCAAAGAGTGAATGATTTAAAAAAAAAATAACCTGTGATTCAAAATATTATAAGAATTATTTGTTTGTTACCGTAGATAGAGGATATTAAAATAAGGTGTGCTGTCGGTCTATTTAAATTTGTTTTTGTTTTTTATGATATTATATAATCCAGCGTGTCTTTATCTAAATTTAATGTCGTCACTTTTCTTAAAATATGATCATATAAAAGTACAATTTCCAATCATTTTTAATATGACCATTCGCGACTTTAAGCCATAAAAGCAAAAGGTCATGTATCAACTTCTGTAGTAAGACAGATCCACAAAACACTTTCCATAATGAACTACAAAATCGATAACATCAAACATCAGGAACTTCTAATAAATGAACTACACTAGTAGACCAGGTGTAAGAGCCAAAAATGTAAACAACAAGGATAAGACGTTAATATTGTGAGGCGGCTACTTAGGTCTGCCGCCCCACAGTTTTCTTGGCGAGGAGCCATCGTTCCCATGGCAAGGAGGCAAGGAGCCGACAATATTATAAGCCGCAGTGTTTATTTATATTATAATCAACAATTATATTAGTGTGTAAAGAGGGAAGGACCCACGAAAGTTATAAAAGCGAATTTTAATTTAACAGGCTGCCGCTGCAACCGTACGTTGTTGATCGGTTGCTCAACACCGCATTAGGAGCGCAACTCCAATTCGGCGGCGAAGAGCGAAAGCTCCGAGGCGAAGTTACGAAAGCTCGCGGCGAAGTTGAGCGGCCGAGGCAAGCGCATAGCTTGACGGCGATCGCGCCAGGTCCTTGAATAGAACGCTAAAGGTGAGTAGACGTGCATTGTGAGACGAGGAAGGTCATAGAGTGTACAGCGGACCGCTAGGGCTTCAGAAAGCAGTACGGCAGGGTTTAGCTCGTGAGGTACTATAAAGTAGCAATAAGCGGGGAGTGAATAAAGTACATATGTTATAATTATCAAGAAGAAACCGGATAATTCTTAGTTTTCTGGTAACCTGGCTTACCTTAACATCGGAATTAATCGGCGTTCGACCTAACCTCGATCAAGAGCATGTGGTACGAGATTGTGGCCCCGGGGTGGGCATTACCGGTTGGTTTTTCGATAGAGTAGTGGTACGAGGCCACGGCCCGATAGAGCGTTTGGGCAGTGGAGTTGGGGCGAGGCTCCGGCCCGATAGAGTAGTGGTACGAGGCCCCGCCCCGATAGAGAGTTTGGGTAGTGGAGTTGGCATGAGGCCACGGCCCGCTAGTGTAGTTGGTACGAGGCCACGACCCGGTAGTGCAGGCGTGCAGAAATATAGCTAGGCTTGGTCTGGTCAGGATACTCACCCCCCTTCCCCTTAAGCCTTACCTCCCAGCCAAATTATAAATATCTTGTAACTCGCTAGACCTGGTAGGACTGAAAGTTATACCCCGGCCAGTAGTGTGGCATGTCAGCGGATTCAAGCCCGCAACCATGCCCAAAAAAGTGTTTAAAAAAAAAAAGTATTTTTTTTTTAAAAAGGGGTATTTTTTGTCGGGTATAACCTAGAGGGAAAGTAGTCCAGTAGTCCAGTATACCCCAGCGAACATTTTTATACCCTGTGTTAGGCAGAGGCAGAAAATGAACACGTGGAGATTTTTAGTGACGAAAATGCTTGCAAAAATCTAGCACGCAAAGCAAGGAGACGAAAACATAACGGTCGGTCGTAAAAGTTTAGCGCGCGCGCGCCAGACGGGCGACGTCGAGATCACGCTCGCACCCTGGTGCACAAACGCGCGGCGCAGTCGACGTCGGCGTCGAAGGGCTGTTAATGCGTCGTGGCAGCGGCTGTACAGTGGGACAAATTCAACTCACGCGCGGTGAAAAGTTGAATTCGTCAGTACAGTTGTCGGGGGCAGTGAGGTGGTCGCATTTTAAGATTGAATGCGAACGAAGTGAACAATAAGAACAGAACAAGCGCCAAACGAATCAAACGAACGCGGGTTAAAGTGTCAAGAACGTCAAGAGAATTATTTTTTTTTATTTCGTGAAATGGCTAAAGATAACTAAAAATAAGTGGATAAAAATAAAATTTTTTATAAATAAAATTAATTAAGCAAAAATAAATAAAAGAAATAAAACAAACAGTTAAGTACACTAGCATAAACCAAGGTATAATAAGGTACAATAAAGGCGAAGGCAGCGACAAAGTGAGGAATTTTTTTGTATCTTTGTTTGGTGGAAGATATAAAGGCAAAATAAAGAGAAAACTAAAAGGAACAAAAGTGGCTGAGTAAGATTGGCGATAAAGTGCAAAAGACACCAACTGATCAAAAAAAGAGAGAAATAATAAAAGGAGCGACGGAACACCTAAAACAGCAAGAGACGGAAACAGCAACGTCGGCTACCAAGGAGGTATATAATAAAGAATGGAGGCAGGTGAGTGCCAAGGGGCTAGGCGTCCGTTGGATTCACCAGCGATGCAAAGAGGAGTTAGTGGCGCTCGCTCAGGAGTTTGGGCTGGAAAAAGAGGGGCACGTGGAGGAGCTACGTAAGCGGCTGTCCCCCTACGTGCAGGATGGCGGTCATTCGCCATTCTTAAGCCACCATCATGGGGCGTCCCACCCGACGTTGGCGGGCAGCCACGTCAAATGTCGGAGTCTGACCTCAGGAGCTCCCAACTGTACGTGCGTGAGAAGGCGCCCCCAAGCTTTTCCGTCTAGGGCAACGGCGTCGCCCGCACCAGGATCGGTTCGGCGCCGATACACACGGAACGCAGTAGTAGGACACCCGCTGAAGGTGGACGGTGGTCGAATCGTCGCTACGGTAGAGATCGGCGGACGATGCCTGCCACGATCGATACGGGAGCCACTCGTAGCTTCATGAGTGAAGACTGTGTACGCAAGTGGACGATTCGGGGAAGAGCGGAGGAAATACAGGCACGCATCCGTCTGGGTCCACCATAGAGGTGGAGAAAGCATTGAGAGTAGACGTCAGCTTAGGGAAAAAAGCATGACGATGGTCACCATGCCCTCAATGTTGGACCTCGTAATCCTGGGTATGGATTACTTGGGTGCAATGTGCACTACAATACGCTGCGGCGAGGCAAAACAGGTTCTAGAAGCAGTGACGACACCGGGCGTGGGCCCAGGAACGAGCGAGAAGTCAGAGAAAAGCCTCCCAGGTCATGAAAGGGGAGCCCCTGCTCGGCTACTGAGGGATCCGGAGGAAGGCCTCCCAGGTTTTGAAAATGGGAGCGCCTGCTCGGCGACAGAGGGAGTCGGAGGAAGGGAACGTGCCAAGGAAGGGACGGGGTAGGAGCAGTGGTCAGAATCCACACGGACACAGGGGGCCAGGAGCGACTGCCAGAATCGAGCGGTCATGGAGTTCTGTCTGGAGTCGAAGTGGTGCCAGGAGGGCGCGAGAACGGCATCGAAGAGCCGGAGTGGCCAGCGGATCTGGCTCTCTTCGAGGTTCTGCGGGGAGTCTCACACATCGCAGAGCACAGAATCCGGCTGAATGATAACAAGCCGTTAAAACAGAGATACTATCCCAAGAATCCGGCCATGCAGAGGGTGATCGACGAACAAGTGGATGAGCTGATCCGGGCAAATGCCAACCGCCAAATACCGACAACTCAACGGGCATTCCATTCCGGACGCTTATCCGGTGGCTCGTATTAACCACATCCTGAAGCGGTTGCGTCACGCCCGGTTAATCTCCACTATGGATTTGAAGCACGGGTACTGGCAGATACCGATAGCAGCCGATAGTCGGGAGTGTGCGGCGTTCACAGTCCCTGGAAGAGGTCTTTTCCAATGGCGTGTGATGCGATTTGGTCTACACTCGGCGTGTGGTCGATCCGTTGCGCTGCTACTTCGAAGGGTACCGGTTCAACGTGATAACTGACCGTCTAGCACTCAAGTGACTCAACTCGATCGAGAGTCCGTCCGGAAAAATCGCGCGATGGGCTTTAGAGCTGCAACAGTTCCAATTTGACGTCTATTATCGACGAGGGAAGCTTAACGTCGTGACCGATGCGCTAGCGAGGCATCCTCTAGAGACTTGTCAGCATGCAGTGGTGGGCGAGGGCCCCTGCAAATGGGTCGCGAGTATGCGTGCCAGAATCGCCGAAGAGCCAGCCAAGTTCCCGGATAACATCGAGGAAAACGGACAGCTATATAGGCATTTGGGTCACCGGATAGACGATGAGGACTACATCCCCTGGAAACTATGCATAGGCAGTGCTCAACGCCAGAGGGTACTGCGGGAATGTCATGATGCTCTCACGGCCGGACAACAAGGTGTCAGGAAAACGGTGTCGAGGTTAGCCCAGCGGTACTACTCGCTGGGTATGTTCCGCGATGCCGCCAGAAACGTGAGATGTTGCGAAGACTGTCAAAAATTCAAGAGTGAGCAACTGAAAGGGCTGGTCGCATGCTGACGGTCCCTACAGGGTCGTCAAATTCAAGTCCCTCAATATTGTACGGCTGGTGAAATCAGGCGAGCATAAGAAGAGGGTGGCCAACATTTCACAGTTGAAACCATTCTACCAAAAGGCGACGGGCGACGAAGAAGACGAAGATCCAGTGCACGTAAATGCCCACGAGTAGGCAAGGGTGAGAGCGACACCCGTCGCCCAACGAAACAATTATAATAAAGTTTAGATAAGACTAACACTAATAACATAATTGAGAATAGGCCTAGTAAAATGTGAGCCGAACTGAGAGGATACGGCATTAACAAATAAGTAACGAGTAAGTTAACCAATAAGCTGAATTTACAGATGGAACCCGAAATAATAAGCATCTCGTCAGACGAAGACGTCAGCTGCGGAGACACCGAGCCTTTCCCCGGGCCGGGAGCCGGACGCCACCCGCGCGACCACCGTCGGTGACGCGGGTACTACCAAAGAGAACGACATTCGCACGAAACTCGCCACCCTACGCGGAAAAGCCCACATCTCCGCCCCTCGCATCCCACTCGGCACAGTCATCAGGGCCGGCAACCCCAACCGCGACCGGTGAGACGTGGAAAAGCCCGTACCGCTCACAACAGAGCAGCACACACCACCAGTGCAGGAGGTCGGGGCAGTAGAGGCGGTAGAAGAAGCGGAATAGAAGATATCTCCCCCTCGGCCGGACACACCCGCCGAACCGCAGTTCAGAACTCTTAGCGGGATGGAACCCGTCAACAGAGGACGAGGAGCGGACGAGGTAAGCGCATAGCTTACCGTGCGATCGCGCATGGACTTTGGAACGAACTTAAGGGTGAGTAGACGTACATTGTGAGACGAGGAAGGTCATAGAGTGTACAGCGGAGCGCTAGGGCTTCAGAAAACAGTGCGGCAGGGTTTAGCTCGTGAGGTACTATAAAGTAACAATAAGTGGGGAGTGTATAAAGTACATATGTTATATTTATCAAGAAGAAACCGGATAATTCTTAGTTTTCTGGTAACCTGGCTTACCTTAACATCGCAATTAATCGGCGTTCGACCTAACCTCGATCAAGAGCATGTGGTACGAGATTGTGGCCCCGGGGTGGGCATTACCGGTTGGTTTTTCGATAGAGTGGTGGTACGACGCCACGGCCCGATAGAGCGTTTGGGCAGTGGAGTTGGCGCGAGGCTCCGGCCCGATAGTGGAGTTGGTGCCAGGCTCCGGCCCGATAGAGTAGTGGTACGAGGCCACGGCCCGATAGAGAGTTTGGGTAGTGGAGTTGGCGTGAGGCCACGGCCCGCTAGTGTGGTTGGTACAAGGCCACGACCCGGTAGTGCTGGCGTGCAGAAATATAGCTAGGCTTGGTCTGGTCAGGATACTCACCACCCTTCCCCCTTAAGCCCTCCCTCCCAGCGAAATTATAAATATCTTGTAGCTCGATAGACCTGGTAAGACTGAGAGTTATACCCCGGCCAGTAGCACCTTTACAATATAAAAGAAGAAAAAAGACACTATTAATCCTCTTTACTTCTTCAGATAGGCTCCCGGCTCCGGACCCAGCGTAGCCGCCTTACCTGAGGCGAGCACCTAATCTCCATCATTGCTTATAATTATTAACAATTAATTTTATTTCTATAATGAAATCATTATCTCCTTACAGGATGTCTCCACTCCGTATTTAGAATTTTATGTAAGCGGACATATCTTCTCAGTCTTAACAGGTGCGTAGAATTATTTGTATTATCTTATTGTTATTCACAATGGATATTAAAATATTTTTAACAACATTGAATTCAATAGATAATAGAACGGAAAAAAATGGAAAATTTACGAATAATCAAGTAAGAGGTTCTAGTCGGAAGCTCCCGACTAGGGTATACCCTGAACCCTCATCTTCCAACATCAAATGCATATATATATTCTATTTTAGAAGCTACTTATATGTCAAGTTTGGTGACTCTAGGTCTTATTATTTACAAAAATTGCCCACAAAACAGGATATCGACATCGATTTTTATCGATTGCTTGGAAACGGAGTAAGTTATCGATTATCGGAAACAAACTCGATCTGCGCGGGAACTAGGAGCATCTAAATCTATAATTTTACGTCTCTAGCTCTTATAGGTACTGAGATCCTTGCGTTCATACATACGGACGGACGAACGGACGGACGGTCGGACGGACGGACGGACAGACAGACGGACATGGCTAGATCGACTCGGCTATTGATGCTGATCAAGAATATATATACTTTATGGGGTCGGAGATGCTTCCTTCTGCCTGTTACATACATTTGGATTTCGCACAAATACAATATACCCTTATACCCATTTTTAATGGGTTCAGGGTATAAAAAGATGAAGGTTGTTCCACCAATTGGGGTAAGAAATTTATGTCGAGTGGTAAGTGCATATGCGTGTTAATGCGCTTAATGCCCTAAATAAAGCTTGCCTGCTTAAAGAGCTCTCTAGTTGGGACGGTAAGGGCGATAAGACAAATGTATGTCTAACGATAATCTACTTTTTTGTATTTATTTGGCAGACGGAGTTCAATGACGTTTTGTCTTAAAATGTAACATATATAAAGATACATATATCTGCGTATGTACACATAAGGCTAACATGAACTCTATTTAAATATCTCAAAATCTTTTCTCTTTCAGAGGGCTAAATCATGAGTCTGCTTCTGACTCTTCCCGTTTCTCGGTAAGAGGAAGGACGTTATTAAACGGACTCACTCGGATGATGTGGGCGCTATCTTGCCCGTGCCCGCTTCTTAGCTTACCCTTCGGGGTTGGCACCGGTGAAAAGTGCGTCGTTAAGTCGGATGCTGGCCTTGGTGAGGATTCCGCGAGTATGTATCTTTGCCGGTCTGAGGTTAGCTTTTACACGTTAGCTTAGCTTTTAAAAACCTTGAAATGTGAAACGTATAAAAGGAGACATCTCCGATCCCATAATCTTGATCAGCATCATCAGTCGAGTCGATAAAGTCTGTCTGTCTGTCCATCTGTCCGTCTGACCGTCTGTCTGTTTCTATGCGAACTAGTCTCTCAGTTTTCAAGCTATCTTAATGAAACTTTGCAAAAGTCCCTGTTTCTGTTGCACGCAGAACATATGTGAAACCTAGCTGGATCTGAACACTATATCATATAGCAGCCATAGGAATGATCGGTCGAAAATTGAGTTGTTGTATGAAAAAAAATGTAGTTTAAAAAGATATATTCATTAAACCGGGCATTTGTTAGATTCCCTATACTCTTCATATATATGGAAAATCCTTTTAAGATCGGACCACTATATCATAGCTGCCATAGGAACGGTCGAAAGTTAAGTTGTATGAAAAAACATTTTGTTTATCAAGGTATCTTGACCAATCTCGGTATTTATTAGTTTTACTATACTCCTTATTTATATACAAAATCCTATTAAGATCGGACCACTATATCATATATCTGCCATAGGAACGATCGATCGAAAATTAGGTTGTATAAAAAACATTTTGTTTTTCAAGGGATCTTGACTAAACTCAACATGTATTAGTTCTACTATGCTCTCCATATAAATGGAAAATCTTATTAAGATCGGTACACTACATCATATAGCTGCCATAGGAACGATCGGTCGAAAATTAGTTTGTTGTATGGAAAACTTTTTTGTCATTCAAGGCATTTTGATTAAGCGCGGCATTTAAAGGTTTCACTAAGCTCCCTTCATTTTTGCAAAATCTTATTTACATCGGACGACTATATTATACATCTGCCATAAGAACGATCAGTCGAAAACTAGGTTTTTGATTAAAAACCTGCTTTGTTTGTCAAGATATCTTGCAAAACTCGGCATTTACTATTTTCCCTGTGCTTCTTAGATTCGGGCAAACCTCTATAAGCAATTTAAAAAGGTTGGGTCTGCAAGGATATTAGATCTTCGGCGTCTCCAAGATAGCCTTTCTTTCTTGTTATTATTTATTTCGTGACACATGCCATAATAAGCATTAAGCAGTAAACTTTTGGTGCACGATACAAAATTTTTATTTTAATGTTCCGCCAGGAAATTATACGTTCGTGTGTATTATATACTAGCTTTGAAACTGATATTTAGACTGATCGTACGGTAAACAAAGAACTTTCGTAGTAGGACGTTTGTTGTTTTCTGCCAATTTACCACAGTTGTGGTTGGAATTTCAAATGATTTAAGTCGCATTTCTGCCGAAGGAGTTTACATATTGCGAAAAATGTGAAACACGTCTCAAATGAGTTTGCATATAGATCGTTAAAAATTAATTTGTGGGCGAAACGTCCATCCAAATCTTTGCCTCTCATTTCCACCAATGAGGAATACATTTTTGGAAAAGTGTGAAACGATCGGAACCGTACTCTTAAAAGTTTCATACAAACGCTTTTTCCATATTTTTCCATAATACTTAAGTGAAATATCCAAATCGAAGTGAAAAATCCAAAACACGTATTTGTTAAGTTCTTGTAGAAACACGTCTCAAATAATATTCATATAGATCCTTGAAAATGAATTTGAGGGCGAAATGTCATTCACTTAATCTTTCAGCCTCATTTATTACAAAGAAGAAATACATTTTTGTAAAAGGGTGAAAACCCCATGAAATGCAGTTAAGCAAACATATTTGAAAACGAGTTATATTCCGATCGAATAGGAAACAAGAAAGAAAGGCTATCTTCGGCCCGCCGAAGATCTGATACCCTTGCAGACCCAACCTTACTTTGACTTTGCTAACTTCATAGGGTCTAGATATTCGCTGGCCAACCTACTTCTTCTAAGAAGCTGTGTCCTCTTGATACCTATCAGATCTTTCACTCTGTATCCGTGCCTAAATCTACGGTTTTGTCATTCTTGCAGGTATATGGATGGTGTATTTCACTTGGTAACGAAGCTTCTATCGCTTGTCATTAAATTGCACCTCTATGTGCTCGTTGATTACCTTTAACAGTCGTTCTTTAGCTTGACTCTTCATTTTAGTTCCAAATATAACCTCAAACGCCGGCGTCTTCAAACGCGTCTACCATCTGCTTAGCTGTTGCGTCCATTGAACCCAATTGATCGAAGTGCAGCGCTCGTAATGGCGTGTCACCCTTGACTATGATGTGAAAATAATACAACTGGTGCGGCAAGTAGCAAGATTAAATTAAATCCCCAACAAATAGTGTCGAAACTTATTGAGTCCGAGGCGTGCTGCTTTAACATTTAGGTAGTAACTGTGACTTAGACTTAGATTTAGTCACTGTAGTTTTTCTTCTCTAAATAATACACCGGATGAAAGCTTTTATCAAACTGCTACAGTGATAAAGCTCGAAACCTTCCTAGGATTCATCTCTTGCTGCTTCCCTTGAATAAATAAGTAATACAGGCTCGATTACAAGTAGTTTCCTTAAGCTACGTAGCGACTACCGCTTGCTTGTTGGCAATCGTGAAACTTGTGCGCAGAAATTAATTTTCTGAAAAAGTTAGTAGCCCCAGTGAAGCATTCCTAGGGGGTGGCAAAACGGCTGACCGATTCTGTGTTCTCTTTACCAGGCCAGATTCGTCCATCGTCGATAACCATTTGATATTTACAACAAATTGCGCAGTTGTCTCCAGAAACCACTTAGTTTTCTGCATACATATATCGGGCGACGCAGAAGCTTACAAAAGGAGACAGTAAGGAAGTATTCCTTTTGCCACACTGATAGATATCTACATTTATCATCTAAGCAACGCTCTTAATGCAGGAACTCTGGCTTCAAAGATGGATCCGATTTTCACTATCAAGAAAGGTTCAAGTGCACGTCTTTTGTGATGCCTCCTTCGAACGTCCAAATCAAATGTTGCTCCGGGTAAAACTGTATCCCTTCTGCGGCTATAATTATGGGGATCGGTTTTTTTGGCCAAACTGTCAGCAGTTATTCTTTAACAGCTAGTCTCGGTAATCCACCCCCGGATCTGATAGCTAAAAGTTGATGGTGGTTGTACCAGAGTGGCTTATAGCAAAAAGAAAGGACTTGGGAAGGGCGTTACGCGAGTTATGATGCGTTGGTCGTTCTTTCAAGTGCTGCAAACAGCAGCCAACTCATGTCCACATAACTTACGCAACAGAGCGATAACAATAGTGCTGTGTCCGCTATCCGGTATGGTAAATTAATTATTATGGTAGCCTATCCTTTTTCCATACATTGCGATACAATCACACCTGTCACACACAATAGTTATCCGCGTTATGCGTTCTATATCTTTCAAAATTCAACACTTGGTAAATAAGCTTAATAATTCGTGTAAGGTTTGCGTTATCCATCTCGTTCCCCATAACCTTTTAACAAGTGGGCCTCAACAAATTTAATGGTCCCTCGCGAGAAAGCTCAAACATAGTTTTGGCTGCTTGATACAACTTGTCCGCTCATTGATGGGCATTTGGAAAAATCTTGAGTAGTGACGGATGGGATAGTTCTACTTTGATCACAATTTACAAGCTGGACTGCGATTTCTAAAAGAACGGTCTTCATTCCAAGCTATGATTGATGTTTGCTTATGGATAGTGTTGACGCCGAGAGTCGCGCCGGGCGCGTATTTGGCAGGGATTTCTAGCGTCGAAAAGAAAGAATATTCGATTCGATGTACGATACGCACGATTCTATTCGCTACGTACGATTGGCTGAAATCTTTGTTATCTTTCATTATTTAATGATCTATATATATTTAACAAGTTTATGAGACTTACATTCGTGCTCCACACGCGCTTATCTTTTCATATACTTCTGCTCAGGCAAATGGTGCAGCTGCGTGATATCGACTTCTGTATGTAAAAACTAATTCTAACGGTGCACTTCCAGCGTAAGAAGCGAGCGCCGCTTACAGAAAAATGCGATGCGCAGTAGGACTAAGTGACAACAGACATTTTCGATTCGCCTCGTAACATTCCCCACCCTGTAATTCACGAACGCCCGTACAGTGTGTTACCAACTTTAATGTCAAGCTTAGCTAGCTTGACTGCGGGGCGAGTTATAATTCCATCGGCGGTTCGCACCACGGCGCTTCGGACCTGGTCGCCTTTCGAACATTGCACGTCGACTACCACTCCTCTTGTCCAATAGTTTCGTTTGGCACCATTGTCCACTATATTGACGATGTCATTCACTGATATTGGTTCGATTGGCGGTTGGAACCACTTAGTACGTTTGGTGAGTGTGGGCAGATACTCGCTCAACCATCTCTTCCAAAATTGGTCAGCCAATTGGCTGGCGACTCGGAAGTCTCGTGCCAAGCTAGATAAGTCTCGGTCCCGTGAGCCACGCAATCCGCTTGAGTGACCTATAAGAAAATGGTTCGGAGCCAGGGCTTCGGAGTCAGAAGTTGAGTTGAGCATGCTTTCTATGTCTGCGAATGCTGCTCATAGCACCTCCTCTCTGCCCAGAGTGTGCCAGGATCTCCGACAGTGTTGACTTTGTGGAACGCACCATTCGTTCCCACGATTCTCCCATGTGGGGTGATCCTGGTGGAATAAAGGTAAACTCCAGTTCCGGATATTGTCGCTCGATCAACTCCGGCGAGATACGTTCAATTTCATTTTTTGATATTCTGCTAGCGCCTCTGAAATTTGTGCCATTGTCCGACAGCATGCGGCGGGGGCAGCCGCGTCTGGCCACGAACGACTTCAGAGCGCCTAGGTATGAATCAGTTGAGAGCGACGTAGCTACATATAGGTGAACGACGCGTACCGTGAGGGATGTGAACAGCAAACCCCAGCGCTTCTCACGACGCTGTCCAACGACAATGTCGTAGGGTTCGAAGTAATCCACTCCGGTATATGTGAACAGTGGAGTATTGGGCGATAGTCGTTCGATTGGCAGGTCGCTCATCTCTTGTGGCTTTAGGCGGGCGCGGCGTATACGGCACGCTGGGCAAGCACTGGAAACATTTCTCAACAAGGCTCGCAAGCTACAGACCCAGTACTGCTGACACGTCAATCGATACGTCAATCGATGTCGTCTTGGTAGAATTATCGGGCGTTTTACGCAGACTTCAACTCCTCCTCTACTTTCTATCCGTCCCTTAATACGTAGAATTCCCGCGTCATCTATATAAGGAGAGAGCTTGAAGAGCAGGCTTTTGCGATCGTTTAGGCGGCGCCCCGACTTTAGGGAGGTAATCTCAGTATAAAACTCCTCTTCTTGGCATACTCGAAAAAAAATCATATCCATTTCTTTGTTGCGTTTAAGGAGCAGCATCTTCTGTAGATGTGATTGGCTTGTTCTTCAGCATGAGATAACATGTTTATTACCGAGCCCTTTTCTGTGCGTGGCCACTGCCATTCTTCTAGATACAAATATGGTGGTCAATTGAACCACCTGGTCGAGCCGTAAATTTCCACGTTTTGAGCTGATGGGCGCCAGCGCCAGCTGTCCACATCTGATTCTTCTAAAATCTCTCCAATGCGAAGCGATACGAATTGTTGGAAGTTTCGAGCATCGGAGTGCGTCCAGTAGAGCACGTCCCTTGAATCCGTCCAAAATGTTCGTCTATGTATGCGTAGCGACATTTCATTTTTGATACATTTGGCGAGTCTCACACCTAAGACTGCGGCTATTAGTTTCATGCGAGGTATAGACACGGGCTTCAAAGGTGCTACTCTCGCTTTTGAGGCGGCTAAACTGCAATGCCATCATGTTCAGCCCACAAATATACAACTGCTGCATTTGTACAGTCTGGGTTCGGCTCACCCACTTCGTACGCCGTGGAATACGGACGGTATTCAACTTTAAAACTAGATCTAGCCAGTGTCGCCAATCCACTTCGTCCCATCAGAACCCTAGCAGCCCAAGCGGGTCGAAAATAGACATGACCACGCTTAGAACGCGTCTTTTAGTTGGGCGCTTCTTAGATGTTTTCGCAAGCAAGTTCGGCTTTACCACAAAGGTCAACAGATCTTGTCCAGGTAGCCACCACAGGCCCAGGACTTTTTCTTGCGATTCATCCTGAGCGCTGATACGCTTGTCCAAGCCCTCACAGTCGTCTTCCAGCGCCTGTATAACTTGCTTTGAATTTGATGTCCAGTGGCGCATCTCGAAACCGCCACGGTCTCAGCTAACTGCTTCATTTGAGATTCTGAATCTACCGACTGCAGCCAGTCGTCTACAAATGTGTTTTCGCAAATCGCCTTTACGGCATCCGGATGATCCGCTACGAACCGCTCGGCATTACGATTCTTGAAGTAATTTGCTAGGGCTGGCGAGCAGTATGCTCCGGACGTCATGACTTGCATAACGTACGTTTCGGGAGACCGCGACGAATCTCCATCACGCCAGAGAAACTTCTGAGCCGCTTGGCCCTCTCGGCGCACCTTGACCTGATGAAACATTTCCCGTATGTCGCCGTATACGGCCATCAAAGATGCTAGTGTATCTGGGCCTTTAAGCAAACAATAGTTCAGCGATGTGCCAGTAACTTTGGCGGCTGCATCCCATACCAAGCGTGTCTTTAGCTTGTTCGGATTGGTGACTGTAAAGATAGGAAGAAACCACGACATCGTGTTAGCTGCCAACTCACTATCCTTCAGGGCGGCGGATATATCCTTTCTGTTTATAGTTGTGCATCGTGTTCATCATGAACTCCTTTAGTGGTGGGTCTTTGAACATCTTTGCCTCTAGACATTTAAGGCGCTTAACCGCCATCTGGTAAGAGTCGGGCATGTGAATGCGATCAAACCGCCATAGCAGGACAGTATGCCAGCGCTTTTCATCTTCCGGATAAGTTGTTGTTGCCTCCATTATCTGCATCGAGCGCATCGAGCCAGCGCTCACACCTAGTGACTACAGGGCGAAATAGTTCTTCAGTTCGTCGCACTGCACTGGCAAATATGTAGCAGACGAGGCGTGGTGCTTTTACCCACCATAGGGCGGCCATATACAGCACATCCTAGTCTGCTTTTCATCTTCTCGTATCTCCAGGGGTGCAGTTATTTTGATGTTGTCCAAGCCGATAATAAGCTGAGCCTTTACGTTGTTATACGGCAGGATGGGAAGCATAGATAAATACTTCCGACTTAAGCAACTGTGGCTCGATACTTTGCTCTGGTAAGTCCAAGTTCGCTACAGTTCGCACGTTTTTCAACGCATTATGTTCTGGAGCTAAAATGCTCGCAGCCACAGATATAGACTCAGGTTCGTTCTCTTCGACCACAGCTGAGTCGCCGGTTCATCAAGTTCCAACTCGTCTGCAAGTGCTCTTTCTATTAGCGTACACTCAGCTCCTTCATCTACTAAAGCATATGCGCGCACGCGTTTTGATTTACTGTAGAGCGTGATGGGAACATATCGAAACAGTGTCATACTTGCGGATCTGCCATGAAGCATAACGGCAGACTCCATTGACAGCCCGATTGTTGCTACCTTGGCCCGTGTGCTCATCTTTACTACCTCTTGTGGTAGGCGTATGTAGCAGAACATGGTGCGCTGACTCGCAACCATCCACGTGACCTTTTATTCTTTGTTTTACACTGTTGTGCACGATGTCGCATGAAGCGGCAAAAGCAGAGCCGCTTTTCCTTGACAAGTTCCCACCGCTGTTTTGTAGTCGTCTTCTAAAGTCGTCGCAATCTGAAAGACGGTGGTTACCAGCGCACTTCGCACATGAACCTCTCTACTGTTCTTGTTGATAACGCTGTTGCTGCGAACCCTCAGGGTTGTCTACCGTGTTGTGCATAAAAATTCGCTCTCTAGTGGTTTTCGTGGAGCTCTTCTTTCGATATCAGTCCGTGGTATCTCGTAGCGCGTGACCATAGTGGCGCACATAGCTACATTAAACAGCCAGTTATCAAAGGTGGCCAAACTACTACCATCATTTGACATTCGATGCCGGCCCCAGTCCAATTTTATATTGCTGTACTATTTCAGAGCGGACATACAGCATTCGCAATGTGCCAATAGCATACGACACTCTGGCTGGTATCATAAGCTTTCCACGCACCAGGGCTTGCCCTTTGAGGCACTTCTGAAGCCGGATGAGATTTTTTTGTTCATAATTGCTGATAAAGATCAACCATTCCTGTGGTTGCCAGTAAATATTGGTAAATCTTTGCTGATTACATGTCGCGCACTGATTTGCGCAGATGTCAGCGGTCCATTCCAAAGCGTCGCAGCATTAGAATGTACATTATCGAATTGCTGCTTAGCAGAAATCTCCGCCGTAGCAGAGAATACCTCAGACACTCTCTGCTGCAGAGAATATTTCAGAATGTTGACGCCGAGAGTCACGCAGCTGCGTGATATCAACTTCTGTATGTAAAAACTAATTCTAACGGTGCACTTCCAGCGTAAGAAACGAGCGGCGCTTACAGAAAAATCCGATGACCAGTAGGACTTAGTGTCAATAGACATTTTCACTTCGCCCCGTAACATATAGATTTTGATCTTGGATTTTGAAATGGAAGTTTATTGGAACATACAAGGGGATAGAGGACTGAGGGGACGGTATATGTGGAGCGTTAGCGGTCTCAATTTGCGCACCAAATTGAGCAGCGCATCTTTAATATACTAAACCTAAATAGCCGCAGCCATCTCAGATGCCTGGTCGATTCCAGTTTGACTGCTTGACTGCGGTACCGCATGCTTTTTCTCAAATATATCCGCCCAGTAGACCTGACACGTGTTAGCAGAAGTCAGTTCCTGCGATATATTGAATACTTTTTTGAGCAATATTAGAAATACTAACAACTATAGTAAATGAGCGAAAAGCGGCTAAAGAAATATTATCTGTCTTACTTTCATGCCAAAGACAGCCACCAAACTCCGTATCAGCCAGCAACGAGTGCCAGCTTAATGTAAATGCAATCTTAAGAGCAAAATTTATTCAATTGCTTTGCAGAGTGAGTAGCGAGTACTATATCAATGATGCATAGGCCATTTGGAGCGCTGCTGAAGCAGCATTAAGTATACTTCACACAGACGATTGAATTGAAGATGCATCACATCAGGCTCAACGAACGATGAGCTGGGTAGACCAATCAATAAATGAGCTGGAGTGAGCACATCTGTTGGATCATCTGAAAGAGCCTAGATGTAATTATTATAGAGAGCGAAGCTCTTTGAAGTTGAGAACACAAGAGCCAACAGCACGATAAAAATGATGATCGCTGTCCTCACTGCTGCTTCCCAAATGCTGTGAACAAGGAGGTATAAATTTTCTATTAATAGAGTCAGCCATGCAAAACTTGTGCACTGTATCAATGTGATTGCGACCGTCGACAGATCCTTGACCAGCTCCAGGTGAACCGATTTAGTCACGAGGCAGACGAGCTATGTACGTCTGGCGTATAGAAAATGGCCCACAATAGTCAACGCCAGAAATTTCATAGGCTCGACAAACAGTCAAACGTTTTTTGGGAATCGGGGCTTGGCTCGAAAGCATCTCACACATTTTCCAACAGCCTACGGTCTTGGATACGGTCTTTCTTCTACCTATCGTCCAATACCAGCATGTAAGTCCCGATTGTTAAACCGTATGATAACTGAATCTGTGATAGGATGGTAACGCGAAAGAATTATTAAATTACTCGATTGCAATGATTTGATCTCTTCACACAGATGTGCGAGAATTAGTAAGAGTTGGTTCCCATCTTGTATATCACACACTGTTAGTCCAGGATGCCAGCTTCTGTGTATTAATTCAGGAATATATCCGAATATACGCTGCATTGCAAATGAGTTACCAAATTTACAAGTGGCAGTTATATTAACGAAGGGAGGTGACGCAATAAGGATCTGTTTTTTTGAGTTCTGTCTTTTTTGACAGCAAGAAGCAAGCCGGTCCCATTTGTTTCCAACAAGAAATTGTGGCTCGTTGAACCCCAGTGACGATTAATCTAATCCTATATTGTGTAGATGCTATCGAGAGTATATCTGTCGGGTTGAATGATGTAAAAACGTTTTAATGCCATTCCATGCCATTAGTTACGTCTTGAACTGCTGTGACGCGATTAGTTACACACACATTGAGCTTCCAGGGCTCGGTCCTTATCCAGGAAAGGCATACAGAAGAATCTGACCAACAGTAGAATTTTTCTTCGAAGAGATTAATTTGATTTATCTCACGAATGAGATTAGATAATATGACGGCCCACAGAGCTCTAGCTTGGGAATTTCGATTGTTTTCAGAGGAGCTACGAGCGATTTTGAAAACAACAGCTGACGACTGGCTGAAGGTCGTCGGCAAAGGACGTAGACCCAAGCCCCATATGCTTCAATGTTGACGACGCAGAAACCATTAACTTCTTACTCTGCTGCAGGTATTGACACGAAATGAGACCGCAAACGATCCGACGCTGAGTCCCAAGTGAGTCTAAAAGGATAAACGAGCTGAATATTGGCCACTAGGCAATCTGATATGAATCTTAACGACATGTTCTACACAAATATTTTCTTCCTTTGAAGTCATTTCCTTTGTTGTCATTTCCAAGCATGATTCTATCTCCCAAAATCTTCGCATCAATTCATCAGCACGTTTTTCAGAACTTGATTCATGTTTGCTTTGCTTTGCCATTAACGTAAGGGCAGTCCGCCGCTAGAAAGAAGCCTTATCTGGCCGACACTAAGAAGGCCGTAAAACACGCGTTGAGGCTTAAAAAAAGACGGATCTGGAAGTTTTATATTATCGGGAATGTTCCAATTCGTCGTGTTGATAGTAAAACTCGGTTAACTATATGTTATGTTAGGCGCTACCAGAGCTTGAGACTGTATTGTGTAGTGACCATGTTTCCTTCTGTTTCAAAACGAGAATCTCCTAGACCAGAGACAGTGGCTGAGGACTTGTGCTTCTTTAGCTGAAGCCATTGAGCAAGGTGCGACGTTATAAGGTGAAGCTGAGAACCGGAATCAAAAGGGCACGACAAGGTATCAAAGTGCCGAAGCGATTTTTAACGAAGACCATAGCATTAGCCAAGACGACGACATCATTACTGAAATACTGAGCAACACGAGAGTTGGAGGTAGATGGCGTCAAGTTAGCGAAATAGGCATGAACTTTCGAAGATGAATCAGCAGGCACAGACAGCTGACCAGACGGAAATTTAATATTATTATAATTTAAATGCTACAGCTTCCAGAGCACCATGATCCCAATTGATGGCCCTTCTTTAGGCAATTCAATGATAATGCAAGACGTTTTGCCTCCCTAAGCCGTAATGCAGCAATAATATGTACCACGACCAGGGCTGTCACAAAAGACGCAGACAGGGGCGTCGTGGTTAGTGGCGATAAATGACGATCTACTTGTGTTCATTGCTCTAGTTTTTCCCACCTGATGGCTAGGTGCAAAACCACCTGTTTTTATTGTACGGCATCTCTGCTCCAGAATATGTTCCCAAGATGGTAACGAGTTGACGAACGACGAATCCCACTTGGCTTGTGATGTTGTGTCCAGTTTATGTAAAGAAATCTGCACTATGATGCATCCAGCGATCTGTTCGGAGTTGCCCATGCCCTTTAACGTGCGAATATCGTTGAATTGGTTGGACAACCCCCTTAGCAACACGGCCGATCCACCTGCCACCCTCTTGTTTGTGTGCCCGAATAATCAACCGTCTATTATTATTCCTTTTCTCAAATAAATTAAGTGCTATGGCATAACTATCATTTGTTATTTCCAATGATCGAATCGCCTTTGGGCACGCTCGAAGATGCTGCAGCTTGTCGATATCTGCTAGATCAGGATGATTTTCTATGACGGTTGTAAACATAAAATGAAAGTCGACCCATTCTGTGTAACCACCACTGAACGTAAGCACCTTTACTAAGGGTATTGCCGGCGGTGACTTGGTCGGAAATGTTGAGCAAAGCAATATTGAGACACGTTTCTCAATTTCAAAGTCTAGTTCTTCGAGGCTAGTAAGGAATATGATATGAGGTCGTAAACCGCTCAATTTGGGCCAGCCTAAGACCACACTCATCAATTGCACTAAGTGGCGAATTAGTTAGAGCATTTCGAAATGTTTGCAAACTGTCATAAATGTGAAATGGCTTTGCGCTTCAAAAAAGCCACCCTGTTTGCAAAGGGCACTGCACTAGAGGCATTTTTTCGGTTGACATTAGTAGCATTGTTAGAAAGCATATGAGAAACTAGCTGAGTGACTTACGACGGTGATCGCTAGTACATGCAAGCCGTTAACAGAAAAAAAACTGTAATAAATTCGCGAATGAAGTGCAACGAAGCAACGGCAATAGCTTGTACATAAGTACCGCACGAATGACCAAAAAACCTTAAGCGACGGCGGTTACTTATTTTTATTTTGATATTTTATTTATTAATGGTCGACAAAACGAGTGTCTTCCTCAATTATTCAAAAGATTGTACAATATAATTATATGCTAAAAGCCTAGTTAAAGGATACAATTTTCTAAATAGCATCACCGACCGATGGAGGTGTTTTATTTGCCAGTCCGGCCAGCTGTGCCCCTTTTCACAGCTAATTTTGTCAGTGACGCTATTAGAGCCTACATCTAAGCAGAAGGTTGTAAGTAGGAAAAAAGTGATCTCAAGTGAAATTAAAAATAATCTTAATTTGCTAAATTAATAAAGAAAATACAATAAATAGGAAAAAAGAAAGTAAGAATATTGTTAATAAAGTAAAGCAATGTAAGTTAGATAAAGAGTGTTAAGTGGATAGGACAAAGAGAAAAGTATTGGGAAATCACCGACACGGTGGGGGAAAATTTTTCAGCCTGTCCGGCTAGCTATGCCCCTGCTCATAGCTGGGAATGGTCAGCGACTTCCCGAAGGTATCCTGAAAGCAACGATTTTATTAGGGGTAGAGACAGTTCGGTAGAGAAAACGTGATGCAAACTATTATAATTTTTACATAGCACGCGAAAAGAATTGTGCATAGCGTAATCAGTTGTGCACGTACATAGTAATAAGGGGCGATAATTTCTGGTTGGTCTAGCCGGAACAGAGAATTGAAGACGCCCTAGCAGAAAAGGAGAATCAATGTCGCCAATAATCAACTTATGTAGAAGGACAACACCGAGAATTGTCCTACGGTTGATTAACGACGGAAGGTTGAGAAGAAGCAGTCTGCTGGAGTAGGACGGCAACCGAAGATTAGGGTCCCAATTTAAACCTCGTAAGGCAAAAAGCAGAAATTGCTTCTGAACAGATTCAATACGATCCTGGCTGTTGATATACTGTGGAGACCAGATGCAAGAGCAGTATTCAAGGATAGGGCGAACAAGAGAGATGTACAGAAGTTTTGTTATAAAAGGATCGTTAAACTCTTTAGACCATCGTTTAATGAATCCAAGTACACCTTTTGCCTCATTAACAATGGTATCTATATGAAGATTGAAACAGAGTTTAGAATCAAAAATAACGCCTAGATCCTTAACTGTTAGTATACGTTGCAAAGGGATATTGTCGATTGTATAACTGACAAGATAAGGTGTAGTACGATTAAATGTCATAAGCATACACTTTGAAAAATTTAGATGCAATTGTTTGGCCGAACACCAAAGTTGCATAGCGTTCAAATCGTCTTGTAGACGAGAATGATGTAGGGGGTTAGTGTATGATAGAAAAAGTTTGACATCGTCCGCATACATGAGTTCACGGGCATGTGATATAACAGAGGGAAGCTCATTTATAAAAAGTGTAAAGAGTAAAGGTCCAAGATGACTACCTTGAGGAACACCAGAAGTAACGTGAACCCTTTTAGAGGTAGTCAACCTCAGTATTACTCTTTGGGTCCTACCTTTTAAATAAGAATTAATCCAAAGTAAAAGGGACAGAGGGAAACCTATTCGGTCAAGTTTAAAAAGTAAAATGTCATGGTGCACAGAGTCAAACGCCTTACTGAAGTCAGTGTAAATGACATCAGTTTGCATTTTCGAAAGGAAAGCATCATTTACCAAGGAAGTAAACTCAAGCAGATTGGTCGTAGTTGACCGATTCTTTACGAATCCATGTTGAACAGGGGAAACAACTGATTTGCAGAAATGCTGCAAATTCGAAAGTGATTATTTTTTCAAATAATTTAGGAATAGCAGACAGTTTTGCAATGCCCCTGTAATTTTGTATATCAGACTTCCCACCTTTCTTGTGAAGAGGAATGATATAAGATTCTTTCCAAAGAGATGGAAAGACAGAAGTTTCAAGGGATAGATTAAAAAGCTTTAGCAATGGATAGAAAAGGGAAGAACTACACTCCTTGAGTAGACAACTTGGATTATTGTCCGGCCCAGGAGAGTAAGAAGATTTTAGAGAGTTTATAGCTAATAGGAGAGAGGAGTGTGAAATAATGGGGGGAGGTATAGAACTAGCGGAGGAAATAGTATAAGGGTAAGAATTAGTATTAGGACAGACTGAAGAGTAAGTTGATTGGAAAAAATTAGCAAAGAGGTTAGCAGAATCAGTGTCATTGCTAGCTTTATCCATCCCAAAAAAAAAAGAAGATGGCAAAGTTGAAGACTTACGCTTCAAGTTTACAAAATTATAAAACTGTCTCGGATTTCGGGCGAATTGCCTTTTACAACGAATTAGATAATTCTCATAGCATTGAGAATTAAAAAGAAAAAAGTTCGACTTGGCTATGGAATATTTAGCCAAGTCTGTACACGAACCAGACTTTTTAAACTTTTTAAAATATTTGGATTTTACATTTTTTAGATGTGATAATCTGGGAGTAAACCAGGGTGGTTTTGAAAAAGTAGTCGAAGGAATTGACTTAGGAATACACACATCTAAGAGGGAGTTTAGGGTGATATAAAAAGAATTAATGGCTGTATTCATATCAACTGAGTCATATAAGAAAGACCAATCGGTTGAATAAATAAGCTGATTCAGCAAGGAATAATTTCCTTTGCGAAAGCAATAGCGGGGCTTATTGACTGATGAGCACGAAATGGAAGGATTCCAATTTAGCATTGCAATCTCTAAAGTTGGATGATAGACATCCTCAGGAAGAGATAAAGGAGGTGACCTAGACACATTAGAAATAAGGTAGTCGTTAACAAATACAAGGTCAAGTGTTCTATTCATATGATTAGAAATTGAATTGATTTGAAACAACGAAAGATCAAGCATGCAGTCTAAAAAATCGTGCTGTGCTGAGGGCACTAGATAATTTTCAGCAGTGAATAATGACCAAGAGATGTTCGGCAAATTAAAATCACCCAACACCAATAATAGGTCATTATCCCGCACGTGTGAAGAAACTTCTTTAATACAAGTAATATGATTCATATAAACTTGAATATCAGAAGAAGGTGGGACATAAGAGCATGTTACATAGATATTCCGTGTAGGAAAAGACACCTTAACTGAGACAATCTCAGCGTCAGTAGGCGTACTAAAACAGAATAGTTCAGACTGGAGAGTGGCTTTAAGGGCAATTAACACCCCACCACCTCGAGTCGGCCGATCATTTCTAAACAAAATAAAGTTATTCGGTAATATCTCAAAATCAGATATGGTTGAGTTTAACAATGTTTCTGAAATGCTATTCTGTCCGAATCGAAGGAAGTGCTGGCAATAAAAAGATTTTTTAGCTTTGAAGTGAGACCTCTGACATTCTGATAATGAATAAAGATTTGGTCAGAAGATGAAGCTAGTTTTTTGGGGCAGAAATGGTACCCTGTATTGAAGGGACTGAAAGGGTGACAGGCTGGTTACGCTTTTTAGGCTTGAACTCATGAACAATCATGTGTGGTGGCCAAAATTTGGGATCACAAATGATTGGGAACATATCATGTGAAACATTTATTTTGAATGATGATATTTCACGAGGGGTGGGGAAATTAAATTTAGTTATTGACACACTAGCAGAAGATTTGCTAGCAATATAGGCTGCCAATGACTCAGAAGTGGTGTCCGACAAAAGTCGAGACACAAAAACTTGCCTACGAGGGGCAACTACCGTTAAAGTAGGCGCTGATGGGGCTGTAGGTAATACAGGAGTTGGAGGAGCTAACGAGGCACAATGATTGCTTTTAACAATCTGCGCAAGATTGCGCGCAGGTCTACCTTTGCGGCCAGGAGCTGACGGGGCTGAGGCAGTTTGATTAATTGGGACGGAATCAGGTACGGGCTCTACTGGGTCTAGTACAGGGCTTGAAGCCGGGGTAATTGGACAGTCGCTTGGAGAAGGCGATAAAGACAACATTGGAGATACCTCCAAGTTGCTAGGAAAAGACAAGAAAGTCGTAGGAGTCTGAACAGACGTAGAGGGCAATTGCAAAAGTTGAGGCTCCAACCGGCGATTGGTTGGAGACTCAAATTTATATTTGCCTATCAAATCGAAACTCGAGTCAAAATTACTCGAGAGCTGCTTAGCCACATTATTTAATTTTAAGAATTTACTTCTCACAGAATTATACATTCTGGAGAAATCAATTTGCTTGTCGATGCATTCTGGGCACGACCAACGCAAGCCACCGCAGCCCTTCTTGGCAATAGCAGCGATCTTGTCGCAATCACGCCCAGTGAGACCTGCACATTTAGCATGCATCATATTCTCACACAGCCAGCAATTAACAAATTGCGGCAGTGCAGAATCGTCAGCCTGCTTGAACGTGCACGGTTTCTTACAGCACGACATAATTATTAAATGCACAAGCAACTTGCGAGAGCGCAGAGCACAACGAAACGAAAACGGTGCACAAGTAAACACTCAAAAAACAATTATTCGTACACAAACAAATTGTTTGGTGCGAAAAGCAATAGAAAGAAATTTGTGAGAGCGCGATGCACAAGCAGAAAGTATGCAGCGAACACACGCACAAACAAGTGTATGCACAGGGGAGCACAAAGGCAAAAGACTTAAAACAGCCAATAACAACAAACACGGAACTGACGCCGCGTTTTATAAAATGTAATAATTAACAGACACGCTGCACAACAGATGACACTTTGCACAGTTTATAAAAGCTTTTTAAATAAAGCACCGAAAAATGCAAAATTTTGAAATATAAAGCAAGATAAAAGCGCAAAAATATATAAAAATCTTGGAGCACAAGTAAAACACGTCAATCACTCTCAACTGAGAACTCTCTTATTTGTATAGTAAGTATGTATATATTCACAAAATAAAATGTCAGGTGGTGATCCTTTACGATTATTGCTTCAATGTAAAGCAAATATTCTTAAAACAATAGCATTCACAAATAGAACTAAATAACTAAATAACATGCGCAGCATCGAGTCCTTCGCATAAGTAATGCTAGGGCAATAAAACGATCGTTACAGCGAAGAGAGCCATCTTAATGTAAATGCAATCATAAGAGCAAAGTGTAGGCAATCGCTCTGCAAAGCGAGTACTATAAGATAAATTAAGATGCTGCTCTTATCAGTTGCGAGGTCCAGCTGCTTTGGCTGCATAGCCAGACATCATCCCTGTATCGCATTTCTACCAAGGAAGCTTGGATTCTGTAAAAAGTGTACAATACTTTGAATTTGAGCCCGAAACGTCTCCCATCAAATCTTTGTCCCCCATTCATACCAAGGAAGGAAAGGGTGAAGCACCACTCAAATGAATTTGAGCAAAGAACTTTGAAATTGAGTTTGACGCCGATCGGATGATAAACAAAAAAGTTTAATACAAACGTTTTTCGCGATTTTTTCTTGCGGGTTAATCACCAGTCATTTAGTCAGGACAAACAGTTTTATATATAGAGACATTCAACTATTTAAATTTTTAATACTTTTTCTATATAATACATGCAGGTATTGCCGGCCTTAACGGTGCCACGTATGTTCCATAATCAATGCTCTCAAAAAGCTTTGATAGCGATTTTGACACTGATCAGACGGTAAACAAACAACTTTCATACAAATGTTTTCCGCCATTTTACCACTGTTGCGAGTTAATACAAAACACATTTTTGGAAAAGTGCGAAAAACTCCTCAAACGAACTTGAACAAAGATTTTTGAAATTTACAAACAGGACAAACAGTTTTTTATATAGTCTTAAGATTGGAAAAATAAAACGACTTTATTTCACGAGAGTGAGTTTTTAGACCCTGAAGCCATTGAAAATGGGTAAAGAGGGTATAACGTATTTGTGTGAATGTATGTTACAGGCAGAAAGTATATATATTCTTGATCAGCATCAATAGCCAAGTTGATTTAGTCATGTCCGTCTGTCTGTGTCCGTCTGTCCGTCCGTCCGTCCGTCCGTCCGTCTGTCCGTATGTATGAACGCAAGGATCTCAGAACCTATCAGAGCTAGAGACTTAAAATTTTTGATGTAAGTCCTCCTAGTGCCTGCACAGATCGAGATCGATAAAAATTGATATCGACATCCTGATTTTTGACCAAATTAAGTTAATAAGAGCTAGAGTCACCAAACATTATATACTGCTTCTAGAATATTATATTTATGTCAAGTATCTTACATTTTACACCTATCGCCACCTCTCCGCTATCACCGCGCAGCTATAAATCAAGTCAATAATCCAACCACAGTTATATGAAACTGCGCGATTGGATGGGACAGCAGCTGTGAGAATTTCTGAATACAAGTACAAACACACATCCACGCGCTTCTGCTTCGCTTTCTATCGCATTCTAACAGCATGGTAATTGCGACTTTCTTCTGTAATGCTATTTTAGTTGCTTCCTTCATAAGTACTAAATTATTGGTGTGACTGCTAAGTAGAGGCATAGCAAGTAGTGCGGTCTGTCGCGACTTCAAGCCCCACCGAGGAAAGTATTTTATTATACCAGGAACCCATTAAAAATGGATATAAGAGTATATTGTATTTCTGCAAAATCCAAATGTATGTAACAGTCAGAAGAAAGCACCTTCGCTCTCATAAGGTATATAAATTCTTGATCAGCATCAATAGCTCAGCCGATCTAGCCATGTCTGTCTGTCTGTCTGTCCGTCTGTCTTTCTAGCCGTATATATGAAGGCAAGGATCTCAAAACCTATAAGAGCTAGAGACTTGAAATTTTAGATATACGACGGCCTAATGCCTTCGTAGTTCGAGTTTGTTACCGATAATCGATAACTTACGCTGTTTCCAAGCAATCAATAAAAAGAGATATCGATATTCTGTTTTTTGGGTAATTTTTGTAAATAATAAGAGCTAGAGTTACCAAAAACGATATGTTTTCTAGAATATTATATATATGTCAAGTACTTTTCATTTTATACGCTTTGCTACCTCCCCGCTACCACCCGAGAGCTATGAATTGCCTTTTTCAGAATACATAAATATTCTATGGAACAATAAGACACACTGTAGAAAATTTCATAAAGATCGGTTAAGAGAAAACCAAAGACATATGCAACTGCGCAATTGGATGGGGCAGCAGCTTTAAGAATTTCTGTATACATGTTCACAGACACAATCATGCGCGTCTGCTTCGTATTCTAACAGCATTGTAGTTGCGAATTTTTTCTGTAATGTTATTTTAGTTCCTTTTTTATCATAAGTACTTCATTATAAGTGTGGCTGCTGAGTAGAGGCATATCAAGTGGCGCGGTCCGTCGCGAATTCGAGCCCTACCGGGGAAGGTATTTTTTTTTTGCTGGTGTAGCTGTTGAGTAGAGTTGACAGCAAGTAATGCGGTCAGTTGCGAGTTCGAACCCTGCCAAGGGATCTAATTTTTATTAATTTACTTGGTGTTGGAAAAAGAGGGCTCAGGGTATTCTTTAGTCGGGAGCTCCCGACTAGACCCTCTTACTTGTTTCTATTGCTTTTCGCTGGTTTGTGTACGAATAATTGTTTTTTGAGTGTTTTCTTGCTCTATCTTGTGCACCGTCATTGTTTTGTTCTGCGCTCTCGCAACTTGCATACGCATTTAATAAATATGTCGTGCTGTAAAAAAACCGTGCACGTTTAAGCAGGATGATGACTCTGCACTGCTGCAATTTGTTAATTGCTGGCTGTGTGAGAATATGATGCATGCTAAATGTGCAGGTCTCACTGGGCGTGATTGCAACAAGATCGCTGCAATTGCCAAGAAGGGCTGCGGCGACTGGCGTTGATCGTTCCCAAACTACATCGACAAACAAATTGAATTTCTCCAGAATGTATAATTCTGTGAGAAATCAATTCTTATAATTGAATAATGTGGCCAAGCAGCTCTCGACTAACTAACTCGAGTTTCGAGTTGCTTGGCAAATATAAATTCGAGTCTCCAACCAATTGGCGGTTGGAGCCTCAACTTCTGCAGCTCGGACACCTACGCCTTTCTTGTCCCTTCCTTGGATGTATCTCCAATGTTGTCTTTAGCGCCTTCTCCAATTACCCCTGTTTCAACGCCTGTAGTAGACCCAGGCGTGGGATTGTTAAAAACAATCATTGTGCCTCTTTAGCTCCTCCAACTCCTGTATTACCTGCAGGCCCATCAGCGCATACTTCCACGGTAGTCGCCCCACGGAAAATCATTGGCAGCCTATATTGCTAGCAAATCTTCTGCTAGCGTGTCAATAACCAAATTTAATTTCTCCACGCCTCGTGATCATTCATCATTCATAATAAATGTTTCACATGGTATGCTCCCACTCATTTGTGATACCAAATTTTAGCTTCACGAGTTCAAGCCGAAAAAGCGTAATAAATGTTTCACATGGTATGTTCCCACTCATTTGTGAAACCAAATTTTGGCTTCACGAGTTCAAACCGAAAATGCGTAACCAGCCTGTCACCCTTCCCTTTCCCATTTCTCATTTAATATAGGGTACCATTTCTGCCCCAAAACACTAACTTCCTCTTCCGACCAAACCTTTATTCATTATTAGAATGTTAGAGGTCTCATTTCAAAACTTAAAAAATGTTTCAATGCCAGCAATTCCTTCGATTCGGATATAATAGTATTTTCAGAAACATGGTTATGTTCAACCATATCCGTTTTTGGAGTTTTATCTAATTACTTTATTTTGTATAGAAATGATCGGCCGACTCGAGGTGGTGGGGTTTGCCGTTAAAGCCACTCTCCATTCAGAACTTTTCTGTTTTAAGACACCTATTGACGCTCAGATTGTCTCAGTTAAGGTGTCTTTTCCTACACGGAATATCTATATAAAAAGCTCTTATGTCCTTCCTTCTTCTGATATTCAAGTTAATATGAAACATATTTCTTGTATATAAGATTTTTTTTGATGTTGGGTGATTTTTTATTTTGCCGAACATCTTTTGGTCATTATTCACTGCAGAAAATTATTTAGTGCTCTCAGCACAGCACGATTTTATAGACTGCATGCTTCATCTTACGATGTTTCAAATCAATTCAATTTCTAATCATTAACTTAGAACACCTAACCTTGTATTTGATGACTACCTTATTTCTAACGTGTCTAGTTCCCCTCCTTTATCTCTTTCTGAGGATGTCTATCATCCTACTTTAGAGATTGTAATGCTCAATTGTAATCATTTCATTTCGTGCTCATCAGCCAATAAGCCCCGCTGTTGCTTTCGCAAAGGAAGTTATTCTTTGCTGAATCAGTTTATTTATGCACCCGATTGGTTTTTTTATATGACTCGGTTGATATGAATACTGCCATTAATTTTTTTAATATCACCCTAAACTCCCTTTTAGATGTGTGTATTCCCAAGTCAATTCCTTCGACTACTTTTTCAAATCCACCCTGGCTTACTCCCAGATTATCACATCTTAAAAATCTAAAATCTAAATATGTTAAGAAGTTTAAAAAGTCTGGTTTATGTACAGACTTGGCTAAATATTCCATTGTAGTGTGTATATGCCTTAAAAGAACATCCTATAGACAAGTACAAAGTATGCGTCACTTTGTCGCATACAATAACAATTAAACATTAAACAAGCCCAGAGCCATATATATTGGCTCTGGCTCATATAACGCAGCGCAGCTCACTAGCCTCACTAGTTTATGCTTACGCTGCATTTCCCACGCTCCGTCTGAGCGCATACCATGAGCAACATATATGCTCACTAACACAGGCATATGCAAGCTACTCACTCTCCCTCTCTTTTTAGCTGTTAACCAATAACAGCATAAGTATATACATGTATCCATAGGTTAAGCGCAATATTTTACTTTGAATAAAATCATATTGAAAACTAAAGTCAAACAGCACAGAGGTGCCAGTGTTTTAAATTAAATTGTAGTTCAGTAACAACATTACATGGCGACCGTGTCAATAGTCGCACTAACCTGCAATGAATAAAAAACATCCCAAAAACTAGTGGAAAGGCAGCCAAGAAGGCTGGCAACAAACAACAACAAACTTCAACAAAAACAACAGCAGATGTCATTTACTACAATTCTGCCAACAAATACAAAGACTGCAGCGATGGAGGTAAAGCTGAGGACAATAAATGGATGGATAAGAAACCAAAGAAACAGAAAAAGCGCGGCGGTGTCCGACTGAGGTCGGAAATTGACCGTCTCAGCACGGACTTGAACGATCAAGATAACCCGCCAGCATGGAACGAGAGATTACCAAACCGACAGCGCTACAAAGAGCGCACTACGAATTTGTTGTTTTATATATATATATACTGATTTTATAAAATTGAACGAGAAAAAAAAAATAGGCAAGAAAAATTGTAAAATTACCTGCGAGTGAATAATATAAAGAAAAGACTTATGGGCATAGGGCAATTTAATGGCAATTCATGATAAAGAAAATACCACTCGCTAAAATATTGAAAAACAATTAAAATAAAATTAAGCTGAAAAAAAAAAAATAATTGTTTAAGACTAGCCATATGCAGTGAATTGAATTGAAAAAAAAACGAGAAAGAAGGGCTATCTTCGGCACGCCAAAGATCTAATACCCTTGCAGACCCGAACCCTTTTCATAATGCTCATAGTGCTTTGCCCCTATCTAAGAAGTACCGGGAAAAAAGTAAATGCCGAGTTTGGTCAAGATATCTTGATAATCAAAATATTTTTTTAAATGACTTAATTTTCGACCTATCGTTCCTATGGCAACTATATGATATAGTGGTCCGATCTTAATAGGATTTTGCATATATATAAAGAGTAAACTAAAACTCTTAAATGCCGAGTTTGGTCAAGATATCTTGAAAAACAAAATGTTTTTTCATTCAAAAACTTAATTATCGACGGATCATTCCTATGGCAGCTATATGCTATAGCGGTCCGATATTAATAGTATTTTGCACATATATGAAGAGTAAAGTAAAACTAATAAATGCCGAATTTGGTCAAGATGTCTTGAAAAACAAAATGTTTTTTCATACAAAAACTTAATTTTCGACCGATCGATCCTATGGCAGCTATATGATATAGTGGTCCGATCTTAATAGAATTTTGTATATATATGAGGAGTAAAGTAAAATTAATAAATGCCGAGTTTGGTCAAGATATCTTGATAAACAAAATGTTTTTTCATACAAAAACTTAATGGCAGCTATATGATATAGTGGTCCGATCCAGCTGGTTTTCACATATGTGCTGCGTGCAACAGAAAGAGGCAGTTCTGCTAAGTTTCATTAAGATAGCTTTAAAGCTGAGGGACTAGTTCGCATAGAAACAGACAGACGGACAGACGGACATGGCTATATCGACTCGGCGGTAGATGCTGATTAAGAATATATATACTTTATGGGGTCGGAGATGTCTCCTTCTATGCGTTACACATTTCATGACAAAATTATAATACCCTCTGCAAGGGTATAAACAAAAATAATAATATCAACTTAATACACCAAAATTATTAATATGTAAATAAAAAAAAATATATATATATAATTAAGTTTTACACGTTAGGTTACTATAAAAAAATATATTTCAATTTATTATTTTCACTTAACGGCTACTTTTGTTGAGTACATTCAGATTTGCTTCCCGAATATGAACTAATTTATCTAACTGTTGCGGTCGCTTAGCAAACTTAGCTTTGAGAGAGTTTGAGTCAAAATTGAGTGAAGTTTGAGCTGCGTCAGCAATTACAGTGGCGTGATATTTAGGGTGAATTGTTTATGTCTACCAAAGGGGGACAGTTTGATCTTGACCAATGTCGATGTTATCACCAGGCTCTTTGTTTACAATATTAGAAATGCTTATACTTGTGCTTATGCTTATGTGCTGTTATGTTAAAGGGTGGGTGCGACTATGGATATGTCACTCCCCCAACCATTAGCAAAGTGCCTGTCCTCAGGTGTTTAAGTTTGGATATAGTGTAACATTTTCTTCTTTTACAATTGGTATATCTCCTATAATTGTAGGTGTTTCTTCTACTTTGGCTCTCTTATATTTTATAATTAATTTCTTAGGTATGCTTTTGAACTTATATGTCAAATACAGTGTTAAACTTATTAATATGGTTACAAATATGGTTATTGTAATTATCTGGAATACATTGTTAAATTTTGTATGTTCATTTATAATTTTTTTCGTTTGTACAAACGAAAGTGGTTCTAATTTTATAACATCATTGCTTACGTAAATGCTTTGAGTATAATCTAACATATTGTTTGAAATTGAAATTTCATTAATTTGCAGTGAACAATTAAAGATTTTTATTATATTGTTTCCTTCTATTGTTATTTCGTTATTTATACAATTATGATTTAATATAGTGTTTGGTAAATTCCAAGTTAAAATTATATTTGGTTCTACGAAGTTGATTTGAAAATTTTGCAAAATTTTAGTATAACTACATCCTGATGTTATTTGGTTTAAAATTCCTGTTAAACATTCATTATTAATTAATTTTTTTGTTTCTTTGCTATAAACTTTTTTATCTTGGGTAAAATATTTTTCATGAGCTATTTCTGTCAAAATATTATTATTTTCATCCGGGTATGGAATTATTTCGAATACCGGGCTTTTTATTATTTCTCGAGGAATATGGGATATTATCAGTTTTTCGTTTGTATCTGATTTAAACCAAGTGGAAGTTTTTGTATTCAACAATTTCTCAGAATTAACATGCAACAAATAGTCATGTTTTAATCGCTGTCTGTTGTTGACCTGTAATTGTTATATTTGCTTCGATTAGTCTTCTTTTTCTTTTTGAATTTGGTTTTGTAATGTGTTATTTTCCTGCCTCTGTTAGTTTCCTCAAAATGTTTGTCGTCAATTTGTCTTAGTTCTCCTGTTTTCTTGAACGGGGTTGTCGTCTTTGATTTAACTAATGGTGAGTGTTTGTATCTAGTGTCAATTTCATAATTTGTTCGTTTTTTGTTGAGGTTATTTATTAGTTTTTCTTTATTAGCTTGAGTGTCATACTCTGGTGTACCTGCGTATATGAATATGTAAACTGGTGTTCTGTTAGTCGTTTTGTGCTTTGTTTTATGATTGTACGTGTAGAGTATAGTTTCAAATTTTGTAAGTTTATTTTCGACGTCTGAGTCGCTGTTAATGATTCTTAGTTTTTCGTTAACTGTCTTTTGAAATAGTTCTAGTGGTTATGTTAATATTTACTGCTTCTGATTTTAGCCATAATTGTAAAGCTGTGCAGATAAAAGCTGAGTCTTTGTCTGCTTTTATTTCGATGGGTTTACCCATTTGGTTGAACACTTGTAATATAGCTCGTTTGGTTTCTAACCAGTCTCTACTTTTTATTTCTATTAATGATGCAAATTTTGAATAGATATCAATGCAAGATAAAAATTGTTTATCTCCTACTATGTAAAAATCCATTACATATTTTTCTCGGATATTAGCGATTTCCGGAGTTATTTCGAAAGTTAATTTTGTATCCCTGTGTTCTGTTTTTGCGATGTTGCAAATCTCACATTCATTTATTAGATTTTGAATTAAATTTTGATAATCTGGGAAATAGTGGGTTTCTTTGAACCAATTGATAGTTTTTTCAATTCCTGGATTGAATAATTCTTTGTGCTTTTTTAATATTAATTCTTTGAATTCTGCGTATGTTTGAAGGTCTATTAATTTTGTACTAGTTTTCATTGCCTTTGTTGAATTATTCGGACTTATTATTTCTAAGTAGGCTTCTTGAAAAATTGGAAAATCTGCTTCGTTGTGGAAGTATAGTCATGTCCTTGTACGTAATTTTTATGTTCGTTTTGTGAAAGTAGTTCGTAACTTTTGTTTCGTTCTCGGTTCCTTTTTCAAATTCTATTTGTCGATTATAATAATTAAGTGGTCTTTCTGTGATTTGTAAATGGTTACTGTTGTCTTCTTGAGCACTATGTATTGTTGCTCTTGTGCTAATTGTATCTTCGCCTAAGAAGTTTTCGTTTAATTGAATTCTGGACAGAGCATCTGCCACATAATTTTCTTTTCCTGGGACGTATTTAATTTGGAAATCAAACTCATTTAGCTTGATTTTCCACCTTTGTAATTTCATGTTAGGTTCTTTCATATTATTTAACCAGACGAGTGGTCTGTGATCACTAAGGATTTGAAATTGCCGACCAAAGAGATAGGACCTAAAGTATTTAGTGGCCCAAACGATTGCTAATAATTCTTTTTCAATCGTTGAATAATTTAACTCATGCTCGTTGAGAGTTCTACTTGCATAGCATATAGGCTTATGCTCTTGCGAAAGGACGGCCCCTATTGCCATATTACTCGCGTCTGTAGTTAATGAAAATGGTTTTTCGAAGTTGGGGTATATTAAAATTGGGTCGGATGTTATGAGTACTTTTAGCTTTTCAAACGCTAGTTCGTAGTCTCTGTCTTTTATATTGATTTTTGCTCCCTTTTTTAATTTAAGTGTTAATGGTTTTACTATATTAGCGAAATTTGGTATAAATTTCCTACAGAAACCACATAATCCTAGAAATGATTTAATTTCTTTTGGGGTTTTTGGAATTGGGAATTTGACAATTGCTTGTATCTTGTTGGGATTTGGTTTTATACCCTCAGTTGTGATGATGTGACCGAGAAATTCAGTTTCTTTCTCATAAACTCGCATTTATCCAACTGTAGGTTTAAGTTAGCTTCTCTAAGCTTCTTAAATACCTTTTGTAGCGACAAAATGTGTTCCTCCAATGAAGTGGAAAAAATAATGTCGTCTAAGTAGACCAGACAATCCTTAAAAATTAAATCTTCTAAGAAATTGTTCATACAACGTTGGAACGTTGCAGGTGCAGTCTTAAGACCAAATGGCATGCGAGTGTACTCGTAATGGCCATGTTTAGTCGAAAATGCGGTCTTGGGTATTGAACCAGGATCCATTTGGATTTGGTGGAAGCCTTTGGCTAGATCAATGGTTGTGAAATATTGACATTTTCCAAGTTTGTCTAATATTTCACCCATGATCGGGATAGGGTATTTATCATTAATAGTCAGTTCATTGAGATTGCGGTAATCTATGACTAACCGGAACTTTTGCTTTCCAGATGCATCGTTTTTCTTTGGAACGATTATTATTGGTGAGCAGTAAGGGGATTTGGATTTACGTATGATATTTTGTTTTATCATATCGCTTATTTGTTTATTTACTTCCTCATCGTATATTTGAGGATATTTGTATGGACGCTTGTAAATTGGGTCCTCATGTTTTGTTAGAATTTTGTGTTTAATTGTACTAGTGAAAGTCAAATTGTCACCTTCATGGTACTGGATATCACGAAATTCGTGTAAAACTTTTTTTATTTTTTCTTTTTCTTCTGAGCTTAGGTGCTCTAGCCTAAACTCATTGTTTTCTATTAATTCATTATTAATAGCGAAGTTAAATGGTCTGTCCTCTGTTGAGGGTGGATCAAGGCACTCTTGTGCGGTCATGTCCTCTTCGACCTCTTCGTCATTATATCTAAAACAAAAGTTAAATTCTCCTAAGGTTACGGATCCTTGTGCATAGTCTATTTTTGCTTGACATGCCTCAAGGTATTCTCTCCCAATCAGAACATCATAATGCTCTGAGAAGTCGTGAATATAGAATTTTTGTTTGCTCGGACAAATTTTGCTTGCTCCTAATCGTATACTTTGTTTTAATTCAATAACACCATTTATGGTGTGAACCTTTAATGTTTCGTTGTAAACTGGAAAATTTAAGCGGTTTGTTTTCATTAGATTTATGGTTGAACCTGTGTCGATGACACATTTTAGAACTTCGTCATTCATAATCAATTTTATGAATGGATTTCTTCTGTTAGTTCCGAGGCTTGCTGATGAAAATTTTCGGATGTATCCATTTTCATCTGCCCACTGTTACTATCTCTTTGACGTTTAGTCGGAGGGTTTGGTGCATTCAAGCGTGAATGGGACTGATTTTGGTAGTTTAAGGGATTGTGGTATCTACCTTGACTTAATTTTTGTTGGAACTCGTGGTGAGCTTTCTGATTGTCTTCGGACTTATTGTGCTGTTTATTTTGTGCGTGATAACTCTGATTCGTGTTGGAATAACCACTTGAAATGGTGTTTGGGTTAGCATTTTGCTGATAATTTGCCATGTTCCTACGATTGTTATTTGGATTTCCGTGAACATTATTATTTTTAGGTTTTTCAGTAACGCTATTTTCATATAATCCCTCTCTTTGAGCTACTTGCTTTAGTTTTTGTGTCGACGTAATGTCGTATCTGGCTAACATCATGAAAAGCCTATCTGGTAATTTTTTTGTAATAACATCTTTGATTGTGTTATTCATAGCATTTGTATAAAGGGTTGTATTGCTAGGTATATTTTCTAATGCTAACTTATTTAATATAACAAAATATTTATTTTCGAGCTCCTCGATGAACTTACGGACGTTTCCTTGGTAATTCGTGTTGTATAAGCGTCGAAGGAGTTCTTCAAATGGTGTCTGCACTTTGTATTCTTCAATCAATGCGTTTCTCAGCTCCTGCCAAGTGCTGGGTGCTGTCCTTTGTGATATTCTTTGAGCATCTCCTGTGACTTGCAATTCGATGGCTCCGTATAAGATGCTATGTTGTCTAACATCTTGGGTTGGATACAGGTGTAGGATGTAATCTATCCTTTTAATGAAGGCGTTTAGTTGATCCGTTGATCCGTCAAAGCTTGGCACCTGTCTAAGTTGTGAAAGGGCCTGGTTGATGTGTTGTTCTGATAATTCCATGGTCATCTTGGTGTAATACACTTTTTTTGAATAGTTTTGGGTTTGTAGGTTTGAACTTTATTGTTCTTTGATTTTGCACTTTTATTTTAGGTTAAACCTTGTGATGGATTATTGTTTAAATGTTTTTTTTTTTTTGTGTATGTGTCTTAAAAAGACTCAGTAATAACGTATTGAAGGGATCAAACGATATGCAAATCCAGTCGTTATTAACTGTAGTAGCTTTATTGCCGAAAGGGTCAATATTATTAAGCTACTAGTGACCCGAAGGTTCTTGGGCGGATACGTATTCGAGAAAATGTTTATTACACTCCGACAACACTTTCGGTCGCGATTGTGCGTTAGATCTGGGAATTAATTATCCTTTAGCGATCTTTACTTTTTCCCGACGTATCCTACCGGCTGCGCCAATTAAGTTTTACACGTTAGGTTACTATAAAAAAATATATTTCAATTTATTATTTTCACTTAACGGCTACTTTTGTTGAGTACATTCAGATTTGCTTCCCGAATATGAACTGATTTATCTAACTGTTGCGGTCGCTTAGTAAACTTCGCTTTGAGAGAGCTTGAGTCAAAATTGAGTGAAGTTTGAGCTGCGTCAGCAATTATGATGGGAACATTGACAGTGGCGTAATATTTAGGGTGAATTGTTTATGTCTACCAAGGGGGGAAGTATGATCTTGACCAATATAGATGTTATCACCAGGCTCTTTGTTTACAATATTAGAAATATTTATACTTGTGCTTATGCTTATGTGCTAAGTTATGTAAAAGGGTGGGTGCGAGTATGGATATGTCACTCCCCCAACCATTAGAAAAGTACCTGTCCTCAGGTGTTTAAGTTTGGATATAGTCTAACATTTTCTTCTTTTACAATTGGTGTATCTCCTATTATTTTAGGTGTTTCTTCTACTTTGGGTTTTTTATATTTTATAATTAATTTCTTAGGTATGCTTTTGAACTTATATGTCAAATACAGTATTAAACTTATTAATATGATTACAAATATGGTTATTGTAATTATCTGGAATACATTGTTAAATTTTGTGTGTTCATTTATAATTTGTTTCATTTGTACGAACGAAAGTGGTTCTAATTTTATAACATCATCAGCTTTGAGTATAATCTATCATATTGTTTGAAATTGAAATTTCATTAATTTGCAGTGAACAATTAAAGATTTTTATTATATTGTTTCCATCTATTGTTATTTCATTATTTATACAATTACGATATAATATAGTGTTTGGTAAATTCCAAGCTAAAATTATATTTGGTTCTACGTAGTTGATTTGAAAATTTTGCAAGAATTTAGTATAACTACATTCTGATGTTATTTGGTTTAAAACTCCTGTCAAACATTCATTATTAATTAATTTTTTTGTTTCTTTGCTATAAACTTTTTGTGTTGGGTAAAATATTTTTCATGAGCTATTTCTGTCAAAATGTTATTATTATCATCCGGGTATGGAATTATTTCGAATACCGGGCTTTTTTTTATATCTCGGGGAATATGGGATATTATCAGTATTTCGTTTGTATCTGATTTAAACCAAGTGGAAGTTTTTGTATTCAACAATTTTTCAGAATTTAAATGCAACAAATAGTCATGTTTTAGTAATTTCGGGTTAAAATTGCCTAATCTTGTGAGCTGCATTCCCATCTCAATGTCTTCTATATATTCTGTAAAGTGTTGTAAGCTAAATATATCTTTTTTCTTTCCTTTTTATTTCTCTTTATCTAGTTCGTTCATGATTTCTATTCCTTTGTTTATAGCTTCTATTATGTGATTTAATTCGTTAACCTGAACGCTGTTTTCTTCCAAGTGGCTTATTTTTTGTTCAATTTCTGTTTTGTCTTCTTGATCTAATGTTCCAAATAAGTATTTATATACTGTTCCTACTATGTTAATAAACCTCTTTTGCTGCGTTTGGCTATTTTTAGGCCGTTTATTTCTCTGTTTAATTTTTCTACTAGGCATTCGAATTGTATTAGTTTATTAAATTCTTTACTTTTTTCAATTAAATTGTTAAAAGTTTCTTTGGTTTTTGTTATATTAACCGTTAAACAGTGGAATTCGTAATCTGTCGGAATGTCTATGGTTCCTGTTTTAAATCTGCGATAGCCGTTATGGGCTTTGATAGGATTAATTTCAATGCTTTGTGCATTTGTATGGCTTATAGTTATTGATAGTAATATTATAATAATTAGTTTAAGCTGGTGCTTGTATGATCGTTGTCTGTTGTTGACCTGTAATTGTTATATTTTTTTGATTAGTCTTCTTTTTCTTTTTGAATTTGGTTTTGTAATGTGTTATTTTCCTGCCTCTGTTAGTTTCCTCAAAATGTTTGTCGTCGATTTGTCTTAGTTCTCCTTTTTTCTTGATCGGGGTTGTCGTCCTTGATTTAACTAATGGTGAATGTTTGCATATAGTGTCAATTTTATAATTTGTTCGTTTTTTGTTGAGGTTATTTTTTTATTTTTTTTTTTCATTAGCTTGAGTGTCATACTCTGGTGTACCTGTGTATATGAATATGTCCGCTGGTGTTCTGTTAGTCGTTTTGTGCTTTGTTTTATGATTGTACGTGTAGAGTATTGTTTCAAATTTCGTAAGTTTATTTTCGACGACTGAGTCGCTGTTAATGATTCTTAATATTTCGTTAACTGTGTTATGAAATCGTTCTACGTCGGATATACCATTTTTACTAGTGGTTATATTAATATTTACTGCTTCTGATTTTGGACATAATTGTAAAGCTGTGCACATTAAAGCTGAGTCTTTGTCTGCTTTTATTTCGATGGATTTACTCATTTGGTTGAACAATTGTAATAACCAGTCTCTACTTTTTATTTATATTAATGATGCAAACTTTGAATAGATATCCATTACATATTTTTCTCGGATATTAGCGATTTCCGGAGTTATTTCGAAAGTTAATTTTGTATCCCTGTGTTCTGTTTTTGCGATGTTGCAAATCTCATCTTTGATAATCTGGGAAATAATGGGTTTCTTTGAACCAATTGATAGTTTTTTCAATTCCTGGATATAATAATTCTTTGTGTTTTATTAATATTAGTTCTTTGAATTCTGCGTATGTTTGAAAGTCTATTAAATTTTTACTAGATTTCATTGCCTTTGTTGAATTATTCGGACTTATTATTTCTAAGTAAGCTTCTTGAAAGATGGGAAAATCTGCTTCGTTGTGGAAGTATAGCACACTTTTCTTTGTGCATGTTCATGCCAGTTGAGTGCTAGTGTGAACACAGCATTGATTGAGTCTCACTCAGTGTGAGAGAGTCAGTGAGTGAGACAGACTCACTCACTGAGAGAGACTCACTCACTAATTCGATCCCAGATGCGCTCAGCACTCTCCTTGTGGTCTCTTTTCCACCTCCATCACTCCAACCACAAATATGTAAAATCACTTAACCAGCAGAGTTTGTTACATGCAGCAAAAAATTTTAATAAAGTGCTTTTTCACCAATAACAATCAAGGATTATTTATCTGACGCCACCCCCACAAACATTGGCCCTTCGAGCCGGATTATATATAAACCGATCGCCCCTACACAAGTTTTTTGGCAAAGATAAGTAAATACAAAATTTCCTTTCTATATATATTCGGCAATATCCGCCATATTTTTCCGCCATATTTTTTTCTTTAAGAAAACTGATTGGCAATTTTCTGAATATATATATTATATACATATAAAATATATATAAATTATCCGACCACAAAACTAAAAATAGTTTAGTTAAATTTTGTGTTAGTTACTTCCAACTACAAAAGAAATCCACTTCAACATTTTTTGTATGTGTATGTACATGTACGCACTCGTGCACTTTTTTTTTTATAATTTATTGCACCTTATATTACTTAATAAAAATAAACACAATCCCCCAATTCAGTTTCTTAACTTATAATTGTTCATAGTGCAAACGAATATATTTGTGCAACCATATAGTACATACATCCGATGAATAAATCCGCAAATCATATGTACTATGTGTGTCCACATATAATATTTTTTTGGTGCATAATTATAACACAGCAATATTATAGTAATAAATTGCAATTTCAACCGGCGTATGTGCGTATGTACACACCACACACATATGTATATCCACAGCTGCCGATCCTTACTCCAATTACACGTTTTTATGCAATTGCACACATTCCCACACAATTACTCTTGCTCCGAGACGCACCAATAAAAATACAACAATCAAGGGATAGAAGAGCTTAAGCCAAGCGCAAATACTCCGGCGCACTCCAGAATTGATCGAACAGAACCTTCTACCACTAGAAGGCTTAACGTCAAAAGAATAACAAGCCGCAGGCCTGCAAATTGTGCTCCAGGGAGAATCACCCTATCCGTCTGTGCCCACGATTTCTCCAAATGCCCGTCAGCGAACGGCAACTCACATCAAACAACAAAAACTATGTTTGAACTGTTTCGCTAGGGGTCATCAGTTAAGGGATTGCACAAGTGCTCACAATTGTTTTACATGCAAGAGTCGTCACAATACGCTCTTGCATCGTAGTGACACTCCACAATTGAGCCATACAGTAGTCTCCATGCCAAAAGCAATAGCTCCCTCCAATCAATCCATACAGTGCACTCCATCCAAACAAACGAATGTTAACAATTATGTTGCAATTAACAACCACGGTGTTCTCCTAAGTACGGCTGTTATATATGTTCGCCATTTGGGTGTAAACTATACAGCTCGTGCACTGATCGACTCGGGATAAGAGGCAACATTTATTTCCGAGCGACTCTTCCACCTGATAAAGCTGCCATACAAATCCGTACAGGCACAAGTATCGGGATTAAATCAAGCTGTTGCAGCCCTGCCTCGCAAGCTCTGCCATTTGAATATTGGCTCTCCTTCCAAGCCTCGTATCCAAATCTTCCTACCACATTTGGCAGAGAATCTACCATCATGTTCGATCCCCCAAAGTTTATTGACAACCCTGCCAAAACTCCCTAATTTCTACAAGAGTTCGCAGATAGATGTGCTGATTGGCGCTGATATCCTACCGTCCATACTAACAGGCGGCTCGCATCCTAATATATGTGGTACGTTGCTGGGCCAGGAAACTATTTTCGGGTGGATTTTAACAGGCCCAATTTCAAAGACCGTATTCACCGCAATCTCGTCATTCTCGACTCGAATATCTGTCTCTCATTCTCACAAAATTTTGGGAGGTGGAGGACATTCCAGTCAAACTGGTAAAGAGTTCCGACTCCTTTTGTGAGAGTAATTTCATCCGAACAACAACAAGGAACGAGAATGGCAGATATGTAGTCACCCTAACTTTCGAAGAACCTAATCACATAGACTTAGGACATTCAAGATCTATCGCACTAGCTCAATTTCTAAAGAACGAGAATCGTTTAAAAAGAAACCCTCCTTTGAAAGAGCAGTACGACTCCGTGATTCGGGAGTACTTCGACTTAGGTCATAAGACACAAGTCTCTCCAAACAGCAACCCCGACAGCACCACAACAAAGGTTCGCGTTGTGTTTAACGCTTCCAGCCCGTCTTCCAATAGCAAAAGTCTAAATGATATCCTACACACGGGACCACTATTCCAATCCGAACTGACGATTCAGATACTAAAGTGGCGATTCTACCGCTACGTTTTCAATGCCGATATAACCAAGATGTATCGGAAAATCCAGGTCGATCCAAGACATACGCCCTACCAACGAATACTATTTCGCAATGAGAACGAAGAACTTTGCGACTTCGAACTCAAAACAGTTACCTTTGGGGTAAACTGTGCCCCATACCTCGCAAGCCGGGTCCTCCGTCAACTTGCTCGTGATATACAAGAACATTGTCCCATCGCATCCGATATAATTGAAAATTATATGTATGTCGATGATGATCTAGCAGGGGCACACACGAAGCCACAAGCAATTTCAGCCATTGCAGAACTCCGCATGGCACTCGACAGAGCTGGGTTCCCTTTGAGAAAGTGGACATCCAACACAAAGGAAGTGTTAAAAGGAACACCAAGGGACCACTTACTGTGTGCGGATTTCTTAGAAATCGAAGAGGCCAGCGTCGCTAAAACGCGAGGCATTCGATGGCAAGCCACAACAGACCAGTTTTTCTTTGCTCCGTCCAAAGTGGTATCTCAGCCTTCTCTCTGAGTGATCTGGCTCCAAGAGCTGGGGTGGGATGATTCCCTGCCGGAAGATCTCGTTCAACGTTGGCATGACTTCCTAACCGACTATCCCTCCCTCGAAGAGATCCGTATTCCAAAATGGCTCGATTTTCAGCAAAAGGCAAAGGTGCAGTTTCACGGCTTCTGCGACGCGTCCCAGCGCGCATATGGTGCTGCACTTTATTTGCGCGTCGAGATCAACGGATACATCTCCACTCACCTTCTCGCAGCAAAAACGAGAGTCGCGCCAGAAAGACGGTATCACTACCACGCTTAGAGCTGTGTGGCGCCGTCCTTCTTTCCTAGCTCACCACGGCTCTTATTCGTCAGCTCCCCATCATCCAGAGTAAAGATAATTTCAATTTGACAGACTCCACTATTGTTCTTGCCTGGTTGGATAAACCTCCACGCAAATGGTCTACCCTTGTGGCTAACCGGGTAGCCAAGATATCATCAACCAATGGCAAATGGTCCCATGTTCGATCCGAAATTAACCCAGCTGACCTAGCTAGTCGGGGGTTTCTCCTCGGGACCTATTGGGCAGCACTTTGTGGTGGCATGGACCGGAATGGTTACAACTACCAAAAACCCATGGCCAGTTCCTGTTACGGTACTTGAGACAGAGATTGAACAACGCGCAGTGAAGTGCAATGTCTCACAGCTACCCTCCTATAACCTTCTGGAACGATTCTCCAGATTCGAAAAAATGCGAGACCCAGTAGGACTTAGTCAACAGCTATTTTCACTTCGCCCCGTAACAACTATACTTCTCATATACTGGTAAAATAATATTATGATCGGACCACTATTTCATATAGCTGCCATAGGAACGATCGGTCGAACATTAAGTTGTATGAAAAAACATTTTATTTTTCAAGATATCTTGACCAAACTTGGCATTGATTAGTTTTACTGTACTCCACATATATATTGTAAGTTCTATTAAGATCGGACTATTATATCATATAGCTGCCATAGGAACGATCGGTTGAAAATTAAGTTATGTTGCATAAAAAAACATTTTGCTTTTCAAGATATCTTGATCAAACTCGGCACTTATTAGTTTTACTATGCTCCTCATATATATGGAAAATCCTGTTAGGATCGGACCACCATATCATATAGCTGCCCTATGTTCCTACGAACGATAGCTCGAATGTTAAGTTCTATGAAAACACATTTTGTTTTCAAAATATCTTTATCAAACTCGGCATTTATTAGTTTTACTATACTCCTCATATATACTCAAAATGCTATTAAGATCGGAACGATAGGTCGAAAATTAAGTTGTATGAAAAACATTTTATTTTTCAAGATATCTTGACCAAACTCTGCGTTTATTAGTTTTACTATTGTTGGCACCGACACTCGTGCCGGGGCGCGTATTCGGCAGGGACTTCTAGCGTCGAAAGAAACAAGTCGATTCAATTCGATTCGTACGAGGCGGTACGATATAATATAATTCGAACGCTGAAATCTTTAATATTCTTTCATTATTTAACAACCTATTTTACATGATTATGAGCCTTACATTCGTGCTACGCACGCGCTTCTGTTCTCTTTCACTTCTGCTCAGCTGCAAGCACAAAATGAAAATGAACCTCGACAAAAATGCAGCTTGTGCAATTGGGTGCAATCGACTTATCATGTAAAAACTAATTCTAACAGTGCGTTTCCAGTGTAAGCAGCGAGACCCAGTAGGACTTAGTCAACAGCTATTTTCTCTTCGCCCCGTAACAACTATACTTCTCATATACTGGTAAAATAATATTATGATCGGATAACTATTTCAAATAGCTGCCATAGGAACATTCGGTCGAAAATTAAGTTATGTTGCATAAAGAAACCTTTTGCTTTTCAAGATATCTTGATCAAACTCGTCATTTATTAGTTTTACTATGCTCCTCATATATATGGAAAATCCTGTTAGGATCGGACCACTATATCATATAGCTGCCGTAGGAACGATAAGTCGAATATTAAGTTTTATGAAAAAAGATTTTGTTTTTCAAGATATCTTAACCAAACTCGGCATTGATTAGTTTTACTATACTTCTCATATATATGCTAAGTTCTATTAAGATCGGACTATTATATCATGGAACCATCGGTCGAACATTAAGTTATGTTGCATAAAGAAACCTTTTGCTTTTCAAGATATCTTGATCAAACTCGTCATTTATTAGTTTTACTATGCTCCTCTTATATATGGAAAATACTTTTAGGATCGGACCACTATATCATATAGCTGCCGTAGGAACGATAAGTCGAATATTAAGTTGTATGAAAACACTTTTTGTTTTCAAAATATCTTCACCGAACTCGGCACTTATTAGTTTTACTATACTCCTCATATATACTCAAAATGCTATTAAGATCGGAACACTATATCATATAGCTGACATAGGAACGATAAGTCGAAAATTAAGTTGTATGAAAAAACATTTTATTTTTCAAGATATCTTGACCAAACTCGCCATTGATTAGTTTTACTATACTCCTCATATATATGCTAAATTCTATTAAGATCGGACTACTATATAATATAGCTGCCATAGGAATGATCGGTTGAAAATTAAGTTATGTTGCATAAAAAAACATTTTGCTTTTCAAGATATCTTAATCAAACTCGGCATTTATTAGTTTCACTATGCTCCTCATATATATGGAAACTCCCGTTAGGATCGGACCACAACATCATATAGCTGCCCTATGTTCCTACGAACGATAGGTCGAATATTAAGTTGTATGAAAACACATTTTGCTTTCAAAATATCTTCACCTAACTCGGCGTTTATTAGGTTTACTATACTCCTCATATATACTCAAAATGCTTTTAATATCGGAACACTATATCATATAGCTGTCAAAGGAACGATAGATTGAAAATTATGTTATATGAAAAAACATTTTATTTTTCAAGATATCTTGACCACACTCTGCGTTTATTAATTTTACTATACTTCTCATTTACTGGTAAAATAATATTAAAATTGGACCACTATATTATATATTTGCCATAGGAACGATCGGTCCAACATTAAGTTGTATGAAAAAACATTTTATTTTTCAAGATATCTTGACCACACTCTGCGTTTATTAATTTTACTATACTTCTCATTTACTGGTAAAATAATATTAAAATTGGACCACTATATTATATATTTGCCATAGGAATGATCGGTCCAACATTAAGTTGTATGAAAAAACATTTTATTTTTCAAGATAACTTGACTATTCTCGGCGTTTATTAGTTTTACTATACTTCTCATTTACTGGTAAAATAATATTAAGATCGGACCACTATATCATATAGCTGCCATAGGAACGATCGGTCGAACATTAAGTTGTATGAAAAAGCATATTATTTTTCAAGATATCTCAAAATGCTATTAAGATCGGAACACTATATCATATAGCTGACATAGGAACGATAAGTCGAAAATTAAGTTGTATGAAAAAACATTTTATTTTTCAAGATATCTTGACCATTATCGGCGTTTATTAGTTTTACTATACTTCTTATTTACTGGCAAAATATTATTAAGATCTGACCACTATATCATGTAGCTGCCATAGGAACGATAGGTCGATCATTAAGTTGCATGAAAAAACATTTTATTTTTCAAGATATCTTGACCAAACTCGCCATTGATTAGTTTTACTATACTCCTCATATATATGCTAAATTCTATTAAGATCGGACTACTATATAATATAGCTGCCATAGGAACGATCGGTCGAAAATTAAGTTATGTTGCATAAAAAAACATTTTGCTTTTCAAGATATCTTGATCAAACTCGTCATTTATTAGTTTAACTATGCTCCTCATATATATGGAAAATACTTTTAGGATCGGACCACTATATCATATAGCTGCCGTAGGAACGACAAGTCGAATATTAAGTTGTATGAAAACACATTTTGTTTTCAAAATATCTTCACCAAACTCGGCATTTATTAAATTTACTATACTCCTCATATATACTAAAAATGCTATTAAGATCGGACCACTATGTTATATAGCTGCTATAGGAACGATCGGTCGAATTTTAAGTTATATGAAAAAACATTTAATTTCTCAAAATATCTTGACTATTCTCGGCGTTTATTAGTTTCACTATTCAATTCATTTACTGGCAAAATATTATTAAGATCTGACCACTATATCATATATCAGCCATAGGCACGATCGGTCAAACATTAAGTTGTATGAAAAACGGTTTTTTTTTCAAGATATCTTGACCAAACTCGGCATTTATTAGTTTTAATATACTCCTCATATATATGCTAAATTCTATCAAGATCGGAATACTATATAATATAGCTGCCATAGGAACGACCGGCTATTCTTAAGTTATGTTGCATAAAATAAACATTTTGTTTTTTTAGGATATCTTGATCCAACTCGGCATTTTTTAGTTTGACTGTGCTCCTCATATATATGGAAAATCATTCTAGGTGCGGACCACTATATCATATAGCTGCCGTTGGAACGATCGGTCGAATATTAAGTTGTATGAAAACACATGTTGTTTACAAAATATCTTCACCAAACTCATCATTTATTAGTTATACTATACTCCTCATATATACTGAAAATGCTATTAAGATCGGACCATTATATCATATAGCTGCCATAGGTAGGATCGGTCGAAAATAAAGTTGTATGAAAAAACATTTTATTATTCAAGATATCATGACCAGTTTCGGCATTTATTAGTTTTACTATATTTCTCATTTACTGGCAAAATGATATTAAGATCGGATCACTATATAATATAACTGCCATAGGAACGATCGGTCGAATATTAAGTTTTATGAAAAAACATATAGTTTTCAAGATATCATGACCGAACTGGGCATTTATACTCCTCATATATATGCAAAAGTCTATTAATAGGGGAGCACTATATCATATAGCTGCCATAGGTCGAAAATTAAGTTTTATGAAAAAATATTTTGTTTTTCAAGATATCTTGACCAAACTCGCCATTGATTAGTTTTTCTATACTCCTCATATATATGCTAAATTCTATTAAGATCGGACTACTATATAATATAGCTGCCATAGGAACGATCGGTCGAAAATTAAGTTATGTTGCATAAAAAATCATTTTGCTTTTCAAGATATCTTGATCAAACTCGGCATTTATTAGTTTTACTATGCTCCTCACATATATGGAAAATCCTGTTAGGATCGGACCACCATATCATATAGCTGCCCTACGTTCCTACGAAGGATAGGTCAAATATTAAGTTGTATGAAAACACATTTTGTTTTCAAAATATATTCATCAAACTCGGCATTTAATAGTTTTACTGTACTCCTCATACATACTCAAAATGCTATTAAGATCGGAACACTATATCATATAGCTGCCATAGGAACGATCGGTCGAACATTATGTTGTATGAAAAAACATTTTATTTTTCAAGATATCTTGACCATTCTCGGCGTTTATTAGTTTTACTATACTTCTCATTTAACGGTAAAATAATATTAAGATTGGACCACTATATCATATAGCTGTCATATGATCGATCGGTAGAATATTTAATTGTTGTATAAAAAAACATTTTGTTTTTTCAAGATATCTTGACCATTTATTAGTTTTACAATACACCTCATATATATGCACAATTCTATTTAGATCGTACCACTATATCAAAAAGCTGCCATAGGAACGATCGGTCGAATATTAAGTTGTTGTATGAAAAAACATTTGGTTTTTCAAGATATTTTGACGTAACTCGGCATTTATTAGTTATACTATACTTCTCATATATACTGAAAATGCTATTAAGATCGGACCACTATATTACATAGCTGCCATAGGAAGGATTGTTCGAAAATTAAGTTGTATGAAAAAACATTTAATTATTCAAGATATCATGACCAATTTCGGTATTTATTAGTTTTACTATACTTCTCATTTACTGGCGAAATTATATCAAGATCGGACTACTATATAATATAGCTGCCATAGGAACGACCGGCTATTATTAAGTTATGTTGCATAAAAAAACATTTTGTTTTTTAAGATATCTTGATCTAACTCGGCATTTTTTAGTTTGACTGTGCTCCTCATATATATGGAAAATCATTCTAGGAGCGAACCACTATATCATATAGCTGCCGTAGGAACGATCGGTCGAATATTATGTAGCATGCGTACATATGTATATACATACATATGAATAAGGCTGCAACACTTTGTTGTTATGCCAACAGAATGCAAACATAGGCAGCGACTTTGTCGCAGCGCACCTAACGCTAAGTGCCCTCTGCGACGCCCAAATAGCTAAGTCAGCGTTCTCACGCTTGACCGTCGCTGTGTATACATATGTGCGCGCATGACTCTCTCTGACTCTCTTGCTGTATATAATAAGCCAAAAAACCATGTATGTAAAACGGCTGCTCACTGCTTCATGGTGGACAGCTCGAACTCCAAAAGAAACATTGAATTAAGAACCATCAAGGAAGACTGACGTCTTTTCATCAGGGAACTATTACATGGCGACCGTGATAGGACATCACGCAACGTAACTTAAAACTTAATGGAAAAAAGTGACATGTGACTGGAGTGCCAACAACAACAACAGCAAAAACTGAAACAACGAAGCATCTGGAACGACACACACACCCTGGCGAATCAAAAAATTAACTGAGTGAGTACAGGGGGCATGAGCTCTAACAATACTTTAAAGCTAAAAAGGGGCAGTGGCATTAAAGGGCGGATCAGGCAAAGAAAGTCTGAGATCGTAAGACTCCTATATAAGTCCCAAAACCCAATACCTTGGGAAACTGCAGTCAAGCTACATGACGAACTCAAACATCTTGAGTCGTTAAACAAAGTAAAGAGCCCCCCCCCTGTCCCTCAGAGGAAAAACTTATTAATCCAGACACACATCGACCACAGCCACAACCGATCCCGAGAAGGCAACGTGAATGCCCAGCAGACTGCGAGGGACCGCTATACAGCCAACATTGCCTGGGCACATGTCAGCGACCACCAACGAGTAAAAAGTAGTACGAGAGGCAAACCGCCCCTTGTACCAACGCTGGAAAACACCAAGGGTGAACTGACCGACAGCGCCACAGAGGGCGCACAGCAAAAAAAAAAATTATAATTATAATTATTATTAAAATATTTGTAAAACTATTGTAATGCCCGACGACAATTGAGTCGACCGGCAAGACGTTTGGCCCGTAAAGCCATTCGAAATACTAGGCAGGACAAAATGTACATTCAGTAAAAACCGAATTAATATTAAATTTCTCTCCGCCCACGGGCGTAAATACAAAAAAAAAATTTTTAAATATAAACTCAAAATACAAACCTTATAAAGTTAATGAATAGCGTTAACAAAACTATAAGTTCATATATAAATCAAGGACCCAAGCATATATTAAGAATAACAACCCCAAATATGGGTTTGGTTGACTCGACGGCTAACGTTGACTCGACGGCTAACGTAATAAATAAAGTTGAGGCCAGCGCCACAGATGTAAAATTGATAACAATTTTTGTCGTTATGATATTTGTCATATTAGTAGGACATCTATTGTACAAATTATATACGTATCATAATAAATGCATAAAAAAGAGATACCAGAGTCACACAAATGACCTGGATAAAATCTAAATTTTTTTCTTGAACAATGATAAGCGACAAAATAAAATAAATAAATAAAATGAAATTTCGAGAAATATATATATATTCTTATTACCAGAAATGCCTATTAATAAGTTTGCGATAGAAGTATATTTAGAAGCAATATATAATAGCGACGCAGACTTTAGAATTCGTGCATTGAATATTCTGCACAATAACAAAGATTATATAACTATATATGAGTTCGAAAACGAATACATGACTACATATAATACCATGTTCAGCCCACTACTATTCTATAACAATAAGATAAAAGGCATAATTTTAAATACACTGCCATATGTTGGCATTAAAGAAATAGTGGTCCAGTGGACGGCGAGTGCCCAATTATAATGGTAAAACTTCATAAATAGAGAACTATGGAATGGAGTAAATTAGCGAAAAAAATAAATAATTTCAAAGATAAATTCGAAAAATCTTATAAGTGTGTTAATAAGAACGCACCTATAAGGGTTGAAACGCTAATTCACCACATAAACATATTAGTGCTAAACTATAATAACATAGTTCAACTTTATTTAAGTAAAGAAAATAGGCTTACAGAGCAGCATGTAAATCAATGTAAGAAAATAATCAAATCACTTGGGACTAGAATATCGAATATCAGCACTAGGCACAACATAGTAATAGATATCCCAACAGATTGAAAATTAATGGCAACTTTTGAACCAGAACTTTTGAACCAACTAGATGAACTGAATGAGTCTAAGCCAACACTAAATAGTGACCCTGATATTGAAGCTGATAGCGACATTGAGCCACTTGAATTAACAGAACCAAACATGGCAGTAAATCAAGTGGCTTTAGACCGCGAATATGTAAGACAGGTATCGTCTACAATTCCGGAATTTGATGGCAAAAAGCTATCACTGGCCAGATTTCTAACGGCTTTAAGACTAGTCGATCGTACTAAAGGTACACAAGAAGACTTAGCCGTAGAAGTCATAAAGTCTAAAATAATTGGCCCAATTTTGTACAAAGTACAAAATGAAACATCCATTATTGGTATTATAAATAAATTAAATACCAATATCAAAGGCGAGTCAACTGACGTTATCAAAGCTAAGTTGCTTAACATAAAGCAGAAAGGCAAGTCAGCCTCGCAATATACAGCTGAAATTGACAGTTTGCGTAAGCAACTGGAAGCAGCCTATATTGACGATGGACTAGATTTTGATAACGCAGAGAAATTTTCTACTAAAGAAACAATATCTGCCATGACAAAGAATTGCGAATACGAAAAGCTTCCCATAATATTAGAAGCGGGCAATTTCAGCAATTTCAATGATGCTATGGGTAAATATATCCAATGCGGCACTGAAATGACTGGAAGCCCAAGTACAATATTGTACTACAAAGGCAGAAACGATCGTGGAAATTACAGGGTTAATTTCAGAGGAAATTACCGAGGTGGCAACCGAGGTAGAAACAATTCAAACCGAGGTGGCTACCAACACCAGAACAGTAACAATGAAGGTAATGTCCGAGTAACTCAAGGTAACTCGGAAAACCAACAGACCCCCTCAGATGTTCAGAGCCAATAAATGGCTCAATAAAAACCATCAACCTTAATCTTAGCATATTTGTAAAAATTAAGAATGAAAGAACAGGTAAATCAATTACACTGTTAGTAGATACTGGTGCAGATATATCCATAATAAAAGAAAATACAGATATATTCGACAATGTAAACGAAACAATTACTACCCAAATATCGGGTATTGGCGAAGGCATAATTCCTTCAAAAGGCTTAGCCTTTATAGAACTCACTACAGGCAAATATATAATTCCACATAACTTTCATTTAGTCGAACAAAATTTCCCAATACCGAGTGATGGCATACTAGGCATAGATTTTATAATACAATATAATTGCCAACTAGATTTCACTCAAAGTGGCGACTCACTTATTCTTCGCCCAAACAACTTAAATTATCCAATTCGATTAAAAATACTTCATAGTTGTGACAATAATGCCACAGTACTCCCAGCTCTTTCCGAAGTTGTCCGTGAAATACAAATTCCCTCAATACAAAATCAAATTCTTATATTAAATCAAGAAATTGATGAAGGAATTTACATCGCAAACACGATATCCAATCACAAAAATACATATGTCCGTATTATAAATACAACAAATGCCAATAAGATAGTAAATTTAAATAAAATAAAATATGAAACTTTGAACAATTATGATATAGTAAAAGAAACCAACGAAGGAAGAGACAATTTCGTTATGGAAAAATTAATCAAAAACTTTCCACCTTTATTTAAAAATCAATTAAAAGATTTATGCACCAGATATACCGACATATTCGGATTAGAAACCGAATCGATAACAACTAATAATTTTTACAAGCAAAAGCTTAGATTGAAGGATGATGAGCCCGTATACATAAAAAATTATAGAAGGCCTCACAGCCAAGTACAAGAAATTCAAGCCCAAGTGCAAAAATTATTAGACGACAAAATAGTCGAACCATCAGCATCAGAGTATAATAGCCCACTTTTATTAGTTCCGAAGAAGTCCCTTCCGGACTCTGACAAGAAGAAATGGCGATTAGTAATTGACTATCGTCAAATTAATAAAAAGCTATTGTCCGATAAATTTCCGCTACCAAGAATTGATGATATTCTAGATCAGCTAGGTAGAGCAAAATATTTTTCATGCCTAGACTTAATGTCTGGCTTTCACCAAATCGAACTCGAAAAAAGTTCTAGAGATATAACGTCATTTTCAACGAGCAATGGCTCGTATCGCTTTACGCGATTACCATTTGGCTTGAAAATAGCCCCAAACTCCTTTCAAGAATGATGACAATAGCATTTTCAGGTCTCGAACCATCTCAGACTTTCCTTTATATGGATGATCTGATAGTAATCGGTTGTTCTGAAAAACATATGGTCAAAAACTTAACTGAAGTTTTTGACAAGTGTAGGAATTTCAACCTGAAACTACATCCAGAAAAATGTTCATTTTTCATGCATGAAGTCACATTTTTGGGACATAAATGCACTGATAAAGGAATCTTGCAAGACGACAAAAAATACGACGTCATAAAGAACTACCCAGTCCCACATGATGCGGACAGCGCTAGACGATTCGTTGCATTTTGCAATTACTATAGGCGCTTTATTAAAAATTTTGCCAACTATTCACGTCACATAACAAAATTATGTAAAAAAGACGTTAAGTTCGAATGGACATCTGAATGCCAGAATGCCTTCGATCACCTCAAAACGGCTCTTATAAACCCAACCTTGTTACAATATCCAGATTTCGCTAAAGAATTCTGCATAATAACTGATGCAAGTAAGCAAGCGCGTGTGGAGCGGTTTTAACTCAAAACCATAATGGACTCCAACTTCCAATTGCATACGCATCAAGATCCTTTACTAAAGGAGAAAGTAACAAGAGTACTACTGAACAAGAATTAGCGGCTGTTCATTGGGCAATAACGCATTTCCGACCATATATTTATGGTAACCATTTCACGGTTAAAACTGACCATAGACCGCTAACCTACTTATTTTCAATGGTAAATCCAAGTTCAAAATTAACACGTATGAGGCTTGAATTAGAGGAATATAATTTTACGGTAGAATATCTGAAGGGTAAAGATAATTTCGTAGCCGATGCGTTATCAAGAATAACCATAAAACAGCTACAAGAAATAACAGGGACAATGCACAAAGTCACTACAAGATATCAAAGTAGACAAAATTCCTGCGCAGGAAAATATCAGGTAGAATTGCCAAGGCAATCTACAGAAAAAGCTTCACAGCCCAACGTATACAAAGTCATTAACAATGACGAGGTACGCAAAGTAGTGACCTTGCATATAAAAGATACGCTTTGTTTCTTTAAACATGGCAAGAAAATTATTGCAAGAATTGACATTGGTGATCTATATACAAATGGAAATATTGACTTAGGTCAACTATTCCCAAGGCTCGAAAATGAAGCCGGTATATTGAAAATAAACCAATTGAAAATGGCACCGTGGGAAAATATCTTTGATACAATTTCAATAGATAATTTCAAAAATATGGGCAATAAAATATTGACTAAATTAAGGGTAGCGCTACTCAACCCGGTGACCACAATAACAAATAATAAAGAAAAAGAAGCTATATTGTCTACACTACATGACGACCCAATACAAGGAGGTCATACTGGCATTACAAAAACCTTGGCCAAGGTCAAACGACATTACTTTTGGAAAGGTATGACTCGAGATATTACTGAGTACATACGTAAATGTTACAAATGCCAGAAAGCTAAAATAACTAAGCATAGTAAGACCCCATTAATTATAACTGATACACCTGTACATGTGTTCGATAGGGTTATAGTGGACACAATTGGTCCGCTACCCAAATCTGGTAATGGTAATGAGTACGCAATCACATTAATTTGTGACTTGACTAAATAACTAGTCGCGATACCAATACCAAACAAAAACGCTAGTACAGTAGCCAAAGGTATATTCCAATCTTATATTCTAAAGTACGGTCCAACGAAGACGTTCATTACGGACATGGGAACAGAATACAAGAATTAAATTATAAATTAGATTTTAAATACCCAGGGCCCTATAGAGTAGAAAAAATAGAAGATAGGGATAATATAGTTATTTCCGGAAATAAGAATAAAACGCAAACAATCCATAAGGACAGATTAAAAATTTTTAATACATAATCAAGCATGCAAAAATACATGAAAAAAATATATAGAAAAAAAAAAAAAAAAAAATTTGTATATATAAAAAAAAAAATATATATAATAACAATAAAAATAAATAATTATTAAGGAAAATAACTCCATTGTATTACGTTATTTTTTAAAAGGAGGGAGATGTAGCATGCGTACATATGTATATACATATATATGAATAAGGCTGCAACACTTTGTTGTTATGCCAACAGAATGCAAACATAAGCAGCGACTTTGTCGCAGCGCGCCTAACGCTAAGTGCCCTCTGCGCATATTCAAGTGCAGACGAAATATGATCCGAACTTGATAACAACGACCGCCCAAATAGCTAAGTCAGCGTTCTCACGCTTGACCGTCGCTGTGTATACATATGTGCGCGCATGACTCTCTCTGACTCTCTTGCTGTATATAATAAGCCAAAAAACCATGTATGTAAAACGGCTGCTCACTGCTTCACGGTAGACAGCTCGAACTCCAAAAGAAACATTGAATTAAGAACCATCAAGGAAGACTGACGTCTTTTCATCAGTGAACTATTACAATTAAGTTGTATGAAAACACATGTTGTTTTCAAAATATCTTCGACAAACTCATCATTTATTACCACTATATTACATAGCTGCCATAGGAAGGATTGTTCGAAAATTAAGTTGTATGAAAAAACAGTTAATTATTCAAGATATCATGACCAATTTCGGTATTTATTAGTTTTACTATACTTTTCATTTACTGGCGAAATGATATCAAGATCGGACTACTATATAATATAGCTGCCATAGGAACGACCGGCTATTATTAAGTTATGTTCCATAAAAAAACATTTTGTTTTTTTAAGATATCTTGATCTAACTCGGCATTTTTTAGTTTGACTGTGCTCCTCATATATATGGAAAATCATTCTAGGAGCGGACCACTATATTATATAGCTGCCGTAGGAACGATCGGTCGAATATTATGTAGCATGCGTACATATGTATATACATACATATGAATAAGGCTGCAACACTTTGTTGTTATGCCAACAGAATGCAAACATAAGCAGCGACTTTGTCGCAGCGCGCCTAACGCTAAGTGCCCTCTGCGCATATTCAAGTGCAGACGAAATATGATCCGAACTTGATAACAACGACCGCCCAAATAGCTAAGTCAGCGCTCTCACGCTTGACCGTCGCTGTGTATACATATGTGCGCGCATGACTCTCTCTGACTCTTTTGCTGTATATAATAAGCCAAAAAACCATGTATGTAAAACGGCTGCTCACTGCTTCACGGTGGACAGCTCGAACTCCAAAAGAAACATTGAATTAAGAACCATCAAGGAAGACTGACGTCTTTTCATCAGGGAACTATTACATGGCGACCGTGATAGGACATCACGCAACGTAACTTAATGGAAAAAAGTGACATGTGACTGGAGTGCCAACAACAACAACAGTAAAAACTGAAACAACGAAGCATCTGGAACGACACACACACCCTGGCGAATCAAAAAATTAACTGAGTGAGTACAGGGGGCATGAGCTCTAACAATACTTTAAAGCTAAAAAGGCGCAGTGACATTAAAGGGCGGATCAGGCAAAGAAAGTCTGAGATCGTAAGACTCCTATATAAGTCCCAAAACCCAATACCTTGGGAAACTGCAGTCAAGCTACATAACGAACTCAAACATCTTGAGTCGTTAAACAAAGTAAAGAGCCCCCCCCCTGTCCCTCAGAGGAAAAACTTATTAATCCAGACACACATCGACCACAGCCACAACCGATCCCGAGAAGGCAACGTGAATGCCCAGCAGACTGCGAGGGACCGCTATACAGCCAACATTGCCTGGGCACATGTCAGCGACCACCAACGAGTAAAAACTAGTACGAAAGGCAAACCGCCCCTTGTACCATCGCTGGAAAACACCAAGGGTGAACTGACCGACAACGCCACAGAGGGCGCACAGCAAAAAAAAAAATTATAATTATAATTATTATTAAAATATTTGTAAAACTATTGTAATGCCCGACGACAATTGAGTCGACCGGCAAGACGTTTGGCCCGTAAAGCCATTCGAAATACTAGGCAGGACAAAATGCAGTAAAAACCGAATTAATATTAAATTTCTCTCCGCCCACGGGCGTAAATACAAAAAAAAATTTTTTTTAAATATAAACTCAAAATACAAACCTTATAAAGTTAATGAATAGCGTTAACAAAACTATAAGTTCATATATAAATCAAGGACCCAAGCATATATTAAGAATAACAACCCCAAATATGGGTTTGGTAGACGTTAAGACTGTTGACTCGACGGCTAACGTAATAAATAAAGTTGAGGTCAGCAACACAGATGGAAAATTGATAACAATTTTTATCGTTATGATATTTGTCATATTAGTAGGACATCTATTGTACAAATTATATAAGTTAACAACAAATAAATTCATACAGTCCCAATAAGAAGCATTGCAACACCTCATAAGAAGTGCAGCAAAATGCTGACTTGGTGTCTGTGCCATTTCCTCCACGCGCCGACTGGCAACCGCCGAAAATTCCAAGAAGAATTGCCCAACGGGCCAACAACATCAGCAGCGACGCCGCTGCCAACGCCGCTGCCGCTAAGCCACAGGTTACTAGGGCTAGAATTGATTTAAGTTTATTCAGTTGCAAATTAACATCAAATAAAGGAAGTCTTGCTTCCCTAAAAATTATATTTTTTTCATCGTTTAATAAACTTTGGAATTAACTGGCGCCCGAGCAGGGACCGGCTCGTGTTACAACAGAACAAAACGCTTCTACGTACGCGTTAGTCGGTTATACGCGAAAATAAAACCAGTGCAACTCTCGTCGATTAAATTCAACGATCGGTTAAATTCGCGAAAGGCAATTGGAACTTAATTGTTCAATTTTGCCCATCGGTGGACAACGCATCTTGTAAGGCCCGCCCGCAGGATACTCTCAACAAAGACTGGTCGCAGGATCCCCAGTAGATACCCAAAGGCTTCAAAAAGGATGAAATCCGGACCGGCAGGGGAGGTTGCCACATCAGGAATAGTACTGTAAGTTAGAAATTAAGTGAAACACAAAAAAACAAACGAACAACTAACACAAAAGTTATAAGAATAATAAATACTAAAAATTGTAGAACGATAAGCAAGATAAAAAAGTGTAAAACGATCAACAAATATAAAGACTACGAACGTAGTATAAATTATTTCCAACTTTGCGACTCCCAAGGGACCCTCCAAAGTAGAAGGAAGAAACCAGCCACTGGTTTTAAAAAGAAAACAAAACGATCAAAAATTCAAGTAAAATATAGAGTAAAAAACTAACACTAGATTTAAATATACTTCGAAAATATCTTAAAATATACAACATAAGTAATATATCTCGTTTATGGCTAATGAAAGCAATTTAGTTAGGCCCCCAATAGTATCAGATCAACCACAGGTAGGCGGACATAACTCGAACAGACAGCAACAACGACATATCGACAGACAAAACGAACATTTACAAAATAGAGTCATGGCAAATAACGCAGAACAGATAATAGCAGCCACGGTTAGCCAGATTTTGGCACAACAACTGCCGACATTGGTAAAACAGTTAGTCAACCCCTCTAGGGAGTTTAGTGACGTAGACGACCAAACAATAACTGCCAACCACAATTTGAATGACTTAGACAGAGTTCCGGACATAGTTAAAAGCCTCAGAGAATTCTCCGGTAATCCAGCAGAATTTAGCTCATGGAAGAAGAGTGTAGATCGTATACTCTCAGCCTATGCAGCTGAGGCAGGTTCGCCAAAATACTTTGGCATATTGCATACAGTGAGAAACAAAATCACTGGCAATGCCGACACGGCCCTCGAGTCGTATAATGTTCCCCTAAATTGGAGCGCTATCTCCAAATGTCTCACGCTGCACTACGCAGACAAAAGAGATCTGGGAACATTAGAATATCAGATGACAATGTTAGTGCAAGGTAACAACCAAACAGTAGAAGAATTTTACCAGGTCGTTTACAACCACTTGTCGCTGATATTAAATAAAGTAGGCTGCATGGAATTAAACAGGGAATCCGAAACCCTTATGACAAAAATATACCGAGATAAAGCATTAGATACCTTCATTAGAGGTTTGAAGGGAGATTTACCACGGATTCTTGGAATAAAGGAGCCAGCAGATCTACCTTCAGCCCTTCACTATTGTTTAAAACTAGAGAATCAAAGCTATCGCACTAACATGGCTTTGAATAGAAACCAACAGACACATGCCAGAAACCCAAATAGAAATATACCACCACCTACACTGCCACCTCGAACAGCTCAGCCTCATTTCGCTCAAACTTTTAGGCCACCACCCATTAGCTTCAGGCCCCAACTCCCGATCCATACACCTTGGCCAACCAATACAAACCATGGACCACCGACTTACAACAATAATGGACCGATTCCACAATATCCCAACCAACGAACCTACCAGACACAACCACAACAGGTATACATACCCAATAGACCTTCTGCACCAAAACCCCAACCACGTCCTGAGCCAATGGACGTGGACCAAAGCATCCGCACGAGGATGATAAACTACATGAACAGACCCAATTTTGAAGTAGGGAAAAGACCTCCACCACCAACAAACGCCACGGACAAAAAACAAAGAAATTTCAACATACAAACAGGAGAAGAACAGACGGAGACAGAAAACACCGACAACTATGTGACTATGGAGGAATACGTACAATCAATGCTAAATTACGAACAGCAGACTGAATACGAACAACCATTAAACGAATACGCCCAACAAATTGAAGAAACAGATGACGGACAAAATACCCAATACGAACACTCAGACATTAATTTTTTAGGATAAAGAGCTCCTCTCTTCCTTACATAGAATGTAAGATGGGGAGCGGAAAATTACTCAAAATACTAATAGATACAGGATCAAACCGAAATTACGTCCAACCAAAATTCGTGTCCGAGCCTATTCCAAACGAAAAACCCTTTGAAGCCGTCACAGTCGGCGGAAGCATTAAAATTACACACCACAAGTTCGCTAATCTTTTTAATAGAAACGATATAAAAATAAAATTCTTTCTCTTACCCACCCTAAAATCATTTGACGCCATATTAGGTAACGATAGTCTAAAGGAACTAGATGCTGTGATACAAAGCAGCAAGAATCTACTAATAATCAAGAACAACATTTGCATACCCATTAAACAGAAAAAAATAGAGGCGGTCAACACGGTAATACCACGGACAGAACATATGACAAACGAACAAAAAAATAGCCTTAATCAACTAGTTAAAATGCACCCACACCTATTTGCCAATCCGGACGAAAAACTGACATACACAACCAACGTCAGAGCAGAGATTCGAACAAAAAACGACTCCCCCATATATTCAAAATTCTACCAATTTCCAATGTCTTTAAAAGACGAAGTACACAGCCAAATCAAAGAACTTTTAGAGGACGGAATCATCCGACCCTCCCGATCCCCGTACAATTCACCTGTGTGGATTGTTCCGAAAAAATTAGATGCCTCCGGGCAAAAGAAATATCGCATGGTTATAGACTACAGGAAACTAAATAAAGAAACTACCGCAGACAAATACCCTATACCCGAAATCAACGAGGTACTAGCACAGCTAGGCAATAACAAAGTTTTCTCTGTCTTAGATTTGAAAAGTGGCTTTCATCAAATACCCCTTAAGGAGTCAGACATAGAAAAAACTGCCTTCTCCGTTAACAACGGAAAATACGAGTTTACACGACTCCCATTCGGTCTCAAGAATGCGCCCTCAATTTTCCAGAGAGCTCTTGACGACATCCTTCGTGAGCATATTGGAAAAATATGCTTCATTTATATTGACGATATCATTATCTTTAGCAAAGATGATGAATCGCATGCGCAGCACCTCGCCGCCATATTCAGAACTCTACAAGAAGCCAACATGAAATGTCAGTTGGACAAATGCGAGTTCTTTAAAAGCAGAGTAGAATTCCTGGGATTTGTCATCTCAGACAAGGGGATAGAAACTAATCCAAACAAAATTGAGACAATAAGAAAGTACCCACTTCCAAAAACACTCAAAGATTTAAGATCGTTTATTGGCCTTGCCAGCTATTATAGGAGGTTTATAAAAGACTTCGCTAAGCTAGCAAAGCCCCTAACCTCTCTTTTAAGAGGGGAAGATGGACGCGTGTCCAAAAATCAATCAGCTAAAAAGCTCATTAATCTCAACGAAGAAGCGATCGAAGCATTCAATAAAATAAAAAATTCCCTAGTTTCGAATGAGGTAATACTTCATTACCCAGACTTCAGCAAAGAATTTCATCTGACAACAGATGCATCCAACTTTGCTATTGGGGCTGTCCTATCCCAGAACAAGCGACCCATTTGTTTCCTCTCTAGAACTCTCTCTAAAACAGAGGAGAACTACGCCACCAATGAAAGGGAAATGTTGGCAATAATTTGGGCCTTAAAAGCCCTCAAGAATTACCTCTACGGTAAAGCGAGTGTAAAAATATACACCGACCATCAACCCTTAACCCACTCTCTTAGCAGTTGGAATGGCAACGCTAGGATAAAGAGGTGGAAAGCTTACCTAGAAGAGTTTGATTACGAACTCCTCTATAAGCCAGGTAGGGATAACATTGTAGCCGATGCGCTATCACGTATCCCTGTGATCAATAATATTGGATCAGTAGCCTCCACCCAGCACAGTGCAGACAGTTCAAGCCACAACTTAATTCCGAGCATAGAAGCTCCAATCAACGTATTCAAAAACCAGATATTTCTCAGTAGAGCCAACGAAACAAATTACGAATTCCATATCCCATTCCCAACATTCCATAGGCATACAATTACTCGACCAAACTTCTCAGAACACGACCTCACGCAAATACTGAAAGCTCATCTAAACCCATCCGTAATCAACGGAATAATAACTTCAGAAGAAATAATGAACCAAATTCAGCAGATATATCCCCAACATTTTAGGAACTTCAAGATTAGATTCACTCAGTCTCAAGTAAAAGATTTAACAAATGAAACAGAACAAGATGAGAAGATATTGGTTACGCACAACAGAGCCCACCGCAACGCACTAGAAAACAAAATGCAATTGTCCGAAAGATTCTATTTCCCAAAAATGAAGCAACGAATAACAGAATTAGTCAAACAGTGTCAGGTTTGTAAAGAAGAAAAATACGATAGGCATCCCACTAACCCAAAACTCAAAGAAACACCAATCCCCGAATACCCAGGACATACAATCCACATCGACATATACACGACAGAAAAGAACTTAGTACTAACAGCAGTAGACAAATTCTCGAAATTAGCTCAGGGACGAATTATCAAATCTAGGGCAATAGAAGACATTAAAAAACCACTTCATGAAATCCTTTTTTATTTTGGCGTACCTAAAGTAGTTGTAATAGATAACGAAAAATCCCTTAATTCAGCCTCAATCACTTTCATGATGCAGGACCAATTAAATATAGAAGTTTATAAAACACCACCCTACAAAAGCGCAGTGAACGGTCAGGTAGAACGATTTCATTCAACACTATCAGACATAATGAGATGCAACAAAAGAAAACAGGAATACAGAACATTCGAAGAACTACTCAACAAATCAATATACGACTACAACTACACTATACACTCGACAACTAACAAGAGACCATTAGACATATTCTTCGGCAGAAACGTGACTACGGACCCAGACCAATACGAAAAAGCTAGGAAGGAGAACATTGACAGACTCAAACAGAAACAATCGACCGACATGCAGAATCATAACAAAAAACGTAACGACATACGAACTTACATACCTGGTCAAGAAATATTCGTCAAAGTCAATACCAGATTAGGTACCAAACTGTCACCCAGATACAAAAAGGAAATAGTTAAAGAAAATAGAAACACAACCGTACTAACAACAACTGACAAAGTAATACATAAAAGCAATATAAAAAATACATAAAAATTACAGATTCCTATTAATGATGACAATAAAAGCAACAGAAGGACACTTGGAAATTTTGAACTACACAGACGCACAAACAATTACAATTCTAAAAGGAATAGGGAAACTACAGACATCGACAACACGAATCGTACAAGTCATAGAGCTAGAACAGATTAAAAACGCATTAGATAATCTCCTTTTTCACACCGAAAAAGACTTAACAACCAATACTTTATACCACACTTTACGTCACGAAATAACGCAAGCTATTGTCACTTTCGACACAATATCACTTTTCCATAAACGAAAGACTAGAGCGATCAACATTATAGGCACAGCTTGGAAGTATGTAGCCGGCAGCCCGGACAATGACGACTTAATAATGCTTACTGACAACATAAACAAACTTATAGAAAACGACAATAAACAGCTTATCATAAACAGGCAATTAGAAGATCGAATTAATAAACTCACGAAAATCTCAAACGATTTAACCAATAGCATAAGAAAGGAATCTCTCATAAGTGATGAGATAGCTATTAGCTTACAAAATCAAATTAGGCTCATAAAAGAAGAAATAATTAATATTAAGTACGCCATACAATGGGCGAAATTGAATTTAATAAATACATTCCTACTTGGCGAAAAAGAAATAGAGATAGTAAACGATAACTTTAATAAAAGCAACATGCCACCTTTAAATATTGAAGAAATGCTAGAATTCGCAGATGTATCCATTTTGCATAATGGAATTACTCTGTTTTATATTGTAAAAATTCCAAATTTAGAAGAAATAGAATGCAAAAATACTATAATAAAGCCAGTAGTGAAAAACAACAATATAATAAATTTAGAATTTAACGAACTGTTTCATTGTAATAAAACAATCTATGGCATAAACAACAATTGTAAAAGATACCATAATATTAAAATTTGTAACAAATCAAAAATTGTAAACTTGAACAATAATAATTGTATACCTAAGTTAGTTAGCGGAGAGCAAGCGCTCTGTGGCTTTAGCAATGCAGATCATATCCCGGAGATCGAGGAAATCGACGAGGGACTTATACTAGTGAACGACTTCAACGGCACTATTAGATGGCAAGAAGAGAAGAAACGCGTGAGAGGCACCTACATGATTAACTTCTGGAACGAAACCTTATTCATCAACAAACAAGAGTTCAGCAACCTAGAGGTCACCGTCATGACCCCAGGAAATCCCACAATACAAATAACCCCAATAGAAAACGAAAGAATAAAGATTCTTTCTCTGGAAGCATTAGAAGAATTGCACATCAACAACATTAAAAACATGCAAAAACTTCAGACGCACTCTATAGCAAATAGAGTCGGTTTCATAACTCTGTTCACAGTTGCCATCCTTCTTACCTGTGTATTACACGTAATGAAGAAAAATAAGAAAAATATAATACTGCAACTGAACAAAGAACAAGAGAGACCCAAAAAAGAACCAGCACATATCCAAATACAAAATACAGATGCCAACAACCTCAGGTTCAACAATATACCTTTCTTCTGATGATCGCTTGAGGACAAGCTTAAATCAAAGGGGGAAGAGTTAACAACAAATAAATTCATACAGTCCCAATAAGAAGCATTGCAACACCTCATAAGAAGTGCAGCAAAATGCTGACTTGGTGTCTGTGCCATTTCCTCCACGCGCCGACTGGCAACCGCCGAAAATTCCAAGAAGAATTGCCCAACGGGCCAACAACATCAGCAGCGACGCCGCTGCCAACGCCGCTGCCGCTAAGCCACAGGTTACTAGGGCTAGAATTGATTTAAGTTTATTCAGTTGCAAATTAACATCAAATAAAGGAAGTCTTGCTTCCCTAAAAATTATATTTTTTTCATCGTTTAATAAACTTTGGAATTAACTTATACGTATCATAATAAATGCATAAAAAAGAGATACCAGAGTCACACAAATGACCTGGATAAAATCTAAATTTTTTTCTTGAACAATGATAAGCGACAAAATAAAATAAATAATTAAAATGAAATTTCGAGAAATATATATATATTCTTATTACCAGAAATGCCTATTAATAAGTTTGCGATAGAAGTATATTTAGAAGCAATATATAATAGCGACGCAGACTTTAGAATTCGTGCATTGAATATTCTGCACAATAACAAAGATTATATAACTATATATGAGTTCGAAAACGAATACATGACTACATATAATACCATGTTCAGCCCACTACTATTCTATAACAATAAGATAAAAGGCATAATTTTAAATACACTGCCATATGTTGGCATTAAAGAAATAGTGGTCCAGTGGACGGCGAGTGCCCAATTATAATGGTAAACTTCATAAATAGAGAACTATGGAATGGATAGAATTAGCGAAAAAAATAAATAATTTCAAAGATTAATAAGAACGCACCTATAAGGGTTGAAACGCTAATTCACCACATAAACATATTAGTGCTAAGCTATAATAACATAGTTCAACTTTATTTAAGTAAAGAAAATAGGCTTACAGAGCAGCATGTAAATCAATGTAAGAAAATAATCAAATCACTTGGGACTAGAATATCGAATATCAGCACTAGGCACAACATAGTAATAGATATCCCAACAGATTTAAAATTAATGGCAACTTTTGAACCAGATCAACTAGAAGAACTGAATGAGTCTAAGCCAGCACTAAATAGTGACCCTGATATTGAAGCTGATAGCGACATTGAGCCACTTGAATTAACAGAACCAAACATGGCAGTAAATCAAGTGGCCTTAGACCGCGAATATGTAAGACAGGTATCGTCTACAATTCCGGAATTTGATGGCAAACGGCTTTAAAACTAGTCGATCGTACTAAAGGTACACAAGAAGACTTAGCCGTAGAAGTCATAAAGTCTAAAATAATTGGCCCAATTTTGTACAAAGTACAAAATGAAACATCCATTATTGGTATTATAAATAAATTAAATACCAATATCAAAGGCGAGTCAACTGAAGTTATCAAAGCTAAGTTGCTTAACATAAAGCAGAAAGGCAAGTCAGCCTCGCAATATACAGCTGAAATTGACAGTTTGCGTAAGCAACTGGAAGCAGCCTATATTGACGATGGACTAGATTTTGATAACGCAGAGAAATTTTCTACTAAAGAAACAATATCTGCCATGACAAAGAATTGCGAATACGAAAAGCTTCCCATAATATTAGAAGCGGGCAATTTCAGCAATTTCAATGATGCTATGGGTAAATATATCCAATGCAGCACTGAAATGACTGGAAGCCCAAGTACAATATTGTACTACAAGGGCAGAAACGATCGTGGAAATTACAGCCGTAACAACCAAAGAGGTAGAGGCAATAGCCGCGGCAATAGTAATTTCCTTTATAATGGTAATAACAACAATAGGGTTAATTTCAGAGGAAATTACCGAGGTGGCAACCGAGGTAGAAACAATTCAAACCGAGGTGGCTACCAACACCAGAACAGTAACAATGAAGGTAATGTCCGAGTAACTCAAGGTAACTCGGAAAACCAACAGACCCCCTCAGATGTTCAGAGCCAATAAATGGCTCAATAAAAACCATCAACCTTAATCTTAGCATATTTGTAAAAATTAAGAATGAAAGAACAGGTAAATCAATTACACTGTTAGTAGATACTGGTGCAGATATATCCATAATAAAAGAAAATACAGATATATTCGACAATGTAAACGAAACAATTACTACCCAAATATCGGGTATTGGCGAAGGCATAATTCCTTCAAAAGGCTTAGCCTTTATAGAACTCACTACAGGCAAATATATAATTCCACATAACTTTCATTTAGTCGAACAAAATTTCCCAATACCGAGTGATGGCATACTAGGCATAGATTTTATAAAACAATATAATTGCCAACTAGATTTCACTCAAAGTGGCGACTCACTTATTCTTCGCCCAAACAACTTAAATTATCCAATTCGATTAAAAATACTTCATACTTGTGACAATAATGCCACAGTACTCCCAGCTCGTTCCGAAGTTGTCCGTGAAATACAAATTCCCTCAATACAAAATCAAATTCTTATATTAAATCAAGAAATTGATGAAGGAATTTACATCGCAAACACGATATCCAATCACAAAAATACATATGTCCGTATTATAAATACAACAAATGCCAATAAGATAGTAAACTTAAATAAAACCAAATATGAAACTTTGAACAATTATGATATAGTAAAAGAAACCAACGAAGGAAGAGACAATTTCGTTATGGAAAAATTAATCAAAAACTTTCCACCTTTATTTAAAAATCAATTAAAAGATTTATGCACCAGATATACCGACATATTCGGATTAGAAACCGAATCGATAACAACTAATAATTTTTACAAGCAAAAGCTTAGATTGAAGGATGATGAGCCCGTATACATAAAAAATTATAGAAGGCCTCACAGCCAAGTACAAGAAATTCAAGCCCAAGTGCAAAAATTATTAGACGACAAAATAGTCGAACCATCAGCATCAGAGTATAATAGCCCACTTTTATTAGTTCCGAAGAAGTCCCTTCCGGACTCTGACAAGAAGAAATGGCGATTAGTAATTGACTATCAAATTAATAAAAAGCTATTGTCCGATAAATTTCCGCTACCGAGAATTGATGATATTCTAGATCAGCTAGGTAGAGCAAAATATTTTTCATGCCTAGACTTAATGTCTGGCTTTCACCAAATCGAACTCGAAAAAAGTTCTAGAGATATAACGTCATTTTCAACGAGCAATGGCTCGTATCGCTTTACGCGATTACCATTTGGCTTGAAAATAGCCCCAAACTCCTTTCAAAGAATGATGACAATAGCATTTTCTGGTCTCGAACCATCTCAGGCTTTCCTTTATATGGATGATCTGATAGTAATCGGTTGTTCCGAAAAACCAATGGTCAAAAACATAACTGAAATTTTTAACAAATGTAGGAATTTCAACCTGAAACTACATCCAGAAAAATGTTCATTTTTCATGCATGAAGTCACATTTTTGGGACATAAATGCACTGATAAAGGAATCTTGCAAGACGACAAAAAATACGACGTCATAAAGAACTACCCAGTCCCACATGATGCGGACAGCGCTAGACGATTCGTTGCATTTTGCAATTACTATAGGCGCTTTATTAAAAATTTTGCCGACTATTCACGTCACATAACAAAATTATGTAAAAAAGACGTTAAGTTCGAATGGACATCTGAATGCCAGAATGCCTTCGATCACCTCAAAACGGCTCTTATAAACCCAACCTTGTTACAATATCCAGATTTCGTAAGCAAGCGTGTGGAGCGGTTTTAACTCAAAACCATAATGGACTCCAACTTCTAATTGCATACGCATCAAGATCCTTTACTAAAGGAGAAAGTAACAAGAGTACTACTGAACAAGAATTAGCGGCTATTCATTGGGCAATAACGCATTTCCGACCATATATTTATGGTAACCATTTCACGGTTAAAACTGACCATAGACCGCTAACCTACTTATTTTCAATGGTAAATCCAAGTTCAAAATTAACCCGTATGAGGCTTGAATTAGAGGAATATAATTTTACGGTAGAATATCTGAAGGGTAAAGATAATTTCGTAGCCGATGCGTTGTCAAGAATAACCATAAAACAGCTACAAGAAATAACAGGGACAATGCACAAAGTCACTACAAGATATCAAAGTAGACAAAATTCCTGCGCAGGAAAATATCAGGTAGAATTGCCAAGGCAATCTACAGAAAAAGCTTCACAGCCCAACGTATACGAAGTCATTAACAATGACGAGGTACGCAGAGTGGTGACCTTGCATATAAAAGATACGCGTTGTTTCTTTAAACATGGCAAGAAAATTATTGCAAGAATTGACATTGGTGATCTATATACAAATGGAAATATTGACTTAGGTCAACTATTCCCAAGGCTCGAAAATGAAGCCGGTATATTGAAAATAAACCAATTGAAAATGGCACCGTGGGAAAATATCTTTGATACAATTTCAATAGATAATTTCAAAAATATGGGCAATAAAATATTGACTAAATTAGGGTTAGCGGTATATAACATAGATGATTATGCTAAGGAGAGTAAGTATAGATTAGAGGTAGCATACAAAAGAGCAAGAAATATGCTAGAATTAAATAAGATCAAACAAAAGAAGCTATATGACTTAAATAGTAAGGAATTAAAATTATCTATAGGATATAAGGTTTTATTAAAAAATGAAGTAGGACATAAACTAGATTTTAAATACCCAGGGCCCTATAGAGTAGAAAAAATAGAAGATAGGGATAATATAGTTATTTCCGGAAAGAATAAGAATAAAACGCAAACAGTCCATAAGGACATATTAAAAATTTTTAATACATAATCAAGCATGCAAAAATACATGAAAAAAAATATATAGAAAAAAAACAAAAAAAAAAAAAATATATATATATATAAAAAAAAAAAAATATAATAATAATAAAAATAAATAATTATTAAGGAAAATAACTACATTGTATTACGTTATTTTTTAAAAAGAGGGAGATGTAGCATGCGTACATATGTATATACATACATATGAATAAGGCTGCAACACTTTGTTGTTATGCCAACAGAATGCAAACATAAGCAGCGACTTTGTCGCAGCGCGCCTAACGCTAAGTGCCCTCTGCGCATATTCAAGTGCAGACGAAATATGATCCGCACTTGATAACAACGACCGCCCAAATAGCTAAGTCAGCGTTCTCACGCTTGACCGTCGCTGTGTATACATATGTGCGCGCATGACTCTCTTGCTGTATATAATTAGCCAAAAACCATGTATGTAAAACGGCTGCTCACTGCTTCACGGTAGACAGCTCGAACTCCAAAAGAAACATTGAATTAAGAACCATCAAGGAAGACTGACGTCTTTTCATCAGGGAACTATTACAATTAAGTTGTATGAAAACACATGTTGTTTTCAAAATATCTTCACCAAATTCATCATTTATTAGTTATACTTTACTCCTCATATATACTGAAAATGCTATTAAGATCGGACCACTATATCATATAGCTGCCATAGGAAGGATCGGTCGAAAATTAAGTTGTATGAAAAAACATTTTATTATTCAAGATATAATGACCAGTTTCGGCATTTATTAGTTTAACTATACTTCTCATTTACTGGCAAAATTATATTAAGATCGGACCACTATATAATATAACTGCCATAGGAACGATCGGTCGAATATTAAGTTTTATGAAAAGACATATAGTCTTTAAGATATCATGACCGACCTGGGCATATATACTCCTCATATATATGCAAAAGTCTATTAATATGGAAGCACTATGAAAAAATATTTTGTTTTTCAAGATATCTTGACCAAACTCGGCAATGATTAGTTTTACTATACTCCGGTCCGATCCTAACGGGATTTTCCATATATATGAGGAACATAGTAAAACTAATAAATAGCGAGTTTGACCAAGATATCTCAAAACTTAATATTCGACCGATCGTTCCAATGGTAGCTATATTATATAGTAGTCCGATCATATATATGCTAAATTCTATTAAGATCGGACTACTATATAATATAGCTACCATTGGAACGATCGGTCGAATATTAAGTTTTGAGATATCTTGGTCAAACTCGCTATTTATTAGTTTTACTATGTTCCTCATATATATGGAAAATCCCGTTAGGATCGGACCACCATATCATATAGCTGCCCTACGTTCCTACGAACGATAGGTTGAATATTAAGTTGTATGAAAACACATTTTGTTTTCAAAATATCTTCACCAAACTCGGCATTTATTAGTTTTACTATACTCCTTATATATATTCTCAAAATGCTATTAAGATCGGAACACTACATCATATAGCTGTCAGGAACGATAGGTCGAAAATTAAGTTATATGAAAAAACATTCAATTTTTCAAGATATCATGACCAATTTCAACCTTTATTAGTTTTACTTTACTTCTCAGTTACTGGCAAAATGATATTAAGATCGGAGCACTATATCATATAGCTGCCGTAGAAACGATCGGTCGAATATTAAGTTATGTTGCATAAAGAAACCTTTTGCTTTTCAAGATATCTTGATCAAACTTTACTATGCTCCTCATATATATATGGAAAATCCTGTTAGGATCGGACCACTATATCATATAGCTGCCGAAGGAACGATAAGTCGAATATTAAGTTATATGAAAACACATTTTGTTTTCAAAATATCTTCACCAAACTCGGCATTTATTAGTTTTACTATACTCCTCATATATACTCAAAATGATATTAAGATCGGACCACTATATTATATAGCTGCCATTGGAACGATCGGTCGAAAGTTAAAATATATGAAAAAACATTTAATTTTTCAAGATATCATGACCAATTTCAACATTTATTAGTTTTACTACACTTCTCATTTACTGTCAAATTGATATTAAGATCGGACCACTATATCATATAGCTGCCATAGAAAAAATTAGTCGAAAATTATGTTATGTTGCATAAAAAAACATTTTGCTTTTCAAGATATCTTGAGTAAACTCGCCATTTATTAGTTTTACTATGTTCCTCATATATATGGAAAATCCCGTTAGGATCGGACCACCATATCATATAGCTGCCCTACGTTCCTACGAACGATAGGTTGAATATTACGTTGTATGAAAACACATTTTGTTTTCAAAATATCTTCACCAAACTCGGCATTTATTAGTTTTACTATACTCCTTATATATATTCTCAAAATGCTATTAAGATCGGAACACTACATCATATAGCTGTCAGGAACGATAGGTCGAAAATTAAGTTATATGAAAAAACATTCAATTTTTCAAGATATCATGACCAATTTCAACCTTTATTAGTTTTACTATACTTCTCAGTTACTGGCAAAATGATATTAAGATCGGAGCACTATATCATATAGCTGCCGTAGAAACGATCGGTCGAATATTAAGTTATGTTGCATAAAGAAACCTTTTGCTTTTCAAGATATCTTGATCAAACTTTACTATGCTCCTCATATATATATGGAAAATCCTGTTAGGATCGGACCACTATATCATATAGCTGCCGAAGGAACGATAAGTCGAATATTAAGTTATATGAAAACACACTTTGTTTTCAAAATATCTTCATCAAACTCGGCATTTATTAGTTTTACTATACTCCTCATATATACTCAAAATGATATTAAGATCGCACCACTATATTATATAGCTGCCATTGGAACGATCGGTCGAAAGTTAAAATATATGAAAAAACATTTAATTTTTCAAGATATCATGACCAATTTCAACATTTATTAGTTTTACTACACTTCTCATTTACTGTCAAATTGATATTAAGATCGGACCACTATATCATATAGCTGCCATAGAAAAAATTAGTCGAAAATTAAGTTATGTTGCATAAAAAAACATTTTGCTTTTCAAGATATCTTGAGTAAACTCGCCATTTATTAGTTTTACTATGTTTCTCATATATATGGAAAATCATGTTAGGATCGGACCACCGTATTATATAGCTGCCCTACGTTCCTACGAACGATAGGTTGAATATTAAGTTGTATGAAAACACATTTTGTTTTTAAAATATCTTCACCAAACTCGGCATTTATTAGTTTTACTATAATCCTCATATATACTCAAAATGCTATTAAGATCGGAACACTATATCATATAGCTGACATAGGAACGAAAAGTCGAAAATTAAGTTGTATGAAAAAACATTTGATTTTTCAAGATATCTTGACCATTATCGGCGTTTATTAGTTTTACTCTACTTTTCATTACCTGATAAAAACAATATTCAGATCGGACCACTATATCATATAGCTGCCATAGGAACGATCGGTCGAACATTAAGTTGTATGAAAAAACTTTTTATTTTTCAAGATATCTTGAGCAAACTCGGCGTTGATAAGTTTTACTATATTCCTCATATATATGGAAAATCCTGTAAGGATCGGACCACTATATCATATAGCTGCCGTAGGAACGATAAGTCGAATATTAAGTTGTATGAAAACACATTTTGTTTTCAAAATATCTTCACCAAACTCGGCATTTATTAGATTTACTATACTCCTCATATATACTCAAAATACTACTAAGATCGGACCACTATATTATATAGCTGCCATAGGAACGATCGGTCGAAAATTAAGTTATGTTGCACAAAGAAACCTTTTGCTTTTCAAGATATCTTGATTAAACTCGTCATTTATTAGTTTTACTATGCTCCTCATATATATGGAAAATCCTGTTAGGATCGGACCACTATATCATATAGCTGCCGAAGGAACGATAAGTCGAATATTAAGTTATATGAAAACACATTTTGTTTTCAAAATATCTTCACCAAACTCGGCATTTATTAGTTTTACTATACTCCTCATATATACTCAAAATGCTATTAAGATCGGAACACTATATCATATAGCTGCCATAGGAAAAATTGTTCGAAAATTAAGTTATGTTGTATAAAAAAAGATTTTGCTTTTCAAGATATCTTGATTAAACTCGCCATTTATTAGTTTTACTATGTTTCTCATATATATGGAAAATCCTGTTAGGATCGGACCACCGTATTATATAGCTGCCCTACGTTCCTACGAACGATAGGTTGAATATTAAGTTGTATGAAAACACATTTTGTTTTCAAAATATCTTCACCAAACTCAGCCTTTATTAGTTTTACTATACTTCTCATATATACTCAAAATGCTATTAAGTTTGGAACACTATATCATATAGCTGTCATAGCAACAATCGGTCGAACATTAAGTTGAATGAAAAAACATTTTATTTTTCAAGATATCTTGACCACACACTGCGTTTATTAGTTTTACTATACTTCTCATTTATTGGTAAAATAATTTTCAGTTCGGACCACTATATCATATAGCTGCCATAGGAACGATCGGTCCAACATTAAGTTGAATGAAAAAACATTTTATTTTTCAAGATATCTTGACCAAACTCGGCATTGATAAGTTTTACTATACTCCTCATATATATGGAAAATCCTGTAAGGATCGGACCACTGTATCATATAGCTGCCGTAGGAACGATATGTCGAATATTAAGTTGTATGAAAACACATTTTATTTTCAAAATATCTTTACCAAACTCGGTATTTATTAGTTTTACTATACTCCTCATATATACTCAAAATGCTATTAAGATCGGACCAATATATTATATAGCTCCCATAGGAACGATCAGTCGAATATTAAGTTATGTTGCATAAAGAAACCTTTTGCTTTTCAAGATATCTTGATCAAACTCGTCATTTATTAGTTTTACTATGCTCCTCGGACCACTATATCATATAGCTGCCGTAGGAACGATAAGTCGAATATTAAGTTATATGAAAACACATTTTGTTTTCAAAATATCTTCACCAAACTCGGCATTTATTAGTTTTACTATACTCCTCATATATACTCAAAATGCTATTAAGATCGGACCACTATATTATATAGCTGCCATTGTAACGATCGGTTGAAAATTAAGTTATATGAAAAAACATTTAATTTTTCAAGATATCATGACCAATTTCAACATTGATTAGTCTTACTACACTTCTCATTTACTGGCAAAATGATATTAAGATCGGACCACAATATCATATAGCTGCCATAGGAAAAATTGGTCGAAAATTAAGTTATGTTGTATAAAAAAATATTTTGCTTTTCAAGATATCTTGATTAAACTCGCCATTTATTAGTTTTACTATGTTTCTCATATATATGGAAAATCCTGTTAGGATCGGACCACCGTATTATATAGCTGCCCTACGTTCCTACGAACGATAGGTTGAATATTAAGTTGTATGAAAACACATTTTGTTTTCAAAATGTCGTCACCAAACTCAGCCTTTATTAGTTTTACTATACTCCTCATATATACTCAAAATGCTATTAAGATCGGAACACTTTATCATATAGCTGTCATAGGAACAATCGGTCGAACATTAAGTTGAATGAAAAAACATTTTATTTTTCAAGATATCTTGACCACACACTGCGTTTATTAGTTTTACTATACTTCTCATTTACTGGTAAAATAATTTTCAGTTCGGACCACTATATCATATAGCTGCCATAGGAACGATCGGTCCAACATTAAGTTGAATGAAAAAACATTTTATTTTTCAAGATATCTTGACCAAACTCGGCATTGATAAGTTTTACTATACTCCTCATATATATGGAAAATCCTGTAAGGATCGGACCACTGTATCATATAGCTGCCGTAGGAACGATAAGTCGAATATTAAGTTGTATGAAAACACATTTTATTTTCAAAATATCTTTACCAAACTCGGTATTTATTAGTTTTACTATACTCCTCATATATACTCAAAATGCTATTAAGATCGGACCAATATATTATATAGCTCCCATAGGAACGATCAGTCGAATATTAAGTTATGTTGCATAAAGAAACCTTTTGCTTTTCAAGATATCTTGATCAAACTCGTCATTTATTAGTTTTACTATGCTCCTCGGACCACTATATCATATAGCTGCCGTAGGAACGATAAGTCGAATATTAAGTTATATGAAAACACATTTTGTTTTCAAAATATCTTCACCAAACTCGGCATTTATTAGTTTTACTATACTCCTCATATATACTCAAAATGCTATTAAGATCGGACCACTATATTATATAGCTGCCATTGTAACGATCGGTCGAAAATTAAGTTATATGAAAAAACATTTAATTTTTCAAGATATCATGACCAATTTCAACATTGATTAGTCTTACTACACTTCGCATTTACTGGCAAAATGATATTAAGATCGGACCACAATATCATATAGCTGCCATAGGAAAAATTGGTCGAAAATTAAGTTATGTTGTATAAAAAAATATTTTGCTTTTCAAGATATCTTGATTAAACTCGCCATTTATTAGTTTTACTATGTTTCTCATATATATGGAAAATCCTGTTAGGATCGGACCACCGTATTATATAGCTGCCCTACGTTCCTACGAACGATAGGCCGAATATTAAGTATATTATATATATAGTATGTTAAGTATGAAAATCATGACCAATTTCAACATTTATTAGTTGTACTATACTTCTCACTTACTGGCAAAATGATATTAAGATCGGAGCACTGTATCATATAGCTGCCATAGAAACGATCGCTCGAATATTAAGTTATGTTGCATAAAGAAACCTTTTGCTTTTCAAGATATCTTGATCAAACTCGTCATTTATTAGTTTTACTATGCTCCTCATATATATGGAAAATCCTGTTAGGATCGGACCACCATATCATATAGCTGCCGTAGGAACGATAAGTCGAATATTAAGTTATATGTTTTCAAAATATCTTCACCAAACTCGGCATTTATTAGTTTTACTATATTCCTCATATATACTCAAAATGATATTAAGATCGGACCACTATATTATATAGCTGCCCTTGGAACGATCGGTCAAAAATTAAGATATATGAAAAAACATTTAATTTTTCAAGATATCATGCCCAATTTCAACATTTATTAGTTTTACTACACTTCTCATTTACTGGCAAAATGATATTAAGATCGGACCACTATATCATATAGCTGCCATAGGAAAAATTGGTCGATAATTAAGTTATGTTGCATAAAAAAACATTTTGCTTTTCAAGATATCTTGATCAAACTCGCTATTTATTAGTTTTGCTATGTTCCTCATCTATATGGAAAATCCGGTTAGGATCGGACCACCGTATTATATAGCTGCCCTATGTTCCTACGAACGATAGGTTGAATATTAAGTTGTATGAAAACACATTTTGTTTTTAAAATATCTTCACCAAACTCAGCCTTTAGTAGTTTCACTATACTCCTCATATATACTCAAAATGCTATTAAGATCGGAACACTATATCATATAGCTGTCATAGGAACGATCGGTCGAAAATTAAGTTATATGAAAAAACATTTTATTTTTCAAGATATCTTGACCACACTTTGCGTTTATTAAGATCGGGCCGCTATATCATATAGCTGCCATAGGAAAAATTGGTCGAAAATTAAGTTATGTTGTATAAAAAAATATTTTGCTTTTCAAGATATCTTGATTAAACTCGTCATTTATTAGTTTTACTATGCTGCTCATATATATGGAAAATCCTGTTAGGATCTGACAACTATATCATATAGCTGCCGTAGGAACGATAAGTCGAACAATAAGTTATATGAAAACACATTTTGTTTACAAAATATCTTCACCAAACTCAGCCTTTAGTAGTTTCACTATACTCCTCATATATACTCAAAATGCTATTAAGATCGGAACACTATATCATATAGCTGTCATAGGAACAATCTGTCGAACATTAAGTTGAATGAAAAAACATTTTATTTTTCAAGATATGTTGACCACACACTGCGTTTATTAGTTTTACTATACTTCTCATTTACTGGTAAAATAATTTTCAGATCGGACCACTATATCATATAGCTGCCATAGGAGCGATCGGTCCAACATTAATTTGAATGAAAAAACATTTTATTTTTCAAGGTATCTTGACCAAACTCGGCATTGATAAGTTTTACTATACTCCTCATATATATGGAAAATCCTGTAAGGATCGGACCACTGTATCATATAGCTGCCGTAGGAACGATAAGTCGAATATTAAGTTGTATGAAAACACATTTTATTTTCAAAATATCTTTACCAAACTCGGCATTTATTAGTTTTACTATACTCCTCATATATACTCAAAATGCTATTAAGATCGGACCACTATATTATATAGCTCCCATAGGAACGATCGCTCGAATATTAAGTTATGTTGCATAAAGAAACCTTTTGCTTTTCAAGATATCTTGATCAAACTCGTCATTTATTAGTTTTACTATGCTCCTCGGACCACTATATCATATAGCTGCCGTAGGAACGTTAAGTCGAATATTAAGTTATATGAAACCACATTTTGTTTTCAAAATATCTTCACCAAACTCGGCATTTATTAGTTTTACTATACTCCTCATATATACTCAAAATGCTATTAAGATCGGACCACTATATTATATAGCTGCCATTGTAACGATCGGTCGAAAATTAAGTTGTATGAAAAATTATTTTATTTTTCAAGATATCTTGACCAAACTCGGCATTGATAAGTTTTACTATACTCTTCATATATATGCTAAGTTCTATTAAGATCGGACTATTATATCATATAGCTGCCATAGGAACGATCGGTCGAAAATTAAGTTATGTTGCATAACGAAGCCTTTTGCTTTTCAAGATATCTTGATCAAACTCGTCATTTATAAGTTTTACTATGCTCCTCATATATACTCAAAATGCTATTAAGATCGGACCACTATATCATATAGCTTTCATAGGAACGATAGGTCGAAAATTAAGTTATATGAAAAGACATTTTATTTTTCAAGATATCTTGTCGACACTCTGAGTTTATTAGTTTAACTATACTGCTCATTTACTGGTAAAATAATATTCAGATCGGACCACTATATCATATAGCTGCCATAGCAACGATCGGTCGAACATTAAGTTGAATGAAAAAACATTTTATTTTTCAAGATATCTTGACCAAACTCGGCATTGATAAGTTTTACTATACTCCTCATATATATGCTAAGTTCTATTAAGATCGGACTATTATATCTATAGCTCCCATAGGAACGATCCGTCGAAAATTAAGTTATGTTGCATAAAGAAGCCTTTTGCTTTTCAAGATATCTTGATCAAACTCGTCATTTATTAGTTTTAACATGCTCCTCATATATACTCAAAATGCTATTAAGATCGGACCACTATATTATATAGCTGCCATTGGAACGATCGGTCGAAAATTAAGTTATGTTGCATAAAGAAACCTTTTGCTTTTCAAGATATCTTGATCAAACTCGTCATTTATTAGTTTTACTATGCTCCTCATATATATGGAAAATCCTGTTAGGATCGGACCACTATATCATATAGCTGCCGTAGGAACGATAAGTCGAATATTAAGTTGTATGAAAACACATTTTGTTTTCAAAATATCTTCACCTAATTCGACATTTATAGTTTTACTATACTCCTCATATATACTCAAAATGCTATTAAGATCGGACCACTATATTATAGAGCTCCCATAAGAACGATCGGTCGAAAATTAAGTTAGATGAAAAAACATTTAATTTTTCAAGATATCATGACCAATTTCAACATTTATTAGTTTTACTATACTTCTCATTTACTGGCAAAATGATATTAATATCGGACCACTATCTCATATAGCTGCCATAGGAAAAATTGGTCGAAAATTAAGTTATGTTGCATAAAAAACATTTTGCTTTTCAAGATATCTTGACCAAACTCGGCATTGGTACGTTTTACTATACTCCTCATATATATTGAAAATCCTGTTAGGATCGGACCACTATATCATATAGCTGCCGTAGGAACGATAAGTCGAATATTAAGTTGTATGAAAACACATTTTGTTTTCAAAATATCTTCACCAAACTCGGCATTTAGTAGAGTTACTATACTCCTCATATATACTCAAAATGCTATTATGATCGGACCACTATATTATATAGCTCCCATAGGAACGATCGGTCGAAAGCTAAGTTATGTTGCATAAAGAAACCTTTTGCTTTTCAAGATATCTTGATCAAACCCGTCATTTATTAGTTTTACTATGCTCCTCATATATATGGAAAATCCTGTTAGGATCGGACCACTATATCATATAGCTGCCGTAGGAACGATAAGTCGAATATTAAGTTGTATGAAAACACATTTTGTTTTCAAAATATCTTCACCTAATTCGACATTTATAGTTTTACTATACTCCTCATATATACTCAAAATGCTATTAAGATCGGACCACTATATTATAGAGCTCCCATAAGAACGATCGGTCGAAAATTAAGTTAGATGAAAAAACATTTAATTTTTCAAGATATCATGACCAATTTCAACATTTATTAGTTTTACTATACTTCTCATTTACTGGCAAAATGATATTAATATCGGACCACTATCTCATATAGCTGCCAAAGGAAAAATTGGTCGAAAATTAAGTTATGTTGCATAAAAAACATTTTGCTTTTCAAGATATCTTGACCAAACTCGGCATTGGTACGTTTTACTATACTCCTCATATATATTGAAAATCCTGTTAGGATCGGACCACTATATCATATAGCTGCCGTAGGAACGATAAGTCGAATATTAAGTTGTATGAAAACACATTTTGTTTTCAAAATATCTTCACCAAACTCGGCATTTATTAGAGTTACTATACTCCTCATATATACTCAAAATGCTATTATGATCGGACCACTATATTATATAGCTCCCATAGGAACGATCGGTCGAAAACTAAGTTATGTTGCATAAAGAAACCTTTTGCTTTTCAAGATATCTTGATCAAACCCGTCATTTATTAGTTTTACTATGCTCCTCATATATATGGAAAATCCTGTTAGGATCGGACCACTATATCATATAGCTGCCGTAGGAACTATAAGTCGAATATTAAGTTGTATGAAAACACATTTTGTTTTCAAAATATCTTCACCTAATTCGACATTTATAGTTTTACTATACTCCTCATATATACTCAAAATGCTATTAAGATCGGACCACTATATCATAGAGCTCCCATAGGAACGATCGGTCGAAAATTAAGTTAGATGAAAAAACATTTAATTTTTCAAGGTATCATGACCAATTTCAACATTTATTAGTTTTACTATACTTCTCATTTACTGGCAAAATGATATTAATATCGGACCACTATCTCATATAGCTGCCATTGGAACGATCGGTCAAAATTAAGTTGTATGAAAAAACATTTAATTTTTCAAGATATCGTGACCAATTTCAAGATTTATTAGTTTTACTATACTTTTCATTTACTGGCAAAAAGATATTAAGATCGGACCACTATATCATATAGCTGCCATAGGAAAAATTGGTCGAAAATTAGGTTATGTTGCATAAAAAACATTTTGCTTTTCAAGATATCTTGATCAAACTCGCCATTTATTAGTTTTACTATGTCCTCATATATATGGAAAATCCTGTTAGGATCGGACCACCGTATTGTATAGCTGCCCTACGTTCCTACGAACGATAGGTTTAACATTAAGTTGTATGAAAACACATTTTGTTTTCAAAATATCTTCACCAAACTCGGCATTTATTAGTTTTACTATACTCCTCATATATACTCAAAATGCTTTTAAGATCGGAAAACTATATCATATATCTGTCATAGGAACGATAGGTCGAAAATTAAGTTGTAAGAAAAAACATTTTATTTTTCAAGATATCTTGACCAAACTCGGCATTGATAAGTTTTACTATACTCTTCATATATATGCTAAGTTCTATTAAGATCGGACTATTATATCATATAGCTGCCATAGAAACGATCGGTCGAAAATTAAGTTATGTTGCATAAAGAAACCTTTTGCTTTTCAAGATATCTTGATCGAACTCGTCATTTATTAGTTTTACTATGCTCCTCATATATATGGAAAATCCTGTTAGGATCGGACCACTATATCATATAGCTGCCGTAGGAACGATAAGTCGAACACTAAGTTATATGAAAACACATTTTCTTTTCAGAATATCTTCACCAAACTCGGAATTTATTAGTTTTACTATACTCCTCATATATACTCAAAATGCTTTAAAGATCGGACCACTTGATCATATAGCTACCATAGCAACGATCGGTCGAACATTAAGTTGTATGAAAAAAAATTTTGTTTTTCAAGATATCTTGACCAAACACGGCATTTATTAATTTTACTATACTTCTCATTTACTGGCAAAATGATATTAAGATCGGACTACCATATCATATAGCTGCCATAGGAACGATCGGTCGAAAATTAAGTTGTATGAAAAACATTTTGTTTTTCAAGATATCTTGACCAAACTCGACATTTATTAGATGTACTTTACTCCTCATATACACGCAAAATCCTATTACTATCGCACCACTATATCATATAGCTGCCATGCAAACAATCGGTAGAAAATATAATTGTTGTATGAAAAAACGTTTTGTTTTTCAGGATATCTTGACCAACTTGGGCATTTTATAGTTTTCCCCTTCTCATATATAAGCCAAATCATATTTAGATCGGACCACTATAACTATATAATTGCCATAGGAACGATCGGTCGAAAATTAAGTTGTATGAAAAAACATTTTGTTTTTTAAGATATCTTGACCAAACTCGGCATTTATTAGTTTTACTATGCTCCTCATATATATGGAAAATCCTGTTAGGATCGGACCACCATATCATATAGGAACAATAGGTAGAATATTAAGTTTTATGAAAACACATTTTGTGTTCAAAATGTCTTCACCAAACTCGGAATTTATTAGTTTTACTATACGCTTCATATATACTCAAAATGCTTTTAAGATCGACCACTATATTATTTTATATATACATTTTATTTTTCAAAATATCTTGACCATTCTCGGCGTCTATTAGTTTTACTATATTATTAATTTACTGCCAAATAATATTATGATCTGACCACTATATCATATAGCTGTCATAGGAACGATGGTTGAATATTAAGTTGTATGAAAAAACATTTTATTTTTCAGGATATCTTAACCAAACTGGGCTTTTAATAGTTTTGCTAAACTCCTTATATATAGTCAAAATCATATTAAGATCGGACTACTATAATATATAGCTGCCATAGGAACGATCGGTCGAAAATTAAGTTGTATGAAAAAACATTTTGTTTTTCAAGATTCTTGACCAAACTTGGCATTTATTAGTTTTACTATACTTCTCATTTACTGGTAAAATAATATTAAGATCTTACCACTATATCATATAGCTGCCATGGGAACGATCGGTCGAATATTAAGTATGAAAAAACACTTTATTTTTTAAGATATCTCGACCAAACTCGGCATTGATTAGTTTTACTATACTCCTCACATATATGCTAAGTTCTATTAACATCGGACTATTATAATATATAGCTGCCATAGAAACGATCAGTCGAAAATTAAGTTATTTTGCATAAAAAACATTTTGTTCTTTATATGGAAAATCCTGTTAGGATCGGACAACTATATCATATAGCTGCCGTAGAACCGATAGGTCGAATATTAAGTTGTATGAAAACACATTTTGTTTTCAAAATATCTCCACCAAACTCGGCATTTATCAGTTTTGCTATACTCCTCATATATACTCAAAATGCTATTAAGATCGGAACACCATATCATATAGCTGCCATAGAAACGATAGGTCAAAAATTAACTTTTATGAAAGAACATTTTATTTTTCGAGATATCTTTATTATTCTCGGCGTTTATTAGTTTTACTATCCTATTCATTTACTGGCAAAACAATATTAAGATCTGACCACTATATCATAATTTACTGGCAAATAATATTATGATCTGACCACTATATCATATAGCTGCCATAGGAACGATGGGTTGAATATTAAGTTGTATGAAAAAACATTTTATTTTTCAGGATATCTTAACCAAACTGGGCTTTTAATAGTTTTGCTAAACTCCTTATATATAGTCAAAATCATATTAAGATCGGACCACTATAACATATAGCTGCCATAGGAACGATCGGTCGAAAATTAAGTTGTATGAAAAAACATTTTGTTTTTCAAGATTCTTGACCAAACTTGGCATTTATTAGTTTTACTATACTTCTCATTTACTGGTAAAATAATATTAAGATCGAACCACTATATCATATAGCTGCCATGGGAACGATCGGTCGAATATTAAGTATGAAAAAACACTTTATTTTTTAAGATATCTCGACCAAACTCGGCATTGATTAGTTTTACTATACTCCTCACATATATGCTAAGTTCTATTAACATCGGACTATTATAATATATAGCTGCCATAGAAACGATCAGTCGAAAATTAAGTTATTTTGCATAAAAAACATTTTGCTCTTTAAGATATCTTGATCAAACTCGGCGTTTATTAGTTTTACTATGCTCTTCATATATATGGAAAATCCTGTTAGGATCGGACAACTATATCATATAGCTGCCGTAGAACCGATAGGTCGAATATTAAGTTGTATGAAAACACATTTTGTTTTCAAAATATCTCCACCAAACTCGGCATTTATTAGTTTTGCTATACTCCTCATATATACTCAAAATGCTATTAAGATCGGACCACTATATTATATAACTGCCATAGGAACGATCGGTCGAAAATTAAGTTATGTTGCATACAGAAACCTTTTGCTTTTCAAGATATCTTGATCGAAGTCGGCAATTATTAGTTTTACTATGCTCCTCATATATGGAAAATCCGGTTTGGATCGGACCACTATATCATATAGCTGCCGTAGGAACGATCGGTCGAATATTAAGTTGTTTGAAAACACATTTTATTTTCAAAATATCTACACCAAACTCAGCATTTATTAGTTTTACTATACTCCTCATATATACTCAAAATGCTATTAAGATCGGACCAATATATTATATAGCTGCCATAGGTACGATCGGTCGAAAATTAAGTTGTATGAAAAAACATTTTATTTTTCAAGATTTCTTGACAAAACTCGGCATTGATTAGTTTTACTATACTCCTTATATATATGCTAAGTTCTATTAAGATCGGACGATTATATCATATAGCTGCCATAGGAACGATCGGAGGAAAATAAAGTTATGTTGCATACAGAAACCTTTTTCTTTTCAAGATATCTTGATCGAAGTCGGCATTTATTAGTTTTACTATGCTCCTCATATATGGAAAATCCGGTTTGGATCGGACCACTATATCATATAGCTGCCGTAGGAACGATCGGTTGAATATTAAGTTGTATGAAAACACATTTTGTTTTTAAAATATCTTCACCAAACTCGGCATTTATTAGATTTACTATATTCCTCATATATACTCAAAATGTTATTAAGATCGGACCACTATATTATATAGCTGCCATAGGAACGATCGGTCGAAAACTAAGTTATATGAAAAAACATTTTATTTTTCAAAATATCTTGACCATTCTCGGCGTCTATTAGTTTTACTATACTATTTATTTACTGGCAAATTAATATTAAGATCTGACCACTATATCATATAGCTGGCATAGGAACGATTTTTTATTTTTTATTATTATCCAGTATATCTTCACCAAACTCGGCATTTATTAGTTTTACTATACACTTCATATATACTCAAAATGCTATTAAGATCGTACCACTATCTTATATAGCTGCCATGGGAACGATCGGTCGAAAATTAAGTTATATGAAAAAACATTTTATTTTTTTAAATTACGACCATTCTCTAAGTTTATTAGTTTCACTATACTATACATTTACTGAATTATTAAGATCTGACCACTATATCATATAGCTGCCATAGGAACGATATGTCGAAAATTAAGTTGTATGAAAAAACATTTTATTTTTTAAGATATCTTGACCACACTCGGCGTTTATTAGTTTAACTATACTTCTCATTTACTGGTGAAATAATATTAAGATCGGACCACTATATCATATAGCTGCCATAGGAACGATCCGTCGAATATTAAGTTGTCTGAAAAAAACATTTTATTTTTTAAGATATCTCGACCAAACTCGGCATTGATTAGTTTTACTATACTCCTCATATATATGCTAAGTTCTATTAACATCGGACTATTATAATACATATATTATAATATATTTTGCATAAAAAACATTTTGCTTTTTAAGATATATTGATCAAACTCGTTTTATTAGTTTTACTATGCTCCTCATATGTATGGAAAATCCTGTTAGGATCGGACCACCATATCACATAGCTGCCGTAGAACCGATAGGTCGAATATTATTTTCAAAATATCTTCACCAAACTCGGCATTTATTAGTTTTGCGTTTATTAGTTTTACTATACTATAATGCTGTTAGGATCGGACCACTATATCATATAGCTGCCGTAGGAACGATAGGTCGAATATTAAGTTATTTCCAAACACATTTTGTTTTCAACATTTCTTCACCAAACTCAGCATTTATTAGTTTAACTATACTCCTCATATATACTCAAAATGCTATTAAGATTGAACCACTATATCATATAGCTGACATAGGAACGATATGTCGAAACTTAAGTTAAATGAAAAAACATTTTATTTTTCAAGATATCTTGACCACACTCGGCGTTTATTAGTTAAACTATACTTCTCATTTACTGGTGAAATAATATTAAGATCGGACCACTTTATCATATAGCTGCCATAGGAACGATCGGTCGAATATTAATTTGTCTGAAAAAATCACTTTATTATTTAAGATATCTCGACCAAACTCGGCATTGATTAGTTTTACTATACTCCTCATATACATGCTAAGTTCTATTAACATCGGACTATTATAATATATATAATTAGGTTTTACACGTTAGGTTTCTATAAAAAAATATATTTCAATTTATTATTTTCACTTAACGGCTACTTTTGTTGAGTACATTCAGATATGCTTCCCGAATATGAACTAATTTATCTAACTGTTGCGGTCGCTTAGCAAACTTCGCTTTGAGAGAGTTTGAGTCAAAATTGAGTGAAGTTTGAGCTGCGTCAGCAATTATGAGTGGGATAGTGCTCTGATGGGAACATTGACAGTGGCGTGATATTTAGGGTGAATTGTTTATGTCTACCAAAAGGGGGACAGTTTGATCTTGACCAATGTCGATGTTATCACCAGGCTCTTTGTTTACAATATTAGAAATGTTTATAATTGTGCTTATGCTTATGTGCAAAGTTATGTAAAAGGGTGGGTGGGACTATGGATATGTCACTCCCCCAAACATTAGAAAAGTGCCTGCCCTCAGGTGTTTAAGTTTGGATATAGTGTAACATTTTCTTCTTTTACAATTGGTATATCTCCTATTATTGTAGGTGTTTCTTCTACTTTGGGTTTTTTATATTTTATAATTAATTTCTTAGGTATGCTTTTGAACTTATATGTCAAATACAGTGTTAAACTTATTAATATGATTACAAATATGGTTATTGTAATTATCTGGAATACATTGTTAAATTTTGTTCATTTATAATTTGTTTCGTTTGTACAAGCGAAAGTGATTCTAATCTTATAACATCATTGCTTACGTAAATGCTTTGAGTATAATCTAACATATTGTTTGAAATTGAAATTTCATTAATTTGCAGTGAACAATTAAAAATTTTTATTATATTGTTTCCTTCTATTGTTATTTCGATATTTATACAATTATGATTTAATATAGTTTTTGGTAAATTCCAAGTTAAAATTATATTTGGTTCTACGTAGTTGATTTGAAAATTTTGCAAAGTTTTAGTATAACTACATTCTGCTGTTCCTGTTAAACATTAATTATTAATTATTTTTTTTGTTTCTTTGCTATAAACTTTTTTATCTTGGGTAAAATATTTTTCATGAGCTGTTTTTGTTAAAATGTTATTATTTTCATCCGGGTATGGAATTATTTCGAATACCGGGCTTTTTATTATTTCTCGAGGAATATGGGATATTATCAGTATTTCGTTTGTATCTGATTTAAACCAAGTGGAAGTTTTTGTATTCAACAATTTCTCAGAATTAACATGCAACAAATAGTCATGTTCTAGTAATTTTGGGTTAAAAATGCCTAGTCTTGTGAGCTGCATTCCCATCTCAATGTCTTCTATATATTCTGTAAAGTGTTGTAAGTTAAATATAAGGATATCTAATTTCTTTCCTTTTTGTTTCTCTTGATCTAGTTCGTTCATGATTTCTATTCCTTTGTTTATAGCTTCTATTATGTAATTTAATTCGTTAACCTGAACGCTGTTTTCTGCTAAGTTGCTTATTTTTTGTTCAATTTCAGTTTTGTCTTCTTGATCTATTGTTCCAAATAAGTATTTATATACTGTTCCTACTATGTTAACTAAACCTCTTTTGCTGCGTTTGGCTATTTTTAAGCCGTTTATTTCTCTGTTTAATTTTTCTACTAGGTGTTCGATTTGTATAAGGTTATTGAATTCTTTACTTTGTTCAATTAAATTGTTAAGAGTTTCTTCGGTTTTTGTTATATTAACCGTTAAACAGTGGAATTCGTAATCTGTCGGAATGTCTATGGTTCCTGTTTTAAATATGAGATAGCCGTTATGGGCTTTGATAGGATTAATTTCAATACTTTGTGCATTTATATGGTTTACAGTTATTGATAGTAATATTATAATAATTAGTTTAAGCTGGTGCTTGTATGTTTTGATCGCTGTCTGTTGTTGACCTGTAATTGATATATGCGCTTTGATTAGTCTTCTTTTTCTTTTTGAATTTGGTTTTGTAATGTGTTATTTTCCTGCCTCTGTTAGTTTCCTCAAAATGTTTGTCGTCAATTTGTCTTAGTTATCCTGTTTTCTTGAACGGGGTTGTCGTCTTCGATTTAACTAATGGTGAGTGTTTGTATCTAGTGTCAATTTCATAATTTGTTCGTTTTTTGTTGAGGTTATTTATTAGTTTTTCTTTATTAGCTTGAGTGTCATACTCTGGTGTACCTGCGTATATGAATATGTCCGCTGGTGTTCTGTTAGTCGTTTTGTGCTTTGTTTTATGATTGTACGTGTAGAGTATAGTTTCAAATTTTGTAAGTTTATTTTCGACGTCTGAGTCGCTGTTAATGATTCTTAGTTTTTCGTTAACTGTGTTATGAAATCGTTCTACGTCGGATATACCATTTTTACTAGTGGTTATATTAATATTTACTGCTTCTGATTTTAGCCATAATTGTAAAGCTGTGCACATAAAAGCTGAGTCTTTGTCTGCTTTTATTTCGATGGGTTTACCCATTTGGTTGAACACTTGTAATATAGCTCATTTGGTTTCTAACCAGTCTCTACTTTTTATTTCTATTAATGATGCAAATTTTGAATAGATATCAATGCAAGATAAAAATTGTTTATCTCCTACTATGTAAAAATCCATTACATATTTTTCTCGGATATTAGCGATTTCCGGAGTTATTTCGAAAGTTAATTTTGTATCCCTGTGTTCTGTTTTTGCGATGTTGCAAATCTCACATTCATTTATTAGATTTTGAATTAAATTTTGATAATCTGGGAAATAGTGGGTTTCTTTGAACCAATTGATAGTTTTTTCAATTCCTGGATGTAATAATTCTTTGTGCTTTTTAATATTAATTCTTTGAATTCTGCGTATGTTTGAAGGTCTATTAATTTTGTACTAAATTGGAAAATCTGCTTCGTTGTGGAAGTATAGCACACTTTTCTTTGTGCATAAGTATTCCTTTATTAATTCTTTGGCACGCGTATTAGTCATGTCTTTGTACGTAATTTTGATGTTGGTTTTGTGAAAGAAATTCGTAACTTTTGTTTCGTTCTCAGTTCCTTTTTCAAATTCTATTTTTCGATTATAATAATTAAGTGGTCTTTCTGTGATTTGAAAATGGTTACTGTTGTCTTCTTGAGCACTATGTATTGTTGCTCTTGTGCTAATTGTATTTTCGCCAAAGAAGTTTTCGTTTAATTGAATTCTGGATAGAGCATCTGCCACATAATTTTCTTTTCCTGGGACGTATTTAATTTGGAAATCAAACTTATTTAGCTTGATTTTCCACCTTTGTAATTTCATGTGAGGTTCTTTCATATTATTTAACCAGACGAGTGGTCTGTGATCACTAAGGATTTGAAATTGTCGACCAAAGAGATAGGACCTAAAGTATTTAGTGGCCCAAACGAATGCTAATAATTCTTTTTCAATCGTTGAATAATTTAACTCATGCTCGTTGAGAGTTCTACTTGCATAGCATATAGGCTTATGCTCTTGCGAAAGGGGCCCCTATTGCCATATTACTCGCGTCTGTAGTTAATGAAAATGGTTTTTCGAAGTTAGGGTATATTAAAATTGGGTCGGATGTTATGAGTACTTTTAGCTTTTTTCGTAGTCTCTGTCTTTTATATTGATTTTTGCTCCCTTTTTTAATTTAAGTGTTAATGGTTTTACTATATTAGCGAAATTTGGTATAAATTTCCTATAGAAACCACATAATCCTAGAAATGATTTAATTTCTTTTGGGGTTTTTGGAATTGGGAATTTGACAATTGCTTGTATCTTGTTGGGATTTGGTTTTATACCCTCAGTTGTGATGATGTGACCGAGAAATTCAGTTTCTTTTCTCATAAACTCGCATTTATCCAACTGTAGTTTTAAGTTAGCTTCTCTAAGCTTCTTAAATACCTTTTGTAGCGACAAAATGTGTTCCTCCAATGAAGTGGAAAAAATAATAATGCCGTCTAAGTAGACCAGACAATCCTTAAAAATTAAATCTTCTAAGAGATGGTTCATACAACGTTGGAACGTTGCAGGTCCATTCTTAAGACAAAATGGCATGCGAGTGTACTCATAATGGCCATGTTTAGTCGAAAATGCGGTCTTGGGTATTGAACCAGGATCCATTTGGATTTGGTGGAAGCCTTTGGCTAGATCAATGGTTGTGAAATATTGACATTTTCCAAGTTTGTCTAATATTTCATCCATGATCGGGATAGGGTATTTATCATTAATAGGTAATTCATTGACTAACCGGAACTTTTGCTTTCCAGATGCATCGTTTTTCTTTGGAACGATTATTATTGGTGAGCAGTAAGGGGATTTGGATTTACGTATGATATTTTGTTTTATCATATCGCTTATTTGTTTATTTACTTCCTCATCGTATATTTGAGGATATTTGTGTGGACGCTTGTAAATTGGGTCCTCATGTTTTGTTAGAATTTTGTGTTTAATTGTACTAGTGAAAGTCAAATTGTCACCTTCATGGTACTGGATATCACGAAATTCATGTAAAACTTTTTTAATTTTTTCTTTTTCTTCTGAGTTTAGGTGCTCTAGCCTAAACTCATTGTTTTCTATTAATTCATTATTAATAGCGAAGTTAAATGGTCTGTCCTCTGTGGAGGGTGGATCAAGGCACTCTTGTGCGGTCATGTCCTCTTCGACCTCTTCGTCATTATATCTAAAACAAAAGTTAAATTCTCCTAAGGTTACGGATCCTTGTGCATAGTCTATTTTTGCTTGACATGCTTCAAGGTATTCTCTCCCAATCAGAACATCATAATGCTCTGAGAAGTCGTGAATATAGAATTTTTGTTTGCTCGGACAAATTTTGCTTGCTCCTAATCGTATACTTTGTTTTAATTCAATAACACCATTTATGGTGTGAACCTTTAATGTTTCGTTGTAAACTGGAAAATTTAAGCGGTTTGTTTTCATTAGATTTATGGTTGAACCTGTGTCGATGACACATTTTAGAACTTCGTCATTCATAATCAATTTTATGAATGGATTTCTTCTGTTTGTTCCGAGGCTTGCTGATGAAAATTTTCGGATGTATCCATTTCCATCTGCCCACTGTTACTATCTCTTTGACGTTTAGTTGGAGGGTTTGGCGCATTCAAGCGTGAATGGGACTGATTTTGATAGTTTAAGGGATTTTGGTATCTACCTTGACTTAATTTTTGTTGGAACTCGTGGTGAGCTTTCTGATTGTCTTCGGACTTATTGTGCTGTTTATTTTGTGCGTGATAACTCTGATTCGTGTTGGAATAACCACTTGAAATGGTGGTTGGGTTAGCATTTTGCTGATAATTTCCCATGTTCCTACGATTGTTATTTTGATTTCCCTGAACATTATTATTTTTAGGTTTTTCAGTAACGCTATTTTCATATAATCCCTCTCTTTGAGCTACTTGCTTTAGTTTTTGTGTCGACGTAATGTCGTGTCTGGCTAACATCATGAAAAGCCTATCTGGTAATTTTTTTGTAATAACATCTTTGATTGTGTTATTCATACCATTTGTATAAAGGGTTGTATTGCTAGGTATATTTTCTAGTGCTAACTTATTTAATATAACAAAATATTTATTTTCGAGCTCCTCGATGAACTTACGGACGTTTCCTTGGTAATTCGTGTTGTATAAGCGTCGAAGGAGTTCTTCAAATGGTGTCTGCACTTTGTATTCTTCAATCAGTGCGTTTCTCAGCTCCTGCCAAGTGTTGGCTGCTGTCCTTTGTGAAATTCCCTGAGCATCTCCTGTGACTTGCAATTCGATGGCTCCGTATAAGATGCTGTGTTGTCTAACATCTCGGGTTGGATACAGGTGTAGGATGTCATCTATCCTTTTAATGAAGGCGTTTAGTTGATCCGTTGATCCGTCAAAGCTTGGCACCTGTCTAAGTTGTGAAAGGGCCTGGTTGAGGTGTTGTTCTGATAATTCCATGGTCATCTTGGTGTAATACACTTTTTTTTGGTTAGATGATAATCTTTGTTTTTGAATAGTTTTGAGTTTGTAGGTTTGAACTTTATTGTTCTTTGATTTTGCACTTTTATTTTAGATTATAGTTTGTGTTGGATTACTTGTTTAAATGTTTTTTTTTTTTTTTTGTGTGTGTGTCTTAAAAAGACTCAGTAATAACGTATTGCAGGGATCAAACAATATGCAAAGCCAGTCGTTATTAACTGTCCACAGCGTCAATATTATTAAGCTACTAGTGACCCGAAGGTTCTTGTGCGGGAAAATTCGAGATAATGTTTATTACACTCCGACAACACTTTCGGTCGCGATTGTGCGTTAGATCTGGGAATTAATCATCCTCTAGCGATCTTTACTTTTTCCCGACGTATCCTACCGGCTGCGCCAATTAAGTTTTACACGTTAGGTTATTATAAAAAAAATATATTTCAATTTATTATTTTCAATTAAGGGCTACATTTGTTGAGTACATACAGATATGCTTCCCGAATATGAACTAATTTATCTAACTGTTGCGGTCGCTTAGCAAACTTCGCTTTGAGAGAGTTTGAGTCAAAATTGAGTGAAGTTTGAGCTGCGTCAGCAATTACGCGTGGGATAGTGCTCTGATGGGAACATTGACAGTGGCGTGATATTTAGGGTGAATTGTTTATGTCTACCAAAAGGGGGACAGTTTGATCTTGACCAATGTCGATGTTTTCAACAGGCTCTTTGTTTACAATATTAGAAATGTTTATAATTGTGCTTATGCTTATGTGCTAAGTTATGTTAAAGGGTGGGTGCGACTATAGATATGTCACTATATATTATAATATATTTTGCATAAAAAACATTTTGCTTTTTAAGATATCTTGATCAAACTCGTCATTTATTAGTTTTACTATGCTCCTCATATGTATGGAAAATCCTGCTAGGATCGGACCACTATATCATATAGCTGCCGTAGAACCGATAGGTCGAATATTAAGTTGTATGAAAAAAAAATTTTGTTTTCTAAATATCTTCACCAAACTCGGCAATTATTAGTTTTGCGTTTATTAGTTTTACTATACTATAATGCTGTTAGGATCGGACCACTATATCATATAGCTGCCGTCGGAACGATCGGTCGAATATTAAGTTGTCTGAAAAAAACATTTTATTTTTTAAGATATCTCGACCCAATTCGGCATTGATTAATTTTACTATATTCCTCATATATATGCTAAGTTCTATTAACATCGGACTATTATAATATATATAGTGACATATCCATAGTCGCACCCACCCTTTAACATAACTTAGCACATAAGCATAAGCACAATTATAAACATTTCTAATATTGTAAACAAAGAGCCTGGTGATAACATCGACATTGGTCAAGATCAAACTGTCCCCCTTTGGTAGACATAAACAATTCACCCTAAATATCACGCCACTGTCAATGTTCCCATCAGAGCACTATCCCACGCATAATTGCTGACGCAGCTCAAACTTCATTCAATTTTGATTCAAACTCTCTCAAAGCGAAGTTTGCTAAGCGACCGCAACAGTTAGATAAATTAGTTCATATTCGGGAAGCCTATCTGAATGTACACAACAAAAGTAGCCGTTAAGTGAAAATAATAAATTGAAATATATTTTTTTATAGTAACCTAAAGTGTAAAACTTAATTGGCGCAGCCGGTAGGATACGTCGGGAAAAAGTAAAAATCGCTAAAGGATAATTAATTCCCAGATCTACGCACAATCGCGACCGAAAGTGTTGTCGGAGTGTAATAAACATTTTCTCGAATACGTATCCGCACAAGAACCTTCGGGTCACTAGTAGCTTAATAATATTGACCCTTTGGGCAATAAAGCTACAACAGTTAATAACGACTGGCTTTGCATATCGTTTGATCCCTGCAATACGTTATTACTGAGTCTTTTTAAGACACACACACAAAAAAAAAAAAAAAAACATTTAAACAATAATCCATCACAAACTTTAACCTAAAATAAAAGTGCAAAATCAAAGAACAATAAAGTTCAAACCTACAAACTCAAAACTATTCAAAAACAAAGATTATCATCTAACGAAAAAAAGTGTATTATACCAAGATGACCATGGAATTATCAGAACAACACCTCAACCAGGCCCTTTCACAACTTAGACAGGTGCCAAGCCTTGACGGCTCAATGGATCAACTAAACGCCTCCATTAAAAGCATAGATTACACCCTACACCTGTATCCAGCCCGAGATGTTAGACAACATAGCATCTTATTCGGAGCCATTGAATTGCAAGTCACAGGAGATGCTCAGAGAATATTACAAAGGACAGCAGCCAACACTTGGCAGGAGCTGAGAAACGCATTGATTGAAGAATACAAAGTGCAGACACCATTTGAAGAACTCCTTCGACGCTTATACAACACGAATTACCAAGGAAACGTCCGTAAGTTCATCGAGGTGCTCGAAAATAAATCTTTTGTTATATTAAATAAGTTAGCACTAGAAAATATACCTAGCAATACAACCCTTTATACAAATCCTATGAATAACACAATCAAAGATATTACAAAAAAATTACCAGATAGGCTTTTCATGATGTTAGCCAGACACGACATTACGTCGACACAAAAACTAAAGCAAGTAGCTCAAAGGGAGTGATTATATGAAAATAGCGTTACTGAAAAACCTAAAAATAATAATGTTCAGGGAAATCCAAATAACAATCGTAGGAACATGGGAAATTATCAGCAAAATGCTAACCCAACCACCATTTCAAGTGGTTATTCCAACACGAATCAGAGTTATCACGCACAAAATAAACAGCACAATAAGTCCGAGGACAATCAGAAAGCTCACCACGAGTTCCAACAGAAATTAAGTCAAGGTAGATACCACAATCCCTTAAACTACCAAAATCAGTCCCATTCACGCTTGAATGCACCAAACCCTCCGACTAAACGTCAAAGAGATAGTAACAGTGGGCAGATGAAAATGGATACATCCGAAAATTTTCATCAGCAAGCCTCGGAACAAACAGAAGAAATCCATTCATAAAATTGATTATGAATGACGAAGTTCTAAAATGTGTCATCGACACAGGTTCAACCATAAATCTAATGAAAACAAACCGCTTTAATTTTCCAGTTTACAACGAAACATTAAAGGTTCACATCATAAATGGTGTTATTGAATTAAAACAAAGTATACGATTAGGAGCAAGCAAAATTTGTCCGAGCAAACAAAAATTCTATATTCACGACTTCTCAGAGCATTATGATGTTCTGATTGGGAAAGAATACCTTGAAGCATGTCAAGCAAAAATAGACTATGCACAAGGATCCGTAACCTTAGGAGAATTTAACTTTTGTCTTAGATATAATGACGAAGAGGTCGAAGAGGACATGACCGCACAAGAGTGCCTTGATCCACCCTCAACAGAGGACAGACCATTTAACTTCGCTATTAATAATGAATTAATAGAAAACAATGAGTTTAGGCTAGAGCACCTAAACTCAGAAGAATAAGAAAAAATAAAAAAAGTATTACACGAATTTCGTGATATCCAGTACCATGAAGGTGACAATTTGACTTTCACTAGTACAATTAAACACAAAATTCTAACAAAACATGAGGACCCAATTTACAAGCGTCCATACAAATATCCTCAAATATACGATGAGGAAGTAAATAAACAAATAAGCGATATGATAAAACAAAATATCATACGTAAATCCAAATCCCCTTTCTGCTCACCAGTAATAATCGTTCCAAAGAAAAACGATGCATCTGGAAAGTAAAAGTTCCGGTTAGTCATAGATAACCGCAATCTCAATGAACTAACTATTAATGATAAATACCCTATCCCGATCATGGATGAAATATTAGACAAACTTGGAAAATGTCAATATTTCACAACCATTGATCTAGCCAAAGGCTTCCACCAAATCCAAATGGATCCTGGTTCAATACCCAAGACCGCATTTTCAACTAAACATGGCCATTATGAGTACACTCGCATGCCATTTGATCTTAAGAATGCACCTGCAACGTTCCAACGTTGTATGAACAATCTCTTAGAAGATTTAATTTTTAAAGATTGTCTGGTCTACTTAGACGACATTATTATTTTTTCCACTTCATTGGAGGAACACATTTTGTCGCTACAAAAGGTATTTAAGAAGCTTAGAGAAGCTAACTTAAAACTACAGTTGGATAAATGCGAGTTTATGAGAAAAGAAACTGAATTTCTCGGTCACATCATCACAACTGAGGGTATAAAACCAAATCCCAACAAGATACAAGCAATTGTCAAATTCCCAATTCCAAAAACCCGACAGAAATTAAATCATTTCTAGGATTATGTGGTTTCTATAGGAAATTTATACCAAATTTCGCTAATATAGTAAAACCAATAACACTTAAATTAAAAAAGGGAGCAAAAATCAATATAAAAGACAGAGACTACGATCTAGCGTTTGAAAAGCTAAAAGTACTCATAACATCCGACCCAATTTTAATATACCCTAACTTCGAAAAACCATTTTCATTAACTACAGACGCGAGTAATATGGCAATAGGGGCCGTCCTTTCGCAAGAGCATAAGCCTATATGCTATGCAAGTAGAACTCTCAACGAGCATGAGTTAAATTATTCAACGATTGAAAAAGAATTATTAGCAATCGTTTGGGCCACTAAATACTTTAGGTCCTATCTCTTTGGTCGACAATTTCAAATCCTTAGTGATCGCAGACCACTCGTCTGGTTAAGTAACATGAAAGAACCTAACATGAAATTACAAGGATGGAAAACCAAGCTAAATGAGTTTGATTTCCAAATTAAATACGTCCCAGGAAAAGAAAATTATGTGGCAGATGCTCTGTCCAGAATTCAATTAAACGAAAACTCCTTAGGCGAAAATACAATTAGCACACGAGCAACAATACATAGTGCTCAAGAAGACAACAGTAACCTTTTACAAATCACAGAAAGACCACTTAATTATTATAATCGACAAACAGAATTTGAAAAAGGAACTGAGAACGAAACAAAAGTTACGAATTACTTTCACAAAACCAACATAAAAATTACGTACAAAGACATGACTAACACGCATGCCAAAGAATTAATAAAAGAATACTTATGCACTAAGAAAAGTGTGCTATACTTCCACAACGAAGCAGATTTTCCAATTTTTCAAGAAGCCAACAAAGGCAATGAAAACTAGTACAAAATTAATAGACCTTCAAACATACGCAGAATTCAAAGAATTAATATTAAAAAAGCACAAAGAATTATTACATCCAGGAATTCAAAAAACTATCAATTGGTTCAAAGAAACCCACTATTTCTCAGATTATCAAAATTTAATTCAAAATCTAATAAATGAATGTGAGATTTGCAACATCGCAAAAGCAGAACACAGGGATACAAAATTAACTTTCGAAATAACTCCGGAAATCGCTAATATCCGAGAAAAATATGTAATGGATTTTTACATAGTAGGAGATAAACAATTTTTATCTTGCATTGATATCTATTCAAAATTTGCATCATTAATAGAAATAAAAAGTAGAGACTGGCTAGAAACCAAACGAGCTATACTACAAGTGTTCAACCAAATGGGTAAACCCATCGAAATAAAAGCAGACAAAGACTCAGCTTTTATGTGCACAGCTTTACAATTATGGCTAAAATCAGAAGCAGTAAATATTAATATAACCACTAGTAAAAATGGTATATCCGACGTAGAACGATTTCATAAGACAGTTAACAAAAAACTAAGAATCATTAACAGCGACTCAGATTAACAGCGACTCAGTCGAAAATAAACTTACAAAATTTGAAACTATACTCTACACGTACAATCATAAAACAAATCACAAAACGACTAACAGAACACCAGCGGACATATTCATATACTCAGGTACACCAGAGTATGACACTCAAGCTAATAAAGAAAAACTAATAAATAACCTCAACAAAAAACGAACAAATTATGAAATTGACACTAGATACAAACACTCACCATTAGTTAAATCAAAGACGACAACCCCGTTCAAGAAAACAGGAGAACTAAGACAAATTGAACAAAGTAAAGAATTCAATAACCTTATACAAATCGAATACCTAGTAGAAAAATTAAACAGAGAAATAAACGGCTTAAAAATAGCCAAACGCAGCAAAAGAGGTTTAGTTAACATAGTAGGAACAGCATATAAATACTTATTTGGAACATTAGATCAAGAAGACAAAACAGAAATTAAACAAAAAATAAGCAACTTAGCAGAAAACAGCGTTCAGGTTAACGAATTAAATTACATAATAGAAGCTATAAACAAAGGAATAGAAATCATGAACGAACTAGATCAAGAGAAACAAAAAGGAAAGAAATTAGATATCCTTATATTTAACTTACAACACTTTACAGAATATATAGAAGACATTGAGATGGGAATGCAGCTCACAAGACTAGGCATTTTTAACCCAAAATTACTAAAACATGACTATTTGTTGCATGTTAATTCTGAGAAATTGTTGAATACAAAAACTTCCACTTGGTTTAAATCAGATACAAACGAAATACTGATAATATCCCATATTCCTCGAGAAATAATAAAAAGCTCGGCATTCGAAATAATTCCATACCCGGATGATAATAATAATATTTTGACAGAAATAGCTCATGAAAAATATTTTACCCAAGATAAAAAAGTTTATAGCAAAGAAACAAAAAAATTAATAAATAATGAATGTTTGACAGGAATTTTAAACCAAATAACATCATAATGTAGTTATACTAAAATTTTGCAAAATTTTCAAATCAACTACATAGAACCAAATATAATTTTAACTTCGAATTTACCAAAAACTATATTAAATATAATAAAAATCTTTAATTGTTCACTGCAAATTAATGAAATTTGATTATACTCAAAGCATTTACGTAAGCAATGATGTTATAAAATTAGAATTTCATTTGTACAAACGAAACAAATTATAAATGAACACACCAAATTTATCAATGTATTCCAGATAATTACAATAACAGTATTTGTAATCATATTAATAAGTTTAATACTGTATTTGACATATAAGTTCAAAAGCATACCTAAGAAATTAATTATAAAATATAAAAAACCCAAAGTAGAAGAAACACCTACAATAATAGGAGATATACCAATTGTAAAAGAAGAAAATGTTACACTATATACAAACTTAAACACCTGAGGACAGGCACTTTTCTAATGGTTGGGGGAGTGACATATCCATAGTCGCACCCACCCTTTAACATAACTTAGCACATAAGCATAAGCACAATTATAAACATTTCTAATATTGTAAACAAAGAGCCTGGTGATAACATCGACATTGGTCAAGATCAAACTGTCCCCCTTTGGTAGACATAAACCATTCACCCTAAATATCAAGCCACTGTCAATGTTCCCATCAGAGCACTATCCCACGCATAATTGCTGACGCAGCTCAAACTTCACTCAATTTTGACTCAAACTCTCTTAAAGCGAAGTTTGCTAAGCGACCGCAACAGTTAGATAAATTAGTTCATATTCGGGAAGCCTATCTGAATGTACTGAACAAAAGTAGCCGTTAAGTGAAAATAATAAATTGAAATATATTTTTTTATAGTAACCTAACGTGTAATATATATATTATAATATATTTTGCATAAAAAACATTTTGCTTTTTAAGATATCTTGATCAAACTCGTCATTTATTAGTTTTACTATGCTCCTCATATGTATGGAAAATCGTGTTAGGATCGGATCACCATATCATATAGCTGCCGTAGGAACGATAGGTCGAATATTAAGTTTTATGACAACACAGTTTGTGTTCAAAATATCTTCACCAAACTCGGCATTTATTAATTTTACTATACTCAAAATGCTATTAAGATCGGACCACTATATTATACAGCTTCCATAGGAACGATATGTCGAAAATTAAGTTGTATGAAAAAACATTTTATTTTTCAAGATATCTTGACCACACTGGGCGTTTATTAGTTTAACTATACTTCTCATTTACTGGTGAAATAATATTAAGATCTGACCACTATATCATATAGCTGCCATAGGAACGATCGGTCGAATATTAAGTTGTATGAAAAAACATTTTATTTTTCAGTATATCTTGATCAAACTGGGCTTTTAATAGTTTTGCTATACTCCTGATATATATGCTGAAATCTATTAAGATCGGACTACTATATCACATAGCTGCCATAGGAACGATCGGTCGAAAATTAGGTTATGTTGCATAAAAAAACTTTTACTTTTCAAGATATCTGGACCAAACTCGACATAAATTAGATGTACTTTACTCCTCATATATACGCAAAATCCTATTACGATAGCACCACTATATCATATAGCTGCCATGGAAACGATCGGTAGAAAATTTAATTGTTGTATGAAAAAACCTTTTGTTTTACAGAATATCTTGACCAAACTGGGCATTTAATAGTTTTCCCATACTCCTTATATATAAGTAAAATCATATTAAGATCGGACCACTATAACATATAGCTGCCATAGGAACGATCGGTCCGAAATTAAGTTGTATGAAAAAACATTTTGTTTTTCAAGATATCTTGACCAAAGTCGGCATTTATTAGTTTTACTATGCTCCTCATATATATGGAAAATTCTGTTAGGATCGGACCACCATATCATATAGCTGCCGTAGGAACGATAGGTCAAATATTAAGTTTTATGAAAACACATTTTGTGTTCAAAATATCTTCACCAAACTCGGCATTTATTAGTTTTACTATACACTTCATATATACTCAAAATGCTATTAAGATCGGACCACTATATTATATAGCTGCCATAGGAACGATCGGTCGAAAATTAGGTTATATGAAAAAACAATTTAATTTTTCTAAATATCTTGACCATTCTCTGCGTTTATTAGTTTTACTATACTATACATTTACTGAATTATTAAGATCTGACCACTATATCATATAGCTCCCATAGGAACGATATGTCGAAAATTAAGTTGTATGAAAAAACATTTTATTTTTCAAGATATCTTGACCACACTGGGCGTTTATAAGTTTAACTATACTTTTCATTTACTGGTGAAATAATATTAAGATCGGAACACTATATCATATAGCTGCCATAGGAACGATCGGTCGAATATTAAGTTGTCTGAAAAAAACATTTTATTTTTTAAGATATCTCGACCAAACTCGGCATTGATTAGTTTTACTATACTCCTCATATATATGCTAAGTTCTATTAACATCGGACTATTATAATATATATTATTGCGCTATTGAGCTTTTTCAATAGCTTTCACAAATAGAAATAATTAACTATTTATTTTTTGTGTTCAAAATTGTTTTATATTTCTTAAAGTTACGAGAAGCAGGCAGACCCGAATTGGTCTGTGCTTATTATTTAAGAACAATAGTTTGTATATAGGCAAGCGAACCCGAATTAGAACGTGCCAATTTTAGCGAAGAAACAATTATTAGTTATAAGTTTGAGTAATGCAAGTGGCCGATGCGTACCAAATTCATGAAGCGAACGAACTTAACTAACTCGATGCGCAGCATCGAGGCCTTCGCATAAGTAAAGCTAGGGCAATAAAACGATCGTTACAGCGAAGAGCGGCAGCTCAATGTAAATGAATTCTTAAGAGCGAAATTTAGGCACTTGCTTTGCAGAGCGAGTATTATAAGATAAAATTAAGATGCTGCTCTTATCAGTTGCGAGGTCGCTCCAGTTGTTTTTGCTGCGTAACCAGACATTCTGCCCCCGTTGGAAGGCGTGGGCTTTCAACAGATTCCCTGATGGGCAATAGGCATAGCTTGTTTGCTGCGCTTGTCGTTTCCCCTGTTGCGGTGCGCAAAATGGCTACTTGAGCGCCTCCATCCTTTCCCACGATTAGCTCTGTGATTCTCGCCAGTGGCTACCATAGAGGCGGCAGATTTTCATCCTTTACGAGGACTATGTCGTTGACTCATAGGCTTGGTTTCGGAGTACGCCACTTGGAGCGCTGCTGAAGCAGTGTTAAGTATTCTTCACGCCAGCGAGACCAAAACAGTTGTTGGAGGTACGTTACGCGTTGCCAACCATCCAGACGATTGAATTGAAACTGCGTCACATCAGGTTCAAGGAACGATGAGCTGGGTCCACCAATCAAGAAATGAGCTGGAGTGAGCACATCTAGATCTGCTGGATCTTCTGAAAGTGGAAACAATGGCCTGGAATTAATTATCGATGCTATGTGGCAGACTAGGGTGCGAAACTCTTCGAAGTTGAAAACACAAGATCCAATAGCACGATAAAAATGATGTTTCGCTGTCTTCACTGCTGCTTCCCAAAGGCCGCCAAAATGCGGTGAACGAGGAGGTATGAATTTCCAATCAATGGAATCAGCCATGCAAAAATTATGCACTGACTCAATATGATTACGACTTATGAATAGACGCTTGAGGTCCAGAAGCTAGATTTTGGCGCCGACAAAGTTGGTAGTGTTATCCGACAATATCTGAGATGACCTACCTCGAGTCGATATAAACCTCTTAAGCGCATTCAAGAAAGAAGCTGTCGACAGATCCTTGACCAGTTCCAGGTGAACCGCTTTAGTCGCGAAGCATACGAAGACAGCCATGTAACATTTGACTGGAGCTTTATTTCGTACGTCTGGCTTATAGAAAAATGGTCCACAATAGTCAACACCAGAGACTTCAAAGGCTCGACAAGCAGTCAAACGTTCTTTGGGCAGATCACCCATTATATGCTCTATTACTCGAGGCTTAGCATGAAAGCATCTCACACATTTTCCAACCACCTTGGATACGGTCTTCCTTCCACAAATCGGCCAATACTGCAACCAAATATGAGCAAGAAGTGCCCGTGGACTAGCGTGTAAGTCCCGATTGTGAAACCGTGTGATGACCGAGTTTGTGATGGGGTGGTGACACGGGAGAATTATTTGATGTCGAGCGTCGAAATCCAGCGAAAAGTTTTTCAAGCGCCCATCAACTCTAAGAATTCCGAAATCATCCAAAAAAGGGTTAAGTAATGCGATACAACTGGACGGTTTAACAACATTTCTCGATTGCAATGATTTGATCTCATCCCACAGGTGTGCTCTCTGGACGAGCCTTAGTAAGAGTTGGGTCCCATGTTGTATATTAGACACTGTTAGTCCAGGATGCCTGCATCTGTGTATGAATTTATAAATATATCCGAATATACGCTGCATTGTATCAAATGAGTTGACGTACTTACAAGTGACAGTTATAAAGGGAGATGACGCAATAAGGACCCTTTTTTTAAGTTCGAGTTCTGTCCTTTCTGACAAGCAAGAAGCAGGCCAGTCCAATTTGTTTTTAACTAAAAATTCTGGGCCGTTGAACCACAGTGACGATTGATCTAATTCACTGGGCGTAGATCCTCTCGAGAGTAAATCTGGTGGGTTGAGTTAAGTAGGCACGTAACGCCATTCCATGCCATTAGTTAGCTCTTGAACTGCTGTGACGCGATTAGCCACAAGCACATTGAGCTTGCAGGGCTCGGTCCTTATCCAGGAAAGGCATACAGAAGAATCCGACCAGCAGTAGAATTTTCCATCAAACAGATTCATTTTAGATATCAAACGCATGAGATTAGATAATAAGACGGCACCTCAGAGCTCTAGCTTTGGAACTGTGATTGTTTTCAGAGGAGCTACACGCGATTTGGAACACAACAGCTGACAACTGGCTGATGTTCGTCGAGAAAGGACGTAGACACAGGCCCCATATGCTTCGATGCTGGCGTCGCAGAAACCGTGAACTTCTAACTCTGCTGCAGGTATTGACACGAGACGGGGAAATTTAAGAAACTGTGCCTTCTCAAAACTGCAGCAAAGATCATGCCAAGCTGTTGCCAGTGATGATGGCAAGCTCTCGTCCCACTCAAGCTTCTCCTTCCAGATCTGCTGCATAAAGATTTTAGCCTTGGCAATTACCGGCCCTATGAGTCCAAGCGGGTCATACAAGCGAGCTATGGTCGATAGTATTGACCTTTTTGATGGTTTAGATCTCTGCTGAATGGACGAAAACGAAAACAACAATCGAACTGACGCTGAGTCCCAAGCGAGTCCAAGAGTTTTGGTGATGTTGCTACCATCATCAAACTTTAGGGAAAATTCTCTGTCTTCTACGGGTATCCCTTTCAGTACAGCAGAATTGTTTGAGCACCACTTTCGCAACTTGAAGCCCCCACTTGCCAAGATTCCAGCCCTCTGATTAAGAAGTTCCTTTGCTTCTTGAATTGAATCACCCCCTGAAATAAGGTCGTCAACGTAGAAATCACGCCGCAAAATCCGAGATCCAATTGGAAAATTAGTTTCCTCATCCATAGACAGCTGATGCATAGCACGGATAGAGAGGAATGAAGCTGGCTTTGTTCCGTATGTAACTGTATCCAGCTTAAAAATCTTTATATCCTGTTCTGGCGAGTCTCGTCATAGAATGCATTGGAGAAAATCATCCGGTGCTGAAACGCGTACGCAGCGATACATTTTTCCAATATCTCCTGTAAGAGCGATCGGGAAATTACGAAAGCGAAGAAGGATATGAAACAGCGAGCTTTGAATAACAGGTCCAGCCATCAATAGTTAATTTAATGAATAACCTGACGAGGCTGCTGAGCCGTCGAAAACGACTCGCAATTTTGTCGTTGAACTGTCTTCTTTAAAGACACAGTGATGAGGAAGAAAGTATTGACAAAGTCCGATAGACTCTGGAGCAACAGGCGACATATGACCAAGATCCAAATATTCCTTTAGAAAGTTTGAATATTGAATCTTCAGATCTGGACGATTTTGTAGTTTGCGTTCCAGGGTCAGGAACCGACGAAAGGCTTGTTGGTATGACGTCCCCAGACATTCCAAACTTCGCTTGAAGGGTAAACGAACTGAATATTGGCCACTAGGCAATCTGATATGAGTCTTTATGAAATGTTCTTCACAGATGTTTTCTTCCTTTGAAGTGGTAGGTGTACTTTCCAAGCAGGATTCTATCTCCCAAAATCTTCGAACCAATTCATCAGCACGTTGTTCAGAACTTGACCCAACCAAGCCGTGTTTTTTGAAGACACGGTAGTCCTGGGAGAAGCCTTATCTGGCCGACGCTGAGAAGGTCGTAAAACAGGCTAGCTGCCAAGTAGCAAGTCCACGCGTTGAGGTTTAAAGAAAGACGGATCTGCAAGTTTTATGTTAGCGGGAATGTTCCAATTCGTCGTGTTGATAGTAAAACTCGGTTGACTATCAGTTATGTTAGGTGCTACCAGAGCTGTAAGGCATGTTGAGTATTCAGAGACTTGAGACTGTATTGTGATAGTGACCGTGTTTCCTTCTGTTTCAAAACGGGAATCTCCTAGACCAGAGACAATGGCTGAGGACTTGTGCTTCTTTAGCTGAAGCTGTTGAGCAAGACGCGACGTTATAAGGTGAAGCTGAGAACCAGAATCCAAAAGGGCACGACAGGGTATCAAAGTGCCGAAACGATTTCTTACAAAGATCATAGCCGTAGCTAAGACGACAACATCTCTACTGAAATACTGGGCAACAAGAGATGTGGAGGTAGACGGCGATGACTTAGCGAAAGAGGCATGGGCTATCGGCGATGAATTTGCAGGCTCAGTCAGCTGACCAGACGGAGATACGGAATTGTTTAAATGCAGCAGAGAATGATGTTTCGCCCCGCAGGTCCGACAGCATCCAGAGCTGCATGATCGCAATTGATGACCTTTCTTTAGGCAATTCAAGCACAGTGCAACTCGTTTTGCCTCCCTAAGCCGTAATGCAGGGGTCAAATTTCCATATCGAGAACAATTATATATAATATGACCAGGGCTGTCACAAAAGACGCAGACAGGGGCGTCGTGGTTAGTGGCGATAAATGACGATCTACTGGTGTTAATTGCTCTAGTTTTTCCCACCTGATGGCTAGGGGCATAGCTTGCCATAGCAAAATTTGCGGTTTCCATTGTTCGGCATCTCTGCTCCAGAAACGTAGCCATATGCTCCCACGATGGTATTAAATTAACGAGCAACGAATCCTCTTGCCTTTCTTCCCATTTGGCTAGTGATATTGGGTTCAGCTTTTGTAAAATAATCTGCACAATGATGCATCCAGCGATTTGTTCGGAGTTGCCCATGCTCTTTAACGCGCGAAAATGTGCGTTGAATTGGTCGGATAACTTAGCGACACGGCCGATCCACCTGCCACTTTCTTGAGCCCCAATATCTCAAGTATGTGTGCCTGAAAAACCAAACGTCTATTATTAAACCTTTTCTCCAATAAATTAAGTGCTATGGCATAATTATCGTTTGTTATTTCCAATGATCGAATCGCGTCCAGCGCTGTATCCTTCAGGCACGATCGAAGATGCTGCAGCTTTTCGATATCTGCTAGATCAGGATGATTTTCTATGACGGTTGTGAACATAGAATAAAAGTCGGCCCATTCTGTGTAACCACCACTGAACGTAGGCAACTTTATTGAGGGTAGTGTTGGCGGTGCCTTAACTCTAACTGTCTGCGAGGGCAGCACAGATTGGTCGCGAAATGTTGAGCAGGGCAATGTTGAGACACGTTTCACAATTTCACTCCGAACCGAAATTTCCATAGAAACTGCTAACTCGTCGAAGTCCTCACGCAATTGGTTACCGATTTCATCAAAGTCTAGTTCTTCGAGGCTAGTGTGAGTAATATCAAATGAGGTCTGAAGCCGCTCGAGTTGCTTCAGCCTAACACTAAGACCGCACTCATCAATTGCACTAAGTGGCGAATTAGTTAGAGAATTTCGAAGTGTTTGCAATCTGTCATAAATTGAAATGGCTTTGCGCTTCAGAAAGGTCACCCTGTTTGCAGAGGGCACTGCACTAGAGGCATTATTTTCGGTTGCCATTAGAAGCGTGATAGAAAGCGCGTGCGAAACTAGCTGAGTAACTAACAACGGTGATCGCTAGTACATGCAAACCGTTCAAAAAACAATAGTTATATAATAAGAACTTCGGCGAACGCAAGTGTCAAGCTATGTAATGAAGCAACGGCATGAGCTTTTACATAAGTACCGCACGAATGAGCAAAGACTTTAAGCGACCGAGAGAGTAGGCAAAGCGACGGCGATAAGTATGTATGTATATAAAGTGCACAAAACGAAATGCCAGGTGGTATCTTTTAAGATTATTGCTTTAATGTAAAGCAAATAATCTTACAACAACAAAAATAAAAATCACGTCGGGGTCACCAAATGTTGCGCTATTGAGCTTTTTCAATAGCTTTCACAAAAAGAAATAATTAACTATTTATTTTTTTGTGTTCAAAATTGTTTTATATTTCTTAAAGTTACGAGAAGCAGGCAGACCCGAATTGGTCTGTGCTTATTATTTAAGAACAATAGTTTGTATATAGGCAAGCGAACCCGAATTAGAACGTGCCAATTTTAGCGAAGAAACAATTATTAGTTATAATTTTGAGTAATGCAAGTGGCCGATGCGTACCAAATGCATGAAGCGAACTAACTCGATGCGCAGCATCGAGGCCGTTGCATCAGTAAAGCTAGGGCAATAAAACGATCGTTACAGCGAAGAGCGGCAGCTCAATGTAAATGAATTCTTAAGAGCGAAATTTAGGCACTTGCTTTGCAGAGCGAGTATTATAAGATAAAATTAAGATGCTGCTTTTATTAGTTGCGAGGTCGCTCCAGTTGTTTTGGCTGCGTAACCAGACATATAAATTATAATATATTTTGCATAAAAAACATTTTGCTTTTTAAGATATCTTGATCAAACTCGTCATTTATTAGTTTTACTATGCTCCTCATATGTATGGAAAATCCTGTTAGGATCGGACCACTATATCATATAGCTGCCGTAGGAACGATAGGTCGAATATTAAGTTATTTCAAAACACATTTTGTTTTCAACATTTCTTCACCAAACTCGGCATTTATGAGTTTAACTATACTCCTCATATATACTCAAAATGCTATTAAGATTGAACCACTTTATCATATAGCTGCCATAGGAACGATATGTCGAAAATTAAGTTGTATGAAAAAACATTTTATTTTTCAAGATATCTTGACCACACTGGGCGTTTATTAGTTTAACTTTACTTCTCATTTACTGGTGAAATAATATTAAGATCGGACCACTATATCTTATAGCTGCCATAGGAACAATCGGTCGACTATTAAGTTGTCTGAAAAAAAAATTTTATTTTTTAAGATATCTCGACCAAACTCGGCATTGATTAGTTTTACTATACTCCTCATATATATGCTAAGTTCTATTAACATCGGACTATTATAATATATATATTATAATATATTTTGCATAAAAAACATTTTGCTTTGTTAAAATATCTTGATCAAACTCGTCATTTATTAGGTTTACTATGCTCCTCATATGTATGGAAAATCCTGTTAGGATCGGACCACCATATCATATAGCTGCCGTAGGAACGATAGGTTGAATATTAAGTTGTATGAAAACACATTTTGTGTTCAAAATATCTTCACCAAACTCGGCATTTATTAGGCTTACTATACTCTTCATTATACTCAAAATGCTATTAAGATCGGACCACTATATTATATAGCTGCCATAGGAACGATCGGTCGAAAATTAAGTTATATGAAAAAACATTTTATTTTTCTAAATATCTTGACCATTCTCTGCGTTTATTAGTTTTACTATACTATACATTTACTGAATTATTAAGATCTGACCACTATATCATATAGCTCCCATAGGAACGATATGTCGAAAATTAAGTTGTATGAAAAAACATTTTATTTTTCAAGATATCTTGACCACACTGGGCGTTTATTAGTTTAACTATACTTCTCATTTATTGGTGAAATAATATTAAGATCGGACCACTATATCATATAGCTGCCATAGGAACGATCGGTCGAATATTAAGTTGTCTGAAAAAAACATTTTATTTTTTTAGATATCTCGACCAAACTCGGCATTGATTAGTTTTACTATACTCCTCATATATATGCTAAGTTCTATTAACATCGGACTATTATAATATATATATTATAATATATTTTGCATAAAAAACATTTTGCTTTTTAAGATATATTGATCAAACTCGTCATTTATTAGTTTTACTATGCTCCTCATATGTATGGAAAATCGTGTTAGGATCGGACCACCATATCATATAGCTGCCGTAGGAACGATAGGTCGAATATTAAGTTTTATGAAAACACATTTTGTGTTCAAAATATCTTCACCAAACTCGGCAATTATTAGATTTACTATACTCCTCATATATACTCAAAATGTTATTATCATCGGACCACTATATTATATAGCTGCCATAGGAACGATCGGTCGAAAATTAAGTTATATGAAAAAACATTTTATTTTTCAAAATATCTTGACCATTCTCGGCGTTTATTAGTTTTACTATACTATTTATTTACTGGCAAAATAATATTAAGATCTGCCTACTATATCATATAGCTGCCATAGGAACGATATGTCGAATATTAAGTTGTATGAAAAAACATTTTATTTTTCAGTATATCTTGATCAAACTGGGCTTTTAATAGATTTGCTATACTCCTGATATATATGCTGAAATCTATTAAGATCGGACTACTATATCACATAGCTGCCATAGGAACGATCGGTCGAAAATTAAGTTATGTTGCATAATAAAACCTTTTGCTTTTCAAGATATCTGGACCAAACTCGACATTTATTAGATGTACTTTACTCCTCATATACACGCAAAATCCTATTACGATAGCACCACTATATCATATAGCTGCCATGGAAACAATCGGTAGAAAATTTAATTGTTGTATGAAAAAACCTTTTGTTTTTCAGGATATCTTGATCAAACTGGGCATTTAATAGTTTTCCCATACTCCTCATATATAAGCAAAATCATATTAAGATCGGACCACTATAACATATAGCTGCCATAGGAACGATCGGTCAGAAATTAAGTTGTATGAAAAAACATTTTGCTTTTCAAGATATCTTGACCAAAGTCGGCAATTATTAGTTTTACTATGCTCCTCATATATATGGAAAATCCTGTTAGGATCGGACCACCATATCATATAGCTGCCGTAGGAACGATAAGTTAAATATTAAGTTTTATGAAAACACATTTTGTGTTCAAAATATCTTCACCAAACTCTGCATTTATTAGTTTTACTATATACTTCATATATACTCAAAATGCTATTAAGATCGGACCACTATATTATATAGCTGCCATAGGAACGATCGGTCGAAAATTAATTTATATGAAAAAACATTTTATTTTTCTGAATATCTTGACCACACTCGGCGTTTATTAGTTTAAGTATACTTCTCATCTACTGGTGAAATAATATTATGATCGGACCACTATATCATATAGCTGCCATAGGAACGATCGGTCGAATATTAAGTTGTGTGAAAAAAACATTTTATTTTTTAAGATATCTCGACCAAACTCGGCATTGATTAGTTTTACTATACTCCTCATATATATGCTAAGTTCTATTAACATCGGACTATTATAATATATTTATTATTTATCATTTATTAGTTTTACTATGCTCCTCATATGTATGGAAAATCCTGTTAGGATCGGACCACCATATCATATAGCTGCCGTAGGAACGATAGGTCGAATATTAAGTTTTATGAAAACACATTTTGTGTTCAAAATATCTTCACCAAACTCAGCATTTCTTAGTTTTACCATACTCTTCATATATACTAAAACTGCTATTAAGATCGGTCCACTATATTATATAGCTGCCATAGGAACGATCGGTCGAATATTAAGTTGTCTGAAAAAAACATTTTATTTTTGAAGATATCTCGACCAAACTCGGCATTGATTAGTTTTACTATACTCCTCATATATATGCTAAGTTCTATTAACATCGGACTATTATAATATATATATTATAATATATTTTGTATAAAAAACATTTTGTTTTTTAAGATATCTTGATCAAACTCATCATTTATTAGTTTTACTATGCTCCTCATATGTATGGAAAATCCTGTTAGGGTCGGATCACCATATCATATAGCTGCCCTAGGAACGATAGGTCGAATATTAAGTTGTATGAAAACACATTTTGTTTTCAAAATATCTTCACCAAAATTGGCATTTATTAGTTTTACTATACTCCTCATATATACTCAAAATGCTATTAAGATCGGACCACTATATCATATAGCTGCCATAGGAACGATATGTCGAAAATTAAGTTGTATGAAAAAACATTTTATTTTTCAAGATATCTTGACCACACTGGGCGTTTATTAGTTTAACTTTACTTCTCATTTACTGGTGAAATAATATTAAGATCGGACCACTATATCTTATAGCTGCCATAGGAACAATCGGTCGACTATTAAGTTGTCTGAAAAAAAAATTTTATTTTTTAAGATATCTCGACCAAACTCGGCATTGATTAGTTTTACTATACTCCTCATATATATGCTAAGTTCTATTAACATCGGACTATTATAATATATATATTATAATATATTTTGTATAAAAAACATTTTGTTTTTTAAGATATCTTGATCAAACTCGTCATTTATTAGTTTTACTATGCTCCTCATATGTATGGAAAATCCTGTTAGGATCGGACCACTATATCATATAGCTGCCGTAGGAACGATAAGTTAAATATTAAGTTTTATGAAAACACATTTTGTGTTCAAAATATCTTCACCAAACTCTGCATTTATTAGTTTTACTATATACTTCATATATACTCAAAATGCTATTAAGATCGGACCACTATATTATATAGCTGCCATAGGAACGATCGGTCGAAAATTAATTTATATGAAAAAACATTTTATTTTTCTGAATATCTTGACCACACTCGGCGTTTATTAGTTTAAGTATACTTCTCATCTACTGGTGAAATAATATTATGATCGGACCACTATATCATATAGCTGCCATAGGAACGATCGGTCGAATATTAAGTTGTATGAAAAAAATTTTATTTTTTAAGATATGTTGACCACACTCGGCGTTTATTAGTTTAACTATACTTCTCATTTACTGGTGAAATAATATTAAGATCGGACCACTATATCATATAGCTGCCATAGGAACGATCGGTCGAATATTAAGTTGTGTGAAAAAAACATTTTATTTTTTAAGATATCTCGACCAAACTCGGCATTGATTAGTTTTACTATACTCCTCATATATATGCTAAGTTCTATTAACATCGGACTATTATAATATATTTATTATTTATCATTTATTAGTTTTACTATGCTCCTCATATGTGTGGAAAATCCTGTTAGGATCGGACCACCATATCATATAGCTGCCGTAGGAACGATAGGTCGAATATTAAGTTTTATGAAAACACATTTTGTGTTCAAAATATCTTCACCAAACTCAGCATTTCTTAGTTTTACCATACTCTTCATATATACTAAAACTGCTATTAAGATCGGTCCACTATATTATATAGCTGCCATAGGAACGATCGGTCGAAAATTAAGTTATATGAAAAAACATTTTATTTTTCAGAATATCTTGACCATTTTCTGCGTTTATTAGTTTTACTATACTATTTATTTACTGAATTATTAAGATCTGACCACTATATCATATAGCTGCCATAGGAACGATGGGTTGAATATTAAGTTGTATGAAAAAACATTTTATTTTTCAGGATATCTTGACCAAACTGGGCTTTTAATAATTTTGCTATACTCCTCATATATATGCAAAATCATATTAAGATCGGACCACTATAACATATAGCTGCCATAGGAACGATCGGTCAAAAATTATGTTGTATGAAAAATCATTTTGTTTTTCAAGATATCTTGACCAAACTCGTCATTTATCAGTTTTACCTTACCTCTCATTTACTGGTAAAATAATATTAAGATCGGACAACTATATCATATAGCTGCCATAGGAACGATCGGTCGAATATTAAGTTGTATGAAAAAACATTTTATTTTTCAAAATATCTTGACTAAACTCGGCATTGATTGGTTTTACTATACTCCCCATATATATGCTAAATTATATTAAGATCGGACTACTATATCACATAGCTGCCATAGGAACGATCGGTCGAAAATTAAGTTATGTGACATAAAAAACCTTTTGATTTTCAAGATATCTTGATCAAACTCGGCATTTATTAGTTTTACTCTGCTCCTCATATATATGGAAAATGCAGTTAGGATCGGACCACTTATCATATAGCTTCCGTAGGAACGATATGTCGAATATTAAGTTATTTCAAAACACATTTTGTTTTCAACATTTCGTCTCCAAACTCGGCATTTATTAGTTTAACTATACTCCTCATATATACTCAAAATGCTATTAAGATTGAAACACTATATCATATAGCTGCCATAGGAACGATATGTCGAAAATTAAGTTGTATGAAAAAACATTTTATTTTTCAAGATATCTTGACCACACTCGGCGTTTATTAGTTTAACTATACTTCACATTTACTGGTGAAATAATATTAAGATCGGACCACTATAACATACAGCTGCCATAGGAACGATCAGTCGAATATTAAGTTGTCTGAAAAAAACATTTTATTTTTGAAGATATCTCGACCAAACTCGGCATTGATTAGTTTTACTATACTCCTCATATATATGCTAAGTTCTATTAACATCGGACTATTATAATATATATATTATAATATATTTTGTATAAAAAACATTTTGTTTTTTAAGATATCTTGATCAAACTCGTCATTTATTAGTTTTACTATGCTCCTCATATGTATGGAAAATCCTGTTAGGGTCGGATCACCATATCATATAGCTGCCGTAGGAACGATAGGTCGAATATTAAGTTGTATGAAAACACATTTTGTTTTCAAAATATCTTCACCAAAATTGGCATTTATTAGTTTTACTATACTCCTCATATATACTCAAAATGCTATTAAGATCGGACCACTATATCATATAGCTGCCATAGGAACGATATGTCGAAAATTAAGTTGTATGAAAAAACATTTTATTTTTCAAGATATCTTGACCACACTGGGCGTTTATTATTTGTTTGAGCACCACTTTCGCAACTTGAAGCCCCCACTTGCCAAGATTCCAGCCCTCTGATTAAGAAGTTCCTTTGCTTCTTGAATTGAATCACCCCCTGAAATAAGGTCGTCAACGTAGAAATCACGCCGCAAAATCCGAGATCCAATTGGAAAATTAGTTTCCTCATCCATAGACAGCTGATGCATAGCACGGATAGAGAGGAATGAAGCTGGCTTTGTTCCGTATGTAACTGTATCCAGCTTAAAAATCTTTATATCCTGTTCTGGCGAGTCTCGTCATAGAATGCATTGGAGAAAATCATCCGGTGCTGAAACGCGTACGCAGCGATACATTTTTCCAATATCTCCTGTAAGAGCGATCGGGAAATTACGAAAGCGAAGAAGGATATGAAACAGCGAGCTTTGAATAACAGGTCCAGCCATCAATAGTTAATTTAATGAATAACCTGACGAGGCTGCTGAGCCGTCGAAAACGACTCGCAATTTTGTCGTTGAACTGTCTTCTTTAAAGACACAGTGATGAGGAAGAAAGTATTGACAAAGTCCGATAGACTCTGGAGCAACAGGCGACATATGACCAAGATCCAAATATTCCTTTAGAAAGTTTGAATATTGAATCTTCAGATCTGGACGATTTTGTAGTTTGCGTTCCAGGGTCAGGAACCGACGAAAGGCTTGTTGGTATGACGTCCCCAGACATTCCAATCTTCGCTTGAAGGGTAAACGAACTGAATATTGGCCACTAGGCAATCTGATATGAGTCTTTACGAAATGTTCTTCACAGATGTTTTCTTCCTTTGAAGTGGTAGGTGTACTTTCCAAGCAGGATTCTATCTCCCAAAATCTTCGAACCAATTCATCAGCACGTTCTTCAGAACTTGACCCAACCAAGCCGTGTTTTTTGAAGACACGGTAGTCCTGGGAGAAGCCTTATCTGGCCGACGCTGAGAAGGTCGTAAAACAGGCTAGCTGCCAAGTAGCAAGTCCACGCGTTGAGGTTTAAAGAAAGACGGATCTGCAAGTTTTATGTTAGCGGGAATGTTCCAATTCGTCGTGTTGATAGTAAAACTCGGTTGACTATCAGTTATGTTAGGTGCTACCAGAGCTGTAAGGCATGTTGAGTATTCAGAGACTTGAGACTGTATTGTGATAGTGACCGTGTTTCCTTCTGTTTCAAAACGGGAATCTCCTAGACCAGAGACAATGGCTGAGGACTTGTGCTTCTTTAGCTGAAGCTGTTGAGCAAGACGCGACGTTATAAGGTGAAGCTGAGAACCAGAATCCAAAAGGGCACGACAGGGTATCAAAGTGCCGAAACGATTTCTTACAAAGATCATAGCCGTAGCCAAGACGACAACATCTCTACTGAAATACTGGGCAACAAGAGATGTGGAGGTAGACGGCGATGACTTAGCGAAAGAGGCATGGGCTATCGGCGATGAATTTGCAGGCTCAGTCAGCTGACCAGACGGTGATACGGAATTGTTTAAATGCAGCAGAGAATGATGTTTCGCGCCGCAGGTCCGACAGCATCCAGAGCTGCATGATCGCAATTGATGACCTTTCTTTAGGCAATTCAAGCACAGTGCAACTCGTTTTGCCTCCCTAAGCCGTAATGCAGGGGTCAAATTTCCATATCGAGAACAATTATATATAATATGACCAGGGCTGTCACAAAAGACGCAGACAGGGGCGTCGTGGTTAGTGGCGATAAATGACGATCTACTGGTGTTAATTGCTCTAGTTTTTCCCACCTGATGGCTAGGGGCATAGCTTGCCATAGCAAAATTTGCGGTTTCCATTGTTCGGCATCTCTGCTCCAGAAACGTAGCCATATGCTCCCACGATGGTATTAAATTAACGAGCAACGAATCCTCTTGCCTTTCTTCCCATTTGGCTAGTGATATTGGGTCCAGCTTTTGTAAAATAATCTGCACAATGATGCATCCAGCGATTTGTTCGGAGTTGCCCATGCTCTTTAACGCGCGAAAATGTGCGTTGAATTGGTCGGATAACTTAGCGACACGGCCGATCCACCTGCCACTTTCTTGAGCCCCAATATCTCAAGTATGTGTGCCTGAAAAACCAAACGTCTATTATTAAACCTTTTCTCCAATAAATTAAGTGCTATGGCATAATTATCGTTTGTTATTTCCAATGATCGAATCGCGTCCAGCGCTGTATCCTTCAGGCACGATCGAAGATGCTGCAGCTTTTCGATATCTGCTAGATCAGGATGATTTTCTATGACGGTTGTGAACATAGAATAAAAGTCGGCCCATTCTGTGTAACCACCACTGAACGTAGGCAACTTTATTGAGGGTAGTGTTGGCGGTGCCTTAACTCTAACTGTCTGCGAGGGCAGCACAGATTGGTCGCGAAATGTTGAGCAGGGCAATGTTGAGACACGTTTCACAATTTCACTCCGAACCGAAATTTCCATAGAAACTGCTAACTCGTCGAAGTCCTCACGCAATTGGTTACCGATTTCATCAAAGTCTAGTTCTTCGAGGCTAGTGTGAGTAATATCAAATGAGGTCTGAAGCCGCTCGAGTTGCTTCAGCCTAACACTAAGACCGCACTCATCAATTGCACTAAGTGGCGAATTAGTTAGAGAATTTCGAAGTGTTTGCAATCTGTCATAAATTGAAATGGCTTTGCGCTTCAGAAAGGTCACCCTGTTTGCAGAGGGCACTGCACTAGAGGCATTATTTTCGGTTGCCATTAGAAGCGTGATAGAAAGCGCGTGCGAAACTAGCTGAGTAACTAACAACGGTGATCGCTAGTACATGCAAACCGTTCAAAAAACAATAGTTATATAATAAGAACTTCGGCGAACGCAAGTGTCAAGCTATGTAATGAAGCAACGGCATGAGCTTTTACATAAGTACCGCACGAATGAGCAAAGACTTTAAGCGACCGAGAGAGTAGGCAAAGCGACGGCGATAAGTATGTATGTATATAAAGTGCACAAAACGAAATGCCAGGTGGTATCTTTTAAGATTATTGCTTTAATGTAAAGCAAATAATCTTACAACAACAAAAATAAAAATCACGTCGGGGTCACCAAATGTTGCGCTATTGAGCTTTTTCAATAGCTTTCACAAAAAGAAATAATTAACTATTTATTTTTTGTGTTCAAAATTGTTTTATATTTCTTAAAGTTACGAGAAGCAGGCAGACCCGAATTGGTCTGTGCTTATTATTTAAGAACAATAGTTTGTATATAGGCAAGCGAACCCGAATTAGAACGTGCCAATTTTAGCGAAGAAACAATTATTAGTTATAATTTTGAGTAATGCAAGTGGCCGATGCGTACCAAATGCATGAAGCGAACTAACTCGATGCGCAGCATCGAGGCCGTTGCATCAGTAAAGCTAGGGCAATAAAACGATCGTTACAGCGAAGAGCGGCAGCTCAATGTAAATGAATTCTTAAGAGCGAAATTTAGGCACTTGCTTTGCAGAGCGAGTATTATAAGATAAAATTAAGATGCTGCTTTTATTAGTTGCGAGGTCGCTCCAGTTGTTTTGGCTGCGTAACCAGACATATAAATTATAATATATTTTGCATAAAAAACATTTTGCTTTTTAAGATATCTTGATCAAACTCGTCATTTATTAGTTTTACTATGCTCCTCATATGTATGGAAAATCCTGTTAGGATCGGACCACTATATCATATAGCTGCCGTAGGAACGATAGGTCGAATATTAAGTTATTTCAAAACACATTTTGTTTTCAACGTTTCTTCACCAAACTCGGCATTTATGAGTTTAACTATACTCCTCATATATACTCAAAATGCTATTAAGATTGAACCACTTTATCATATAGCTGCCATAGGAACGATATGTCGAAAATTAAGTTGTATGAAAAAACATTTTATTTTTCAAGATATCTTGACCACACTGGGCGTTTATTAGTTTAACTTTACTTCTCATTTACTGGTGAAATAATATTAAGATCGGACCACTATATCTTATAGCTGCCATAGGAACAATCGGTCGACTATTAAGTTGTCTGAAAAAAAAATTTTATTTTTTAAGATATCTCGACCAAACTCGGCATTGATTAGTTTTACTATACTCCTCATATATATGCTAAGTTCTATTAACATCGGACTATTATAATATATATATTATAATATATTTTGCATAAAAAACATTTTGCTTTGTTAAAATATCTTGATCAAACTCGTCATTTATTAGGTTTACTATGCTCCTCATATGTATGGAAAATCCTGTTAGGATCGGACCACCATATCATATAGCTGCCGTAGGAACGATAGGTTGAATATTAAGTTGTATGAAAACACATTTTGTGTTCAAAATATCTTCACCAAACTCGGCATTTATTAGGCTTACTATACTCTTCATTATACTCAAAATGCTATTAAGATCGGACCACTATATTATATAGCTGCCATAGGAACGATCGGTCGAAAATTAAGTTATATGAAAAAACATTTTATTTTTCTAAATATCTTGACCATTCTCTGCGTTTATTAGTTTTACTATACTATACATTTACTGAATTATTAAGATCTGACCACTATATCATATAGCTCCCATAGGAACGATATGTCGAAAATTAAGTTGTATGAAAAAACATTTTATTTTTCAAGATATCTTGACCACACTGGGCGTTTATTAGTTTAACTATACTTCTCATTTATTGGTGAAATAATATTAAGATCGGACCACTATATCATATAGCTGCCATAGGAACGATCGGTCGAATATTAAGTTGTCTGAAAAAAACATTTTATTTTTTTAGATATCTCGACCAAACTCGGCATTGATTAGTTTTACTATACTCCTCATATATATGCTAAGTTCTATTAACATCGGACTATTATAATATATATATTATAATATATTTTGCATAAAAAACATTTTGCTTTTTAAGATATATTGATCAAACTCGTCATTTATTAGTTTTACTATGCTCCTCATATGTATGGAAAATCGTGTTAGGATCGGACCACCATATCATATAGCTGCCGTAGGAACGATAGGTCGAATATTAAGTTTTATGAAAACACATTTTGTGTTCAAAATATCTTCACCAAACTCGGCAATTATTAGATTTACTATACTCCTCATATATACTCAAAATGTTATTATCATCGGACCACTATATTATATAGCTGCCATAGGAACGATCGGTCGAAAATTAAGTTATATGAAAAAACATTTTATTTTTCAAAATATCTTGACCATTCTCGGCGTTTATTAGTTTTACTATACTATTTATTTACTGGCAAAATAATATTAAGATCTGCCTACTATATCATATAGCTGCCATAGGAACGATATGTCGAATATTAAGTTGTATGAAAAAACATTTTATTTTTCAGTATATCTTGATCAAACTGGGCTTTTAATAGATTTGCTATACTCCTGATATATATGCTGAAATCTATTAAGATCGGACTACTATATCACATAGCTGCCATAGGAACGATCGGTCGAAAATTAAGTTATGTTGCATAATAAAACCTTTTGCTTTTCAAGATATCTGGACCAAACTCGACATTTATTAGATGTACTTTACTCCTCATATACACGCAAAATCCTATTACGATAGCACCACTATATCATATAGCTGCCATGGAAACAATCGGTAGAAAATTTAATTGTTGTATGAAAAAACCTTTTGTTTTTCAGGATATCTTGATCAAACTGGGCATTTAATAGTTTTCCCATACTCCTCATATATAAGCAAAATCATATTAAGATCGGACCACTATAACATATAGCTGCCATAGGAACGATCGGTCAGAAATTAAGTTGTATGAAAAAACATTTTGCTTTTCAAGATATCTTGACCAAAGTCGGCAATTATTAGTTTTACTATGCTCCTCATATATATGGAAAATCCTGTTAGGATCGGACCACCATATCATATAGCTGCCGTAGGAACGATAAGTTAAATATTAAGTTTTATGAAAACACATTTTGTGTTCAAAATATCTTCACCAAACTCTGCATTTATTAGTTTTACTATATACTTCATATATACTCAAAATGCTATTAAGATCGGACCACTATATTATATAGCTGCCATAGGAACGATCGGTCGAAAATTAATTTATATGAAAAAACATTTTATTTTTCTGAATATCTTGACCACACTCGGCGTTTATTAGTTTAAGTATACTTCTCATCTACTGGTGAAATAATATTATGATCGGACCACTATATCATATAGCTGCCATAGGAACGATCGGTCGAATATTAAGTTGTGTGAAAAAAACATTTTATTTTTTAAGATATCTCGACCAAACTCGGCATTGATTAGTTTTACTATACTCCTCATATATATGCTAAGTTCTATTAACATCGGACTATTATAATATATTTATTATTTATCATTTATTAGTTTTACTATGCTCCTCATATGTATGGAAAATCCTGTTAGGATCGGACCACCATATCATATAGCTGCCGTAGGAACGATAGGTCGAATATTAAGTTTTATGAAAACACATTTTGTGTTCAAAATATCTTCACCAAACTCAGCATTTCTTAGTTTTACCATACTCTTCATATATACTAAAACTGCTATTAAGATCGGTCCACTATATTATATAGCTGCCATAGGAACGATCGGTCGAATATTAAGTTGTCTGAAAAAAACATTTTATTTTTGAAGATATCTCGACCAAACTCGGCATTGATTAGTTTTACTATACTCCTCATATATATGCTAAGTTCTATTAACATCGGACTATTATAATATATATATTATAATATATTTTGTATAAAAAACATTTTGTTTTTTAAGATATCTTGATCAAACTCGTCATTTATTAGTTTTACTATGCTCCTCATATGTATGGAAAATCCTGTTAGGGTCGGATCACCATATCATATAGCTGCCGTAGGAACGATAGGTCGAATATTAAGTTGTATGAAAACACATTTTGTTTTCAAAATATCTTCACCAAAATTGGCATTTATTAGTTTTACTATACTCCTCATATATACTCAAAATGCTATTAAGATCGGACCACTATATCATATAGCTGCCATAGGAACGATATGTCGAAAATTAAGTTGTATGAAAAAACATTTTATTTTTCAAGATATCTTGACCACACTGGGCGTTTATTAGTTTAACTTTACTTCTCATTTACTGGTGAAATAATATTAAGATCGGACCACTATATCTTATAGCTGCCATAGGAACAATCGGTCGACTATTAAGTTGTCTGAAAAAAAAATTTTATTTTTTAAGATATCTCGACCAAACTCGGCATTGATTAGTTTTACTATACTCCTCATATATATGCTAAGTTCTATTAACATCGGACTATTATAATATATTTATTATTTATCATTTATTAGTTTTACTATGCTCCTCATATGTATGGAAAATCCTGTTAGGATCGGACCACCATATCATATAGCTGCCGTAGGAACGATAGGTCGAATATTAAGTTTTATGAAAACACATTTTGTGTTCAAAATATCTTCACCAAACTCAGCATTTCTTAGTTTTACCATACTCTTCATATATACTAAAACTGCTATTAAGATCGGTCCACTATATTATATAGCTGCCATAGGAACGATCGGTCGAAAATTAAGTTATATGAAAAAACATTTTATTTTTCAGAATATCTTGACCATTTTCTGCGTTTATTAGTTTTACTATACTATTTATTTACTGAATTATTAAGATCTGACCACTATATCATATAGCTGCCATAGGAACGATGGGTTGAATATTAAGTTGTATGAAAAAACATTTTATTTTTCAGGATATCTTGACCAAACTGGGCTTTTAATAGTTTTGCTATACTCCTCATATATATGCAAAATCATATTAAGATCGGACCACTATAACATATAGCTGCCATAGGAACGATCGGTCAAAAATTATGTTGTATGAAAAATCATTTTGTTTTTCAAGATATCTTGACCAAACTCGTCATTTATCAGTTTTACCTTACCTCTCATTTACTGGTAAAATAATATTAAGATCGGACAACTATATCATATAGCTGCCATAGGAACGATCGGTCGAATATTAAGTTGTATGAAAAAACATTTTATTTTTCAAAATATCTTGACTAAACTCGGCATTGATTGGTTTTACTATACTCCCCATATATATGCTAAATTCTATTAAGATCGGACTACTATATCACATAGCTGCCATAGGAACGATCGGTCGAAAATTAAGTTATGTGACATAAAAAACCTTTTGATTTTCAAGATATCTTGATCAAACTCGGCATTTATTAGTTTTACTCTGCTCCTCATATATATGGAAAATGCAGTTAGGATCGGACCACTTATCATATAGCTTCCGTAGGAACGATATGTCGAATATTAAGTTATTTCAAAACACATTTTGTTTTCAACATTTCGTCTCCAAACTCGGCATTTATTAGTTTAACTATACTCCTCATATATACTCAAAATGCTATTAAGATTGAAACACTATATCATATAGCTGCCATAGGAACGATATGTCGAAAATTAAGTTGTATGAAAAAACATTTTATTTTTCAAGATATCTTGACCACACTCGGCGTTTATTAGTTTAACTATACTTCACATTTACTGGTGAAATAATATTAAGATCGGACCACTATAACATACAGCTGCCATAGGAACGATCAGTCGAATATTAAGTTGTCTGAAAAAAACATTTTATTTTTGAAGATATCTCGACCAAACTCGGCATTGATTAGTTTTACTATACTCCTCATATATATGCTAAGTTCTATTAACATCGGACTATTATAATATATATATTATAATATATTTTGTATAAAAAACATTTTGTTTTTTAAGATATCTTGATCAAACTCGTCATTTATTAGTTTTACTATGCTCCTCATATGTATGGAAAATCCTGTTAGGGTCGGATCACCATATCATATAGCTGCCGTAGGAACGATAGGTCGAATATTAAGTTGTATGAAAACACATTTTGTTTTCAAAATATCTTCACCAAAATTGGCATTTATTAGTTTTACTATACTCCTCATATATACTCAAAATGCTATTAAGATCGGACCACTATATCATATAGCTGCCATAGGAACGATATGTCGAAAATTAAGTTGTATGAAAAAACATTTTATTTTTCAAGATATCTTGACCACACTGGGCGTTTATTAGTTTAACTTTACTTCTCATTTACTGGTGAAATAATATTAAGATCGGACCACTATATCTTATAGCTGCCATAGGAACAATCGGTCGACTATTAAGTTGTCTGAAAAAAAAATTTTATTTTTTAAGATATCTCGACCAAACTCGGCATTGATTAGTTTTACTATACTCCTCATATATATGCTAAGTTCTATTAACATCGGACTATTATAATATATATATTATAATATATTTTGTATAAAAAACATTTTGTTTTTTAAGATATCTTGATCAAACTCGTCATTTATTAGTTTTACTATGCTCCTCATATGTATGGAAAATCCTGTTAGGATCGGATCACCATATCATATAGCTGCCGTAGGAACGATAGGTCGAATATTAAGTTGTATGAAAACACATTTTGTTTTCAAAATATCTTCACCAAACTCGGCATTTATTAGTTTTACTATACTCCTCATATATACTCAAAATGCTATTAAGATCGGACCACTATATCATATAGCTGCCATAGGAACGATCGGTCGAAAATTAAGTTGTATGAAAAAAATTTTATTTTTTCAAAATATCTTGACCATTCTCGGCGTTTATTAGTCTTACTATACTTCTCATTTACTGGCAAAATATTATTAAGATCTGACTACTATATCATATACTTGCCATAGGAACGATCGGTCGAAAATTAAGTTATGCTGCATAAAAAAACCTTTTGCTTTTCAAGATATCTTGACCAAACTCGGCATTTATTAGTTTTACTATGCTCCTCATATATATGGAAAATCCTGTTAGGATCGGACCACTATATCATATAGCTGCCGTAGGAACGATAGGTCGAATATTAAGTTATTTCAAAACAGATTTTGTTTTCAAAATTTTCAAAGTCGGCATTTATTAGCTTTACCAAAGACAATATAAACACTAAGATGAGTAACGCCCATACATTTGAATGCGACGCAAAATTTCTAGCCTGGACTTTCATCTGGCCTTGGAGGCTTCGTACGGCATGGCTTCCGACTGGTTGTTCGTTCTCCAAGGACCAGACGAACGAATGCCGAAGTCGCGGCTTGCTGATGCTGACACGAGCTACGAAGTTAGTCTCCAGCCTGCGTTCAGCAAAGCTGGTCGATGCTGCTTTGCGCCGCTTCGTTTTCGAAGTACATTGAGCGAAACAGTTTAGAGCTTACGATCAAGGCAAAGGGCTTGTGCTTTATCCATGAAATGCATGCTTTATTTAAATGATATATTACCCTAGATATTAACAAATAATTTTATGGGAAAATTTAAGAACTTTTATAATTTTTACACAAGGCGCTTCTTGCTCAATAGCCATGTTAAGAAAGAAGCACACATAAATTGATTTCACTTTTCTTTTTGGACAGTGTATGCTCGAAAAAAGTTCTTGTCTCAGCCAATAGCGTGCGTGCACCTTTCGTTGTATTCGTGAATTATACATGCATAAGAACTATAAAGTATGTATGTATGTGTTGTTATTCATTGCTATGGTTTTAACTGGCAAGAAATTAATTTTGTTAGTTTTCTAGCGCAGATCATGACCTATCCCAAATTTGTGTTGATATATGAATGCATTTTGTGTACTGAGGTTGGCTCCGCAGAAAATATGTATTTCTAAGTCGATGCAAATATTTACATAATTTCTTTAAATTTAAATCATATTATTTTTAATCTCCAATTAAGAAATAAAAGATTGCTAAAAAATACAATTACATTTCAAATCGACTCGAAGGTCATATTTAGTTATGACCCTATTATAATTATAATGGCCCCCTCGCTGTGTTCCCTGCGTATTTTGTTCTTTATAATTCGAACAAAAAATAATAAAATAAAAAAAAAATAAAAATTAATTAAATGTATCTTTGAAAACAACAAATTTGCACTTTTATTTCCTTAATTTATTTTGTATTACTTAAAAATAATAATAATTTAATTAATAATTTCAGTTATACAAAATTACATAATTATTTGCATCGACTTAAAAATACAAATATTTTTGTACGGAGCCAACTTCAGTACTCAGAATGCATTCATATATCAACAGAAATGTTGGGTAGGTTGTTATCTGCTCTAAAAAACTAAGAAAATTGTTTCTTTGCCAGCCAGAGACTTTGCCAGAGCAGTGGATAACAACACATTCAAATATGCTGTTATGTATGTATATTCACACGCATACAAACATAATTGCTTGCACGGCCATCACAGAGCCGAAGTTGAGAGCAAATTCTATTTTTAGCTTTTTCGTTCTCTCGGCTGTGAGAGCGCAATGCTACAGATTTCGTTTTCGTTCTCAATATTCAAAAAATCAAGCTGCATAGTAGCATTTGGTTGTATGGCGTTACTTATCCTAGTGCTTATACTGTCTTTGGTTTTACTATTCTCCTCACATATATGCAAATTCCTATTAATATCGGACCACTATATCATATAGCTGCCATAGGAACGACCGGTCGAATATTAAGTTGTGTAAAAAAACGTTTTGTTTTTCAAGATATCTTGACCAAACTCGGTATTTATTAGTTTTGATATACTCCTCATATATATGCTAAATTCTATTAAGATCGGACTACTATATCACATAGCTGCCATAGGAACGATCTTTCGAAAATTAAGTTATGTTGCATAAAAAACCTTTTGCTTTTTAAGATATCTTGATCAAACTCGGCATTAATTAGTTTTACTATGCTCCTCATATATATGGAAAATCCTGTTAGGATCGGACCGCCATATCTTATAGCTGCCGTAGGAAAGATAGATCGAATATTAAGTTGTATGAAAACACATTTTATTTTTCAAGATATCTTGACCACACTCGGCGTTTATTAGTTTAACTATACTTCACATTTACTGGTGAAATAATATTAAGATCGGACCACTATAACATACAGCTGCCATAGGAACGATCAGTCGAATATTAAGTTGTCTGAAAAAAACATTTTATTTTTGAAGATATCTCGACCAAACTCGGCATTGACTAGTTTTACTATACTCCTCATATATATGCTAAGTTCTATTAACATCGGACTATTATAATATATATATTATAATATATTTTATATAAAAAACATTTTGTTTTTTAAGATATCTTGATCAAACTCGTCATTTATTAGTTTTACTATGCTCCTCATATGTATGGAAAATCCTGTTAGGGTCGGATCACCATATCATATAGCTGCCGTAGGAACGATAGGTCGAATATTAAGTTGTATGAAAACACATTTTGTTTTCAAAATATCTTCACCAAAATTGGCATTTATTAGTTTTACTATACTCCTCATATATACTCAAAATGCTATTAAGATCGGACCACTATATCATATAGCTGCCATAGGAACGATATGTCGAAAATTAAGTTGTATGAAAAAACATTTTATTTTTCAAGATATCTTGACCACACTGGGCGTTTATTAGTTTAACTTTACTTCTCATTTACTGGTGAAATAATATTAAGATCGGACCACTATATCTTATAGCTGCCATAGGAACAATCGGTCGACTATTAAGTTGTCTGAAAAAAAAATTTTATTTTTTAAGATATCTCGACCAAACTCGGCATTGATTAGTTTTACTATACTCCTCATATATATGCTAAGTTCTATTAACATCGGACTATTATAATATATATATTATAATATATTTTGTATAAAAAACATTTTGTTTTTTAAGATATCTTGATCAAACTCGTCATTTATTAGTTTTACTATGCTCCTCATATGTATGGAAAATCCTGTTAGGATCGGATCACCATATCATATAGCTGCCGTAGGAACGATAGGTCGAATATTAAGTTGTATGAAAACACATTTTGTTTTCAAAATATCTTCACCAAACTCGGCATTTATTAGTTTTACTATACTCCTCATATATACTCAAAATGCTATTAAGATCGGACCACTATATTATATAGCTGCCATAGGAACGATCGGTCGAAAATTAAGTTGTATGAAAAAAATTTTATTTTTTCAAAATATCTTGACCATTCTCGGCGTTTATTAGTCTTACTATACTTCTCATTTACTGGCAAAATATTATTAAGATCTGACTACTATATCATATACTTGCCATAGGAACGATCGGTCGAAAATTAAGTTATGCTGCATAAAAAAACCTTTTGCTTTTCAAGATATCTTGACCAAACTCGGCATTTATTAGTTTTACTATGCTCCTCATATATATGGAAAATCCTGTTAGGATCGGACCACTATATCATATAGCTGCCGTAGGAACGATAGGTCGAATATTAAGTTATTTCAAAACAGATTTTGTTTTCAAAATTTTCAAAGTCGGCATTTATTAGCTTTACCAAAGACAATATAAACACTAAGATGAGTAACGCCCATACATTTGAATGCGACGCAAAATTTCTAGCCTGGACTTTCATCTGGCCTTGGAGGCTTCGTACGGCATGGCTTCCGACTGGTTGTTCGTTCTCCAAGGACCAGACGAACGAATGCCGAAGTCGCGGCTTGCTGATGCTGACACGAGCTACGAAGTTAGTCTCCAGCCTGCGTTCAGCAAAGCTGGTCGATGCTGCTTTGCGCCGCTTCGTTTTCGAAGTACATTGAGCGAAACAGTTTAGAGCTTACGATCAAGGCAAAGGGCTTGTGCTTTATCCATGAAATGCATGCTTTATTTAAATGATATATTACCCTAGATATTAACAAATAATTTTATGGGAAAATTTAAGAACTTTTATAATTTTTACACAAGGCGCTTCTTGCTCAATAGCCATGTTAAGAAAGAAGCACACATAAATTGATTTCACTTTTCCTTTTGGACAGTGTATGCTCGAAAAAAGTTCTTGTCTCAGCCAATAGCGTGCGTGCACCTTTCGTTGTATTCGTGAATTATACATGCATAAGAACTATAAAGTATGTATGTATGTGTTGTTATTCATTGCTATGGTTTTAACTGGCAAGAAATTAATTTTGTTAGTTTTCTAGCGCAGATCATGACCTATCCCAAATTTGTGTTGATATATGAATGCATTTTGTGTACTGAGGTTGGCTCCGCAGAAAATATGTATTTCTAAGTCGATGCAAATATTTACATAATTTCTTTAAATTTAAATCATATTATTTTTAATCTCCAATTAAGAAATAAAAGATTGCTAAAAAATACAATTACATTTCAAATCGACTCGAAGGTCATATTTAGTTATGACCCTATTATAATTATAATGGCCCCCTCGCTGTGTTCCCTGCGTATTTTGTTCTTTATAATTCGAACAAAAAATAATAAAATAAAAAAAAAATAAAAATTAATTAAATGTATCTTTGAAAACAACAAATTTGCACTTTTATTTCCTTAATTTATTTTGTATTACTTAAAAATAATAATAATTTAATTAATAATTTCAGTTATACAAAATTACATAATTATTTGCATCGACTTAAAAATACAAATATTTTTGTACGGAGCCAACTTCAGTACTCAGAATGCATTCATATATCAACAGAAATGTTGGGTAGGTTGTTATCTGCTCTAAAAAACTAAGAAAATTGTTTCTTTGCCAGCCAGAGACTTTGCCAGAGCAGTGGATAACAACACATTCAAATATGCTGTTATGTATGTATATTCACACGCATACAAACATAATTGCTTGCACGGCCATCACAGAGCCGAAGCTGAGAGCAAATTCTATTTTTAGCTTTTTCGTTCTCTCGGCTGTGAGAGCGCAATGCTACAGATTTCGTTTTCGTTCTCAATATTCAAAAAATCAAGCTGCATAGTAGCATTTGGTTGTATGGCGTTACTTATCTTAGTGCTTATACTGTCTTTGGTTTTACTATTCTCCTCACATATATGCAAATTCCTATTAATATCGGACCACTATATCATATAGCTGCCATAGGAACGACCGGTCGAATATTAAGTTGTGTAAAAAAACGTTTTGTTTTTCAAGATATCTTGACCAAACTCGGTATTTAATAGTTTTGATATACTCCTCATATATATGCTAAATTCTATTAAGATCGGACTACTATATCACATAGCTGCCATAGGAACGATCTTTCGAAAATTAAGTTATGTTGCATAAAAAACCTTTTGCTTTTTAAGATATCTTGATCAAACTCGGCATTAATTAGTTTTACTATGCTCCTCATATATATGGAAAATCCTGTTAGGATCGGACCGCCATATCTTATAGCTGCCGTAGGAAAGATAGATCGAATATTAAGTTGTATGAAAACACATTTTATTTTTCAAGATATCTTGACCAAACTCGGCATTGATTAGTTTTACTATACACTTCATATATACTCAAAATGCTATTAAGTTCGGACCACTATATTATATAGCTGCCATAGGAACGATCGGTCGAAAAGTAACTTGTATGAAAAAACATTTTATTTTTCCAAAATATCTTGACCAAACTCGGCATTGATTAGTTTTACTATACACTTCATATATACTCAAAATGCTATTAAGATCGGACCACTATATTATATAGCTGCCAAAGGAACGATCGGTCGAATATTAGTTTGTATAAAAAAACATTTTATTTTTCAAATATATTCACCAAACTCGGCATTGAATAGTTTTACTATACTCCTTATGTATATGCTAAGTTCTATTAAGATCGGACGATTATATCATATAGCTGCCATAGGAAAGATAGGTCGAAAACTAAGTTGTATAAAAAACATTTTATTTTTCAAGATATCTTGATCGAAGTCGGCATTTGTTAGTTTTACTATGCTCCTCATATATATGGAAAATCCTGTTAGGATCGGACCACTATATCATATAGCTGTCGTAGGAACGATCGGACGAATATTAAGTTGTATGAAAACACATTTTGTTTTTAAAATATCTTCACCAAACTCGGCATTTATAAGTTTTACTATACTGCTCATATATACTCAAAATTCTATTAAGATCGGACCACTATATTATATAGGTGCCATAGGAACGATCGGTCGAAAATTAAGTTATATGAAAAACATTTTATTTTTCAGGTAATCTTGACCAAACTGGGCTTTTAATAGTTTTGATATACTCCTCATATATAGGCAAAATCATATTCAGATCGGAACACTATAACATATAGCTGCCATGGGAACGATCGTTCGAACATTAGGTTTTTATATGAAAAAACATTTTGATTATCAAGATATCTTGACAAAACTCGACATTTATTAGATGTGCTTTACTCCACATATACACGCAAAATTCTATTACGATCGGACCACTATATCAAATAGCTGCCATTTGAACAATCTGTAAAATATTTAATTGTTGTAAGAAAAAACCATTTGTTTTTCAGGATATGTTGACCAAACTGGGCATTTAATAGTTTTCTCATACTCCTCATATATAAGCATAGTCATATTAAGATTGGACCACTATATCATATAGATGTCATAGGAACGATTTGTCGAAAAAAAAGTTGTATGAACAAACATTTTGTTTTTCAAGACTTTTTGACCAAACTAGGCATTGATTAGTTTTACTATACTCTTCATATATATGCTAAATTCTATTAAGATCTGACTACTATATCACATAGCTGCCATAGGAACGATCTTTCGAAAATTAAGTTATGTTGCATAAAAAACCTTTTGCTTTTTAAGATATCTTGATCAAACTCGGCATTAATTAGTTTTACTATGCTCCTCATATATATGGAAAATCCTGTTAGGATCGGACCGCCATATCTTATAGCTGCCATAGGAAAGATAGGTCGAATATTAAGTTGTATGAAAACACATTTTATTTTTCAAGATATCTTGACCAAACTCGGGATTGATTAGTTTTAATATACACTTCATATATACTCAAAATGCTATTAAGATCGGACCACTATATTATATAGCTGCCAAAGGAATGATCGGTCGAATATTAGTTTGTATAAAAAAACATTTTATTTTTCAAATATATTGACCAAACTCGGCATTGAATAGTTTTACTATACTCCTTAAGTATATGCTAAGTTCTATTAAGATCGGACGATTATATCATATAGCTGCCATAGGAAAGATAGGTCGAAAAGTAACTTGTATGAAAAAACATTTTATTTTTCCAAAATATCTTGACCAAACTCGGCATTGATTAGTTTTACTATACACTTCATATATACTCAAAATGCTATTAAGATCGGACCACTATATCATATAGCTGCCGTAGGAACGGTCGGACGAATATTAAGTTGTATGAAAACACATTTTGTTTTTAAAATATCTTCACCAAACTCGGCATTTATAAGTTTTACTATACTGCTCATATATACTCAAAATTCTATTAAGATCGAACCACTATATTATATAGCTGCCATAGGAACGATCGGTCGAAAATTAAGTTATATGAAAAACATTTTATTTTTCAAAATATCTTGACCATTCTCGGCGTTTATTAGTTTTACTATACTATTCATTTACTGGCAAAATAATATTAAGATCTGACATGCATAAGAACATGTTATTCATTGCTGTGGCTTTGGCTGGCAAGATATTAATTTTGTTAGTTTTCTTATGCAGATCATGACCTATCCCAAATTTGTGTTGATATATGAATGCATTTTGTGTACTGAGGTTGGCTCCGCAGAAAATATGTATTTCTAAGTCGATGCAAATATTTATATAATCTCTTTAAATTTAATAAATATTATTTTTATTCTCCAATTAAGAAATCAAATAGTGCTAAAAAATACAATTATATTTCATGTCGACCCGAAGGTCATATTTAGTTATGACCCTATTATAATTATAATGGCCTCCTCGCGGTGTTCCCTGCGTACTTTGTTCTTTATAATTCGAACAACTAAAATAATAAAATAAAAAAAAATAAAAATAAAAATTAATTAAATGTATCTTTGAAAACAACAAATTTGCACTTTTATTTCCTTAATTTATTTTGTATTACTTAAAAATAATAATAATTTAATTAATAATTTCAAATATACAAAATTATATTATTATTTGCATCGACTTTAAAATACAAATTTTTTTGTACGGAGCCAACCCCAGTACTCGGAATGCATTCTTATATCAACAGAAATGTTGGGTAGGTTGTTATCTGCGCTAAAAAACTAAGAAAATTGTTTCTTTGCCAGCCAGAGAATTTGCCAGAGCAGTGGATAACAACACATTCAAATATGCTGTTATGTATGTATATTCACACGCATACAAACATAATTGCTTGCACGGCCATCACAGAGCCGAAGCTGAGAGCAAATTCTATTTTTAACTTTTTCGTTCTCTCGGCTGTGAGAGCGCAATGCTACAGATTTCGTTTTCGTTCTCAATTTTCAAAATATCAAGCTGCATAGTAGCATTTTGTTGTATGGCGTTACTCATCTTAATGTTTATATTGTCTTTGGTTTTACTATTCTCCTCTTATATATGCAAAATCCTATTAATATCGGACCACTATATCATATAGCTGCCAAAGGAACGACCGGTCGAAAATTAAGTTGTATAAAAAACATTTTGTTTTTCAAGATATCTTGACCAAACTCGGTATTTATTAGTTTTAATATACTCCTCTTATATATGCTATTTTCTATTAAGATCGGACTACTATATAATATAGCTGCCATATTCTATTAAGATCGGACTACTATATAATATAGCTACCAAACTGGGCTTTTAATAGTTTTGCTATACTCCTCATATATGGGCAAAATCATATTAAGATTGGACCAATATAACATATAGCTGTCATAGGAACGATCGGTGGAAAATTAAATATCTTGACCAAACTCAGCATTTATTATTTTCAATTCTATTAAGATCGGACCACTATATCAAATAGCTGCCACAGGAACGATTGGTCGAATATTAAGTTGTATGAAAAAACATTTTATTTTTCAAGACTTTTTGACCAAACTCGGCATTGATTAGTTTTACTATACTCTTCATATATATGCTCAATTCTATTAAGATCTGACTACTATATCACATAGCTGCCATAGGAACGATCTATCGAAAATTAAGTTATGTTGCATAAAAAACCTTTTGCTTTTTAAGATATCTGGATCAAACTCGGCATTTATTAGTTTTACTATGCTCCTCATATATATGGAAAATCCTGTTAGGATCGGACCACCATATCATATAGCTGCCGTAGCAAATATAGGTCGAATATTAAGTTGTATGAAAACACATTTTATTTTTCAAGATATCTTGACCAAACTCGGCATTGATTAGTTTTACTATACTCCTCATATATACTCAAAATGCTATTAAGGTCGGACCACTATATTATATAGCTGCCATAGGAACGATCGTTCGAAAATTAAGTTGTATGAAAAAGCATTTTATTTTTTCAAAATATCTTGGCCGTTCTCGGCGTTTATTAGTTTTACTATACTATTCATTTACTTGCAAAATAATATTAATATCTGACCACTATATCATATAGCTGCCATAGGAACGATCGGTCGAATATTAAGTTGTATGAAAAAACATTTTATTTTTCAAATATCTTGACCAAACTCGCATTGATTAGTTTTACTATACTCCTTATATAGATGCTAAGTTTTATTAAGATCGGACGATTATATAATATAGCTGCCATAGGAGCGTCCGGTCAAAAATTAAGTTATGTTGCATACAGAAAACATTTGCTTTTCAAGATATCTTGATCGAAGTCAGCATTTGTTAGTTTTACTATGCTCCTCATATATATGGAAAATCCTGTTAGGATCGGACCACTATATCATATAGCTGCCGTAGGAACGATAGTTAAGTTATTTGAAAACACCTTTTGTTTTCAAAATATCTTCACCAAACTCGGCATTTATTAGTAGTACTATACTCCTAATATATACTCAAAATGCTATTAAGATTGGAACACTATATCATATAGCTGCCATAGGAACGATATGTCGAAAATTAAGTTGTATGCGAAAACATTTTATTTTCAAGATATCTTGACCACACTCGGCGTTTATTAGTTTAACTATATATACACCACTGTATATATATGTATATAGCTGCCATAGGAACTGTGGCATGTACTGTGGTGAAGCTACTCTAGCAATACATATCGGGTAGCAACGGTGACGGCGGTTGGCAGCCAATCTTCACAAAATAATTCGGGAAGTATTCACCAAGCCCCTCGTGGTTGAGTTAGCATGGCAGGGCGGGATCCTCTTGCTCCCTAGCTCTTTCGCGGGGGGGGGGGGGTTCTTTTTGCCATGTCTCGACCTGCATACACAATTTTATTTTAGGATCCCTACAGAATCTAAATTGGAGACCGATACTCCGAAAAAACAAAATCTCAAACAGGCATAACTTAACGAGCACTTAAAGTGCCAATACAATGGTGATAGCTTTCATTAGGGCATATATATTCCGAAGAGGCGAAGTCTTGGATGTAAGCTGACTCTCGCGTTCGATACCCTCCCAACCATGATCTTCAGCGTTTAAGGTTTTGAAGATCCCAAATAAAACATTCTTCTACTACATTATATCACCATGTCACCAGGAAAGAAAACTTAGCAATTCATAATCAAAATCCGTAATTAATATTTATTATAAACAAAAGCATTATTCAATGAAATTGAATCCTTCCGTTGGATAATCTGCATCTTTTTACAAGTGGCATTAATGATTCAACAATAATTCAGTAACTAAAACTATTCACTTAATATTTTTTTTTCTTATTGAGCAAAATAAAAGAAAAACCTCAAAATTTCGCTAAAGTGCGTTTTAATAATTATAAATAAGGCTAGGCAAGAAAAAAAAATGACATTAGTAAATTGAACTAAAGTGTATTCGGCAAAAGCAAAAAAAAATTTTTTATAATAGAGTCAATATAATTGTAGTTGATGGTTAATTGTATGGTCGAAAAAAAATATGGGCAACAGAAGGTTAAGCTCGAAGCGCATGGGCAAATCGGAGCGCAGCGCAACCAGCTGATCAGTGAATACGATGATACATCTTTGTGTACATATATTTGATTCTGTTAAAAATCTTTTCTTTTAGGTTGCTTCTGTTTCAGCTAATAATTGAGCGGGGTGTAGGTAGAATCAAAGATGATAAGCATTCACCAGACTGACACGGTCATAAACATATTGATCGGAGCTAAAGCGTAATGTGAAACAGAAAGGCGAAAAAAAAAACTCAGCAGGTGCGCGTGTCAGCTTGGCTGTGCTTATCTGTGCCAAAATAAGAAAATATACTCAAAACAAACGGTACAGACTTACATGTATTCCTCGATGAAAGGAATTTCATGCATCTGCACGCTCCGGCCAACTTAATGGGCGATGTCATCTGAGCTTCTGATCAGCGGCGCGTCAATGGGGCCCAAAAGGCTACTCCCTCTTCCGGATTCCAGACTGTGGAAACGGCGCCTGCCCGTTCTTGCTGGCATGAGCAAGGGAATGGCAGCTGATCCGCAGTTGAGGCTGACGTCTATTTAATGGGGGCAGAAATGACATTGCCGTCCCAAGAAATTACAGTGCCGTCCAATGGGCACACGTGGCGGTTGCCTCAAAATAAGTGGGTTTTTATGTCAGAGACGGCGGCGGCAAGATTGATTCCTCCAAAAATTACTTTCGGCAGGCAGACAAAAACTGGGTAATACAGTGACCAGATCTTGGCACAAAGAAATATATGCCGGTGAGGTGCTGGTGGCCGGCTGGCGTAGCGAAAGGTTTATCATCAAACGAACAACAAAATTGATATTTCGCCCATCGGCCACTTTTAGGGTTTTCCTTTTCTTTATTTTATTTATTTTTTTATTTTTTTTTGTTTTTTTGTTCAATTTAGTTGGAATTTAAATTCAACGAATTAAGCGACTGATGCTTTTAGTTTAATTTTTTTTTTTTGGTGGGGCTATGTCCGAACCGCCGTAGCCAGACCTTCGATGGTCAAGAAATTTTTAAAAAAAGAAGGGTTATATCCGGGACCTACAGGCTTATATAGGGTCTCAGAGCTTTTTTCTTTCGCGGATTAGATTGAAGATAGCTGCGCTGCCAACGTGCACGCAGGCGGTTTATAGCAGCGGCAGAATCATTCGCAGCTGACCGTGACAGACAAAAGCTGATCGCTATAGCGTCGTTACACAAACGCAAGCTGTTAGGATCGCTTACATGGTTTAATTCAAAAAGGAAAATTGCGACCATTACACCACCCGATAATATCCTACCGTTAGACGGGTATATTAGCGGGAATTAGACTCTAATGTCCTTGGCATGAAAAGTGCCAATTTCTTTTCCTTGCTGATTTTCAAGGGAATAAAAACAATTGCCGAGTTTCTTTTTGACACGGCATTTAATAAACTGGGGAGCCAGTTTAGCATTAAAATTGTGTGAGAATTTACGAAGCGCAAAATTTCGACAGAACACCTCATGTCCTTCACGAAAAGAAACAGGCTTGCTGCGTAAATTATATTGAGCCGCATTGCGCTCATAGGCTTTCCTGATGTTTTTCTGAATAACTGTCCTTAGCAATGCGGTTCTTCCAATAAGGACAACTCCTTCAATAATTTGTAATCGGTACCATGAGTGATCATATCCACCCCGAATAGGGCACGGTATGGGGAACACCCAATCGATTGGTGCAGAGCAGACCTTAAGGAGCATGAAATCCCTGTAATATGTTCATCCCAATGGGTCTGATCCTGTTTTAAATACGAGCGAATGGCGGCGAGTATTGAGCGGTTAACTCGTTCTGCAGCATTGCTCTGCGGTGAATATAGAGCTGTATACAGATGTTCAATGCCAAGTTCGGCTAAGAAGGCATTGAACTCACGAGCTTTGAACTGGGTGCCGTTGTCACTTATTATAGTTTGTGGCACACCAAAACAATGAAAAATTTGTTCAAGAAGAAATTTTTGTATCACAGCTGAGGTGAATTTCTTCAGGGGCTGCAACCAATGATACTTGCTAAAGTGATCTAAGACTATTAACAATCCAACATGACCGCTTTTGCTTCTAGGGTATGGCCCAAGCAGGTCAATATAAAGCCTTTGAAATGGTCTGCAAGTTGGGATGTGAGCACCCATAGGTGGCCGAAGGGTATAATTTGGAGCCTTAGTTTCTTTACATATCTCGCAATTTCGTATGTATTCACGTACATCTTTAACTAATCCTGGCCAGAACAAATGTCTGCGGATTTTCTCAATGGTTTTTTGCATGCCGGCGTGAGACGACGTTATGCTGTCATGGGCTTGTTTGAGCACATCGACTTTAAGTCGATCAGGCACCCATAGTTTCCATGAAGGACTTTCTGGTGTCGAGTCTCCCCTCGAATGTTCGGTGCGTACATACAAAAACTTATCAACGATTTTGATGTCCGGAAACTGAGTAACATTTTGGGAAAATTTGTCTTTAATTTGTCCATAGCTAGCGTCCATAAATGTATCGGACTCAAGATCTATTACAGGACCCATGTCTAATTGAGCAATTTCATTCTCAGGCAACCGAGACAAAGCGTCGGGAACAATGTGTTCTTTGCCTTTCCGATGGGAGACGGAAAATTTAAATTGTTGCAATCTGAAAACCCATCGTGCCAGTCTACCCGATATATTTTGCTGGCGCATAAGCCATAGCAAACTAGAATGGTCGGTAACCACTTCAAATTCCTGGAGTTCCAAATAACATCGGAACTTCTCGATGGCTAATATGACTGCTAGGCATTCACGCTCGGTAACACTATAGTTTCGCTGCGCACGGCTTAATTTTTTTGACATGAAAGCTATCGGTTGTTCTTCATTAGCTTCAGACATCTGTACTAAAACGGCGCCAATGCCAAAATCACTAGCGTCACAATGTAAGAAAAATTTCTTCTTAAAGTCAGCATTTTTTAAAACCGGCGAGGATGTTAGCACTGTTTTTAAGTTGTCCATTGCGGTCTGTGCTTCAGGGGTCCACTCAAACTTTTTCTTTGTCGATAATATGTCCGTTATGGGGCAAGTGAGATCGGAAAAGTTGCATATAAGCCGACGATACCAACCGCAAACTCCTAGAAATCCTCGAACTTGCTTCAAGTTTTTTGGCGGCGGCCAATTTACAATACAAGCTACTTTTTCCGGATCTGTGCAAATACCTCCGCTTTTTTTGACTTTTCGAAATATTTAAAGTCAGGTTGGCTTTTCTAAACTGCTCAGCAATGCGCACCAATACCGCCAGATGTGAACTGAAATCTTCTGACACAATACACAGATCATCTAAATAACCAAACACGCAATAGCGCAGGTCAGAAGGAATTATCTCGTCCATTAACCGACACATGGTAGAAGGCGCGTTACAAAGGCCAAAGGGCATGACCTTAAACTGATATAGCGGTCTTCCGGGGACCGTAAAAGCAGTGAGAGGCTTTGAATCCTCGGAAAGTTCTATTTGCCAATAGGCGTCTTTCAAATCTAGTTTGGAAATTATTTTCGGCAAAGGATGAGCATCTTTTTTTGTGGCGTCATTCAGTCTTCGAGCATCCAGACAAAGGCGCACCTTGTTGGGCTTAAGGACGAGTCGCATAGGCGAGCTCCAAGCGCTTACAGACGGCTCAATAACTCCAAGCTGCAACATGCGATCAATTTCTGCATATAACAACTTTTCTACGGCCGGACTTACAGGATAGAATCTTTGTTTTACTGGACGTGCGTCTCCTATATCTATACGGTGTTGGATCAATGTTGTGCGGCCTAATCTATCAGCAGCGTTGGGGAACAACTGCTTTACTACGTGCAGCTGTTCCGTTTGCTGGCTATGTAAGGGGTATGCAATCGACTCTGTTTCCTGCTCTTTTTTCATTGATTTTAGTTCTACAGAATTTATAATGCTTGGCGCAAGGTCAAAGGCTCTCCAAAAATCATGACCCAAAATTAGATTTTGGTTTATAGAAGGAATCACGTACAGTTTCAAGGACTTGGTAGCCGATTTATACTGTATTTTAACTTCAAGCACTCCGATGACTTTCTGACTATGGCCATCTGCTGTTCTGACATGCGATTTAATAGGCTTAAGTTCCGGCATTGCGGTAAAATCTTGTTGCGCAAGCGTAGAACCTATGCAGCTAATATTCGCGCCTGCATCCAATAGACCAACCTCGGTAAAGGTTAAAAATGACACTTCGGCATAGCTGCGCATATCGGTGGGATTGCAAAAAACTATCGAAACTAAAAGCTTGCTATGTTGCTTGATTTTTGAATAATAATTTTTCAAGCGCTGCGTTCGCTGAGAAATACGTGGTTTTTCTTCATAAAAAATCTTATTTCGGACATGCAAATAATTAGCTAACCGTTCATGATACGGTAAAAATCGTAATTTAATAGTTTTAGCTATTTCTAAATTGTTGGAATGTGACTTTAAAGTCGGTGTAGGGATAGATACACAGTTCGTATGGGAATTAATTAGATTTTTGGGGGCATCCGACTGCTGCTGGATGCACCCTTCTGTTGGTTTTCCGAAGCTTTACGGATACAGTTTTGGCACTGGGGCTTATAAATGTTAGGTGCCCCGCATCCGTAACAGAATATACGGCGGTCAGCAAGGCAATTTTCCCACAGATGCCCTTGCTCTTCGCAGTTCCAACATTTAAAGTTGGCATGACATCTACGAATTGCTGCGATGTCAAAGTTTGTATCTTCTGAATTTTCTACCTCCGGTTCAATAAAAGACTCTTCTAGTCCATATACTTGGCGACGGCCAATAGTCCTGGATTTATTCATACCATCAGTGCGACAACTGAGCTCATGAACTAAATTCTCGTTCATTTGGACCAATCTACGTAGATGGCCAACTGAACTTATTGGCTGGTATAGCAGCTTATGTCGGGTTTCGGGTAATAAATTATTTTTTAAAATTTCGATTAACTCCTCCTCGTCAATTTTAATTGCAAATTTATCGATCAGTGACGCTACAGCGTCATGGAACGACACAAATGATTCCCCAGGGTTTTGCTTTCTAGCTCTTACTAGTTCCTTGCTCATAAAATCGGAGCGATAATCTTTGTACTGATGGCGAAGTGCAGTACAAAATTCAGTCCAGACTATGTGGTCTACCTGCTTGTGGTACCGCCAGTACCAGTCACGGGCTTTGCCTAAGAATAGCACATGTAAGTGCTTACAGAGACCCATAAAGTCGCTGTATAAAGTTTCATCAGTCAATGTTTTGACTCTATATAGAAATTCTTCTACCCCTAATCCTTCGGTAGACCCATCGAAATTAAGATTCCATTTTTGCATGGTGTCAGCAATTTTTCCATTTCGGAATGACGAACTACTAGGCGAAACCGGGATCGGGGTTGGCAGCACTCTTGGAAAGGGTGTTGCTTGCATTTGCAGTGATGAGATAACGCGAGTGATTGATTGTTCGATCATCTCCTGAATTATCCTATAGTCCACTCCCAGATTTTGGCGGGTATTATTGGACTGAGTGGGTCTTCCTCTTCTTCTTACACCATGAGCTGGTCGTGCAGGATTTCAGGTGGATTCGTGCTATTGCTAGCGTCGAGTCCTGGTACATCACTAACATCTAATAACCTTGCTGTTGGATTCTCGCCACTCTGGGTCGGGCCAGGATTAAGAGATTTTGCTAGACTGCGCGTTACCGTTCTCCCTATCTTCGTAGGTGGAGGTGGAGCAGATTGTTTTCCTCTCGGCGAGCAATCTCCAACAACTAATTTAATTGAGGCTGGGTCAATCACAGCACTAGAACTGGGACATTTAGCATGATTTACCAACCAACCTTCCAAGCAAAGTTTGTGAAAAACATGCCTACAAGGGGTGCAATAGCAAGACTGTGTATTGTCCATTACTAACTGGCATAGAACACAGTGGTTATCAGCTCTCTCTGACGACGGCTGTACATTTTGTGGGCTGCGTAAAGGCAACATGATTAATTAAGTTTTTCCTGATTCGTGACATTGGTTTGGTAACATAATAGAGTAGAAGTTTTTTTTTTTTTTTTTTTTTTTTTTTTTTTTTTTTGTTAATAACGAAATATAATCGCCGCAATGAAAATAGGTAATTTTTCTGGTTTATTGAAACTACTTTAGAAAGCGGTTTGTAACATTCAACATTTTAATCCAGTCAGAAATGTTCGGCAAGGATATGCAAGGCAGCATATGGCCAAGTTCCGGGCAACATTCTAACTATCTTTGATAGTATCGTTAATACAAAACCATTCAATCTAATTTTATAACTTTTGGCTCCACGAAGACTGAAATTTACTTAACCATCCACAAGCTATCAAGTAGCAATCAGTACTGATATCTTATCAAAATATGCAGTATTCTAAAATTGCATATGAAAGTATTTCTACCTAAGCAAACCTAATCTGTTGTTTCTCCAAAATTATAAGAAAGAAAACGAGCAAATGTATGGGACCGATTGTATAGCTGGTGTTAATAACTATAGTCGTGTTTATATATAGGCACTCAACAATATAGTAAGGTCAGATTCTCGGCATAATTCAAGCTCTGAATTGTAAGCATCGTAGTCCTAATTACTATCTTGTATACTACCAGTATCTGCGCATGCGGAAGATAGACTGAACCAGTCACATCGACGTCAGCGTGCGTGGACAATAATATAAAGAGACAACCTCGGGCCCCACGTTGGGCGCCAAAAAAATTTATGTGGCATGTACTGTGGTGAAGCTACTCTAGCAATACATATCGGGTAGCAACGGTGACGGCGGTTGGCAGCCAATCTTCACAAAATAATTCGGGAAGTATTCACCGAGCCCCTCGTGGTTGAGTTAGCATGGCAGGGCGGGATCCTCTTGCTCCCTAGCTCTTTCGGGTGGGGGGGTTCTTTTTGCCATGTCTCGACCTGCATACACAATTTTATTTTAGGATCCCTACAGAATCTAAATTGGAGACCGATACTCCGAAAAAACAAAATCTCAAACAGACATAACTTAACGAGCACTTAAAGTGCCAATACAATGGTGATAGCTTTCATTAGGGCATATATATTCCGAAGAGGCGAAGTCTTGGATGTAAGCTGACTCTCGCGTTCGATACCCTCCCAGCCATGATCTTCAGCGTTTAAGGTTTTGAAGATCCCAAAAAAAAAAAACAATCTTCTACGACATTATATCACCATGTCACCAGGAAAGAAAACAGCAATTTATAATCAAAATACGTAATTAATATTTATTATAAGCAAAAGCATTATTCAATGAAATTGAATCCTTCCGTTGGATAATCTGCATCTTTTTACAAGTGGCATTAATAATTCAACAATAATTCAGTAACTAAAACTATTCACTTAATATTTTTTTTCTTATTGAGCAAAATAAAAGAAAAACCTCAAAATTTCGCTAAAGTGCGTTTTAATAATTATAAATAAGGCTAGGCAAGAAAAAAAAATGACATTAGTAAATTGAACTAAAGTGTATTCGGCAAAAGCAAAAAAAAATTTTTTATAATAGAGTCAATATAATTGTAGTTGATGGTTAATTGTATGGTCGAAAAAAAATATGGGCAACAGAAGGTTAAGCTCGAAGCGCATGGGCAAATCGGAGCGCAGCGCAACCAGCTGATCAGTGAATACGATGATACATCTTTGTGTACATATATTTGATTCTGTTAAAAATCTTTTCTTTTAGGTTGCTTCTGTTTCAGCTAATAATTGAGCGGGGTGTAGGTAGAATCAAAGATGATAAGCATTCACCAGACTGACACGGTCATAAACATATTGATCGGAGCTAAAGCGTAATGTGAAACAGAAAGTCGAAAAAAGCAGGTGCGCGTGTCAGCTTGGCTGTGCTTATCTGTGCCAAAATAAGAAAATATACTCAAAACAAACGGTACAGACTTACATGTATTCCTCGATGAAAGGCCTTCCAGCGGAGAGTTTGCAGCAAATTTTATTGTTTTTTTCTTTCATTTGTTTTCTTTTGTCTTCTGTGGGGCTTTAAATTGTTTTGATTATATTATTATGGCACAGGAGGGTTTTTAAATTGTGAGAAAATTAAAAAAAATATAAAAAAAATTCAGAAATGACTTTGGACTCTACCCCAACAAGAAGGGGGATAGATTTATACTATTATTCCTTTCTATATATATAAAGATATGTATATAGATGTAAATTTTTCTTTTTCCCTGCACTTGCACGCGTTTTTTTTGAGGGCCCTAATAAATGCACTTTGCACAAACTTTTGGAAGTCTCTCACAAGATTTAATTAACAATTTTTTTACTAAAAACATTTAACAGCAAATTTCATGCATCTGCACGCTCCGGCCAACTTAATGGGCGATGTCATCTGAGCTTCTGATCAGCGGCGCGTCAATGGGGCCCAAAAGGCTACTCCCTCTTCCGGATTCCAGACTGTGAAAACGGCGCCTGCCCGTTCTTGCTGGCATGAGCAAGGGAATGGCAGCTGATCCGCAGTTGAGGCTGACGTCTATTTAATGGGGGCAGAAATGAAATTGCCGTCCCAAGAAATTACAGTGCCGTCCAATGGGCACAAATTTGCCTCAAAATAAGTGGGTTTTTATGTCAGAGACGGCGGCGGCAAGATTGATTCCTCCAAAAATTACTTTCGGCAGGCAGACAAAAACTGGGTAAAACAGTGACCAGATCTTGGCACAAAGAAATATATGCCGGTGAGGTGCTGGTGGCCGGCTGGCGTAGCGAAAGGTTTATCATCAAACGAACAACAAAATTGATATTTCGCCCATCGGCCACTTTTAGGGTTTTCCTTTTCTTTATTTTATTTATTTTTTTATTTTTTTTTTGTTTTTTTGTTCAATTTAGTTGGAATTTAAATTCAACGAATTAAGCGACTGATGCTTTTAGTTTAATTTTTTTTTTTGGTGGGGCTATGTCCGAACCGCCGTAGCCAGACCTTCGATGGTCAAGAAATTTTTAAAAAAAAGAAGGGTTATATTCGGGACCTACAGGCTTATATAGGGTCTCAGGGCTTTTTCTTTCGCGGATTAGATTGAAGATAGCTGCGCTGCCAACGTGCACGCAGGCGGTTTATAGCAGCGGCAGAATCATTCGCAGCTGACCGTGACAGACAAAAGCTGATCGCTATAGCGTCGTTACACAAACGCAAGCTGTTAGGATCGCTTACGCGGTTTAATTCAAAAAGGAAAATTGCGACCATTACAGAACGATCGGTCGAATATTAAGTTGTCTGAAAACAAAAAACATTTTATTTTTTAAGATATCTCGACAAACTCGGCTTTGATTAGTTTTACTATACTCCTCATAAATATGCTAACTTCTATTAACATCGGACTATTATAATAATTTGCTGCCATAGAAACCATCTGTCGAAAATTAAGTAATTTTGCATAAAAAACATTTTGCTTTTTAAGATATCTTGATTAAACTCGGCATTTATTAGTTTTACTATGCTCCTCATATATATGGAAAATCCTGTTGAGATCGGACCACTATATCATATAGCTGCCGTAGGAACGATAGGTCGAGTATTAAGTTGGATGAAAACACATTTTGTTTTCAAAATATCTTCACCAAACTCGGCAATTATTAGTTTTGCTATACTCCTCATACATACTCAGAATGCTATTAAGATCGGAACACCATATCATATAGCTGCCATAGGAACGATAGGTCAAAAATTAAGTTGTATGAACAAACATTTTATTTTTCAAGATATCTTGATCATTCTTTGTATGAAAAAATATTTTATTATACTATACTATACTCCTTATATATATGCTAAGTTCTATTAAGATCGGACGATTATATCATATAGCTGCCATAGGAACGATCGGTCAAAAATTAAGTTGTGTTGCATACAGAAACCTTTTGCTTTTCAAGATATTTTGATCGAAGTCGGCATTTGTTAGTTTTACTATTCTCCTCATCATATATATATATATACTATATCATATAGCTGCCGTAGGAACGATCGGTCGAATATTACGTTGTATGAAAACACATGTTCTTTTCAAAATATCTTCACCATACACGGCATTTATTAGTTTAACTATGCTCCAAAATAGCTGAGCATAGCTAGCCGGACAGGCTGAAAAATTTTCCCCCACCGTGTCGGTGATTTCCCAATACTTTTCTCTTTGTCCTATCCACTTAACACTCTTTATCTAACTTACATTGCTTTACTTTATTAACAATTTTCTTACTTTCTTTTTTCCTATTTATTGTATTTTCTTTATTAATTTAGCAAATTAAGATTATTTTTAATTTCACTTGAGATCACTTTTTTCCTACTTACAACCTTCTGCTTAGATGTAGGCTCTAATAGCGTCACTGACAAAATTAGCTGTGAAAAGGGGCACAGCTGGCCGGACTGGCAAATAAAACACCTCCATCGGTCGGTGATACTATTTAGAAAATTGTATCCTTTAACTAGGCTTTTAGAATATACTTATATTGTACAACCTTTTGAATAATGAGGAAGACACTCGTTTTGTCGACCATTAATAAATAAATAAATAAATAAATAAATAAATAAATAAATAAAAAATATACAAAATGCAATTTAGATCGGACCACTATATAATATAGCTGCCATAGGAACGATCGGTCGAAAATTAAGTTATATGAAAAATATTTTATTTTTCAAAATATCTTGACCATTCTCGGCGTTTATTAGTTTTACTATACTATTCATTTACTGGCAAAATAATATTAAGATCTGACCACTATATCATATAGCTGCCATAGGAACGATCGGTCGAATATTAAGTTGTATGAAAAAACATTTTATTTTTCAGGATATCTTGACCAAGCTGGGCTGTTAATAGTTTTGCTTACTCCTCATATGTAGGCAAAATCATATTAAGATCGGACCAATATAACATATAGCTTCCATAGGAACGATCGGGCGAATATTAGTTTTTTGTATGAAAAAACATTTTGTTTATCAAGATATCTTGACCAAACTCGACATTTATTAGATTTACTGTACTCCTCATATCCACGGAAACTCCTTTTAATATCAGACACCTATATCATATAGCTGCCATGGGAACAATCGGTAGAAAATTTAATTGTTGTATGAAAAAACCTTTTGTTTTTCAGGATATCTAGACCAAACTGGGCATTTAATAGTTCTACCATACTTCTCATATATAAGCAAAATCAGATTAATATCGGACCACTATATCATATAGCTGCCATAGGACCGGTCAAAAATTAAGTTGTATAAAAAAACATTTTGTTTTTCAAGATATCTTGACCAAACTCGGTATTTATTAGTTTTAATATACTCCTCATTAATATGGTAAATTCTATTAAGATCGGACTACTATATAATATAGCTGCCATAAGACCGATCGGTCGAAAATTAAGTTATGTTGCATACAAAAACATTTTCTTTTTCAAGATATCTTAATCAAAGTCGGCATTTATTAGTTTTACCAAAGACAATATAAACACTAAGATGAGTAACGCCCATACATTTGAATGCGACGCAAAATTTCTAGCCTGGCCTTTTATCTGGCCTTTGAGGTTTCGTACGGCTTGCCTGCCGACTGGTCGATGCTGCTTTGCGCCGTTTCGTTTTCGAAGTATATTGAGGGAAAAAGTTTAGAACTTACGATCGAGGCAAAGGGCTTGTGCTTTATCCATGAAATGCATGCTTTTTTTAAATGATATATTACCCTAGATATTAACAAATAATTTTATAGGAAAATTTAAGAATTTTTATAATTTTTACACAAGGCGCTTCTTGCGCAATAACTATATTAAGAAAAAAGCACACATAAATTGATTTCACTTTTCTTTTTGGACAGTGTATGCTCGAAAAAAGTTCTTGTCTCAGCCAATAGCGTGCGTGCACCTTTCGTTGTATTCGTGAATTATACATGCATTAGAACTATAAAGTATGTATGTATGTGTTGTTATTCATTGCTGTGGCTTTAACTGGCAAGAAATTAATTTTGTTAGTTTTCTTACGCAGATCATGACCTATCTCAAATTTGTGTTGATATATGAATGCATTTTGTGTACTGAGGTTGGCTCCGCAGAAAATATGTATTTCTAAGTCGATGCAAATATTTACATAATTTCTTTAAATTTAATTAATATTATTTTTAATCTCCAATTAAGAAATAAAAGAGTGCTAAAAAATACAATTACATTTCAAATCGACCCGAAGGTCATATTTAGTTATGACCCTATTATAATTATAATGGCCTCCTCGCTGTGTTCCCTGCGTACTTTGTTCTTTATAATTCGAACAAAAAATAATAAAATAAAAAAAAAAATAAAAATTAATTAAATGTATCTTTGAAAACAACAAATTTGCACTTTTATTTCCTTAATTTATTTTGTATTACTTAAAAATAATAATAATTTAATTAATAATTTCAATTATACAAAATTACATAATTATTTGCATCGACTTAAAAATACAAATATTTTTGTACGGAGCCAACCTCAGTACTCAGAATGCATTCATATATCAACAGAAATGTTGGGTAGGTTGTGATCTGCGCTAAAAAACTAAGAAAATTGTTTCTTTGCCAGCCAGAGACTTTGCCAGAGCAGTGGATAACAACACATTCAAATATGCTGTTATGTATGTATATTCACACGCATACAAACATAATTGCTTGCACGGCCATCACAGAGCCGAAGCTGAGAGAAAATTCTATTTTTAGCTTTTTCGTTCTCTCGGCTGTGAGAGCGCAATGCTACAGATTTCGTTTTCGTTCTCAATATTCAAAAAATCAAGCTGCATAGCAGCATTTTGGTTGTATGGCGTTACTTATCTTAGTGTTTATATTGTCTTTAGTTTTACTATTCTCCTCACATATATGCAAAATCCTATTAATATCGGACCACTATATCATATAGCTGCCATAGGAATGACCGGTCGAATATTACGTTGTGTAAAAAACGTTTTGTTTTTAAGATATCTTGACCAAACTCGGTATTTATTAGTTTTGATATACTCCTCATATATATGCTAAATTCTATTAAGATCGGACTACTATATAATATAGCTGCCATATTCTATTAAGATCGGACTACTATATAATATAGCTACCAAACTGGGCTTTTAATAGTTTTGCCATACTCCTCATATATGGGCAAAATCATATTAACATTGGACCAATATAACATATAGCTGCCATAGGAACGATCGGTCGAAAATTAAGTTATATTGCATAAGAAAACATTTTGCTTTTCAAAATATCTTGACCAAACTCGGCATTTATTATTTTCAACTCTATTAAGATCGGACCACTATATCAAAAAGCTGTCATAGGAACGATCGGTCGAAAACTAAGTTGTTGTATGAAAAAACATTTTGTTTTTCAAGACTTTTGACAAAACTCGGCATTGATAAGTTTTACTATACTTCTTATATATATGCTCAATTCTATTAAGATCTGACTACTAAACCTTCTGCTTTTCAAGATATCTTGATCAAACTCGGCATTTATTAGTTTTATTTTGCTCCTCAAATATATGGAAAATCCTGTTAGGATCGGACCACCATACCATATAGCTGCCATAGGAAAGATAGGTCAAAAATTAAGTTGTATAAAAAAACATTTTATTTTTCAAGATATCTTGACCAAACTCCGCATTGATTAGTTTTACTATACTCCTCATATATACTCAAAATGCTATTAAGATCGGAGCTCTATATTATATAGCTGCCATAGGAACGATATGTCAAAAATTAAGTTGTATGAAAAAACATTTTATTTTTCAAGATATCTTGATCATTCTCGGCGTTTATTAGTTTTACTATACTATTCATTTACTGGAAAAACAATATTAAAATCTGACCACTATATCATATAGCTGCCATAGGAACGATCGGTCGAATATTAAGTTGTATGAAAAAACATTTTATTTTTCAGGTAATCTTGACCAAACTGGGCTTTTAATAGTTTTGATATACTCCTCATATATAGGCAAAATCATATTCAGATCGGAACACTATAACATATAGCTGCCATGGGAACGATCGTTCGAACATTAGGTTTTTATATGAAAAAACATTTTGATTATCAAGACATCTTGACAAAACTCGACATTTATTAGATGTACTTTACTCCACATATACACGCAAAATTCAATTACGATCGGACCACTATATCATATAGCTGCCATTTGAACAATCTGTAGAATATTTAATTGTTGTAAGAAAAAACCTTTTGTTTTTCAGGATATCTTGACCAAACTGGGCATTTAATAGTTTTCTCATACTCCTCATATATAAGCATAGTCATATTAAGATTGGACCACTATATCATATAGATGTCATAGGAACGATTGGTCGAAAAAAAGTTGTTGTATGAAAAAACATTTTGTCTTTCAAGACTTTTTGACCAAACTCGGCATTGATTAGTTTTACTATACTCTTCATATATATGCTAAATTCTATTAAGATCTGACTACTATATCACATAGCTGCCATAGGAACGATCTTTCGAAAATTAAGTTATGTTGCATAAAAAACCTTTTGCTTTTTAAGATATCTTGATCAAACTCGGCATTAATTAGTTTTACTATGCTCCTCATATATATGGAAAATCCTGTTAAGATCGGACCGCCATATCTTATAGCTGCCGTAGGAAAGATAGGTCGAATATTAAGTTGTATGAAAACACATTTTATTTTTCAAGATATCTTGACCAAACTCGGCATTGATTAGTTTTACTATACACTTCATATATACTATATACTCAAAATGCTATTAATATCGGACCACTATATTATATAGCTGCCAAAGGAACGATCGGTCGAATATTAGTTTGTATAAAAAACATTTTATTTTTCAAATATATTGACCAAACTCGGCATTGAATAGTTTTACTATACTCCTTATGTATATGCTAAGTTCTATTAAGATCGGACGATTATATCATATAGCTGCCATAGGAAAGATAGGTCGAAAATTAAGTTGTATAAAAAAACATTTTATTTTTCAAGATATCTTGATCGAAGTCAGCATTTGTTAGTTTTACTATGCTCCTCATATATATGGAAAATCCTGTTAGGATCGGACCACTATATCATATAGCTGTCGCAGGAACGATCGGACGAATATTAAGTTGCATGAAAACACATTTTGTTTTTAAAATATCTTCACCAAACTCGGCATTTATAAGTTTTACTATACTGCTCATATATACTCAAAATTCTATTAAGATCGGACCACTATATTATATAGCTGCCATAGGAACGATCGGTCGAAAATTAAGTTATATGAAAAACATTTTATTTTTCAGGTAATCTTGACCAAACTGGGCTTTTAATAGTTTTGATATACTCCTCATATATAGGCAAAATCATATTCAGATCGGAACACTATAACATATAGCTGCCATGGGAACGATCGTTCGAACATTAGGTTTTTATATAAAAAAACATTTTGATTATCAAGATATCTTGACAAAACTCGACATTTATTGGATGTACTTTACTCCACATATACACGCAAAATTCTATTACGATCGGACCACTATATCATATAGCTGCCATTTGAACAATCTGTAAAATATTTAATTGTTGTAAGAAAAAACCTTTTGTTTTACAGGATATCTTGACCGAACTGGGCATTTAATAGTTTTCTCATACTCCTCATATATAAGCTAGTCATATTAAGATTGGACCACTATATCATATAGATGTCATAGGAACGATTTGTCGAAAAAAAAGTTGTTGTATGAACAAACATTTTGTTTTTCAAGACTTTTTGACCAAACTCGGCATTGATTAGTTTTACTATACTCTTCATATATATGCTAAATTCTATTAAGATCTGACTACTATATCACATAGCTGCCATAGGAACGATCTTTCGAAAATTAAGTTATGTTGCATAAAAAACCTTTTGCTTTTTAAGATATCTTGATCCAACTCGGCATTAATTAGTTTTACTATGCTCCTCATATATATGGAAAATCCTGTTAGGATCGGACCGCCATATCTTATAGCTGCCATAGGAAAGATAGGTCGAATATTAAGTTGTATGAAAACACATTTTATTTTTCAAGATATCTTGACCAAACTCGGCATTGATTAGTTTTACTATACACTTCATATATACTCAAAATGCTATTAAGTTCGGACCACTATATTATATAGCTGCCAAAGGAACGATCGGTCGAAAAGTAACTTGTATGAAAAAACATTTTATTTTTCCAAAATATCTTCACCAAACTCGGCATTTATAAGTTTTACTATACTGCTCATATATACTCAAAATGCTATTAAGATCGGACCACTATATTATATAGCTGCCAAAGGAACGATCGGTCGAAAATTAAGTTATATGAAAAACATTTTATTTTTCAAAATATCTTGACCATTCTCGGCGTTTATTAGTTTTACTATACTATTCATTTACTGGCAAAATAATATTAAGATCTGACATGCATAAGAACATGTTATTCATTGCTGTGGCTTTGGCTGGCAATGACCTATCCCAAATTTGTGTTGATATATGAATGCATTTTGTGTACTGAGGTTGGCTCCGCAGAAAATATGTATTTCTAAGTCGATGCAAATATTTATATAATCTCTTAAAATTTAATAAATATTATTTTTATTCTCCAATTAAGAAATCAAATAGTGCTAAAAAATACAATTATATTTCATGTCGACCCGAAGGTCATATTAAGTTATGACCCTATTATAATTATAATGGTCTCCTCGCGGTGTTCCCTGCGTACTTTGTTCTTTATAATTCGAACAACTAAAATAATAAAATAAAAAAAAATAAAAATAAAAATTAATTAAATGTATCTTTGAAAACAACAAATTTGCACTTTTATTTCCTTAATTTATTTTGTATTACTTAAAAATAATAATAATTTAATTAATAATTTCAAATATACAAAATTATATAATTATTTGCATCGACTTTAAAATACAAATTTTTTTGTACGGAGCCAACCCCAGTACTCGGAATGCATTCTTATATCAACAGAAATGTTGGGTAGGTTGTTATCTGCGCTAAAAAACTTAGAAAATTGTTTCTTTGCCAGCCAGAGAATTTGCCAGAGCAGTGGATAACAACACATTCAAATATGCTGTTATGTATGTATATTCACACGCATACAAACATAATTGCTTGCACGGCCATCACAGAGCCGAAGCTGAGAGCAAATTCTATTTTTAACTTTTTCGTTCTCTCGGCTGTGAGAGCGCAATGCTACAGATTTCGTTTTCGTTCTCAATTTTCAAAATATCAAGCTGCATAGTAGCATTTTGTTGTATGGCGTACTCATCTTAATGTTTATATTGTCTTTGGTTTTACTATTCTCCTCTTATATATGCAAAATCCTATTAATATCGGACCACTATATCATATAGCTGCCAAAGGAACGACCGGTCGAAAATTAAGTTGTATAAAAAACATTTTGTTTTTCAAGATATCTTGACCAAACTCGGTATTTATTAGTTTTAACATACTCCTCTTATATATGCTATTTTCTATTAAGATCGGACTACTATATAATATAGCTGCCATATTCTATTAAGATCGGACTACTATATAATATAGCTACCAAACTGGGCTTTTAATAGTTTTGCTATACTCCTCATATATGGGCAAAATCATATTAAGATTGGACCAATATAACATATAGCTGTCATAGGAACGATCGGTGGAAAATTAAATATCTTGACCAAACTCAGCATTTATTATTTTCAATTCTATTAAGATCGGACTACTATATAAAAATGCTGCCATAGGAACGATCGGTCGAATATTAAGTTGTATGAAAAAACATTTTATTTTTTTCAAAACATCTTGGCCATTCACGGCGTTTATTAGTTTTACTATACTATTCATTTACTGGCAAAATAATATTAAGTTCTGACCACTATATCAAATAGCTGCCATAGGAACGATTGGTCTTACTATACTCTTCATATATATGCTCAATTCTATTAAGATCTGACTACTATATCACATAGCTGCCATAGGAACGATCTATCGAAAATTAAGTTATGTTGCATAAAAAACCTTTTGCTGGATCAAACTCGGCATTTATTAGTTTTACTATGCTCCTCATATATATGGAAAATCCTGTTAGGATCGGACCACCATGTCATATAGCTGCCGTAGCAGATATAGGTCGAATATTAAGTTGTATGAAAACACATTTTATTTTTCAAGATATCTTGACCAAACTCGGCATTGATTAGTCTTACTATACTCCTCATATATACTCAAAATGCTATTAAGGTCGGACCACTATATTATATAGCTGCCATAGGAACGATCGTTCGAAAATTAGGTTGTATGAAAAAACATTTTATTTTTTCAAAATATCTTGGCCATTCTCGGCGTTTATTAGTTTTACTATACTATTCATTTACTGGCAAAATAAGATTAATATCTGACCACTATATCATATAGCTGCCATAGGAACGATCGGTCGAATATTAAGTTGTATGAAAAAACATTTTATTTTTCAAATATCTTGACCAAACTCGCATTGATTAGTTTTACTATACTCCTTATATAGATGCTAAGTTTTTTTAAGATCGGACGATTATATCATATAGCTGCCATAGGAACGTCCGGTCAAAAATTAAGTTATGTTGCATACAGAAACCATTTGCTTTTCAAGATATCTTGATCGAAGTCGGCATTTGTTAGTTTTACTATGCTCCTCATATATATGGAAAATCCTCGGCATTTATTAGTAGTACTATACTCCTAATATATACTCAAAATGCTATTAAGATTGGAACACTATATCATATAGCTGCCATGGGAACGATATGTCGAAAATTAAGTTGTATGCGAAAACATTTTATTTTCAAGATATCTTGACCACACTCGGCGTTTATTAGCTTAACTATACTTCTCATTTACTCTTGAAATGATATTAAGATCGCACCACTGTATATATATGTATATAGCTGCCATAGGAACGATCGGTCGAATATTAAGTTGTCTGAAAACAAAAAACATTTTATTTTTTAAGATATCTCGACAAACTCGGCTTTGATTAGTTTTACTATACTCCTCATAAATATGCTAACTTCTATTAACATCGGACTATTATAAGAATTTGCTGCCATAGAAACCATCTGTCGAAAATTAAGTAATTTTGCATAAAAAACAATTTGCTTTTTAAGATATCTTGATTAAACTCGGCATTTATTAGTTTTACTATGCTCCTCATATATATGGAAAATCCTGTTGAGATCGGACCACTATATCATATAGCTGCCGTAGGAACGATAGGTCGAATATTAAGTTGGATGAAAACACATTTTGTTTTCAAAATATCTTCACCAAACTCGGCAATTATTAGTTTTGTTATACTCCTCATACATAGTCAGAATGCTATTAAGATTGGAACACCATATCATATAGCTGCCATAGGAACGATAGGTCAAAAATTAAGTTGTATGAAAAAACATTTTATTTTTCAAGATATCTTGATCATTCTTTGTATGAAAAAATATTTTATTATACTATACTATACTCCTTATATATATGCTAAGTTCTATTAAGATCGGACGATTATATCATATAGCTGCCATAGGAACGATCGGTCAAAAATTAAGTTGTGTTGCATACAGAAACCTTTTGCTTTTCAAGATATCTTGATCGAAGTCGGCATTTGTTAGTTTTACTATGCTCCTCATCATATATATATATATACTATATCATATAGCTGCCGTAGGAACGATCGGTCGAATATTACGTTGTATGAAAACACATTTTCTTTTCTAAATATCTTCACCAAACACGGCATTTATTAGTTTAACTATACTCCAAAATATACAAAATGCTATTTAGATCGGACCACTATATAATATAGCATTATTATATTATTATTATTATATGAAAAATATTTTATTTTTCAAAATATCTTGACCATTCTCGGCGTTTATTAGCTTTACTATATTATTCATTTACTGGCAAAATAATATTAAGATCTGACCACTATATCATATAGCTGCCATAGGAACGATCGGTCGAATATTAAGTTGTATGAAAAAACATTTTATTTTTCAGGATATCTTGACCAAGCTGGGCTGTTAATAGTTTAGCTTACTCCTCATATGTAGGCAAAATCATATTAAGATCGGACCAATATAACATATAGCTTCCATAGGAACGATCGGGCGAATATTAGTTTTTTGTATGAAAAAACATTTTGTTTATCAAGATATCTTGACCAAACTCGACATTTATTAGATTTACTGTACTCCTCATATACTCGCAAACTCCTTTTAATATCAGACACCTATATCATATAGCTGCCATGGGAACAATCGGTAGAAAATTTAATTGTTGTATGAAAAAACCTTTTGTTTTTCAGGATATCTAGACCAAACTGGGCATTTAATAGTTCTACCATACTTCTCATATATAAGCAAAATCATATTAATATCGGACCACTATATCATATAGCTGCCATAGGACCGGTCAAAAATTAAGTTGTAAAAAAAAACATTTTGTTTTTCAAGATATCTTGACCAAACTCGGTATTTATTAGTTTTAATATACTCCTCATTAATATGGTAAATTCTATTAAGATCGGACTACTATATAATATAGCTGCCATAAGACCGATCGGTCGAAAATTAAGTTATGTTGCATACAAAAACATTTTGTTTTTAAAGATATCTTAATTAAAGTCGGCATTTATTAGTTTTACCAAAGACAATATAAACACTAAGATGAGTAACGCCCATACATTTGAATGCGACGCAAAATTTCTAGCCTGGCCTTTCATCTGGCCTTTGAGGCTTCGTACGGCTTGCCTGCCGACTGGTCGATGCTGCTTTGCGCCGTTTCGTTTTCGAAGTATATTGAGGGAAAAAGTTTAGAACTTACGATCGAGGCAAAGGGCTTGTGCCTTATCCATGAAATGCATGCTTTTTTTAAATGATATATTACCCTAGATATTAACAAATAATTTTATACGAAAATTTAAGAATTTTTATAATTTTTACACAAGGCGCTTCTTGCGCAATAACTATATTAAGAAAAAGCACACATAAATTGATTTCACTTTTCTTTTTGGACAGTGTATGCTCGAAAAAAGTTCTTGTCTCAGCCAATAGCGTGCGTGCACCTTTCGTTGTATTCGTGAATTATACATGCATAAGAACTATAAAGTATGTATGTATGTGTTGTTATTCATTGCTGTGGCTTTAACTGGCAAGAAATTAATTTTGTTAGTTTTCTTACGCAGTTCATGACCTATCCCAAATTTGTGTTGATATATGAATGCATTTTGTGCACTGAGGTTGACTCCGCGGAAAATATGTATTTCTAAGTCGATGCAAATATTTACATAATTTCTTTAAATTTAATTAATATTATTTTTATTCTCCAATTAAGAAATAAAAGAGTGCTTAAAATACAATTACATTTGAAGTCGACACGAAGGTCATATTTAGTTATGACCCTATTATAATTATAATGGCCTCCTCGCGGTGTTCCCTGCGTACTTTGTTCTTTATAATTCGAACAACTAAAATAATAAAATAAAAAAAAATAAAAATTAATTAAATGTATTTTTGAAAACAACAAATTTGCACTTTTATTTCCTTAATTTATTTTGTATTACTTAAGAATAATAATAATTTAATTAATAATTTCAATTATACAAAATTACATAATTATTTGCATCGACTTAAAAATACAAATTTTTTGTACGGAGCCAACCTCAGTACTCAGAATGCATTCATATATCAACAGAAATGTTGGGTAGGTTGTGATCTGCGCTACAAAACTAAGAAAATTGTTTCTTTGCCAGCCAGAGACTTTGCCAGAGCAGTGGATAACAACACATTCAAATATGCTGTTATGTATGTATATTCACATGCATACAAACATAATTGCTTGCACGGCCATCACAGAGCCGAAGCTGAGAGCAAGTTCTATTTTTAGCTTTTTCGTTCTCTCGGCTGTGAGAGCGCAATGCTACAGATTTCGTTTTCGTTCTCAATTTTCAAAAAATCAAGCTGCATAGTAGCATTTTGTTCTATGGCGTTACTCATCTTAGTCTTTATATTCTCTTTGGTTTTACTATTCCCTTCATATATATGCAAAATCCTATTAATATCTGACCACTATATCATATAGCTGCCATAGGAACGATCGGTCGAATATAAAGTTGTATGAAAAAATATTTTATTTTTCAGGATATCTCGAGCAAACTGGGCTTTTAATAGTTTTGATTACTCCTCATATGTAGGCAAAATCATATTAAGATCGGACCAATGTAACATATAGCTGCCATAGGAACGATCGGACGAACATTAGTTTTTTGTATGAAAAAACATTTTGTTTATCAAGATATCTTGACCAAACTCGGCATTTATTAGATTTACTGTACTCCTCATATACACGCACAATCCTTTTAATATCAGACACCTATATCATATAGCTGCCATAGGAACGACCGGTCGAACATTAAGTTGTATAAAAAACCATTTTGTTTTTCAAGATATCTTGACCAAACTCGGTATTTATTACTTTTAATATACTCCTCTTATATATGCTAAATTCTATTAAGATCGGACTACTATATAATATAGCTGCCATATTCTATTAAGATCGGACTACTATATAATATAGCTACCAAACTGGGCTTCTAATAGTTTTGCCATACTCCTCATATATAGGCAACATCATATTAAGATTGGACCAATATAACATATAGCTGTCATAGGAACGATCGGTTGAAAACTAAGTTGTTGTATGAAAAAACATTTTGTTTTTTAAGGCTTTTGACAAAACTCGGTATTGATAAGTTTTACTATACTCCTCATATATATGCTAAATTCTATTAAGCTTTGACTACTATATCCCATAGCTGCCATAGGAACGATCGGTCGAAAAGTAAGTAATGTTGCATTAAGAAACCTTTTGCTTTTCAAGAAATCTTGATCAAACTCGGCATTTATTACTTTTACTATGCTCCTCATATATATGGAAAATCGTGTTAGGATCGGACCACCATATCATATAGCTGCCATAGGAAAGATAGGTCGAAAATTAAGTTGTATGAAAAAACATTTTATTTTTCAAGATATCTTGACCACACTCGGCATTGATTAGTTTTACTGTACTCCTCATATATACTCAAAATGCTATGAAGATCGGAACTCTATATTATATAGCTGCCCTAGGAACGATAAGGTCAAAAATTAAGTTGTATGAAAAAACATTTTATTTTTCAAGATATCTTGATCATTCTCGGCGTTTATTAGTTTAACTATACTACTCATTTACTGGAAAAAACAATATTAAGATCTGACCACTATATCATATAGCTGCCATAGGAACGATCGGTCGAATATTAAGTTGTATGAAAAAACATTTTATTTTTCAAGACTTTTGCAAAACCTGGCATTGATAAGTTTTACTATACTCTTCTAAATCTGCTAAATTCTATTAAGATTTGACTACTATATCCCATAGCTGCCATAGGAACGATCGGTCGAAAATTAAGTAATGTTGCATAAAGAAAACTTTTGCTTTTCAAGATATCTTGATCAAACTCGGCATTTATTAGTTTTACTATGCTCCTCATATATATGGAAAATCCTGTTAGGATCGGACCACTATATCATATAGCTGCCGAAGGAACGATATGTCGAACATTAAGTTATATGAAAACACATTTTGTTTTCAAAATATCTTCACCAAACTCGGTATTTATTAGTTTTACTATACTCCTCATACATAATCAAAATGCTATTAAGATGGGAACACTATATCATATAGCTGCCGTAGGAACGATAAATCGAATATTAAGCTGTATGAAAACACATTTTTTTTCAAAATATCTTCACCAAACTTGGCATTTATTAGTCTTACAATACGCCTAATATATACTCAAAATGCTATTAAGATCGGAACACTATATCATATAGCTGCCATAGGAACAATTGGTCGAAAATTAAGTTGTATAAAAAAACATTTTATTTTTGAAGATATCTTGACCATTCTCGGCGTTTAAATGTTTTACTATACTATTCATTTACTGGCCAAATAATGTTAACAGCTGACCGCTATATCATATAGCTGCCGTACGATCGGTCGAATATTAAGTTGTATGGAAAGACATTTTATTTTTCTGGATATTTTGACCAAAGGCATCTTTTAATAGTTTTGCTATACTCCTCATATAGAGCAAAATCATATTAAGATCGGACCACTATAACATATAGCTGCTATAGGAACGATCGGTCGAAGATTATGTTATGTTGCATAAGAACCTTTTGCTTTTCAAGATATCTAGATCAAACTCGGCATTTATTAGTTTTACTATGCTCCTCATATATATGGAAAATCCTGTTAGGATCGGACTACCATATCATATAGCTGCCGTAGGAAATATAGGTCGAATATTAAGTTGTATGAAAACACATTTTGTTTTTCAAGATATCTTGACCAAACTCGGCATTGATTAATTTTACTATACTCCTCATATATACTCAAAATGCTATTAAGATCGGACAACACTATCATATAGCTGCCATAGGAAAGTTCGGACAAAAATTAAGTTGTATGAAAAAACATTTGGGTTTTCAATATATCTTGACGTAACTTGTCATTTATTTGTTTTCCTATACTCCTTATATATATGCAAAATCCTATTAATATCGGACCACTATAACATATAGCTGCCATAGGAACGATCGGACGAAAACTAGGTTTCTGATTAAAAACCTTTTTTATTCAGGTATAGAGGCTATTATAATTTTGTCGTTATGTGAGTAACGCATAGAAGGAGACATCTCAGACCCCATTAAGTAAATATATTCTTGATCAGTATCAACAGCCGAGTCGATATAGCCATGTCCGTCTGTCCGTCTGTGTGTCTGTCCGTTTCACTGTCTGTCCGTCTGTCTGCTTCTATGCGAACTAGTCTCTCAGTTTTAAAACTACCTTAATGAAACTTTACAGAAGTCCCTCTTTCTGTTGCACTCAGCACATATGAAAAAATCAGCTGGCTGGGACCACTATTTCATTTAGCTGCCAAAGAACGATTGGTCGAAAAATAAGTTTTTGTATATAGAACAGTTTATTTATCAAGATATCTTGACCAAACACGATATTTATTAGTTTTACTATGCTTCTCATATATGTATATGCAAAATCCTATTAAGATCGGAACTCTATATCATATAGCTGACATAGGAACGAAAATTAAGTTGTTTGTAAAAAAACATTTTGTTTTTGAAGCTATCTTGACCAAACTCGGCATTTATTAGCTTAACTATGCTCCTCATATATGCAAAATTCCATTAAGATCTGACCACTATATCAAAAAGCTGCCATAGGAACGATCGGTGGAACATTAAGTTGTATGAAGAAACATTTGGCATTACTCGGCATTTATTAGTTTTCTTATAATCCTCATATATATGCAAAATTCTATTATGATCGGACCACTATATCATATAGCTGCCATAGGAACGATCGGACGAAAACTAGGTTTTTGATTAAAAACCTTTTTTATACCCTTACAGAGACTATTATAATTTTGTCGTTATGTGAGTAACGCAAAGAACGAGACATCTCAGACTCCATAAAGTATATATATTCTTGATCAGCATCAACAACCGAGTCGATACAATCATGTCCGTCTGTCCGTCTGAATGTCTGTCTGTTTCTATGCGAACTAGTCCCTCAGTTTTAAAGCTAACTTAATGAAACTTTACAGAAGTCCCTCTCTCTGTTGCACGCAGCACATATATAAAAATCAGCTGGATCGGATCACTATATCATTTAGCTGCCTTAAGAACGATCGCTCGAAAATTAAGTTTTTATATGAAGAACATTTTGTTTATTAAGATATATTGACTAAGCTCGGCATTTATTAGTTTTACTTTGCTCCTCATATATATGCAAAATCCTATTAAGATCGGACCTCTACATCATACAGCTGACATAGGAACGATCGATCGAAAATTAAGTTGTTTGTGAAAAAACATTTTGTTTTTCAAGATATCTTGACCAAACTCGGCATTTATTAATTTTACTATGCTCCTCATATCTGCAAAATTCCATTAAGATCGGACCACTATATCAAAAAGCTGCCATAGGAACGATCGGTCGAAAATTAAGTTGTTGTATAAAAAAACATTTGGTTTTTCAAGATGTCTTGACATTACTCGGCATTTATTAGTTTTCCTATAATCCTCATATATATGCAAAATTCTATTAAGATCGGACCACTATATCATATAGCTGCCACAGGAACGATCGGACGATAACTAGGTTTTTGATTAAAAACCTATTTTATACCCTTACAGAGACTATTATAATTTTGTCGTTATGTGAGTAACGCAAAGAACGAGACATCTCAGACTCCATAGAGTATATATGTTCTTGATCAGCATCGACAACCGAGTCGATACAATCATGTCCGTCTGTCCGTCTGAATGTCTGTCTGTTTCTATGTGAACTAGTCTCTCAGTTTTAAAGCTATCTGAATAAAACTCTACAGAAGTCCCTCTCTCTGTTGCACGCAGCACATATGTAAGAATCAGCTGGATCGGACCACTATATCATTTAGCTGCCAGAAGAACGATCGCTCGAAAATTAAGTTTTTATATGAAGAACATTTTGTTTATCAAGATATATTGACTAAGCTCGGCATTTATTAGTTTTACTATGCTTCTCATATATGTATATGCAAAATCCTATTAAGATCGGACCTCTATATCATATGGCTGACATAGGAACGAAAATTAAGTTGTTTGTAAAAAAACATTTTGTTTTTGAAGCTATCTTGACCAAACTCGGCATTTATTAGCTTAACTATGCTCCTCATATATGCAAAATTCCATTAAGATCTGACCACTATATCAAAAAGCTGCCATGGGAACGATCGGTGGAACATTAAGTTGTATGAAGAAACATTTGGCATTACTCGGCATTTATTAGTTTTCTTATAATCCTCATATATATGCAAAATTCTATTATGATCGGACCACTATATCATATAGCTGCCATAGGAACGATCGGACGAAAACTAGGTTTTTGATTAAAAACCTTTTTTATACCCTTACAGAGACTATTATAATTTTGTCGTTATGTGAGTAACGCAAAGAACGAGACATCTCAGACTCCATAAAGTATATATATTCTTGATCAGCATCAACAACCGAGTCGATACACTCATGTCCGTCTGTCCGTCTGAATGTCTGTCTGTTTCTATGCGAACTAGTCTCTCAGTTTTAAAGCTAACTTAATGAAACTTTACAGAAGTCCCTCTCTCTGTTGCACGCAGCACATATATAAAAATCAGCTGGATCGGATCACTATATCATTTAGCTGCCTTAAGAACGATCGCTCGAAAATTAAGTTTTTATATGAAGAACATTTTGTTTATTAAGATATATTGACTAAGCTCGGCATTTATTAGTTTTACTTTGCTCCTCATATATATGCAAAATCCTATTAAGATCGGACCTCTACATCATACAGCTGACATAGGAACGATCGATCGAAAATTAAGTTGTTTGTGAAAAAACATTTTGTTTTTCAAGATATCTTGAGCAAACTCGACATTTATCATTTTAATTTTACTCTTCATATACACGCAAAATCCTATTAATATCGCACTCACAATAACATATAGCTCCCATAGCAACGATCGGTAGAAGATTTAATTGTTGTATGAAAAAACATTTGGTTCTTCAAGATATCTTGACCAAACTCGGCATTTATTAGTTTTACTATGCTCCTCGTATATATGCAAAATTTTATTAAGATCGGACATCTATATCTAAAAGCTGCCGTGGGAACGATCGGTCGAATATTAAGTTGTTGTATGAAAAAATATTTGGTTTTCTAGATATCTTGACGTAACTCGGCATTTATTAGTTATCCTATACTCCATATATATATGCAAAGTCTTATTTATATCGGACCACTATATCATGTAGCTGCCATAGAAACGATCGGTCGAAAGTTAAGTTTTGTGAAAAGACATTTTATTTTTCAAGATGTCTACACCAAACTCGTCATTAATTAGTTTTACTATACTCCTCATATATATGCAAAATTCTATTAAGATCGGACCACTATATCATATAGCTGCCATAGGAATGATCGGTCGAATATTAAGTTGTATGAAAAACATTTGGTACTTCAACATATTTTCACCAAATTGGGCTTTTATTACTTTTACTATAATCCTTATATTTATCCAAAACCCTATTAATATCGGACCGCTATAACAGATAGCTGCTATAGGAACGATCGGACGAAAACTAGGTTTTTGATTTAAAACCTTTTTATACCCTTACAGAGACTATTATAATTTTGTCGTTATGTGAGTAACGCATAGAACAAGATATCTCAGACCCTTTAAAGTATATATATTCTTGATCAGCATCAACAGCCGAGTCGATTCAGCCATGTTCGTCTGTCCGCCTGAATGTCTGTCTGTTTCTATGCGAACTAGTCTCTCAGTTTTAAAGCTAACTTAATGAAACTTTACAGAAATCCCTCTCTCTGCTGCACGCAGCACATATATAAGAATCAGCTGGATCGGATCACTAAAACAATTAGCTGCCTTAAGCACGATCGCTCGAAAACTAAGTTTTTGTATGAAGAACAGTTTGTTTATCAAGATATATTGACTAAGCTCGGCATTTATTAGTTTTACTATGCTTCTCATATATATGCAAAATCCTGTTAAGATCGGACATCTACATCATATAGCTGACATTGGAACGATCGTTCAAAAATAAAGTTGTTTGTGAAAAAACATTTTGTTTTTCAAGATATCTTGACCAAACTCGACATTTATTATTTTTACTATACTCCTTATATATATCCAAAATCCTATTAATATCGGACCACTATAACATATAACTTCCATAGGAACGATCTGTCGAATATTAAATTGTTGTATAAAAAACATTTGGTTCTTCAAGATATCTTGACCAAACTCGGCATTTATTAGTTTTACTATGCTCCTCATATATGCAAAATTCCATAAAGATCGGACCACTATATCAAAAAGTTGCCATAACACGATCGGTTAAGTTGTTGTATGAAAAACCATTTGGTTTTTCAAGATGTCTTGACATTACTCAGCATTTATTAGTTTTCCTATAATCCTCATATATATGCAAAATTCTATTAAGATCGGTCCACTATATCATATAGCTGCCATAGGAACGAACGGACGAAAACTAGGTTTTTGATTAAAAACCTTTTTTATACCCTTACAGAGACTATTATAATTTTGTCGTTATGTGAGTAACGCATAGAACAAGACATCTCAGACCCCATAAAGTATATATATTCTTGATCAGCAGCTACAGCCGAGTCGATACAGCCATTTCCGTCTGAATGCCTGTCTGTTTCTATGCGAACTAGTCTCTCAGTTTTAAAGCTACCTTAATGAAACTTTACAGAAGTCCCTCTCTCTGTTGCACGCAGCACATATGTAATAACCAGCAGGATCGGACCACTATATCATTTAGCTGCCATAAGAACGATCGCTTGAAAATTAAGTTTTTGTATGAAGTTTGTTTATCAAGATATATTGACCAAACTCGGCATTTATTAGTTTTACTATGCTCCTCATATATATGCAAAATCCTATTAAGATCGGACCTCTACATCATATAGCTGCCATAGAAACGATCTGTCGAATATTAAGTTGTTGTATGAAAAAACATTTGGTTCTTCAAGATATCTTAACGTTACTCGGCATTTATTAATTTTTCTATACTCCTCATATATATGCAAAATTCTATTAAGATCGGACAACTATATCATATAGCTGCCATTGGAACGATCGGTCGAAAATTAAGTTGTTGTATGAAAAAAATTTGGTTCTTCTAGATATCTTCACCAAATTCGGCTTTTATTATTTTTACTATACTCCTTATATTTTTCCAAAGTTCCTTTAATATCGGACCACTAAAACATATAGCTGCCATAGGAACGATCGGTCGAATATTTAGTTGTTGTATGAAAAAGCATTTGGTTCTTCAAGATATCTTAACGTAACTCGGCATTTATTAATTTTTCTATACTCCTCTATATATGCAAAATTCTATTAAGATCGGACCACTCTATCATATAGCTGTCATAGGAACGTTCGGACAAAAATTAAGTTGTATGAAAAAACATTTGGTTCTTCAAGATATCTTAACGTTACTCGGCATTAATTAGTTTTTCTATGCTCCTCATATATATATGCAAAATCCTATTAATATCGGACCACTGTATCACATAGCTGCTATAGGAACGTTCGGACAAAAATTAAGTTGTATGAAAAAACATTTTGTTTTTCAAGATATCTTAACGTAACTCAGCATTTATTAGTTTTTCTATACTCTACATATATACGCAAAATTCTATTAAGATCGGACCACTATATCATATAGCTGCCATCGGAACGATCGGTCGAATATTAAGTTGTTGTATGAAAAAACATTTGGTTCTTCAAGATATCTTCACCAAATTCGGCTTTTATTATTTTTACTATACTCCTTATATATATCCAAAATCCTATTAATACCGGACCACTATAACATATAACTGCCATAGGAACGATCTGTCGAATATTAAGTTGTTGTATAAAAAAACATTTGGTTCTTCAAGATATCTTGACCAAACTCGGCATTTATTAGTTTTACTATGCTCCTCATATATGCAAAATTCCATTAAGATCGGACCACTATATCAAAAAGTTGCCATAGCAACGATCGGTTAAGTTGTTGTATGAAAAAACATTTGGTTTTTCAAGATGTCTTGACATTACTCGGCATTTATTAGTTTTCCTATAATCGTCATATATATGCAAAATTCTATTAAGATCGGACCACTATATCATATAGCTGCCATAGGAACGAACGGACGAAAACTAGGTTTTTGATTAAAAACCTTTTTTATACCCTTACTGAGACTATTATAATTTTGTCGTTATGTGAGTAACGCATAGAACGAGACATCTCAGACCCCATAAAGTATATATATTCTTGATTAGCAGCTACAGCCGAGTCGATACAGCCATTTCCGTTTGAATGCCTGTCTGTTTCTATGCGAACTAGTTTTTCAGTTTTAAAGCTACCTTAATGAAACTTTACACAAATCCCTCTCTCTGTTGCACGCAGCACATATGTAATAACCAGCTGGATCGGACCACTTTATCATTTAGCTGCCAGAAGAACGATCGCTCGAAAATTAAGTTTTCGTATGAAGAGCAGTTTGTTTATCAAGATATATTGACCAAACTCGGCATTTATTAGTTTTACTATGCTCCTCATATATATGCAAAATCCTATTAAGATCGGACCTCTACATCATATAGCTGACATAGGAACGATCGTTCGAAAATTAAGTTGTTTGTGAAAAAAATTTTGTTTTTCAAGATATCTTGACCAAACTCGACTTTTATTATTTTATCTTTACTCTTCATATAAACGCAAAATCCTATTAATATCGCACTCATAATAGCATTTAGCTGCCATAGCAACGATCGGTAGAATAATTAATTGTTGTATGAAAAAACATTTGGTTCTTCAAGATATCTTGACCAAACTCGGCATTTATAAGTTTTACTATACTCCTCGTATGTATGCAAAATTCTATTAATATCAGACTACTATAACATATAGCTGCCATAGGAACAATCGGTCGAATATTAAGTTGTTGTATAAAAAATATTTGGTTTTTCAAGATGTCTTGACATTACTCGGCATTTATTAGTTTTCCTAAAATCCCTTACAGAGACTATTTAAATTTTGTGGTTATGTGAGTAACGCATAGATCGAGACATCTCAGACCCCATAAAGTATATATATTCTTGATCAGCAGCAACAGCCGAGTCGATACAGCCATGTCCGTCTGTCCGTCAGTCCGTCTGAATGTCTGTCTGTTTCTTTGCAAACTAGTCTCTCAGTTTTAAAGCTACCTAAATGAAACTTCACAGAAGTCCCTCTTTCTGTTGCAAGCAGCACATATGTAAAAATCAGCTGGATCGGTCAAACATTAAGTTTTTGTATGAAGAACATTTTGTTTATCAAGATATGTTGACCAAATACCGCATTTATTAGTTAGCTGCCATAGGAACGATCGGTCGAAAACAGAGTTGTTGTATTAAATAACATCTTGTTTTTCAAGACATCTTCACCAAACTCGACTTTAATTTTTTTACTTAACTCCTCATATACACGCAAAATCCTATTAATATCGCACCACAATAACATATAGCTGCCATAGCAACGATCGGTAGAATATTTAATAGTTGTATGAAAAACCAATTGGTTCTTCAGGATATCTTGACCAAACTCGGCATTTATAAGTTTTACTATACTCCTCGTATGTATGCAAAATTCTATTAATATCAGACTACTATAACATATAGCTGCAATAGGAACAATCGGTCGAATATTAAGTTGTTGTATGAAAAAACCTTTTGTTCTTCAAGATATCTTCACCAAATTCGGCTTTTATTATTTTTACTATACTCCTTACTACTACTACGACTACTATAACATATAACTGCCATAGGAACGATCTGTCGAATATTAAGTTGTGGTATGAAAAAACATTTGGTTTTTCAAGATATCTTGATGTAACTCGGCATTTATTAGTTTTCCTATACTGCACATATATATGCAAGGTCGGACCACTATATCATGCAGCTGCCATAGAAACGATCGCTCGAAAATTAAGTATTTGTGCGAAGAACAGTTTGTTTAGCAAGATATAATGACTAAACTCGGCATTTATTAGTTTTACTATACTCATCGTATATGTGCAAAATTCTATTAAGATCGGACCACTATATCAAAAAGCTGCCATAGGAACGATCGGTCGAATATTAAGTTGTTGTATGAAAAATCATTTGGTTCTTCAACATATCTTCACCAAATTGGGCTTTTGTTATTTTTACTATACACCTTATATTTTTCCAAAGTCCTTTTAATATCGGACCACTATAACATATAGTTGCCATAGGATCGATCTGTCGAATATTAAGTTGTTGTATGAAAAAACATTTGGTTCTTCAAGATATCTTAACGTAACTCGGCATTTATAAGTTTTTCTATACTCCTCATATATATGCAAAATTCTATTAAGATCGGACCACTCTATCATATAGCTGCCATAGGAACGATCGGTCGAATATTTAGTTGTTGTATGAAAAAACATTTGGTTCTTCAAGATATCTTAACGTAACTCGGCATTTATTAGTTTTTCTATACTCCTCATATATATGCAAAATCCTATTAATATCGGACCACTGTATCATATAGCATATATAGGAACGTTCGGACAAAAATTAAGTTGTATGAAAAAACATTTTATTTTTCAAAATATCTTAACGTAACTCTCCTCATATAGATGCAAAATTCGGACCTCTATATCATATAGCTTCCATTGGAACGATCGGTCGAATATTAAGTTGTTGTATGAAAAAACATTTGGTTCTTCAAGATATCTTCACCAAATTCGGCTTTTATAATTTTTTCTATACTCCTTATATATCCAAAATCCTATTAATACCGGACCACTATAACATATAACTGCCATAGGAACGATCTGTCGAATATTAAGTTGTTGTATAAAAAAACATTTGGTTTTTCAAGATATCTTGATGTAACTCGGCATTTATTAGTTTTCCTATACTCCACATATATATGCAAAGTCGGACCACTATATCATGTAGCTGCCATAGAAACGATCGCTCGAAAATTAAGTTTTTGTATGAAGAACAGTTTGTTTATCAAGATATATTGACTTAACTCGGCATGTATTAGTTTTACTCTTCTTCTCATATATATGGAAAATCCAGTTAAGATCGGACCGCTACATCATATAGCTGACATAGGAACGATCGTTCGAAAATTAAGTTGTTTGTGAAAAAACATTTTGTTTTTCAAGATATCTTGACCAAACTCGACATTTATTATTTTAACTTTACTCTTCATATACACGCAAAATGTTATTAATATCGCACCACAATAACATATAGCTGCCATAGCAAAGATCGGTAGAATAATTAATTGTTGTATGAAAAAACATTTGGTTCTTCAAGATATCTTGACCAAGCTCGGCATTTATTAGTTTTACTATGCTCCTCATATATGCAAATTTCCATTAAGATCGGACCACTATATCAAAAAGCTGCCATAGCAACGATCGGTCGAACATTAAGTTGTTGTATGAAAAAACATTTGGTTTTTTTAAGATGTCTTGACATTACTCGGCAATTATTAGTTTTACTATGCTCCTCATATATATACAAAATTCTATTAAGATCAGACCACTATATCAAAAAGCTGCCATAGGAACGATCAGTCGAATATTAAGTTGTATGAAAAAAATTTGGTTTTACAAGATATCTTGACGTAACTCGGCATTTATTAGTTTTCCTATTCTCCACATATATATGCAATGTCCTATTAATATCGGACCTTTATATCATGTAGCTGCCATAGAAACGATCGCTCGAAAATTAAGTTTTTGTATGAAGAACAGGTTGTTTAGCAAGATATATTGACTAAACTCGGCATTTATTAGTTTAACTATGCTTCTCATATATATGCAAAATCCTGTTAAGATCGGACCTCTACATCATATAGCTGCCATAGGAACAATCTGTAGAATAATTAATTGTTGTATGAATAAACATTTGGTTCTTCAAGATATCTTGACCAAACTCGACATTTATTATTTTAACTCTAATCTTCATATACACGCAAAATCCTATTAATATCGCACCACAATAACATATAGCTGCCATAGCAACGATCGGTAGAATAATTAATTGTTGTATGAAAAAACATTTGGTTCTTTAAGATATCTTGACCAAACTCGGCATTTATTATTTTTACTATACTCCTTATATATATCCAAAATCCTATTAATATCGGACCACTATAACATATAGCTGCCATAGGAACAATTGGTCGAATATTAAGTTGTATGAAAAAACATTTTGTTCTTCAAGATATCTTCACCAAATTCGGCCTTTATTATTTTTACTATACTCCTTATATATATCCAAGATCCTATTAATGCCGTACCACTATAACATATAACTGCCATAGGAACGATCTGTCGAATATTAAGTTGTTGTATGAAAAAACATTTGGTTCTTCCAGATATCTGAAAGTAACTCGGCATTTATTAGTTTTTCTATACTCCTCATATATATGCAAGATTCTGTTATGATCGGACCACTCTATCATATAGCTGCCATAGGAACGATCTTTGAAAATTAAGTTATGTTGCATAAAAAACCTTTTGCTTTTCAAGATATCTTGATCAAACTCGGTTTTTATTAGTTTTTCTATACTCCTCATATATATGCAAAATCCTATTAATATCGGACCACTGTATCATATAGCATATATAGGAACGTTCGGACAAAAAAATCCAGTTAAGATCGGACCGGTACATCATATAGCTGACATAGGAACGATCGTTCGAAAATTAAGTTGTTTGTGAAAAAACATTTTATTTTTCAAAATATCTTAACGTAACTCGGCATATATTAGTTTTTCTATACTCCTCATATAGATGCAAAATTCGGACCTCTATATCATATAGCTTCCATTGGAACGATCGGTCGAATATTAAGTTGTTGTATGAAAAAACATTTGGTTCTTCAAGATATTTTCACCAAATTCGCCTTTTATAATTTTTTCTATACTCCTTATATATATCCAAAATCCTATTAATACCGGACCACTATAACATATAACTGCCATAGGAACGATCTGTCGAATATTAAGTTGTTGTATAAAAAAACATTTGGTTTTTCAAGATATCTTGATGTAACTCGGCATTTATTAGTTTTCCTAAACTCCACATATATATGCAAAGTCGGACCACTATATCATGTAGCTGCCATAGAAACGATCGCTCGAAAATTAAGTTTTTGTATGAAGAACAGTTTGTTTATCAAGATATATTGACTAAACTCGGCATTTATTAGTTTTACTCTTCTTCTCATATATATGGAAAATACAGTTAAGATCGGACCGCTACATCATATAGCTGACATAGGAACGATCGTTCGAAAATTAAGTTGTTTGTGAAAAAACATTTTGTTTTTCAAGATATCTTGACCAAACTCGACATTTATTATTTTAACTTTACTCTTCATATACACGCAAAATGTTATTAATATCGCACCACAATAACATATAGCTGCCATAGCAAAGATCGGTAGAATAATTAATTGTTGTATGAAAAAACATTTGGTTCTTCAAGATATCTTGACCAAGCTCGGCATTTATTAGTTTTACTATGCTCCTCAAATATGCAAATTTCCATTAAGATCGGACCACTATATCAAAAAGCTGCCATAACAACGACCGGTCTAACATTAAGTTGTTGTATGAAAAAACATTTGGTTCTTCAAGATGTGTTGACATTACTCAGCATTTATTAGTTTTCCTAAAATCCTCATTATATGCAAAATTCTATTAAGATCGGACCACTATATCATATAGCTGCCATAGGAACGAACGGACGAAAACAAGGTTTTTGATTAAAAACATTTTTTATACCCTTACAGAGACTATTATAATTTTGTGTTTATGTGAGTAACGCATAGAAGGAGACATCTCAGACCCCATAAAGTATATATATTCTTGATCAGCAGCTACAGCCGAGTCAATACAGCCATGTCCGTCTATCCGTCTGAATGTCTCCCTGTTTCTATGCGAACTAGTCTCTCAGTTTTAAAGCTACTTTAATGAAACATTACAGAAGTCCCTCTCTCTGTTGCACGCAGCATATATGTAAAAACCAGCTGGATCGGACCACTATAATATTTAGCTGCCATAAGAACGAACGCTCGAAAATTACGTTTTTGTATGAAGAACATTTTGTTTTACAAGATATATTGACCGAACTCGGGATTTACTAGTTTTACTATGCTCCTCATATATATACAAAATTCTATTAATATCGGACCACTATATCCAAAAGCTGCCATAGGAACGATCGGTCGAACATTAAGTTGTTGTATGAAAAAACATTTGGTTTTTCAAGATGTCTTGACATTACTCGGCAATTATTAGTTTTACTATGCTCCTCATATATATACAAAATTCTATTAAGATCAGACCACTATATCAAAAAGCTGCCATAGGAACGATCAGTCGAATATGAAGTTGTATGAAAAAACATTTGGTTTTACAAGATATCTTGACGTAACTCGGCATTTATTAGTTTTCCTATTCTCCACATATATATGCAATGTCCTATTAATATCGGACCTTTATATCATGTAGCTGCCATAGAAACGATCGCTCGAAAATTAAGTTTTTGTATGAAGAACAGTTTGCTTAGCAAGATATATTGACTAAACTCGGCATTTATTAGTTTAACTATGCTTCTCATATATATGCAAAATCCTGTTAAGATCGGACCTCTACATCATATAGCTGCCATAGGAACAATCTGTAGAATAATTAATTGTTGTATGAATAAACATTTGGTTCTTCAAGATATCTTGACCAAACTCGACATTTATTCTTTTAACTCTAATCTTCATATACACGCAAAATCCTATTAATATCGCACCACAATAACATATAGCTGCCATAGCAACGATCGGTAGAATAATTAATTGTTGTACGAAAAAACATTTGGTTCTTTAAGATATCTTGACCAAACTCGGCAATTATTATTTTTACTATTTTCCTTATATATATCCAAAATCCTATTAATATCGGACCACTATAACATATAGCTGCCATAGGAACAATTGGTCGAATATTAAGTTGTATGAAAAAACATTTTGTTCTTCAAGATATCTTCACCAAATTCGGCCTTTATTATTTTTACTATACTCCTTATATATATCCAAGTCCTATTAATGCCGTACCACTATAACATATAACTGCCATAGGAACGATCTGTCGAATATTAAGTTGTTGTATGAAAAAACATTTGGTTTTTCAAGATATCGTGATATAACTCGGCATTTATTAGTTTTCCTATACTCCACATATATATGCAAAGTCGGACCACTATATCATGTAGCTGCCATAGAAACGATCGCTCGAAAATTAAGTTTTTGTATGAAGAACAGTTTGTTTATCAAGATATATTGACCAAACTCGGCATTTATTAGTTTTACTATGCTTATATATATGCAAAATCCTATTAAGATCGGACCTCTACGTCATATAGCTGACATATAAACGATCGTTCGAAAATTAAGTTGTTTGTGAAAAAACATTTTGTTTTTCAAGATATATTGACCAAACTCGACATAAATTATTTTAACTTTACTCTTCATATACACGCAAAATCCTATTAATATCGCACTCACAATAACATATAGCTGCCATAGCAACGATCGGTAGAATAATTAATTGCTGAAAAAACATTTGGTTCTTCAAGATATCTTGACCAAACTCGGCATTTATTAGTTTTACTATGCTCCTCATATATATACAAAATTCTATTAAGATCAGACCACTATATCAAAAAGCTGCCATAGGAACGATCGGTCGAAAATTAAGTTGTATGAAAAAATATTTGGTTTTTCAAGATATCTTGACGTAACTCGGCATTTATTAGTTTTCCTATACTCCACATATAAATGCAAAGTCGGACGATCGCTCGAAAATTAAGTTTTTGTATGAAGAACAGTTTGTTCAGCAAGATATAATGACTTAACTCGGCATTTATTAGTTTTACTATGCTTCTCATATATATGCAAAATCCTGTGAAGATCGGACCTCTACATTATATAGCTTCCATAGGAACAATCGGTAGAATAATTATTTGTTGTATGAAAAAACATTTGGTTCTTCAAGATATCTTGACCAAACTCGGCATTTATTATTTTAACTTTAATCTTCATATACACGCAAAATGCTATTAATATCGCACCACAATAACATATAGCTGCCATAGCAACGATCGCTAGAATAATTAGTTGTTGTATGAAAAAACATTTGGTTCTTCAAGATATCTTGACCAAACTCGGCATTTATTATTTTAACTATACTCGTTATATATATCCAAAATCCTATTAATATCGGACCACTATATGATATAGCTGCCATAGGAACAATCGGTCGAATATTAAGTTGTTGTATGAAAAAACATTTTGTTCTTCAAGATATCTTCACTGAATTCGGCCTTTATTATTTTTACTTTACTGCTTATATATATCCAAAATCCTATTAATACCGGACCACTATAACATATAACTGCCATAGGAACGATCTGTCGAATATTAGGTTGTTGTATGAAAAATCATTTGGTTTTTCAAGATATCTAGATGAAACTCGGCATTTATTAGTTTTCCTATACTCCACATATATATGCAAAGTCGGACCACTATATCATGTAGCTGCCATAGAAACGATCGCTCGAAAATTAAGTTTTTGTATGAAGAACAGTTTGTTTATCAAGATATATTGACCAAACTCGGCATTTATTAGTTTTACTATGCTCCTCATACATATGCAAAATCCTATCAAGATCGGACCACTATATCATATAGCTGTCATTGGAACGATCGGTCGAATATTAAGTTGTATGAAAAAACATTTGGTTCTTCAACATACCTTCACCAAATTGGGCTTTTATTATGTTTACTATACTCTTTATATATATCCAAAATCCTTTTAATGTCGGACCACTATAACATATAGCTGCCATAGCAACGATCGGTAGAATAATTAATTGTTGTATGAAAAAACATTTGGTTCTTCAAGATATGTTGACCAAACTCGACAATTATTAGTTTTACTATGCTCCTCATATATATACAACATTCTATTAAGAACAGACCACTATATCAAAAAGCTGCCATAGGAACGATCGGTCGAATATTAAGTTGTATGAAATAACATTTGGTTTTTCAAGATATCTTGACGTAACTCGGCATTTATTAGTTTTCCTATACTCCACATATATATGCAAAGTCGGACCACTATATCATGTAGCTGCAACAGAAACGATCGCTCGAAAATTAAGTTTTTGTATGAAGAATAGTTTGTTTATCAAGATATATTGACCAAACTCGGCATTTATTAGTTTTACTATGCTCCTCATATATATGCAAAATCCTATTAAGATCGGACCTGTACATCATATAGCTGGCATATGAACGATCGTTCGAAAATTAAGTTGTTTGTGAAAAAACATTTTGTTTTTTAAAGATATCTTGACCAAACTTGAAATAAATTATTTTAACTTTACTCTTCATTTACACGCAAAATCCTATTAATATCGCACTCACAATAACATATAGCTGCCGTAGAAACGATCGGTAGAATAATTAATTGTTGTATGAAAAAACATTTGGTTCTTCAAGATATCTTGACCAAACTCGGCATTTATTAGTTTTACTATGCTCCTCATATATGCAAAATTCCATTAAGATCGGACCACTATATCAAAAAGCTGCCATAGGAACGATCGGTCTAACATTAAGTTGTATGAAAAAACATTTGGTTTTTCAAGATATCTTGATGTAACTCGGCATTTATTTATTTTCCTATACTCCACATTTATATGCAAAGTACTATTAATATCGGATCTTTATATCATGTAGCTGCCATAGAAACGATCGCTCGAAAATTTAGTTTTTGTATGAAGAACATTTTGTTAAGCAAGATATATTGACTAAGCTCGGCATTTATTAGTTTTACTATGCTTCTCATATATATGCAAAATCCTGTTAAGATCGGACCTCTACATATATAGCTGCCATAGGAACAATCGGAAGAATAATTAATTGTTGTATGAAAAAACATTTGGTTCTTCAAGATATCTTGACCAAACTCGGCATTTATTATTTTTACTATACTCCTTATATATATCCAAAATCCTATAAATATCGGACCACTATAACATATAGCTGCCATAGGAACAATCGGTCGAATATTAAGTTGTTGTATGAAAAAACATTTTGTTCTTCAAGATATCTTCACCAAATTTGGCCTTTATTATTTTTACTATACTCCTTATATATATCCAAGATACTATTAATACTGGACCACTATAACATATAACTGCCATAGCAACGATCTGTCGAATATTAAGTTGTTGTATGAAAAAACATTTGGTTTTTCAAGATATCTTGATGTAACTCGGCATTTATTAGTTTTCCTATACTCCACATATATATGCAAAGTTGGACACTATATCATGTAGCTGCCATAGAAACGATCGCTCGAAAATTAAGTTTTTGTTTATCAGGATATATTGACCAAGCTCGGCATTTATTAGTTTAACTATGCTCCTCATATATATGCAAAATCCTATTAAGATCGGACCTCTACATCATGTAGCTGACATAGGAACGATCGTTCGAAAATTAAGTTGTTTGTGAAAAAACATTTTGTTTTTCAAGATATCTTGACAAAACTCGACATTTATTATTTTAACTTTACTCTTCATATACACGCAAGATCCTATTAATATCGCACTCACAATAACATATAGCTGCCATAGCAACGATCGGTAGAATAATTAATTGTTGTATGAAGAAACATTTGGTTCTTCAAGATATCTTGACCAAACTCGGCATTTATTATTTTTACTATGCTCCTCATATATATTCAAAATTCCATTAAGATCGTAACTCTATATCAAAAAGCTGCCATGGGAACGATCCGTCGAACATTAATTTGGTGTATGAAAAAACATTTGGTTTTTCAAGATGACGTTACTCGGCATTTATCGGTTTTCCTATACTCCTCAAATATATGCAAAATTCTATTAAGATCGGACCACAATATCATATAGCTGCCATAGGAACGTTCGGACAAAAATTAAGTTGTATGAAAAAACATTTGGTTCTTCAAGATATCTTAACGTAACTCGGCATTTATTAGTTTTTCTATACTCCTCATATATATGCAAAATTCTATTAATATCGGTCCACTGTATCATATAGCTGCTATAGGAACGTTCGGACAAAAATTAAGTTGTATGAAAAAACATTTTGTTTTTCTAGATATCTTAACATAACTCGGCATTTATTAGTTTTTCTATACTTCTCATATATATGCAAAATTCTATTAAGATCGGACCACTATATCATATAGCTGCCAGTGGAACGATCGGTCGAATATTAAGTTGTTGTATGAAAAAACATTTGGTTCTTTAACATATCTTCACCAAATTGGGTTTTTATTATTTCTACTATACTCCTTATATTTATCCAAAATCCTTTTAATATCGGACCACTAAAACATATAGCTGCCATAGGAACGATCGGACGAAAACTAGGTTATTGATTAAGAACCTTTTTTATACCCTTACAGAGACTATTATAATTTTGTCGTTATGTGATTAACGCATAGAATGAGACATCTCAGACCCCATAAAGTATATAGTGACATATCCATAGTCGCACCCACCCTTTAACATAACTTAGCACATAAGCATATCACAAGTATAAACATTAATAATATTGTAAACAAAGAGCCTGGTGATAACATCGACACTGGTCAAGATCAAACTGTCCCCCTTTGGTAGACATAAACAATTCACCCTAAATATCACGCCACTGTCAATGTTCCCATCAGAGCACTATCCCACGCATAATTGCTGACGCAGCTCATACTTCACTCAATTTTGACTCAAACTCTCTCAAAGCGAAGTTTGCTAAGCGACCGCAACAGTTAGATAAATCAGTTCATATTCGGGAAGCAAATCTGAATGTACTCAAAAAAAGTAGCCGTTAAGTGAAAATAATAAATTGAATTATATTTTTTTATAGTAACCTAACGTGTAAAACTTAATTGGCGCAGCCGGTAGGATACGTCGGGTAAAAGTAAAGATCGCTAAAGGATAATTAATTTCCAGATCTAACGCACAATCGCGACCGAAAGTGTTGTCGGACTGTAATAAACATTTTCTCGAATACGTATCCGCACAAGAACCTTCGGGTCACTAGTAGCTTAATAATATTGACCCTTTGGGCAATAAAGCTACTACAGTTAATAACGACTGGCTTTGCATATCGTTTGATCCCTGCAATACGTTATTACTGGGTCTTTTTAAGACGCACACACACAAAAAAAAAAAAAACATTTAAACAATAATCCATCACAAGCTATAATCTAAAATAAAAGTGCAAAATCAAAGAACAATAAAGTTCAAACCTACAAACTCAAAACTATTTAAAAACAAAGAAAATCATCTAAAAAAAAAATAAGTGTATTACGCCAAGATGACCATGGAATTATCAGAACCATCACCTCAACCAGGCCCTTTCACAACTTAGACAGGTGCCAAGCTTTGACGGATCAACGGATCAACTAAACGCCTTCATTAAAAGGATCGATTACATTCTACACCTTTATCCAACCCGAGATGTTAGACAACACAGCATCTTATACGGAGCCATCGAATTGCAAGTCACAGGAGATGCTCAGAGAATTTCACAAAGGCAGGAGCTGAGAAACGCATTGATTGAAGAATACAAAGTGCAAACACCATTTGAAGAACTCCTTCGACGCTTATACAACACGAATTACCAAGGAAACGTCCGTAAGTTCATCGAGGATCTCGAAAATAAATCTTTTGTTATATTAAATAAGTTAGCATTAGAAAATATACCTAGCAATACAACCCTTTATACAAATGCTATGAATAACACAACCAAAGATGTTATTACAAAAAAATTACCAGATAGGCTTTTCATGATGTTAGCCAGATACAAGTTAGCCAGAAGCAAGTAGCTCAAAGAGAGGGATTATATGAAAATAGCGTTACTGAAAAACCTAAAAATAATAATGTTTAGGGAAATCAAAATAACAATCGTAAGAACATGGGAAATTATCAGCAAAATGCTAACCCAACCATCATTTCAAGTGGTTATTCCAACACGAATCAGAGTTATCACGCACAAAATAAACAGCACAATAAGTCCGAAGACAATCAGAAAGCTCACCACGAGTTCCAACAGAAATTAAGTCAAGGTAGATACCAAAATCCTTTAAACTATCAAAATCAGTCCCATTCACGCTTGAATGCGCCAAACCCTCCGACTAAATGTCAAAGAGATAGTAACAGTGGGCAGATGAAGATGGATACATCCGAATATTTTCATCAGCAAGCCTCGGAACAAACAGAAGAAACCCATTCATAAAATGGATTATGAATTACGAAGTTCTAAAATGTGTCATCGACACAGGTTCAACCATATGTCTAATGAAAACAAACCGCTTAAATTTTCCAGTTTACAACGAAACATTAAAGGTTCACACCATAAATGTTATTGAATTAAAACAAAGTATACGATTAGGAGGAAGCAAAATTTGTCGGAGCAAACAAAAATCCTATATTCACGACTTCTCAGAGCATTATGATGTTCTGATTGGGTTAGAGCATCTTGAAGCATGTCAAGCAAAAATAGACTATGCACAAGGATCCGTAACCTTAGGAGAATTTAACTTTTGTTTTAGATATAATGACGAAGAGGTCGAAGAGGACATGACCGCACAAGAGTGCCTTGATCCACCCTCAACAGAGGACAGACCATTTAACTTCGCTATTAATAATGAATTATTAGAAAACAATGAGTTTAGGGTAGAGCACCTACCAGAAGAAAAATAAAAAATTAAAAAAGTTTTACATGAATTTCGTGATATTCAGCACCATGAAGGTGACAATTTGACTTTCACTAGTACAATTAAACACAAAATTCTAACGAAACATGAGGACCCAATTTACAAGCGTCCATACAAATATCCTCAAATATACGATGAGGAAGTAAATAAACAAATAAGCGATATGATAAAACAAAATATCATACGTAAATCCAAATCCCCTTACTGCTTACCAGTAATAATCGTTCCAAAGAAAAACGATGCATCTGGAAAGCAAAAGTTCCGGTTAGTCATAGATTACCGCAATCTCAATGAATTAACTGTTAATGATAAATACCCTATCCCGATCATGGATGAAATATTAGACAAACTTGGAAAATGTCAATATTTCACAACCATTGATCTAGCCAAGGGCTTCCACTAAATTCAAATGGATCCTGGTTCAATACCCAAGACCGCATTTTCGACTAAACATGGCCATTACGAGTACACTCGCATGCCATTTGGTCTTAAGAATGCACCACCGTTGTATGAACAATCTCTTAGAAGATGTAATTTTTAAGGATTGTCTGGTCTACTTAGACGACATTATTATGTTTTCCACTTCATTGGAGGAACACATTTTGTCGCTACAAAAGGTATTTAAGAAGCTTAGAGAAGCTAACTTAAAACTACAGTTGGATAAATGCGAGTTTATGAGAAAAGAAACTGAATTTCTCGGTCACATCATCACAACTGAGGGTATAAAACCAAATCCCAATAAGATACAAGCAATTGTCAAATTCCCAATTCCAAAAACCTCAAAAGAAATTAAATCATTTCTAGGATTATGTGGTTTCTATAGGAAATTTATACCAAATTTCGCTAATATAGTAAAACCATTAACACTTACATTAAAAAAGGGAGCAAAAATCAATATAAATGACAGAGACTACGAACTAGCGTTTGAAAAGCTAAAAGTACTCATAACATCCGACCCAATTTTAATATACCCTAACTTCGAAAAACCATTTTCATTAACTACAGACGCGAGTAATATGGCAATAGGGGCCGTCCTTTCGCAAGAGTATAAGCCTATATGCTATTCAAGTAGAACTCTCAACGAGCATGAGTTAAATTATTCAACGATTGAAAAAGAATTATTAGCAATCGTTTGGGCCACTAAATACTTTAGGTCCTATCTCTTTGGTCGACAATTTCAAATACTAAGTGATCAAAGACCACTCGTCTGGTTAAATAACATGAAAGAACCTAACATGAAATTACAAAGATGGAAAATCAAGCTAAATGAGTTTGATTTCCAAATTAAATACGTCCCAGGAAAAGAAAATTATGTGGCAGATGCTCTGTCCAGAATTCAATTAAACGAAAACTTCTTAGGCGAAGATACAATTAGCACAAGAGCAATAATACATAGTGCTCAAGAAGACAACAGTAACCATTTACAAATCAGAGAAGGACATCTTAATTATTATAATCGACAAATAGAATTTGAAAAAGGAACTGAGAACGAAACAAAAGTTACGAATTACTTTCACAAAACCAACATAAAAATTACGTACAAAAACATGACTAACGTGCATGCCAAAGAAATAATAAAAGAATACTATGCACAAAGAAAAGTGTGCTATACTTCCATAACGAAGCAAATTTTCCAATTTTTCAAGAAGCCTACTTAGAAATAATAAGTCCGAATAATTCAACAAAGGCAATGAAAACTAGTACAAAATTAATAGACCTTCAAACATACGCAGAATTCAAAGAACTAATATTAAAAAAACACAAAGAATTATTACATCCAGGAATTGAAAAAACTATCAATTGGTTCAAAGAAACCCACTATTTCCCAGATTATAAAAATTTAATTCAAAATCTAATAAATGAATGTGAGACTTGCAACATCGCAAAAACAGAACACAGGGATACAAAATTAACTTTCGAAATAACTCCGGAAATCGCTAATATCCGAGAAAAATATGTAATGGATTTTTACATAGTAGGATAGGATTTTTACAAGTAGAGACTGGTTAGAAACCAAACGAGCTATATTACAAGTGTTCAACCAAATGGGTAAACCCATCGAAATAAAAGCAGACAAAGACTCAGCTTTTATGTGCACAGCTTTACAATTATGGCTAAAATCAGAAGCAGTAAATATTAATATAACCACTAGTAAAAATGGTATATCCAACTTAGAACGATTTCATAAGACAGTTAACGAAAAATTAAGAATCATTAACAGCGACTCAGACGTCGAAAATAAACTTACAAATTTTGAAACTATACTCTACACGTACAATCATAAAACAAAGCACAAAACGACTAACAGAACACCAGCGGACATATTCATATACGCAGGTACACCAGAGTATGACACTCAAGCTAATAAAGAAAAACTAATAAATAACCTCAACAAAAAACGAACAAATTATGAAATTGACACTAGATACAAACACTCACCATTAGTTAAATCAAAGACGACAACCCCGTTCAAGAAAAGAGGAGAACTAAGACAAATCGACGACAAACATTTTGAGGAAACTAACAGAGGCAGGAAAATAACACATTACAAAACCAAATTCAAAAAGAAAAAGAAGACTAATCAAAGCAAATATAACAATTACAGGTTAACAACGGACAGCGATCAAAACATACAAGCACCAGCTTAAACTAATTATTATAATATTACTATCAATAACTGTAGATCATATAAATGCACAAAGTATTGAAATTAATCCTATCAAAGCCCATAACGGCTATCTCATATTTAAAACAGGAACCATAGACATTCCGACAGATTACGAATTCCACTGTTTAACGGATAATATAACAAAAAGCGAAGAAACTTTTAAACATTTAATTAAACAAAGTAAAGAATTCAATAGCCTTATACAAATAGAATACCTTGTAGAAAAATAAAACAGAGAAATAAAAGGCTTAAAAATAGCCAAACGCAGCAAAAAAAGTTTAGTTAACATAGTAGGATCAGTATATAAATACCTACTTGGAACATTAGATCAAGAAGACAAAACAGAATATAAACAAAAATTAAGCAACTTAGCAGAAAACAGCGTTCAGGTTAGCGCATAAACAAAGGAATAGAAATCATGAACGAACTAGATCAAGAGAAACAAAAAGGAAAGAAATTAGATATCCTTATATTTAACTTACAACACTTTACAGAATATATAGAAGACATTGAGATGGGAATGCAGCTCACAAGATTAGGCATTTTTAACCTAAAATTACTAAAACATGACTATTTGTTGCATGTTAATTCTAAGAAATTGTTGAATACAAAAACTTCCACTTGGTTTAAATCAGATACAAACGAAACAAATTATAAATGAACACACCAAATTTAACAATGTATTCCAAATAATTACAATAACCATATTTGTAATCATATTAATAAGTTTAACACTGTATTTGACATATAAGTTCAAAAGCATACCTAAGAAATTAATTATAAAATATAAAAAACCCAGAGTAGAAGAAACACTTATTGTAGGTGTTTCTTAGGTTTAGGAGATACACCAATTGTAAAAGAAGAAAATGTTACACTATATCCAAACTTAAACACCTGAGGACAGGCACTTTTCTAATGGTTGGGGGAGTGACATATCCATAGTCGCACCCACCCTTTAACATAACTTAGCACATAAGCATAAGCACAAGTATAAACATTCCTAATATTGTAAACAAAGAGCCTGGTGATAACATCGACACTGGTCAAGATCAAACTGTCCCCCTTTGGTAGACATAAACAATTCACCCTAAATATCACGCCACTGTCAATGTTCCCATCAGAGTACTATCCCACGCATAATTGCTGACGCAGCTCAAACTTACTCAATTTTGACTCAAACTCTCTCAAAGCGAAGTTTGCTAAGCGACCGCTACAGTTAGATAAATCAGTTCATATTCGGGAAGCAAATCTGAATGTACTCAACAAAAGTAGCCGTTAAGTGAAAATACTAAATTGAAATATATTTTTTTATAGTAACTTAACGTGTAAAACTTAATTATATATATTCTTGATCAGCATCAACAGCCGAGTCGATACAGCTATGTCCATCTGTCCGTCTGAATGTCTGTCTGTTTCTATGCGAACTAGTCTCTCAGTTTTAAAGCTATCTTAATGAAACTTTAAAGAAGTCCCTCTCTCTGTTGCACCAGCACATATGAAAAAATCAGCTGGATCTGACCGCTATATCATTTAGCTGCCATAAGAACGATCGCTCGAAAATTAAGTTTTTGTATGAAGATCAGTTTGTTTATCAAGACATATTGACCAAACTCGGCATTTATTAGTTTTACAATGCTCCTCATATATATGCAAAATCCTATTAAGATCGGACCTCTACTTCATATAGCTGACATAGGAACGATCGTTCGAAAATTAAGTTGTTTGTGAAAAAAACATTTTGTTTTTCAAGATATCTTGACCAAACTCGACATTTATTATTTTAACTTTACTCTTCACATACACGCAAAATCCTATTAAAATCGCACCACAATAATATATAGCTGCCATAGCAAAGATCGGTGGAATATTTAATTGTTGTATGAAAAAACAGCTGGTTGTTCAGGATATCTTGACCAAATTTGGCATTTATTAGTTTCACTATGCTCCTCATATATATAGAAAATTCTATTAAGATCGGACCACTATATCATATAGCTGCATTTGGAACGATCGGTCGAATATTAAGTTGTTGTATGAAAAAACATTTTGTTCTTCAAGATATGTTTACCAAATACGGCTTTTATTATTTTTTCTATACTCCTTATATATATCCAAAATCCCTTTAATGTCGGACCACTATAACATATAGCTGCCATAGGAACGATCGGGCGAAAACTTGGTTTTTGATTACAAAATTTTTTATACCCTTATAGAGACTATTTTAATTTTGTCGTTATGTGAGTAACGCATAGAACGAGACATCTCAGAACCCATAAAGTATATATATTCCTGATCAGCATCAACAGTCGAGTCGATACAGCCATGTCCGTCTGTCCGTCTGAATGTCTGTCTGTCCCTATGCGAACTAGTCTCTCAGTTTTAAAGCTACCTTAGTGAAACTTTACAGAAGTCCTTCTTTCTGTTGCAAGCAGCACATATGTCAAAATCAGCTGGATCGGTCGAACATTAAGTTTTTGTATGAAGAACATATTGTTTATCAAGATATCTTGACCAAATTCGCATTTATTAGTTAGCTGCCATAGGAACGATCGGTCGAAAAGAAATTAGTTGCATTAAAAAACATTTTGTTTTTCAAGAGATCTAGACCAAACTCGGCGTTTATTAGTTTTACTATACTCCTTGTATATATGCAAAATTCAATTAATATCGGCCCACTATATCAAAAAGCTGCCATAGGAACGATCTTTCGAATATTAAGTTGTTGTACGAAAAAACATTTGGTTCTTCAAGATATCTTCACCAAATTCGGCTTTTATTAATTTTACTATACTCCTTATATATCCAAAATTCTATTAATATCGGACCAGTATAACATATAGCTGCCATAGGAACGATCTGTCGCATATTAAGTTGTTGCATGAAAAAACATTTGGTTCTTCAAGATATCTTCACCAAATTCGGCACTTATTATATAGCTGCCATATAGCTGCCATAGGAACGATCGGTCGAATATTATGTTGTATGAAAAAGCATTTGGATTTTCAGGATGTCTTGACGTTACTCGGCATTTATTAGTTTTCCTATACTCCTCACATATATGCAAAATCCTATTAAAATACGACCACTATATCATATAGCTGTCATAGGAACGATCGGTCGAAAATTAAGTTGTATGAAGAAAACATTTTATTTTTCAAGATATCTTGACCAAACTCGGCATTTATGAATTTTACTATGCTGCTCATATATATTCAAAATTGCATTAAGATCGTACCACTATATCAAAAAGCTGCCATGGGAACGATCGGTCGAACATTAATTTGGTGTATGAAAAAACATTTGGTTTTTCAAGATGTCTTGACGTTACTCGGCCTTTATTGGTTTTCCTATACTCCTCATATATATGCAAAATTCTATTAAGATCGGACCACAATATCATATAGCTGCCATAGGAACGCTCGGTCGAATATTAAGTTGTTGTTTGTGAAAAAACATTTTGTTTTTCAAGATATCTTCACCAAATTGGGCTTTTATTATGTATACTATAATCCTCATATATATCCAAAATCCTTTTACTATCGGACCACAATAACATATAGCTGCCATAGGAACGATCGGACGAAAACTAGGTTTTTGATTAAAAACCTTTTTTTATACCCTAATAGAGACAATAATAATTTTGTCGTTATGTGAGTAACGCATGGAACGAGACATCTCAGACCCCATAAAGTTTATATATTCTTGATAAGCATCAACAGCCGAGTCGATACAGCCATGTCCGTCTGTCCGTCTGAATGTCTGCCTGTTTCTATGTGAACTAGTCTCTCAGTGTTAAAGTTATCTTAATGAAACTTTACAGCAGTCCCTCTCTCTGTTGCACGCAGCACATATGTAAGAATCAGCTGGATCGGACCACTATATAGAGACAATAATAATTTTAGTTTTCTTATAATCCTCATATATATGCAAAATTCTATATAATCGGACCACTATATCATATAGCTGCTATAGAAACGATCGGTCAAAAATAAAGTTGTATGAAAACACATTTTATTTTTTAAGATGTCTTGACCAAACTCGGCATTTATTAGTTTTACTATGCTCTTCATATAAATACAACAACTTATTAATATCGGTACACTAAATCACATAGCTGCCATAGGAACGAGCGTTCGAAAATTAAGTTGGAGGAAAAAACATATTGTTTTTCAAGATATCATGATCAAACTCGAATATTATTAGTTTTACCATTCTCTTCATATAAATGCAAAATCTTATTAAGATGGGACCACTATATCAGAGGGCTACCATAGGCACGATCGGTCGAATACTAATTTGTTCTATGGAAAACTTAGAAATTTCACTATGCTCTCTTCATATTTGCAAGATTTTATTTACATCGGAACACTGTATCATATACCTGCCAAAGGATGGATTGAAATCTAGGTTTTTGATTAAAAACATTTTTTTTTTTATCAAGATATTTTGCCAAAACTCGGCATTAACTATTTTCCCTGTGCTTCTTAGATACCGTCAAAGCACGATAAGCATTATAAAAAGGTTGGGTCTGCAAGGGTGCCGGTGTGCCGAAGATAGCCTTTCTTTCCCGTTTGTTTATCAAGATATCTTGCCCAAGCTCGGCATTAATTATTTTCCCTGTGCTCCTTAGACACGGTCAAAGCACTATAAGCATTATGAAAAGGTTGGGTCTGCAAGGGTATTAGATCTTCGGCCTTTCTTTCTCTTTTATTATACCCTTACAAAGGGTATTATAATTTTGTCGTGATATGTGTACCGCATAGAAGGAGACGTCTCCGACCGCACAAAGTATGTGTATTCTTGATCAGCATTAACAGCCCAGACGATATAGCCATGGCCGGCTGTCCGCCTGTCCGTTTGACGATCTGTCCGTTGTGTTTTTTTTTGTGCAGACTAGTAGTTCTAAAGCTATCTTAATGAAACTTTGCAGAAATCCCTCCTCACATGTATGCAAAATCCTATTAGGATCGGACAACTATATCATATAGCTGCCATAGGGACGATCGGTCGAAAATTAAGTTGTATGAAAATACATTTTGTTCTTATAGATGCCTTGACCAAACTCTACATTAAGTAGTTTAACTTTACTTCTCATATACATGCAAAATCCTATTAATATCGGCCACTATATCATATAGCTGCCATAGGAACGATCGGTCAAAGACTAAGATATATGAAAAACATTAGGTTTTTCAAAACATCTTGACCACATTCGGCATTTATTGGGTTTACTATACTCATCATATATATGCAAAAGCCTATTAATATCGGAGCACTATAACATATAACTGCCATAGGAACGATCGGTCAAAAATTAAGTTGTATGTAAACATTATCAATTTCAAGATATCTTGACCAAACTCGGCATTTATTAGATTTCCTATACTCCTCATATATAGGCAAAATCATATTAAGATCGGACTACTATATCATATAGCTGCTAAAGGAACCATCGGTCGAATATTAAGTTGTCGTATGAAAAAACATTTCATTTTTCAAGATATCTTGAGCAAACTGGGCATTAAGTAGTTATACTAAACTCCTCATATATAAGCAAGATCATATTAAGATCGGACCACTATATCATATAGCTGTCATATAAACGATCGATCGAAAATTAAGTTGTTGTATGAAAAAACATTTTGTTTTTCAAGACTTTTTGACCAAATTCGGCATTTATAAGTTTTACTATACTCCTCATATATATCCTAATTTCTATTAAGATCGGAGTACTATATCATATAGCTGCCATAGGAACGATCGGTAAAAAAATTAAGTTGTAAGAAAAAACATTTTATTTTTCAAGATATCTTTACCAAACTCGGCATTTATTAGTTTTTTTTTACGATTTTTATTTATTTTATTTATTAATGGTCGACAAAACGAGTGTCTTCCTCATTATTCAAAATTGTATAATATAATTATATGCTAAAAGCCTAGTTAAAGGATACAATTTTCTAAATAGCATCACCGACCGATGGAGGTGTTTTATTTGCCAGTCCGGCCAGCTGTGCCCCTTTTCACAGCTAATTTTGTCAGTGACGCTATTAGAGCCTACATCTAAGCAGAAGGTTGTAAGTAGGAAAAAAGTGATCTCAAGTGAAATTAAAAATAATCTTAATTTGCTATATTAATAAAGAAAATACAATAAATAGGAAAAAAGAAAGTAAGAAAATTGTTAATAAAGTAAAGCAATGTAAGTTAGATAAAGAGTGTTAAGTGGATAGGACAAAGAGAAAAGTAATGGGAAATCGCCGACACGGTGGGGGAAAATTTTTCAGCCTGTCCGGCTAGCTATGCCCCTGCTCATAGCTGGGAATGGTCAGCGACTTCCCGAAGGTATCCTGAAAGCAACGATTTTATTAGGGGTAGAGACAGTTCGGTAGAGAAAACGTGATGTAAACTATTATAATTTTTACATAGCACGCGAAAAGAATTGTGCATAGCGTAATCAGTTGTGCACGTAGATAGTAATAAGGGGCGATAATTTCTGGTTGGTCTAGCCGGAACAGAGAATTGAAGACGCCCTAGCAGAAAATGAGAATCAATGTCGCCAATAATCAACTTATGTAGAAGGACAACACCGAGAATTGTCCTACGGTTGATTAACGACGGAAGGTTGAGAAGAAGCAGTCTGCTGGAGTAGGACGGCAACCGAAGATTAGGGTCCCAATTTAAACCTCGTAAGGCAAAAAGCAGAAATTGCTTCTGAACAGATTCAATACGATCCTGGCTGTTGATATACTGTGGAGACCAGATGCAAGAGCAGTATTCAAGGATAGGGCGAACAAGAGAGATGTACAGAAGTTTTGTTATAAAAGGATCGTTAAACTCTTTAGACCATCGTTTAATGAATCCAAGTACACCTTTTGCCTCATTAACAATGGTATCTATATGAAGATTGAAACAGAGTTTAGAATCAAAAATAACGCCTAGATCCTTAACTGTTAGTATACGTTGCAAAGGGATATTGTCGATTGTATAACTGACAAGATAAGGTGTAGTACGATTAAAAGTCATAAACATACACTTTGAACAATTTAGATGCAATTGATTGGCCGAACACCAAAGTTGCATAGCGTTCAAATCGTCTTGTAGACGAGAATGATGTAGGGGGTTGGTGTATGATAGAAAAAGTTTGACATCGTCCGCATACATGAGTACACGAGCATGTGATATAACAGAGGGAAGATCATTTATAAAAAGTGTAAAGAGTAAAGGTCCAAGATGACTACCTTGAGGAACACCAGAAGTAACGTGAACCCTTTTAGAGGTAGTCAACCTCAGTATTACTCTTTGGGTCCTACCTTTTAAATAAGAATTAATCCAAAGTAAAAGGGACAGAGGGAAACCTATTCGGTCAAGTTTAAAAAGTAAAATGTCATGGTGCACAGAGTCAAACGCCTTACTGAAGTCAGTGTAAATGACATCAGTTTGCATTTTCGAAAGGAAAGCATCATTTACCAAGGAAGTAAACTCAAGCAGATTGGTCGTAGTTGACCGATTCTTTACGAATCCATGTTGAACAGGGGAAACAACTGATTTGCAGAAATGCTGCAAATTCGAAGTGATTATTTTTTCAAATAATTTAGGAATAGCAGACAGTTTTGCAATGCCCCTGTAATTTTGTATATCAGACTTCCCACCTTTCTTGTGAAGAGGAATGATATAAGATTCTTTCCAAAGAGATGGAAAGACAGAAGTTTCAAGGGATAGATTAAAAAGCTTTAGCAATGGATAGAAAAGGGAAGAACTACACTCCTTGAGTAGACAACTAGGAATATTGTCCGGCCCAGGAGAGTAAGAAGATTTTAGAGAGTTTATAGCTAATAGGAGAGAGGAGTGTGAAATAATGGGGGGAGGTATAGAACTAGCGGAGGAAATAGTATAAGGGTAAGAATTAGTATTAGGACAGACTGAAGAGTAAGTTGATTGGAAAAAATTAGCAAAGAGGTTAGCAGAATCAGTGTCATTGCTAGCTTTATCCATCCCAAGAAAAAAAGAAGATGGCAAACTTGAAGACTTACGCTTCAAGTTTACAAAATTATAAAACTGTCTCGGATTTCGGGCGAATTGCCTTTTACAACGAATTAGATAATTCTCATAGCATTGAGAATTAAGAAGAAAGAAGTTCGACTTGGCTATGGAATATTTAGCCAAGTCTGTACACGAACCAGACTTTTTAAACTTTTTAAAATATTTGGATTTTACATTTTTTAGATGTGATAATCTGGGAGTAAACCAGGGTGGTTTTGAAAAAGTAGTCGAAGGAATTTACTTAGGAATACACACATCTAAGAGGGAGTTTAGGGTGATATAAAAAAAATTAATAGCTGTATTCATATCAACTGAGTCATATAAGAAAGACCAATCGGTTGAATAAATAAGCTGATTCAGCAAGGAATAATTTCCTTTGCGAAAGCAATAGCGGGGCTTATTGGCTGATGAGCACGAAATGGAAGGATTACAATTTAGCATTGCAATCTCTAAAGTTGGATGATAGACATCCTCAGGAAGAGATAAAGGAGGTGACCTAGACACATTAGAAATAAGGTAGTCGTTAACAAATACAAGGTCAAGTGTTCTATTCATATGATTAGAAATTGAATTGATTTGAAACAACGAAAGATCAAGCATGCAGTCTAAAAAATCGTGCTGTGCTGAGGGCACTAGATAATTTTCAGCAGTGAATAATGACCAAGAGATGTTCGGCAAATTAAAATCACCCAACACCAATAATAGGTCATTATCCCGCACGTGTGAAGAAACTTCTTTAATACAAGTAATATGATTCATATAAACTTGGATATCAGAAGAAGGTGGGACATAAGAGCATGTTACATAGATATTCCGTGTAGGAAAAGACACCTTAACTGAGACAATCTCAGCGTCAGTAGGCGTACTAAAACAGAAAAGTTCAGACTGGAGAGTGGCTTTAACGGCAATTAACACCCCACCACCTCGAGTCGGCCGATCATTTCTAAACAAAATAAAATTATTCGGTAATATCTCAAAATCAGATATGGTTGAGTTTAACCATGTTTCTGAAAATGCTATTATGTCCAAATCGAAGGAAGTGCTGGCAATAAAAAGATTTTTCAGCTTTGAAGTGAGACCTCTGACATTCTGATAATGAATAAAGATTTGGTCAGAAGATGAAGCTAGTTTTTTGGGGCAGAAATGGTACCCTGTATTGAAGGGACTGGAAGGGTGACAGGCTGGTTACGCTTTTTAGGCTTGAACTCATGAACAATCATGTGTGGTGGCCAAAATTTGGGATCACAAATGATAGTGAACATATCATGTGAAACATTTATTTTGAATGATGATATTTCACGAGGGGTGGAGAAATTAAATTTAGTTATTGACACGCTAGCAGAAGATTTGCTAGCAATATAGGCTGCCAATGACTCAGAAGTGGTGTCCGACGAAAGTCGAGACACAAAAACTTGCCTACGAGGGGCAACTACCGTTAAAGTAGGCGCTGATGGGGCTGTAGGTAATACAGGAGTTGGAGGAGCTAACGAGGCACAATGATTGCTTTTAACAATCTGCGCAAGATTGCGCGCAGGTCTACCTTTGCGGCCAGGAGCTGACGGGGCTGAGGCAGTTTGATTAATTAGGACGGGATCAGGTACGGGCTCTACTGGGTCAAGTACAGGGCTTGAAGCCGGGTAATTGGACAGTCGCTTGGAGAAGGCGATAAAGACAACATTGGAGATACCTCCAAGTTGATAGGAAGAGACAAGAAAGTCGTAGGTGTCTGAACAGACGTAGAGGGCAATTGCAAAAGTTGAGGCTTCCAACCGGCGATTGGTTGGGGACTCAAATTTATATTTGCCTAGCAACTCGAAACTCGAGTCAAAATTACTCGAGAGCTGCTTAGCCACATTATTTAATTTTAAGAATTGACCTCTCACAGAATTATACATTCTGGAGAAATCAATTTGCTTGTCGATGCATTCGGGGCACGACCAACGCAAGCCACCGCAGCCCTTCTTGGCAATAGCAGCGATCTTGTCGCAGTCACGCCCAGTGAGACCTGCACATTTAGCATGCATCATATTCTCACACAGCCAGCAATTAACAAATTGCGGCAGTGCAGAATCGTCAGCCTGCTTGAACGTGCACGGTTTCTTACAGCACGACATAATTATTAAATGCACAAGCAACTTGCGAGAGCGCAGAGCAAAACGAAACGAAAGCGGTGCACAAGTAAACACTCAAAAAACAATTATTCGTACACAAACAAATTGTTTGGTGCGAAAAGCAATAGAAAGAATTTTGTGAGAGCGCGATGCACAAGCAGAAAGTATGCAGCGAACACACGCACAAACAAGTGTATGCACAGGGGAGCACAAAGGCAAAAGACTTAAAACAGCCAATAACAACAAACACGGAACTGACGCCGCGTTTTATAAAATGTAATAATTAACAGACACGCTGCACAACAGATGACACTTTGCACAGTTTATAAAAGCTTTTTAAATAAAGCACCGAAAATGCAAAATTTTGAAATATAAAGCAGGATAAAAGCGCAAAAATATATACAAATCTTGGAGCACAAGTAAAACACGTCAATCACTCTCAACTGAGAACTCTCTCTACTTTTACTATACTTCTCATTTTCTGGCAAAATAATATTAAGATCGGACCACTATAACATATAGCTGCCGTAGGAACGACCAGTCGAAAATTAAGTTGTATGAAAAAACACTTTATTTTTCAAGATATCTTGACCAAACTGGGCATATAATAGTTTTACCACTATATCATATAGCTGCCGAAGGAACGATTGTTCAAATATTAAGTGGTATGAAAAAATATTTGGTTTTTGAGATATCTTGACCAAACTGGGCATTTATCCTCCTCATATAATATCAAAAGTCTATGAATATCGGAACACTGTATCATAAAGCTTACAAAGGAACCATCGGTCGAAAATTAAGTTGTTGTATGAAAAGACATTGTGTTTTTCTAGATATCTTGACCGAACTCGACATATATTGGACTTACTTTACTCCTCATATACACGCAAAATCCTATTACGATTGGACAACTATATCATATAGCTGCCATAGGAACGATCGATCGAAAATTAAATTGTTGTATGAAAAACATTTTGTTTTTCAAGATATCTTGACCAAACTCGGCATTTATTATACCCTTGCGGAGGGTATTATAATTTTGTCATGAAATATGTAACGCATAAAAGGAGACATCTCAGACCCCAAAAAGTAAATATATGCTTGATCAACATCAACAGCCGAGTCGATATAGCTATGTCCATCTGTCCGTCTGTGTGTCAGTCCGTTTCACTCTCTGTTCGTCTGTCTGTTTTTATGCGAACTAGTCTCTCAGTTTTAAAGCTATCTTAATGAAACTTTACAGAAGTCCCTCTCTCTGTTGCACGCAGCATATATGTAAAAACCAGCTAGATCGGATCACCACATCATATAGCTGCCATAGGAACGAGCGGTCGAATATTAAGATGTGTAAAAAAACATTTGGTTTTTGAGATATATTGACCAAACTGGGCATTTATACTCCTCATATAATTGCAAAAGTCTATTAATATCGGAACACTATATCGTATAGCTACCATAGGAACGATTGGTCGAAAATTAAGTTGTTTTATAAAAAAACATTTGGTTTTTCAAGATATCTTGACCAAACTCGGCATTTATTAGTTTTACTATACTCCTCATATATGCAAAATCTTATTAATATCGGAAGACTATATCAAATAGCTGCCATAGGAGAGATCGATCGAAAATTAAGTTGTTCTATGAAAAAACATATGGTTTTTAAAAATATCTTGATCAAACTCGACATTTGTTAGTTTTACTATGCTCTTCATATAAATGCAAAATCCTATTAAGATCGGACCACTATATCAAATAGCTACCATAGGAACGATTGGTCGAAAATTAAGTTGTTTTATGAAAAAACATTTGGTTTTTCAAGATATCTTGACCAAACTCGGCATTTATTAGTTTTACTATACTCCTCATCTATGCAAAATCTTATTAATATCGGACGACTATATCAAATAGCTGCCATAGGAACGATCGATCGAAAATCAAGTTGTTGTTTGAAAAAACATTTGGGTTTTCAAGATATCTTGACCAAACTCGGCATTTATTAGTTTAACTATACTCCTAATATATAGGCAAAATCCTATTAGCATCGCACCACTATATCATATAGCTACCATAGGAACGGTCGAAAATTAAGTTGTTTTATGAAAAAACATTTGGTTTTTCAAGATGTCTAGACCAAACTCTGCATTTATTAGTTTTACTATACTGCTCATATGTATGCAAAATCCTATTAATATCAGACCAATATATCATAGAGCTGCCATAGGAATGATCGGGTGAAAATCAAGTTGTATGAAAAAGCATTTTGTTTTTCAAGATATCTTGACCAAACTCGGCATTTATTGGTTTTACTATACGCGTCATGTATAGGCATAATCCTATTTAGATCGGACCACCATATCATATAGCTGCCATAAGAACGATCGTTCGAAAATCAAGTTGTATGCGGAAACATTTAGTTCTTCAAGATATCATGATCAAACTCGACATTGATTTGCTGTACTATGATCTTCATATAAATGCAAAATCCTATTAAGATCGGACCACTATATCATATAGCTACCATAGGAACGATTAGTCGAAATTTAAGTTGTTCTATGAAAAAACATTTGGTTTTTCAAGATACTTGACCAAACTTGGCATGTATTAGTTTTACTATACTCCTCATAAATATGCAAAATGCTATTAAGATTGGACCTCTATATCATATAGCTACCATAGCAACGATTGGTCGAAATTTAAGTTGTTCTATGAAAAAAAATTTGGTTTTTCAAGATACTTGACATTTATTAGTTTAACCAAAGACAATATAAACACTAAGATGAGTAACGCCATACAACAAAATACTACTATACAGCTTGATTTTTTGAAAATTGAGAACGAAAACGAAATCAATAGCATTGCGCTTTCACAGCTGAGAGAACGAAAAAGCTAAAAATAGAATTTGCTCTCAGCTTCGGCTCCATGAGGGCCGTGCAAGCAATTATGTTTGTATGCGTGTTAATATACATACATAACAGCATATTTGAATGTGTTGTTATCCACTGCTCTGGCAAAGTCTGTGGCTGGCAAAGAAACAATTTTCTTTGTTTTTTAGCGCAGATCACGACCTACCCAAAATTTCTGTTGATATATGAATGCATTTCGTGTACTGAAGTTGGCTCCGTACTAAAAAATTTGTATTTTTAAGTCGATGTAAATATTTATGTAATTCTTTAAATTGAAAATTATTAATTAAATTATTATTTTTCAAAGACACACTTAATTAATATTTTTTATTTGTTCGAATAATAAAGAACAAAGTACTCAGGGAACACCGCGAGGAGACCATTATAATTATAATGGGGTCATAACTAAATATGACCTTCGGGTATTTTCTGCGGAGTCAACCTCAGTACACAAAATGCATTCATATATCAACACAAATTTGGGATAGGTCACGATCTGCGTAAGAAAACTAACAAAATTAATTTCTTGCCAGCTAAAGCCAGAGCAGTGAATAAAAACACATACATACATACTTTAAAGATCTTATGCATGTATAATTCACGCATACAACGAAAGGTGCACGCACGCTACTGGCTGAGACAAGAATTATTCTCGAGCATACACTGTCCAAAAAGAAAAGTGAAATCAATCTATGTGTGCTATTTTCTTAATATAGTTATTGCGCAAGAAGCGCCTTGTGTAAAAATTATATAAGTTCTTAAACTTTCCTGAAAATTAATCGTTAATATCTGGGCTAACATATCATTTAAATAAAACATGCATTTTATGGATAAAGCACAAGCACATTGCGTCGATCGTAAGTTCTAAACTTTTTCGCTCAATGTACTTCGAAAACGAAGCGACGAAAGCAGCATCGACCAGCTTTGCTGAAGGCAGGCTGGCGACTAACTTCGTAGCTCGTGTCAGCATCAGCAAGCCGCAACTTCGGCATTCGTTCGTCTGGTCTTTGGAGAAAGAACAACCAGTCGGCAGGCATGCCGTACGAAGCCTCAAAGGCCAGATGAAAGGCCAGGCTAGAAATTTTGCGTCGCATTCAAATGTATGGGCATTACTCATCTTAGAGTTTAAATTGTCTTTGGTTTTACTATACTCCTCATATGTATTCAAAATCCCATTAATATCGGACCGTTATATATTAGAGCTGCCATAGGAACGATCGGGCGAAAATCAAGTTGTTCTATGAAAAAACATATGGTTTTTAAAGATATCTTGACCAAACTTGGAATTTATTAGTTTAACTATACCCTTCATGTATAGGCTAAATCCTATTAAGATCGGACCACTATATCATATAGCTACCATAAGAACGATCGGTCGAAAATTAAGTAGTTCTATGAAAAAACATATTGTTGGCACCGAGACTCGTGCCGGGGCGCGTATTCGGCAGGGACTTCTAGCGTCGCAAGAAATAAGTCGATTCAATTCGATTCGTACGAGGCGGTACGATATAATATAATTAGAACGCTGAAATCTTTAATATTCTTTCATTATTTAACAACCTATATTTTACATGATTATGATACTTACATTCGTGCTCTGCACGCGCTTCTGTTCTCTTTCACTTCTGCTCAGCTTCAAGCACACAACTCGACAAAAATGCAGCTTGTGCAGCTGCGATCGACTTATCATTTAAAAACTAATTCTAAGGGTGCGCTTCCAGTGTAAGCAGCGAGGGCTGCTTACAGAAAAAATGCGAGACCCAGTAGGACTTTGTCAACAGCTATTTTCACTTCGCCCCGTAACATTCCCACCCCGTAATTCACGAACGTCCGTGCAGTGTGTTACCAACTTTAATGTCAAGCTTAGCTAGCTTGACGGCGGGGCGAGTAATAATTCCATCGGCGGTTCGCACCACGGCACTTCGGACCTGGCCATCCTTTGAATGGTGCACGTCTACAACCACTCCTCTTGTCCAACAGTTTCGCTTGGCACCGTCGTCATAATAATGACGATGTCGTCGACTGATATTGGTTCGAGTGGCGGTTGAAACCACTTAGTACGTCTGGTGAGTGTAGGCAGATACTCGCGCAGCCATCTCTTCCAAAATTGGTCAGCCAATTGACTGGCGACTCGGAAGCCTCGTGCCAAGCTAGCTCCGCCTTGCTCCCGTAATCCTCTCTCACGCAATCCGCTTGAATGACCTATAAGAAAATGATTTTGAGTCAGGGCTTCGGACTCAGATGTCTCCAAGGGAACATAAGTGAGTGGCCTTGAGTTGAGCACGCTTTCTACGTCAGCCAATGCTGCTCGTAGCACCTCCTCTCGTAACCCAGAGGGCGGCAGAATTTCCGACAGTATTGATTTTGTAGACCGCCATTCGTTCCTACGATCCTCCCATGCGGGGTGATCCTGGCGGGATAAAGGTAAACTCGAGTTCTGGGTACTGTCGCTCGATCAGAGCCGGCGAAATACGTTCAATTTCATCTTTTAATACTCTGCTAGCGCCTCTGAAATTTGTGCCATTGTCCGACAGCATGCGGCGGGGGCAGCCGCGTCTGGCCACGAACGACTTCAGAACGCATAACTATGAGTCAGTTGAGAGCGACGTAGCTATATCTAGGTGAGCGGCGCGCACCGTGAGGCATGTAAATAGCACGCCCCAGCGCTTCTCACGACGCCGTCCAACGACAATGTCGTAGGGGCCGAAGTAATCCACTCCAGTATATGTGAGCGGTGGAGTATAGGGCGATAATCGTTCGATTGGCAGGTCGCCCATCGCTGGCGGCTTTGGGCGGGCGCGTCGTATGCGGCACGCTGGGCAGGTATTGGAAACTTCTCTCACCAAAGCTCATAAGCCACAAACCCAGTACTGCTGCCGCAGTTCATTTACGACGATTTCATTGTGTAGGTGATGATACCTGCGGTGATAAAACTCAACCAGCAGATACGTCAATTGATGTCGTCTTGACAGAATTATCGGGCGTTTTACGCAGACTTCGACTCCTTCTATATTGTCTATCTGTCCTTTAGTACGTAGAATGCCCGAGTCATCCACATAAGGGGAGCACTTAAACAGCAAGCTTTTGCGATCGGTTAAGCGGCGCCCCGACCTTAAGCAGGTGATCTCACCATAAAACTCCTCTTCTTGACAAATCCGGATAAGAAGCACATCCATTTCATTGCTTTTTTTAAGGAGCAGCGTCTTCTGCAGATCCAGTCCTCCGTCCAATCTGACCTTCTTAGTAATATTCCGTAGGAAATCCAGTACGCATAGCTGTACGGCTCTCAATTTTTCTAGCTTGCTGAAACGCTGCAGATCCGGCAGAATATATCTCCAGGACGACGTGTGATTATGTTGTTTTTCAGCATGGGACAACATGTTTACTGCAGGGCCTATTTGTGGCCACTGCGATTCTTCTAGATACAAAAATGGTGGTCCATTGAACCACCTGGTTGAGCCATGAATTTCAGGTTTTAGTCCATTTCGTACCATGGTCTGCCACGTTTTGAGCCGATGGTACCCATCGCCAGCTGTCCACATCTGATTTTTCTAAAATCTCTCCTATCCGAAGCTCTGGAACTTTCGAGCATCGGAACGGATCCAGTAGAGCACATCCTTTGAATCTGTCAAGAATGTTCGTCTATTTATGCGTACCGACATTTCCTTTTGGATACATTTGGACAGTCTCAGACCTAAGACCGCGGCCATCAGTTCCATTCAAGGTATGGACGCGGGTATGAACGCGGGCTTTAAGGGTGCTACTCTCGTTTTCGAGGCGACCAAACTGCAATGTACTTGGCCATCAAGTTCAGCCCGCAAAAATACAACTGTGGCGTAAGCATTCATACTGGCATCAACGAATGTATGCATCTGCACGGACTGGGTCCGGCTCACCCACTTCATGCACCGTGGAATGCGGACGGCATTCAAATTTGAAACTAGATCAAGCCAGTGTTGCCAATCGGCTTCGTCTTCGTTGGTGAGGTCGTCATCCCATCCGATATTGGATCGCCATATGTTCTGAAGGATGATCTTAGCGCGTATATTAAAGAATCCTAGCAGCTCAAGCATGTCGAAAATAGACATGATCACACTCAGAACACGTCTTTTAGTTGGGCGCTCCTTAGATGCCTTCGCAAGCAAGTTTCGCGTCACCACAAACGTCAACAGATCTTGTCCAGGTAGCCACCACAGGCCTAAGACCTTCTCTTGCGCTTCATCCTGAACGCTGATACGTTTGTTTAACTCTTCACAGTCGTCTTTCAGCGCCTGTATAACTTGCTTCGAATTTGATGTCCAGCGGCGCATCTCGAAGCCGCCACTAGTATGAATTCTTTTTACAGTCTCAGCTAACTGTATCATATCAGCTCCAGTATCCACCAACTGCAGCCAATCGTCAACAAATGTGTTTTTGCAAATCGCCTTTACCGCATCCGGATGGTCCGCTACAAGCCGCTCGGCATTGCGATTCTTGACGTAATTTGCTAGAGCTGGCGAGCAGGATGCTCCAAACGTCATGACTTGCATAACGTATGTTTCGGGGAAGCGTGACGAATCTCCATCACGCCAGAGAAACTTGTGTGCTGGTTGGTCTTCTAGGCGCACCTTGACTTGATAAAATATTTCCCTTACTTCGATAGGACGCTCTCGGAAGTGTATTAGCACCCCCATCAAAGATGCTAGTGTATCTGGACATTCCAACAAACAATCGTTCAGCGACATGCCACTAACTTTGGCAGCCGCATCCCAAACCAGGCGCGTCTTTTTATTGTTCGGATTGGTGACTGTAAAGATGAGAAGAAACCACGATGTACTGTTAGCTACTAACTCACTATCCTTCAACCGGCGGATATATCCCTTCTGTTTGTAATCGTGCATCGTGTTCATCATGAACTCTTTCAGTGGTGGGTCTTTTGACATCTTTGCCTCTAAACATTTCAGGCGCTTAACAGCCATCTGATAAGAGTCTGGCAGGTGCATGCGATCGAACCTCCATAACAGTCCGGTCTGCCAGCGCTTTTCGTCTTCGATAGGTAGTTGTTGCCTCCATAATCTGCATCGAGCGTTCGTCCTCTTTGGATCTCAGCGGATGTGAGCAAACGCTCACACCCAGTGACTCAATTGAAAAATAGTTCTTCAGAGCTTCATCTATCCCACGCGCCGCACTGCACTGGCAAATATGTAGCAGCCGAGGCGTGGTGCTGTTTCCCACAGTGGGGCGTCCATATACGGCCCATCCTAGTCTGCTTCGCGCTGCTATGACATCGTCGTTTTCACCTTCTCGTATCTCCAAGGGTGCAGTTATTTTGATATTGTCTAAACCAATGATAAGCTGAGCCCTGACGTTGTTATACGGCAGAATAGGAAGCGTAGATAAGTGCTTCCGAGACTTGAGCAACTGTGGCCCGATACTTTGCTCTGGTAAGTCCAAATTCGCTATTGTTCGCACGTTTTGTAAGGCATAATGTATTGCGTTATGTTGAAATGCTCACAGCCACGGACATCGACACAGGTTCATTCTTGGTTATGTCCCCTGTCCATTTTAGACACAGCTGGGTCGCAGGACCATCTAATTCCAGCTCGTCTGCAAGCGCTCTTTCTATTAACGTACACTCAGCTCCTTCATCCACTAATGCATATGCGCGCACGCTTTTTGATTTACTATAGAGCGTGATTGGAACATATCGAAACAGTGTCTTTCTTGCGAAGCTGCCGTGAAACATAACGGCAGACTTACTTGCCTTAATCCGGTGGTTGCTACCTTGGCCCGTGTGCTCGACTTTACTACCACTCATGGTAGGCGTATGCAGCAGCACATGGTGCGTTGACTCGCAACCATCTACATGACACTTCTTCTTTGATTTCACTGTTGTGCACGATGACGTAGAAAGCAGCACAAACAGAGCCTCTTTTCCTTAACAAGTTCCCAGCGCTGATTTGTACCCATTGATTTGAAGTTGCGCAGTTCTGTTGTGAACGTTGTTGCTGACAACCCTCAGGGCTACCTACCGTGTTGTGCACAAAAATTCGCTCTCTAGTGGTTTTCGTGGAGCTCTTCTTTTCGTTATCAGCCAATGGTGTCTCGTAGGGCGTGACCATAGTGGCGCACATTGCCACATTGAACAGCCAGTTATCAAAGGTGGCCAAACTGCTACCTTCATTCGACATTCGATGCCGGCCCCAATCCAATCATATTGCTGGGCATCTTAGCAACAAGCTCGTTCAGCTGCGCGGGATCGTAAAGATATTTGTGCATACCAATGGCCGCTATCGTTGCGCAGTAGTTTTGAACAGCTAGGGCCAGTCGGATAACGGTGTTCAAGTTGTCCGACTTTATGACTGGTTCCTCTCGGAGCTTTTGCTGCAGAGCAGCATATACTATTTCAGAGCGACCATACAACATTCGCAATGTGCCTATAGCATACGGCACTGTAGCTGAGATCATAAGTTTTCCACGCACCGTATCCAGGGCTTGCCCTCTGAGGCACTTCTGAAGCCTGATGAGATTTTCCTCGTTGCTGAATCCACATCTCTCTGTGGATTGCTCATAATTGCTGATAAAGATCAACTATTCCTCTGGCTTGCCTGTAAAAATTGGTAAATCTTTGCTGATGACATGTCGCGCGCTGATTTGCGCGCTGTCAGCGCTCCATTCCACGGCGTCGCATTATTACAATGCACATTGTCATATTGCTGCCGTGGCACGTGCTCAATCGATCAATTGAGCGCTCCCAGACCTGTGTGGCCCATGTACGCGGCAGTACTGGGATCCGTAGCCTGGTTAAACACCGCCGTATTTGCTTGATACGGCAAACTGGGGTGTACACTCCAATTAGCCGCAACCTGTTTCTGCTTGTAGATCACGTTCTGGTATCCCAAAGGGTCGAAAAGAGCTCCCACTTTCTCAGTTCTTTGCTGCATTGGTGTAGAACTTTCCCTTGGGCCAGTAGCAGCGGACGACGTAGACGGACAGCCGCTATAAGTTTCTATGATTGCTGCCCCGTTATCTTTTTCTACACCGGCGACTTTATCTTGTACTCCAGCAGGAACAGGCGATCCGTTAGCCTGTCCCGTTGACCACAAGCGTTGCAGTTCCACCGGGTTGAATACTACTTGTCGTCCTTCTCGCACTTGCATCCTGTTCATCACCGTCAGCCATCTCGTCACACCAATACTATGAAATCCGCTTTGAGGTTATGGCTGCTAAGTGTGAGTCTAGCTCTTGTACCACTTGTCTCTCCATTGGCAGCTAAGGTTGTGACTTTGCAAGTCGCTTGCTTCGCAATATAATTCGAACGCTGAAGTCTTTATTATTCTTTCATTATTTAACAACCTATATTTTACATGATTATGAGACTTACATGCGTGCTCCGCACGCGCTTCTGTTCTCTTTCACTTCTGCTCAGCTGCAAGCATAAAACGAAAATGAACCTCGACAAAAATGCAGCTTGTGCAGCTGCGTGCGATCGACTTATCATGTAAAAACTAATTCTAAGGGTGCCCTTCCAGTGTAAGCAGCGAGGGCTGCTTACAGAAAAAATGCGAGACCCAGTAGGACTTAGTCAACAGCTATTTTCACTTCTCCCCGTAACACATATGGTTTTTAAAGATATCTTGATCAAACTCGATATTTATTAGCTGTACTATGATCTTCATATAAATGCAAAATCCTATTAAGATCTGACCACTATTTCATATAGCTAACATAGGAACGATTGTTCCAAAATTAAGTTGTTCTATGAAAAAACATATGGTTTCTAACGATATCTTGACCAAACTCGGAATTTATTAGTTTTACTGTACTCCTCATATATGCAAAATCTTATTAATATCGGACCACTACATCACATAGGAGCCATAAGAACGATTGGTCGAATTTTAAGTTGTTCTATGAAAAAACATTTGGGCTTTCCAGATATTTTGACCAAACTTGGCATTTATTAGTTTTACTATACTCCTCATATATATGCAAAATGCTATTAAGATTGGACCTCTATATCATATAGCTACCATAGGAACGATTGGCCGAAATTTAGGTTGTTCTATGAAAAAACATTTGGTTTTTCAAAATACTTGACATTTATTAGTTTAACCAAAGACAATATAAACACTAAGATGAGTAACGCCATACAACAAAATGCTACTATACAGCTTGATTTTTTGAAAATTGAGAACGAAAACGAAATCAATGCGCTTTCACAGCCGAGAGAACGAAAAAGCTAAAAATAGAATTTGCTCTCAGCTTCGGCTCCATGAGGGCCGTGCAAGCAATTATGTTTGTATGCGTGTGAATATACATACATAAAGGCATATGTGAATGTGTTGTTATCCACTGCTCTGGCAAAGTCTGTGGCTGGCAAAGAAACAATTTTCTTAGTTTTTTAGCGCAGATCACGACCTACCCAAAATTTCTGTTGATATATGAATGCATTTTGTGTACTGAGGTTGACTCCGTACAAAAATATTTGTATTTTTAAGTCGATGCAAATATTTATGTAATATTTTAACTTTCAAATTATTAATTAAATTATTATTTTTTCAAAGACGCATTTGATTAATTTTTTTTTATTTTATTTATTTTTTATTTTTGTTGTTCGAATTATAAAGAACAAAGTACTCAGGGAACACCGCGAGGAGACCATTATAATTATAATGGGGTCATAACTAAATATGACCTTCGGGTATTTTCTGCGGAGCCAACCTCAGTACACAAAATGCATTCATATATCAACACAAATTTGGGATAGGTCATGATCTGCGCTAGAAAACTAACAAAATTAATTTCTTGCCAGCTAAAGCCAAAGCAGTGAATAGCAACACATACATACATACTTTAAAGATCTTATGCATTTATAATTCACGCATACAACGAAAGGTGCACGCACGCTTTTGGCTGAGTCAAGAACTTTTTTCGAGCATACACTGTCCAAAAAGAAAAGTGAAATCAATCTATGTGTGTTATTTTCTTAATATAGTTATTGCGCAAGAAGCGCCTTGTGTAAAAATTATATAAGTTCTTAAACTTTCCTGTAAAATTAATCGTTAATATCTAGGGTAATATATCATTTAAATAAAGCATGCATTACATAGATAAAGCACAAGCACATTGCGTCGATCGTAAGCTCTAAACTTTTTCGCTCAATGTACTTCGAAAACGAAGCGACGCAAAGCAGCATTGACCAGCTTTGCTGAAGGCAGGCTGGCGACTAACTTCGTAGCTCGTGTCAGCATCAGCAAGCCGCGACTTCGGCATTCGTTCGTCTGGTCTTTGGAGAACGAACAACCAGTCGGCAGGCATGCCGTATGAAGCCTCAAAGGCCAGATGAAAGGCCAGGCTAGAAATTTTGCGTCGCATTCAAATGTATGGGCGTTACTCATCTTAGTGTTTATATTGTCTTTGGTTTAACTATACTCCTCATATATGCAAAATCTTATTAATATCGGATATCGGATATTATATAGCTACCATATAAAACGATTGGTCGAAATTAAATTTGTTCTATGTAAAAACATTTGGTTTTTCAATATACTTGATCAAAGTTGGCATTTACTAGTTTAACTTTACTCGTCATATATGCAAAATCTGATTAATATCGGAACACTATATCATATAGCTACCATAAGAACGATTGGTCGAAGATTAAGTTGTTCTATGGAAAAACATATGGTTTTCAAAGATATCTTGATTAAACTCGGCATTAATTAGTTGTACGATACTCCTAAGATATGCAAAATCTTATTAATATCGGACCGCTATATCATATAGCTGCCATAGGAACGATCGATCGAAAATCAAGTTGTATTCGAAAACATTTGGTTCTTCAAGATATCTTGATCAAACTCGACATATATTAGCTTTACTATGCTCTTCATATAAATGCAAAATCCTATTAAGATCGGACCACTATATCATATAGCTAACATAGGAACGATCGGTCGAAAATTTAGTTGTTCTATGAAAAAACATATGGTTTTTAAAGATATATTGAGGAAAATCGACATTAATTAGTTTTACTTACTCCTCATATATGCAAAATCTTTTTAATATCGGACCACTATATCATATAGCTACCATAATAACTATTGGTCGAAAATTAAGATGTTGCTTGAAAAAACATTTGGTTTCTCAAGATATCTTGACCAAAATCGACATTTATTAGTTTTACTCTACTCTTCATGTATAGGCAAAATTCTATTAATATACGACCACTATATCATATAGCTACCATAGGAACGATCGGTCGAAAATTAAGTTGTTCTATGAAAAAACATTTGGTTTTTCCGGATATATTGACCAAACTTGGCATTTATTAGTTTTACCTTAATCCTCATATATATTCAAAATGCTATTAAGATTGGACCACTATATCATATAGCTACCATATAAAACAATTGGTCGAAATTTAAGTTGTTCTATGTAAAAACATTTGGTTTTTCAAGATACTTGATGAAAGTTGGCATTTACTAGTTTAACTTTACTCCTCATATATGCAAAATCTGATTAATATCGGACGACTATATCATATAGGAACCATGGGAACGATTGGTCGAAATTAAAGTTGTTCTGTGAAAAAACATTTGGTTTTTCAAGATACTTGACCAAGCTTGGCATTTATTAGTTTTACTATACTCCTCATATGTATTCAAAATCCTATTAAGATCGGACCACTATATCATATAGCTGACATAAGGGCGATCATTCGAAAATTAAGTTGTATACGAAAACATTTGGTGCTCCAAGATATATTAATCAAACTCGACATTTATTAGCTGTACTATGTTCTTCATATAAATGCAAAATCCTATTAAGGTCGGACCGCTATATCATATAGCTACCATAGGAGCGATCGGTCGAAAATTAAGTTGTTCTATGAAAAAGCATATGGTTTTTAAAGATATCTTGACCAAACTCGGCATTTATTTTTACAATAGTTTAACAATACTCTTCATATATATATGCAAAATCCAATGAAGATCGGACCACCATATCATATAGCATCCAAAAGAATGATCGTTCAAAAATTAAGTTGTATGTGGAAACATTTGATTCTCCAAGATTTCTTAATCAAAGTCGACATTTATTAGCCGTACTATGTTCTTCATATAAATGCAATACCTATTAAGATCGGACCACTATATCATATAGCTACCATAGGAACGATTGGTCGAAAATTAAATTGTTCTATGAAAAAACATTTGGCTGTTCAAGATATATTGACCAAACTCGCCATTTATTAGTTGAACTATACTCCTCATATAAAATTTAGTTGTTCTATGAAAATCATTTGGTTTTTGAAGATATCTGGACAACACGGCATTTATTAGTTTTACTATACTCCTGACATATGCAATATCATATTATTATAAGACCACTATATCATATAGCTGCCATAGGAACGATCGAACCAAAATCAAGTTGTATGCGAAAACATTTGGTTCTTCAAGATATCTTGCTCAAACTCGACATTATTTGCTCTTCATATAAATGCAGAATCCTATTAAGATCGGACCACTATATTATATAGCTACCATAGGAAATCGGTCGAAAATTAAGTTGTTCTATGAAAAAACATATGGTTTATAAAGATATCTTGACCTAAGTCGGCATTAATTAGTTTTACTATACCCCTCATATATGCAAAATCCTATTAATATTGGACTAATATATCATAGAGCTGCCATAGGAACAATCGGGCCAAAATCAGGTTGTATGAAAAAACATTTTGCTTTTCAAGATATCTTGACCAAACTCGGAATTTATTGGTTTTACTATACGCGTCATGTATAGGCATAATCCTATTTAGATCGGACCACCATGTCGTATAGCTGCCATAAGAACGATCATGCGAAAATCAAGTTGTATGCGGAAATATTTAGTTCTTCAAGATATCTTGATCAAACTCGACATTTATTAGCTTTACTATGGTCTTCATATAAATGCAAAATCCTATTAAGATCGGACCACTATATCATATAGCTACCATAGGAACGATTGGTTGAAAATTAAGTTGTTCTATGAAAAAACATTTGGTTTTTCCAGATATCTTGACCAAACTTGGCATTTATAAGTTTTACTATACTCCTTATATGTATTCAAAATCCCATTAATATCAGACCGTTATAGCTGCTATAGAAACGATCGGGCGAAAATCAAGTTGTTCTATGAAAAAACATATGATGTTTAAAGATATCTTGACCAAACTTGGAATTTATTAGTTAAACAATACTCCTCATATATATGCAAAATCCTATTAAGATCGGACCACTATATCATATAGCTGTCGTAAGGGCGATCGTTCGAAAATTAAGTTGTATGCGGAAACATTTGGTTCCCAAAGATATCTTAATCAAACTCGACATTTATTAGCTGTACTATGTTCTTCATATAAATGGAAAATCCTATTAAGATCGGACCACTATATCATATAGCTACCATAAGAACCATCGTTCGAAAATTAAATTGTTGTATGAAAAAACATTTTGTTTATCAAGATATCTTGAACAATCTCGGCATTTATTAGATTAAGTATACTCATCATCGATATGCAAAAACCAATTAATATCGGACCACTATATGATATAGCTACCATAGGAACGATCGGTCGAAAATTAAGTTGTATAAAAAAATATTTGGTTTTTCAAGATATTTATTTATTTTTTTATTTAGTTATTTATTTATTAATGGTCGACAAAACGAGTGTCTTCCTCATTGTTCAAAAGATTGTACAATTGAATTATATGCTAAAAGCCTAGTTAAAGGATACAATTTTCTAAATAGCGTCACCGACCGATGGAGGTGTTTTATTTGCCCCTTTTCACAGCTAATTTTGTCAGTGACGCTATTAGAGCCTACATCTAAGCAGAAGGTTGTAAGTAGGAAAAAAGTGTTCTCAAGTAAAATTAAAACTAATCTTAATTTGCTATATTAATAAAGGAAATACAATAAATAGGAAAAAAGAAAGTAAGAAGATTGTTAATAAAGTAGAGCAAAGTAAGTTAGATAAAGAGTGTTAAGTAGATAGGACAAAGAGAAAAGTAATGGGAAATCACCGACCCGGTGGGGGAAAATTTTTCAGCCTGTCCGGCAAGCTATGCCCCTGCTCATAGCTGGGAATGGTCAGCGACTTCCCGAAGGTATCCTGAAGGCAACGATTTTATTAGGGGTACAGACAGTTCGGAAGAGAAAACGTGATGCAAACTATTATAATTTTTAGATAGCACGCGAAAAGGATTGTGCATTGCGTTATCTGTTTTACACGTAGATAGTGATAAGGGGCGATAAATTCTGGTTGGTCTAGCCGGAACAGAGAATTGAAGACGCCCTAGCAGGAAAGGAGAATCTATGTCGCCAATAATCAACTTAAGTAGAAGGACAACCGAGAATTGTCCTACGGTTGGTTAACGACGGAAGGTTGAGAAGAAGCAGTCTGCTGGAGTAGCACGGCAACCGAAGATTAGGGTCCCAATTTAAACCTCGTAAGGCAAAAAGCAGAAATTGCTTCTGAACAGATTCAATACGATCCTGGGTGTTGTTATACTGTGGAGAGCAGTATTCAAGGATAGGGCGAACAAGAGAGATGTACAGAAGTTTTGTTATAAAAGGATCGTTAAACTCTTTAGACCATCGTTTAATGAATCCAAGTACACCTTTTTCCTCATTAACAATGGTATCTATGTGAAGATTGAAACAGAGTTTAGAATCAAAAATAACGCCTAGATCCTTAACTGTAAGTATACGTTGAAAAGGGATATTGTCGATTGTATAACTGACAAGATAAGGTGTAGTACGATTAAATGTCATAAACATACACTTTGAACAATTTATGCTCCCCTGTGCATACTTTCTGCTTGTGCATCGCGCTCTCGCAAATTTTTTTCTATTGCTTTTCGCACCAAACAATTTTTTCGTGTACGAATAATTGTGTTTTGAGTGTTTACTTGCTCTATCTTTTGCACCGTTTTCGTTTTGCTCTGCACTCTTGCAACTTGCTTACGCATTTAATAATTATGTCGTGCTGTAAGAAACCGTGCACGTTCACGCAGGCTGATTCTGCACTGCCGCAATTTGTTAATTGCTGGCTGTGTGAGAATATGATGCATGCTAAATGTGCAGGTCTCACTGGGCGTGATTGCGACAAGATCGCTGCTATTGCCAAGAAGGGCTGCGGTGGCTTGCGTTGGTCGTGCCCAGAATGCATCGACAAGCAAATTGATTTCTCCAGAATGTATAATTCTGTGAGAAGTCAATTCTTAAAATTAAATAACGTGGCTAAGCAGCTGTCGAGTAATTTTGACTCGAGTTTCGAGTTGCTTGGCAAATATAAATTCGAGTCCCCAACCAATCGCCGGTTGGAGCCTCAACTCGCCTTCTCCAAGCGACTGTCCAAATACCCCGGTTTCAACCCCTGTACTAGTCCCAGTAGAGCCTGTACCTGATCCCGTCCCAATTAATCAAACTGCCTCAGCCCCGTCAGCTCCTGGCCGCAAAGTTAAAGTTGTTAAAAACAATCATGGTGCCTCGTTAGCTCCTCCAACTCCTTTATTACCTACAGCCCCATCACCGCCTACTTTAACGGTAGTTGCCCCTCGTAGGCAAGTTTTGTGTCTCGGCTTTCGTCGGACACCACTTCTGAGTCATTGGCAGCCTATATTGCTATCAAATCTTCTGCTAGCGTGTCTATAACCAAATTTAATTTCTCCAACCCTCGTGAAATATCATCATTCAAAATAAATATTTCACATAATATGTTCCCTATCATTTGTGATCCCAAATTTTGGCCACACACATATTTGTTCATGAGTTCAAGCCTAAAAAGCATAACCAGCCTGTCACCCTTCCAGTCCCACGGTACCATTTCTGCCCCAAAAAACTAGCTTCATCTTCTGACCAAATCTTTATTCATTATCAGAATGTCAGAGGTCTTATTTTAAAGCTTAAAAATCTTTTCAGCCAGCACTTCCTTCGATTCGGATATAATAGCATTTTCAGAAACATGGTTAAACTAAACCATATCTGATTTTGAGATTACCGAATAACTTTATTTTGTTTAGAAATGATCGGCCGACTCGAGGTGGTGGGGTGTAAATTGCCGTTAAAGCCACTCTCCAGTCTGAACTATTCTGTTTTAGTACGCCTACTGGCGCTGAGATTGTCTCAGTTAAGGTGTCTTTTCCTACACGGAATATCTATGTAACATGCTCTTATGTCCCACCTTCTTCTGATATTCAAGTTTATATGAATCATATTAATTGTATTAAAGAAGTTTCCTCACACGTGCGTGATAACGACCTATTAATGGTGTTGGGTGATTTTAATTTGCCGAACATCTCTTGGTCATTATTCACTGCTGAAAATTATCTAGTGCCCTCAGCACAGCACGATTTTATAGACTGCATGCTTGATCTTTCGTTGTTTCAAATCAATTCAATTTCTAATCATATGAATAGAACACTTGACCTTGTATTTGTAAACGACTACCTTATTTCTAATGTGTTTAGGTCAACTCCTTTATCTCTTCCTGAGGATGTCTATCATCCAACTTTAGAGATTACAATGCTAAATTGTAATCTTTTCATTTCGTGCTCATCAGCCAATAAGCCCCGCTATTGCTTTCGCAAAGGAAATTATTCTTTGCTGAATCAGCTTATTTATTCATCCGATTGGTCTTTCTTATATGACTCAGTTGATATGAAGACAGCCATTAATTTTTTTTATATCTCCCTCCCTCCCTCTTAGATGTGTGTATTCCTAAGTCAATTCCTTCGACTACTTTTTCAAAACCACCCTGGTTTACTTCCAGATTATCACATCTAAAAAATGTAAAATCCAAATATTTTAAAAAGTTTAAAAAGTCTGGTTCGTGTACAGACTTGGCTAAATATTCCATAGCCAAGTCGAACTTCTTTCTTCTTAATTCTCAATGCTATGAGAATTATCTAACTCGTTGTAAAAGGCAATTCGCCCGAAATCCGAGACAGTTTTATAATTTTGTAAACTTGAAGCGTAAATCTTTAAGTTTGCTATCTTCTTTTTTTCTTGGGATGGATAAGGCTATTAATGACACTGATTCTACTAACCTCTTTGCTAATTTTTTCCAATCAACTTACTATTCAGTCTGTCCTAATACTAATTCTTACCCTTATACTATTTCTTCCGCTAGTTCTATACCTCCCCCCATTATTTCACACTCCTCTCTCCTATTAGCTATAAACTGTTTAAAATCTTCTTGCTCTCCTGGGCAGGACAATATTCCTAGTTGTCTACGAAGGAGTGTAGTTCTTCCCTTTTTGATCCATTGCTAAAGCTTTTTGATCTATCCCTTGAAACTTCTGTCTTTCCATCTCTTTGGAAAGAATCTTATATCATTCCTCTTCACAAGAAAGGTGGGAAGTCTGATATACAAAATTACAGGGGCATTGCAAAACTGTCCGCTATTCCTAAATTATTTGAAAAAATAATTACTTCGAATTTGCAGCATTTCTGCAAATCAGTTGTTTCCCCTGTTCAACATGGATTCGTACAGAATCGGTCAACTACGTCCAATCTGCTTGAGTTTGCTTCCTTGGTAAATGATGCTTTCCTTTCGGAAATGCAATCTGATGTCATTTACACTGACTTCAGTAAGGCGTTTGACTCTGTGCACCATGACATTTTACTTTTTAAACTTGACCGAATAGGTTTCCCTCTGTCCCTTTTACTTTGGACTAATTCTTAATTAAAAGGTAGGACCCAAAGAGTAATACTGAGGTTGACTACCTCTAAAAGGGTTCAAGTTACTTCTAGTGTTCCTCAAGGTAGTCATCTTGGACCTTTACTCTTTACTCTTTTTATAAATGATCTTCCCCTTGTTATATCACATGCCCGTGTACTCATGTATGCGGACGATGTCAAACTTTTTCTATCATACACAAACCCCGTACATCATTCTCGTCTACAAGACGATTTGAACGCTATGCAACTTTGGTGTTCGGCCAATCAATTGCATCTAAAAGGATCGTTAAACTCTTTAGACCATCGTTTAATGAACCCAGTACACCTTTTTCCTCATTAACAATGGTATCTATGTGAAGATTGAAACAGAGTTTAGAATCAAAAATAACGCCTAGATCCTTAGCTGTTAGTATACGTTGAAAAGGGATATTGTCGATTGTATAACTGACAAGATAAGGTGTAGTACGATTAAATGTCATAAACATACACTTTGAACAATCGAGAGAGTTTTCAGTTGAGAGTTAATGACGTGTTTTACTTGTGCTCCAAGATTTTTATATATTTTTGCGCTTTTATCCTGATTTTTATTTCAAAATTTTGCATTTTTCGGTGGTTTATTTCAAAAGCTTTTATAAGCTGTGCAAAGTGTTATCTGTTGTGCAGCGTAAGTCTGTTAATTATTGCATTTTATAAAACGCGGCGTCAGTTCCGTGTTTGTTGTTATTACCTGTTTTGATTCTTTTGCCTTGGTGCTCCCCTGTGCATACACTTGTTTGTGCGTGTGTTCGCTGCATACTTTCTGCTTGTGCATCGCGCTCTCGCAAATTTTTTTCTATTGCTTTTCGCACCAAACAATTTGTGTACGAATAATTGTGTTTTGAGTGTTTACTTGCTCTATCTTTTGCACCGTTTTCGTTTTGCTCTGCACTCTTGCACTTGCCCGTGTACTCATGTATGCGGACGATGTCAAACTTTTTCTATCATACACTAACCCCCTACATCATTCTCGTCTACAAGACGATTTGAACGCTATGCAACTTTGGTGTTCGCCCAATCAATTGCATCTAAATTGTTCAAAGTGTATGTTTATGACTTTTAATCGTACTACACCTTATCTTGTCAGTTATACAATCGACAATATCTTTGCAACGTATACTAACAGTTAAGGATCTAGGCGTTATTTTTGATTCTAAACTCTGTTTCAATCTTCACATAGATACCATTGTTAATGAGGCAAAAGGTGTACTTGGATTCATTAAATGATGGTCTAAAGAGTTTAACGATCCTTTTATAACAAAACTTCTGTACATCTCTCTTGTTCGCCCTATCCTTGAATATTGCTCTTGCATCTGGTCTCCACAGTATAACAACAGCCAGGATCGTATTGAATCTGTTCAGAAGCAATTTCTGCTTTTTGCCTTACGAGGTTTAAATTGGGACACTAATCTTCGGTTGCCGTCCTATTCCAGCAGACTACTTCTTCTCAACCTTCCGTCGTTAACCAACCGCAGGACAATTCTCGGTGTTGTCCTTCTACATAAGTTGATTATTGGCGACATAGATTACCCTTTTCTGCTAGGGCGGCTTCAATTCTCTGTTCCGGCTAGACCACCCAGAAAGTATCGCCCCTTATTACTATCAACGTGCACAACAGATTACGCTACGCACAATTCTTTTCGCGTTTGCATAGTTTGCATGACGTTTTCTCTACCGAACTGTCTCTACCCCTAATAAAATCGTTGGATCGTTCAGGATACCTTCGGGAAGTCGCTAACCATTCCCAGCTATGAGCAGGGGCATAGCTTGCCGGACAGGCTGAAAAATTGTCCCCCACCGGGTCGGTGATTTCCCTTTACTTTTCTCTTTGTCCTATCTACTTAACACTCTTTATCTAACTTACATTGCTCTACTTTATTAACAATCTTCTTACTTTCTTTTTTCCTATTTATTGTATTTCCTTTATTAATATAGCAAATTAAGATTATTTTTAATTTCACTTGAGATCACTTTTTCCCTACTTACAACCTTCTGCTTAGATGTAGGCTCTAATAGCGTCACTGACAGCTGTGAAAAGGGGCACAGCTGGCCGGACTGGCAAATAAAACACCTCCATCGGTCGGGGATGCTATTTAGAAAATTGTATCCTTTAACTAGGCTTTTAGCATGTAATTCTATTGTACAATCTTTTGAATAATGAGGAAGACACTCGTTTTGTCGACCATTAATAAATAAATAAATTAATAAAATTTAGATGCAATTGATTGGCCGAACACCAAAGTTGCATAGCGTTCAAATCGTATTGTAGACGAGAATGATGTAGGGGGTTAGTGTATGATAGAAAAAGTTTGACATCGTCCGCATACATGAGTACACAGGCATGTGATATAACAGAGGGAAGATCAATAATAAAAAGAGTAAAGGGTAAAGGTCCAAGATGACTACCTTGAAGAACACCAGAATTAATGTGAACCCTTTTAGAGGTAGTCAACCTCAGTATTACTCTTTGGGTCCTACCTTTTAAATAAGAATGAATCCAAAGTAAAAGGGACAGAGGGAAACCTATTCGGTCAAGTTTAAAAAGTAAAATGTCATGGTGTACAGAGTCAAACGCCTTACTGAAGTCAGTGTAAATGATCATCAGATTGCATTTTCGAAAGGAAATCATCATTTACCAAGGAAGTAAACTCAAGCAGATTTGTCGTAGTTGACCGATTCTTTACGAATCCATGTTGAACAGGGGAAACAACTGATTTGCAGAAATGCTGCAAATTCGAAGTGATTATTTTTTCAAATAATGTAGGAATAGCGGACAGTTTTGCAATGCCCCTGTAATTTTGTATATCAGACTTCCCACCTTTCTTGTGAAGAGGAATGATATAAGATTCTTTCCAAAGAGATGGAAAGACAGAAGTTTCAAGGGATAGATTCAAAAGCTTAAGCAATGGATAAAAAAAGGGAAGAACTACACTCCTTGAGTAGACAACTAGGAATATTGTTTGGCCCAGGAGAGTAAGAAGATTTTCAAGAGTTTATAGCTAATAGTGGAGAGGAGTGTGAAATAATGGGGGGAGGTATAGAACTAGCGAAAGAAATAGTATAAGGGTAAGAATTAGTATTAGGACAGACTGAAGAGTAAGTTGCCTGCAAAAAATTAGCAGAGGTTAGCAGAATCAGTGTCATTGCTAGCGTTATCCATCCCAAGAAAAAAAAAATATAGCAAATATGGCATTTCGTGCTCATCAGCCAATAAGCCCCGCTATTGCTTTCGCAAAGGAAATTATTTTTTGCTGAATCAGCTTATTTATTCATCCGATTGGTCTTTCTTATATGACTCAGTTGATATGAATACAGCCATTAATTTTTTTTATATCACCCTAAACTCCCTCTTAGATGTGTGTATTCCTAAGTAAATTCCTTCGACTACTTTTTCAAAACCACCCTGGTTTACTCCCAGATTATCACATCTAAAAAATGTAAAATCCAAATATTTTAAAAAGTTTAAAAAGTCTGGTTCGTGTACAGACTTGGCTAAATATTCCATAGCCAAGTCGAACTTCTTTCTTCTTAATTCTCAATGCTATGAGAATTATCTAACTCGTTGTAAAAGGCAATTCGCCCGAAATCCGAGACAGTTTTATAATTTTGTAAACTTGAAGCGTAAATCTTTAAGTTTGCTATCTTCTTTTTTTCTTGGGATGGATAAGGCTATTAATGACACTGATTCTACTAACCTCTTTGCTAATTTTTTCCAATCAACTTACTCTTCAGTCTGTCCTAATACTAAATCTTACCCTTATACTATTTCTTCCGCTAGTTCTATACCTCCCCCCATTATTTCACACTCCTCTCTCCTATTAGCTATAAACTGTTTAAAATCTTCTTACTCTCCTGGGCAGGACAATATTCCTAGTTGTCTACGAAGGAGTGTAGTTCTTCCCTTTTTGATCCATTGCTAAAGCTTTTTGATCTATCCCTTGAAACTTCTGTCTTTCCATTTCTTTGGAAAGAATCTTATATCATTCCTCTTCACAAGAAAGGTGGGAACTCTGATATACAAAATTACAGGGCATTGCAAAACTGTCCGCTATTCCTAAATTATTTGAAAAAATAATCACTTCGAATTTGCAGCATTTCTGCAAATCAGTTGTTTCCCCTGTTCAACATGGATTCGTAAAGAATCGGTCAACTACGACCAATCTGCTTGAGTTTACTTCCTTGGTAAATGATGATTTCCTTTCGAAAATGCAATCTGATAATCATTTACACTGACTTCAGTAAGGCGTTTGACTCTGTACACCATGACATTTTACTTTTTAAACTTGACCGAATAGGTTTCCCTCTGTCCCTTTTACTTTGGATTAATTCTTATTTAAAAGGTAGGACCCAAAGAGTAATACTGAGGTTGACTACCTCTAAAAGGGTTCACATTACTTCTGGTGTTCCTCAAGGTAGTCATCTTGGACCTTTACTCTTTACTCTTTTTAAAAATGATCTTCCCCTTGTTATATCACATGCCCGTGTACTCATGTATGCGGACGATGTCAAACTATTTCTATCATACACTAACCCATCATTCTCGTCTACAAGACGATTTGAACGCTATGCAACTTTGGTGTTCGGCCAATCAATTGCATCTAAAAGGATCGTTAAACTCTTTAGACCATCGTTTAATGAATCCAAGTACACCTTTTTCCTCATTAACAATGGTATCTATGTGAAGATTGTAACAGAGTTTAGAAAAATAGATCCTTAACTGTTAGTATACGTTGAAAAAGGATATTGTCGATTGTATAACTGACAAGATAAGGTGTAGTATGGTTAAATGTCATAAACATACCCTTTGAACAATCGAGAGAGTTCTCAGTTGAGAGTTAATGACGTGTTTTACTTGTGCTCCAAGATTTTTATATATTTTTGCGCTTTTATCCTGATTTTTATTTCAAAATTTTGCATTTTTCGGTGCTTTATTTAAAAAGCTTTTATAAACTGTGCAAAGTGTTATCTGTTGAGCAGCGTAAGGCTGTTAATTATTGCATTTTATAAAACGCGGCGTCAGTTCCGTGTTTGTTGTTATTACCTGTTTTGATTCTTTTGCCTTGGTGCTCCCCTGTGCATACACTTGTTTGTGCGTGTGTTCGCTGCATACTTTCTGCTTGTGCATCGCGCTCTCGCAAATTTTTTTCTATTGCTTTTCGCACCAAACAATTTGTTTGTGTACGAATAATTGTGTTTTGAGTGTTTACTTGCTCTATCTTTTGCACCGTTTTCGTTTTGCTCTGCACTCTCGCACTTGCCCGTGTACTCATGTATGCGGACGATGTCAAACTTTTTCTATCATACACTAACCCCTACATCATTCTCGTCTACAAGACGATTTGAACGCTATGGAACTTTGGTGTTCGGCCAATCAATTGCATCTAAATTGTTCAAAGTGTATGTTTATGACATTTAATCGTACTACACCTTATCTTGTCAGTTATACAATCGACAATATCCCCTTGCAACGTATACTAACAGTTAATGATCTAGGCGTTATTTTTGATTCTAAACTCTGTTTCAATCTTCACATTGATACCATTGTTATTGAGGCAAAAGGTGTACTTGGATTCATTAAACGATGGTCTAAGGAGTTTAACGATCCTTTTATAACAAAACTTCTGTACATCTCTCTTGGTCGCCCTATCCTTGAATACTGCTCTTGCATCTGATCTCCACAGTATAACAACAGCCAGGATCGTATTGAATCTGTTCAGAAGCAATTTCTGCTTTTTGCCTTACAAGGTTTAAATTGGGACACTAATCTTCGGTTGCCGTCCTATTCCAGCAGACTACTTCTTCTCAACCTTCCGTCGTTAACCAACCGCAGGATAATTCTCGGTGTTGTCCTTCTACATAAGTTGATTATTGGCTGACATAGATTACCCTTTTCTGCTAGGGCGGCTTCAATTCTCTGTTCCGGCTAGACCACCCAGAAAGTATCGCCCCTTATTACTATCAACGTGCACAACAGATTACGCTACGCACAATTCTTTTCGCGTTTGCATAGTTTGCATGACGTTTTCTCTACCGAACTGTCTCTACCCCTAATAAAATCGTTGCTTTCAGGATACCTTCGGGAAGTCGCTAACCATTCCCAGCTATGAGCAGGGGCATAGCTTGCCGGACAGGCTGAAAAATTTTCCCCCACCGGGTCGGTGATTTCCCTTTACTTTTCTCTTTGTCCTATCTACTTAACACTCTTTATCTAACTTACATTGCTCTACTTTATTAACAATCTTCTTACTTTTTTTTTTTCCTATTTCTTGTATTTCCTGTATTAATATAGCAAATTAAGATTATTTTTAATTTTACTTGAGATCACTTTTTCCTACTTACAACCTTCTGCTTAGATGTAGGCTCTAATAGCGTCACTGACAAAATTAGCTGTGAAAAGGGGCACAGCTGGCCGGACTAGCAAATAAAACACCTCCATCGGTCGGGGATGCTATTTAGAAAATTGTATCCTTTAACTAGGCTTTTAGCATATAATTCTATTGTACAATCTTTTGAATAACGAGGAAGACACTCATTTTGTCGACCATTAATAAATAAATAAATTAATAAAATTTAGATGCAATTGATTGGCCGAACACCAAAGTTGCATAGCGTTCAAATCGTATTGTAGACGAGAATGATGTAGGGGGTTAGTATATGATAGAAAAAGTTTGACATCGTCCGCATACATGAGTACACAGGCATGTGATATAACAGAGGGAAGATCATTAATAAAAAGAGTAAAGAGTAAAGGTCCAAGATGACTACCTTGAGGACACCAGAAGTAATGTAAACCCTTTTAGAGGTAGTCAACCTCAGTATTACTCTTTGGGTCCTACCTTTTAAATAAGAATTAATCCAAAGTAAAAGGGACAGAGGGAAACCTATTCGGTCAAGTTTAAAAAGTAAAATGTCATGGTGTACAGAGTCAAACGCCTTACTGAAGTCAGTGTAAATGATCATCAGATTGCATTTTCGAAAGGAAATCATCATTTACCAAGGAAGTAAACTCAAGCAGATTGGTCGTAGTCGACCGATTCTTTACGAATCCATGTTGAACAGGGGAAACAACTGATTTGCAGAAATGCTGCAAATTCGAAGTGATTATTTTTTCAAATAATTTAGGAAAAGCGGACAGTTTTGCAATGCCCCTGTTATTTTGTATATCAGACTTCCCACCTTTCTTGTGAAGAGGAATGATATAAGATTCTTTCCAAAGAAATGGAAAGACAGAAGTTTCAAGGGATAGATTAAAAAGCTTTAGCAATGGATAAAAAAGGGAGGAACTACACTCCTTGAGTAGACAACTAGGAATATTGTTTGGCCCAGGAGAGAAAGAAGATTTTAAAGAGTTTATAGCTAATAGGGGAGAGGAGTGTGAAATAATGGGGGGAGGTATAGAACTAGCGAAAGAAATAGTATAAGGGTAAGAATTAGTATTAGGACAGACTGAAGAGTAAATTGATTGGAAAAAATTAGCAGAGGTTAGCAGAATCAGTGTCATTGCTAGCGTTATCCATCCCAAGAAAAAAAGAATATGGCAAATATGGCATTTCGTGCTCATCAGCCAATAAGCCCCGCTATTGCTTTCGCAAAGGAAATTATTCTTTGCTGAATCAGGCTTTTTATTCAACCGATTGGTCTTTCTTATATGACTCAGTTGATATGAATACAGCCATTAATTTTTTTATATCACCCTAAACTCCCTCTTAGATGTGTGTATTCCTAAGTCAATACCTTCGACTACTTTTTCAAAACCACCCTGGCTTACTCCCAGATTATCACATCTAAAAAATGTAAAATCCAAATATTTTAAAAAGTTTAAAAAGTCTGGTTCGTGTACAGACTTGGCTAAATATTCCATAGCCAAGTCGAACTTCTTTCTTCTTAATTCTCAATGCTATGAGAATTATCTAACTCGTTGTAAAAGGCAATTCGCCCGAAATCCGAGAAAGTTTTATAATTTTGTAAACTTGAAGCGTAAATCTTTAAGTTTGCTATCTTCTTTTTTTCTTGGGATGGATAAGGCTATTAATGACACTGATTCTACTAACCTCTTTGCTAATTTTTTCCAATCAACTTACTCTTCAGTCTGTCCTAATACTAAATCTTACCCTTATACTATTTCTTCCGCTAGTTCTATACCTCCCCCCATTATTTCACACTCCTCTCTCCTATTAGCTATAAACTCTTTAAAATCTTCTTACTCTCCTGGGCAGGACAATATTCCTAGTTGTCTACGAAGGAGTGTAGTTCTTCCCTTTTTGATCCATTGCTAAAGCTTTTTGATCTATCCCTGTCTTTCCATCTCTTTGGAAAGAATCTTATATCATTCCTCTTCACAAGAAAGGTGGGAACTCTGATATACAAAATTACAGGGGCATTGCAAAACTGTCCGCTATTCCTAAATTATTTGAAAAAATAATCACTTCGAATTTGCAGCATTTCTGCAAATCAGTTGTTTCCCCTGTTCAACATGGATTCGTAAAGAATCGGTCAACTACGACCAATCTGCTTGAGTTTACTTCCTTGGTAAATGATGATTTCCTTTCGAAAATGCAATCTGATAATCATTTACACTGACTTCAGTAAGGCGTTTGACTCTGTACACCATGACATTTTACTTTTTAAACTTGACCGAATAGGTTTCCCTCTGTCCCTTTTACTTTGGATTAATTCTTATTTAAAAGGTAGGACCCAAAGAGTAAAACTGAGGTTGACTACCTCTAAAAGGGTTCACATTACTTCTGGTGTTCCTCAAGGTAGTCATCTTGGACCTTTACTCTTTTTAAAAATGATCTTCCCCCTGTTATATCACATGCCCGTGTACTCATGTATGCGGACGATGTCAAACTATTTCTATCATACACTAACCCCCTACATCATTCTCGTCTACAAGACGATTTGAACGCTATGCAACTGTGGTGTTCGGCCAATCAATTGCATCTAAAAGGATCGTTAAACTCTTTAGACCATCGTTTAATGAATCCAAGTACACCTTTTTCCTCATTAACAATGGTATCTATGTGAAGATTGTAACAGAGTTTAGAAAAATAGATCCTTAACTGTTAGTATACGTTGAAAAGGGATATTGTCGATTGTATAACTGACAAGATAAGGTGTAGTATGGTTAAATGTCATAAACATACCCTTTGAACAATCGAGAGAGTTCTCAGTTGAGAGTTAATGACGTGTTTTACTTGTGCTCCAAGATTTTTATATATTTTTGCGCTTTTATCCTGATTTTTATTTCAAAATTTTGCATTTTTCGGTGCTTTATTTAAAAAGCTTTTATAAACTGTGCAAAGTGTTATCTGTTGAGCAGCGTAAGTCTGTTAATTATTGCATTTTATAAAACGTGGCGTCAGTTCCGTATTTGTTGTTATTACCTGTTGTGATTCATTTGCCTTGGTGCTCCCCTGTGCATACACTTGTTTGTGCGTGTGTTCGCTGCATACTTTCTGCTTGTGCATCGCGCTCTCGTAAATTTTTTTCTATTGCTTTTCGCACCAAACAATTTGTTTGTGTACGAATAATTGTGTTTTGAGTGTTTACTTGCTCTATCTTTTGCACCGTTTTCGTTTTGCTCTGCACTCTCGCACTTGCCCGTGTACTCATGTATGCGGACGATGTCAAACTTTTTCTATCATACACTAACCCCTACATCATTCTCGTCTACAAGACGATTTGAACGCTATGCAACTTTGGTGTTCGGCCAATCAATTGCATCTAAATTGTTCAAAGTGTATGTTTATGACTTTTAATCGTACTACACCTTATCTTGTCAGTTGTACAATCGACAATATCTTTGCAACGTATACTAACAGTTAAGGATCTAGGCGTTATTTTTGATTCTAAACTATGTTTCAATCTTCACATAGATACCATTGTTAATGAGGCAAAAGGTGTACTTGGATTCATTAAACGATGGTCTAAGGAGTTTAACGATCCTTTTATAACAAAACTTCTGTACATCTCTCTTGGTCGCCCTATCCTTGAATACTGCTCTTGCATCTGGTCTCCACAGTATAACAACAGCCAGGATCGTATTGAATCTGTTCAGAAGCAATTTCTGCTTTTTGCCTTACAAGGTTTAAATTGGGACACTAATCTTCGGTTGCCGTCCTATTCCAGCAGACTACTTCTTCTCAACCTTCCGTCGTTAACCAACCGCAGGATAATTCTCGGTGTTGTCCTTCTACATAAGTTGATTATTGGCTGACATAGATTACCCTTTTCTGCTAGGGCGGCTTCAATTCTCTGTTCCGGCTAGACCAACCAGAAAGTATCGTCCCTTATTACTATCAACGTGCACAACAGATTACGCTATGCACAATTCTTTTCGCGTTTGCATAGTTTGCATGACGTTTTCTCTACCGAACTGTCTCTACCCCTAATAAAATCGTTGCTTTCAGGATACCTTCGGGAAGTCGCTAACCATTCTCAGCTATGAGCAGGGGCATAGCTTGCCGGACAGGCTGAAAAATTTTCCCCCACCGGGTCGGTGATTTCCCTTTACTTTTCTCTTTGTCCTATCTACTTAACACTCTTTATCTAACTTACATTGCTCTACTTTATTAACAATCTTCTTACTTTTTTTTTTCCTATTTCTTGTATATAATAATATAGCAAATTAAGATTATTTTTAATTTTACTTGAGATCACTTTTTCCTACTTACAACCTTCTGCTTAGATGTAGGCTCTAATAGCGTCACTGACAAAATTAGCTGTGAAAAGGGGCACAGCTGGCCGGACTGGCAAATAAAACACCTCCATCGGTCGGGGATGCTATTTAGAAAATTGTATCCTTTAACTAGGCTTTTAGCATATAATTCTATTGTACAATCTTTTGAATAACGAGGAAGACACTCATTTTGTCGACCATTAATAAATAAATAAATTAATAAAATTTAGATGCAATTGATTGGCCGAACACCAAAGTTGCATAGCGTTCAAATCGTATTGTAGACGAGAATGATGTAGGGGGTTAGTGTATAATAGAAAAAGTTTGACATCGTCCGCATACATGAGTACACAGGCATGTGATATAACAGAGGGAAGATCATTAATAAAAAGAGTAAAGAGTAAAGGTCCAAGATGACTACCTTGAAGAACACCAGAAGTAATGTAAACCCTTTTAGAGGTAGTCAACCTCAGTATTACTCTTTGGGTCCTACCTTTTAAATAAGAATTAATCCAAAGTAAAAGGGACAGAAGGAAACCTATTCGGTCAAGTATAAAAAGTAAAATGTCATGGTGTACAGAGTCAAACGCCTTACTGAAGTCAGTGTAAATGATCATCAGATTGCATTTTCGAAAGGAAATCATAATTTACCAAGGAAGTAAACTCAAGCAGATTGGTCGTAGTCGACCGATTCTTTACGAATGAAACAGGGGAAACAACTGATTTGCAGAAATGCTGCAAATTCGAAGTGATTATTTTTTCAAATAATTTAGGAATAGCGGACAGTTTTGCAATGCCCCTGTTATTTTGTATATCAGACTTCCCACCTTTCTTGTGAAGAGGAATGATATAAGATTCTTTCCAAAGAAATGGAAAGACAGAAGTTTCAAGGGATAGATTAAAAAGCTTTAGCAATGGATAAAAAAGGGAGGAACTACACTCCTTGAGTAGACAACTAGGAATATTGTTTGGCCCAGGAGAGTAAGAAGATTTTAAAGAGTTTATAGCTAATAGGGGAGAGGAGTGTGAAATAATGGGGGGAGGTATAGAACTACCGAAAGAAATAGTATAAGGGTAAGAATTAGTATTAGGACAAACTGAAGAGTAAATTGATTGGAAAAAATTAGCAGAGGTTAGCAGAATCAGTGTCATTCCTAGCTTTATCCATCCCAAGAAAAAAAGAATATGGCAAACTTGAAGATTTACGCTTCAAGAAGAAAGAAGTTCGACTTGGCTATGGAATATTTAGCCAAGTCTGTACACGAACCAGATTTTTAAACTTTTTAAAATATTTGGATTTTACATTTTTTAGATGTGATAATCTGGGAGTAAACCAGGGTGGTTTTGAAAAAGTAGTCGAAGGAATTTACTTAGGATACACACATCTAAGAGGGACTTTAGCGTGATATAAAAAACATTAATGGCTGTATTCATATCAACTGAGTCATATAAGAAAGACCAATCGGTTGAATAAATAAGCTGATTCAGCAAAGAATAATTTCCTTTGCGAAAGCAATAGCGGGGGTTATTGGCTGATGAGCATCAAATGAAAGGTTTACAATTTAGCATTGCAATCCCTAAAGTCGGATGATAGACATCCTCAGGATGAGATAAAGGAGGGGACCTAGACACATTAGAAATAAGGTAGTCGTTAACAAATACAAGGTCAAGTGTTCTATTCATATGATTAGAAATTGAATTGATTTGAAACAACGAAAGATCAAGCATGCAGTCTATAATATCGTGCTGTGCTAAGGGCACTAGATAATTTCTAGCAGTGAATAATGACCAAGAGATGTTCGGCAAATTAAAATCACCCAACACCATTAATAGGTCATTATCACGCACGTGAGAAGAAACTTCTTTAATACAAGTAATATGATTAATATAAACTTGAATATCAGAAGAAGGTGGGACATAAGAGCATGTTACATAGATATTCCGTGTAGGAAAAGACACATTAAATGAGAAAATCTCAGCGTCAGTAGGCGTACTAAAACAGAAGAGTTCAGACTGGAGTGTGGCTTTAACGGCAATTAACACCCCACCACCTCGACCCGGCCGATCATTTCTAAACAAAATAAAGTTATTCTGTAAAATCTCAAAATCAGATATGGTTAAGTTTAACCATGTTTCTGAAAATGCTATTATATACGAATCGAAGGAAGTGCTGGCCATGAAAAGATTTTTTAGCTTTGAAATGAGACCTCTGACATTCTGATAATAAATAAAGATTCGGTCAGAAGATGAAGCTAGTTTTTTTTGGGCAGAAATGGTACCGTGGGACTGGAAGGGTGTCAGGCTGGTTAAGCTTTTTAGGCTTGAACTCATGAACAATCATGTGTGGTGGCCAAAATTAGGGATCACAAATGAATGAGAACATATCATGTGAAACATTTATTTTGAATGATGATATTTCACGAGGTGTGGAGAAATTAAATTTGGTTATTGAAACGCTAGCAGAAGATTTGATAGCAATATAGGCTGCCAATGACTCAGAAGTGGTGTCCGACGAAAGACGAGACACAAAAACTTGCTTACGAGGGGCAACTACCGTTAAAGTAGGCGCTGATGGGGCTGTAGGTAATACAGGAGTTGGAGGAGCTAACGAGGCACAATGATTGTTTTTGACAATCTGGGCAAGATTGCGCGCAGGTCTACCTTTGCGGCCAGGAGCTGACGGGGCTGAGGCAGTTTGATTAATTGGGACGGGATCAGGTACGGGCTCTACTGGGACTAGTACAGGGGTTGAAACCGGGGTATTTGGACAGTCGCTTGGAGAAGGCGAGTTGAGGCTCCAACCGGCGATTGGTTGGGGACTCAAATTTATATTTGCCAAGCAACTCGAAACTCGAGTCAAAATTACTCGAGAGCTGCTTAGCCACATTATTTAATTTTAAGAATTGACTTCAATTTGCTTGTCGATGCATTCTGGGCACGACCAACGCAAGCCACCGCAGCCCTTCTTGGCAATAGCAGCGATCTTGTCGCAATCACGCCCAGTGAGACCTGCACATTTAGCATGCATCATATTCTCACACAGCCAGCAGTTAACAAATTTCGGCAGTGCAGAATCGTCAGCCTGCTTGAACGTGCACGGTTTCTTACAGCACGACATAATTATTAAATGCGTAAGCAACTTGCGAGAGCGCAGAGCAAAACGAAAACGGTGCACAAGATAGAGCAAGTGAACACTCACAAAACAATTATTCGTACACAAACAAATTGTTTGGTGCGAAAAGCAATAGACAAAAATTTGCGGGAGCACGATGCACAAGCAGTAAGTATGCAGCAAACACACGCACAAACAAGTGTATGCACAGGGGAGCACCAAGGCAAAAGAATCAAAACAGGCAATAACAACAAACACGGAACTGACGCCGCGTTTTATAAAATGCAATAATTAACAGACTTACGCTGCACAACAGATAACACTTTGCACAGTTTATAAAAGCTTTTTAAATGAAGCACCGAAAAATGCAAAATTTTGAAATAAAAAGCAGGATAAAAGCGCAAAAATATATAAAAATCTTGGAGCACAAGTAAAACACGTCAATCGCTCTCAACTGAGGTCATATCTTGACCTCGGCATTTATTAGTTTTACTATACTCCTCATATGTGTGCAAAATTCTATTAATATCGGAGCACTATATCATAGAGCTGGCATGGGAACGATCGGGCAAAAACCAAGTTGTACGAAAAAAAATTTTGTTTTTAAAGATATCTTGACCAAACTCGCCATTTATTGGTTTTACTATACACCTCATGTATAGGCAAAATCCTATTAAGATCGGACCACTATATCATATAGCTGCCATAAGAACCATTGTTCTAAAATTAATTTGTATGCGAAAACATTTGGTTCTTCAAGATATCTTGAACAAACTCGACATTTATTAGCTGTACTATGCTCTTCATATAAATGCAAAATTCTATTAAGATCGGACCACTATATCATATGGCTGCCATAGGAACGATCGATCGAAAATCAAGTTGTATGCGAAAACATTTGGTTCTTCAAGATATCTTGATCAAACTCCACATTTATTAGCTTTACTATGCTCTTCATATAAATGCAAAATCCTATTAAAATCGGACCACTATATCATATAGCTACCATAGGCACGAACGGTCGAAAATTTAGTTGTTCTATGAAAATTAATGGTTTTTGGGGATATCTCGACAACGCGGCATTTATTAGTTTTACTATACTCCTCATATATGCAATATCATATTAATATCGGACCACTATATCATATAACTGCCATAGGAACGATCGATCGAAAATCAAGTTGTATGCGAAAACATTTGGTTCTTCAAAATATCTAGATCAAACTCGACATTTATTAGCTGTACTTTGCTCTTCATATAAATGCAAAATCCCAATAAGATCGGACCACTATATCATATAGCTATCATAGGAACAATCGGTCGAAAATTAAGTTGTTTTATGAAAAAACATATGGTTTTTGAAGATATCTTGACAAAACTTTGCATGTATTAGTTTTACCATAGTCCTCATATATATGCATAATGCTATTAAGATTGGACCACTATTTCATATAGCTACCATCGGAACGAATGGTCGAAATGTAAGTTGTTCTATGAAAGAACATTTGGTTTTTCAAGATACTTGACCAAACTTGGCATTTATTAGTTTTACTATACTTCTCATATGTATTCAAAATCCCATTAATATCGGACTGTTATATATTAGAGGTGCCATACGAAAGATCGGGCGAAAATCAAGTTGTTCTATTTATTAGTTTTACTACACTCCTCATATATGCAAAATCTTATTAATATCGGCCCACTATATCATATAGCTACTATAGGAACGATTGGTCGAAAATTAAGTGGTTCTATGAAAAAACATTTGGTTTTTAAAGATATCTTGACCAAACTCGGAATTTGTTAGTTTCCCTATACTCCTCATATATGCAAAATTTTATTAATATCGAACCACTATAACATATAGGAACCATAGAAACGATTGATCGAAATTTAAGTTGTTCTATGAAAAAACATTTGGTTTTTCCAGATATCTTGACCAAACTTGGCATTTATTAGTTTTACTATACTCCTCATAAATATGCAAAATCCTATTAAGATCGGACCACTATATCATATAGCTTTCATAAGGACGATCGTTCGAAAATTAAGTTGTTTGCGAAAACACTTTGTTCTTCAAGATATCTTGATCAAACTCGACATTTATTAGCTGTACTATGCTCTTCATATAAATGCAAAATCATATTAAGATCGGACCACTATATCATATAGCTACCATTAGAACGATCGGTCGAAAATTAAGTTGTTCTATGAAAATCCATATGGTTCTTAAAAATATCTTGACCAAACTCGGAATTTGTTAGTTTTACTATACTCCTCATATATGCAAAATTTTATTAATATCGGACCACTATATCATATAGGAACCATAGAAACGATTGATCGAAATTTAAGTTGTTCTATGAAAAAACATTTGGTTTTTCAAGATACCTGACTAAGCTTAGCATATATTAGTATTACTTTACTCCTCATATAAGCAAAATCTTATTAATATCAAACCACTATATCAAATAGCTGCCATAAGAACGATCAGTCGAAAATTAAGTTGTTCTATGAGAAAACATATGGTTTTTAAAGATATCTTGACCAAACTCGGAATTTATTAGTTTTACTATACTCCTCATATATGCAGAATCTTATTAATATCGGACCACTATATCATATAGGAACCATAGGAACGATTGGTCGAAATTTAAGTTGTTCTATGAAAAAACATTTGGTTTTTCAAGATACTTGACCAAACTTGGCATTTATTAGTTTTACCAAAGACAATATAAACACTAAGATGAGTAACGCCATACAACAAAATGCTACTATGCAGCTTGATTTTTTGAAAATTGAGAACGAAAACGAAATCAATAGCATTGCGCTCTCACAGCCGAGAGAACGAAAAAGCTAAAAATAGAATTTGCTCTCAGCTTCGGCTCTATGAGGGCCGTGCAAGCAATTATGTTTGTATGCGTGTGAATATACATACATAACAGCATATTTGAATGTGTTGTTATCCACTGCTCTGGCAAAGTCTCTGGCTGTCAAAGAAACAATTTTCTTAGTTTTGTAGCGCAGATCACGACCTACCCAAAATTTCTGTTGATATATGAATGCATTTCGTGTACTGAGGTTGGCTCCGTACAAAAAAATTTGTATTTTTAAGTCGATGCAAATATTTATGTAATATTTTAAATTTATTTTATTTATTTATTTATTTATTAATGGTCGACAAAACGGGTGTCTTCCTAATTATTCCAAAGATTGTACAACAGAAAAATGCTAAAAGCCTAGTTAAAGGATACAATTTTCTAAATAGCATCACCGACCGATGGAGGTGTTTTATTTGCCAGTCCGGCCAGCTGTGCCCCTTTTCACAGCTAATTTTGTTAGTGACGCTATTAAAGCCTACATCTAAGCAGAAGGTTGTAAGTAGGGATCTGTAGTAGTAATCTGTTGTGCACGTAGATAGTAATAAGGGGCGATAATTTCTGGTTGGTCTAGCCGGAACAGAGAATTAAAGACGCCCTAGCAGAAAAGGAGCATCTATGTCGCCAATAATCCACTTATGTAGAAGGACAACACCGATAATTGTCCTACGGTTGGTTAACGACGGAAGGTTGAGAAGAAGTAGTCTGCTGGAGTAGGACAGCAACCGAAGATTAGGATCCCAATTTAAACCTCGTAAGGCAAAAAGCAGAAATTGCTTCTGAACAGATTCAATACGATTCTTGTTGTACGATTGTTGTTATACTGTGGAGACCAGATGCAAGAGCAGTATTCAAGGATAGGGCGAACAACAGAGATGTACAGAAGTTTTGTTATAAAAGGATCGTTAAACTCTTTAGACCATCGTTTAATGAATCCAAGTACACCCTTTGCCTCATTAACAATGGTATCTATGTGAAGATTGAAACAGAGTTTGGAATCAAAAATAACGCCTAGATCCTTAATTGTTAGTATACGTTGCAAAGGGATATTGTCGATTGTATAACTGACAAGGTAAGGTGTAGCACGATTAAAAGTCATAAACATACACTTTGAACAATTTAGATGCAATTGATTGGCCGAACACCAAAGTTGCAAAGCGTTCAAATCGTCTTGTAGACGAGAATGATGTAGGGGGTTAGTGTATGATAGAAAAAGTTTGACATCGTCCGCATACATGAGTACACGGGCATGTGATATAACAGAGGGAAGATCATTTATAAAAAGAGTAAAGAGTAAAGGTCCAAGATGACTACCTTGAGGAACCCCAGAAGTAACGTGAACCCTTTTAGAGGTAGTCAGCCTCAGTATTACTCTTTGGGTCCTACCTTTTAAATAAGAATTAATCCAAGGTAAAAGGGACAGAGGGAAACCTATTCGGTCAAGTTTAAAAAGTAAAATGTCATGGTGCACAGAGTCAAACGCCTTACTGAAGTCAGTGTAAATGACATCAGATTGCATTTTCGAAAGGGAAGCATCATTTACCAAGGAAGTATACTCAAGCAGATTGCTCGTAGTTGACCGATTCTTTGCGAATCCATGTTGAACAGGGGAAACAACTGATTTGCAGAAATGCTGAAAATTTGAAGTGATTATTTTTTCAAATAATTTAGGAATAGCGGACAGTTTTGCAATGCCCCTGTAATTTTGTATATCAGACTTCCCACCTTTCTTGTGAAGAGGAATGATATAAGATTCTTTCCAAAGAGATGGAAAGGGATAGATTAAAAAGCTTTAGCAATGGATAAAAAAGGGAAGAGCTACACTCCTTAAGTAGACAACTAGGAATATTGTCCTGCCCAGGAGAGTAAGAAGATTTTAGAGAGTTTATAGCTAATTGGAGAGAGGAGTGTGAAATAATGGGGGGAGGTATAGAACTAGCGGAAGAAATAGTATAAGGGTAAGAATTAGTATTAGGACAGACTGAAGAGTAAGTTGATTGGAAAAAATTAGCAAAGAGGTTAGCAGAATCAGTGTCATTGCTAGCTTTATCCATCCCAAGAACAAAAGAAAATGGCAAACTTGAAGATTTACGCTTCAAGTTTACAAAATTATAAAACTGTCTCGGATTTCGGGCGAATTGCCTTTTACAACGAGTTAGATAATTCTCATAGCATTGAGAATTAAGAAGAAAGAAGTTCGACTTGGCTATGGAATATTTAGCCAAATCTGTACACGAACCAGACTTTTTAAACTTTTTAAAATATTTGGATTTTACATTTTTTAGATGTGATAATCTGGGAGTAAGCCAGGGTGGTTTTGAAAAAGTAGTCGAAGGTATTGACTTAGGAATACACACATCTAAGAGGGAGTTTAGGGTGATATAAAAAAATTAATGGCTGTATTCATATCAACTGAGTCATATAAGAAAGACCAATCGGTTGAATAAAAAGCCTGATTCAGCAAAGAATAATTTCCTTTGCGAAAGCAATAGCGGGGCTTATTGGCTGATGAGCATCAAATGAAACGTTTACAATTTAGCATTGCAATCCCTAAAGTCGGATGATAGACATCCTCAGGATGAGATAAAGGAGGGGACCTAGACACATTAGAAATAAGGTAGTCGTTAACAAATACAAGGTCAAGTGTTCTTTTCATATGATTAGAAATTGAATTGATTTGAAACAACGAAAGATTAAGCATGCAGTCTAAAAAATCGTGCTGTGCTGAGGGCACTAGATAATTTTCAGCAGTGAATAATGACCAAGAGATGTTCGGCAAATTAAAATCACCCAACACCAATAATAGGTCAATATCCCGCACGTGTGAAGAAACTTCTTTAATACAAGTAATATGATTCATATAAACTTGAATATCAGAAGAAGGTGGGACATAAGAGCATGTTACATAGATATTCCGTGTAGGAAAAGACACCTTAACTGAGACAATCTCAGCGTCAGTAGGCGTACTAAAACAGAATAGTTCAGACTGGAGAGTGGCTTTAACGGCAATTAACACCCCACCACCTCGAGTCGGCCGATCATTTCTAAACAAAATAAAGTTATTCGGTAATCTCAAAATCAGATATGGTTTAGTTTAACCATGTTTCTGAAAATGCTATTATGTCCGAATCGAAGGAAGTTCTGGCCATGAAAAGATTTTTAAGCTTTGAAATGAGACCTCTGACATTCTGATAATGAATAAAGATTTGGTCAGAAGATGAAGCTAGTTTTTTGGGGCAGAAATGGTACCCTGTATTGAAGGGACTGGAAGGGTGACAGGCTGGTTACGCTTTTTAGGCTTGAACTCATGAACAATCATGTTTGGGATCACAAATGATTGGGAACATATCATGTGAAACATTTATTTTGAATGATGATATTTCACGAGGTGTGGAGAAATTAAATTTGGTTATTGAAACGCTAGCAGAAGATTTGATAGCAATATAGGCTGCCAATGACTCAGAAGTGGTGTCCGACGAAAGACGAGACACAAAAACTTGCTTACGAGGGGCAACTACCGTTAAAGTAGCCGCTGATGGGGCTGTAGCTAATACAGGAGTTGGAGGAGCTAACGAGGCACAATGATTGTTTTTAACAATCTGGGCAAGATTGCGCGCAGGTCTACCTTTGCGGCCAGTAGCTGACGGGGCTGAGGCTATTTGATTAATTGGGACGGGATCAGGTACGGGCTCTACTGGGACTAGTACAGGGGTTGAAACAGGGGTATTTGGACAGTCGCTTGGAGAAGGCGAGTTGAGGCTCCAACCGGCGATTGGTTGGGGACTCAAATTTATATTTGCCAAGCAACTCGAAACTCGAGTCAAAATTACTCGAGAGCTGCTTAGCCACATTATTTAATTTTAAGAATTGACTTCTCACAGAATTATACATTCTGGAGAAATTATTTTGCTTGCCGATGCATTCTGGGCACGACCAACGCAAGCCACCGCAGCCCTTCTTGGCAATAGCAGCGATCTTGTCGCAATCACGCCCAGTGAGACCTGCACATTTAGCATGCATCATATTCTCACACAGCCAGCAGTTAACAAATTGCGGCAGTGCAGAATCGTCAGCCTGCTTGAACGTGCACGGTTTCTTACAGCACGAAATAATTATTAAATACGTAAGCAACTTGCGAGAGCGCAGAGCAAAACGAAAACGGAGCACAAGATAGAGCAAGTAAACACTCAAAAAACAATTATTCGTACACAAACAAATTGTTTAGTGCGAAAAGCAATAGACAAAAATTTGCGGGAGCACGATGCACAAGCATTAAGTATGCAGCGAACACATGCACAAACAAGTGTATGCACAGGGGAGCACCAAGGCAAAAGAATCAAAACAGGCAATATCAATAAACACGGAACTGACGCCTCGTTTAATAAAATGCAATAATTAACAGACTTACGCTGCACAACAGATAACACTTTGCACAGTTTATAAAAGCTTTTTAAATAAAGCACCGAAAAATGCAAAATTTTGAAATAAAAAGCAGGATAAAAGCGCAAAAATATATAAAAATCTTGGAGCACAAGTAAAACACGTCAATCGCTCTCAACTGAGGTCATATCTTGACCTCGGCATTTATTAGTTTTACTATACTCCTCATATGTGTGCAAAATTCTATTAATATCGGACCACTATATCATAGAGCTGGCATTGGGACGATCGGGCAAAAACCAAGTTGTACGAAAAAAAATTTTGTTTTTAAAGATATCTTGACCAAACTCGCCATTTATTGGTTTTACTATACACCTCATGTATAGGCAAAATCCTATTAAGATCGGACCACTATATCATATAGCTGCCATAAGAACCATTGTTCTAAAATTAATTTGTATGCGAAAACATTTGGTTCTTCAAGATATCTTGAAAAACTCGACATTTATTACCTGTACTATGCTCTTCATATAAATGCAAAATTCTATTTAGATCGGACCACTATATCATATAGCTGCCATAGGAACGATCGATCGAAAATCAAGTTGTATGCGAAAACATTTGGTTCTTCAAGATATCTTGATCAAACTCCACATTTATTAGCTTTACTATGCTCTTCATATAAATGCAAAATCCTATTAAAATCGGACCACTATATCATATAGCTACCATAGGAACGAACGGTCGAAAATTTAGTTGTTCTATGAAAATCATATGGTTTTTGAGGATATCTCGACAACGCGGCATTTATTAGTTTTACTATACTCCTCATATATGCAATATCATATTAATATCGGACCACTATATCATATAGCTGCCATAGGAACGATCGATCGAAAATCAAGTTGTATGCGAAAACATTTGGTCTTCAAAATATCTAGATCAAACTCGACATTTATTAGCTGTGCTTTGCTCTTCATATAAATGCAAAATCCCAATAAGATCGGACCACTATATCATATAGCTATCATAGGAACGATCGGTCGAAATATAAGTTGTTCTATGAAAAACATATGGTTTATAAATACTTATATCTTAACCTAAATCGGAATTTATTAGTTTTACTATACCCCTCATATATGCAAAATCCTATTAATATCGGACTAATATATCATAGAGCTGCCATAGGAACGATCGGGCGAAAATCAAGTTGTACGAAAAAACATTTTGTTTTTCAAGATATCTTGACCAAACTCGGCATTTATTGGTTTTACTATACTCTTCATGTATAGGCAACTTCCTATTTAGATCGGACCACCATATCATATAGCTGCCATAAGAACGATCGTTCGAAAATCAAGTTGTATGCGGAAACATTCAGTTCTTCAAGATATCTTGATCAAACTCGACACTTATTAGCTGTGCTATGGTCTTCATATAAAGGCAAAATCCTATTAAGATCGGATAGCTACCATACGAACGATCGGTCGTTTTGTTTTATGAAAAAACATATGGTTTTTGAAGATATCTTGACAAAGCTTGGCATTTATTAGTTTTACTATAGTCCTCATATATATGCATAATGCTATTAAGATTGGACCACTATTTCATATAGCTGCCATAGAAACGATCGGTCGAAAATTAAGTTTTTGTATGAAATAACATTTGGTTTATCAAGATATCTTGACCAAACTCGGTATTTATTCGTTTTACTATACTCGCCATTTATATGCAAAATCCTATTAATATCGGACCACTATATCAAATAGATGCCACGGGAACGATCGGTCGAAAATCAAGTTGTATAAAAACACATTTTGGTTTTCAAGATATCTTGACCAAGCTCAGCATTTTCTATTTTCTAAAGAACATCACCGACCTATAGAGGTGTTTTACTTGCCAGTCCGGCCAGCTGTGCCCCTTTTCACAGCTAATTTTGTCAGTGACGCTATTAGAGCCTACATCATACATAAGCAGAAGGTTGTAAGTAGGAAAAAAGTGATCTGAAGTAAAATTAAAAATAATCTTAATTTGCTATATTAATCAAGAAAATACAATAAATAGGAAAAATAATAGTAAGAAGATTGTTAATAAAGTAAAGCAATGTAAGTTAGATAAAGAGTGTTAAGTAGATAGGACATAGAGAAAAGTAATGGGAAATCACCGACCCGGTGGGGGAAAATTTTTCAGCCTGTCCGGCAAGCTATGCCCCTGCTCATAGCTGGGAATGGTCAGCGACTTCCCGAAGGTATCCTGAAAGCAACGATTTTATTAGGGGTAGAGACAGTTCGGTAGAGAAAACGTCATGCAAACTATGCAAACGCGAAAAGAATTGTGCATAGCGTAATCTGTTGTGCACGTTGATAGTAATAAAGGGCGATACTTTCTGGTTGGTCTAGCCGGAACAGAGAATTGAAGCCGCCCTAGCAGAAAAGGGTAATCTATGTCAGCCAATAATCAACTTATGTAGAAGGACAACACCGAGAATTATCCTGCGGTTGGTTAACGACGGAAGGTTGAGAAGAAGTAGTCTGCTGGAATAGGACGGCAACCGAAGATTAGTGTCCGAATTTAAACCTCGTAAGGCAAAAAGCAGAAATTGCTTCTGAACAGATTCAATACGATCCTGGCTGTTGTTATACTGTGGAGACCAGATGCAAGAGCAGTATTCAAGGATAGGGCGAACAAGAGAGATCTACAGAAGTTTTGTTATAAATGAATCGTTAAACTCTTCAGACCATCGTTTAATGAATCCAAGTACACCTTTTGCCTCATTAACAATGGTATCTATGTGAAGATTGAAACAGAGTTTAGAATCAAAAATAACGCCTAGATCCTTAACTGTTAGTATACGTTGCAAAGGGATATTGTCGATTGTATAACTGACAATATACGGTGTAGTACGATTAAAAGTCATAAACATACACTTTGAACAATTTAGATGCAATTGATTGGCCGAACACCAAAGTTGCATAGTGTTCAAATCGTCTTGTAGACGAGAATGATGTAGGGGGTTAGTGTATGATAGAAAAAGTTTGACATCGTCCGCATACATGAGTACACGGGCATGTGATATAACAGAGGGAAGATCATTTATAAAAAGAGTAAAGAGTAAAGGTCCAAGATGACTACCTTGAGGAACCCCAGAAGTAACGTGAACCCTTTTAGAGGTAGTCAGCCTCAGTATTACTCTTTGGGTCCTACCTTTTAAATAAGAATCAATCCAAGGTAAAAGGGACAGAGGGAAACCTATTCGGTCAAGTTTAAAAAGTAAAATGTCATGGTGCACAGAGTCAAACGCCTTACTGAAGTCAGTGTAAATCAGATTGCATTTTCGAAAGGGAAGCATAATTTACCAAGGAAGTAAACTCAAGCAGATTGGTCGTAGTTGACCGATTCTTTACGAATCCATGTTGAACAGGGGAAACAACTGATATGCAGAAATGCTGCAAATTCGAAGTGATTATTTTTTCAAATAATTTAGGAATAGCGGACAGTTTTGCAATGCCCCTGTTATTTTGTATATCAGACTTCCCACCTTTCTTGTGAAGAGGAATGATATAAGATTCTTTCCAAAGAGATGGAAAGACAGAAGTTTCAAGGTATAGATCAAAAAGCTTTAGCAATGGATCAAAAAGGGAAGAACTACACTCCTTCGTAGACAACTAGGAATATTGTCCTGCCCAGGAGAGTAAGAAGATTTTAAAGAGTTTATAGCTAATAGGAGAGAGGAGTGTAAAATAATGGGGGGAGGCATATAACTAGCGGAAGAAATAGTGTAAGGGTAAGAATTAGTATTAGGACAGACTGAAGAGTAAGTTGATTGGAAAAAATTAGCAAAGAGGTTAGCAGAATCAGTGTCATTGCTAGCTTTATCCATCCCAAGAACAAAAGAAAATGGCAAACTTGAAGATTTACGCTTCAAGTTTACAAAATTATAAAACTGTCTCGGATTTCGGGCGAATTGCCTTTTACAACGAGTTAGATAATTCTCATAGCATTGAGAATTAAGAAGAAAGAAGTTCGACTTGGCTATGGAATATTTAGCCAAGTCTGTACACGAACCAGACTTTTTAAACTTTTTAAAATATTTGGATTTTACATTTTTTAGATGTGATAATCTGGGAGTAAGCCAGGGTGGTTTTGAAAAAGTAGTCGAAGGTATTGACTTAGGAATACACACATCTAAGAGGGAGTTTAGGGTGATATAAAAAAATTAATGGCTGTATTCATATCAACTGAGTCATATAAGAAAGACCAATCGGTTGAATAAAAAGCCTGATTCAGCAAAGAATAACTTCCTTTGCGAAAGCAATAGCGGGGCTTATTGGCTGATGAGCATCAAATGAAAGGTTTACAATTTAGCATTGCAATCCCTAAAGTCGGATGATAGACATCCTCAGGATGAGATAAAGGAGGGGACCTAGACACATTAGAAATAAGGTAGTCGTTAACAAATACAAGGTCAAGTGTTCTTTTCATATGATTAGAAATTGAATTGATTTGAAACAACGAAAGATCAAGCATGCAGTCTAAAAAATCGTGCTGTGCTGAGGGCACTAGATAATTTTCAGCAGTGAATAATGACCAAGAGATGTTCGGCAAATTAAAATCACCCAACACCAATAATAGGTCATTATCCCGCACGTGTGAAGAAACTTCTTTAATACAAGTAATATGATTCATATAAACTTGAATATCAGAAGAAGGTGGGACATAAGAGCATGTTACATAGATATTCCGTGTAGGAAAAGACACCTTAACTGAGACAATCTCAGCGTCAGTAGGCGTACTAAAACAGAATAGTTCAGACTGGAGAGTGGCTTTAACGGCAATTAACACCCCACCACCTCGAGTCGGCCGATCATTTCTAAACAAAATAAAGTTATTCGGTAATCTCAAAATCAGATATGGTTGAGTTTAACCATGTTTCTGAAAATGCTATTATGTCCGAATCGAAGGAAGTTCTGGCCATGAAAAGATTTTTAAGCTTTGAAATGAGACCTCTGACATTCTGATAATGAATAAAGATTTGGTCAGAAGATGAAGCTAGTTTTTTGGGGCAGAAATGGTACCCTGTATTGAAGGGACTGGAAGGGTGACAGGCTGGTTACGCTTTTTAGGCTTGAACTCATGAACAATCATGTTTGGGATCACAAATGATTGGGAACATATCATGTGAAACATTTATTTTGAATGATGATATTTCACGAGGGGTAGAGAAATTAAATTTGGTTATTGACACGCTAGCAGAAGATTTGATAGCAATATAGGCTGCCAATGACTCAGAAGTGGTGTCCGACGAAAGTCGAGACACAAAAACTTGCTTACGAGGGGCAACTACCGTTAAAGTAGGCGCTGATGGGGCTGTAGGTAATACAGGAGTTGGAGGAGCTATCGAGGCGCAATGATTGTTTTTAACAATCTGGGCAAGATTGCGCGCAGGTCTACCTTTGCGGCCAGTAGCTGACGGGGCTGAGGCTATTTGATTAATTGGGACGGGATCAGGTACGGGCTCTACTGGGACAAGTACAGGGGTTGAAACAGGGGTATTTGGACAGTCGCTTGGAGAAGGCGATAAAGACAACATTGGAGATACCTCCAAGTTGCTAGGAAGGGACAAGAAAGTCGTAGCTGTCTGAACAGACGTAGAGGGCAATTGCAAAAGTTGAGGCTCCAACCGGCGATTGGTTGGGGACTCAAATTTATATTTGCCAAGCAACTCGAAACTCGAGTCAAAACTACTCGACAGCTGCTTAGCCACGTTATTTAATTTTAAGAATTGACTTCTCACAGAATTATACATTCTGGAGAAATTATTTTGCTTGCCGATGCATTCTGGGCACGACCAACGCAAGCCACCGCAGCCCTTCTTGGCAATAGCAGCGATGTTGTCGCAATCACGCCCAGTGAGACCTGCACATTTAGCATGCATCATATTCTCACACAGCCAAATGCGGCAGTGCAGAATCGTCAGCCTGCTTGAACGTGCACGGTTTCTTACAGCACGACATAAATATTAAATGCGTAAGCAACTTGCGAGAGCGCAGAGCAAAATGACAACGGTGCACAAGATAGAGCAAGTAAACACTCAAAAACCAATTATTCGTACACAAATAAATTGTTTGGTGAGAAAAGCAATAGAAAGAAATTTGCGAGAGCGCGATGCACAAGCAGAAAGTATGCTGCGAACAAACGCACAAACCAAGGCAACAAAATCAAAACAGGCAATAACAACAAACACGGAACTGACGCCGCGTTTTATAAAATGTAATAATTAACAGACTTACGCTGCACAACAGATAACACTTTGTACAGTTTATAAAAGCTTTTTAAATAAAGCACCGAAAAATGAAAAAATTGTGAAATAAAAAGCAGGATAAAAGCGCAAAAATATATAAAAATCTTGGAGCACAAGTAAAACACGTCAATCACTCTCAAATGAGAACTCTCTCTAAAACACATTTGAAATTATTAATTAAATTATTATTATTTTTAAGTAATACAAAATAAATTAATGAAATAAAAGTGCAAATTTGTTGTTTTCAAAGATACATTTAATTAATTTTTATTTTTTTTATTTTATTTTATTATTTTTTGTTCGAATTATAAAGAACAAAGTACGCAGGGAACACCGCGAGGAGGCCATTATAATTAAAATGGGGTCATAACTAAATATGACCTTCGATTCGATTTGAAATGTAATTGTATTTTTTAGTACTCTTTTATTTCTTAATTGGAGAATAAAAATAATATTAATTAAATTTAAAGAAATTATGTAAATATTTGCATCGACTTAGAAATACATATTTTCTGCGGAGCCAACCTCAGTACACAAAATGCATTCATATATCAACACAAATTTGGGATAGGTCATGATCTGCGCTAGAAAACTAACAAAATTAATTTCTTGCCGGTTAAAGCCACAGCAATGAAAACCAACACATACATACATACTTTATAATTCTTATGCATGTATAATTCACGCATACAACGAAAGATGCACGCACGCTATTGGCTGAGACAAGAACTTTTTTCGAGTATACACTGTCCAAAAAGAAAAGTGAAATCAATCTATGTGTGCTATTTTCTTAACATAATTATTGCGCAAGAAGCGCCTTGTGTAAAAATTATATAAGTTCTTAAATTTTCCTGTAAAATTATTTGCTAATATCTAGGGTAATATATCATTTAAATAAAGCATGCATTTCATGGATAAAGCACAAGCACTTTGTGTCGATCGTAAGTTCTAAACCTTTTCGCTCAATGTACTTCGAAAACGAAGCGACGCAAAGCAGCATCGACCAGCTTTGCTGAAGGCAGGCTGGCGACTAACTTCGTAGCTCGTGTCAGCATCAGCAAGCCGCGACTTCGGCATTCGTTCGTCTGGTCTTTGGAGAACGAACAACCAGTCGGCAGGCATGCCGTACGAAGCCTCAAAGGCCAGATGAAAAGCCAGGCTAGAAATATGGCGTGGCATTCAAATGTATGGGCATTAATCATCTTAGTGTTAATATTGTCTTTGGTTTTACTATACTCCTCATATGTATTCAAAATCACATTAATAGCGGACCGTTATATATTAGAGCTGCCATAGGAACGATCGGGTGAAAATCAAGTTGTTCTATGAAAAACATATGGTTTTTCAAGATATCTTGACCATACTCGTCATTTATTAGTTTTACTAAACTCCTCATATATGCAAAATATTATAAATATCGGACCACTATATCATATAGGGACCACAGGAACGATTGGTCGAAACTTAAGTTGTTCTATGCAAAATCATTTGGTTTTTCAAGTTACTTGACCAAACTTGGCATCTATTAGTTTTACTTTACTCCTTATATGTATTCAAAATTTCATTAATATCGGACCGTTATATATTAGAGCTGCCATAGGAACAATCGGGCGAAAATCAAGTTGTTCTATAAAACAACATATGGTTTTTTAAAGATATCTTGACCAAACTCGGAATTTATTAGTTTTACTATACCCTTCATGTATAGGCAAAATCCTATTAAGATCGGACCACCAAATAATATAGCTGCCAAAAGAACGATTGTTCAAAAATTAAGTTGTATGCGGAAACATTTGGTTCTTCAAGATATCTTGATCAAACTCGACATTTATTGGTTTTGCTATACTCTTCATGTATAGGAAAAATCCTATTTAGATCGTAGCACCATATCATATAGCTGCCAAAAGAACGATCGTTCAAAAATTAAGTTGTATGCGAAAACATTTGGTTCTCCAAGACATTTTAATCAAACTCGACATTTATTAGCTGTACTATGCTCTTCATATAAATGCAATATCCTATAAAGATCGGATCATAAAGCTACCATAGAAACGATCAGACGAAGATTAAGTTGTTCTATAAAAAAAAAGAAGGTTTTTCAAGATATATTGACCAAATTCGGCATTTATTAGTTAAACTATACTCCTCATATATATGCAAAATCTTAATAACATCAGATCACTATATCATATAGCTACCATGTGAACGATTGGTCGAAAATGAAGTTGTTTCATGAAAAAACATACGGTTTTTAAAGATATCCAAACCAAACTCGGCATTTATTAGGTTTAGTATACTCCTCATATATGCAAACATCATTAATATCGGACCACTATGTCATATAGCTACCATAGGAACGATTGGTCGAAAATTAAGTTGTTCTATGAAAAAACATATGGTTTTTCAAGATATATTAACCAAACTCGGCATTTATTACTTTAACTATACTTCTCATTAATATGCAAAATCCTATTAATATCGGACCACTATATCATATAGCTACCATAGGATCGATTGGTCGAAAATTAAGTTGTTCTAAATAAAAATATGGTTTTTCAAGATATGTTGACCAAACTCGGCATTTATTAGTTTAACTATACTCCTCATATATATGCAAAATTTTATTAAGATCGGATCACTATATCTACCAAGGGAACGATTGGTCGAAAATAAAATTGTTCTATGAAAAAACATTTGGTTTGTATAGATATCTTGACCAAACTCGGCATTTATTAGTTTTACTATACTCCTCATATATGCAAAATCTTATTAATATCGGACCATTATATTATATAGCTACCATAGGAACGATTGGTCGAAAATTAAGTTGTTCTATAAAAAAACATATGGTTTTTAAAGATATCTTGACCAAACTCGGCATTTATTAGTTTAACTATACTCCTCATATATGCAAAATCTTACTAATATCGGACCACTATATCATATAGCTACCATAGGAACGATTGGTCGAAAATAAAGTTGTTCTATTAGAAAACATTGGGGATTTCAAGATATCTTGACCAAGCTCAGCATATATGAGTTTTACTATACTCCTCATATAAATGCAAAATCTTATTAATATCGGACCACTATATCATATAGCTACCATAGGATCGATTGGTCGAAAATTTAGTTGTTCTATGAAAAAACATTTGGTTTTTCCAGATATCTTGACCAAACTTGGCATTTGTTAGTTTTACAATCTCCGCATATATATGCAAAATGCATTTAAGAATGCACCACTATATCATATAGCTGCCATAAGAACGATCGTTCAACAATTAAGTTGTATGCGAAAACATTTGGTTCTCCAAGATATCTTGACCAAATTCGACATTTATTAGTTAAATCATACTCCTCATATATATGCAAAATCTTATTAAGATCGGATCACTATATCAAATATATGCAAAATCTTATTAAGATCGGATCACTACATCATATAGCTACCATGGGAACGATTGGTTGAAAATTAAGTTGTTCTTTGAAAATCCATAAGGTTTTTCAAGATATATTGACCAAACTCGGCATTTATTAGTTTAACTATGCTCCTCATTAATATGGAAAATCCTATTAAGATCGGACCACTATATCAAATAGCTACCATGGGAACGATTGGTCGAAAATAAAGTTGTTCTATGAAAAAGCATATGGTTTTTAAAGATATCTTAACCAAACTCGGCATTTATTAGTTTTACTATACTCCTCACATATGCAAAATCTTATTAATATCGGATCACTATATCATATAGCTACCATAGGAACGATTGGTCGAAAATAAAGTTGTTCTATGAAAAAACATATGGTTTTTAAAGATATCTTGACCAAACTCGGCATTTATTAGTTTTACTATACTCCTAATATATTCAATATCTTATTAATATCAGACCATTATATCATATAGCTACCATAGGAACGAAGGTCGAAAATTTAGTTGTTCTATAAAAAAAATAAGGTTTTATTAGTTTAACTATACTCCTCACATATGCAAAATCTTATTAAGATCGGATCACTTTATCATATAGCTACCATGGGAACAATTGGTCGAAAATTAAGTTGTTCTATGAAAAAACATTTAGGATTTTTAAGAAATATTGACCAAATTCGCCATTTATTAGTTTAACTATACTCCTCATATATATGCAAAATCTTATAGAGATGGGATCACTACATCATATAGCTACCATAAGAGCGATCGTTCAAAAATTAAATTGTATGCGAAAACATTTGGTTCTCCAAGATATCTTGACCAAATTCGACATTTATTAGCTGTACTATGCTCTTCATATAAATGCAATATCCTATTAATATCGGACCACTATATCATATAGCTACCATAGGAACGATCGGTCGAAAACAAAGTTGGTCTAAAAAAAAAATTAGGTTTTACAAGATATATTGACCAAACTCGGCATTTATTAGTTAAACTATACTCCTAATATATATGCAAAATCTTAATAACATCAGATCACTATATCATATAGCTACCATGTGAACGATTGGTCGAAAATGAAGTTGTTTCATGAAAAAACATACGGTTTTTAAAGATATCTTGACCAAACTCGGCATTTATTAGTTTTAGTATACTCCTCATATATGCAAACATCATTAATATCGGACCACTATGTCATATAGCTTCCATAGGAACGATTGGTCGAAAATTAAGTTGTTCTATGAAAAAACATATGGTTTTTCAAGATATATTAACCAAACTCGGCATTTATTACTTTAATTATACTTCTCATTAATATGCAAAATCCTATTAATATCGGACCACTATATCATATAGCTACCATAGGATCGATTGGTCGAAAATTAAGTTGTCCCATGAAAAAACATTTGGTTTTTCCAGATATCTTGACCAAACTTGGCATTTATTATTTTTACTATGTCCCCATATATATGCCCAATGCATTTAAGAATGGACCACTATATCATATAGCTGCCATAAGAACGATCGTTCAAAAATAAAGTTGTATGCGAAAACATTTGGTTCTCCAAGATATCTTAATCAAACTCGACATTTATTAGCTGTACTATGTTCTTCATTTAAATGCAATATCCTATTAATATCGGACCACTATATCATATAGCTACCATCGGAACGATCGGTCGAAAATTAAGTTGTTCTAAAAAAAAAATATGGTTTTTCAAGATATATTGACCAAACTCGGCATTTATAAGTTTAACTATACTCCTCATATATATGCAAAATTTTATTAAGATCGGATCACTATATCATATAGCTACCAAGGAAACGATTGGTCGAAAATAAAATTGTTCTATGAAAAAACATTTGGTTTGTATAGATATCTTGACCAAACTCGGCATTTATTAGTTTTACTATACTCCTCATATATGCAAAATCTTATTAATATCGGACCATTATATTATATAGCTACCATAGGAACGATTGGTCGAAAATTAAGTTGTTCTATAAAAAAACATATGGTTTTTAAAGATATCTTGACCAAACTCGGCATTTATTAGTTTAACTATACTCCTCATATATGCAAAATCTTACTAATATCGGACCACTATATCATATAGCTACCATAGGAACGATTGGTCGAAAATAAAGTTGTTCTATTAAAAAAGATTGGGGATTTCAAGATATCTTGACCAAACTTAGCATCTATGAGTTTTACTATACTCCTCATATAAATGCAAAATCTTATTAATATCGGACCACTATATCATATAGCTACCATAGGATCGCTTGGTCGAAAATTTAGTTGTTCTATGAAAAAACATTTGGTTTTTCCAGATATCTTGACCAAACTTGGCATTTGTTAGTTTTACAATCTCCGCATATATATGCAAAATGCATTTAATAATGCACCACTATATCATATAGCTGCCATAAGAACGATCGTTCAACAATTAAGTTGTATGCGAAAACATTTGGTTCTCCAAGATATCTTGACCAAATTCGACATTTATTAGTTAAATCATACTCCTCATATATATGCAAAATCTTATTAAGATCGGATCACTATATCATATATATGCAAAAACTTATTAAGATCGGATCACTACATCATATAGCTACCATGGGAACGATTGGTTGAAAATTAAGTTGTTCTTTGAAAATCCATAAGGTTTTTCAAGATATATTGACCAAACTCGGCATTTATTAGTTTAACTATGCTCCTCATTAATATGCAAAATCCTATTAAGATCGGACCACTATATCAAATAGCTACCATGGGAACGATTGGTCGAAAATAAAGTTGTTCTATGAAAAAGCATATGGTTTTTAAAGATATCTTAACCAAACTCGGCATTTATTAGTTTTACTATACTCCTCATATATGCAAAATCTTATTAATATCGGACCATTATATCATATAGCTATCATAGGAACGATTGGTCGAAAATTAAGTTGTTCCATAAAAAAAAATAAGGTTTTTCAAGATATATTGACCAAACTCGGCATTTATTAGTTTAACTATACTCCTCACATATGCAAAATCTTATTAATATCGGATCACTATATCATATAGCTACCATAGGAACGATTGGTCGAAAATAAAGTTGTTCTATGAAAAAACATATGGTTTTTAAAGATATCTTGACCCAACTCGGCATTTATTAGTTTTACTATACTCCTAATATATTTAATATCTTATTAATATCAGACCATTATATCATATAGCTACCATAAGAACGAAGGTCGAAAATTTAGTTGTTCTATAAAAAAAATAAGGTTTTATTAGTTTAACTATACTACTCATATATGCAAAATTCTATTAATATCGGACCACTATATCATATAGCTACCATGGGAACAATTGGTCGAAAATAAAGTTGTTCTATGAAAAAACATTTGGGATTTCAAGGTATCTTAACCAAAGTTGGCATTTATTAGTTTTACTATACTCCTCATATATATGAAAAATTCCTATTAAGATCGGACCACTATATCATATAGGTACCATGGGAACGATTGGTCGAAAATAAAGTTGTTCTATAAAAAAACGTATGGTTTTTAAAGATATATTGACCAAACTCGGCATTTATTAGTTAAACTATACTCCTCATTAATATACAAAATCCTATTAAGAATGGACCACTATAACAAATAGCTACCATGGGAACGATTGGTGGAAAATAAAGTTGTTCTATGAAAAAACATATGGTTTTTAAAGATTTCTTAACCAAACTCGGCATTTATTAGTTTTACTATACTCCTCATATATATGCAAAATCTTATTAAGATCGGATCACTTTATCATATAGCTACCATGGCAACGATTGGTCGAAAATAAAGTTGTTCTATAAAAAAATTAAGGTTTTTCAAGATATATTGACAAAACTCGGCATTTATTAGTTTTACTATACTCCTCATATATGCAAAATCTTATTAATATCGGACCACTATATCATATAGCTACCATAGGAACGATCGGTCGAAAACAAAGTTGGTCTAAAAAAAAAAATTAGGTTTTTCAAGACATATTGACCAAACTCGGCATTTTTTAGTTAAACTATACTCTTCATATATATGCAAAATCTTATTAAGATCGGACTACTATATCATATAGCTACCATAGGAACGATCGGAAGAAAACAAAGTTGGTCTAAAAAAAAAATTAGGTTTTTCAAGACATACTGACCAAACTCGGTATTTATTAGTTAAACTATACTCCTCATATATATGCAAAATCGTATTAGGATCGGACTACTATATCATATAGCTACCATAGGAACGATTGGTCGAAAATAAAGTTGTTCTATGAAAAAACATTTGGGATTTTTAAGATATATTGACCAAATTCGGCATTTAATAGCTTTACTATACTCCTCATATATGCAAAATCTTATTAAGATCGGACCACTATATCAAATAGCTACCATGGGAACGATTGGTCGAAAATAAAGTTGTTCTATAAAAAAATTAAGGTTTTCAAGATATATTGACCAAACTCGGCATTTATTAGTTTTACTATACTCCTCATATATGCAAAATCTTATTAATATCGGACCATTATATCATATAGCTACCATAGGAATGATTGGTCGAAAATTAAGTTATTCTATAAAAAATATAACGTTTTACAAGATATATTGACCAAACTCGGCATTTATATGTTTAACTATACTCCTCATATACATGCATAATCCTATTAAGATCGGACCACTATATCATATAGCTACCATGGGAACGATTGGTCGAAAATAAAGTTGTTCTATGAAAAAACATATGGTTTTTAAAGATATCTTGACCAAACTCAACATTTATTAGTTTTACTATACTACTCATATATCCAAAATCCTATTGATATCAGACCATTATATCATATAGCTACCATAGAAACGATCAGTCAAAAATTAAGTTGTTCTAAAGAAAAAAGGAGGTTTTTCAAGATATATTGACCAAACTCGGCATTTATTAGTTTAACTATGCTCCTCATTAATATGAACAATCCTATTAAGATCGTACCACTATATCAAATATCTACCATGGGAACGATTGGTCGAAAATTAAGTTGTTCTATAAAAAAACATATGGTTTTTAAAGATATCTTGACCAAATTCGGCATTTATTAGTTTTACTATACTCCTAATATATTCAATATCTTATTAATATCAGACCATTATATCATATAGCTACCATAGGAACGAAGGTCGAAAATTTAGTTGTTCTATAAGAAAAATAAGGTTTTATTAGTTTATACTACTCATATATGCAAAATTCTATTAATATCGGACCACTACATCATATAGCTACCATGGGAACAATTGGTCGAAAATAAAGTTGCTCTATGAAAAAACATTTGGGATTTCAAGGTATCTTAACCAAAGTTTGCATTTATTAGTTTTACTATACTCCTCATATATATGAAAAATTCCTATTAAGATCGGACCACTATATCATATAGCTACCATGGGAACGATTGGTCGAAAATAAAGTTGTTCTATAAAAAAACGTATGGTTTTTAAAGATATATTGACCAAACTCGGCATTTATTAGTTAAACTATACTCCCCATTAATATGCAAAATCCTATTAAGAATTGACCACTATATCAAATAGATACCATGGGAACGATTGGTGGAAAATAAAGTTGTTCTATGAAAAAACATATGGTTTTTAAAGATTTCTTGACCAAACTCGGCATTTATTAGTTTTACTATACTCCTCATATATATGCAAAATCTTATTAAGATCGGATCACTTTATCATATAGCTACCATGGGAACAATTGGTCGAAAATTAAGTTGTTCTATGAAAAAACATTTAGGATTTTTAAGAAATATTGACCAAACTCGCCATTTATTAGTTTAACTATACTCCTCATATATATGCAAAATCTTATAGAGATGGGATCACTACATCATATAGCTACCATAAGAACGATCGTTCAAAAATTAAGTTGTATGCGAAAACATTTGGTTCTCCAAGATATCTTGACCAAATTCGACATTTATTAGCTGTACTATGCTCTTCATATAAATGCAATATCCTATTAATATCGGACCACTATATCATATAGCTACCATAGGAACGATCGGTCGAAAACAAAGTTGGTCTAAAAAAAAAAATATGGTTTTTTAAGACATATTGACCAAACTCGGCATTTATTAGTTAAACTATACTCCTCATATATATGCAAAATCTTATTAAGATCGGACTACTATATCATATAGCTACCATAGGAACGATTGGTCGAAAATAAAGTTGTTCTATGAAAAAACATTTGGGATTTTTAAGATATATTGACCAAATTTGGCATTTAATAGTTTTACTATACTCCTCATATATGCAAAATCTTATTAAGATCGGACCACTATATCAAATAGCTACCATGGGAACGATTGGTCGAAAATAAAGTTGTTCTATAAAAAAAATTAAGGTTTTTCAAGATATCTTGACCAAACTCGGCATTTATTAGTTTAACTATACTCCTCATATATGCAAAATCTTATTAATATCGGACCATTATATCATATAGCTACCATAGGAATGATTGGTCAAAAATTAAGTTATTCTAATAAAAAAAAAACGTTTTTCAAGATATATTGACCAAACTCGGCATTTATAAGTTTAACTATACTCCTCATATACATGCATAATCCTATTAAGATCGGACCACTATACAATATAGCTACCATGGGAAAGATTGGTCGAAAATAAAGTTGTTCTATGAAAAAACATATGGTTTTTAAAGATATCTTGACCAAACTCAACATTTATTAGTTTTACTATACTCCTCATATATCCAAAATCCTATTAATATCAGACCATTATATCATATAGCTACCATAGAAACGATCAGTCAAAAATTAAGTTGTTCTAAAGAAAAAATGAGGTTTTTCAAGATATATTGACCAAACTCGGCATTTATTAGTTTAACTATGCTCCTCATTAATATGCAAAATCCTATTAAGATCGGACCACTATATCAAATAGCTACCATGGGAACGATTGGTCGAAAATTAAGTTGTTCTATAAAAAAACATATGGTTTTTAAAGATATCTTGACCAAACTCGGCATTTATTAGTTTAACTATACTCCTCATATATGCAAAATATTATTAATATTGGACCACTATATCATATAGCTACCATAGGAACGATTGGTCGAAAATAAAGTTGTTCTATTAAAAAACATTGGGGATTTCAAGATATCTTGACCAAACTCAGCATCTATGAGTTTTACTATACTCCTCATATAAATGCAAAATCTTATTAATATCGGACCACTATATCATATAGCTACCATGGGATCGATTGGTCGAAAATTTAGTTGTTCTATGAAAAAACATTTGGTTTTTCCAGATATCTTGACCAAACTTGGCATTTGTTAGATTTACAATCTCCCCATATATATGCAAAATACATTTAAGAATGCACCACTATATCATATATAGAACGATCGTTCAACAATTAAGTTGTATGCGAAAACATTTGGTTCTCCAAGATATCTTGACCAAATTCGACATTTATTAGTTAAATCATACTCCTCATATATATGCAAAATCTTATTAAGATCGGATCACTATATCATATATATTTGCAAAATCTTATTAAGATCGGATCACTACATCATATAGCTACCATGGGAACGATTGGTTGAAAATTAAGTTGTTCTTTGAAAATCCATAAGGTTTTTCAAGATATATTGACCAAACTCGGCATTTATTAGTTTAACTATGCTCCTCATTAATATGGAAAATCCTATTAAGATCGGACCACTATATCAAATAGCTACCATGGGAACGATTGGTCGAAAATAAAGTTATTCTATGAAAAAGCATATGGTTTTTAAAGATATCTTAACCAAACTCGGCATTTATTAGTTTTACTATACTCCTCATATATGCAAAATCTTATTAATATTGGACCATTATATCATATAGCTATCATAGGAACGATTGGTCGAAAATTAAGTTGTTCCATAAAAAAAATAAGGTTTTTCAAGATATATTGACCAAACTCGGCATTTATTAGTTTAACTATACTCCTCATATATGCAAAATCTTATTAATATCGGATCACTATATCATATAGATACCATAAGAACGATTGGTCGAAAATAAAGTTGTTCTATGAAAAAACATATGGTTTTTAAAGATATCTTGACCAAACTCGGCATTTATTAGTTTTACTATACTGCTAATATATTCAATATCTTATTAATATCAGACCATTATATCATATAGCTACCATAGGAACGAAGGTCGAAAATTTAGTTGTTCTATAAAAAAAATAAGGTTTTATTAGTTTAACTATACTACTCATATATGCAAAATTCTATTAATATCGGACCACTATATCAAATAGCTACCATGGGAACGATTGGTCGAAAATAAAGTTGTTCTATGAAAAAACATGTGGGATTTCAAGGTATCTTAACCAAAGTTGGCATTTATTAGTTTTACTATACTCCTCATATATATGAAAAATTCCTATTAAGATCGGACCACTATATCATATAGCTACCATGTGAACGATTGGTCGAAAATAAAGTTGTTCTATAAACAAACATATGGTTTTTAAAGATATATTGACCAAACTCGGCATTTATTAGTTAAACTATACTCCTCATTAATATGCAAAGTCCTATTAAGAATGGACCACTATATCAAATAGCTACCATGGGAACGATTGGTCGAAAATAAAGTTGTTCTATGAAAAAACATATAGTTTTTAAAGATATCTTGACCAAACTCGGCACTTATCAGTCTTACTATACTCCTCATATATTCAAATCTTATTAACATCGGACCATTATATCATATAGCTACCATAGGAACGATTGGTCGAAAATTAAGTTGGTCTAAAAAAAAAAAAATTAGGTTTTTCAAGATATCTTGACCAAACTCGGCATTTATTAGTTTAACTATACTCCTCATATATGCAAAATCTTATTAATATTGGAACACTATATCATATAGCTACCATAGGAACGATTGGTCGAAAATAAAGTTGCTCTATTAAAAAACATTGGGGATTTCAAGATATCTTGACCAAACTCAGCATCTATGAGTTTTACTATACTCCTCATATAAATGCAAAATCTTATTAATATCGGACCACTATATCATATAGCTACCATAGGATCGACTGGTCGAAAATTTAGTTGTTCTATGAAAAAACATTTGGTTTTTCCAGATATCTTGACCAAACTTGGCATTTGTTAGATTTACAATCTCCCCATATATATGCAAAATACATTTAAGAATGCACCACTATATCATATATAGAACGATCGTTCAACAATTAAGTTGTATGCGAAAACATTTGGTTCTCCAAGATATCTTGACCAAATTCGACATTTATTAGCTGTACTATGCTCTTCATATAAATGCAATATCCTATTAATATCGGACCACTATATCATATAGCTACCATAGGAACGATCGGTCGAAAACAAAGTTGGTCTAAAAAAAAAAATTAGGTTTTTCAAGACATATTGACCAAACTCGCCATTTATTAGTTAAACTATACTCCTCATATATATGCAAAATCTTATTAAGATCGGACTACTATATCATATAGCTACCATAGGAACGATTGGTCGAAAATAAAGTTGTTCTATGAAAAAACATTTGGGATTTTTAAGATATATTGACCAAATTCGGCATTTAATAGTTTTACTATACTCCTCATATATGCAAAATCTTATTAAGATCGGACCACTATATCAAATAGCTACCATGGGAACGATTGGTCGAAAATAAAGTCGTACTATAAAAAAAATTAAGGTTTTTAAGATATATTGACCAAACTCGGCATTTATTAGTTTTACTATACTCCTCATATATGCAAAATCTTATTAATATCGGACCATTATATCATATAGCTACCATAGGAATGATTGGTCGAAAATTAAATTATTCTATAAAAAAAAATAACGTTTTTCAAGATATATTGACCAAACTCGGCATTTATATGTTTAACTATACTCCTCATATACATGCATAATCCTATTAAGATCGGACCACTATATCATATAGCTACCATGGGAACGATTGGTCGAAAATAAAGTTGTTCTATGAAAAAACATATGGTTTTTAAAGATGTCTTGACCAAACTCAACATTTATTAGTTTTACTATACTCCTCATATATCCAAAATCCTATTAATATCAGACCATTATATCATATAGCTACCATAGAAACGATCAGTCAAAAATTAAGTTGTTCTAAAGAAAAAAGGAGGTTTTTCAAGATATATTGACCAAACTCGGCATTTATTAGTTTAACTATACTCCTCATTAATATGCAAAATCCTATTAAGATCGGACCACTACATCAAATAGCTACCATGGGATCGATTGGTGGAAAATAAAGTTGTTCTATGAAAAAACATATGGTTTTTAAAGATTTCTTGGCCAAACTCGGCATTTATTAGTTTTACTATACTCCTCATATATATGCAAAATCTTATTAAGATCGGATCACTTTATCATATAGCTACCATGGGAACAATTGGTCGAAAATTAAGTTGTTCTATGAAAAAACATTTAGGATTTTTAAGAAATATTGACCAAACTCGCCATTTATTAGTTTAACTATACTCCTCATATATATGCAAAATCTTATTAAGATCGGATCACTATATCATATAGCTACCATGGGAACGATTGGTCGAAAATAAAGTTGTTCTATGAAAAAACATATGGTTTTTAAAGATATCTTGACCAAACTCAACATTTATTAGTTTTACTATACTACTCATATATCCAAAATCCTATTAATATCAGACCATTATATCATATAGATACCATAGAAACGATTAGTCAAAAATTAAGTTGTTCTAAAGAAAAAAGGAGGTTTTTCAAGATATATTGACCAAACTCGGCATTTATTAGTTTAACTATGCTCCTCATATATTCAAATCTTATTAATATTGGACCATTATATCATATAGCTACCATAGGAACGATTGGTCGAAAATTAAGTTGTTCTATAAAACAAATAAGGTTTTTCAAGATATATTGACCAAACTCGGCATTTATATGTTTAACTATACTCCTCATATACATGCATAATCCTATTAAGATCGGACCACTATATCATATAGCTACCATGTGAACGATTGGTGGAAAGTAAAGTTGTTCTATAAAAAAACGTATGGTTTTTAAAGATATATTGACCAAACTCGGCATTTATTAGTTAAACTATACTCCTCATTAATATGCAAGGTCCTATTAAGAATGGACCACTATATCAAATAGCTACCATGGGAACGATTGGTCGAAAATAAAGTTGTTCTATGAAAAAACATATAGTTTTTAAAGATATCTTGACCAAACTCGGCATTTATCAGTCTTACTATACTCCTCATATATTCAAATCTTATTAACATCGGACCATTATATCATATAGCTACCATAGGAACGATTGGTCGAAAATTAAGTTGGTCTAAAAAAAAAAAATTAGGGTTTTCAAGACATATTGACCAAACTCGGCATTTATTAGTTTAACTATACTCCGCATATATACGCAAAATCTTATAGAGATGGGATCACTACATCATATAGCTACCATAAGAACGATCGTTCAAAAATTAAGTTGTATGCGAAAACATTTGGTTCTCCAAGATATCTTGACCAAATTCGACATTTATTAGCTGTACTATGCTCTTCATATAAATGCAATATCCTATTAATATCGGACCACTATATCATATAGCTACCATAGGAACGATCGGTCGAAAACAAAGTTGGTCTAAAAAAAAAAAATTAGGTTTTTCAAGACATATTGACCAAACTCGGCATTTATTAGTTAAACTATACTCCTCATATATATGCAAAATCTTATTAAGATCGGACTACTATATCATATAGCTACCATAGGAACGATTGGTCGAAAATAAAGTTGTTCTATGAAAAAACATTTTTCGATTTTTAAGATATTTTGACCAAATTCGGCATTTAATAGTTTTACTATACTCCTCATATATGCAAAATCTTATTAAGATCGGACCACTATATCAAATAGCTACCATGGGAACGATTGGTCGAAAATAAAGTCGTTCTATAAAAAAAATTAAGGTTTTTAAGATATATTGAACAAACTCGGCATTTATTAGTTTTACTATACTCCTCATATATGCAAAATCTTATTAATATCGGACCATTATATCATATAGCTACCATAGGAATGATTGGTCGAAAATTAAGTTATTCTATAAAAAAAAATAACGTTTTTCAAGATATATTGACAAAACTCGGCATTTATATGTTTAACTATACTCCTCATATACATGCATAATACTATTAAGATCGGACCACTATATCATATAGCTACCATGGGAACGATTGGTCGAAAATAAAGTTGTTCTATGAAAAAGCATATGGTTTTTAAAGATATCTTGACCAAACTCAACATTTATTAGTTTTACTATACTCCTCATATATCCAAAATCCTATTAATATCAGACCATTATATCATATAGCTACCATAGAAACGATCAGTCAAAAATTAAGTTGTTCTAAAGAAAAAAGGAGGTTTTTAAAGATATATTGACCAAACTCGGCATTTATTAGTTTAACTATACTCCTCATTAATATGCAAAATCCTATTAAGATCGGACCACTACATCAAATAGCTACCATGGGATCGATTGGTGGAAAATAAAGTTGTTCTATGAAAAAACATATGGTTTTTAAAGATTTCTTGACCAAACTCGGCATTTATTAGTTTTACTATACTCCTCATATATATGCAAAATCTTATTAAGATCGGATCACTTTATCATATAGCTACCATGGGAACAATTGGTCGAAAATTAAGTTGTTCTATGAAAAAACATTTAGGATTTTTAAGAAATATTGACCAAACTCGCCATTTATTAGTTTAACTATACTCCTCATATATATGCAAAATCTTATTAAGATCGGATCACTATATCATATAGCTACCATGGGAACGATTGGTCGAAAATAAAGTTGTTCTATGAAAAAACATATGGTTTTTAAAGATATCTTGACCAAACTCAACATTTATTAGTTTTACTATACTACTCATATATCCAAAATCCTATTAATATCAGACCATTATATCATATAGCTACCATAAAAACGATCAGTCAAAAATTAAGTTGTTCTAAAGAAAAAAGGAGGTTTTTCAAGATATATTGACCAAACTCGGCATTTATTAGTTTAACTATGCTCCTCATATATTCAAATCTTATTAATATGGGACCATTATATCATATAGCTACCATAGGAACGATTGGTCGAAAATTAAGTTGTTCTATAAAACAAATAAGGTTTTTCAAGATATATTGACCAAACTCGGCATTTATATGTTTAACTATACTCCTCATATACATGCATAATCCTATTAAGATCGGACCACTATATCATATAGCTACCATGGGAACGATTGGTCGAAAATAAAATTAAATAAAATTCTATGAAAAAACATATAGTTTTTAAAGATATCTTGACCAAACTCGGCATTTATCAGTCTTACTATACTCCTCATATATTCAAATCTTATTAACATCGGACCATTATATCATATAGCTACCATAGGAACGATTGGTCGAAAATTAAGTTGGTCTAAAAAAAAAAAATAGGTTTTTCAAGACATATTGACCAAACTCGGCATTTATTAGTTTAACTATACTCCTCATATATATGCAAAATCTTATAGAGATGGGATCACTACATCATATAGCTACCATAAGAACGATCGTTCAAAAACTAAGTTGTATGCGAAAACATTTGGTTCTCCAAGATATCTTGACCAAATTCGACATTTATTAGCTGTATTATGCTCTTCATATACATGCAATATCCTATTAATATCGGACCACTATATCATATAGCTACCATAGGAACGATCGGTCGAAAACAAAGTTGTTCTAAAAAAAAAAATAAGGTTGTTCAAGACATATTGACCAAACTCGGCATTTATTAGTTAACCTATACTCCTCATATATATGCAAAATCTTATTAAGATCGGACTACTATATCATATAGCTACCATAGGAACGATTGGTCGAAAATAAAGTTGTTCTATGAAAAAACATTTGGGATTTTTAAGATATATTGACCAAATTCGGCATTTAATAGTTTAACTATACTCCTCATATAGATGCAAAATCTTATTAAGATCGGATCACTACATATATAGCTACCATGGGAACGATTGGTCGAAAATAAAGTTATTCTATGAAAAACTTATGGTTTTTAAAGATATCTTGACCAAACTCGGCATTTATTAGTTTTACTATACTCCTCATATATGCAAAATCTTATTAATATCGGACCAGTATATCATATAGCTACCATAGGAACGATTGGTCGAAAATTAAGTTGTTCTATGAAAAATGATTTGAGATTTTAAGGTATTTTGACCAAAGTTGGCATTTATTAGTTTTACTATACTCCTCATATATATGCAAAATCTTATTAATATCAGACCATTATATCATATAGCTAACATAGGAATGATCGCTCGAAAATTAAGTTGTTCTATGAAAAAACATATGGTTTTTAAATATATCTTGACCAAACTCGGCATTTATTAGTTTAACTTTACTTCTAATATATGCAAAATCTTATTAATATCGGACCATTAATCATATAGCTACCATGGGAACGATTGGTCGAAAATAAAGTTGTTCTATGAAAAAACATATGGTTTTTAAAGATATCTTGACCAACCTCGGCATTTATTAGTTTTACCATACTCCTCATATATGCAAAATCTTATTCATATCGGACCACTATATCATATAGCTACCATGGGAACGATTGGTCGAAAATAGAGTTGTTCTATGAAAAAACATTTGGATTTCAAGGTATTTTGACCAAAGATGGCATTTATTAGTTTTACTATACTCTTCATATATGCAAAATCCTATTAAGATCGGACCACTATATTATATAGCTACCATGGGAACGATTGGTCGAAAATAAAGTTGTTCTATGAAAAAACATATAGTTTTTAAAGATATCTTGACCAAACTCGGCATTTATCAGTCTTACTATACTCCTCATATATTCAAATCTTATTAACATCGGACCATTATATCATATAGCTACCATAGGAACGATTGGTCGAAAATTAAGTTGTTCTATAAAACAAATAAGGTTTTTCAAGATATATTGACCAAACTCGGCATTAGTTGGTTTAACTATACTCCTCATATATGCAAAATCCTATAAATATCGGACCACTATATCATATAGCTACCATAGGAACGATCGGTCGAAAATTAAGTTGTTCTATGAAAAAACATATGGTTTTTAAAGATATCTTGACCAAACACGGCATTTATTAGTTTTAGTATACTCCTCATATATGCAAAACATCATTTATATCGGACCACTAAATCATATATCTACCATAGGAACGATTGGTCGAAAATAAAGTGGTTCTATGAAAAAACATTTGGGATTTCAAGGTATCTTGACCAAAGTTGGCATTTATTAGTTTTACTATACTCCTCATATAAATGCAATATCTTATTAATATCGGACCACTATATCATATAGCTGCCATGCGAACGATTGGTCGAAAATAAAGTTGTTCTATGAAAAAACATTTGGATTTCAAGGTATTTTGACCAAAGATGGCATTTATTAGTTTTACTATACTCCTCATATATATCCAAAATCCTATTAAGAACGGACCACTATATCATATAGCTACCATGGGACCGATCGGTCGAAAATTAAGTTGTTCTATGAAAAAACATTAGGTTTTTCCAGATATCTTCACCAAACTTGGAATTTGTTAATTTTACTATACTCTTCATGCATAGGCTAAATCCTATTAAGATCGGACCACCATATCATATAGCTGCCATAAGAACGTTTGTTCAACGATTAAGTTGTATGCGGAAACATTTGGTTCTTCAAGATATCTTAAACAAACTCAACATTTATTCGCTGTACTATGCGCTTCATATAAATGCAAAATCCTATTAAGATCGAACCACTATATCATATAGCTACCATAGGAACGATCGGTCGAAAATTAAGTTGTTCTATGAAAAAACCTATGGTTTATAAATATATCTTGACCAAACTCGGCATTTATTAGTTTTCCTATACTCCTCATATATTCAAATCTTATTAATATTGGACCATTATATCATATAGCTACCATAGGAACGATTGGTCGAAAATTAAGTTGTTCTATAAAACAAATAAGGTTTTTCAAGATATATTGACCAAACTCGGCATTTATGGGTTTAACTATACTCCTCATATATGCAAAATCCTATTAATATCGGACCACTATATCATATAGCTACCATAGGAACGATTGGTCGAAAATTAAGTTGTTCTATAAAACAAATAAGGTTTTTAAAGATATCTTGACCAAATACGGCATTTATTAGTTTTAGTATACTCCTCATATATGCAAAACATCATTTTTATCGGACCACTATATCATATATCTACCATAGGAACGATTGGTCGCAAATAAAGTTGTTCTATTAAAACCCATTTGGGATTTCAAGATATCTTGACCAAACTTGGCATTTATTAGTTTTACTATACTCCTCATATAAATGCAATATCTTATTAATATCGGACCACTATATCATATAGCTGCCATGCAAACGATTCGTCGAAAATAAAGTTCTTCTATGAAAAAACATTTGGGATTTCAAGGTAACTGGACCAAAGTTGGCATTTATTAGTATTACTATACTCCTCATATATGCAAAATCTTATTAGTATCGGATCATTATATCATACAGCTACCATAGGAACGATTGGTCGAAAATTAAGTTGTTGTATAAAAAAAAAGGTTTTTCAAGATATATTGACCAAACTCGGCATTTATTAGTTTAACTATACTCCTCATATATGCAAAATCTTATTTATATCGGACCACAATATCATATAGCTGCCATGGGAACGATTGGTCGAAAATAAAGTGGTTCTATGAAAACACATTTGGGATTTCAAGGTATCTTGACCAAAGTTGGCATTTATTAGTTTTACTATACTCCTCATATATATGCAAAATCCTATTAAGATCGGACCACTATATCATATAGCTATCATGGGAACGATCAGTCGAAAATTAAGTTGTTCTATGAAAAAACATTTGGTTTTTCCAGATATCTTCACCAAACTGGGAATTTGTTGATTTTACTTTACTCTTCACATATAAGCAAAATCCTATTAAGCTCGGACCACCATATCATATAGCTGCCATAAGAACGATCGTTCAAAAATTAAGTTGTATGCGGAAACATTTGGTTCTTCAAGATATCTTAAACAAACTCAACATTTATTAGCTGTACGATGCTCTTCATATAAATGCAAAATCCTATTAAGATCGAACCACTATATCATATAGCTACCATAGGAACGATCGGTCGAAAATTAAGTTGTTCTATAAAGAAACATATGGTTTATAAAGATATCTTGACCAAACTCGGCATTTATTAGTTTTACTATACTCCTCATATATGGAAAATCTTATTAATATCGGCCCACTATATCATATTGGTCGAAAATTAAGTTGTTCTATGAAAAAACATTTGGTTTTTCCAGATATATTGACCAAACTTGGCACTTATTAGTTTTCCTATACTCCTCATACATATGCAAAATCCTATTAAGATCGGACCACTATATCATATAGCTACCATAGGAACGATTGGTCGAAATTTAAGTTGTTCTATGAAAAAACATTTGGTTTTTCCAGATATCTTGACCAAACTTGGCATTTATTAGCTGTACTTTGCTCTTCAGATAAATGCAAAATCTTATTAAGATCGGATACCTATATCATATAGGTACCATAGGAACGATCGGTCGAAAATTAAGTTGTTCTATGAAAAAAAAAATAAGGTTTTTCAAGATATATTGACCAAACTCATCATTTATTAGTTTAACTATACTCCTCATATATATGCAAGGTCTTATTAATATCGGACCACTATATCATATAGCTACCATAGGAACGATTGGTCGAAAATTATGTTATTCTATAAATAAAAATAAGGTTTTTCAAGATATATTGACCAAACTCGGCATTTATTAGAGTACCTATACTACTCATATATGCAAAATCTTATTAATATCGGACCACTATATCATATAGCTACCATAGGAACGATTGGTCGAAAATAAAGTTGTTCTATGAAAAAACATTTTTGATTTCAATATATCTTGACCAAACTTGGCATTTATTAGTTTTACTAGACTCCTAATATATATGCAAAATCCTATTAAGATCGGACCAGTATATCATATAGCTACCATAGGAACGATCGGCCGAAAATCAAGTTGTTCTATGAAAAAACATATGGTTTTTAACGATAGCTTGACCAAACTCGGCATTTATTAGTTTTACTATACTCCTCATATATCCAAAGTCTTATTAATATCGGACCACTATATCATATAGCTACCATAGGAACGATTGGTCGAAAATTAAGTTGTTCTATAAAAAAAATAAGGTTTACCAGGATATATTGACCAAACTCGGCATTTATTAGTTTACCTATACTACTCATATATGCAAAACCTTATTAATATCGGACCACTGTATCATATAGCTACCATAGGAACGATTGGTCGTTCATAGTTGTTCCTTAAAAAAACATTTGGGATTTCAAGATATCTTGACCAAACTTGGCATTTATTAGTTTTACTATACTCCTCATACATGCAAAATCCTATTAATATCGGACCACTATATCATATAGCTACCATAGGAACGATCGGCCGAAAATCAAGTTGATCTATGAAAAAACATATGGTTTTTAAAGATAGCCTGACCAAACTCGGCATTTATTAGTTTTCCTATACTCCTCATATATTCAAATCTTATTAATATTGGACAATTATATCATATAGCTACCATAGGAACGATTGGTCGAAAATTAAGTTGTTCTATAAAACAAATAAGGTTTTTCAAGATATATTGACCAAACTCGGCATTTATTAGTTTAACTATGCTCCTCATATATTCAAATCTTATTAATATTGGACAATTATATCATATAGCTACCATAGGAACGATTGGTCGAAAATTAGGATGTTCTATAAAACAAATTAGGTTTTTAAAGATATCTTGACCAAACACGGCATTTATTAGTTTTAGTATAGTCCTCAAATATGCAAAACATCATTTTTATCGGACCACTATATCATATATCTACCATAGGAACGATTGGTCGCAAATAAAGTTGTTCTATTAAAAAACATTTGGGATTTCAAGATATCTTGACCAAACTTGGCATTTATTAGTTTTACTATACTCCTCATATAAATGCAATATCTTATTAATATCGGACCACTATATCATATAGCTGCCATGCGAACGATTGGTCGAAAATAAAGTTCTTCTATGAAAAAACATTTGGGATTTCAAGGTAACTTGACCAAAGTTGGCATTTATTAGTATTACTATACTCCTCATATATGCAAAATCTTATTAATATCGGATCATTATATCATATAGCTACCATAGGAACGATTGGTCGAAAATTAAGTTGTTGTATAAAAAAAAAGGTTTTTCAAGATATCTTGACCAAACTCGGCATTTATTAGTTTACCTATACTACTCATATATGCAAAACGTTATTAATATCGGACCACTGTATCATATAGCTACCATAGGAACGATTGGTCGTTCATAGTTGTTCCTTAAAAAAACATTTGGGATTTCAAGATATCTTGACCAAACGTGGCATTTATTAGTTTTACTAGACTCCTAATATATATGCAAAATCCTATTAAGATCGGACCACTATATCATATAGCTACCATAGGAACGATCGGCCGAAAATCAAGTTGTTCTATGAAAAAACATATGGTTTTTTAAGATAGCCTGACCAAACTCGGCATTTATTAGTTTTACTATACTCCTCATACATGCAAAATCCTATTAATATCGGACCACTATATCATATAGCTACCATAGGAACGATCGGTCGAAAATTAAGTTGTTCTATGAAAAAATATTTGGTTTTTCAGATATCTCCACCAAATTCGGAATTTATTGGTTTCACTATACTCTTCATGTATAGGCAAAATCCTATTAAGATCAGATCACCATATCATATAGCTGCCATAAGAACGATCATTCAAAAATTAAGTTGTATGCGGAAACAATTGGTTCTTCAAGATATCTTAAACAAACTCGACATTTATTAGCTGTACTATGCTCTTCATATAAATGCAAAATCCTATTATGATCGAACCACTATATCATATAGCTACCATAGGAACGATCGGTCGAAAATTAAGTTGTTCTATGAAGAAACATTTGGTTTATAAAGATATCTTGACCAAACTCGGCATTTATTAGTTTTACTACACTCCTCATATATGCAAAATCTTATTAATATCGGCCCACTATATCATATAGCTACCATAGGAACGATTAGTCGAAAATTAAGTGGTTCTATGAAAAAACATTTGGTTTTTCCAGATATCTTGACCAAACTTGGCAATTATTAGTTTTACTATACTCCTCATATATATGCAAAATCCTATTAATATCGGACCACTATATCATATAGCTGTCGTAAGGACGATCGTACGAAAATTAAGTTGTATGCGAAAATATTTGGTTCTTCCATATATAAATGCAAAATCCTATTAAATTCCTACCACTATATCATATAGCTACCATAGGAACGATCGGTCGAAAATAAAGTTGTTCTATGAAAAAACATATGGTTTTTAAAGATATCTTGACCAAACTCGGAATTTATAAGTCTTACTATACTCCTCATATATGCAAAATCTTATTAATATCGGACCACTATATCGTATAGCTACCATAGAAACGATTGGTCGAAATTTAAGTTTTTCTATGAAAAAACATTTGGTTTTTCCAGATACTTGACCAAACTTGACATTTATTAGTTTACTATACTCCTCATATATGCAAAATCTTATTAATATCGGACCACTATATCTTATAGCTGCCATAGGAACGATTGATCGAAAATTAAGTTGTTCTATAAAAAAACATTTGGTTTTTAAAGATATCTTGACTAAACTCATATATGCAAAGTCATATTAATATCGGACAACTTTATCATATAACTGCCATAGGAACGATCAATCGAAAATCAGGTTGTATGCGAAAACATTTGGTTCTTCAAGATATTCTGATCAACGTCGACATTTATTAGCTGTACTATGCTCCTGATATAAATGCAACATCCTATTAAGATCGGACCACTATATCATATAGCTGCCATAGGAACGATCGGTCGAAAATTAAGTCGTTTTATGAAAAAACGTTTGGTTTTTAAAGGTAGCTTGACCAAACTCGGCATTTATTAGTTTTACTATGCTCCTTATATATGCAAAATCCTATTATCAGCGGACCACTATATCATATAGCTACCATAGGAACGATCGGTCGAAAATTAAGTTGTTCTATGAAAAAACATTTGGGTTTTCCAGATATATCCACCAAACTCGGAATTTATTAGTTTTACATACTCCTCATATATATGCAAAATCCTATTAAGATCGGACCACTATATCATATAGCTGTCGTAAGGACGATCGGACGAAAATTAAGTTGTATGCGAAAATTTTTGATCTTCCAGATATATTGATCAAACTCCACATTTATTAGCTTTACTATGCTCCTCATATAAATGCAAAATCCTATTAAATTCATACCACTATATCATATAGCTACCATAGGAACGATCGGACGAAAATAAAGTTGTTCTATGAAAAAACATATGGTTTTTAAAGATATCTTGACCCCAAACTTGGCATTTATTAGTTTTACTATACTCGTCATATATGCAAAATCTTATTAATGTCGGACCACTATATCTTAAAGCTACCATAGGACCGATTGGTCGAAATTTAAGTTGTTCTATAAAAATAAATATGGTTTTTCATGATATATTGACTAAACTCGGCATTTACACTATACTCCTCATATATATGCAAAATCCTATTAAGATCGGACCACTATAACATATAGCAACCATAGAAACGATTGGTCGAAAACTAAGTTGTTTTATGAAAAAAATATATGGTTTTTAAAGATATCTTGACTAAACCCGGCATTTATTAGTTTTACTATACTCCTCATATATAGGCAAAACATATTTAGATCGGACCGCTATATCATAAAGCTGCCATAGGAACAATTGGTCGAAAACTAGGTTTTCGATTAAAAACCTTTTTTGATTAACAAGATATCTTGCCCAAGCTCGTCATTAACTATTTACCCTGTGCTTCTTAGATACGGGCACAGCACTATGACAATTTGAAAAGGTTGGGTCTGCAAGGGTATTAGAGGCGTGCCGAAGATAGCCTTTTTCTCGTTTTTTTTTTTGCAGTATTTGAGGTGAATGGCGATCCAGGCGTTCTTTTACCCACCCAACCACCACGTCTTGCTATAAATTGCGGAAAGAATCTCTCCGTGGTTAGATCTGTGGTAACTTCTAAATGGATTGCTTTCGTGTTGAAATAAACGAAGACACAGACATAACCCCTGGTAATTTTGCATGCTCGACCAACTTTTTTTATTTATTTTTTTTTATTTTTTTATTTATTAAATAATGGACGACAATGGTCGACTTCCTCATTAGTCAATAGATTATACAATAGATAATAGAATTATATGCTAAAAGCAAAATTTTTCAGCCCGTCCGCAAGCTATGCCCCTGCTCATAGCTGGGAATGGTTAGCGACTTCCCGAAGGTATCCTGAAAGCAACGATTTTATTAGGGGTAGAGACAGTTCGGTAGAGAAAACGTGATGCAAACTATTATAATTTTTACATAGCACGCAAAAAGGATTGTGCATAGCGTAGTCTGTTGTGCACGTAGATAGGAATAAGATAATTTCTGGTTGGTCTAGCCGGAAAAGAGAATTGAAGGCTCCCTAGCAGAAAAGGAGAATCTATGTCGCCAATAATCAACTTATGCAGAAGGACAACACCGAGAATTGTCCTACGGTTGATTAACGACGGAAGGTTGAGAAGAAGTAGTCTGCTGGAGTAGGATGGCAACCGAAGATTAGGGTCCCATTTTAAACATCGTAAGGCAAAAAGCAGAAATTGCTTCTGAACAGATTCAATACGATCCTGGCAATTGTTATACTGTGGAGACCAGATGCAAGAGCAGTATTCAAGGATAGGACGAACAAGAGAGGTGTACAGAAGTTTTGTTATAAAAGGATCGTTAAACTCTTTTGACCATCGTTTAATGAATCCAATACCTTTTGCCTCATTACCGATGGTATCTATGTGAAGATTGAAACAGAGTTTAGAATCAAAAATAACGCCTAGATCCTTAACTGTTCGTATACGTTGCAAAGGGATATTGTGGATTGTATAACTGACAATATCAGGTGTAGTACGATTAAATGTCATAAACACACACTTTGAACAATTTAGATGCAATTGATTGGGCGAACACCAAAGTTGCATAGCGTTCAAATCGTCTTGTAGACGGGAATGATGTAGGGGATTATTGTATGATAGAAAAACTTTGACATCGTCTGCATACATGATATAAAAAGAATAAAGAGTAAAGGTTCAAGATGACTACCTTGAGGAACACCAGAAGAAACGTGAACCCTTTTAGAGGTAGTCAGCCTCAGCTTTACTCTTTGGGTCCTACCTTTTAAATAAGAATTAATCCAAAGTAAAAGGGACAGAGGGAAACCTATTCGGTCAAGTTTAAAAAGTAAAATGTCATGGTGCACACAGTCAAACGCCTTATTGAAGTCAGTGAAAATGACATCAGTTTCCATTTTCGAAAGGAACGCATCATTTACCAAGGAAGTAAATTCAAGCAGATTGGTCGTAGTTGACCGCGGAAACAACTTATTTGCAGAAATGCTGCAAATTCGAAGTGATTATCTTTCAAATAATTAAGGAATAGCGGACAGTTTTGCAATGCCCCTGTAATATTGTATATCAAACTTCCCACCTTTCTTGTGGAAAGAAATGATATTAGATTCTTTCCAAAGAGAAAAATTAGCAAAGAGGTTAGCAGAATCAGTGTCATTTCTAGCGTTATCCATCCTAAGAAAAAAAGAAGATGGCAACTTCAAGATCTACGCTTCAAGCTTACAAAATTATAAAACTGTCTCCGATTTTAGGAAAATTGCCTTTTACAACGAGTTAGATCATTCTAATAGCATTGAGAAATAAGAAGAAAGAAGTTTGACTTGGCAATGGAATATTAAGCCATGTCTGTACACGAAGCAGACTTTTTAAACTTTTTAAAATATTTAGATTTTAAATTTCTTGGATGTTATAATCTGGCAGTATACTAGGGTGGTTTTGAAAAAGTAGTCGAAAGTATTGACTTAGGAATACACACATCTAAAAGGGAGTTTAGGGTGATATATATAAAAAATTAATGGCAGTAATTCATATCAACCAAGTCATATAAAAAAGACCTATCGGTTGCATAAATAAGCTGATTCAGCCAAGAATAATTTCCTTTGCGGAAGCAACAGCGGGGCTTAATGGCTGATGAGCACGAAATTAAAGGATTACAATTGAGCATTGCAATCTCTAAAGTAGAATGATAGACATCCTCAGAAAGAGATAAAGGAGGGTACCTAGATACATTTGAAATAAGGTAGTCGTTAACAAATACAAGGTCAAGTGTTCTATTCAAATGATTAGAAATTGAATTTATTTGAAACAACGAAAGATCAAGCATGCAGTCTATAAAATCGTGCTGTGCTGAGGGCACTAGATAATTTTCAGCAGTGAATAATGACCAAGAGATATTCGGCAAATTAAAATCACCCAACACCACAAATAGGTCATTATCACGCACGTGTGAAGAAACTTCTTTAATAAAGGTAATATGTTTCATATAAAATTGAATGTCAGAAAAAGAAGGGACATAAGAACATGTTTATAGATATTCCGTGTAGGAACAAATCACCTTAACTGAGTGGAGAGTGGCTTTAACGGCAATTAACACCCCGCCACCTCGAGTCGGCCGATCATTTTTATACAAAATAAAGTTATTAGATAAAACCTCAAAATCAGATATGTTTGAGTTTAACCATCTTTAAAATGAGGCCTCTTACATTCTGATAATGAATAAAGATGTGGTCAGAAGATGAAGTTAATTTTTTTGGGCAGAAATGGTACCCTGTATTGAGGGAACTGGAAGGGTGACAGGCTGGTTACGCTTTTTATACCCTGAACCCATTAAAAATGGATATAAGGGTATATTGTATTTGTGCGAAATCTAAATGTATGTTACAGGCAGAAGGAAGTATCCCCGACCCCATAAAGTATATATATTCTTGATCAGCATCAATAGCCGAGTCGTTCTAGCCATGTTCGTCTCTCTGTCCTTCCGTCCGTCCGTCCGTCCGTATGTATGTGGCAATTTTGGTAAATAATAAGAGCTAGAGTCACCAAACTTGACATAAAGCTTCTAATATAGAATATATATGCATTTGATGTTGGAAGAAGAGGGTTCAGGGGTTCCCCTAGTCGGGAGCTCCCGAATAGAACTCGTGAACAATCATGTGTGGAGGCCAAAATTTGGTATCTCAAATGATTGGGAACATATCATGAGAAATATTTATTTTGAATGATGATATTTCTCGAGGGGTGGATTAAATTTGGTTATTGACACGCTAGCAGAAGATTTGCTAGCAATATAGGCTGCCAATGACTCAGAAGTGGTGTCCGACGAAAGTCGAGACCCAAAAACTTGCCTACGAGGGGCATCTACCGTTAAAGTAGGTGCTAATGGGGCTGTAGGAGTTGGAGGAGCTAAAGAGGCACAATTATTGTTTTTAACAATCTGGGCAAGATTGCGCGCAGGTATACCTTTGCTGCCAGGAGCTGACGGGGCTGAGGCAGTTTGATTAACTGGGACGGGATCAGGTACCAGCACTACAAAATCTTATTAATATCGGACCACTATATCATATAGCTACCATAGGACCGATTGGTCGAAATTTTAGTTGTTCTATAAAAAAAATATGGTTTTTCAAGATATATTGACCAACCTCGGCATTTAATAGTTTTAGTATACTCCTCATATATGCAAAATCCTATAAAGATCGGACCACTATATCTTATAGCTGCCATAGGAACGATTGGTCGAAAATTAAGTTGTTCTATAAAAAAACATATGGTTTATAAAGATATCTTGACTAAACTCGGCATTTATTAGATTTACTATACTCCTCATATATGCAAAGTCATATTAATATCGGACAACTTTATCATATAACTGCCATAGGAACGATCAATCGAAAATCAGGTTGTATGCGAAAACATTTGGTTCTTCAAGATATTCTGATCAACGTCGACATTTATTAGCTGTACTATGCTCTTGATATAAATGCAACATCCTATTAATATCGGACCACTATATCATATAGCTGCCATAGGAACGATCGGTCGAAAATTAAGTCGTTCTATGAAAAAACGTATGGTTTTTAAAGATAGCTTGACCAAACTCGCCATTTATTAGTTTTACTATACTCCTTATATATGCAAAATCCTATTATCAGCGGACCACTATATCATATAGCTACCATAGGAACGATCGGTCGAAAATTAAGTTGTTCTATGAAAAAACATTTGGGTTTTCCAGATATATCCACCAAACTCGGAATTTATTAGTTTTACTATACTGCTCATATATATGCAAAATCCTATTAAGATCGGACCACTATATCATATAGCTGTCGCAAGGACGATCGTACGAAAATTAAGTTGTATGCGAAAATATTTGGTTCTTCCAGATATATTGATCAAACTCCACATTTATTAGCTTTACTATGCTCCCCATATAAATGCAAAATCCTATTAAATTCATACCACTATATCATATAGCTACCATAGGAACGATCAGTCGAAAATAAAGTTGTTCTATGAAAAAATATATGGTTTTTAAAGATATCTTGACCCCAAACTTGGCATATATTAGTTTTAATATACTCGTCATATATGCAAAATCTTATTAATGTCGGACCACTATATATTAAAGCTACCATAGGACCGATTGGTCGAAATTTAAGTTGTTCTATAAAAATAAATATGGTTTTTCATGATATATTGACTAAACTCGGCATTTACACTATACTCCTCATATATATGCAAAATCCTATTAAGATCGGACCACTATAACATATAGCAACCATAGAAACGATTGGTCGAAAACTAAGTTGTTTTATGAAAAAATGTATAGTTTTTAAAGATATCTTGACTAAACCCGGCATTTATTAGTTTTACTATACTCCTCATATATAGGCAAAACATATTTAGATCGGACCGCTATATCATAAAGCTGCCATAGGAACAATTGGTCGAAAACTAGGTTTTCGATTAAAAACCTTTTTTGATTAACAAGATATCTTGCCCAAGCTCGTCATGAACTATTTACCCTGTGCTGCTTAGATACGGGCACAGCACTTTGACAATTTGAAAAGGTTGGGTCTGCAAGGGTATTAGAGGCGTGCCGAAGATAGCCTTTTTCTCGTTTTTTTTTTTTGCAGTATTTGAGGTGAATGGCGATCCAGGCGTTCTTTTACCCACCCAACCACCACGTCTTGCTATAAATTGCGGAAAGAATCTCTCCGTGGTTAGATCTGTGGTAACTTCTAAATGGATTGCTTTCGTGTTGAAATAAACGAAGACACAGACATAACCCTTGGTAATTTTGCATGCTCGACCAACTTTTTTTATTTATTTTTTTTTATTTTTTTATTTATTAAATAATGGACGACAATGGTCGACTTCCTCATTAGTCAATAGATTATACAATAGATAATAGAATTATATGCTAAAAGCAAAATTTTTCAGCCCGTCCGCAAGCTATGCCCCTGCTCATAGCTGGGAATGGTTAGCGACTTCCCGAAGGTATCCTGAAAGCAACGATTTTATTAGGGGTAGAGACAGTTCAGTAGAGAAAACGTGATGCGAACTATTATAATTTTTACATAGCACGCAAAAAGGATTGTGCATAGCGTAGTCTGTTGTGCACGTAGATAGGAATAAGATAATTTCTGGTTGGTCTAGCCGGAAAAGAGAATTGAAGGCTCCCTAGCAGAAAAGGAGAATCTATGTCGCCAATAATCAACTTATGCAGAAGGACAACACCGAGAATTGTCCTACGGTTGATTAACGACGGAAGGTTGAGAAGAAGTAGTCTGCTGGAGTAGGATGGCAACCGAAGATTAGGGTCCCATTTTAAACATCGTAAGGCAAAAAGCAGAAATTGCTTCTGAACAGATTCAATACGATCCTGGCAATTGTTATACTGTGGAGACCAGATGCAAGAGCAGTATTCAAGGATAGGACGAACAAGAGAGGTGTACAGAAGTTTTGTTATAAAAGGATCGTTAAACTCTTTTGACCATCGTTTAATGAATCCAATACCTTTTGCCTCATTACCGATGGTATCTATGTGAAGATTGAAACAGAGTTTAGAATCAAAAATAACGCCTAGATCCTTAACTGTTCGTATACGTTGCAAAGGGATATTGTGGATTGTATAACTGACAATATCAGGTGTAGTACGATTAAATGTCATAAACACACACTTTGAACAATTTAGATGCAATTGATTGGGCGAACACCAAAGTTGCATAGCGTTCAAATCGTCTTGTAGACGGGAATGATGTAGGGGATTATTGTATGATAGAAAAACTTTGACATCGTCTGCATACATGCTGCATACATTGCTAGCGTTATCCATCCTAAGAAAAAAAAGAAGATGGCAAACTTCAAGATCTACGCTTCAAGTTTACAATATTATAAAACTGTCTCCGATTTTAGGAAAATTGCCTTTTACAACGAATTAGATCATTCTAATAGCATTGAGAAATAAGAAGAAAGAAGTTTGACTTGGCAATGGAATATTAAGCCATGTCTGTACACGAAGCAGACTTTTTAAACTTTTTAAAATATTTAGATTTTAAATTTCTTGGATGTGATAATCTGGCAGTATACTAGGGTGGTTTTGAAAAAGTAGTCGAAAGTATTGACTTAGGAATACACACATCTAAAAGGGAGTTTAGGGTGATATATATAAAAAATTAATGGCAGTAATTCATATCAACCAAGTCATATAAAAAAGACCTATCGGTTGCATAAATAAGCTGATTCAGCCAAGAATAATTTCCTTTGCGGAAGCAACAGCGGGGCTTAATGGCTGATGAGCACGAAATTAAAGGATTACAATTGAGCATTGCAATCTCTAAAGTAGAATGATAGACATCCTCAGAAAGAGATAAAGGAGGGGACCTAGACACATTAGAAATAAGGTAGTCGTTAACAAATACAAGGTCAAGTGTTCTATTCAAATGATTAGAAATTGAATTTATTTGAAACAACGAAAGATCAAGCATGCAGTCTATAAAATCGTGCTGTGCTGAGGGCACTAGATAATTTTCAGCAGTGAATAATGACCAAGAGATATTCGGCAAATTAAAATCACCCAACACCACAAATAGGTCATTATCACGCACGTGTGAAGAAACTTCTTTAAGAAAGGTAATATGTTTCATATAAAATTGAATGTCAGAAAAAGAAGGGACATAAGAACATGTTTATAGATATTCCGTGTAGGAACAATCACCTTAACTGAGTGGAGAGTGGCTTTAACGGCAATTAACACCCCACCACCTCGAGTCGGCCGATCATTTTTATACAAAATAGAGTTATTAAATAAAACCTCAAAATCAGATATGTTTGAGTTTAACCATGTTTGAAATGAGGCCTTTTACATTCTGATAATGAATAAAGATGTGGTCAGAAGATGAAGCTAATTTTTTTGGGCAGAAATGGTACCCTGTATTGAGGGAACTGGAAGGGTGACAAGCTGGTTACGCTTTTTATACCCTGAACCCATTAAAAATGGATATAAGGGTATATTGTATTTGTGCGAAATCTAAATGTATGTTACAGGCAGAAGGAAGTATCCCCGACCCCATAAAGTATATATATTCTTGATCAGCATCAATAGCCGAGTCGATCTAGCCATGTTCGTCTCTCTGTCCGTCCGTCCGTACGAGGGGCATCTACCGTTAAAGTAGGTGCTAATGGGGCGGTAGCAGTTGGAGGAGCTAAAGAGGCACAATGATTGTTTTTAACAATCTGGGCAAGATTGCGCGCAGGTATACCTTTGCTGCCAGGAGCTGACGGGGCTGAGGCAGTTTGATTAACGGGGACGGGATCAGGTACCGGCTCTACTGAGACTGCTACAGGGTTAGAAACAGGGGTAATTGGACAGTCGCTTGTAGAAGGCGATAAAGACAACATTGCAGATACATCCAAGTTGCTTGGAAGGGACAAGAAAGGCGTAGGTGTCTGAACACACGTAGAGGGCAATGGCAAAAGTTGAGACTCCAACCGGCGATTGGTTGGGGACTCGAGCTTATATTTACCAAGCAACTCGAAACTCGAGTCAAAATTACTTGAGAGTTGCTTAGCCACATTATTTAATTTTAGGAATTGATTTCTCACAGAATTATACATTCTGAAGAAATCAATTTGCTTGTCGATGCATTCTGGGCACGACCAACGCAAGCCACCGCAGCCCTTTTTGGGAATTGCAGTGATCTTGTCACAATCACGCACAGTGAAACCTCCACATTTAGCATGCATCATTTTCTCCCACAGCCAGCAATGAACAAATTGCGGGAGTGCAGAATTTTACAGCACGACATAATTATTAAATGTGTATGCAAGTTGCGAGAGCGTAGAGCAAAACAAAACGGTGCACAAGGTAGATTAACTAAGTACTCAAAAAACAATTATTCGTACACAAACAAATTGTTTGGAGCGAAAAGCATTAGAAACAATTTGCGAGAGCGCGATGCACAAACAGAAAGTATGCAGCGAACACACGCACAAAACAAGTGTATGCACAGGGGAGCACCAAAGCAAAATAATAAAAACAGGAAATGACAACACGGAACTAACGCCGCGTTTTATAAATGCAATAATTAACAGACTTTCGCTGCATAACAGAAATGTAGCTTTTAATATCGAAAGGTCCGGCAAAGTCTACACCCGTGTGTGTGAAGGGTCGGGAAAAGGTTGATCTCGCCCTTGGGAACTCGCCAATAAGTTAAGTCTGGAGTCGTCTACGGTGTATTACACAGACCTTGCAGGAGTTTATGGTAAATTTTACCAGGATCTTGAGCTTTGGGATCCAGTGTTTGGCTCTTATGAGGCGCATTACCAACTGATTGCCATCATGAAAACAAATGAGGTGGGTAAATCGGACCAGGAGGCGTGAAAAATCACAGTTGGCCGGAATGATTATGGAGTATCGCTCATCATAGCCTAACGAGGTTGACGCCCTCAGCCGTCCACAGGATCGCAGAATACCCCTTTGATCGAAGAAAGGGGTTAAATTGCAAATGCTGCTTGATCCTTGAATTGGCTTCTTCTCGAGCAAACAGCTATACTCCTAAGGATAAGCTTGGCGTTGAGTATACTCGATAAGTCGGAACTGAACTCTCGTAAGTTCTTTATTACGGAGCTCGGCGGGAAAGTCGATCGCTGGATATCTACAGCGCTGGATAAATCGACAGACATATGCGATAACTCGCAATGCTTTGTCGAATCTGGAGAATCGTTCAAGAAGGTTATAGGAGGGTAGCTGTGAGACATTGCATCACTGCGTTACTACATTGCATCACTTCACTGCGCGTTGTTCAATCACTGGCTCAAGTACCGTAACAGGAACTGGCCATTGTTTTGTGGTAGCTGTAACTATTCCGGTCCATGCCACTCCAAAGTTCTGCCCAATAGGTCCCGAGGAGAAACCCCCCGACTAGCTAGGTCAGCTGGGTTATGTTATGATCGAACATGGAATGGAGATGTATCCGTTGATCTCGGCGCGCAAATAAAGTGCAGCACCATATGCGGCTGGGACGCGTCGCAGAAGCCGTGAAACTGCACCTTTGCCCTTTGCTGTAAATCGACCCATCTTCGAATACGGATCTCTTCGAGAGAGGGATAGTCGGTTAGGAAGTCATGCCAACGTTGAACGAGATCTTCCGGCAGGGAATCATCCGACCCCAGCTCTTGGAGCCAGATCTCTTGCATGAAAATCTTTGCTCGAACTATCACAGGTGCTAGCCATCCAGAAGGATCGAACAATTTCGCAATCTGTGTACCATTTTGGACGGAGCAGAGAAAAACTGGTCTGTTGTGGCCTGCCATCGAATGCCTAGCGTTTTAGCGACGCCTCTTCGACTTCTTAGAAATCCGCACACAGTAAGTGGTCCCTTGGTATTCCTTTTAACACTTCCTTTGTGTTGGATGTCTACTTTCTCATAGGAAACCCGGCTTTGTCGAGTGCAATCCGGAGTTCTGCAATGGCTGAAATTGCTTGTTGCTTCGTGTGTGCCCCTGCTAGAACATCATCGACATACATATAATTTTCAATTATATCGGATGCGATAGGTCATTGTTCTCGTATATCACGAGCAAGTTGATGGAGGACCCGGATTGCGAAATATGGGGCACAGTGTACGCCAAAGGTAACTGTATTGAGTTCCAAGTCGCAAAGTTTTTCGTTCGCATTGCGAAATATAACCAACAGCGTTCAAATATAGTTTTTGCTGTTTGATGTAAGTTGCCCGTTTTACCTTTTGTGGTACTAATAAAATACCCACAATTTTCGGTGAGTACACACCGCTGACATATGTGAAGCTTTCAGTTGATGTGTAGTGTTTTTGTTCACTTACAATAGATAAATAGTAATATTATTGTATTAAATATAATTGTCGTGTTTTTTTTTTGTGCGTGGAACAACAATAATTATATTTGACTGTGTGGAATTTCTTGCAAACATGTAAGCAGTAATGCAGTTCTTTATGTATATACGCACATATGTCGGTTGCAATTGCAATTTATTATTATAATATTGCTGTGCTATTTATTTTATTGAATATTGTATTGTGCACTTAAAAATATTATATGTGGACACACATAGTACATATGATTTGTGAAATTATTTATCGGATGTATGTACTATGTGGTTGCACAAATATATTCGTTTGCACTATGCAAAATTATAAGTTAAGAAACTGAATGGGAGCTTGTGTTTATGTTTATTAAATAATAGTGTTAAGTATAGTGTCTATTCAAAATGCATATGGACAATTATATTCGGATTGAATATATGTATGTATGTATGTATGTACAATACGTGCTGGAGAGCCTTGTGTATGTTTGCGTGTCGGACCAAGAACATGAATTAACAGTATTAATTAGGAAACAATATTGTGAAGCAACTTGTGGATTAAATAGCGACACGTAATTTAATTTTTTTAAGTTTTTATGGTTAGGACAGTGCACAAGTGCGTACTTATGTACATACAAAAAATGTTGAAGTGGATTTCTTTTGTAGTTAGAAGTAACCTCATGCTGAGGTTTTTCACACTTAGCATTGACCAAAAAAGAGAGTTCTCAGTTGAGAGTGATTGACGTGTTTTACTTGTGCTCCAAGATTTTTATATATTTTTGCGCTTTTATCCTGATTTTTATTTCAAAATTTTGCATTTTTCGGTGCTTTATTTAAAAAGCTTTTATAAACTGTGCAAAGTGTTATCTTTTGTGCAGCGTAAGTCTGTTAATTATTGCATTTTAAAAAACGCGGCGTCTGTTCCGTGTTTGTTGTTATTGCCTGTTTTGATCCTTTTGCTTTGGTGCTCCCCTGTTGTTTGTTTGTGCGTGTGTTCGCTGCATACTTTCTGCTTGTGCATCGCGCTCTCGCAAATTTTTTCTATTGCTTTTCGCACCAAAAAATTTGTTTGAGTACGAATAATTGTTTTTTGAGTGTTTACTTGCTCTATCTTGTGCACCGTTTTCGTTTTGCTCGTTTTTGTAAGAAACCGTACACGTTTAAGCAGGCTGACGATTCTGCACTACCGCAATTTGTTAATTGTTGGCTTTGTGAGAATATGATGCATGCTAAATGTGCAGGTCTCACTGGGCGTGATTGCGACAAGATCGCTGCTATTGCCGAGAAGGGCTGCGGTGGCTTGCGTTGGTCGTGCCCAGAATGCATCGACAAGCAAATTGATTTCTCCAGAATGTATAATTCTGTGAGAAGTAAATTCTTGAAACTAAATAATGTGGCTAAGCAGCTCTCAAGTAATTTTGACTCGAGTTTCGAGTTGCTTGGCAAATATAAATTTGAGTCCCCAACCCCAACAAATCTTCTGCTAGCGTGTCAATAACCAAATTTAATTTCTCCACCCTTCGTGAAATATCATCATTGAAAATAAATGTTTCACATGATATGTTCCCAATCAGTTGTGATCCCAAATTTTGACCTCCACACATGATTGTTTATGAGTTCTAACCTAAAAAGCGTAACCAGCCTGTCACCCTTCCAGTCCCTTCAATACAGGGTACCATGTCTGCCCCAAAAAACTAGCTTCATCTTCTGACCAAATCTTTATTAATTATCAGAATGTCAGAGGTCTCATTTCAATTTTAAAAATCTTTTCCTGGCCAGAACTTCCTTCGATTCGGACATAATAGCATTTTCAGAAACATGGATAAACTCAACCATACCTTATTTTGAGATATTACCGAATAACTTTATTTTGTTTAGAAATGATCGGCCGACTCGAGGTGGTGGGGTGTTAATTGCCGTTAAAGCCAGTCTCCAGTCTGAACTATTTTGTTTTAGTACGCCTACTGACGCTGAGATTGTATCAGTTAAGGTGTCTTTTCCTACACGGAATATCTATGTAACATGCTCTTATGTCCCACCTACTTCTGATATTCAAGTTTATATGAATCATATTACTTGTATTAAAGAAGTTTCTTCACACGTGCGTGATAATGACCTATTAATGGTGTTGGGTGATTTTAATTTGCCGAACATCTCTTGGTCATTATTCACTGTTGAAAATTATCTAGTCCCCTCAGCACAGCACGATTTTATAAAGCGCATGCTTGATCTTTCGTTGTTTCAAATCAATTCAATTTCCAATCATATGAACAGAACACTTGACCTTGTATTTGTTAACGACTACCTTATTTCTAATGTGTCAAGTGTTTCTCCTTTATCTCTTCCTGAGGATGTCTATCATCCAACTTTAGAGATTGCAATGCTGAATTGTAATCCTTTCATTTCGTGTTCATCAGCCAATAAGCCCCGCTATTGCTTTCGCAAAGGAAATTATTCTTTGCTGAATCAGCTTATTTATTCAACCGATTGGTCTTTCTTATATGACTCAGTTGATATGAATACAGCCATTAATTTTTTTATATCACCCTAAACTCCCTCTTAGATGTGTGTATTCCTAAGTCAATTCCTTCGACTACTTTTTCAAAACCACCCTGGTTTACTCCCAGAATATCACTTCTATAAAATGTAAAATGCAAATATTTTAAAAAGTTTAAAAAGTCTGGTTCGTGTACAGACTTGGCTAAATATTCCATAGTCAAGTCGAACTTTTTTCTTCTTAATTCTCAATGCTATGAGAATTATCTAACTCGTTGCAATTCGCCCGATCTATCTATCCCTTGAAACTTCTGTCTTTCCATCTCTTTGGAAAGAATCTTATATCATTCCTCTTCACAAGAAAGGTGGGAAGTCTGATATACAAAATTACAGGGGCATTGCAAAACTGTCCGCTAAATTATTGGAGAAAATAATCACTTCGAATTCGCAGCATTTCTGCAAATCAGTTGTTTCCCCTGTTTAACATGGATTTGTAAAGAATCGGTCTACTACGACCAATCTGCTTGAGTTTACTTGCTTGGTAAATTATGCTTTCCTTTCGAAAATGCAATCTGATGTCGTTTACACTGACTTCAGTAAGGCGTTTGACTCTGTGCACCATGACATTTTACTTTTTAAGCTTGACCGAAAAGGTTTCCCTCTGTCCCTTTTACTTTGGATTAATTCTTATTCGAAAGGTAGGACCCAAAGAGTAATGCTGAGGTCAAGGTAGTCATCTTGGACCTTTACTCTTTTTTCTTTTTATAAATGATCTTCCCTCTGTTATATCACATGCCTGTGTACTCATGTATGCGGACGATGTCAAACTTTTTCTATCATACACTAACCCCCTACATCATTCTCGTCTACAATACGATTTGAACGCTATGCAACTTTGGTGTTCGGCCAATCAATTGCATCTAAATTTTATTAATTTATTTATTTATTAATGGTCGACAAAATGAGTGTCTTCCTCGTTATTCAAATATATATTATTATATATTAATACAGGAAATACAAGAAATAGGAAAAAAAAAAAGTAAGAAGATTGTTAATAAAGTAGAGCAATGTAAGTTAGATAAAGAGTGTTAAGTAGATAGGACAAAGAGAAAAGTAAAGGGAAATCACCGACCCGGTGGGGGAAAATTTTTCAGCCTGTCCGGCAAGCTATGCCCCTGCTCATAGCTGGGAATGGTCAGCGACTTCCCGAAGGTATCCTGAAAGCAACGATTTTATTAGGGGTAGAGACAGTTCGGTAGAGAAAACGTCATGCAAACTATGCAAACGCGAAAAGAATTGTGCATAGCGTAATCTGTTGTGCACGTTGATAGTAATGAAGGGCGATACTTTCTGGTTGGTCTAGCCGGAACAGAGAATTGAAGCCGCCCTAGCAGAAAAGGGCCATCTATGTCAGCCAATAATCAACTTATGTAGAAGGACAACACCGAGAATTATCCTGCAGTTGGTTAACGACGGAAGGTTGAGAAGAAGTAGTCTGCTGGAATAGGACAGCAACCGAAGATTAGTGTCCCAATTTAAACCTCGTAAGGCAAACAGCAGAAATTGCTTCTGAACAGATTCAATACGATCCTGGCTGTTGTTATACTGTGGAGACCAGATGCAAGAGCAGTATTCAAGGATAGGACGAACAAGAGAGGTGTACAGAAGTTTTGTTATAAAAGGATCGTTAAACTCTTTTGACCATCGTTTAATGAATCCAATACCTTTTGCCTCATTACCGATGGTATCTATGTGAAGATTGAAACATAGTATAGAATCAAAAATAACGCCTAGATCCTTAACTGTTCGTATACGTTGCAAAGGGATATTGTGGATTGTATTACTGACAATATAAGGTGTAGTACGATTAAATGTCATAAGCACACACTTTGAACAATTTAGATGCAATTGATTGGGCGAACACCAAAGTTGCATAGCGTTCAAATCGTCTTGTAGACGGGAATGATGTAGGGGATTATTGTATGATAGAAAAACTTTGACATCGTCTGCATACATGATATAAAAAGAATAAGAGTAAAGGTTCAAGATGACTACCTTGAGGAACACCAGAAGAAACGTGAACCCTTTTAGAGGTAGTCAGCCTCAGCTTTACTCTTTGGGTCCTACCTTTTAAATAAGAATTAATCCAAAGTAAAAGGGACAGAGGGAAACCTATTCGGTCAAGTTTAAAAAGTAAAATGTCATGGTGCACACAGTCAAACGCCATATTGAAGTCAGTGAAAATGACATCAGTTTCCATTTTCGAAAGGAACGCATCATTTACCAAGGAAGTAAATTCAAGCAGATTGGTCGTAGTTGACCGCGGAAACAACTTATTTGCAGAAATGCTGCAAATTCGAAGTGATTATCTTTCAAATAATTAAGGAATAGCGGACAGTTTTGCAATGCCCCTGTAATATTGTATATCAAACTTCCCACCTTTCTTGTGGAAAGAAATGATATTAGATTCTTTCCAAAGAGAAAAATTAGCAAAGAGGTTAGCAGAATCAGTGACATTGCTAGCGTTATCCATCCTAAGAAAAAAAAGAAGATGGCAACTTCAAGATCTACGCTTCAAGCTTACAAAATTATAAAACTGTCTCCAATTTTAGGAAAATTGCCTTTTACAACGAGTTAGATCATTCTAATAGCATTGAGAAATAAGAAGAAAGAAGTTTGACTTGGCAATGGAATATTAAGCCATGTCTGTACACGAAGCAGACTTTTTAAACTTTTTAAAATATTTAGATTTTAAATTTCTTGGATGTGATAATCTGGCAGTATACTAGGGTGGTTTTGAAAAAGTAGTCGAAAGTATTGACTTAGGAATACACACATCTAAAAGGGAGTTTAGGGTGATATATATAAAAAATTAATGGCAGTAATTCATATCAACCAAGTCATATAAAAAAGACCTATCGGTTGCATAAATAAGCTGATTCAGCCAAGAATAATTTCCTTTGCGGAAGCAACAGCGGGGCTTAATGGCTGATGAGCACGAAATTAAAGGATTACAATTGAGCATTGCAATCTCTAAAGTAGAATGATAGACATCCTCAGAAAGAGATAAAGGAGGGGACCTAGACACATTAGAAATAAGGTAGTCGTTAACAAATACAAGGTCAAGTGTTCTATTCAAATGATTAGAAATTGAATTTATTTGAAACAACGAAAGATCAAGCATGCAGTCTATAATATCGTGCTGTGCTGAGGGCACTAGATAATTTTCAGCAGTGAATAATGACCAAGAGATATTCGGCAAATTAAAATCACCCAACACCACAAATAGGTCATTATCACGCACGTGTGAAGAAACTTCTTTAATAAAGGTAATATGTTTCATATAAAATTGAATGTCAGAAAAAGAAGGGACATAAGAACATGTTTATAGATATTCCGTGTAGGAACAATCACCTTAACTGAGTGGAGAGTGGCTTTAACGGCAATTAACACCCCACCACCTCGAGTCGGCCGATCATTTTTATACAAAATAGAGTTATTAAATAAAACCTCAAAATCAGATATGTTTGAGTTTAACCATGTTTGAAATGAGGCCTCTTACATTCTGATAATGAATAAAGATGTGGTCAGAAGATGAAGCTAATTTTTTTGGGCAGAAATGGTACCCTGTATTGAGGGAACTGGAAGGGTGACAAGCTGGTTACGCTTTTTATACCCTGAACCCATTAAAAATGGATATAAGGGTATATTGTATTTGTGCGAAATCTAAATGTATGTTACAGGCAGAAGGAAGTATCCCCGACCCCATAAAGTATATATATTCTTGATCAGCATCAATAGCCGAGTCGATCTAGCCATGTTCGTCTCTCTGTCCGTCCGTCCGTCCGTCCGTACGAGGGGCATCTACCGTTAAAGTAGGTGCTAATGGGGCGGTAGCAGTTGGAGGAGCTAAAGAGGCACAATGATTGTTTTTAACAATCTGGGCAAGATTGCGCGCAGGTATACCTTTGCTGCCAGGAGCTGACGGGGCTGAAGCAGTTTGATTAACGGGGACGGGATCAGGTACCGGCTCTACTGAGACTGCTACAGGGTTAGAAACAGGGGTAATTGGACAGTCGCTTGTAGAAGGCGATAAAGACAACATTGCAGATACATCCAAGTTGCTTGGAAGGGACAAGAAAGGCGTAGGTGTCTGAACACACGTAGAGGGCAATGGCAAAAGTTGAGACTCCAACCGGCAATTGGTTGGGGACTCGAGCTTATATTTACCAAGCAACTCGAAACTCGAGTCAAAATTACTTGAGAGTTGCTTAGACACATTATTTAATTTTAGGAATTGATTTCTCACAGAATTCTACATTCTGAAGAAATCAATTTGCTTGTCTAAGCATTCTGGGCACGACCAACGCAAGCCACCGCAGCCCTTTTTGGGAATTGCAGTGATCTTGTCACAATCACGCACAGTGAAACCTCCACATTTAGCATGCATCATTTTCTCCCACAGCCAGCAATGAACAAATTGCGGGAGTGCAGAATCATCAGCCTGCTTGAACGTGCACGGTTTTTTACAGCACGACATAATTATTAAATGTGTATGCAAGTTGCGAGAGCGTAGAGCAAAACAAAACGGTGCACAAGGTAGAGTAACAAACAAATTGTTTGGAGCGAAAAGCATTAGAAAAAATTTGTGTGCCCCTGCTAGAACATCATCGACATACATATAATTTTCAATTATATCGGATGCGATAGGTCATTGTTCTCGTATATCACGAGCAAGTTGATGGAGGACCCGGATTGCGAAATATGGGGCACAGTGTACGCCAAAGGTAACTGTATTGAGTTCCAAGTCGCAAAGTTTTTCGTTCGCATTGCGAAATATAACCAACAGCGTTCAAATATAGTTTTTGCTGTTTGATGTAAGTTGCCCGTTTTACCTTTTGTGGTACTAATAAAATACCCACAATTTTCGGTGAGTACACACCGCTGACATATGTGAAGCTTTCAGTTGATGTGTAGTGTTTTTGTTCACTTACAATAGATAAATAGTAATATTATTGTATTAAATATAATTGTCGTGTTTTTTTTTTGTGCGTGGAACAACAATAATTATATTTGACTGTGTGGAATTGCTTGCAAACATGTAAGCAGTAATGCAGTTCTTTATGTATATACGCACATATGTCGGTTGCAATTGCAATTTATTATTATAATATTGCTGTGCTATTTATTTTATTGAATATTGTATTGTGCACTTAAAAATATTATATGTGGACACACATAGTACATATGATTTGTGAAATTATTTATCGGATGTATGTACTATGTGGTTGCACAAATATATTCGTTTGCACTATGCAAAATTATAAGTTAAGAAACTGAATGGGAGCTTGTGTTTATGTTTATTAAATAATAGTGTTAAGTATAGTGTCTATTCAAAATGCATATGGACAATTATATTCGGATTGAATATATGTATGTATGTATGTATGTACAATACGTGCTGGAGAGCCTTGTGTATGTTTGCGTGTCGGACCAAGAACATGAATTAACAGTATTAATTAGGAAACAATATTGTGAAGCAACTTGTGGATTAAATAGCGACACGTAATTTAATTTTTTTAAGTTTTTATGGTTAGGACAGTGCACAAGTGCGTACTTATGTACATACAAAAAATGTTGAAGTGGATTTCTTTTGTAGTTAGAAGTAACCTCATGCTGAGGTTTTTCACACTTAGCATTGACCAAAAAAGAGAGTTCTCAGTTGAGAGTGATTGACGTGTTTTACTTGTGCTCCAAGATTTTTATATATTTTTGCGCTTTTATCCTGATTTTTATTTCAAAATTTTGCATTTTTCGGTGCTTTATTTAAAAAGCTTTTATAAACTGTGCAAAGTGTTATCTTTTGTGCAGCGTAAGTCTGTTAATTATTGCATTTTAAAAAACGCGGCGTCTGTTCCGTGTTTGTTGTTATTGCCTGTTTTGATCCTTTTGCTTTGGTGCTCCCCTGTTGTTTGTTTGTGCGTGTGTTCGCTGCATACTTTCTGCTTGTGCATCGCGCTCTCGCAAATTTTTTCTATTGCTTTTCGCACCAAAAAATTTGTTTGAGTACGAATAATTGTTTTTTGAGTGTTTACTTGCTCTATCTTGTGCACCGTTTTCGTTTTGCTCGTTTTTGTAAGAAACCGTACACGTTTAAGCAGGCTGACGATTCTGCACTACCGCAATTTGTTAATTGTTGGCTTTGTGAGAATATGATGCATGCTAAATGTGCAGGTCTCACTGGGCGTGATTGCGACAAGATCGCTGCTATTGCCGAGAAGGGCTGCGGTGGCTTGCGTTGGTCGTGCCCAGAATGCATCGACAAGCAAATTGATTTCTCCAGAATGTATAATTCTGTGAGAAGTAAATTCTTGAAACTAAATAATGTGGCTAAGCAGCTCTCGAGTAATTTTGACTCGAGTTTCGAGTTGCTTGGCAAATATAAATTTGAGTCCCCAACCCCAACAAATCTTCTGCTAGCGTGTCAATAACCAAATTTAATTTCTCCACCCTTCGTGAAATATCATCATTGAAAATAAATGTTTCACATGATATGTTCCCAATCAGTTGTGATCCCAAATTTTGACCTCCACACATGATTGTTTATGAGTTCTAACCTAAAAAGCGTAACCAGCCTGTCACCCTTCCAGTCCCTTCAATACAGGGTACCATGTCTGCCCCAAAAAACTAGCTTCATCTTCTGACCAAATCTTTATTAATTATCAGAATGTCAGAGGTCTCATTTCAATTTTAAAAATCTTTTCATGGCCAGAACTTCCTTCGATTCGGACATAATAGCATTTTCAGAAACATGGATAAACTCAACCATACCTTATTTTGAGATATTACCGAATAACTTTATTTTGTTTAGAAATGATCGGCCGACTCGAGGTGGTGGGGTGTTAATTGCCGTTAAAGCCAGTCTCCAGTCTGAACTATTTTGTTTTAGTACGCCTACTGACGCTGAGATTGTATCAGTTAACGTGTCTTTTCCTACACGGAATATCTATGTAACATGCTCTTATGTCCCACCTACTTCTGATATTCAAGTTTATATGAATCATATTACTTGTATTAAAGAAGTTTCTTCACACGTGCGTGATAATGACCTATTAATGGTGTTGGGTGATTTTAATTTGCCGAACATCTCTTGGTCATTATTCACTGTTGAAAATTATCTAGTCCCCTCAGCACAGCACGATTTTATAAAGCGCATGCTTGATCTTTCGTTGTTTCAAATCAATTCAATTTCCAATCATATGAACAGAACACTTGACCTTGTATTTGTTAACGACTACCTTATTTCTAATGTGTCTAGGTCTTCTCCTTTATCTCTTCCTGAGGATGTCTATCATCCAACTTTAGAGATTGCAATGCTGAATTGTAATCCTTTCATTTCGTGTTCATCAGCCAATAAGCCCCGCTATTGCTTTCGCAAAGGAAATTATTCTTTGCTGAATCAGCTTATTTATTCAACCGATTGGTCTTTCTTATATGACTCAGTTGATATGAATACAGCCATTAATTTTTTTATATCACCATAAACTCCCTCTTAGATGTGTGTATTCCTAAGTCAATTCCTTCGACTACTTTTTCAAAACCACCCTGGTTTACTCCCAGAATATCACTTCTATAAAATGTAAAATGCAAATATTTTAAAAAGTTTAAAAAGTCTGGTTCGTGTACAGACTTGGCTAAATATTCCATAGTCAAGTCGAACTTTTTTCTTCTTAATTCTCAATGCTATGAGAATTATCTAACTCGTTGCAATTCGCCCGATCTATCTATCCCTTGAAACTTCTGTCTTTCCATCTCTTTGGAAAGAATCTTATATCATTCCTCTTCACAAGAAAGGTGGGAAGTCTGATATACAAAATTACAGGGGCATTGCAAAAATAATCACTTCGAATTCGCAGCATTTCTGCAAATCAGTTGTTTCCCCTGTTTAACATGGATTTGTAAAGAATCGGTCTACTACGACCAATCTGCTTGAGTTTACTTGCTTGGTAAATTATGCTTTCCTTTCGAAAATGCAATCTGATGTCGTTTACACTGACTTCAGTAAGGCGTTTGACTCTGTGCACCATGACATTTTACTTTTTAAACTTGACCGAATAGGTTTCCCTCTGTCCCTTTTACTTTGGATTAATTCTTATTCGAAAGGTAGGACCCAAAGAGTAATGCTGAGGTCAAGGTAGTCATCTTGGACCTTTACTCTTTTTTCTTTTTATAAATGATCTTCCCTCTATTATATCACATGCCTGTGTACTCATGTATGCGGACGATGTCAAACTTTTTCTATCATACACTAACCCCCTACATCATTCTCGTCTACAATACGATTTGAACGCTATGCAACTTTGGTGTTCGGCCAATCAATTGCATCTAAATTTTATTAATTTATTTATTTATTAATGGTCGACAAAATGAGTGTCTTCCTCGTTATTCAAATATATATTATTATATATTAATACAGGAAATACAAGAAATAGGAAAAAAAAAAAGTAAGAAGATTGTTAATAAAGTAGAGCAATGTAAGTTAGATAAAGAGTGTTAAGTAGATAGGACAAAGAGAAAAGTAAAGGGAAATCACCGACCCGGTGGGGGAAAATTTTTCAGCCTGTCCGGCAAGCTATGCCCCTGCTCATAGCTGGGAATGGTCAGCGACTTCCCGAAGGTATCCTGAAAGCAACGATTTTATTAGGGGTAGAGACAGTTCGGTAGAGAAAACGTCATGCAAACTATGCAAACGCGAAAAGAATTGTGCATAGCGTAATCTGTTGTGCACGTTGATAGTAATGAAGGGCGATACTTTCTGGTTGGTCTAGCCGGAACAGAGAATTGAAGCCGCCCTAGCAGAAAAGGGCCATCTATGTCAGCCAATAATCAACTTATGCAGAAGGACAACACCGAGAATTATCCTGCGGTTGGTTAACGACGGAAGGTTGAGAAGAAGTAGTCTGCTGGAATAGGACAGCAACCGAATTTAAACCTCGTAAGGCAAACAGCAGAAATTGCTTCTGAACAGATTCAATACGATCCTGGCTGTTATACTGTGGAGACCAGATGCAAGAGCAGTATTCAAGGATAGGACGAACAAGAGAGGTGTACAGAAGTTTTGTTATAAAAGGATCGTTAAACTCTTTTGACCATCGTTTAATGAATCCAATACCTTTTGCCTCATTACCGATGGTATCTATGTGAAGATTGAAACATAGTATAGAATCAAAAATAACGCCTAGATCCTTAACTGTTCGTATACGTTGCAAAGGGATATTGTGGATTGTATTACTGACAATATAAGGTGTAGTACGATTAAATGTCATAAGCACACACTTTGAACAATTTAGATGCAATTGATTGGGCGAACACCAAAGTTGCATAGCGTTCAAATCGTCTTGTAGACGGGAATGATGTAGGGGATTATTGTATGATAGAAAAACTTTGACATCGTCTGCATACATGATATAAAAAGAATAAGAGTAAAGGTTCAAGATGACTACCTTGAGGAACACCAGAAGAAACGTGAACCCTTTTAGAGGTAGTCAGCCTCAGCTTTACTCTTTGGGTCCTACCTTTTAAATAAGAATTAATCCAAAGTAAAAGGGACAGAGGGAAACCTATTCGGTCAAGTTTAAAAAGTAAAATGTCATGGTGCACACAGTCAAACGCCATATTGAAGTCAGTGAAAATGACATCAGTTTCCATTTTCGAAAGGAACGCATCATTTACCAAGGAAGTAAATTCAAGCAGATTGGTCGTAGTTGACCGCGGAAACAACTTATTTGCAGAAATGCTGCAAATTCGAAGTGATTATCTTTCAAATAATTAAGGAATAGCGGACAGTTTTGCAATGCCCCTGTAATATTGTATATCAAACTTCCCACCTTTCTTGTGGAAAGAAATGATATTAGATTCTTTCCAAAGAGAAAAATTAGCAAAGAGGTTAGCAGAATCAGTGTCATTGCTAGCGTTATCCATCCTAAGAAAAAAAAGAAGATGGCAACTTCAAGATCTACGCTTCAAGCTTACAAAATTATAAAACTGTCTCCAATTTTAGGAAAATTGCCTTTTACAACGAGTTAGATCATTCTAATAGCATTGAGAAATAAGAAGAAAGAAGTTTGACTTGGCAATGGAATATTAAGCCATGTCTGTACACGAAGCAGACTTTTTAAACTTTTTAAAATATTTAGATTTTAAATTTCTTGGATGTGATAATCTGGCAGTATACTAGGGTGGTTTTGAAAAAGTAGTCGAAAGTATTGACTTAGGAATACACACATCTAAAAGGGAGTTTAGGGTGATATATATAAAAAATTAATGGCAGTAATTCATATCAACCAAGTCATATAAAAAAGACCTATCGGTTGCATAAATAAGCTGATTCAGCCAAGAATAATTTCCTTTGCGGAAGCAACAGCGGGGCTTAATGGCTGATGAGCACGAAATTAAAGGATTACAATTGAGCATTGCAATCTCTAAAGTAGAATGATAGACATCCTCAGAAAGAGATAAAGGAGGGGACCTAGACACATTAGAAATAAGGTAGTCGTTAACAAATACAAGGTCAAGTGTTCTATTCAAATGATTAGAAATTGAATTTATTTGAAACAACGAAAGATCAAGCATGCAGTCTATAATATCGTGCTGTGCTGAGGGCACTAGATAATTTTCAGCAGTGAATAATGACCAAGAGATATTCGGCAAATTAAAATCACCCAACACCACAAATAGGTCATTATCACGCACGTGTGAAGAAACTTCTTTAATAAAGGTAATATGTTTCATATAAAATTGAATGTCAGAAAAAGAAGGGACATAAGAACATGTTTATAGATATTCCGTGTAGGAACAATCACCTTAACTGAGTGGAGAGTGGCTTTAACGGCAATTAACACCCCACCACCTCGAGTCGGCCGATCATTTTTATACAAAATAGAGTTATTAAATAAAACCTCAAAATCAGATATGTTTGAGTTTAACCATGTTTGAAATGAGGCCTCTTACATTCTGATAATGAATAAAGATGTGGTCAGAAGATGAAGCTAATTTTTTTGGGCAGAAATGGTACCCTGTATTGAGGGAACTGGAAGGGTGACAAGCTGGTTACGCTTTTTATACCCTGAACCCATTAAAAATGGATATAAGGGTATATTGTATTTGTGCGAAATCTAAATGTATGTTACAGGCAGAAGGAAGTATCCCCGACCCCATAAAGTATATATATTCTTGATCAGCATCAATAGCCGAGTCGATCTAGCCATGTTCGTCTCTCTGTCCGTCCGTCCGTCCGTCCGTACGAGGGGCATCTACCGTTAAAGTAGGTGCTAATGGGGCGGTAGCAGTTGGAGGAGCTAAAGAGGCACAATGATTGTTTTTAACAATCTGGGCAAGATTGCGCGCAGGTATACCTTTGCTGCCAGGAGCTGACGGGGCTGAGGCAGTTTGATTAACGGGGACGGGATCAGGTACCGGCTCTACTGAGACTGCTACAGGGTTAGAAACAGGGGTAATTGGACAGTCGCTTGTAGAAGGCGATAAAGACAACATTGCAGATACATCCAAGTTGCTTGGAAGGGACAAGAAAGGCGTAGGTGTCTGAACACACGTAGAGGGCAATGGCAAAAGTTGAGACTCCAACCGGCAATTGGTTGGGGACTCGAGCTTATATTTACCAAGCAACTCGAAACTCGAGTCAAAATTACTTGAGAGTTGCTTAGCCACATTATTTAATTTTAGGAATTGATTTCTCACAGAATTATACATTCTGAAGAAATCAATTTGCTTGTCTAAGCATTCTGGGCACGACCAACGCAAGCCACCGCAGCCCTTTTTGGGAATTGCAGTGATCTTGTCACAATCACGCACAGTGAAACCTCCACATTTAGCATGCATCATTTTCTCCCACAGCCAGCAATGAACAAATTGCGGGAGTGCAGAATCATCAGCCTGCTTGAACGTGCACGGTTTTTTACAGCACGACATAATTATTAAATGTGTATGCAAGTTGCGAGAGCGTAGAGCAAAACAAAACGGTGCACAAGGTAGAGTAACAAACAAATTGTTTGGAGCGAAAAGCATTAGAAAAAATTTGCGAGAACGCGATGCACAAACAGAAAGTATGCAGCGAACACACGCACAAAACAAGTGTATGCACAGGGGAGCACCAAAGCAAAATAATAAAAACAGGAAATGACAACACGGAACTAACGCCGCGTTTTATAAATGCAATAATTAACAGACTTTCGCTGCATAACAGAAATGTAGCTTTTAATATCGAAAGGTCCGGCAAAGTCTACACCCGTGTGTGTGAAGGGTCGGGAAAAGGTTGATCTCGCCCTTGGGAACTCGCCAATAAGTTAAGTCTGGAGTCGTCTACGGTGTATTACACAGACCTTGCAGGAGTTTATGGTAAATTTTACCAGGATCTTGAGCTTTGGGATCCAGTGTTTGGCTCTTATGAGGCGCATTACCAACTGATTGCCATCATGAAAACAAATGAGGTGGGTAAATCGGACCAGGAGGCGTGAAAAATCACAGTTGGCCGGAATGATTATGGAGTATCGCTCATCATAGCCTAACGAGGTTGACGCCCTCAGCCGTCCACAGGATCGCAGAATACCCCTATAATCGAAGAAAGGGGTTAAATTGCAAATGCTGCTTGATCCTTGAATTGGCTTCTTCTCGAGCAAACAGCTATACTCCTAAGGATAAGCTTGGCGTTGAGTATACTCGATAAGTCGGAACTGAACTCTCGTAAGTTCTTTATTACGGAGCTCGGCGGGAAAGTCGATCGCTGGATATCTACAGCGCTGAATAAATCGACAGACATATGCGATAACTCGCAATGCTTTGTCGAATCTGGAGAATCGTTCAAGAAGGTTATAGGAGGGTAGCTGTGAGACATTGCATCACTGCGTTACTACATTGCATCACTTCACTGCGCGTTGTTCAATCACTGTCTCAAGTACCGTAACAGGAACTGGCCATTGTTTTGTGGTAGCTGTAACTATTCCGTTCCATGCCACTCCAAAGTTCTGCCCAATAGGTCCCGAGGAGAAACCCCCCGACTAGCTAGGTCAGCTGGGTTATGTTATGATCGAACATGGAATGGAGATGTATCCGTTGATCTCGGCGCGCAAATAAAGTGCAGCACCATATGCGGCTGGGACGCGTCGCAGAAGCCGTGAAACTGCACCTTTGCCCTTTGCTGTAAATCGAGAGGGATAGTCGGTTAGGAAGTCATGCCAACGTTGAACGAGATCTTCCGGCAGGGAATCATCCGACCCCAGCTCTTGGAGCCAGATCTCTTGCATGAAAATCTTTGCTCGAACTATCACAGGTGCTAGCCATCCAGAAGGATCGAACAATTTCGCAATCTGTGACAGTACTTCACGTTTAGTGAGCGAAAGGCTGAGATACCATTTTGGACGGAGCAGAGAAAAACTGGTCTGTTGTGGCCTGCCATCGAATGCCTAGCGTTTTAGCGACGCCTCTGCGATTTCTTAGAAATCGGCACACAGTAAGTGGTCCCTTGGTATTCCTTTTAACACTTCCTTTGTGTTGGATGTCTACTTTCTCATAGGAAACCCGGCTTTGTCGAGTGCAATCCGGAGTTCTGCAATGGCTGAAATTGCTTGTTGCTTCGTGTGTGCCCCTGCTAGAACATCATCGACATACATATAATTTTCAATTATATCGGATGCGATAGGTCATTGTTCTCGTATATCACGAGCAAGTTGATGGAGGACCCGGATTGCGAAATATGGGGCACAGTGTACGCCAAAGGTAACTGTATTGAGTTCCAAGTCGCAAAGTTTTTCGTTCGCATTGCGAAATATAACCAACAGCGTTCAAATATAGTTTTTGCTGTTTGATGTAAGTTGCCCGTTTTACCTTTTGTGGTACTAATAAAATACCCACAATTTTCGGTGAGTACACACCGCTGACATATGTGGAGCTTTCAGTTGATGTGTAGTGTTTTTGTTCACTTACAATAGATAAATAGTAATATTATTGTATTAAATATAATTGTCGTGTTTGGAACAACAATAATTATATTTGACTGTGTGGAATTGCTTGCAAACATGTAAGCAGTAATGCAGTTCTTTATGGTTGCAATTGCAATTTATTATTATAATATTGCTGTGCTATTTATTTTATTGAATATTGTATTGTGCACTTAAAAATATTATATGTGGACACACATAGTACATATGATTTGTGAAATTATTTATCGGATGTATGTACTATGTGGTTGCACAAATATATTCGTTTGCACTATGCAAAATTATAAGTTAAGAAACTGAATGGGAGCTTGTGTTTATGTTTATTAAATAATAGTGTTAAGTATAGTGTATATTCAAAATGCATATCGACAATTATATTCGGATTGAATATATGTATGTATGTATGTATGTACAATACGTGCTGGAGAGCCTTGTGTATGTTTGCGTGTCGGACCAAGAACATGAATTAACAGTATTAATTAGGAAACAATATTGTGAAGCAACTTGTGGATTAAATAGCGACACGTAATTTAATTTTTTTAAGTTTTTATGGTTAGGACAGTGCACAAGTGCGTACTTATGTACATACAAAAAATGTTGAAGTGGATTTCTTTTGTAGTTAGAAGTAACCTCATGCTGAGGTTTTTCACACTTAGCATTGACCAAAAAAGAGAGTTCTCAGTTGAGAGTGATTGACGTGTTTTACTTGTGCTCCAAGATTTTTATATATTTTTGCGCTTTTATCCTGATTTTTATTTCAAAATTTTGCATTTTTCGGTGCTTTATTTAAAAAGCTTTTATAAACTGTGCAAAGTGTTATCTTTTGTGCAGCGTAAGTCTGTTAATTATTGCATTTTATAAAACGCGGCGTCAGTTCCGTATTTGTTGTTATTACCTGTTTTGATTCTTTTGCCTTGGTGCTCCCCTGTGCATACACTTGTTTGTGCGTGTGTTCGCTGCATACTTTCTGCTTGTGCATCGCGCTCTCGCAAATTTTTTTCTATTGCTTTTCGCACCAAACAATTTGTTTGTGTAGGAATAATTGTGTTTTGAGTGTTTACTTGCTCTATCTTTTGCACCGTTTTCGTTTTGCTCTGCACTCTCGCACTTGCCCGTGTACTCATGTATGCGGACGATGTCAAACTTTTTCTATCATACACTAACCCCTACATCATTCTCGCCTACAAGACGATTTGAACGCTATGCAACTTTGGTGTTCGGCCAATCAATTGCATCTAAATTGTTTAAAGTGTATTTTTATGACATTTAATCGTACTACACCTTATCTTGTCAGTTACACAATCGACAATATCCCTTTTCAACGTATACATACTAACAGTTAAGGATCTAGGCGTTATTTTTGATTCTAAACTCTGTTTCATTCTTCACATAGACACTATTGTTAATGAGGCAAAAGGTGTACTTGGATTCATTAAACGATAGTCTAAAGAGTTTAACGATCCTTTTATAGCAAAACTTCTGTACATCTATCTTGTTCGCCCTATCCTTGAATACTGCTCTTGCATCTGGTCTCCACAGTATAACAATTGCCAGGATCGTATTGAATCTGTTCAGAAGCAATTTCTGCTTTTTGCCTTACAACGTTTAAATTGGGACCCTAATCTTCGGTTGCCATCCTACTCCAGCAGACTACTTCTTCTCAACCTTCCGTCGTTAATCAACCGTAGGACAATTCTCGGTGTTGTCCTTCTGCATAAGTTGATTATTGGCGACATAGATTCTCCTTTTCTGCTAGGGAATCTTTAATTCTCTTTTCCGGCTAGACCAACCAGAAATTATCGCCCCTTATTCCTATCTACGTGCACAACAGACTACGCTGTGCACAATCCTTTTTGCGTGCTATGTAAAAATTATAATAGTTTGCATCACGTTTTCTCTACCGAACTGTCTCTACCCCTAATAAAATCGTTGCTTTCAGGATACCTTCGGGAAGTCGCTAACCATTCCCAGCTATGAGCAGGGGCAAAGCTTGCCGGACGGGCTGAAAAATTTTCCCCCACCGGGTCGGTGATTTCCCATTAGTTTTCCCCTTGTCCTATATACTTAACACTCTTTATCTAACCTTCATTGCTTTACTTTATTAACAATCTTTTTACTTTCTTTTTTTCCTATTTATTGTATTTTCTTTATTAATATAGCAAATTAAGATTATTTTTAATATTACTTGAGATCACTTTTTTCCTACTTACAACCTTCTGCTTAGATGTAGGCTCTAAAGCCAAAATCCTATTAAGATCAGACTGCTATATCATAAAGCTGCCATAGACACGATCGGTCGATTATTTAGTTGTATATAGTTCATTTTGTTTCTCAAGACATCTTGACCAAACTCGGCATTTTTTAGTTTTACTATACTCCTCATATATATGTAAAATCCTATTAAGATCGGACCACATATCATATAGCTGCCATAGAAACGATCGGTCGAAATTGAGGTTGTTGTATGAAAAACAGTTTTGTCATCCAAGATATTTACATCGGACTACTATATCGTATATCTGCCATAGGAACGATCTGTCGAAAAGTAGGTTTTTGATTAAAAACCTTTTTTATCCTTGCAGAGGGTATTAGAAGAAGGAAGGAGAAGGAGACATCTCCGATCCCATAAAGTATATATATTCTTGATCAGCATCAACAGCCGAGTCGATACAGCCATGTCCGTCTGTTCCTCTGTCCGTCTGACCGTCTGTCCGTCTATCTGTTTCTACGCGAACTTGTCTCTCAGTCCTAAAGCTATCGTTATGAAACTTTGCAGAAGTCCCTCTTTATGTTTCACGCAGCACATATGTCAAAACCAGCTGGATTGCAACACTAAATCATAAAGCTACCATAGAAACGATCGGTCGAAAATTAAGTTCTTGTATGAAAGAACATTTGGATTTTCAAGATATCTTAAACAAACTCGGCATTTATTACTTTTACTATGCTCCTCATATATATTCAAAATCAAATTAAGATTGGACAACTAGATCATATAGCAACCATTAGAACGATCGGTCGAAAACTAAGTTGTTGTTTGAAAAAACATTTTGTTTTTCAAGATATCTTGACCAAACTCGGCATTTATTGGTTTTACTATACTCTTCATATAAAGGCAAAATCCTATTAAGATCAGACTACTATATCATAAAGCTGCCATAGAAACGATCGGTTGAACATTAAGTTGTATATAGTTCATTTGTTTTTCAAGATATCTTGACCAAACTCGGCATTTTTTAGTTTGACTATACTCCTCATATATATGCAAAATCCTATTGAGATCGGACCACTATATCGTATAGCTGCCATAGGAACGATCGGTTGAAAATGAGGTTGTTGTATGAAAAACGTTTTTGTCATCCAAAATATTTTTTGATTTAGCACGGCATTTAAAGATTTCAAAATCTCCCTTCATTTTTGCAAAATCTTATTTACATTGGACTACTATATCGTATATCTGCCATAGGAACGATCTGTCGAAAAGTAGGTTTTTGATTAAAAACCTTTTTATATCCTTGCAGAGGGTATTAGAAGAAGGAAGGAGAAGGAGACATCTCCGATCACATGAAGTATATATATTCTTGATCAGCATCAACAGCCGAGTCGATACAGCCATGTCCGTCTGTTCCTCTGTCCGTCTGACCGTCTGTCCGTCTATCTGTTTCTACGCGAACTAGTCTCTCAGTCCTAAAGCTATCGTTATGAAACTTTGCAAAAGTCCCTCTTTATGTTGCACGCAGCACATATGTCAAAAACCAGCTGGATCGCAACACTAAATCATAAAGCTACCATAGGAACGATCGGTCGAAAATTAAGTTCTTGTATGAAACAACATTTCCTGTTTCAAGATATCTTGACCAAGCTCGGCATTTATTAGTTTTACTATAATCCTAATAAATATGCTAAGTCCTATTATGATCGGACCACTATATTATATAGCTGCGATAAGAACGATCCGTCGAAAATTAAGTTGTATGAAATAACATTTTGTTTCTAAGATATCTTGACCAAACTCATTTACTCACTTAAACGCATTTATTAGTTTAGCTATACTCCTCATATATGGGCAAAATCCTATTAAGATCGGACCACTATACCATATAGCTGCCATAGGAACGATCGGTCGAAAATTAAGTTGAATGAAAAAACATTTTGTTTATCAAGATATCTTGGCCAAACTCGGCATTTATATGTTTTACTATACTCCACATATACATAAAATATCCTATTAGGGTCGGACCAATATATCATATAGCTGCCATAGCAACGATCGGTCGAAAATTAAGTTGTATGAAAACATTTTTTTTATCAAGATGTCATAACCAAACTCTGCATTTATTGGATTAACTATAGTCATAGATATTCAAAATCCAATTAATATCGGACCACTATATCATATAGCTACCATAGGAACGATCGGTCGAAAATTAAGTTGTTGTATGAAACAACATTTCATGTTTCAAGATATCATGACCACACTCGGCATTTATTAGTTTTACTATAATCCTCATAAATATGCTAATTCCTATTATGATCGGACCACTATATTATATAGCTGCGATAAGAACGATCCGTCGAAAATTAAGTTGTATGAAATAACATTTTTTTTAAGATATCTTGACCAAACTCATTTACTCACTCAAACGCATTTATTAGTTTAGCTATACTCCTCATATATAGGCAAAATCCTATAAAGATCGGACCACTATTTCATTTAGATGCCATAGGAACGATCGGTCGCAAATTAAATTGTATGAAAAAACATTTGGTTCTTCAAGCTATTTTGACCAAACTCGACATTTATTAGCTGTGCAATGCTCATCATATACATGCTAAATCCCATTATGATCGGACCCCTATATCATAAAGCTGCCATAGAAAACTTTTTTGTCATTCAAGATATTTTGATTTAACACGGCATTTAAACATTTCACTATGCTGCCTTCATTTGTGCAAAATGTTATTTACATCGGACTACGATATCATATATCTGCCATAGGAACAATCTGTCGAAAAGTAGTTTTTTGATTCAAACCCTTTTTATATCCATGCACAGGGTATTATAATTTTGTCGTGAAATCTGTAGATAAGTATATTTTTTCTTGATCAGCATCAACAACCGAGTCGATAAAGCCGTCTGTCTGTTTCTATGCGAACTAGTCTCTCAGTTTTAAGGCTATTCTAATGAATCTTTGCAGAAGTCCCCCTTTCGGTTGCACGCAGCACATATGTCAAAACATTCTGGATCGGAACATTAAATCATAAAGCTGCCATAGAAACGATCGGTCGAAAATTAAGTTGTATGAAAAAACATTTGGGTTTTCAAGATATCTTGACCCACCTCGGCATTTATTAGTTTTACTATACTCCTTATATATATGCAAAATCCTATTAAGATCGGACAACTATATCTAATAGCTGCCATAGGAACGATCGGTCGAAAATTAAGTTGTTGTATGAAAAGATATTTTGTTTATCAAGATATCATGACCGAACTCGGCATTTATTAGTCTTACTATACTCCTCACAGATATGCAAAATACAATTAATATCGGACCACTATATCATATAGCCAAAATTAGGTTGTTGTTTGAAAAACATTTTGTTTTTCAAGATATCTTGACCAAACTCGGCATTTATTAGTTTTACTATACTCCTCATATATATTCAAAATCTTATTAATGTCGGACCACTATACTGACGATCGGTCGAAAATCAAGTTGTTGTATGAAAAAACATTTTGTTTTTCAAGATATCTTGACCAAACTCGGCATTTATTAGTTTTACTATACTCGTCATATATATGCAAAATCCTATTAAGATCGGACCACTAGATCAGTTACCTGCCATAGGAACGATCGGTCGAAAATTAAGTTGTTGTATGAAAAAACAATTGGTGTTTCAAGATATCTTGACCAACTTGGCATTTATTAGTTTTACTATACTGTCATATATATGCAAACTCCTATCATACAGCTGCCATAGAAACGATCGTTCGAAAATTAAGTTGTTTGAAAAAACATCTGGCTTTTCAAACTATCTTGACCAAACTCGGTATTTATTAGTTTTACTATACTCTTCATATACATGAAAAATCCTATTAAGGTCGGAGCACCATATCATATAGCTACCATAGGAACGATCGGTCGAAAATTAGGTTGTTGTATGAAAAAACATTTGGGTTTTTATTTATATATTTATTTATTTATTTATATATTTATTAATGGTCGACAAAATGAGTGTCTTCCTCATTATTCAAAAGATTGTACAATAGAATTATATGCTAAAAGCCTAGTTAAAGGATACAATTTTCTAAATAGCATCAGCGACCGATGGAGGTGTTTTATTTGCCAGTCCGGCCAGCTGTGCCCCTTTTCACAGCTAATTTTGTCAGTGACGGTTGTAAGTAGGAAAAAAGTGATCTCAAGTGAAATTAAAAATAATCTTAAATTGCTATATTAATAAAGAAAATACAATAAATAGGAAAAAAGAAAGTAAGAAAATTCGTAATAAAGTAAAGCAATCTAAGTAAGATATCTTAAACAAACTCGGCATTTATTAGTTTTACTATACTCCTCATATATATGCAAAATCCTATTAAGATCGGACCACTAGATCATATAGCTACCATAACAACGATCGGTCAATAACTAAGTTGTTGTTTGAAAAACATTTTGTTTTTCAAGATATCTTGACCAAACTCGGCATTTATTGGTTTTACTATACTCTTCATATAAAGGCAAGATCCTATTAAGATCAGACTACGATATCATAAAGCTGCCATAGAAACGATCGGCCGAATATTAAGTTGTAGCCATAGGAACGATCGGTCGAAAATGAGGTTGTTGTATGAAAAACGTTTTTGTCATCCAAGATATTTTGATTTAGCACGGCATTTAAAGATTTCAAAATGCTCCCTTCATTTTTGCAAAATCTTATATACATCGGACTACTATATCGTATATCTGCCATAGGAACGATCTGTCGAAAAGTAGGTTTTTGATTAATAACCTTTTTATATCCTTGCAGAGGGTATTAGAAGAAGGAAGGAGAAGGAGACATCCCCGATCACATGAAGTATATATATTCTTGATCAGCATCAACAGCCGAGTCGATACAGCCATGTCCGTCTGTTCCTCTGTCCGTCTGACCGTCTGTCCGTCTATCTGTTTCTACGTGAACTAGTCTCTCAGTCCTAAAGCTATCGTTATGAAACTTTGCAGAAGTCTCTCTTTATGTTGCACGCAGCACATATGTCAACACCAGCTGGATCGCAACACTAAATCATAAAGCTACCATAGAAACGATCGGTCGAAAATTAAGTTGTTGTATGAAAGAACATTTGGATTTTCAAGATATCTTAAACAAACTCGGCATTTATTACTTTTACTATACTCCTCATATATATGGAAAATCATATTAAGATCGGACAACTAGATCATAAAGCAACCATTAGAACGATCGGTCGAAAACTAAGTTGTTGTTTGAAAAAACATTTTGTTTTTCAAGATATCTTGACCAAACTCGGCATTTATTGGTTTTACTATACTCTTCATATAAAAGGCAAAATCCTATTAGGATCAGACTACTATATCATAAAGCTGCCATAGAAACGATCGGTTGAACATTAAGTTGTATATAGTTCATTTGTTTTTCAAGATATCTTGACCAAACTCGGCATTTTTTAGTTTTACTATACTCCTCATATATATGCAAAATCCTATTGAGATCGGACAACTATATCGTATAGCTGCCATGGGAACGATCGGTCGAAAATGAGGCTGTTGTATGAAAAACGTTTTTCTCATCCAAGATATTTTGGTTTAGCACGGCATTTAAAGAATTCAAAATGCTCCCTTCATTTTTGCAAAATCTTATTTACATCGGACTACTATATCGTATATCTGCCATAGGAACGATCTGCCGAAAAGTAGGTTTTGGATTAAAAACCTTTTTATATCCTTGCAGAAGAAGGAAGGAGAAGGAGACATCTCCGATCCCATGAAGTATATATATTCTTGATCAGCATCAACAGCCGAGTCGATAGAGCCATGTCCGTCTGTTCGCAACACTAAATCATAAAGCTGCCATAGAAACGATCGGTCGAAAATTAAGTTGTTGAATGAAAAAACATTTTGTTTATCAAGATATCTTGGCCAAACTCTCATATACTCTCATACATATGCAAAATCCTATTAAGATCGGACCACTATATTATAAAGCTGCCATAGAAACGATCGGTAGAAAATTAAGTTGTTTGAAAAAACATCCGGCCTTTTAAGATATCTTGACCAAAGTTGGCATTTATTAGTTTTACTATACTCCTCATATATATGCTAAATCCTATTAAGATCGAACCACTGCCATAAGAACGATCAGTCGAAAATTATGTTGTATGAGAAAACATTTGCTTCTTCAAGATATCTTGATCAAACTCGACATTTATTTGCTGTACTATGCTCTTCATATAAATACAAAATCCGTTTAAGGTTGGAGCACCATATCATATAGCTACGATAGGAACGTTCGGTCGAAAATCAGGTTGTTGTATGAAAAAACATTTGGGCTTTTAAGATATCTTGACCAAACTCGGCATTTATTAGTTTTACCTTACTCCTCATATATATGCAAAATCCTATTAAGATCGGAGCACTATATCATAAGGCTGCCATGGAAACGATCAGTCGAAAATTAATTTGTTGTTTAAAAGAACATTTGGATTTTCAAGATATCTTAAACAAACTCGGCATTTATTAGTTTTACTATACTCCCCATATATTTGCAAAATCCTATTAAGATCGAACCACTAGATCATACAGCTACCATAAGAACGATCGGTCGAAAACTAAGTTGTTGTTTGAGAAAACATTTTGTTTATCAAGATATCTTGACCAAACTCGGCATTTATTGATTTTACTACTCTCTTCATATAAAGGCAAAATCCTATTAAGATCAGACTACTATATCATAAAGCTGCCATAGAAACGATCGGTCGAAAATGAAAATAAAATTTTGTCATCCAAGATATTTTGATTTTGCACGGCATTTAAAGATTTCACTATGCTCCCTTTATTTTTGCAAAATCTTATTTACATCGGACTACTACATCGTATATCTGCCATAGGAACGATCTGTCGAAAAGTAGTTAAAAACCATCCAAGTAGTAGTTAAGAACCTTTTTGTATCCTTGCAGAGGGTATAAGAAGAAGGAAGGAGAAGGAGACATCTCCGATCCCATAAAGTATATATATTCTTGATCAGCATCAACAGCCGAGTCGATACAGCCATGTCCGTCTGTTCCTCTGTCCGTCTGATCGTCTGTACATCTCTCTGTTTCTACGCGAACTAGTCTCTCAGTCTTAAAGCTATGGTTATGGAACTTTGCAGAAGTCCCTCTTTCTGTTGCACTCAGCACACATGTCAAAACCAGCTGATTCGCAACACTAAATCATAAAGCTGCCATAGAAACGATCGGTCGAAATTAAGTTTTTGTATGAAAAACATTTGGGTTTTCAAGAATTCTTGACAAAAGTCGGCATTTATTAGTTTAACTATACTCCTCATATATGCAAAATCCTATTAATATCGGACTACTATTTTATATAGCTTCCATAGGAACGATCGGTAGAAAACTAGGTTGTTGTTTGAAAAAACATTTTGTTTTTCAAGATATCTTGACCAAACTCAGCATTTATTGGTTTTACTATACTCTTCATATAAAGGCAAGATCCTATCGTAGGATATCATAAAGCTGCCATAGAAACGATCGGCCGAATATTAAGTTGTAGCCATAGGAACGATCGGTCGAAAATCAGGTTGTTGTATGAAAAACGTTTTTGTCATCCAAGATATTTTGATTTAGCACGGCATTTAAAGATTTCAAAATGCTCCCTTCATTTTTGTAAAATCTTATTTACATCGGACTACTATATCGTATATCTGCCATAGGAACGATCTGTCGAAAAGTAGGTTTTTGATTAATAACCTTTTTATATCCTTGCAGAGGGTATTAGAAGAAGGAAGGAGAAGGAGACATCCCCGATCACATGAAGTATATATATTCTTGATCAGCATCAACAGCCGTCTGTCCGTCTGACCGTCTGTCCGTCTATCTGTTTCTACGCGAACTAGTCTCTCAGTCCTAAAGCTATCGTTATGAAACTTTGCAGAAGTCTCTCTTTATGTTGCACGCAGCACATATGTCAACACCTGCTGGATCGCAACACTAAATCATAAAGCTACCATAGAAACGATCGGTCGAAAATTAAGTTTTTGTATGAAAGAACATTTGGATTTTCAAGATATCTTAAACAAACTCGGCATTTATTACTTTTACTATACTCCTCATATATATGCAAAATCATATTAAGATCGGACAACTAGATCATATAGCAACCATTAGAACGATCCGTCGAAAATTAAGTTGTATGAAATAACATTTTGTTTCTAAGATATCTTGACCAACCTCATTTACTCACTTAAGCGCATTTATTAGTTTAGCTATACTCCTCATATATAGGCAAAATCCTATCAAGATCGGACCACTATTTCATTTAGACGCCATAGGAACGATCGGTCGCAAATTAAATTGTATGAAAAAACATTTGGTTCTTCAAGCTAACTTGACCAAACTTGACATTTATTAGCTGTGCAATGCTCATCATATACATGCTAAATCCCATTATGATCGGACCCCTATATCATAAAGCTGCCATGGAAAACTTTTTTGTCATTCAAGATGTTTTGATTTAACACGGCATTTAAACATTTCACTATGCTGCCTTCATTTGTGCAAAATGTTATTTACATCGGACTACGATATCATATATCTGCCATAGGAACAATCTGTCGAAAAGTAGTTTTTTGATTCAAATCCTTTTTATATCCATGCAGAGGGTATTATAATTTTGTCGTGAAATCTGTAGTTAAGTATATTTTTTATTGATCAGCATCAACAACCGAGTCGATAAAGCCGTCTGTCTGTTTCTATGCGAACTAGTCTCTCAGTCTTAAGGCTATTCTAATGAAACTTTGCAGAAGTCCCCCTTTCGGTTGCACGCAGCACATTTGTCAAAACATTCTGGATCGGAACATAAAATCATAAAGCTGCCATAGAAACGATCGGTCGAAAATTAAGTTGTTGTATGAAAAAACATTTGGGTTTTCAAGATATCTTGACCCAACTCGGCATTTATTAGCTTTACTATACTCCTTATATATATGCAAAATCCTATTAAGATCGGACCACTATATTTAAAAGCTGCCATAGGAACGATCGGTCGAAAATTAAGTTGTTGTATGAAAAGATATTTTGTTTATCAAGATATCATGACCGAACTCGGCAATTATTAGTCTTAATATACACCTTACAGATATGCAAAATACAATTAATATCGGACCACTATATCATATAGCCAAAATTAGGTTGTTGTTTGAAAAACATTTTGTTTTTCAAGATATCTTGACCAAACTCGGCATTTATTAGTTCTACTATACTCTTCATATATACGCAAAATCCTATTAAGATCGGACCACTAGATCAGTTACCTGCCATAGGAACGATCATTCGAAAATTAAGTTGTTTGAAAAAACATCTGGCTTTTCAAAATATCTTGACCAAACTTGGTATTTATTAGTTTTACTATACTCTTTATATACATGCAAAATCCTCTTAAGATCGGTCCACTATATCATAAAGCTGCCATAGAAACGATCGTTCGAAAGTTAAGTTTTTTGAAAAAACATCTGGCTTTTCAAAATATCTTGACCAAACTCGTTATGTATTAGTTTTACTAAAATCTTCATATAAATGCAAAATCCTATTAAGGACAGAGCACCATATCATATAGCTACCATAGGAACGATCGGTCGAAATTTAGGTTGTTGTATGAAAAAACATTTGTGTTTTTATTTATTTATTTATTTATAAATGGTCGACAAAACGAGTGTCTTCCTCATTATTCAAAAGATTGTACAATAGAATTATATGCTAAAAGCCTAGTTAAAGGATACAATTTTCTAAATAGCATCCCCGACCGATGGAGGTGTTTTATTTGCCAGTCCGGCCAGCTGTGCCCCTTTTCACAGCTAATTTTGTCAGTGACGCTATTAGAGCCTACATCTAAGCAGAAGGTTGTAAGTAGGAAAAAAGTGATCTCAAGTGAAATTAAAAATAATCTTAATTTGCTATATTAATAAAGAAAATACAATAAATAGGAAAAAAGAAAGTAAGAAAAGTGTAATAAAGTAAAGCAATGTAAGTTAGATAAAGAGTGTTAAGTGGATAGGACAAAGAGAAAAGTAATGGGAAATCACCGACACGGTGGGGGAAAATTTTTCAGCCTGTCCGGCTAGCTATGCCCCTGCTCATACCTGGGATTGGTCAGCGACTTCCCGAAGGTATCCTGAAAGCAACGATTTTATTAGGGGTAGAGACAGTTCGGTAGAGAAAACGTGATGCAAACTATTATAATTTTTATATAGCATGCGAAAAGAATTGTGCATAGCGTAATCTGTTGTGCACGTAGATAGTAATAAGGGGCGATAATTTCTGGTTGGTCTAGCCGGAACAGAGAATTGAAGACGCCCTAGCAGAAAAGGAGAATCTATGTCGCCAATAATCAACTTATGTAGAAGGACAACACCGAGAATTGTCCTACGGTTGATTAACGACGGAAGGAACAGATTCAATACGATCCTGGCTGTTGATATACTGTGGAGACCAGATGCAAGAGCAGTATTCAAGGATAGGGCGAACAAGAGAGATGTACAGAAGTTTTGTTATAAATGTATCGTTAAACTCTTTAGACCATCGTTTTATGAATCCAAGTACACCTTTTGCCTCATTAACAATGGTATCTATATGAAGATTGAAACAGAGTTTAGAATCAAAAATAACGCCTAGATCCTTAACTGTTCGTATACGTTGCAAAGGGATATTGTGGATTGTATAACTGACAAGGTAAAGTGTAGTACGATTAAATGTCATAAACATACACTTTGAACAATTTAGATGCAATTGATTGGCCGAACACCAAAGTTGCATAGCGTTCAAATCGTCTTGTAGACGAGAATGATGTAGGGGGTTAGTGTATGATAGAAAAAGTTTGACATCGTCCGCATACATGAGTACACGGGCATGTGATATAACAGAGGGAAGATCATTTATAAAAAGAGTAAAGAGTAATGGTCCAAGATGACTACCTTGAAGAACACCAGAAGTAATGTGAACCGTTTTAGAGGTAGTCAACCTCAGTATTACTCTTTGGGTCCTACCTTTTAAATAAGAATTAATCCAAAGTAAAAGGGACAGAGGGAAACCTATTCGGTCAAGTTTAAAAAGTAAAATGTCATGGTGTACAGAGTCAAACGCCTTACTGAAGTCAGTGTAAATGATCATCAGATTGCATTTTCGAAAGGAAATCACATTTACCAAGGAAGTAAACTCAAGCAGATTGGTCGTAGTTGACCGATTCTTTACGAATCCATGTTGAACAGGGGAAACAACTGATTTTCAGAAATGCTGCAAATTCGAAGTGATTATTTTTTCAAATAATTTAGGAATAGCGGACAGTTTTGCAATGCCCCTGTAATTTTGTATATCAGACTTCCCACCTTTCTTGAGAAGAGGAATGATATAAGATTCTTTCCAAAGAGATGGAAAGACAGAAGTTTCAAGGGATAGATTCAAAACCTTTAGCAATGGATAAAAAAGGGAGGAACTACACTCCTTGAGTAGACAACTAGGAATATTGTTTGGCCCAGGAGAGTAAGAAGATTTTAGAGAGTTTATAGCTAATAGGAGAGAGGAGTGTGAAATAATGGGGGGAGGTATAGAACTAGCGGAAGAAATAGTATAAGGGTAAGAATTAGTATTAGGACAGACTGAAGAGTAAGTTGATTGGAAAAAATTAGCAAAGAGGTTAGCAGAATCAGTGTCATTGCTAGCTTTATCCATCCCAAGAAAAGAAGAAGATGGCAAACTTGAAGATTTACGCTTCAAGTTTACAAAATTATAAAACTGTCTCGGATTTCGGGCGCATTGCCTTTTACAACCAATTATATAATTCTCATAGCATTGAGAATTAAGAAGAAAGAAGTTCGACTTGGTAATGGAATATTTAGCCAAGTCTGTACACGAACCAGACTTTTTAAACTTTTTAAAATATTTGGATTTTACATTTTTTTGAATGTGATAATCTGGGAGTAAACCAGGGTGGTTTTGAAAAAGTTGTCGAAGGAATTGACTAAGGAATACACACAACTAAGAGGGAGTTTAGGGTGATATAAAAAAAATTAATGGCTGTATTCTAGATCATATAGCAACCATTAGAACGATCCGTCGAAAATTAAGTTGTATGAAATAACATTTTGTTTCTAAGATATCTTGACCAACCTCATTTACTCACTTAAGCGCATTTATTAGTTTAGCTATACTCCTCATATATAGGCAAAATCCTATTAAGATCGGACCACTATACCATATATCTGCCATGGGAACGATCGGTCGAAAATTAAGTTGTTGAATGAAAAAACATTTTGTTTATCAAGATATCTTGGCCAAAGTCGGCATTTATTAGTTTTACTATAATCCTCATAAATATGCTAAGTCCTATTATGATCGGACCACTATATTATATAGCTGCGATAAGAACGATCCGTCGAAAATTAAGCTGTATGAAATAACATTTTTTTTTTAAGATATCTTGACCAAACTCATTTACTCACTCAAACGCATTTATTAGTTTAGCTATACTCCTCATATATAGGCAAAATCCTATCAAGATCGGACCACTATTTCATTTAGACGCCATAGGAACGATCGGTCGCAAATTAAATTGTATGAAAAAACATTTGGTTCTTCAAGCTAACTTGACCAAACTTGACATTTATTAGCTGTGCAATGCTCATCATATACATGCTAAATCCCATTATGATCGGACCCCTATATCATAAAGCTGCCATGGAAAACTTTTTTGTCATTCAAGATGTTTTGATTTAACACGGCATTTAAACATTTCACTATGCTGCCTTCATTTGTGCAAAATGTTATTTACATCGGACTACGATATCATATATCTGCCATAGGAACAATCTGTCGAAAAGTAGTTTTTTGATTCAAATCCTTTTTATATCCATGCAGAGGGTATTATAATTTTGTCGTGAAATCTGTAGTTAAGTATATTTTTTATTGATCAGCATCAACAACCGAGTCGATAAAGCCGTCTGTCTGTTTCTATGCGAACTAGTCTCTCAGTCTTAAGGCTATTCTAATGAAACTTTGCAGAAGTCCCCCTTTCGGTTGCACGCAGCACATTTGTCAAAACATTCTGGATCGGAACATAAAATCATAAAGCTGCCATAGAAACGATCGGTCGAAAATTAAGTTGTTGTATGAAAAAACATTTGGGTTTTCAAGATATCTTGACCCAACTCGGCATTTATTAGCTTTACTATACTCCTTATATATATGCAAAATCCTATTAAGATCGGACCACTATATTTAAAAGCTGCCATAGGAACGATCGGTCGAAAATTAAGTTGTTGTATGAAAAGATATTTTGTTTATCAAGATATCATGACCGAACTCGGCAATTATTAGTCTTAATATACACCTTACAGATATGCAAAATACAATTAATATCGGACCACTATATCATATAGCCAAAATTAGGTTGTTGTTTGAAAAACATTTTGTTTTTCAAGATATCTTGACCAAACTCGGCATTTATTAGTTCTACTATACTCTTCATATATACGCAAAATCCTATTAAGATCGGACCACTAGATCAGTTACCTGCCATAGGAACGATCATTCGAAAATTAAGTTGTTTGAAAAAACATCTGGCTTTTCAAAATATCTTGACCAAACTTGGTATTTATTAGTTTTACTATACTCTTTATATACATGCAAAATCCTCTTAAGATCGGTCCACTATATCATAAAGCTGCCATAGAAACGATCGTTCGAAAGTTAAGTTTTTTGAAAAAACATCTGGCTTTTCAAAATATCTTGACCAAACTCGTTATGTATTAGTTTTACTAAAATCTTCATATAAATGTAAAATCCTATTAAGGACAGAGCACCATATCATATAGCTACCATAGGAACGATCGGTCGAAATTTAGGTTGTTGTATGAAAAAACATTTGTGTTTTTATTTATTTATTTATTTATAAATGGTCGACAAAACGAGTGTCTTCCTCATTATTCAAAAGATTGTACAATAGAATTATATGCTAAAAGCCTAGTTAAAGGATACAATTTTCTAAATAGCATCCCCGACCGATGGAGGTGTTTTATTTGCCAGTCCGGCCAGCTGTGCCCCTTTTCACAGCTAATTTTGTCAGTGACGCTATTAGAGCCTACATCTAAGCAGAAGGTTGTAAGTAGGAAAAAAGTGATCTCAAGTGAAATTAAAAATAATCTTAATTTGCTATATTAATAAAGAAAATACAATAAATAGGAAAAAAGAAAGTAAGAAAATTGTAATAAAGTAAAGCAATGTAAGTTAGATAAAGAGTGTTAAGTGGATAGGACAAAGAGAAAAGTAATGGGAAATCACCGACACGGTGGGGGAAAATTTTTCAGCCTGTCCGGCTAGCTATGCCCCTGCTCATACCTGGGATTGGTCAGCGACTTCCCGAAGGTATCCTGAAAGCAACGATTTTATTAGGGGTAGAGACAGTTCGGTAGAGAAAACGTGATGCAAACTATTATAATTTTTATATAGCATGCGAAAAGAATTGTGCATAGCGTAATCTGTTGTGCACGTAGATAGTAATAAGGGGCGATAATTTCTGGTTGGTCTAGCCGGAACAGAGAATTGAAGACGCCCTAGCAGAAAAGGAGAATCTATGTCGCCAATAATCAACTTATGTAGAAGGACAACACCGAGAATTGTCCTACGGTTGATTAACGACGGAAGGAACAGATTCAATACGATCCTGGCTGTTGATATACTGTGGAGACCAGATGCAAGAGCAGTATTCAAGGATAGGGCGAACAAGAGAGATGTACAGAAGTTTTGTTATAAATGTATCGTTAAACTCTTTAGACCATCGTTTTATGAATCCAAGTACACCTTTTGCCTCATTAACAATGGTATCTATATGAAGATTGAAACAGAGTTTAGAATCAAAAATAACGCCTAGATCCTTAACTGTTCGTATACGTTGCAAAGGGATATTGTGGATTGTATAACTGACAAGGTAAAGTGTAGTACGATTAAATGTCATAAAGATACACTTTGAACAATTTAGATGCAATTGATTGGCCGAACACCAAAGTTGCATAGCGTTCAAATCGTCTTGTAGACGAGAATGATGTAGGGGGTTAGTGTATGATAGAAAAAGTTTGACATCGTCCGCATACATGAGTACACGGGCATGTGATATAACAGAGGGAAGATCATTTATAAAAAGAGTAAAGAGTAATGGTCCAAGATGACTACCTTGAAGAACACCAGAAGTAATGTGAACCGTTTTAGAGGTAGTCAACCTCAGTATTACTCTTTGGGTCCTACCTTTTAAATAAGAATTAATCCAAAGTAAAAGGGACAGAGGGAAACCTATTCGGTCAAGTTTAAAAAGTAAAATGTCATGGTGTACAGAGTCAAACGCCTTACTGAAGTCAGTGTAAATGATCATCAGATTGCATTTTCGAAAGGAAATCACATTTACCAAGGAAGTAAACTCAAGCAGATTGGTCGTAGTTGACCGATTCTTTACGAATCCATGTTGAACAGGGGAAACAACTGATTTTCAGAAATGCTGCAAATTCGAAGTGATTATTTTTTCAAATAATTTAGGAATAGCGGACAGTTTTGCAATGCCCCTGTAATTTTGTATATCAGACTTCCCACCTTTCTTGAGAAGAGGAATGATATAAGATTCTTTCCAAAGAGATGGAAAGACAGAAGTTTCAAGGGATAGATTCAAAACCTTTAGCAATGGATAAAAAAGGGAGGAACTACACTCCTTGAGTAGACAACTAGGAATATTGTTTGGCCCAGGAGAGTAAGAAGATTTTAGAGAGTTTATAGCTAATAGGAGAGAGGAGTGTGAAATAATGGGGGGAGGTATAGAACTAGCGGAAGAAATAGTATAAGGGTAAGAATTAGTATTAGGACAGACTGAAGAGTAAGTTGATTGGAAAAAATTAGCAAAGAGGTTAGCAGAATCAGTGTCATTGCTAGCTTTATCCATCCCAAGAAAAGAAGAAGATGGCAAACTTGAAGATTTACGCTTCAAGTTTACAAAATTATAAAACTGTCTCGGATTTCGGGCGCATTGCCTTTTACAACCAATTATATAATTCTCATAGCATTGAGAATTAAGAAGAAAGAAGTTCGACTTGGTAATGGAATATTTAGCCAAGTCTGTACACGAACCAGACTTTTTAAACTTTTTAAAATATTTGGATTTTACATTTTTTTGAATGTGATAATCTGGGAGTAAACCAGGGTGGTTTTGAAAAAGTTGTCGAAGGAATTGACTAAGGAATACACACAACTAAGAGGGAGTTTAGGGTGATATAAAAAAAATTAATGGCTGTATTCATGTCAACTGAGTCATATAAGAAAGACCAACCGGTTGAATAAATAAGCTGATTCAGCAAAGAATAATTTCCTTTGCGAATTTCCAATAACGGGGCTTATTAGCTGATGAGCACGAAATGAAAGGATTACAATTTAGCATTGCAATCTCTAAAGTTGGATGATAGACATCCTCAGGAAGAGATAAAGTAGGGGACCTAGACACATTAGAAATAAGGTAGTCGATAACAAATACAAGGTCAAGTGTTCTAGTCATATGATTAGAAATTGAATTGATTTGAAACAACGAAAGATCAAGCATGCAGTCTTAAAAATCGTGCTGTGCTGAGGGCACTAGATAATTTTCAGCAGTGAAAATCTTATCTTAAACAAACTCGGCATTTATTAGTTTTACTATACTCCTCATATATATGCAAAATCCTATTATGATCGGACACTATATTATATAGCTGCGATAAGAACGATCCGTCGAAAATTAAGTTGTATGAAATAACATTTTTTTTAAGATATCTTGACCAAACTCATTTACTCACTCAAACGCATTTATTAGTTTAGCTATACTCCTCATATATAGGCAAAATCCTATCAAGATCGGACCACTATTTCATTTAGATGCCATAGGAACGATCGGTCGCAAATTAAATTGTATGAAAAAACATTTGGTACTTGATAGACATCCTCAGGAAGAGATAAGGGAGGGGACCTAGACACATTAGAGATAAGGTAGTCGTTAACAAATACAAGGTCAAGTGTTCTATTCATATGATTAGAAATTGAATTGATTTGAAACAACGAAAGATCAAGCATGCAGTCTAAAAAATCGTGCTGTGCTGAGGGCACTAGATGATCTCCAGCAGTGAATAATGACCAAGAGATGTTCGGCAAATTAAAATCACCCAACACCAATAATAGGTAATATGATTCATATAAACTTGAATATCAGATGAAGTTGGGACATAAGTGCATGTTACATAGATATTCCGTGTAGGAAAAGACACCTTAACTGAGAAAATCTCAGCGTCAGTAGGCGTACTAAAACAGAATAGTTCAGACTGGAGAGTGGCTTTAACGGCAATTAACACCCCACCACCTCGAGTCGGCCAATTATTTCTAAACAAAATAAAGTTATTCGGTAATATCTCAAAATCAGAAATGGTTGAGCTCATCCATGTTTCTGAAAATGCTATTATATCCGAATCGAAGGAAGTGCTGGCAATAAAAAGATTTTTTAGTTTTGAAGTGAGACCTCTGACATTCTGATAATGAATAAAGATTTGGTCAGAAATTGAAGCTAGTTTTTTGGGGCAGAAATGGTACCCTGTATTGAAGGGACTGGAAGGGTGACAGGCTGGTTACGCTTTTTAGGCTTGAACTCATGAACAATCATGTGTGGTGGCCAACATTTGGGATCACAAATGATTGGGAACATATCATGTGAAACATTTATTTTGAATCATGATATTTCACGAGGGGTGGAGATATCTTGACCAAACTCTGCATTAATTAGTTTTACTTTACTCCTCATATATATGCAAAATCCTGTTAATGTCGGACCACTATACCGACGATCGGTCGAAAATCAATTTATTGTATGAAAAAACATTTTGTTTTTCAAGATATCTTGACCAAACTCGGCATTTTTTGTTTTTACTATACTCTTCATATACATGCAAAATCCTATTAAGATCGGACCACTATATCATATAGCTGCCACAGGAACGATAGGTCGAAAATTAAGTTGTTGTATGAAAAAACAATTGGTGTTTCAAGATATCTTGACCAACTCGGCATTTATTAGTTTTACTATACTCTCATATATATGCAAACTCCTATTAAGATCGGACCACTATATTATAAAGCTGCCATAGAAACGATCGATCGAAAATTAAGTTGTTTGAAAAAACATCCGGCCTTTTAAGATATCTTGACCAAAGTTGGCATTTATTAGTTTTACTATACTCCTCATATATATGGTACATCCTATTAAGATCGAACCACTGCCATGAGAACGATCAGTCGAAAATTATGTTGTATGAGAAAACATTTGGTTCTTCAAGATATCTTGATCAAACTCGACATTTATTAGCTGTACTATGCTCTTCATATAAATGCAAAATCCTTTTAAGGTTGGAGCACCATATTATATAGCTACGATAGGAACGTTCGGTCGAAAATTAGGTTGTTGTATGAAAAAACATTTGGGTTTTTAAGATATCTTGACCAAACTCGGGATTTATTAGATTTACTATACTCCTCATATATATGCAAAATCTTATTAATATCGGGCCACTATTCCTACGATCGGTCGAAAATCAAGTTGTATGAAAAAACATTTTGTTTTTCAAGATATCTTGACCAAACTCGGCAATTATTGGTTTTACTATATTCTTCATATATAGGCAAAATCCTATTAAGATTGGAGCACTATATCATAAGGCTGCCATGGAAACGATCGGTCGAAAATTAAGTTGTTGTTTAAAATAACATTTGGATTTTCAAGATATCTTAAACAAACTCGGCATTTATTAGTTTTACTATGCTCCTCACATGTATGCAAAATTGTATTAAGATCGGACCACTAGATAATATAGCCACCATAAGAACGATCGGTCAATAACTAAGTTGTTGTTTGAAAAACATTTTGTTTTTCAAGATATCTTGACCAAACTCGGCATTTATTAGTTTTCCTATACTCCACATATATGCAAAATACTATTAATATCGGACCACTATATCATATAGCTGCCATAGGAACGATCGGTCGAAAATTAAGTTGTTCAATGAAAAAACATTCTGTTTATCAAGATATCTTGGCCAAACTCGGCATTTATTAGTTTTACTATACTCCTCATATATATGCAAAATCCTATTAATGTCGGACCACTATACCAACGATTGGTCGAAAATCAATTTGTTGTATAAAAAACATTTTGTTTTTCAAGATATCTTGACCAAACTCGCCATTTATTTGTTTTACTATACTCTTCATATACATGCAAAATCCTATTAAGATCGGACCACTATAGCTGCCATTGGAACGATCGGTCGAAAATGAGGTTGTTGTATAAAAAACGTTTTTGTTATCCAAGATATTTTGATTAAGCACGGCATTTAAAGATTTCACTATGCTCCCTTCATGTTTGCAAAATCTTATTTACATCGGACTACTATATCGTATATACTTTATTTCTTCATGCTCCTTATTATGTATAATATATATAGTGACATATCCAGAGTCGCACCCACCCTTTAACATAACTTAGCATGACGCAGCTCAAACTTCACTCAATTTTGACGCAAACTCTCCCATAGCGAAGTTTGCTAAACGACCGCAACAGTTAGATAAATTAGTTCATATTCGGGAAGCAAATCTGAATGCACTCAACAAAAGTAGCCGTTAAGTGAAAATAATAAATTGAAATATATTTTTTATAGTAACCTAACGTGTAAAACTTAATTGGCGCAGCCGGTAGGATACGTCGGGGAAAAGTAAAGATCGCTAAAGGATAATTAATTCCCAGATCTAACGGACAATCGCGACCGAAAGTGTTGTCGGAGTGTAATGAACATTTTCTCGAATACGTATCCGCACAAGAACCTTCGGGTCACTAGTAGCTTAATAATATTGACCCTTTGGGCAATAAAGCTACTACAGTTAATAACGACTGGCTTTGCATATCGTTTGATCCCTGCAATATGTTATTACTGAGTCTTTTTAAGACACACACACAAAAAAAAAACATTTAAACAATAATCCATCACAAACTTTAACCTAAAATAAAAGTGCAAAATCAAAGAACAATAAAGTTCAAACCTACAAACTCAAAACTATTTAAAAACAAAGATTATCATCTAACGAAAAAAAAGTGTATTACACCAAGATGACCATGGAATTATCAGAACAACACCTCAACCAGGCCCTTTCACAACTTAGACAGGTGCCAAGCTTTGACGGATCAACGGATCAACTAAACGCCTTCATTAAAAGGATAGATTACATCCTACACCTGTATCCAACCCGAGATGTTAGACAACACAGCATCTTATACGGAGCCATCGAATTGCAAGTCACAGGAGATGCTCAGAGAATTTCACAAAGGACAGCAGCCAACACTTGGCAGGAGCTGAGAAATGCATTGATTGAAGAATACAAAGTGCAGACACCATTTGAAGAACTCCTTCGACGCTTATACAGCACGAATTACCAAGGAAACGTCCGTAAGTTCATCGAGGAGCTCGAAAATAAATCTTTTGTTATATTAAATAAGTTAGCACTAGAAAATATACCTAGCAATACAGCCCTTTATACAAATGCTAAGAATAACACAATCAAAGATGTTATTACAAAAAAATTACCAGATAGGCTTTTCATGATGTTAGCCAGATACGAAATTACGTCGACACAAAAACTAAAGCAAGTAGCTCAATGAGAGGGATTATATGAAAATAGCGTTACTAAAAACCCTAAAAATAATAATGTTCAGGGAAATCAAAATAACAATCGTAGGAACATGGGAAATTATCAGCAAAATGCTAACCCAACCACCATTTCAAGTGGTTATTCCAACACGAATCAGAGTTATCACGCACAAAATAAACAGCACAATTAGTCCGAAGACAATCAGAAAGCTCACCACGAGTTCCAACAGAAATTAAGTCAAGGTAGATACCAAAATCCCTTAAACTATCAAAATCAGTCCCATTCACGCTTGAATGCGCCAAACCCTCCGACTAAACGTCAGAGAGATAGTAACAGTGGGCAGATGAAAATGGATACATCCGAAAATTTTCATCAGCAAGCCTCGGAACAAACAGAAGAAATCCATTCATAAAATTGATTATGAATGACGAAGTTCTAAAATGTGTCATTGACACAGGTTCAACCATAAATCTAATGAAAACAAACCGCTTTAATTTTCCAGTTTACAACGAAACATTAAAGGTTCACACCATAAATGGTGTTATTGAATTAAAACAAAGTATACGATTAGGAGCAAGCAAAATTTGTCCGAGCAAACAAAAATTCTATATTCACGACTTCTCAGAGCATTATGATGTTCTGATTGGGAGAGAATACCTTGAGGCATGTCAAGCAAAAATAGACTATGCACAAGGATCCGTAACCTTAGGAGAATTTAACTTTTGTTTTAGATATAATGACGAAGAGGTCGAAGAGGACATGACTGCACGAGAGTGCCTTGATCCACCCTCAACACAGGACAGACTATTTAACTTCGCTATTAATAACGAATTAATAGAAAACAACGAGTTTAGGCTAGAGCACCTAAGCTCAGAAGAAAAAGAAAAAATTAAAAAAGTTTTACATGAATTTCGTGATATCCAGTACCATGAAGGTGACAATTTGACTTTCACTAGTACAATTAAACACAAAATTCTAACAAAACATGAGGACCTAATTTACAAGCGTCCATACAAATATCCTCAAATATACGATGAGCAAGTAAATAAACAAATAAGCGATATGATAAAACAAAATATTATACGTAAATCCAAATCCCCTTACTGCTTACCAGTAATAATCGTTCCAAAGAAAAACGATGCATCTGGAAAGCAAAAGTTCCGCTTAGTCATAGATTACCGCAATCTCAATGAACTAACTATTAATGATAAATACCCTATCCCGATCATGGATGAAATTTTAGACAAACTTGGAAAATGTCAATATTTCACAACCATTGATCTAGCCAAAGGCTTCCACCAAATCCAAATGGATCCTGGTTCAATACCCAAGACCGCATTTTCGACTAAACATGGCCATTACGAGTACACTCGCATGCCATTTGGTCTTAAGAATGCACCTGCAACGTTCCAACGTTGTATGAACAATTTCTTAGAAGATTTAATTTTTAAGGAATGTCTGGTCTACTTAGACGACATTATTTTTTCCACTTCATTGGAGGAACACATTTTGTCGCTACAAAAGGTATTTAAGAAGCTTAGAGAAGCTAACTTAAAACTACAGTTGGATAAATGCGAGTTTATGAGAAAAGAAACTGAATTTCTCGGTCACATCATGACAACTGAGGGTATAAAACCAAATCCCAACAAGATACAAGCAATTTTCAAATTCCCAATTCCAAAAACCCCAAAACAATTAAATCATTTCTAGGATTATGTGGTTTCTATAGGAAATTTATACAAAATTTCGCTGATATAGTAAAACCATTAACACTTAAATTAAAAAAGGGAGCAAAAATCAATATAAAAAACAGAGAGTTCAAACTAGCGTTTGAAAAGCTAAAAGTACTCATAACATCCGACCCAATTTTAATATACCCTAACTTCGAAAAACCATTTTCATTAACTTCAGACGCGAGTAATATGGCAATAGGGGCCGTCCTTTCGCAAGAGCATAAGCCTATATGCTATGCAAGTAGAACTCTCAACGAGCATGAGTTAAATTATTCAACGATTGAAAAAGAATTATTAGCAATCGTTTGGGCCACTAAATACTTAAGGTCCTATCTCTTTGGTCGACAATTTCAAATCCTTAGTGATCACAGACCACTCGTCTGGTTAAATAACATGAAAGAACCTAACATGAAATTACAAAGATGGAAAATCAAGCTAAATGAGTTTGATTTCCAAATTAAATACGTCCCAGGAAAAGAAAATTATGTGGCAGATGCTCTGTCCAGAATTCAATTAAACGAAAACTTCTTAGGCGAAGATACAATTAGCACAAGAGCAACAATACATAGTGCTCAAGAAGACAACAGTAACCATTTATAAATCACAGAAAGACCACTTAATTATTATAATCGACAAATAGAATTTTTAAAAGGAACTGAGAACGAAACAAATTATAAATGAACCTACAAAATTTAACAATGTATTCCAGATAATTACAATAACCATTTTTGTAATCATATTAATAAGTTTAACACTGTATTTGACATATAAGTTCAAAAGCATACCTAAGAAATTAATTATAAAATATAAAAAACCCAAAGTAGAAGAAACACCTACAATAATAGGTGATACACCAATTGTAAAGGAAGACAATGTTACACTATATCCAAACTTAAACACCTGAGGACAGGCACTTTTCTAATGGTTGGGGGAGTGACATATCCATAGTCGCACCCGCCCTTTAACATAACTTAGCACATAAGCATAAGCACAATTATAAACATTTCTTATATTGTAAACAAAGAGCCTGGTGATAACATCGACATTGGTCAAGATCAAACTGTCCCCCTTTGGTAGACATAAACAATTCACCCTAAATATCACGCCACTGTCAATGTTCCCATCAGAGTACTATCCCACGCATAATTGCTGACGCAGCTCAAACTTCACTCAATTTTGACCCAACTCTCTCAAAGCGAAGTATGCTAGCGACCGCAACAGTTAGATAAATCAGTTCATATTCGGGAAGCAAATCTGAATGTACTCAACAAAAGTAGCCGTTAAGTGAAAATAATAAATTGAAATATATTTTTTATAGTAACCTAACGTGTAAAACTTAATTATATATATATTGTATGCTCGTATAGAGAATTGTAGGTTGGCTTGTGGGGCACATTTGTAATATATATATGTAGCAGGGGGGTTGGGTTGGGTTGGGTCGAGTTGGTTTGGGGGACGGGGTAGGGAGTATGTTGAAATTACTTAAACTTAGAAAAGAATTATATTACTCTCTAGATATTGGGGATACACTCAATAATCAGTTGCTTATGTTTTCTTTTTTCTTTCTTTTGTTTTTTTTTTTTTTTGTTTTAGTAAACTTTAAAGTTAAACGTGGATGCAGCTCCTCCTCCTTATCTGGGCTGTTTTGTTGTTGAAGTCCACTTAAATGTTCCGCCTGCCATTCTCGTGCACATTTTATTCTGTTTGCGACAACAACCTCTGTTGCAGCAGATACTGGGCCATTTGTATTTGCTTGGGTGTGCTCGAGATGGTGATGATGCGATCATTTCAGCCGGGCAGCGGCTCATCAATCGTTATATACGCGCTCGACTCGTTACCGCCGCCGCCGCCGCCCGCGTGAAGCCGCCAGCTCCGTTGTTAGCACCAAGTCCGCCGACGCCACCATTGTTGACGGCGCCCAGGCCATTGCCCAGACCGCTGTTGCCGGCGCCGTAGCCAGCGCCCAGGCCGTTGCCCAGGCTGTTGTTGCCGGCACCGAAGCCGCCGGCGCCGCCGCTGTTGCTGCCCTGGCTCTAGCCATAGTTGCCCAGGCTGGGCAAAATACTGGTACCGCCGCCACCGCCGCCGCCGAGCGGGTTGCCGCCACCAAAGTCGTTGGGCCCGTTGCCGAAATTGTTGCCAAAGTTGCCGCCGCCGAATGGACCGCAGCCGCCATTGTTGCCAACGCCGAGGCCATCGGCGTCGCTGCCGCCGCCATTTGCCCAGGGATTGATGAGGGATTGTCGCGTGGTCCGCCCATGCCGCCGAGCCCAGTGGCGCCGCCGACGCCAGCACCGCCGCCGCCGCCACGGCCGCCACCAAAGCGATCATTGCCGCGGCCACCGTTGCCGCCGCCGCCGCCGCCACCACCGAATCCACCACCGCCACCTCCAGCACCTCCGCCGCCGCGATTGCCGCCACGTTGACTGGGACATGTGCTGCCGGTGCCGGTGCCATAGCCGCCATACTCATCCGCATAGACGCGGTCAAAGTTCATCGGATCATAGTTGTGTATCGGCCCCTTGATGGGTGTGTCACGTGTCAAGGTTATCACATCACGCACAGCATCAATCACCTGGCTCTGCTTGCCCACAGTCTGGACGACACGATCCGTGCTCTGCGGCGCCACATTTGAGAAGACCTTCAAAAAGCGACAGCCAATGCGATCGCGTATCTCCTTGATCTTCTGGCCACCCTTGCCAATGACGCAGCCGGCCAGACTCGGATGGATTAATAGGCGCACATCGAATTCTTCATCGCGCTCTTCAAAGTATTTCAGCATTTCGGTTATGATCTCCAGCGTGGAATCGATATCCGTAGAGATTTGTATGGTGCGTTCGGGGCATTGGGAATCGTCCACAGACACAGTGGCTTTATACTGAGTGCGCATCTTCTGTATGTGTTAACCTCCCTTGCCGATGACAGCGCCGGCAATACTGCTTGGTATCAGTATTCGCACCGTTTCCTCGTCATCATCTATCTGACATAAGAACGATCTGTCGAAAACTAGGTTTTTGATTAAAAACCTATTTATATCCTTGCAGAGGGTATTAGAAGAAGGAAGGAGCAGGAGACATTTCCGATCCGATGATCAGCATCAACAGTCGAGTCGATATAGCCATGTCCGTCTGTTCCTCTGTCCTTCTGACCGTCTGTCCGTCTGTCTGTTTCTACGCGAACTAGTCTCTCAGTCTTAAAGCCATCTTTATGAAACTTTGCAAAAGTCCCTCTTTCTGTTGCACGCAGAACATATGTCAAAGCCATAAAGCTGCCACAAAAACGATCGGTCGAAAATTAAGTTGTTGTATGAAAAAACATTTGGGTTTTAAAAATATCTTGACCAAACTCGGCATTTATTAGTTTTACTATACCCCTCATATATGCAAAATCCTATTAAGATCGGACCACTATATCATATAGCTGCCATAGGAACGATTGGTCGAAAATTAAGTTGTTGAAAGAAAAAAACATTTTGTTTATCAAGATATCTTGACCAAACACGGCATTTATTAGTTCTACTTTACTCCGCATATATATGCAAAATCCTATTACGATCGGACCAATATATCATATAGCTGCCATAGCAACGATCGGTCAAAAATTAAGTTGTATGAAAAACCATTTTGCTTATCAAGATATCATAACCAAACTCGGTATTTATTGGATTAACTATACTCCTCATAGATATTCAAAATTCTATTAATATCGGACCACTATATCATATAGCTACCATAAGAACGATCGGTCGAAAATTAAGTTCTTGTATGAAAAACATTTCGTATTTCAAGATATCTTGACCAAACTCGACAATTATTAGTTTTACTATACTCCTCCTATATATGCTTAACCCTATTTAGATCGGACTACTATATTATATAGCTGCGATAAGAACGATCCGTCGAAAATTAAGTTGAATGAAAACATTTTGTCTTTAAGATATCTTGACCAAACTCGGAATTTATTAGTTTAGATGCCATAGGAACGATCGGTCGCACATTAAATTGTATGAAAAAACATTTGGTTCTTCAAGCTATCTTGCCCAAACTCGACATTTATTAGCTGCGCAATGCTCATCATATACATGCTAAGTCCCATTATGATCAGACCCCTATATCATAAAGCTGCCATAGAGACGATCGGTCGAAAATTAATTTGTTGTTTGAAAAAACATCCGGCTTTTCAAGTTATCTTGAACAAACTCGGCATTTATTAGTTTTACTATACTCTCATATATATGCAAAATCCTATTAAGATCGGACCACTATATAGTGATATATAAAGCTGCCATAGAAACGATCGGTCGAAAATTAAGTTGTTGTATGAAAAAACATTTTGTTTGTCAAGATATCATGACCAAACTAGGCATTTATTAGTTTTACTATACTCCTCACAGAAATGCAAAATCCAATTAATATCGGACCACTATATCATATAGCTACCATCGAAACGATCGGTCGAAAATTAAGTTGTTGTATGAAAAAAAAATTGGTGTTTCAAGATATCTTAACCAACTCGGCATTTATTAGTTTTACTATACTCTCATATATATGCAAAATCCTATTAAGATCGGACTCCTATATATATAGCTTCCATAGGAACGATCGGTCGAAATGTAAGTTGTTGTATGAAAAAACATTTTGTTTATCAAGATATCATGACCAAACTCGGCATTTATCAGTTTTACTTAACTCCTCACAGATATGCAAAATTCAATTAATATCGGACCACTATATCATATAGCTACCATCGGAACGATCGGTCGAAAATTAAGTTGTTATATGAAAAAACAATTGGTATTTCAAGATATCTTGACCAACTCGGCATTTATTAGATTTACTATACTCTCATATATATACAAAATCCTATTAAGATCGGACCCCTATATATATAGCTGCCATAGGAACGATCGGTCGAAAATTAAGTTGTTGTATGCATAAGCAATTGGTGTTTCAAGATATCTTGACCAGCTCGGCATTTATTAGTTTGATTATACTCTCATATATATGCAAACTCCTATTAAGACCGGACCACTATATTATAAAGCTGCCATGGAAACGATCGTTCGAAAATTAAGTTGTTTGAAAAAACATCTGGCTTTTCAAAATATCTTGACCAAACTCGGTATTTATTAGTTTTACTATACTCTTCATATACATGCAAAATCCTCTTAAGATCGGACCACTATATCATATAGCTGCCATAGGAACGATCGGTCGAAAATTAAGTTGTTGTATGAAAAAACAATTGGTGTTTCAAGATATCTTGACCAACTCGGCATTTTTTAGTTTTACTATACTCCTCATATATATGCAAAATCCTATTGAGATCGGACCACTATATTATAAAGCTGCCATGGAAACGATCGTTCGAAAATTAAGTTGTTTGAAAAAACATCTGGCTTTTCAAAATATCTTGACCAAACTCGGTATTTATTAGTTTTACTATACTCTCATATATCTACAAAATCCTATTAAGATCGGACCCCTATATATATAGCTGCCATAGGAACGATCGGTCGAAAATTAAGTTGTTGTATGAAAAAACAATTGGTGTTTCAAGATATCTTGACCAACTCGGCATTTATTAGTTTTACTATACTCTCATACATATGCAAACTCCTATCGGACCACTATATCATAAAGCTGACATAGAAACGATCGTTCGAAAATTAAGTTGTTTGAAAAAACATCTGGCTTTTCAAAATATCTTGACCAAACTCGGTAATTATTAGTTTTACTATACTCTTCATATACATGCAAAATCCCCTTAAGATCGGACCACTATATCATAAAGCTGCCATTGAAACGATCGTTCGAAAATTAGGTTGTTTGAAAAAACATCTGGAATTTTAAAATATCTTGACCAAACTCGGTATTTATAAGTTTTACTATACTCTTCATATAAATGCAAAATCCTATTAAGGTCGGAGCACCATATCATATAGCTACCATAGGAACGATCGGTCGAAAATTAGGTTGTTGTATGCAAAAACAATTGGTGTTTCAAGATATCTTGACCAACTCGGCATTTATTAGTTTTATTATACTCCTCATATATATGCAAACTCCTATTAAGATCGGACCACTATATTATAAAGCTGCTATGGAAACGATCGTTCGAAAATTAAGTTGTTTGAAAAAACATCTGGCTTTTCAAAATATCTTGACCAAACTCGGTATTTATTAGTTTTACTATACTCTTCTTATACATGCAAAATCCTCTTAAGATCGGACCACTATATCATATAGCTGCCATAGGAACGATCGGTCGAAAATTAAGTTGTTGTATGAAAAAACAATTGGTGTTTCAAGATATATTGACCAACTCGGCATTTTTTCGTTTTACTATACTCCTCATATATATGCAAAATCCTATTGAGATCGGACCACTATATTATATAGCTGCCATAGGAACGAACGGTCGAAAATGAGGTTGTTGTATGAAAAACGTTTTTGTCATCCAAGATATTTTGATTGAGCACGGCATTTAAAGATTTCACTATGCTCCCTTCATTTTTGCAAAATCTTATTTACATCGGACTACTATATCGTATATCTGACATAGGAACGATCTGTCGAAAAGTAGGTTTTTGATAAAAAACCTTTTTATATCCTTGTAGAGGGTATTAGAAGAAGGAAGGAGAAGGAGACATTTCCGATCCCATAAAGTATATATATTCTTGATCAGCATCAACAGCCGAGTCGATATAGCCATGTCCGTCTGTTCCTCTGTCCTTCTGACCATCTGTCCGTCTGTCTGTTCCTATGCGATCTAGTCTCTCAGTCTTAAAGCTATCTTTATGAAACTTTGGAGAAGTCCCTCTTTCTGTTGCACGCAGCACATATGTCAAAACCAGCTGGATCGGAACACTAAATCATAAAGCTGCCATAGAAACGATCGGTCGAAATGTAAGTTGTTGTATGAAAAAACATTTTGTTTATCAAGATATCATGACCAAACTGGGCATTTATCAGTTTTACTTAACTCCTCACAGATATGCAAAATTCAATTAATATCGGACCACTATATCATATAGCTACCATCGGAACGATCGGTCGAAAATTAAGTTGTTATATGAAAAAACAATTGGTATTTCAAGATATCTTGACCAACTCGGCATTTATTAGATTTACTATCCTCTCATATATATACAAAATCCTATTAAGATCGGACCCCTATATATATAGCTGCCATAGGAACGATTGGTCGAAAATTAAGTTGTTGTATGCAAAAATAATTGGTCTTTCAAGATATCTTGACCAACTCTGCATTTATTAGTTTGATTATACTCTCATATATAAGCAAACTCCTATTAAGATCGGACCACTATATTATAAAGCTGCCATGGAAACGATCGTTCGAAAATTAAGTTGTTTGAAAAAACATCTGGCTTTTCAAAATATCTTGACCAAACTCGGTATTTATTAGTTTTACTATACTCTTCATATACATGCAAAATCCTCTTAAGATCAGACCACTATATCATATAACTGCCATAGGAACGATCGGTCGAAAATTAAGTTGTTGTATGAAAAAACAATTGGTGTTTCAAGATATCTTGACCAACTCGGCATTTTTTAGTTTTACTATACTCCTCATATATATGCAAAATCCTATTAAGATCGGACCACTATATTATAAAGCTGCCATGGAAACGATCGTTCGAAAATTAAGTTGTTTGAAAAAACATCTGGCTTTTCAAAATATCTTGACCAAACTCGGTATTAATTAGTTTTACTATACTCTTCATATACATGCAAAATCCTCTTAAGATCGGACCACTATATCACAAAGCTGCCATTGAAACGATCGTTCGAAAATTAGGTTGTTTGAAAAAACATCTGGATTTTCAAAATATCTTGACCAAACTCGGTATTTATAAGTTTTACTATACTCTTCATATAAATGCAAAATCCTATTAAGGTCGGAGCACCATATCATATAGCTACCATAGGAACGATCGGTCGAAAATTAGGTTGTTGTATGAAAAAACATTTTGTTTTTCAAGATATCTTGACCAAACTCGGCATTTTTTGTTTTACTATACTAGTTTGATTATACTCTCATATATATGCAAACTCCTATTAAGATCGGACCACTATATTATAAAGCTGCCATGGAAACGATCGTTCGAAAATTAAGTTGTTTGATAAATCATCTGGCTTTTCAAAATATCTTGACCAAACTCGGTATTTATTAGTTTTACTATACTCTTCTTATACATGCAAAATCCTCTTAAGATCGGACCACTATATCATATAGCTGCCATAGGAACGATCGGTCGAAAATTAAGTTGTTGTATGAAAAAACAATTGGTGTTTCAAGATATCTTGACCAACTCGGCATTTTTTAGTTTTACTATACTCTTCATATACATGCAAAATCCTCTTAAGATCGGACCACTATATCACAAAGCTGCCATTGAAACGATCGTTCGAAAATTAGGTTGTTTGAAAAAACATCTGGATTTTCAAAATATCTTGACCAAACTCGGTATTTATAAGTTTTACTATACTCCTCATATATATGCAAAATCCTATTGAGATCGGACCACTATATTATAAAGCTGCCATGGAAACGATCGTTCGAAAATTAAGTTGTTTGAAAAAACATCTGGCTTTTCAAAATATCTTGACCAAACTCGATATTTATTAGTTTTACTATACTCTCATATATCTACAAAATCCTATTAAGATCGGACCCCTATATATATAGCTGCCATAGGAACGATCGGTCGAAAATTAAGTTGTTGTATGAAAAAACAATTGGTGTTTCAAGATATCTTGACCAACTCGGCATTTATTAGTTTTACTATACTCTCATACATATGCAAACTCCTATCGGACCACTATATCATAAAGCTGACATAGAAACGATCGTTCGAAAATTAAGTTGTTTACTATACTCTTCATATAAGTGCAAAATCCTATTAAGGTCGGAGCACCATATCATATAGCTACCATAGGAACGATCGGTCGAAAATTAGGTTGTTGTATGAAAAAACAATTGGTGTTTCAAGATATCTTGACCAACTTGGCATTTATTAGTTTTACTATACTGTCATATATATGCAAACTCCTATTAAGATCGGACCACTATATCATAAAGCTGCCATAGAAACGATCGTTCGAAAATTAAGTTGTTTGAAAAAACATCTGGCTTTTCAAAATATCTTGACCAAACTCGGTATTAATTAGTTTTACTATACTCTTCATATACATGCAAAATCCTCTTAAGATCGGACCACTATATCACAAAGCTGCCATTGAAACGATCGTTCGAAAATTAGGTTGTTTGAAAAAACATCTGGATTTTCAAAATATCTTGACCAAACTCGGTATTTATAAGTTTTACTATACTCTTCATATAAATGCAAAATCCTATTAAGGTCGGACCACTATATCATATAGCTGCCATAGGAACGATCGGTCGAAAATTAGGTTGTTGTATGAAAAAACATTTTGTTTTTCAAGATATCTTGACCAAACTCGGCATTTTTTGTTTTGCTATACTCTTCATATACATGCAAAATCCTATTAAGATCGGACCACTATATCATATAGCTGCCATAGGAACGATCGGTCGAAAATTAAGTTGTTGTATGCAAAAACAATTGGTGTTTCAAGATATCTTGACCAACTCGGCATTTATTAGTTTGATTATACTCTCATATGTATGCAAACTCCTATTAAGATCGGACCACTATATTATAAAGCTGCCATGGAAACGATCGTTCGAAAATTAAGTTGTTTGATAAATCATCTGGCTTTTCAAAATATCTTGACCAAACTCGGTATTTATTAGTTTTACTATACTCTTCTTATACATGCAAAATCCTCTTAAGATCGGACCACTATATCATATAGCTCCCATAGGAACGATCGGTCGAAAATTAAGTTGTTGTATGAAAAAACATTTGGGTTTTTAAGATATCTTGACCAAACTCGGCTTTTATTAGTTTTACTATACTCCTCATATATATGCAAAATCCTATTAATGTCGGACCACTATACCGACGATCGGTCGAAAATCAATTTGTTGTATGAAAAAACATTTTGTTTTTCAAGATATCTTGACCAAACTCGGCATTTATTGGTTGTACTATACTCTTCATATACATGCAAAATCCTATTAAGATCGGACCACTATATCATATAGCTGCCATAGGAACAATCGGTCGAAAATTAGGTTGTTGTATAAAAAACGTTTTTGTTATCCAAGATATTTTGATTAAGCACGGCATTTAAAGATTTCACTATGCTCCCTTCATTTTTGCAAAATCTTATTTACATCGGACTACTATATCGTATATACTTTATTTGTTCATGCTCCTTATCATGTATAATATATATATATATTTTATGCTCGTATAGAGAATTGTAGGTTGGTTTGGGGGACAGGGTAGGGAGTATGTAGAAATTACTTAAACTTAGAAAAGAATTATATTACTCTCTAGATATTGGGGATACACTCAGTAATCAGTTACTTATGTTTTCTTTTTTCTTTCTTTTGCTTTTTTTTTTTTTTGTTTTAGTAAACTTTAAAGTTAAACGTGGATGCAGCTCCTCCTCCTTATCTGGGCTTTTTGATGTTGAAGTCCACTTAAATGTTCCGCCTGCCATTCTCGTGCACATTTTAGTCTTTTTGCGACACGAACCTCTGTTGCAGCAGATACTGGGCCATTTGTATTTGCTTGGGTGTGCCCGAGATGGTGATGATGCGATCATTTGAGCCGGGCAGCGGCTCATCAATCGTTATATACGCGCTCGACTCGTTGCGTATGCGCCGTATGCGATCGCCGCCCTTGCCAATTATGGCTCCAGCCAAATCCTTGGGTATGGTGACCTGTGTGCTGTTGTTGGGATCATGTCCCTGCGGTATGTTGGACGAGGCGTTGGCACTGTTGTTCGAGCCGCCATTACCGCCGCCGCCGCCGCCCGCGTGAAGCCGCCAGCTCCGTTGTTAGCACTAAGTCCGCCGACGCCACCATTGTTGACGGCACCCAGGCCATTGCCCAGACTGCTGTTGCCGGCGCCGTAGCCAGCGCCCAGGCCGTTGCCCAGGCTGTTGTTGCCGGCACCGAAGCCGCCGGCGCCGCCGCTGTTGCTGCCCTGGCTCTAGCCAAAGTTGCCCAGGCTGGGCAAATTACTGGTGCCGCCGCCACCGCCGCCGCCGAGCGGGTTGCCGCCACCAAAGTCGTTGGGCCCGTTGCCGAAACTGTTGCCAAAGTTGCCGCCGAATGGACCGAATGGCCGAATGGACCGTCGCCGCCAAAGTTGTTGCCGCCGAAGCCGCCGCCATTGTTGCCAACGCCGAAGCCATCGGCGTCGCTGCCGCCGCCATTTGCCCAGGGATTGATGAGGGATTGTCGCGAGGTCCGCCCATGCCGCCGAGCCCAGTGGCGCCGCCGACGCCAGCACCGAATCCACCACCGCCGCCACCTCCAGCACCTCCGCCGCCGCGATTGCCGCCACGTTGACTGGGACATGTGCTGCCGGTGCCGGTGCCATAGCCGCCATACTCATCCGCATAGACGCGGTCAAAGTTCATCGGATCATAGTTGTGTATCGGCCCCTTGATGGGTGTGTCACGTGTCAAGGTTATCACCTCACGCACAGCATCAATCACCTGGCTCTGCTTGCCCACAGTCTGGACGACACGATCCGTTCTCTGCGGCGCCACATTAGAGAAGACCTTCAAAAAGCGACAGCCAATGCGACCGCGTATCTCCTTGATCTTCTGGCCACCCTTGCCAATGACGCAGCCGCCCAGACTCGGATGGATTAATAGGCGCACATCGAATTCTTCATCACGCTCTTCAAAGTATTTCAGCATTTCGGTTATGATCTCCAGCGTGGAATCGATATCCGTAGAGATTTGTATGGTGCGTTCGGGGCATTGGGAATCGTCCACAGACACAGTGGCTTTAAACTGAGTGCGCATCTTCTGTATGTGTTAACCTCCCTTGCCGATGACAGCGCCGGCAATACTGCTTGGTATCAGTATTCGCACCGTTTCCTCGTCATCATCTATCTGACATTAGAACGATCTGTCGAAAACTAGGTTTTTGATTAAAAACCTATTTATATCCTTGCAGAGGGTATTAGAAGAAGGAACGAGCAGGAGACATTTCCGATCCCATTAAGTATATATATTCTTGATCAGAGAACAGTCGAGTCGATATAGCCATGTCCGTCTGTTCCTCTGTCCTTCTGACCGTCTGTCCGTCTGTCTGTTTTTACGCGAACTAGTCTCTCAGTCCTAAAGCCATCTTTATGAAACTTTGCAAAAGTCCCTCTTTCTGTTGCACGCAGAATATATGTCAAAGCCATAAAGCTGCCATAAAAACGATCGGTCGAAAATTAAGTTGTTGTATAAGAAAACATTTGGGTTTTCAAAATATCTTGACCAAACTCGGCATTTATTAGTTTTACTATACTCCTCATATATGCAAAAACCTATTAAGATCGGACCACTATATCATATAGCTGCCATAGGAACGATTGGTCGAAAATTAAGTTGTTGAAAGAAAAAAACATTTTGTTTATCAAGATATCTTGACCAAACACGGCATTTATTAGTTCTACTTTACTCCGCATATATATGCAAAATCCTATTACGATCGGACCAATATATCATATAGCTGCCATAGCAACGATCGGTCAAAAATTAAGTTGTATGAAAAACCATTTTGCTTATCAAGATATCATAACCAAACTCGGCATTTATTGGATTAACTATACTACTCATAGATATTCAAAATTCTATTAATATCGGACCACTATATCATATAGCTACCATAAGAACGATCGGTCGAAAATTAAGTTCTTGTATGAAAAACATTTCGTATTTCAAGATATCTTGACCAAACTCGACAATTATTAGTTTTACTATACTCCTCCTATATATGCTTAACCCTATTTAGATCGGACCACTATATTATATAGCTGCGATAAGAACGATCCGTCGAAAATTAAGTTGAATGAAAAAACATTTTGTCTTTAAGATATCTTGACCAAACTCGGAATTTATTAGTTTAGATGCCATAGGAACGATCGGTCGCAAATTAAATTGTATGAAAAAACATATGGTTCTTCAAGGTATCTTGCCCAAACTCGACATTTATTAGCTGCGCAATGCTCATCATATACATGCTAAGTCCCATTATGATCAGACCCCTATATCATAAAGCTGCCATAGAGACGATCGGTGGAAAATTAATTTGTTGTTTGAAAAAACATCCGGCTTTTCAAGTTATCTTGAACAAACTCGGCATTTATTAGTTTTACTATACTCTCATATATATGCAAAATCCTTATAAGATCGGACCACTATATAGTGATATATAAAGCTGCCATAGAAACGATCGGTCGAAAATTAAGTTGTTGTATGAAAAAACATTTTGTTTGTCAAGATATCATGACCAAACTAGGCATTTATTAGTTTTACTATACTCCTCACAGAAATGCAAAATCCAATTAATATCGGACCACTATATCATATAGCTACCATCGAAACGATCGGTCGAAAATTAAGTTGTTGTATGAAAAAACAATTGGTGTTTCAAGATATCTTAACCAACTCGGCATTTATTGGTTTTACTATACTCTCATATATATGCAAAATCCTATTAAGATCGGACTCCTATATATATAGCTTCCATAGGAACGATCGGTCGAAATGTAAGTTGTTTTATGAAAAAACCATTTTGTTTATCAAGATATCATGACCAAACTCGGCATTTATCAGTTTTACTTAACTCCTCACAGATATGCAAAATTCAATTAATATCGGACCACTATATCATATAGCTACCATCGGAACGATCGGTCGAAAATTAAGTTGTTATATGAAAAAACAATTGGTATTTCAAGATATCTTGACCAACTCGGCATTTATTAGATTTACTATACTCTCATATATATACAAAATCCTATTAAGATCGGACCCCGATATATATAGCTGCCATAGGAACGATCGGTCGAAAATTAAGTTGTTGTATGCAAAAACAATTGGTGTTTCAAGATATCTTGACCAACTCGGCATTTATTAGTTTGATTATATTCTCATATATATGCAAACTCCTATTAAGATCGGACCACTATATTATAAAGCTGCCATGGAAACGATCGTTCGAAAATTAAGTTGTTTGAAAAAACATCTGGCTTTTCAAAATATCTTGACCAAACTCGGTATATATTAGTTTTACTATACTCTTCATATACATGCAAAATCCTCTTAAGATCGGACCACTATATCATATAGCTGCCATAGGAACGATCGGTCGAAAATTAAGTTGTTGTATGAAAAAACAATTGGTGTTTCAAGATATCTTGACCAACTCGGCAATATTTTAGTTTTACTATACTCCTCATATATATGCAAAATCCTATTGAGATCGGACCACTATATTATAAAGCTGCCATGGAAACGATCGTTCGAAAATTAAGTTGTTTGAAAAAACATCTGGCTTTTCAAAATATCTTGACCAAACTCGGTATTTATTAGTTTTACTATACTCTCATATATCTACAAAATCCTATTAAGATCGGACCCCTATATATATAGCTGCCATAGGAACGATCGGTCGAAAATTAAATTGTTGTATGAAAAAACAATTGGTGTTTCAAGATATCTTGACCAACTCGGCATTTATTAGTTTTACTATACTCTCATACATATGCAAACTCCTATCGGACCACTATATCATAAAGCTGACATAGAAACGATCGTTCGAAAATTAAGTTGTTTGAAAAAACATCTGGCTTTTCAAAATATCTTGACCAAACTCGGTATTTATTAGTTTTACTATACTCTTCATATACATGCAAAATCCTCTTAAGATCGGACTACTATATCACAAAGCTGCCATTGAAACGATCGTTCGAAAATTAGGTTGTTTGAAAAAACATCTGGATTTTCAAAATATCTTGACCAAACTCGGTATTTATAAGTTTTACTATACTCTTCATATAAATGCAAAATCCTATTAAGGTCGGAGCACCATATCATATAGCTGCCATAGGAACGATCGGTCGAAAATTAAGTTGTTGTATGCAAAAACAATTGGTGTTTCAAGATATCTTGACCAACTCGCCATTTATTAGTTTGATTATACTCTCATATATATGCAAACTCCTATTAAGATCGGACCACTATATTATAAAGCTGCCATGGAAACGATCGTTCGAAAATTAAGTTGTTTGAAAAAACATCTGGCTTTTCAAAATATCTTGACCAAACTCGGTATATATTAGTTTTATTATACTCTTCATATACATGCAAAATCCTCTTAAGATCGGACCACTATATCATATAGCTGCCATAGGAACGATCGGTCGAAAATTAAGTTGTTGTATGAAAAAACAATTGGTGTTTCAAGATATCTTGACCATCTCGGCATTTTTTAGTTTTACTATACTCCTCATATATATGCAAAATCCTATTGAGATCGGACCACTATATTATATAGCTGCCATAGGAACGAACGGTCGAAAATGAGGTTGTTGTATGAAAAACGTTTTTGTCATCCAAGATATTTTGATTGAGCACGGCATTTAGAGATTTCACTATGCTCCCTTCATTTTTGCAAAATCTTATTTACATCGGACTACTATATCGTATATCTTACATAGGAACGATCTGTCGAAAAGTAGGTTTTTGATAAAAAACCTTTTTATATCCTTGCAGAGGGTATTAGAAGAAGGAAGGAGAAGGAGACATTTCCGATCCCATAAAGTATATATATTCTTGATCAGCATCAACAGCCGAGTCGATATAGCCATGTCCGTCTGTTCCTCTGTCCTTCTGACCATCTGTCCGTCTGTCTGTTCCTATGCGATCTAGTCTCTCAGTCTTAAAGCTATCTTTATGAAACTTTGGAGAAGTCCCTCTTTCTGTTGCACGCAGCACATATGTCAAAACCAGCTGGATCGGAACACTAAATCATAAAGCTGCCATAGAAACGATCGGTCGAAAATTAAGTTGTTGTATGAAAAAACATTTGGGTTTTCAAGATATCTTGACCAAACTCGGCATTTCTTAGTTTTACTATAATCCTCATATATATGCTAAATCCTATTAAGATCGGACCACTAAATTATATAGCTGCCATAAGAACGATCAGTCGAAAATTATGTTGAATGAGAAAACATTTGGTTCTTCAACATATATATTTATCAAACTCGACATTTATTAGCTGTACTATGCTCTTCATATAAATGCAAAATCCTATTAAGGTCGGAGCACCATATCATATAGCTACCATAGGAACGATCGGTCGAAAATTAGGTTGTTGTATGAAAAAACATTTGGGTTTTTAAGATATCTTGACCAAACTCGGCTTTTATTAGTTTTACTATACTCCTCATATATATGCAAAATCCTATTAATGTCGGACCACTATACCGACGATCGGTCGAAAATCAATTTGTTGTATGAAAAAACATTTTGTTTTTCAAGATATCTTGACCAAACTCGGCATTTATTGGTTGTACTATACTCTTCATATACATGCAAAATCCTATTAAGATCGGAACAATCGGTCGAAAATGAGGTTGTTGTATAAAAAACGTTTTTGTTATCCAAGATATTTTGATTAAGCACGGCATTTAAAGATTTCACTATGCTCCCTTCATTTTTGCAAAATCTTATTTACATCGGACTACTATATCGTATATACTTTATTTGTTCATGCTCCTTGTCATGTATAATATATATATATTTTATGCTCGTATAGAGAATTGTAGGTTGGTTTGGGGGATGGGGTAGGGAGTATGTAGAAATTACTTAAACTTAGAAAATAATTATATTACTCTCTAGATATTGGGGATACACTCAATAATCAGTTGCTTATGTTTTCTTTTTTCTTTCTTTTGCTTTTTTTTTTTTTTGTTTTAGTAAACTTTAAAGTTAAACGTGGATGCAGCTCCTCCTCCTTATCTGGGCTTTTTGTTGTTGAAGTCCACTTAAATGTTCCGCCTGCCATTCTCGTGCACATTTTAGTCTTTCTGCGACACCAACCTCTGTTGCAGCAGATACTGGGCCATTTGTATTTGCTTGGGTGTGCCCGAGATGGTGATGATGCGATCATTTGAGCCGGGCAGCGGCTCATCAATCGTTATATACGCGCTCGACCTTTTGCGTATGCGCCGTATGCGATCGCCGCCCTTGCCAATTATGGCTCCAGCCAAATCCTTGGGTATGGTGACCTGTGTGCTGTTGTTGGGATCATGTCCCTGCGGTATGTTGGACGAGGCGTTGGCACTGTTGTTCGAGCCGCCATTACCGCCGCCGCCGCCGCCCGCGTGAAGCCGCCAGCTCCGTTGTTAGCACCAAGTCCGCCGACGCCACCATTGTTGACGGCGCCCAGGCCATTGCCCAGACTGCTGTTGCCGGCGCCGTAGCCAGCGCCCAGGCCGTTGCCCAGGCTGTTGTTGCCGGCACCGAAGCCGCCGGCGCCGCCGCTGTTGCTGCCTTGGCTCTGACCAAAGTTGCCCAGGCTGGGCAAATTACTGGTGCCGCCGCCACCGCCGCCGCCGAGCGGGTTGCCGCCACCAAAGTCGTTGGGCCCGTTGCCGAAATTGTTGCCAAAGTTGCCGCCGAATGGACCGAATGGCCGAATGGACCGTCGCCGCCAAAGTTGTTGCCGCCGAAGCCGCCGCCATTGTTGCCAACGCCGAAGCCATCGGCGTCGCTGCCGCCGCCATTTGCCCAGGGATTGATGAGGGATTGTCGCGAGGTCCGCCCATGCCGCCGAGCCCAGTGGCGCCGCCGACGCCAGCACCGCCGCCGCCGCCACGGCCGCCACCAAAGCGATCATTGCCGCGGCCACCGTTGCCGCCGCCGCCGCCGCCACCGCCACCACCGAATCCACCACCGCCGCCACCTCCAGCACCGCCGCCGCCGCGATTGCCGCCACGTTGACTGGGACATGTGCTGCCGGTGCCGGTGCCATAGCCGCCATACTCATCCGCATAGACGCGGTCAAAGTTCATCGGATCATAGTTGTGTATTGGCCCCTTGATGGGCGTGTCACGTGTCACGGTTATCACCTCACGGACACCATCAATCACCTGGCTCTGCTTGCCCACAGTCTAGACGACACGATCCGTGCTCTGCGGCGCCACATTTGAGAAGACCTTCAAAAAGCGACAGCCAATGCGATCGCACTATCTGACATAAGAACGATCTGTCGAAAACTAGGTTTTTGATTAAAAACCTATTTATATCCTTGCAGAGGGTATTAGAAGAAGGAAGGAGCAGGAGACATTTCCGATCCCATAAAGTATATATATTCTTGATCAGCATCAACAGTCGAGTCGATATAGCCATGTCCGTCTGTTCCTCTGTCCTTCTGACCGTCTGTCCGTCTGTCTGTTTCTACGCGAACTAGTCTCTCAGTCTTAAAGCCATCTTTATGAAACTTTGCAAAAGTCCCTCTCTCTGTTGCACGCAGAACATATGTCAAAGCCAGCTGGATCGGGACACTAAATCATAAAGCTGCCATAAAAACGATCGGTCGAAAATTAAGTTGTTGTATGAAAAAACATTTTGTTTATCAAGATATCTTGACCAAGCTCGGCATTTATTAGTTTTACTTTACTCCTCATATATGTGCAAAATCCTATTAAGATCGGACCACTATATCATATAGCTGCCATAGGAACGATCGGTCGAAAATTAAGTTGTATGAAAAAACATTTTGTTTATCAAGATATCTTGACCAAAATCGGCATAAACTATTTTCCCGGTACTTCTTAGATTGGGGCAAAGCACTATGAGCATTATGAAAAGGTAGGGTCTGCAAGGGTATTAGATCTCGTTCTCGTTTTCTTTAAGAAAACTGATTGGCACTTTTCTGAATATATATTATATATAAATAAGTTTTACACGTTAAGTTACTATAAAAAAATATATGTAAATTTATTATTTTCACTTAACGGCTACTTTTGTTGAGTACATTTCTTTGTATACAATATTAGAAATGTTTATACTTGTGCTTATGCTTATATGCTAAGTTATGTTAAAGGGTGGGTGCGACTATGGATAGTCGATAGTCAATAGAGAGTTCTCAGTTGAGAGTGATTGACGTGTTTTACTTGTGCTCCAAGATTTTTATATATTTATGCGCTTATATCCTCCTTTATATTTCAAAATTTTGCATTTTTCGGTGCTTTATTTAAAAAGCTTTTATAAACTGTGCAAAGTGTCATCTGTTGTGCAGCGTGTCTGTTAATTATTACATTTTATAAAACGCGGCGTCAGTTCCGTGTTTGTTGTTATTGGCTGTTTTAGTCTTTTGCCTTTGTGCTCCCCTGTGCATACACTTGTTTGTGCGTGTGTTCGCTGCATACTTTCTGCTTGTGCATCGCGCTCTCACAAATTTCTTTCTATTGCTTTTCGCACCAAACAATTTGTTTGTGTACGAATAATTGTTTTTTGAGTGTTTACTTGTGCACCGTTTTCGTTTCGTTTTGCTCTGCGCTCTCGCAAGTTGCTTGTGCATTTAATAATTATGTCGTGCTGTAAGAAACCGTGCACGTTCAAGCAGGCTGACGATTCTGCACTGTCGCAATCTGTTAATTGCTGGCTGTGTGAGAATATGATGCATGCTAAATGTGCAGGTCTCACTGGGCGTGATTGCGACAAGATCGCTGCTATTGCCGAGAAGGGCTGCGGTGGCTTGCGTTGGTCGTGCCCAGAATGCATCGACAAGCAAATTGATTTCTCCAGAATGTATAATTCTGTGAGAAGTCAATTCTTTAAATTAAATAATGTGGCTAAGCAGCTCTCGAGTAATTTTGACTCGAGTTTCGATTTGCTAGGCAAATATAAATTTAAGTCCCCAACCAATCGCCGGTTGGAGCCTCAACTTTTGCAATTGCCCTCTACGTCTGTTCAGACACCTACGACTTTCTTGTCTCTTCCTAGCAACTTGGAGGTATCTCCAATGTTGTCTTTATCGCCTTCTCCAAGCGACTGTCCAATTACCCCGGTTTCAAGCCCTGTACTAGACCCAGTAGAGCCCGTACCTGATTCCGTCCCAAATAATCAAACTGCCTCAGCCCCGTCAGCTCCTGGCCGCAAAGGTAGACCTGCGCGCAATCTTGCGCAGATTGTTAAAAGCAATCATTGTGCCTCGTTAGCTCCTCCAACTCCTGTATTACCTACAGCCCCATCAGCGCCTACTTTAACGGTAGTTGCCCCTCGTAGGCAAGTTTTTGTGTCTCGACTTTCGTCGGACACCACTTCTGAGTCATTGGCAGCCTATATTGCTAGCAAATCTTCTGCTAGCGTGTCAATAACAAAATTTAATTTCTCCACCCCTCGTGAAATATCATCATTCAAAATAAATGTTTCACATGATATGTTCCCAATCATTTGTGATCCCAAATTTTGGCCACCACACATGATTGTTCATGAGTTCAAGCCTAAAAAGCGTAACCAGCCTGTCACCCTTCCAGTCCCTTCAATACAGGGTACCATTTCTGCCCCAAAAAACTAGCTTCATCTTCTAACCAAATCTTTATTCATTATCAGAATGTCAGAGGTCTCACTTCAAAGCTAAAAAATCTTTTTATTGCCAGCACTTCCTTCGATTCGGACATAATAGCATTTTCAGAAACATGGTTAAACTCAACCATATCTGATTTTGAGATATTACCGAATAACTTTATTTTGTTTAGAAATGATCGGCCGACTCGAGGTGGTGGGGTGTTAATTGCCGTTAAAGCCACTCTCCAGTCTGAACTATTCTGTTTTAGTACGCCTACTGACGCTGAGATTGTCTCAGTTAAGGTGTCTTTTCCTACACGGAATATCTATGTAACATGCTTTTATGTCCCACCTTCTTCTGATATTCAAGTTTATATGAATCATATTACTTCTATTAAAGAAGTTTCTTCACACGTGCGGGATAATGACCTATTATTGGTGTTGGGTGATTTTAATTTGCCGAACATCTCTTGGTCATTATTCACTGCTGAAAATTATCTAGTGCCCTCAGCACAGCACGATTTTTTAGACAGCATGCTTGATCTTTCTTTGTTTCAAATCAATTCAATTTCTAATCATATGAATAGAACACTTGACCTTGTATTTGTTAACGACTACCTTATTTCTAATGTGTCTAGGTCACCTCCTTTATCTCTTCCTGAGGATGTCTATCATCCAACTTTAGAGATTGCAATGCTAAATTGTAATCCTTCCATTTCGTGCTCATCAGCCAATAAGCCCCGCTATTGCTTTCGCAAAGGAAATTATTCCTTGCTGAATCAGCTTATTTATTCAACCGATTGGTCTTTCTTATATGACTCAGTTGATATGAATACAGCCATTAATTCTTTTTATATCACCCTAAACTCCCTCTTAGATGTGTGTATTCCTAAGTCAATTCCTTCGACTACTTTTTCAAAACCACCCTGTTTTACTCCCAGATTATCACATCTAAAAAAAAATGTAAATGGATATGTCACTCCCCCAACCATTAGAAAAGTGCCTGTCCTCAGGTGTTTAAGTTTGGATATAGTGTAACATTTTCTTCTTTTACAATTGGTGTATCTCCTACTATTGTAGGTGTTTCTTCTACTTTGGGTTTTTTATATTTGATAATTAATTTTTTAGGTATGCTTTTGAACTTATATGACATTTTATTGTAATTATCTGGAATACATTGTTAAATTTTGTATGTTCATTTATAATTTGTTTCGTTTGTACAAACGAAAGTGGTTCTAATTTTATAACATCATTGCTTACGTAAATGCTTTGAGTATAATCTAACATATTGTTATACCCTTGCAGAGGGTATTATAATTTTGTCGTGAAATGTGTAACGCATAGAAGGAGACATCTCCGACCCCATATAGCATATATATTCTTAATCAGCATCAACAGCCGAGTCGAAATAGCCATGTCCGTCTGTCCGTCCGTCCGTTTTGCAAAATTTTAGTATGATTACATTCTGATGTTATTTGGCTTAAAATTCCTGTCGAACATTCATTATTAATTAATTTTTTTGTTTCGTTGCTATAAACTTTTTTGTCTTGGGTAAAATATTTTTCATGAGCTATTTCTGTCAATATGTTATTATTATCATCCGGGTATGGAATTATTTCGAATACCGGGCTTTTTATTATTTCTCGAGGAATATGGGATATTATCAGTATTTCGTTTGTATCTGATTTAAAGCAAGTGGAAGTTTTTGCATTCAACAATTTCTCAGAATTAACATTAACAAATAGTCATGTTTAGTAATTTTGGGTTAAAAATTCCTGATCTTGTGAGCTCCATTCCCATCTCAATGTCTTCTATAAATTCTGTAAAATGTTGGAAGTTAAATATAAGGATATCTAATTTCTTTCCTTTTTGTTTCTCTTGATCTAGTTCGTTCATGATTTATATTCCTTTGTTTATAGCTTCTATTATGTGATTTAATTCGTTAACCAGAACCCTGATTTCTGCTACGCTGCTTATTTTTTGTTCAATTTTTATTTTGTCTTCTTGATCAAATGTTCCAAATAAGTATTTATATACTGTTCCTACTATGTTAATAAACCTCTTTTGCTGCGTTTGGCTATTTTTAAGCCGTTTATTTCTCTGTTTAATTTTTCTACACGGTATTCGATTTGTATAAGGCTATTGAATTCTTTACTTTGTTTAATTAAATTGTTAAAAGTTTCTTCGGTTTTTGTTATATTATCCGTTAAACAGTGGAATTCGTAATCTGTCGGAATGTCTATGGTTCCTGTTTTAAATATGAGATAGCCGTTATGGGCTTTGATAGGATTAATTTCAATGCTTTGTGCATTTATATGGTTTACAATTATTGACAATAATATAATAATTTGTTTAAGCTGGTGTTTGTATGTTTTGATCGCTGTCTGTTGTTGACCTGTAATTGTTATATTTGCTTTGATTAGTGTTCTTTTTCTTTTTGATTTTGGTTTTGTAATGTGTTATTTTCCCGCCTCTGTTAGTTTCCTCAAAATGTTTGTCGTCGATTTGTCTTAGTTCTCCTGTTTTCTTGAACGGGGTTGTCATCTTCGATTTAACTAATGGTGAATGTTTGTATCTAGTGTCAATTTCACAATTTGTTCGTTTTTTATTGAGGTTATTTAGTAGTTTTTCTTTATTAGCTTGAGTGTCATACTCTGGTGTACCTGCGTTTATGAATATGTCCGCTGGTGTTCTGTTAGTCGTTTTGTGCTTTGCTTTATGATTTTACGTGTAGAGTATAGTTTCAAATTTCGTATTATTTTCGACGTCTGAGTCGCTGTTAATAATTCTTAATTTTTCGTTAACTGTCTTATGAAATCGTTCTACTTCGGATATACCATTTTTACTAGTGGTTATATTAATATTTACTGCTTCTGATTTTAGCCATAATTGTAAAGCTGTGCACATAAAAGCTGAGTCTTTGTCTGCTTTTATTTCGTTGGGTTTACCCATTTGGTTGAACACTTGTAATATAGCTCGTTTGGTTTCTAACCAGATAATATAAAAATTGTTTATCTCCTAATATGTAAAAATCCATTACATATTTTTCTCGGATATTAGCGATTTATTTCGAAAGTTAATTTTGTATTCCTGTGTTCTGTTTTTGTGATGTTGCAAATCTCACATTCATTAATTCGATTTTGAATTAAATTTTGATAATCTGGTACATAGTGGGTTTCTTTGAACCAATTGATAGTTTTTTCAATTCCTGGATGTAATAACTCTTTGTGCTTTTTTAATATTAATTCTTTGAATTCTGCGTATGTTTGAAGGTCTATTAATTTTGTACTAGTTTTCATTGCCTTTGTTGAATTATTCGGACTTTTTATTTCTAAGTAGGCTTCTTGAAAAATTGGAAAATCTGCTTCGTTGTGGATGTACAGCACACTTTTCTTTGTGCATAAGTATTCTTTTATTAATTCTTTGGCATGCACGTTAGTCATGTCTTTGTACGTAATTTTTATGTTGAATTTGTGAAAGTAATTCGTAAATTTTGTTTCGTTCTCGGTTCCTTTTTATACCCTTGCAGAGGGTATTATAATTTTGTCGTAAAATGTGTAACGTATAGAAGGAGACATCTCCGACCCCATAAAGTATATATATTCTTAATCAGCATCAACAGCCGAGTCGATATAGCCATGTCCGTCTCTCCGTCTGTCTGTCCGTCCGTCTATCCGTCTGTCTAAAGCTTTCTTAATGAAACTTTGCAGAACTCCCTCTTTCTGTTGCACGCAGCACATATGTGAAAACCAGCTGGATCGGACCACTATATCATATAGCTGCCATAGGAACGATCGGTCAAAAATTAAGTTTTTGTATGAAAAAACATGTTGTTTATCAAGATATCTTGACCAAACTCGGCATTTATTAGTTTTACTTTACTCCTCATATATGTGCAAAATACTATTAATATCAGATCACTATATCATATAGCTGCCATAGGAACGATCGGTCGAAAATTAAGTTTTTGTATGAAAAAACATTTTGTTTATCAAGATATCTTGACCAAACTCGGCATTTATTAGTTTTACTTTACTCCTCATATATGTGCAAAATCCTATTAAGATCGGACCACTATATCATATAGCTGCCATAGGAACGATCGGTCGAAAATTAAGTTTTATGAAAAAACATTTTGTTTATCAAGATATCTTGACCAAAATCGGCATTTATTATATTCCCGGTACTTCTTAGATAGGGGCAAAGCACTATGAGCATTATGAAAAGGTTGGGTCTGCAAGGGTATTAGATCTTTGGCGTGCCAAAGATAGCCCTTCTTTCTCGTTCAAATTCTATATGTCGATTATAATAATTAAGAGGTCTTTCTGTGATTTGTAAATGGTTACTGTTATCTTCTTGAGCACTATGCATGGTTGCTCTTGTGCTAATTGTATCTTCGCCTAAGAAGTTTTCGTTTAATTGAATTCTTTTTTTTTCTTTTCCTGGGACGTATTTAATTTGGAAATCAAACTCAATTAGCTTGATTTTCCATCTTTGTAATTTCATGTTAGGTTCTTTCATGTTATTTAGCCAGACGTGTGGTCTGTGATCACTAAGGATTTGAAATTGTCGACCAAAGAGATAGGACCTAAAGTATTTAGTGGCCCAAACGATTGCTAATAATTCTTTTTCAATCGTTGAATAATTTAACTCATGCTCGTTGAGAGTTCTACTTGCATAGCATATATGCTTATGCTCTTGCGAAAGGACGGCCCCTATTGCCATATTACTCGCGTCTGTAGTTAATGAAAATGGTTTTTCGAAGTTAGGGTATATTAAAATTGGGTCAAAAGCTAATTTGTAGTCTTTGTCATTTGTTTTGATTTTTGCTCCTTTTTTTAATTTAAGTGTTAATGGTTTTACTATATTAGCGAAATTTGGTATGAATTTCCTATAGAAACCACATAAGCATAGAAATGATTTAATTTCTTTTGGGGTTTTTGGAATTGGGAATTTGACAATTGCTTGTATCTTGTTGGGATTTGGTTTTATACCCTCAGTTGTGATGATGTGACCGAGAAATTCAGTTTCTTTTCTCATAAACTAGCATTTATCCAACTGTAGTTTTAAGTTAGCTTCTCTAAGCTTCTTAAATACCTTTTGTAGCGACAAAATGTGTTCCTCCAATGAAGTGGAAAAAATAATAATGTCGTCTTAGACCAGACAATCCTTAAAAATTAAATCTTCTAAGAGAGTGTTCATACAACGTTGGAACGTTACAGGTGCATTCTTAAGACCAAATGGCATGCGAGTATACTCGTTATGGCCATGTTTAGTCGAAAATGCGGTCTTGGGTATTGAACCAGGATTCATTTGGATTTGGTGGAAGCCTTTGGCTAGATCAATGGTTGTGAAATATTGACATTTTCCAAGTTTGTCTAATATTTCATCCATGATCGGGATAGGGTATTTATCATTAATAGTTAATTCATTGAGATTGCGGTAATCCATGACTAACCGGAACTTTTGCTTTCATCTGGAAATGCATCTGCAGATGCATCGTTTTTCTTTGGAACGATTATTACTGGTAAGCAGTAAGGGGATTTGGATTTACGTATGATATTTTGTTTTATCATATCGCTTATTTGTTTATTTTCTTCCTCATCGTATATTTGAGGATATTTGTATGGACGCTTGTAAATTGGGTCCTCATGTTTTGTTAGAATTTTGTGTTTAATTGTACTAGTGAAAGTCAAATTGTCACCTTCATGGTACTGGATATCACGAAATTCATGTAAAACTTTTTTTATTTTTTCTTTTTCTTCTGAGTTTAGGTGCTTTAGCCTAAACTCATTGTTTTCTATTAATTCGTTATTAATAGCGAAGTTAAATGGTCTTTCCTCTGTTGAGGGTGGATCAAGGCACTCTTGTGCGGTCATGTCCTCTTCGACCTCTTCGTCATTATATCCAAAATAAAAGTTAAATTCTCCTAAGGTTACGGATCCTTGTGCATAGTCTATTTTTGCTTGACATGCTTCAAGGTATTCTCTCCCAATCAGAACATCATAATGCTCTGAGAAGTCGTGAATATAGAATTCTTGTTTGCTCGGACAAATTTTGCTTGCTCCTAATCGTATACTTTGTTTTAATTCAATAACACCATGTATGGTGTGAACCTTTAATGTTTCGTTGTAACTGGAAAATATAAGCGGTTTGTTTTCATTAGATTTAAGGTTGAACCTGTGTCAATGACACATTTTAGAACTTCGTCATTCATAATCAATTTTATGAATGGATGTCTTCTATTGTTTCCGAGGCTTGCTGATGAAAATTTTCGGATGTACCCATTTTCATCTGCCCACTGTTTCTATCTCTTTGACGTTTAGTCGGAGGGTTTGGCGCATTCAAGCGTGAATGGGACTAATTTGATAGTTTAAAGCATTTTGGGATCTACCTTGACTGATTGTCTTCGGACTTATTGTGCTGTTTATTTTGTGCGTGATAACTCTGATTTGTGTTGGAATAACCACTTGAACTGGTGGTTGGGTTAGCATTTTGCTGATAATTTCCCATGTTCCTACGATTGTTATTTTGATTTCCCTGAACATTATTATTTTTAGGTTTTTCAGTAACGCTATTTTCATATAATCCCTCTCTTTGAGCTACTTGCTTTAGTTTTTGTGTCGACGTAATGTCGTATCTGGCTAATATCATGAAAAGTCTATCTGGTAATTTCTTTGTAATAACATCTGTTGCGCTATTGAGCTTTTTCAATAGCTTTCACAAATAGAAATAATTAACTATTTATTTTTTGTGTTCAAAATTGTTTTATATTTCTTAAAGTTACGAGGAGCAGGCAGACCCGAATTGGTCTGTGCTTATTATTTAAGAACAATAGTTTGTATATAGGCAAGCGAACCCGAATTAGTACGTGCCAATTTTAGCGAAGAGACAATTATTAGTTATAATTTTGAGTAATGCAAGTGGCCGATGCGTACCAAATGCATGAAGCGAACAAACTTAACTCGATGCGCAGCATCGAGGCCTTCGCATAAGTAAAGCTAGGGCAATAAAACGATCGTTACAGCGAAGAGCGGCAGCTCTAATGTAAATGAATTCTTAAGAGCGATTAAGAGCCCTGATGGGCAATAGGCATAGCTTGTTTGCAGCTCTTCTCGTTTCTCCTGTTGTGGTGCGCAAAATGGCGAGCGACTCTATCCTTTCCCACGATTAACTCTGTGATTCTCGCCAGTGGCCACCTTAGAGGCGGCAGATTTTCATCCTTTACGAGGATTATGTCGTTGACGCATAGGCCTGGTTTCGGAGTACGCCATTTGGAGCGCTGCTGAAGCAGTGTTAAGTATTCTTCACGCCAGCGAGACCAAAACAGTTGTTGGAGGTACGTTACGCGTTGCCAACCATCCAGACGATTGAATTGAAGGTGCGTCACATCAGGTTCAAAGAACGATGAGTTGGGTCCACCAATCAAAAAATGAGCTGGAGTGAGCACATCTAGATCTGCTGGATCTTCTGAAAGAGGAAACAATGGCCTGGAATTAATTATCGATGCTATGTGGCAGACTAGGGTGCGAAACTCTTCGAAGTTGAAAACACAAGATCCAACAGCACGATAAAAATGATGTTTCGCTGTCTTCACTGCTGCTTCCCAAAGGCCGCCAAAATGCGGTGAGCGAGGAGGTATAAATTTCCAATCAACGGAATCAGCCATGCAAAAATTATGCACTGACTCAATATGATTACGACTTATGAATAGACGCTTGAGATCCAGCAGCTCGTTTTTGGCCCCGACAAAGTTGGTAGTGTTATTCGACCATATCTGAGATGGCCTGCCTCGAGTCGATAGAAACCTCTTAAGCGCATTCAAGAAAGAAGCTGTCGACAGATCCTTGACCAGTTCCAGATGAACCGCTTTAGTCGCGAAGCATACGAAGACAGCCATGTAACATTTGACTGGAGCTTTGTTTCGTACGTCTGGCTTATAGAAAAATGGTCCACAATAGTCAACACCAGAGACTTCAAAGGCTCGACAAGCAGTCAAACGTTCTTTGGGCAGATCACCCATTATATGCTCTATTAATCGAGGCTTAGCACGAAAGCATCTCACACATTTTCCAACCACCTTGGATACGGTCTTCTTTCCACCAATCGGCCAATACTGCAACCGAATATGAGCAAGAAGTGCCCGTGGACCAGCGTGTAAGTCTCGATTGTGAAACCGTGTGATGACCGAGTTTGTGATGGGGTGGTGACACGGGAGAATTATTGAATGGCGAGCGTCGAAATCCAGCGAAGAGTTTTTCAAGCGCCCATCAACTCTAAGAATTCCGAAATCATCCAAAAAAGGGTTAAGTGATGCGATACAACTGGACGGTTTAACAACTCTTCTCGATTGCAATGATTTGATCTCATCCCACAGGTGTGCTCTCTGGACGAGCCTTAGTAAGAGTTGGGTCCCATGTTGTATATCAGACACTGTTAGTCCAGGATGCCTGCTTCTGTGTATGAATTTATAAATATATCCGAGTATACGCTGCATTGTATCAAATAAGTTAACGTATTTACAAGTGACAGTTATATCAACAAAGGGAGATGACGCAATAAGGACCCTTTTTTTAAGTTCGAGTTCTGTCCTTTCTGACAAGCAAGAAACAGGCCAGTCCAATTAGTTTTTAACTAGAAATTCTGGGCCGTTGAACCACAGTGACGATTGATCTAATTCACTGGGCGTAGATCCTCTCGAGAGTATGTCTGCCGGGTTGAGTGAAGTAGGCACGTAACGCCATTCCATGCAATTAGTTAGCTCTTGAACTGCTGTGACGCGATTAGCCACAATCACATTGAGCTTGCAGGGCTCGCTCCTTATCCAGGAAAGGCATACAGAAGAATCCGACCAACAGTAGAATTTTCCATCAAATAGATTCATTTTAGATATCTCACGCATGAGATTAGATAATAAGACTGCACCACAGAGCTCTAGCTTTGGAACTGTGATTGTTTTCAGAGGAGCTACACGCGATTTGGAGTACAACAGCTGACAACCGGCTGATGTTCGTCGAGAAAGGACGTAGACACAGGCCCCATATGCTTCGATGCTGGCGTCGCAGAAACCGTGAACTTCTAACTCTGCTGTAGGTATTGACACGAGACGAGGAAATTTAAGAAACTGTGCCTTCTCAAAACTGCAGCAAAGATTATGCCAAGCTGTTGCCAGTGATGATGGCAAGCTCTCGTCCCACTCAAGCTTCTCCTTCCAGATCTGCTGCATAAAGATTTTAGCCTTGGCAATTACTGGCCCTATGATTCCAAGCGGGTCATACAAGCGAGCTATGGTCGATAGTATTGACCTTTTGGATGGTTTAGATCTCTGCTGAATGGACGAAAACGAAAACAACAATCGATCCGACGCTGAGTCCCAAGCGAGTCTAAGAGTTTTGGTGATGTCGCCACCATCAACAAACTTTAGGGAAGATTCTCTGTCCTCTACGGGTATCCCTTTCAGTACAGCAGAATTGTTTGAGCACCACTTTCGCAACTTGAAGCCCCCACTTGCCAAGATTCCAGTCGTCTGATTAAGAAGTTCCTTTGCTTCTTGAATTGAATCACCCCTGAAATGAGGTCATCAACGTAGAAGTCACGCCGCAAAATCCGAGATCCAATTGGAAAATTAGTTTCCTCATCCATAGACAGCTGATGCATAGCACGGATAGAGAGGAATGAAGCTGGCTTTGTTCCGTATGTAACTGTATCCAGCTTAAAAATCTTTATATCCTGTTCTGGAGTCTCGCCACAGAATGCATTGGAGAAAATCATCCGGTGCTGAAACGCGTACGCAGCGATACATTTTTCCAATATCTCCTGTTAGGGCGATCGGGAAATTACGAAAACGAAGAAGGATATGAAACAGCGAGCTTTGAATAACAGGTCAAGCCATCAATAGTTCATTTAATGAATAACCTGACGATGTAGCTGCTGAGCAGTCGAAAACGACTCGCAATTTTGTCGTTGAACTGTCTTCTTTAAAGACACAGTGATGAGGAAGAAAGTATTGACAAGGTCCGATAGACTCTGGAGCAACAGGCGACATAAGACCAAGATCCAAATATTCCTTTAGAAAGTTTGAATATTGAATCTTCAGATCTGGACAATTTTGTAGTTTGCGTTCCAGGGTCAGGAGCCGACGAAAGGCTTGTGGGTATGACGTCCCCAGACATTCCAAACTTCGCTTGAAGGGTAAACGAACTGAATATTGGCCACTAGGCAACTGATATGAGTGTTTACGAAATGTTCTTCACAGATGTTTTCTTCCTTTGAAGTGGTAGGTGTACTTTCCAAGCAGGATTCTATCTCCCAAAATCTTCGAACCAATTCATCAGCACGTTCTTCAGAACTTGACTCAAGTTTGCCCGCAGTATGCTTTGCCATTAACATAGAACCACTCAAGCGCGGTCCGCCTCCAGAAACTACCCAACCAAGCCGTGTTTTTTGAAGACACGGTAGTCCTGGGAGAAGCCTTATCTGGCCGACGCTGAGAAGGTCATAAAACAGGCTAGCTCCAAGTAGCAAGTCCACGCGTTGAGGTTTAAAGAAAGACGGATCTGCAAGTTTTATGTTATCGGGAATGTTCCAATTCGTCGTGTTGATAGTAAAACTCGGTTGACTATCAATTATGTTAGGCGCTACCAGAGCTGTAAGGCATGTTCAGTATTCAGAGACTTGAGACTGTATTGTGATAGTGACCGTGTTTCCTTCTGTTTCAAAACGAGAATCTCCTAGACCAGAGACAATGGCTGAGGACTTGTGCTTCTTTAGCTGAAGCTGTTGAGCAAGGCGCGACGTTATAAGGTGAAGCTGAGAACCAGAATCCAAAAGGGCACGACAAGGGATCAAAGTGCCGGAGCGATTTCTTACAAAGATCAAAGCCGTAGCCACAACATCACTACTGAAATACTGGGCAACAAGAGATATGGAGGTAGATGGCGATGACTTAGCGAAAGACGCATGGGCTATTGGCGAAGAATTTGCAGGCTCAGTCAGCTGACCAGACGGAAATACGGAATTGTTTAAATGCAGCAGAGAATGATGTTTCACCCCGCAGGTCCGACAGCATCCAGAGCTGCATGATCGCAATTGATGACCTTTCTTTAGGCAATTCAAGCACAATGCAACTCGTTTTGCCTCCCTAAACCGTAATGCAGGGGTCCAATTTCCAAATCGAGAACAATTATATATACTATGACCAGGGCTGTCACAAAAGACGCAGACAGGGGCGTCGTGGTTAGTGGCGATAAATGACGATCTACTGGTGTTAATTGCTCTAGTTTTTCCCATCTGATGGCTAGGGGCATAGCTTGCCATAGCAAAATTTACGGTTTCCATTGTTCGGCATCTCTGCTCCAGAAACGTAGCCATATGCACCCACAATGGTATTAAATTAACGAACGACGAATCCTCTAGCCTTTCTTCCCATTTGGCTTGTGATATTGGGTCCAGCTTTTGTAAAATAATCTGCACAATGATGCATCCAGCGATTTGTTCGGAGTTGCCCATGCTCTTTAACGCGCGAAAATGTGCGTTGAATTGGTCGGATAACTCCCTTAGCGACACGGCCGATCCACCTGCCACCTTCATGAGCCCCAATATCTCAAGTATGTGTGCCTGAAAAACCATATGTCTATTATTAAACCTTTTCTCCATTAAATTAAGTGATGTGGCATAATTATCGTTTGTTATTTCTAATGATCGAATCGCGTCCAGCGCTGTTTCCTTCAGGCACGATCGAAGATGCTGCAGCTTTTCGATATATGCTAGATCAGTATGATTTTCTATGATGGTTGTGAACATAGAATAAAATTCGGCCCATTCTATGTAACCACCACTGAATGTAGGCAACTTTATTGAGGGTAGTGTTGGCGGTGCCTTAGCTCTAACTGTCTGCGAGGGCAGCATAGATTGGTCCCGAAATGTTGAGCAGGGCAATATTGAGACACGTTTCGCAATTTCACTCCGAACCGAAATATCCATAGAAACTGCTAACTTGTCGAAGTCCTCACGCAATTGGTTACCGATTTCATCAAAGTCTAGTTCTTCGAGGCTAGTGTGAGTAATATCAAATGAGGTCTGAAGCCGCTCGATTTGCTTCAGCCTAACACTAAGACCGCACTCATCAATTGCACTAAGTGGCGAATTAGTTAGAGCATTTCGAAGTGTTTGCAAACTATCATAAATTGAAATGGATTTGCGCTTCAGAAAGGTAACCCTGTTTGCAGAGGGCCATTCGGTTGCCATTAGAAGCGTGATAGAAAGCAGGTGCGAAACTAGCTGAGTAACTAACAACAATGAGCAAACCGTTCAAAAAACAATAGTTGTACAATAAGAACTTCGGCGAACGCAAGTGTCAAGCTATGTAATGAAGCAACGCCAATAGCTTTTACATAAGTACCGCGCGAATGAGCAAAGACTTTAAGCGACCGAGAGAGTAGGCAAAGCGACGGCGATAAGTATGTATGTATATAAAGTGCACAAAACGAAATGCCAGGTGGTATCTTTTAAGATTATTGCTTTAATGTAAAGCAAATAATCTTACAACAACAAAAATAAAAATCACGTCGGGGTCACCAAATGTTGCGCTATTGAGCTTTTTCAATAGCTTTCACAAATAGAAATAATTAACTATTTATTTTTTGTGTTCAAAATTGTTTTATATTTCTTAAAGTTACGAGGAGCAGGCAGACCCGAATTGGTCTGTGCTTATTATTTAAGAACAATAGTTTGTATATAGGCAAGCGAACCCGAATTAGTACGTGCCAATTTTAGCGAAGAGACAATTATTAGTTATAATTTTGAGTAATGCAAGTGGCCGATGCGTACCAAATGCATGAAGCGAACAAACTTAACTAACTCGATGCGCAGCATCGAGGCCTTCGCATAAGTAAAGCTAGGGCAATAAAACGATCGTTAAAGCGAAGAGCGGCAGCTCTAATGTAAATGAATTCTTAAGAGCGAAATTTAGGCACTTGCTTTGCAGAGCGAGTATTATAAGATAAAATTAAGATGCTGCTCTAATCTAATTGTTTTGGCTGCGTAACTAGACAACATCTTTGATTTTGTTATTCATAGCATTTGTATAAAGTGTTATCACCAGGCTCTTATCCCACGCACAACTGCTGACGCAGCTCAAACTTCATTCAATTTTACTGGGTCTTTTTAAGACACACACACAAAAAAAAAAAAAAACATTTAAACAATAATCCATCACAAACTTTAACCTAAAATAAAAGTGCAAAATCAAAGAACAATAAAGTTGAAACCTACAAACTCAAAACTATTTAAAAACAAAAATTATCATCTAACGAAAAAAAAGTGTATTACACCAAGATGACCATGGAATTATCAGAACAACACCTCAACCAGGCCCTTTCACAACTTAGACAGGTGCCAAGCTTTCAACGGATCAACGGATCAACTAAACGCCTTCATTAAAAGGATAGATTACATCCTACACCTGTATCCAACCGGAGATGTTAGACAACACAGCATCTTATACGGAGCCATCAAATTGCAAGTCACAGGAGATGCTCAGAGAATTTCACAAAGGACAGCAGCCAACACCTGACAGGAGCTGAGAAACGCATTGATTGAAGAATACAAAGTGCAGACACCATTTGAAGAACATCTTCGACGCTTATACAACACTAATTACCAAGGAAACGTCCGTAACTTCATCGAGGAGCTCGAAAATAAATCTTTTGTTATATTAAATAAGTTAGCACTAGAAAATATACCTAGCAATACAATCCTTTATACAAATGCTATGAATAACACAATCAAAGATGTTATTACAAAAAAATTACCAGATAGGCTTTTCATGATGTTAGCCAGATATGAATTTACGTCGACACAAAAACTAAAGCAAGTAGCTCAATGAGAGGGATTATATGAAAATAGCGTTACTGAAAAACCTAAAAATAATAATGTTCAGGGAAATCCAAATAACAATCGTAGGAACATGGGAAATTATCAGCAAAATGCTAACCCAACCACCATTTCAAGTGGTTATTCCAAAACGAATCAGAGCTATCACGCACAAAATAAACAGCACAATAAGTCCGAAGACAATCAGAAAGCTCACCACGAGTTCCAACAGAAATTAATTCAAGGTAGATACCAAAACCCCTTAAACTACAAAATCAGTCCCATTCACGCTTGAATGCACCAAACCCTCCGACTAAACGTCAAAGAGATAGTAACAGTGGGCAGATGAAAATGGATACATCCGAAAATTTTCATCAGCAAGCCTCGGAACAAACAGAAGAACAAAACATGAGGACCCAATTTACAAGCGTCCATACAAATATCCTCAAATATACGATGAGGAAGAAAATAAACAAATAAGCGATATGATAAAACAAAATATCATACGTAAATCCAAATCCCCTTACTGCTTACCAGTAATAATCGTTCCAAAGAAAAACGATGCATCTGGAAAGCAAAAGTTCCGGTTAGTCATAGATTACCGCAATCTCAATGAATTAACTATTAATGATAAATACCCTATCCCGATCATGGATGAAATATTAGACAAACTTGGAAAATGTCAATATTTCACAACCATTGATCTAGCCAAAGGCTTCCACCAAATCCAAATGAATCCTGGTTCAATAGCCAAGACCGCATTTTCGACTAAACATGGCCATTACGAGTACACTCGCATGCCATTTGGTCTTAAGAATACACCTGCAACAATCTCTTAGAAGATTTAATTTTTAAGGATTGTCTGGTCTACTTAGACGACATTATTATTTTTTCCACTTCATTGGAGGAACACATTTTGTCGCTACAAAAGGTATTTAAGAAGCTTAGAGAAGCTAACTTAAAACTACAGTTGGATAAATGCGAGTTTATGAGAAAAGAAACTGAATTTCTCGGTCACATCATCACAACTGAGGGTATAAAACCAAATCCCAACAAGATACAAGCAATTGTCAAATTCCCAATTCCAAAAACCCCAAAAGAAATTAAATCATTTCTAGGATTATGTGGTTTCTATAGGAAATTTATACCAAATTTCGGTAATATAGTAAAACCATTAACACTTAAATTTAAAAAGGGAGCAAAAATCAATATAAAAGACAGAGACTACGAACTAGCGTTTGAAAAGCTAAAAGTACTCATAACATCCGACCCAATTTTAATATACCCTAACTTCGAAAAACCATTTTCATTAACTACAGACGCGAGTAATATGGCAATAGGGGCCGTCCTTTCGCAAGAGTATAAGCCTATATGCTATGCAAGTAGAACTCTCAACGAGCATGAGTTAAATTATTCAACGATTGAAAAAGAATTATTAGCAATCGTTTGGGCCACTAAATACTTTAGGTCCCATCTCTTTGGTCGACAATTTCAAATCCTTAGTGATCGCAGACCACTCGTCTGGTTAAGTAACATGAAAGAACCTAACATGAAATTACAAGGATGGAAAATCAAGCTAAATGAGTTTGATTTCCAAATTAAATACGTCCCAGGAAAAGAAAATTATGTGGCAGATGCTCTGTCCAGAATTCAATTAAACGAAAACTTCTTAGGCGAAGATACAATTAGCACAAGAGCAACAATACATAGTGCTCAAGAAGACAACAGTAACCATTTACAAATCACAGAAAGACCACTTAATTATTATAATCGACAAAAAGAATTTGAAAAAGGAACTGAGAACTAAACAAAAGTTACGAATTACTTTCACAAAACCAACATAAAAATTACGTACAAAGACATGACTAACGTGCATGCCAAAGAATTAATAATAGAATACTTATGCACAAAGAAAAGTGTGCTATATTTCCACAACGAAGCAGATTTTCCAATTTTTCGAGAAGCTTACTTAGAAATAATAAGTCCGAATAATTCAACAAAGGCAATGAAAACTAGTACAAAACTAATAGACCTTAAAACATACGCAGAATGCAAAGAATTAATATTAAAAAAGCACAAAGAATTATTACACCCAGAAATTGAAAAAACTATCAATTGGTTCAAAGAAACCCACTATTTCCCAGATTATCAATATTTAATTCAAAATCTAATAAATGAATGTGAGATTTGCAACATCGCAAAAACAGAACACAGAGATACAAAATTAACTTTCGAAATAACTCCGGAAATCGCTAATATCCGAGAAAAATATGTAATGGATTTTTACATAGTAGGAGATAAACAATTTTTATCTTGCATTGATATCTATTCAAAATTTGCATTATTAATAGAAATAAAAAGTAGAGACTGGTTAGAAACCAAACGAGCTATATTACAAGTGTTCAACCCAATGGGTAAACCCATCGAAATAAAAGCAAACAAAGACTCAGCTTTTATGTGCACAGCTTTACAATTATGGCTAAAATCAGAAGCAGTAAATATTAATATAACCATTAGTAAAAATGGTATATCCGACGTAGAACGATTTCATAAGATAGTTAACGAAATATTAAGAATCATTAACAGCGACTCAGACGTCGAAAATAAACTTACAAAATTTGAAACTATACTCTACACGTACATTCATAAAACAAAGCACAAAACGACTAACAGAACACCAGCGGAAATATTCATATACCCAGGTACACCAGAGTATGAAACTCAAGCTAATAAAGAAAAACTACTAAATAACCTCAACAAAAAACGAACAAATTATGAAATTGACACTAGATACAAACTCTCACCATTAGTTAAATCAAAGACGACAACCCCGTTCAAGAAAACAGGAGAACTAAGACAAATCGACGACAAACATTTTGAGGAAACTAACAGAGGCAGGTAAACAACACATTGCAAAACCAAATTCAAAAAGAAAATGAAGACTAATCAAAGCAAATATAACAATTACAGGTCAACAACAGACAGCGATCAAAACATACAAGCACCAGCTTAAACTAATTATTATAATATTGCTATCAATAACTGTAAACCATATAAATGCACAAAGTATTGAAATTAATCCTATCAAAGCCCATAACGGCTATCTCATATTTAAAACAGGAACCATAGACATTCCGACAGATTACGAATTCCACTGTTTAACGGTTAATATAACAAAAACCGAAGAAACTTTTAACAATTTAATTGAACAAAGTAAAGAATTCAATAACCTTATACAAATCGAATACCTAGTAGAAAAATTAAACAGAGAAATAAACGGCTTAAAAATAGCCAAACGCAGCAAAAGAGGTTTATTAACATAGTAGGAACAGTATATAAATACTTATTTGGAACATTAGATCAAGAAGACAAAACAGAAATTGAACAAAAAATAAGCAAATTAGCAGAAAACAGCGTTCAGGTTAACGAATTAAATTACATAATAGAAGCTATAAACAAAGGAATAGAAATCATGATTGAACTAGATCAAGAGAAACAAAAAGGAAAGAAATTAGATATCCTTATATTTAACTTACAACACTTTACAGAATATATAGAAGACATTGAGATGGGAATGCAGCTCACAAGACTAGGCATTTTTAACCCAAAATTACTAAAACATGACTATTTGTTGCATGTGATTTCTGAGAAATTGTTGAATACAAAAACTTCCACTTGGTTTAAATCAGATACAAACGAAATACTGATATATCCCATATTCCTCGAGAAATAATAAAAAGCCCGGTATTCGAAATAATTCCATACCCGGATGAAAATAATAACATTTTGACAGAAATAGCTCATGAAAAATATTTTACCCAAGATAAAAAAGTTTATAGCAAAGAAACAAAAAAATTAATTAATAATGAATGTTTAACAGGAATTTTAAACCAAATAACATCAGAATGTAGTTATACTAAAACTTTGCAAAATTTTCAAATCAACTACGTAGAACCAAATATAATTTTAACTTGGAATTTACCAAAAACTATATTAAATCATAATTGTGTAAATAACGAAATAACAATAGAAGGAAACAATATAATAAAAATCTTTAATTGTTCACTGCAAATTAATGAAATTTCAATTTCAAACAATATGTCAGATTATACTCAAAGCATTTACGTAAGCAATGATGTTTTAAAATTAGAACCACTTTCATTTGTACAAACGAAACAAATTATAAATGAACACAAAATTTAACAATGTATTCCAGATAATTACAATAACCATATTTGTAATCATATTAATAAGTTTAACACTGTATTTGACATATAAGTTCAAAAGCATTCCTAAGAAATTAATTATAAAATATAAAAAACCCAAAATAGAAGAAACACCTACAATAATAGGAGATATACCAATTGTAAAAGAAAAAAATGTTACACTATATCCAAACTTAAATACCTGAGGACAGGCACTTTTCTAATGGTTGGGGGAGTGACATATCTATAGTCGCACCCACCCTTTAACATAATTTAGCACATAAGCATAGGCACAAGTATAAACATTTCAAATATTGTAAACATAAGCCTGGTGATAACATCGACATTGGTCAAGATCAAACTGTCCCCCTTTGGTAGACATAAACAATTCACCCTAAATATCACGCCACTGTCAATGTTCCCATCAGAGTACTTTCCCACGCATAATTACTGACGCAGCTCAAACTTCACTCAATTTTGACTCAAACTCTCTCAAAGTGAAGTTTGCTAAGCGACCGCAACAGTTAGATAAATCAGTTCATATTCGGGAAGCAAATCTGAATGTACTCAACAAAAGTAGCCGTTAAGTGAAAATAATAAATTGAAATATATGTTTTTATAGTAACCTAATGTGTAAAACTTAATTATATAAATTATCCGACCACAAAACTAACAACAATTTAGTTAAATTTTGTGTTAGTTACTTTCAACTACAAAAGAAATTCACTTCAACATTTTTTGTATGTTCATACGTACGCACTCGTGCACTTTCCTAACTAAAAGAAAAAACAATTTTTAATAAATACGTTTCCGCACTTAATCCGACAAGTTGCTTCAGAATATTGTTTCCTAATTAATATTGTTAATTCATATTCTTGGTCCGACACACAAACATACACCAGGTGCACCAGCACGTATTGTACATACATACATACATATATTCAATCCGAATATAATTGCCCATATGCACTATTTTTAACCTTATTATTTAATAAACATAAACACAAACCCCCAATTCAGTTTCTTAACTTATAATTGTGCATAGTGCAAACGAATATATTTGTGCAACCTCATAGTATATACATCCGATAAATAAATCCACAAATTATATGTACTATGTGTGTCCACATATAACATTTTTTAGTGCACAATCCACAGCAATATTATAGCACAGTAATATTATAGTAATAAATTAATATATTGTAAACAAACAAAAACACTACACATTTACTTGTATACTCAGCCACAATAGTGGGTATTTTATGAGTACCACAAAAAAGTAAAAATAAACCAACCGTTACCGTATTCAAAGATTAATATAATAAAATTATCGAAAACGAGCATCGAATTCTTTATTATTATTTCCCGTGTTTAATAAATAATCGTATTTTTTAAATTACCAAGTCAAATAAATTTTTTAATTAAATTAATTAAATCAAATAAATTTTGATTTTAAGCAAAATTATTTAAATCTTCCGCAATATCAATCAATTTATAAACTCGACTATTTACCTGTACCGGCATTCCAGTGTTTCTTTGTTTTAAGCATCGCAACCTCTACTACTAGAAACGAGCACCTTTGCTTTCCTACCCAAGCGCTTCCGCCTAGTATGCCAACTGGCAAAGGGGAAGAAACAAAGGATTAAGTAGCAATTCCGTCCGCAAGCACCTCCAGAACTTCTCCGTCTCCAACAGCAGCCCTTAGAGTCGAGAGGGAAACATCGTCCCGGACTACAAGCGAATCATCCGCGTCCACGCCAAGGGAAACTGTTAAGGCACCTCTTAGTTCGAGGCCATGTCCACTGATAAAAATCAGTCCACGCCATAAAAATCAGGCCCGCCGTCCAAAGCTAAAAGCGAAGCATTCCTGACCACTGCAGTCGGACGCACTAAGGCAACCATGAGCACAAGATCGAGTCCGATTTCCACGCGAGCTAATACCAAAACTGCCGAAAATATGACAGACGCGGCCTTAATCAAGTTTATTGCTGTCACTGATCGGCTAAGTCAGTTTGAGGCAAAAATAAACACTCCTGGAGGCTCTGACCCGTCTCTCTATACGTGCCAGGTCCGTCGGGACCAAGTGCGAGCCTTGTGGGACAAGGTTGAAAAAGAGTACGAGGTCGGCTCAACAATAATCTCGGAAGCCGGTTCACTGGAAACCATTTCAGCTATGCAGTCCAAGTACGACTATTGTTACATGGTATATGAGAGATGCGCCGCTAAACTTAGCGGGCAAATCGATACCGCTAACGCCCAAAATAGACCATCCGCTCAGTCCACCATTCCAACATATGTTCCCACATGGTGTCGGTTACCTCCTTGCGACACAGAAATCTTCAGCGGAGATTACATACGTTGGCCAACATTTCGAGACCTCTTTACCGCAATTTACATAAACAATCCTAGGTTATCAGAGGTCGAGAAATTATTCCATCTCAATGCGAAAACCTGCGGTGAGGCTCTGGCGATTGTATCGAAGTCACCTTTGACTAACGATGAAAACCGAAAATTGTTAGTCAACAGCCAGCTCAAGATTCTTTTCAACCTGCAGCCAATCTCCTTAGAGTCTGGAACGGCAATTAAGGAAATTCAGAGCACCATTCTGGAGCTATCCGAAATTAATATAGAAAACTGGGACTGTATTCCTATGTTCCTCCAAATTACCCAAATTAACACTCTCCTTATGGGAACAGTCCATCTCCAGAAAAAACGACATCTCATCTTGGCTTGAGATGAATGCCTTTCTCTTCGAACGCTATCGCACTCTAGAACCGATAGAAGAGCTTAAGCCAAGCGCAAATACTCCGGCGCACTCCAGAATTGTTCGAACAGAACCTCCTACCACTAGAAGGCTTAACTCATTTGAAAATAAGGTCGCTAACAAGCCGCAAGTCTGCAAATTGTGTCCTGGGGAGAATCACCCTATCTGTCTGTGCCCACGATTTCTCCAAATGCCCGTCAGCGAACGGGCAACTCACATCAAACAGCAAAAACTATGTTTGAACTGTTTCGCTAGGGGTCATCAGTTAAGGGATTGCACAAGTGCTCACAATTGTTTTACGTGCAAGGGTCGTCACAATACGCTTTTGCATCGTAGTGACACTCCACAATTGAAACCTACAGTACTGGTCCATGCCACAACCAACAGCTCCCTCCAATCAATTCATACAGTCCACTCCATCCCAACAAACGAATGTTCACAGTTATGTTGCAATTAACACCCACGGTGTTCTCCTAAGTACGGCTGTTATATATGTTCGCCATTTGGGTGTAAATTATACAGGGATAAGAGGCAACATTTATTTTCGAGCGACTCTTCAATGCCGATATAACTAAGATGTATCGGCAAATCCAGGTCGATCCAAGACATACGCTCTACCAACGAATACTAATTCGCAACGAGAACGAAGAACTTTGCGACTTCGAACTCAATACAGTTACCTTTGGAGTAAACTGTGCCCCATACCTCGCAATCCGGGTCCTCCGTCAACTTTCTCGTAATATACGAGAACATTGTCTCATCGCATCCGATATAATTGAAGATTATATGTATGTCGATGATGTTCTGGCAAGGGCACACACGAAGCCACAAGCAATTCCAGCCATTGCAGAACTCCACGTGGCACTCGACAGAGCTGGGTTCCCTAAGGTTGCGAAATTGTTCGATCCTGTTGGATGGCTAGCACCTGTGATAGTTCGAGCAAAGCTTTCAATGTAAGAGATCTGGCTCCAAGAGCTGGGGTGGGATGATTCCCTGCCGGAAGATCTCGTTCAACGTTGGCATGACTTCCTAACCGACTATCCCTCCCTCGAAGAGATCCGTATTCCAAGATGGGTCGATTTTCAGCAAAGGGCAAAGGTGCAGTTTCACGGCTTCTGCGACGCGTCCTAGCGCGCATATTGCACTTTATTTGCGCGTCGAGATCAACGGATGCATCTCCACTCACCTTCTCGCAGCAAAAACGAGAGTCGCGCCAGTTAAGACGGTATCAATACCACGCTTAGAGCTGTGTGGCGCCGTCCTTCTTTCCGAGCTCACCACGGCTCTTATTCCTCCCCATCCAGAGTAAAGACAATTTCAATTGGACAGACTCCACTATTATTCTTGCCTGGTTGGATAAACCTCCATGCAAATGGTCTACCTTTGTGGCTAACCGGGTAGCCAAGATATCATCAACCAATGGCAAATGGTCCCATGTGATAACCCCATTATAATTACGGCCAATTGTGATTTTTCACGCCTCCTGGTCCGATTTACCCACCTCATTTGTTTTCACGGAGCCAATAAGTTGGTAATGCGCCTTATAAGAGCCAAATACTGGATCCCAAAGCTCAAGGTCCTGGTAAAATCTACCATAAACTCCTGCAAGGTCTATGTAATACACCGTAGACGACTCCAGACCCAACTTATGGGCGAACTCCCAAGGGCGAGATCAACCTTTTCCCGACCCTTCACACATACGGGTGTAGACTTTGCCGGTACTTTCGATATTAAAAGCTACATTGGTCGAGCATGCAAAATTACCAAGGCTTATGTCTGTGTCTTCGTGTGTTTCAGCACGAAAGCAATCCATTAAGAAGCCACCACAGATCTAACCACGGAGAGATTTCTAGCCGCATTTTCGCGATTTATCGCAAGACGTGGCCTTCCACAACAGATGTACTCAAATAGGGGGAAAACATTTGTGGGAGCGTCATCCGTTCTTTCGAGAGATTTCTTGCAAGCGACCAAAGAGCTCATCTTATTTATTTATTTTTTTTTATTTATTTATTTATTTATTAATGGTCGACAAAACGAGTGTCTTCCTCATTATTCAAAAGATTGTACAATATAATTATATGCTAAAAGCCTAGTTAAAGGATACAATTTTCTAAATAGCATCACCGACCGATGGAGGTGTTTTATTTGCCAGTCCGGCCAGCTGTGCCCCTTTTCACAGCTAATTTTGTCAGTGACGCTATTAGAACCTACATCTAAGCAGAAGGTTGTAAGTAGGCAAAAAGTGATCTCAAGTGAAATTAAAAATAATCTTAATTTGCTATATTAATAAAGAAAATACAATAAATTGGAAAAAAGAAAGTAAGAAAATTGTTAATAAAGTAAAGCAATGTAAGTTAGATAAAGAGTGTTAAGTGGATAGGACAAAGAGAAAAGTAATGGGAAATCACCGACACGGTGGGGGAAAATTTTTCAGCCTGTCCGGCTAGCTATGCCCCTGCTCATAGCTGGGAATGGTCAGCGACTTCCCGAAGGTATCCTGAAAGCAACTTATCCAAGCATAGCCATCAAAACTTGTGTTGGCATTTCAATCCCCCTGGCTCTCCTCACATGGGCGGATTGTGGGAAGCAGGTGTCAAAAGCTTTAAGACCCACTTCTACAAGTCCACCGCATCCTCAAAATATACATTTGAAGAGTTCGCGACTCTCCTCTCCAAGATTGAAGCCTGCCTTAACTCCAGGCCAATCTCTCCAATGTCGGAAGATCCGACTGATTAATTGGCTTTAAGTCCAGGCCACTTCCTAGTTGGTGGCCCTCTTCTGTCAACTAACGAGCCAGAAATCAAAGAAGACGCTATTTCTATAATTAACCGCTGGCAGCGACTCAAAGCGCTCCACCAGCAATTTTGCTTACGGTGGAAGAATGAGTATTTGAAAGAGCTCCATAAGCGAAACAAATGGCAGTCCCCTACAAGACCTCCAAGTCGGTGATATGGTGATTATCAAGGAAGGTAACATACCAATAAATGAATGGCGCCTTGGTTAGCCAAATTGGTCCTTCTTCCTACTGAGGCAAATAGCACCGCCGACTAATCCTTAAAAGCAACTAATCCCTCTTTCAAAACAAAATCATCACATAATAACACCTCTCCTACATCTTATTCTCCAGTTAACTCCTCTGTAGAGAACCAGCATGGCACCGTCAACGAAGGCATCCAATCAACGTCAAGGAACGGACTCTTTTAGATGCCGGGTGTGTAGAGGCATCCATGCGCTACGCAAACGTCAGCGCTTCTTGAAGCTCACGCCCAAAAAGCGCCTCTGGGCCGTGTTAATTAACAAATATTGCTCCAACTGCCTGGCCTTGAGCATTCAGGGGAATCATACCGCAGTGGAGCCAACTGCAAAATTTGCAAATAGGACCACCACATCTTACTCCACATGCGTGATCCCCGTAGCGCTCGACCCTCCCGGTCAGACAACAGGCCCACAAGAAGAGCTTCTGACTCCTCGCCCTCCGGCGGCACATCACCCCCAAGCGCGAGACGTGCTACTATACGGACGTCGCTTACGTCCCTTCTCCAGCACAAGGGGGTCAGTATATTGCCCACCGCCATAGTGCTGCTCGACACCGGAAAAAAGACCCATGAGACTCAGGCTCTGATCGATCCAAATTGTTCAGTAAGCCGCATTAATGCAACCGTGGCAAGTCACACGCATTGGCGCAGAAGGAGCGTGCACAGCCGTGCTACGACTCAGATGTCTCGAGAAGTGGACTTAATGGCTGACCCGCAACTCAGCTGCATAACTCCAGCCCGAGCTATCAGAGCGGACATGAAGGACCCGTTCAGCAACGTCGCTTTGGGGAATGGTTCCGTCCATCTGCAGTCCCTTTGGTACTCGGCGCCGACGTCTACCCAGACATCATCCTACCAGGTATCCTCCCGAGCCAAGGCGGTCTGCCGATGGCTCAAAATACCAAGTTTGGATGGATACTCTCTGGCACATGCACGCAATAGGAATTCTTGCAATTTGCATATTGCCAGGGGGAAGAGAATGTTCATGCCAGTTCAGTGCTAGTGTGAACACAGCATTGACTGAGCCTCACTCAGTGTGAGACTGAGACAGACTCACTCACTGAGAGAGACTCACTCACTAATTCGATCCCAGATGCGCTGAGCACTCTCCTTGTGGTCTCCTTTCCACCTCCATCACTCCAACCAAAAATATGTAAAATCACTTAACCAGCAGAGTTTGTTACATGCAGCAGAAAATTCTAATAAAGTGATTTTTCACCAATAACAATCAAGGATTATTTATCTGACGCCACCCCCACAAACACTCTTAATATAAATGCAAATCCTATTAAGGTCTGAGCACCATATCATATAGCTACCATAGGAACGATCGGTCGAAAACTAGGTTGTTGTGTGAAAAAACATTTTGTTTTTTAAGATTTCTTGACCAAACTTGGCATTAATTAGTTATACTATACTTCTCATATATATGCAAAATCTTATTAATATCGAACCACTATACCGACGATCGGTTGAAAATCAAGTTGTTGTATGAAAAAATATTTTTTTTCAAGATATCTTGACCAAACTCGGCATATATTAGTTTTAATATACTCTTCATATAAAGCCAAAATCCTATTAAGATCAGTCTACTATATCATAAAGCTGCCATAGAAACGTTCGGTCCAAAATTAAGTTGTTGTTTGAAAAACACATTTGGTTTTTCAAAATATGTTGACTTAACCCGGTCGATCGGTGGAAAATTAAGTTGTTGTATGAAAAAACACTTGGATTTTTAAGATATCTTGACCAAACTCGGCATTTATTAGTTTTACTATACTCCTCATATATATGCAAAATCTTATTAATATCGGACCACTATACCGACGATCGGTCGGAGATTAAGTTTTTGTTTGAAAAAACATTTTGTTTATCAAGATATCTTAACCAAACTCGAAATTTATTGGGTTTACTATACTCTTTATATATAGGCTAAATCCTATTAAGATCGTACCACTATATCATAAAGCTGCCATAGAAACGATCGGTCGAAAATTAAGTTGTTGTTTAAAAGAACATTTGGTTTTTCAAGATATCTTAACCAAACTCGGCATTTATTAGTTTTACTATACTCCTCATATATATGCAAAATCCTTTTAAGACCAGACCACTACATCATATAGCTACCATGGGAACGATCGTTCGAAAACTAAGTTGTTGTTTGAAAAAACTGTGAGGCGGCTAAGGAGACCAGCCACCCCATAGATTTTCACGGCAAGGAGCCGTCATCCCTTTGGCCAAATTACGGCAAGGAGCCGCTGGCGGGACAACGCATTAATTTTCTTTAGTTATAAGTATTAATTATATAAGGTTAAAATCTTAGTGAAATAAGAGGCAAGGAGCCATCAGTAATATAATCAGTTCGATTAGTAGCAAAGAGGCAAGGAGCCGCGAATATTATAATTGATTTAAATAGTGAATTTGAATGTAACCGCCGGCCGCCGCTGCAACCGTGCGTTGTCGATCGGTTGCTCAACACCGTCTTTGAGAGCGCAACTTCAATTCGGCGGCGAAGAGCGAAAGCTCCGAGGCGGAGTTGCGAAAGCTCGCGGCGAAATTGAGCAGCCGAAGCGAGCGCATGGCTTGCCGGCGACCGTGCCGGCACTTGTGATCGAACGTTAAGGGTGAGTAGAAGTGCTGCGCGAGATAAACGAAATCATAGATGGTATAGTGGAGCGCTAGGGCTCCAGAAAACAGTGCGGCAGGGTTTAGCTTATGATTTACGATAAGGTCGGAATGAATAATAGTGAATAAAGTGCCAACGTTGTAATTATCTAGAAAGTATTGGATTATTCCCTATTTCCTGGTAACCCGGCTTACCTTAACATCAGAACTAACCGGTGTTCGACCTAACCTCGAACGAGGGGCATGCGGTACGAGATTGTGGCTCCGGGGTGGACATTGCCGGTTGGTGTTTAGGTAGTGGAGTTGGTGCGAGGCCACGGCCCGCTAGTGTGGTTGGTGCGAGGCCATGGCCCGCTAGCATAGTGATACGAGGCCACGGCCCGGCAGAAAGATAGAGCGATTAGGTAGTGGATTTGGTGCGAGGGCACGGCCCGCCAGTGTAGTTGGTGCGAGGCCACGGCCCGCTAGCATAGTGGTACGAGGCCACGGCCCGGCAGAAAGATAGAGTGTTTAGGTAGTGGAGTTGGTGCGAGGGCACGGCCCGCTAGTGTGGTTGGAGCGAGGCCACGGCCCGCTAGCATAGATGGTACGAGGCCACGGCCCGATGGTGTAGGTGTGTAGAGGTGGATCTGGGTTTGGTTTGGTCAGGGTACTCAACCCCCCTCTTTAAGCCCTCTCTCCCAGCGAAATTATAAATAACTTGTAACTCGCTAGACCTGGTAAGACTGAGAATTATACCCCGGCCAGAAGCTACCTTACAAGTGGCGCCCGAGCAGGGACCTGAGGCGTTTAGGGGTGTGGCATGTCGGCGGATTAAAGCCCGCAAGCATGCCCGAACAGGTATTTTCCAAAAAAAAAAAAATATGAAAATAGGGTATTAAGTAGTCCGGTATACCCCTGAGAGCATTTCTATACCTTGTGTTAGGCATAGCCAGAAAATGAACACGTGCAGCTGGTGAGTGACAAAAATGCTAGCAGCAAGCCGGCAAGTAAAATAAAGAGACGAAAACATAACGGTCGGTCGTGAGAGTAAAGCGCGCGCGCCAGCCGGGCGACGTCGAGACCACGCTCGCACACGGGTGCCCGTAAGCGCGCCGCAGTCGACGTCGGCGTCGAAGGACCGTTAAGGCGTCGCGGCAGCGGTTGTACAGTGATGCGAATCCAACTCACGCGCGGTGAAAAGTTGAATTCGCGAGTACAGCTGTCGGGGCCAGTGAAGTGGTCACCCTTTATAAGTTAAATTTATAAAACAACAAATAAAAAAAAAAAAAAAAAAAAAAAAAGTAAAATAAAATAAAAATTGAAAAGACACCAACACCAAGAAGAGGAGAGAGGAATAGTAAAGGGACCGCCGGAACCCTTAGAACGGGAAGAGACGGAAACAGCGACGTCGGCTAGCAAGGAAGTATACAATAAAGGATGGAGGCAGGTGAGTGCCAAAACCCGGGGGTAGGCGTCCGCTGGATTCACCAGCGACGCAAAGAGGAGTTAGTGGCGATCGCCCAGGAGTTTGGGCTGGAAAAGGAAGGGCGCTTGGAGAAGCTACGTAAGCGGCTGTCCACCTACGTGCAGGAGGGCGGTCATTCGACTGCGATTTGGGCTCGGCTCGCCGAGCTGGAATCCCAGTATGCTAAATCTCTTGAGCCGCCATCTTGGGGCGTCCCACCCGACTTTGGTGGACGGCCACGGCAAAAGTCGGAACCTGACCTCAGAAGCTCCCAGCTGTACGGGCTTTTGCAGGCGCCCACCCCGATCTTGACCGTCTCGGGCGTGGAGGCAGTTTCTGCTCTCGGTGGGAATGAAGACCGCCGAGCAACTGCCGTCTACGCAGAGGTGGGGAGGTCCCCTGTTGACCCGGGTGGTGGTCCCTGATCCGGACCAGGATCGGGTCGGCGCCAATACACACGGAACGCAGCAATAGGACACCCACTGAAGGTGGACGGTGGCCGGATCGTCGCTACGGTAGAGATTGGCGGACGAACGATGCCCGCCACGATCGATACCGGAGCCACTCGTAGCTTCATGAGTGAGGACTGCGTACGCAAATGGACGATCCAGGGAAAAGCGGAGGAAATACAGGCACGTATCCGCCTGGCAGATGGGTCCACCCTAGAGGTAGAAAAGGCTTTGAGAGTAGACGTCAGCTTAGGGGGAAAAACGATCAGCATGACGATGCTCATCATGCCCTCAATCCTGGGTATGGATTTTTTGGGGGCGATGAATACCACAATATGCTGCGGCGAGGCGGAACTGGTACTAGAAGCAGCGAAGACACCTGGCGTGAGGCCAGGAACGAGCGAGGAGTCGGAGGGAGGCCGCCCAAGGCACGAAAAGGGAGCACCTGCTCGGCTACAGAGGGAGTCGGAGGAAGGCCTCCCAAGGCATGGAAAGGGAGCACCTGGTCGGCTACAGAGGGAGCCGGAGGAAGGCCTCCCAAGGCATGGAAAGGGAGCACCTGCTCGGCTACAGAGGGAGCCGGAGGAAGGCCTCTCAAGGCATGGAAAGGGAGCACCTGCTCGGCTACAGAGGGAGCCGGAGGAAGGCCTCCCAAGGCATGGAAAGGGAGCACCTGGTCGGCTAAAGAGGGAGCCGGAGGAAGGCCTCCAAAGGCATGGAAAGGGAGCACCTGCTCGGCTATAGAGGGAGCCAGAGGAAGGCCTCCCAAGTCATAATGGGGGCACCTGCTCGGTTACAGAGGGAGCCAAAGGCAGGCCTGCCAAGTCATGAGAAGGGAGTACCTGCTCGGTCTTCGACGGAAAAGGTCAGGAAAAGGGGAGTAAAGTCCGGCCGGAATCGACAGCCTGGAGAACCCAAGAGGTGGCGCATAGAGCTGCAGAGGCAGACTTCTAATGGCTACGGAAGCGGCACGGCGGGAACGTGCAAGAGAAAGGACGGAGTAAGAGCGATGACCAGAATCCGCACGGACATAGAAGGCCAGGAGCGATTGCCAGAATCGAGCGGCCATTGAGTTCTGTCTGGAGTCGAAGTGGTGCCAGGAGGGGGCGAGAACGGCATTGAAGAGGCGGAGTGGCCAGCGGATCTGGATCCAGAACTGAGGGAGTTCCTGGAGTCAGAGCTGGCTCTCTTCGAGGGGCTGCAGGGAATCTCGCACATCGCGGAGCACCGAATCCGGCTGAAGGATGACAAGCCGTTGAAACAAAGGTTCTACCCAAGAATCCGGCCATGCAGAGGGTGATCGACGAGCAAGTGGATGAGTTGATCCGGGCAAAAGCCATCGAGCCGTCGCGTAGCCCGCACAGCGCCCCAATCGTTTTGGTCAAGAAGAAGACTGGCGAGTGGCGTATGTGCATTGACTACCGGCAACTCAACGCGCATTCCATTCCGGTGCCTCGTATTAACCGCAGCCGATAGCCGGGAGTGTACGGCGTTCATAGTCCCTGGAAGAGGTCTTTTCCAATGGCGGGTGATGCCATTCGGCTTACACTCGATGAAAACACAGCATGTAGAGAATTTGAGGGAGGTATTCCGCCGGCTAAGGGCGGCCAATCTCCGATTAGAAATGGGCATGGGAGCAAGAACAGGAGGAGGCATTGCGTCAATTGAAGGAGAGCTTGACGACTGCCCCTGTGTTGGCTTGCCCCGACTTTTCCGCCAAGTTCGTCTTGCAGACTGACGCGAGTGAGTATGGCCTCGGTGCAGTGCTGACGCAGACGATCGATGGACAAGAGCGGGTGATAGCATACGCGAGCCGAAAGTTGCTGAAGGCCGAGGTAAACTATTCCGCCACTGATAAGGAGTGCCTGGCAATCGTGTGGTCGATCCGGAAGTTGCGTTGCTACCTAGAAGGGTACCGATTCGACGTAATAACAGACCATCTAGCGCTCAAGTGGCTGAATTCGATCGAGAGCCCGTCAGGAAGGATTGCGCGATGGGCATTGGAACTGCAGCAATTCCAATTTGACGTTCATTATCGTCGAGGAAAGCTCAACGTCGTGGCCGATGCCCTGTCGAGGAATCCTCTAGAGACCTCTCAACAAGCAGTGGCTGCCGAGGCCCCCTGCAAATGGGTCGCGAGGATGCGTGTTAGAATCGCCGAAGAGCCAGCCAAGTTCCCAGATTACACCGAGAAAAACGGACAGCTATATAGGCATTTGGGTCACCGGATAGACGATGAGGACTACATCCCTTGAAAACTATGCGTAGGCAGTGGTCAACGCCAGAGGGTACTGCGGGAATGTCATGATGCTCCCATGGCCGGACATCAAGGTGTCAGAAAAACGGTGGCGAGGTTAGCCCAGCGGTACTACTGGCCGGGTATGTTCAACTCAACTCAAGCAACTCAAACCGGCTGGTCGCATGCTGACGAGGCAGGTGGCAGAGCCGACGGCGGTACTTTGCGCGGACTTCGTCGGACCCCTTCCACGGTCGAAACATGGAAACACGATGCTATTGGTGTTCCATGACGCTTTCTCGAAATGGGTGGAGTTGGTCCCTCTCAGAAGAGCCACGGCAGCACACCTGCAAACTGTTTCGAGAGAGGATTCTAAGTAGGTTCGGGGTACCTAGAAAGTTTGTGTGCGACAACGGGGTACAATTTACGAGTCGGAGCTTCAAGTCATTTTTGGGGTCCCTGGGTGTAGAGATCCAGGACTGTAAAGACCATGATAGCGCAATTTATTAAGGGCCACCAGAGTTCATGGGATGAACTCTTGCGCGAGATCTCGCTGGCGGTCAACAGATTCAACGGGCTTTAGTCCCGCTTTCCTGATGCAGGGCAGGGAACCTCGGTTACCCGCAGCTCTGTACGATCAGGTAACTCCGGGGTCCGCAACCCTAGGACAAAGGCGGATAGTCTAAAAGAAATTTTTGATATCGTCCACAGCAACCTCCAGCCCGCATCAAAGGACCAGGGCAGGCATTACAACTTGCGGAGACGAGAGTGGCGGCCCTCGTTGGCCCTGTTGAGGCAGCACCAGTTGTCCAACGCTGCCGAAGGTTTCGCCGCAACAAAGCCGTCAAATTCATATCCCCCAATATTGTGCGGCTGATAAAATCAGACGACCGCAAGAAGAGGGTGGCCAACATCTCACAATTGAAACCATTTAACAGAAAGACGACGAGCGACGAAGAAGACGAAGATCCAGGGCACGCAAATGCCCACGAGTAAGCGAAGGATGAGAGCAACACCCGTCGCCCAACGAAACTATTATGATTAAGCTTATATAAAACTAAAATTAACAACATAATTCAGAATAGGCATAGTAAAGTGTGAGCCGCACTGAGAGAATAGGGCATTAACAAATAAGTAACGAGTAAGTTAACCAATAAGCTGAATTTACAGATGGAACCCGAAATAATAAGCATCTCGTCAGACGAAGACAACAGCAGCGGGGACACCGAGCCTTTTCCCGGGCCGGGAGCCGCAGGCCGTCCGCGTGAACCACGCCAGGGGCGTGAGTACTATAGAAGAGAACGGCAAGAAGGACCGCCTCGCCAGTTCCGCCATACACTATTCTCCCGGCGGACCGGCATAATGGAGAGGCTAGACGGGATGGTCTTGCTGATGGCAGTCGAGGTCACGACAATGTTCGTGGAGGCACCATTCGCCCGAAACTCGCCACCGTACGCGGAAGAGCCTGCATCTCCGCCCCTCGCATCCCACTCGGCACAATCATCAGAGCCGGCAACCCCAACCGCGGCCGGCGAGATGGACGAGGAAGAGTCCGCACCGTTCGGAACGGAGGAGCACACACCACCAGCGCAGGACGTGGAGGCGGTAGGAGAAGAAATATCCCCGTCGGCCGGAGACGCGGAGTCGCCACCTACGAAGGTGCCGAACGGCATCCGCGCAAACGACGGGGAAGCAGACCCGCTGAGAAGGGGGGCAAAAGAAGGCCCCGGCGGAAAGCGCCGACGCAGCCGCCATCGTCGACGGAGAGCCGCCAGGGGCAAGCGTCGCCGGAGTGGAGGCCATCGCCGACCCAGTCCCGAGGGAGCATCCTCGTCGGCCACGAAGAGGCTTCGCACGGAGACCGAGAAGCCCGAAGGATCGCAGCGGTGCGTGCCGCGTTCGCCCCGCGATCGCCAGGAGGGTCCTCCCCAGCTCGGGAAGGATAACCGCCGCTGCAAGATCGCTTCTCGAGGAGGGCATCCCGAACCCTGGCCGATACCGATTGCGGTCTGCCAGATGGTCGTGGAGGAGCACAATCTCAGCACCAAGGACGCGGCGAACTCGGCCGTTTCCCCAACCCGCGCCGAGACGCCAGACGAAACCTTTCCTAAGGAATCGGAGGAGGAATGGCTCGACGACGAGGACGAGATGCCCGCGCTCGTGCCTGTTGCCCGCGCCGAGACACCCGACACCATCGCCCGGCGGGAGTTAGAAGACGCCTGGTTCGGCCAAGAAGGCAAGGCGCCATCCCGAAAAGGTTCCTTCACGGTTCGCCAGGAAGGCCGGGATGAAGTTTGGCCGAGGAAGAGGACGCGGTGGTGACGGCTTCGTCGCCCAAGCTTTCGAGTCCAACTCGGGATTCCTCCCCCATGGCTCTAAAGACTCCCACGGAGAGCGAGTTGTGGGACGACATAGTGGACCTTTTCGACGGCATCGGCGGGTGGGACACTAGCCTGGACTCAGTGCTGGAGGAGGAACCCGACAGCGAGGTCGACACGATCGCCCGCAGTGCTGAAGTTGGGGTAAAACCGGAGGGCCCCGTCGAGGAACCCGTGCCCGATTCCACACCCTCAGGCTGGAAGGTGTTTCCTCTTGGAACACCGTTGTCGACGGGCGTGGTAGACCTAATCGCCAGAGAGGCGCGAATCCGGCGCTTCCGTTGCCGACGTAGTCGGTTCCACGTGTCCGACGGGGAGAGCGAGGACAGCGTTACGCTGAACGCGACAGGCGACGTGACCGTCACCTGTCCGAAGTGAGGAGGGGGTGTGAGGCGGCTGAGACCAGCCACCCCACAGATTTTCACGGCAAGGAGCCGTCATCCCTTTGGCCAAATTACGGCAAGGAGCCGCTGGCGGGACAACGCATTAATTTTCTTTAGTTATAAGTATTAATTATATAAGGTTAAAATCTTAGTGAAATAAGAGGCAAGGAGCCATCAGTAATATAATCAGTTCGATTAGTAGCAAAGAGGCAAGGAGCCGCGAATATTATAATTGATTTAAATAGTGAATTTGAATGTAACCGCCGGCCGCCGCTGCAACCGTGCGTTGTCGATCGGTTGCTCAACACCGTCTTTGAGAGCGCAACTTCAATTCGGCGGCGAAGAGCGAAAGCTCCGAGGCGGAGTTGCGAAAGCTCGCGGCGAAATTGAGCAGCCGAAGCGAGCGCATGGCTTGCCGGCGAGCGTGCCGGCACTTGTGATCGAACGTTAAGGGTGAGTAGAGGTGCTGCGCGATATAAACGAAATCATAGATGGTATAGTGGAGCGCTAGGGCTCCAGAAAACAGTGCGGCAGGGTTTACCTTAGGATTTACGATAAGGTCGGAATGAATAATAGTGAATTAAGTGCCATGGTTGTAATTATCTAGAAAGTATTGGATTATTCCTTGTTTCCTGGTAACCCGGCTTACCTTAACATCAGAACTAACCGGTGTTCGACCTAACCTCGAACGAGGGGCATGCGGTACGAGATTGTGGCTCCGGGGTGGGCATTGCCGGTTGGTGTTTAGGTAGTGGAGTTGGTGCGACGCCACGGCCCGCTAGTGTAGTTGGTGCGAGGCCACGGCCCGCTAGTGTGGTTGGAGCAAGGCCACGGCCCGCTAGCATAGATGGTACGAGGCCACGGCCCGATAGTGTAGGTATGTAGAGGTGGATCTGGGTTTGGTTTGGTCAGGTTACTCACCCCCTCCTTTAAGCCATCTCTCCCTGCGAAATTATAAATATCTTGTAACTCGCTAGACCTGGTAAGACAGAGAATTATACCCCGGCCAGAAGCATCCTTACAAAACATTTTGTTTTTCAAGATATCTTGACCAAACTCGGCATTTCTTGGTTTTACTATACTCTTCATGTAAAGGCAAAATCCTATTAATAACGGACCACTATATCATAAAGCTACCATAGAAACGATCGGTCGAAAATTAAGTTGTTGTTTGAAAGAACATTTGATTTTTCAAGATATCTTATCCAAACTCAGCATTTATTAGTTTTACTATACTCATCATATATATGCAAAATCCTATTAAGACCGGACCACTATATCATATAGCTACCATGGGAACGATCGGTCGAAAACTAAGTTGTTGTTTGAAAAAACATTTTGTTTTTCAAGTTATCTTGACCAAACTCGGCATTTATTGGTTTTACTATACTCTTCATATAAAGGAAGTCTTATTAAGATCGGACTTCTATATTATAAAGCTGCCATAGAAACGTTCGGTCCAAAATTAAGTTGTTTGAAAAAAACATTTGGTTTTTCAAAATATTTTGACCAATCTCGGCATTTATGAGTTTCACTATACCCCGCATATACATGCAAAATCGTATTAAGATCAGCCCAATATCAGAAGAAACGATCGGTCGAGAAATAAGTTGTATGAAAAAACATTTGGGTTTTCAAGATATCTTAACCAAACTCGACATTTTTTAGTTCTACTATACTCCTCATATATATGCCAAATCCTATTAAGATCGGACCACTATATCATAAAGCTGCCATAGGAACGATCGGTCGAAAATTAAGTTGTTGAATAAAAAAACATTTTGTTAATCAAGATATCTTGATCAAACTCGGCATTTATTAGATTAACTAAACGCCTTATATATATGCATAATCCTATTAAAATCGGACCACTATATCATATAGCTGGCATAGAAACGATCGGTCGAAAATTAAGTTGTTGCATAAAAAAACATTTTGTTTATCAAGATATCATGACCAAACTCAGCATTTAGTAGTTATACTATACTCCTCATAGATATGCAAAATTCAATTAATATCGGACCACTATATCATTTAACTACCATATGAAGGATCGGTCGAAAATTATGTTGTTGTATGAAAAAATATTTGGTTTTTAAGATATCTTGACCAAACTCGGCATTTATTAGTTTTACTATACTCCTCATATATATGCAAAATCTTATTGATATTGGACCACTATACCGACGATCGGTCGAAAATCAAGTTGTATGAAAAAACAGTTTGTTTTTCAAGATATCTTGACCAAACTCGACAGCTGTTATGGTGCGGTCCTCAATTCCCCTCATGGGCCACAGACGCACGCTTACTAACGCTGTGGATTGGTTCGTTCCTCTCCTGGGAATCGCCATCACTTAGACCATCGAATTCTTTGTTTAATTCGTTAATTATTTGTCTGCTTGGTAGCGCTCTTAGCCACTCATGTGAATATTTATACGTTCGCTTATTAACCAATGATTTTAGTTTATATCGATCGCCGTCTAAGACTTTGATCACCTCAAATGGACCTTTAAATTTAGGGTCGAGCTTTGTCTGATGCCGTTCTTCGTTTTTCAGTAAAACATGATCACCTACGTTATGCTTCATAATCTTTGCCTTATTTTTGTCAAATCCTTGTTTGCCATATCTTGCATTATTTTCCATGTTTTCCTTAGCTTGAATTCTAATCTGTTCTCTATCTACATTATTGTCTTCTTCGTTTATTGACAATAAACCAAACGGCCTAGCTTCTTTTCCTGTTAATAGCTCTAAAGCGCTAAACTTGGTGACTCGATTTGCAGTACAATTCATGGCCAGTTGTACTTCAGCCAATGCATCCTGCCATGATCTCTGACTCGTTTCAACTGCCGTCAGCATTGTCTTAAGTGTGCTCATCACGCGTTCAAGCTGTCCATTTGCCCTACTAGCTCCGGTAGCGATCAAATGCAGTTGAACCTTTTGAGCGGAACAGAAATTGCGAAAGCCTGAGCTAGCAAAACAACGACCGTGGTCCGCTATTATTCTAGTTGGCAACCCAAATAGCGCCACAACCGATTTCACAGTTTTAATACAACTTTCAGTGTCTATATTCAGTGTGTGGTAAAAATAAACAAACTAGGTGAAGGCATCTATTAAAAGAATGACGTATTCCTTCCAGTCGTTTTTGCCACTCATTTTACTCGCTATGTCGATGTGTACTGTGTGCCATGGTATCTCTATCTTAGGAATTGGATGCAATTCTGCCTGGACCTTTCCAGTTGGGGGTTTTGCTAGTTTGCACGTGATACAATTTTCCACAAATCTACGTACATACTTGGACATATTCTCGAACCAGTAATATCCATATACCTTATCCAATGTTTTTTCCCATCCCAAATGCATAACAGATTCATGTACGTGGTTGATCACTGCCCACCTAAACGCCCTTGGAATTACCGGCAAGCACCTTGTTTTACCATTTCTCTGTATTTTTCTATGCAATATGCCCTTTCTTAATTCAAATGTTTTACTTAAATTTTCCGGTAACTCGTTACTGGTGCTGTTCGTGCTGTTCGGACATCAACCAATTGTCGGTCACTTCAGTAAGATTAATACGCTTCTCAATTATTTTATCCGCACACTTATTTCCTTCTGACAGTGGATTTCGGGAAAGGAAATTCGAGATCGAAATCAAATGACTGTAGAAACCCCCACCATCTATGCACTCTCGGTGTTAATTCCATTTTGGTGCGACTGGCCTTTAAAGAGTTACAATCTGTGTAAACGACAAATTTACGACCTTGTAAATAATGCCTAAAATGCTTCATAGCATTGACAACTGCTAAAGTCTCGAGTTGGACGAGTGGTATTTTGCTTCAGCCGGAGCAGTTCATTTGCTATAATACTCCACTACATAGGATTTATTTTCGATTTTATGTAACAATATCGCCCCGTAACCAATGGAGCTGGCATCTGTGTGCAATTCTATTAGGTATTGTGGATCAAATATAGTTAATACTGGGGCCAGTGTCAATACACCTATTATTTTCAAACGTATTTGTTCATGCTCTGACAACCAACCAAAATTAGCATTATTCTTTAAAGTAAGCATGTACAATGGTTTTAATATTTCGGAAAATTTTGGAATGAATTCCCGAAAGTAAGAAGCTAAACCAATGAACTGTCGTAATTGAGTTACAGTTTTCGGACCCCTATCAATGCCTGGATCTTTCGTGCATTTGGCCGAATTTCTCCATTCGTTATTTCAAACCCAAGGTACTCGATTTTAGTTTTAAGAAACGAACATTTCGTTATATTAAATGAAAATCCGGCTTTACTTAAGGTGTCCAACACTATCTCTAGTCGTTCTAACGCTTCATCTTTCGTTTTAGCTACTACCATAACATCGTCAATGTAAACAATTGCGAATGTGTGTGCCAACGGACCCAGGGCTTTTATTATTGCACTGAAACACAGAAGGTGCGTTCTTCAGACCAAAGGGCATGGTTAAGAATTCGTACTGTCCATCAGGTGTAACGAAAGCCGTTCGCTCAATTGAATCTGGGTGTACTGGGATTTGGTAAAATCCACTTGCCATTTCTATACACGACAAGTACCTTGCACCACGAAGACGAGGTATTTGATCCGAAATAAGAGGCAAAGGACATTTATCGGCAATTGAATTGTCATTTAAAACGCGGTAATCTACACAAAGACGATCTGTGCCATTTTTCTTCTTAACCAGCATCATAGGACTAGCGAATGGTGAACAGCTGGGACGAATAATTTTTGATGTAAGCAATTCATCAATTTTGCACCGAACGTGCTTCCTCTCATCTTCGCTAAGCCTATAAGGTCGGCGTTGCACAGTCTTTTGTGGAACTATTAGCCTAATTTCTAATTGGCCTGCCGTCACACGAGTCATTGGAATTCCGTCGATAAACCTATCAGAGTGACATCTCAACATATTGTTCAATATCGTCTTATCAGAATCATTTAAATTGGTATCAGAATTTATGATTTCTTCATACTTCACTAGACTCAGAACATTTACTCTTTTTGTCTTATAAAAGCAAAATTTATCTGCATCAATTGATACACCAAAGCCCTGGCTTAAAACCTCACGGCCAATCAACACTTCATGCTTCAAATATTTGTCCATACACACATGTAATAAAACTTGTAAACAATATTGTTCAATATTAATATTACTCAGAACTTGCAATGTGCTACAAATTGAATCGTTATGCCATTTAAAGTTACAATATTGTGAAATCGTTTTCCGGTGAATTTTTCGACAACACTCTCCTTGACCAGTGAACATTCGGCTCCAGAATCGAAACAATATGGAATAGACTCACCGGATAAGGTATTGGTCCACTTGGTGGAGCTACTGTACATCTCATCCCTGTGAGACAGCTGTTATGGTGCGGTCCTCAATTCCCCTCATGGGACACAGACGCACGCTTACTAACGCTGTGGATTGGTTCGTTCCTCTCCTGGGAATCGCCATCACTTAGGCCATCGAATTCTTTGTTTAATTCGTTAATTATTTGTCTGCTTGGTAGCGCTCTTAGCCACTCAAGTGAATATTTATACGTTCGCTTATTAACCAATGATTTTAGTTTATATCGATCGCCGTCTAAGACTTTGATCACCTCAAATGGACCTTTAAATTTAGGGTCGAGCTTTGTCTGATGCCGTTCTTCGTTTTTCAGTAAAACATGATCACCTACGTTATGCTTCATAATCTTTGCCTTATTTTTGTCAAATCTTTGTTTGTCATATCTTGCATTATTTTCCATGTTTTCCTTGGCTTGAATTTTAATTTGTTCTCCATATACTTCATTGTCATCTTCGTGTATTGACAATAAACCAAACGGCCTAGCTTCTTTTCCTATTAATAGCTCTAAAGCGCTAAACTTGGTGACTCGATTTGCAGTACAATTCATGGCCAGTTGTACTTCAGCCAATGCATCCTGCCATGATCTCTGACTCGTTTCAACTGTCGTCAGCATTGTCTTAAGTGTGCTCATCACACGTTCAAGCTGTCCATTTGCCCTACTAGCTCCGGTAGCGATCAAATGCAGTTGAACCTTTTGAGCGGAACAGAAATTGCGAAAGCCTGAGCTAGCAAAACAACGACCTTGGTCCGCTATTATACTAGTTGGCAACCCAAATAGCGCCACAACCGATTTCACAGTTTTAATACAACTTTCAGTGTCTATATTCAGTGTGTGGTAAAAATAAACAAACTAGGTGAAGGCATCTATTAAAAGAATGACGTATTCCTTCAAGTCGTTTTTGCCACTCATTTTACTCGTTATGTCGATGTGTACTGTGTGCCATGGTATCTCTATCTTAGGAATTGTATGCAATTCTGCCTGGACCTTTCCAGTTGGGGGTTTTGCTAGTTTGCACGTGATACAATTTTCCACAAATCTACGTACATACTTGGACATATTCTCGAACCAGTAATATCCATATACCTTATCCAATGTTTTTTCCCATCCCAAATGCATAACAGATTCATGTACGTGGTTGATCACTGCCCACCTAAACGCCCTTGGAATTACCGGCAAGCACCTTGTTTTACCATTTCTCTGTATTTTTCTATGCAATATGCCCTTTCTTAATTCAAATGTTTTACTTAAATTTTCCGGTAACTCGTTACTGGTGCTGTTCGTGCTGTTCGGACACCAACCAATTGTCGGTCACTTCAGTAAGATTAATACGCTTCTCAATTATTTTATCCGCACACTTATTTCCTTCTGACAGTGGATTTCGGGAAAGGAAATTCGAGATCGAAATCAAATGACTGTAGAAACCCCCACCATCTATGCACTCTCGGTGTTAATTCCATTTTGGTGCGACTGGCCTTTAAAGAGTTACAATCTGTGTAAACGACAAATTTACGACCTTGTAAATAATGCCTAAAATGCTTCATAGCATTGACAACTGCTAAAGTCTCGAGTTGGACGAGTGGTATTTTGCTTCAGCCGGAGCAGTTCATTTGCTATAATACTCCACTACATAGGATTTATTTTCGATTTTATGTAACAATATCGCCCCGTAACCAATGGAGCTGGCATCTGTGTGCAATTCTATTAGGTATTGTGGATCAAATATAGTTAATACTGGGGCCAGTGTCAATACACCTATTATTTTCAAACGTATTTGTTCATGCTCTGACAACCAACCAAAATTAGCATTATTCTTTAAAGTAAGCATGTACAATGGTTTTAATATTTCGGAAAATTTTGGAATGAATTCCCGAAAGTAAGAAGCTAAACCAATGAACTGTCGTAATTGAGTTACAGTTTTCGGACCCCTATCAATGCCTGGATCTTTCGTGCATTTGGCCGAATTTCTCCATTCGTTATTTCAAACCCAAGGTACTCGATTTTAGTTTTAAGAAACGAACATTTCGTTATATTAAATGAAAATCCGGCTTTACTTAAGGTGTCCAACACTATCTCTAGTCGTTCTAACGCTTCATCTTTCGTTTTAGCTACTACCATAACATCGTCAATGTAAACAATTGCGAATGTGTGTGCCAACGGACCCAGGGCTTTTATTATTGCACTGAAACACAGAAGGTGCGTTCTTCAGACCAAAGGGCATGGTTAAGAATTCGTACTGTCCATCAGGTGTAACGAAAGCCGTTCGCTCAATTGAATCTGGGTGTACTGGGATTTGGTAAAATCCACTTGCCATTTCTATACACGACAAGTACCTTGCACCACGAAGACGAGGTATTTGATCCGAAATAAGAGGCAAAGGACATTTATCGGCAATTGAATTGTCATTTAAAACGCGGTAATCTACACAAAGACGATCTGTGCCATTTTTCTTCTTAACCAGCATCATAGGACTAGCGAATGGTGAACAGCTGGGACGAATAATTTTTGATGTAAGCAATTCATCAATTTTGCACCGAACGTGCTTCCTCTCATCTTCGCTAAGCCTATAAGGTCGGCGTTGCACAGTCTTTTGTGGAACTATTAGCCTAATTTCTAATTGGCCTGCCGTCACACGAGTCATTGGAATTCCGTCGATAAACCTATCAGAGTGACATCTCAACATATTGTTCAATATCGTCTTATCAGAATCATTTAAATTGGTATCAGAATTTATGATTTCTTCATACTTCACTAGACTCAGAACATTTACTCTTTTTGTCTTATAAAAGCAAAATTTATCTGCATCAATTGATACACCAAAGCCCTGGCTTAAAACCTCACGGCCAATCAACACTTCATGCTTCAAATATTTGTCCATACACACATGTAATAAAACTTGTAAACAATATTGTTCAATATTAATATTACTCAGAACTTGCAATGTGCTACAAATTGAATCGTTATGCCATTTAAAGTTACAATATTGTGAAATCGTTTTCCGGTGAATTTTTCGACAACACTCTCCTTGACCAGTGAACATTCGGCTCCAGAATCGAAACAATATGGAATAGACTCACCGGATAAGGTATTGGTCCACTTGGTGGAGCTACTGTACATCTCATCCCTGTGAGACAGCTGTTATGGTGCGGTCCTCAATTCCCCTCATGGGACACAGACGCACGCTTACTAACGCTGTGGATTGGTTCGTTCCTCTCCTGGGAATCGCCATCACTTAGGCCATCGAATTCTTTGTTTAATTCGTTAATTATTTGTCTGCTTGGTAGCGCTCTTAGCCACTCAAGTGAATATTTATACGTTCGCTTATTAACCAATGATTTTAGTTTATATCGATCGCCGTCTAAGACTTTGATCACCTCAAATGGACCTTTAAATTTAGGGTCGAGCTTTGTCTGATGCCGTTCTTCGTTTTTCAGTAAAACATGATCACCTACGTTATGCTTCATAATCTTTGCCTTATTTTTGTCAAATCTTTGTTTGTCATATCTTGCATTATTTTCCATGTTTTCCTTGGCTTGAATTTTAATTTGTTCTCCATATACTTCATTGTCATCTTCGTGTATTGACAATAAACCAAACGGCCTAGCTTCTTTTCCTATTAATAGCTCTAAAGCGCTAAACTTGGTGACTCGATTTGCAGTACAATTCATGGCCAGTTGTACTTCAGCCAATGCATCCTGCCATGATCTCTGACTCGTTTCAACTGTCGTCAGCATTGTCTTAAGTGTGCTCATCACACGTTCAAGCTGTCCATTTGCCCTACTAGCTCCGGTAGCGATCAAATGCAGTTGAACCTTTTGAGCGGAACAGAAATTGCGAAAGCCTGAGCTAGCAAAACAACGACCTTGGTCCGCTATTATACTAGTTGGCAACCCAAATAGCGCCACAACCGATTTCACAGTTTTAATACAACTTTCAGTGTCTATATTCAGTGTGTGGTAAAAATAAACAAACTAGGTGAAGGCATCTATTAAAAGAATGACGTATTCCTTCAAGTCGTTTTTGCCACTCATTTTACTCGTTATGTCGATGTGTACTGTGTGCCATGGTATCTCTATCTTAGGAATTGTATGCAATTCTGCCTGGACCTTTCCAGTTGGGGGTTTTGCTAGTTTGCACGTGATACAATTTTCCACAAATCTACGTACATACTTGGACATATTCTCGAACCAGTAATATCCATATACCTTATCCAATGTTTTTTCCCATCCCAAATGCATAACAGATTCATGTACGTGGTTGATCACTGCCCACCTAAACGCCCTTGGAATTACCAGCAAGCACCTTGTTTTACCATTTCTCTGTATTTTTCTATGCAATATGCCCTTTCTTAATTCAAATGTTTTACTTAAATTTTCCGGTAACTCGTTACTGGTGCTGTTCGTGCTGTTCGGACACCAACCAATTGTCGGTCACTTCAGTAAGATTAATACGCTTCTCAATACACCTATTATTTTCAAACGTATTTGTTCATGCTCTGACAACCAACCATTATTCTTTGAAGTAAGCATGTACAATGGTTTTAATATTTCGGAAAATTTTGGAATGAATTGCCGAAAGTAAGAAGCTAAACCAATGAACTGTCGTAATTGAGTTACAGTTTTCGGAGGTGGCAACCCTATCAATGCCTGGATCTTTCGTGCATTTGGCCGAATTTCTCCATTTGTTATTTCAAACCCAAGGTACTCGATTTTAGTTTTAAGAAACGAACATTTCGTTATATTAAATGAAAATCCGGCTTTACTTAAGGTGTCCAACACTATCTCTAGTCGTTCTAACGCTTCATCTTTCGTTTTAGCTACTACCATAACATCGTCAATGTAAACAATTGCGAATGTGTGTGTATTGCACGCTGAAACACAGAAGGTGCGTTCTTCAGACCAAAGGGCATGGTTAAGAATTCGTACTGTCCATCAGGTGTAACGAAAGCCGTTCGCTCAATTGAATCTGGTTGTACTGGGATTTGGTAAAATGCACTTGCCATATCTATACACGACAAGTACCTTGCACCACGAAGCCTTATTTCTAATTGGCCTGCCGTCACACGAGTCATTGGAATTCCGTCGATAAACCTATCAGAGTGACATCTCAACATATTGTTCAATATCGTCTTATCAGAATCATTTAAATTGGTATCAGAATTTATGATTTCTTCATACTTCACTAGACTCAGAACATTTACTCTTTTTGTCTTATAAAAGCAAAATTTATCTGCATCAATTGATATACCAAAGCCCTGGCTTAAAACCTCACGGCCAATCAACACTTCATGCTTCAAATATTTGTCCATACACACATGTAATAAAACTTGTAAACAATATTGTTCAATATTAATATTACTCAGAACTTGCAATGTGCTACAAATTGAATCGTTATGCCATTTAAAGTTACAATATTGTGAAATCGTTTTCCGGTGAATTTTTCGACAACACTCTCCTTGACCAGTGAACATTCGGCTCCAGAATCGAAACAATATGGAATAGACTCACCGGATAAGGTATTGGTCCACTTGGTGGAGCTACTGTACATCTCATCCCTGTGAGACAGCTGTTATGGTGCGGTCCTCAATTCCCCTCATGGGACACAGACGCACGCTTACTAACGCTGTGGATTGGTTCGTTCCTCTCCTGGGAATCGCCATCACTTAGGCCATCGAATTCTTTGTTTAATTCGTTAATTATTTGTCTGCTTGGTAGCGCTCTTAGCCACTCAAGTGAATATTTATACGTTCGCTTATTAACCAATGATTTTAGTTTATATCGATCGCCGTCTAAGACTTTGATCACCTCAAATGGACCTTTAAATTTAGGGTCGAGCTTTGTCTGATGCCGTTCTTCGTTTTTCAGTAAAACATGATCACCTACGTTATGCTTCATAATCTTTGCCTTATTTTTGTCAAATCTTTGTTTGTCATATCTTGCATTATTTTCCATGTTTTCCTTGGCTTGAATTTTAATTTGTTCTCCATCTACTTCATTGTCATCTTCGTGTATTGACAATAAACCAAACGGCCTAGCTTCTTTTCCTATTAATAGCTCTAAAGCGCTAAACTTGGTGACTCGATTTGCAGTACAATTCATGGCCAGTTGTACTTCAGCCAATGCATCCTGCCATGATCTCTGACTCGTTTCAACTGTCGTCAGCATTGTCTTAAGTGTGCTCATCACACGTTCAAGCTGTCCATTTGCCCTACTAGCTCCGGTAGCGATCAAATGCAGTTGAACCTTTTGAGCGGAACAGAAATTGCGAAAGCCTGAGCTAGCAAAACAACGACCTTGGTCCGCTATTATACTAGTTGGCAACCCAAATAGCGCCACAACCGATTTCACAGTTTTAATACAACATTCAGTGTCTATATTCAGTGTGTGGTAAAAATAAACAAACTAGGTGAAGGCATCTATTAAAAGAATGACGTATTCCTTCAAGTCGTTTTTGCCACTCATTTTACTCGTTATGTCGATGTGTACTGTGTGCCATGGTATCTCTATCTTAGGAATTGTATGCAATTCTGCCTGGACCTTTCCAGTTGGGGGTTTTGCTAGTTTGCACGTGATACAATTTTCCACAAATCTACGTACATACTTGGACATATTCTCGAACCAGTAATATCCATATACCTTATCCAATGTTTTTTCCCATCCCAAATGCATAACAGATTCATGTACGTGGTTGATCACTGCCCACCTAAACGCCCTTGGAATTACCAGCAAGCACCTTGTTTTACCATTTCTCTGTATTTTTCTATGCAATATGCCCTTTCTTAATTCAAATGTTTTACTTAAATTTTCCGGTAACTCGTTACTGGTGCTGTTCGTGCTGTTCGGACACCAACCAATTGTCGGTCACTTCAGTAAGATTAATACGCTTCTCAATACACCTATTATTTTCAAACGTATTTGTTCATGCTCTGACAACCAACCATTATTCTTTGAAGTAAGCATGTACAATGGTTTTAATATTTCGGAAAATTTTGGAATGAATTGCCGAAAGTAAGAACTAAACCAATGAACTGTCGTAATTGAGTTACAGTTTTCGGAGGTGGCAACCCTATCAATGCCTGGATCTTTCGTGCATTTGGCCGAATTTCTCCATTTGTTATTTCAAACCCAAGGTACTCGATTTTAGTTTTAAGAAACGAACATTTCGTTATATTAAATGAAAATCCGGCTTTACTTAAGGTGTCCAACACTATCTCTAGTCGTTCTAACGCTTCATCTTTCGTTTTAGCTACTACCATAACATCGTCAATGTAAACAATTGCGAATGTGTGTGCCAACGGACCCAGGGCTTTTATTATTGCACGCTGAAACACAGAAGGTGCGTTCTTCAGACCAAAGGGCATGGTTAAGAATTCGTACTGTCCATCAGGTGTAACGAAAGCCGTTCGCTCAATTGAATCTGGGTGTACTGGGATTTGGTAAAATGCACTTGCCATATCTATACACGACAAGTACCTTGCACCACGAAGACGAGGTATTTGATCCGAAATAAGAGGCAAAGGATATTTATCGGCAATTGTATTGTCATTTAAAACGCGGTAATCTACACAAAGACGATCTGTGCCATTTTTCTTCTTAACCAGCATCATGGGACTAGCGAATGGTGAACAGCTGGAACGAATAATTTTTGATGTAAGCAATTCATCAATTTTGCACCGAACGTGCTTCCTCTCATCTTCGCTAAGCCTATAAGGTCGGCGTTGCACAGTCTTTTGTGGAACTATTAGCCTAATTTCTAATTGGCCTGCCGTCACACGAGTCATTGGAATTCCGTCGATAAACCTATCAGAGTGACATCTCAACATATTGTTCAATATCGTCTTATCAGAATCATTTAAATTGGTATCAGAATTTATGATTTCTTCATACTTCACTAGACTCAGAACATTTACTCTTTTTGTCTTATAAAAGCAAAATTTATCTGCATCAATTGATATACCAAAGCCCTGGCTTAAAACCTCACGGCCAATCAACACTTCATGCTTCAAATATTTGTCCATACACACATGTAATAAAACTTGTAAACAATATTGTTCAATATTAATATTACTCAGAACTTGCAATGTGCTACAAATTGAATCGTTATGCCATTTAAAGTTACAATATTGTGAAATCGTTTTCCGGTGAATTTTTCGACAACACTCTCCTTGACCAGTGAACATTCGGCTCCAGAATCGAAACAATATGGAATAGACTCACCGGATAAGATATTGGTCCACTTGGTGGAGCTACTGTACAAACGTCAACTCGCTTCTCGTAGCTCTTGCTGTTTCCACCAGTACGATTTTTGGGGCATACAGAAGCCACATGTCCGATTTCATCGCACTTAAAACATTTAATTTTTGATCGATCCTTCACTCCTGACGTGCTGCTCACGCTATAACTCCTTTCTGTTGGGGCTGATGCTTTACCCATTCGAGAGCGGCATTCTGCATATTTGTGGCCAGCCTTTCCACAAAAATGGCACTTCACCTGCGACTGCATTCTTGTTTTCTTCTTATCCGGACCAGTCGAATATCCGTCCTCATCGTTGTTACGCTTCTTGAAAGCGTAAGCCTGTAGCTGCTGCTGCAGCTCATTACGAGTCCTCACATTCGTTGTAAACAGCCAACGCAACAAATTATTATCAATTTGAGCCATGTGGGCTAACGCTACTGATACAGCAATCTCCTCCAAATTCTTTGCCTTCCACTTAGAGAGCAATAGGGTGACTATGCGACTGCCGTACTCAGCAAAACTCTCTCCAGTTTTGGGACGTCCGTTCAAAATGTTCATCAGTATGGCAGAAGTTGTCTCAATGCCCACGAAACGTTGGATGAAGAGTTCCTAAAGCTGCAGCCATGTGATGCCAGCGAAGCATATTTGGGACATCCATTGCGATGCACTGCCTTCTAATGCTTTTCTTAACGCAATCACAAGCGCACTGCCTTCGAGAGCATTATCCGCGAAGATTAGGTCCACTGTAGTACACCAAGCTGATGCATCTGCTATAGCGGTGTCAGGGCAAAACTTGGGTAGAGTGACGTGGAGTGCTCTCCCGTCTATTGCCGGTGCTCTTGGTGCCTGCATGGATTTTATTATTTCCATTAGATTACGATTTTGCTCTTCTAAGGCTGCCCTTAATAAGTTAGAGCTGTCCTCTTTTGGCGGAGCTAATCCCACTTCTGATGTCGGCGGCAGGGGTATGTCTGTCGGCGGCAAAGGTATGTCATCCATGTTGATACTTCTGATGATTGACGCGGCTGCACAGCGAGTTCCGATCGGTTCAAATACCCAAGCTCAACTGCCCATGTCAGCCTACGCACTCATGTCTAAACTCACTCATGTCGTAAACTCACTCATGTCGAGTGTATGTAGTCATCTCTGTCTTACTCAAGACTCTTGGTATCTTACCACCGAACCTCACTCAGCAGCATAGCGTCTCTGCTTTTGCTGCCGTGCTTTCGTTCAATATCAGCTAGTAAAGCAAAAGCAGGGAATTCCCCGAATTCCCAGAATGCTACTGAGGAATGTACCCGCGTACAATTACTAGGAATCACACTGCGACACGGCCTTCCTGACCTATCACACTATGCAAAATCGTATTAGATCGGCCCACTATATCATCAAGCTGCGGTTGAAAATTAAGTTGTTGTTTGAAAGAACATTTGGTTTTTCGAGATATCTTAACCAAACTCGGCATTTATTAGTTTTACTATACTCCTCATATATATGCAAAATCCTTTTAAGACCAGACCACTATATCATATAGCTACCATGGGAACGATCGGTCGAAAACTAAGTTGTTGTTTGAAAAAACATTTTGTTTTTCAAGATATCTTGACCAAACTCGGCATTTATTGGTACTACTATACTCTTCATATGAAGGAAGTCGTTCGATTAAGCTCGGCATTTATTAGTTTTACTATACTCCTCTTATATATGCAAAACCCTATTAAGATCGGACCACTATATCATTATTAAGTTGTTGTTTGAAAGAACATTTGGTTTTTCAAAATATTTCGACCAAACTCGGCATTTATTAGTTTTACTATACTCCTCTTGCATATGCAAAACCCTATTAAGATCGGAATACTATATCATATAGCTCCCATAGGAACGAACAGTCAATAATTAAGTTTTTCTGTAAAAAACATTGTGTTTTTTAAGACATCTTGACCAAACACGGCATTTATTAGCTTTCGTATACTCCTCATAGATATGAAAAATCGAATTAATATCGAATCACTATATCATAAAGCTACCATAGCAACGACCGGTCGAAAATCAAGTTGTTGTATGAAAAAACATTTTATTTTTCATGATGTCCTGACCAAACTAGGCATTTATTAGTTTTACTATATTTATGTATATTAGTTTTTCACTACTCTGCATATATAGGCAAAATCCTATTAAAATCAGACCACTTTATTATAAAGCTGCCTTAAAAACGATAGGTCGAAAATTAACTCGTTTGAAAAAACATGTGGTATTTTAGATATCTTGACCAAACACGATATTTTCAATGTTTCGTATACTCCTCATATAATTAAGATCGGACCACTATAATATATAGCTGTCATAGGAACGATCGGTCGTAAATTACTTTATATGAAAAAACATTTGGGTTTTTAAGATATCTTGAGCAAACTCGGCATTTACAAGTTTTACTGTGCTCCTCATATATATGCAAAATCCTATTAAGATCGGACTACTATATCATATAGCTGCCATATGAACGATTGTTCTAAAATCAAGTTGGTTGAAAAAACATTTTGTTTTTCAGCATATCTTGACCAAACCCGGCATTTCTTGGATTTACTATACTACTCATATATATTCTAAATCCTATTATGATCGGACCACTATATCATAAAGCTGCCATAGAAGCGTTTGGTCGAATACTAAGTTGTTGTTTGAAAAAACATATTGTTTTTAAAGATATCTTAACCAAACTCGACATTAATTAGTTTTACTATACTCCTCATATATACGCAAAATCTTACTAAGATCGGACCACTATATCATATAGCTGCCATAGAAACGATCGGTCGAAAATCAAGTTGTTGTATGAAAAAACATTTGGTTTTTCAAGATATCTTGACCAAACACGACTTTTAATAGTTTTACTATAATCCTCATATATATGTAAAATCCTATGAGGATCGGAACACTATATCATATAGCTGCCATTGGAACGATCGGTCGAAAATTAAGTTGTTGTATGAAAAAACATTTGGTTTTTCGAAATATCTTGACCAAACTCGGCGTTTATTAGTTTTACCATACTCCTCATATATATGCAAAATCTTATTAATATCGGACAACTATATCATATAGCTGCCATAGGAACGATGGTCGAAAATGAAGTTGTTGCATGAAAAAACATTTTGTTTTTCAAGATATTTTGACGAAACTCGGCATTTATTGGTTTTACTATATTCCTCATATATATGCTAAATCATATTATGGTCGGACCACTATATCACATAGCTACAATAGAAACTATCGGTGGAAAATAAAGTTGTTGTTAAAAAAAAAAATTTAAAACAAACATATATATGCAAAATCTTTTTAAGATCGGATCACTATATCATGTAGCTGCCATAGGAACGATCGTTCTAAAATCAAGTTGTATGAAAAAACATTAATTTTTTCAAGATATCTTGACCAAACCCGGCATTTATTGGTTTTACTATATTCCTCATGTATATGCTAAATCCTTTTATGATCGGACCACTATATCATATAGCTGCCATAGGAACGATCGGTGGTAAATAAAGATGTTTTATGAAAAAAAAACATTTTGTCTTTGAAGATATCTTGACCAAACTCGGCATTTATTAATTTTACTATACTCCTCCCATATATGCTAAATTATAATCGAACCACTATATCTTATAGCCATTAATATCGGTGGAAAATAAAGTTTTTGTATGAAAAACATTTTATTTTTCAAGATATCTTAACCAAACTCGACATTTATTAGTTTTACTATACTCCTCATATATATGCAAAATAATATTAAGATTGGACCACTATATCTTATAGCTGCCATCGGAACGATAGGTCGAAAATTAAGTTGAATGAATAAACATTTGGTTTTTCAAGATATCTTGACCAAACTCCACATTTTTTAGTTTTACTATACTGCTCATATATATGCAAAATCTTATTAAGATCGGATCACTATATCATATAGCTGCCATAGGAACAATCGTTCTAAAATCAAGTTGTATGAAAAAACATTTATTTTTTCAAGATATCTTGACCAAACCCGGCATTTATTGGTTTTACTATATTCCTCATATTTATGCTAAATCCAATTAATATCGGACCACTCTATCATATCGCTACCATGGGAACGATCGGTGGAAAATTAAGTTGTTGTATGAAAAATATTTTGCTTTTCAAGATATCTTTACCAAACTCGGCATTTATTGGTTTTACTATACTCTTTATATATAGGTCAAATCCTATTAAGATCGGACCTCTATATCATAAAGCTGCCATAGAAACGATCTGTCGCAAATTAAGTTGTTGTTTGAAAAAACATTTAGTTTTTCAAGATATCTTAACAAAACTCGGCATTTATTAGTATTACTATACTCTTCATATAAAGGCAAAATCCTATTAAAATCGGACCACTGCATCATAAAGCTGCCATAGAAACGATAGGTCGTATATTAAGTTGTTGTTTGAAAAAGCATTTGGTTTTTCAAGATATCTTGACCGAACTCGGCATTTATTAGTTTTACTATGCTGCTCATTATATGCTAAATCCTATTATGATCGGACCACTATATCATAAAGCTGTCATAGACGCGTTCGGTCGAAAATTAAGTTGTTTGAAAAAATATTTGGTTTTTCAAGATATTGTGACCAAACTCATCATTTATTAGTTTTACTTATTCCTCATATATATGCAAAATCCTATTAAAATCGGACCACTATATCATATAGCTGCCATAGAAACGATCGATCGAAAATAAAGTTATGAAAAAACATTTGGTTTTTCAAGATATCTTGACAAAACTCGGTATTTAATAGTTTTACTATTCTCCTCATATATATGCAAAATCCTTTTAATATCGGACCATTATATCATATTGCTGCCATAGGAACGATCGGTGGAAAATTTGTTGTTGTATGAAAAAAAATTTTGTTTTTCAAGATATCCTGACCAAACTCGGCATTTATTAGTTTTACTATACTCCTCATATATATGCAAAATCTTATTATGATTGGATATATATCGATCGGTGAAAAATAAGGTTGTTTTATGAAAAAACATTTTGTTTTTAAAGATATCTTAACCAAACTCGACATATATTAGTTTTACTATACTCCTCATGAATATGCAAAATAATATTAAGATTGGACCACTATATCTTATAGCTGCCATCGGAACGATAGGTCGAAAATTAAGTTGTATGAATAAACATTTGGTTTTTCATGATCCAAACTCCACATTTATTAGTTTTACTATACTGCTTATATATGTGCAAAATCTTATTAAGATCGGATCACTATATCATATAGCTGTCACAGCAACGATCGTTCTAAAATCAAGTTGTATGAAAAAACATTTATTTTTTCAAGATATTTTGACCAAACCCGGCATTTATTGGTTTTACTATATTCCTCATATATATGCTAAATCCAATTAATGTCGGACCACTCTATCATATCGCTACCATAGGAACGATCGGTGGAAAATTAAGTTGTTATATAAAAAATATTTTTCAAGATATCTTTACCAAACTCGGCATTTATTGGTTTTACTATACTCTTCATATATAGGTAAAATCCTATTAAGATCGGACCTCTATATCATAAAGCTGCCTTAGAAACTATCCGTCGCAAATTAAGTTGTTGTTTGAAAAAACATTTAGTTTTTCAAGATATCTTAACAAAACTCAGCATTTATTAGTATTACTATACTCTTCATATAAAGGCAAAATCCTATTAAAATCGGACCACTGCATCATAAAGCTGCCATAGAAACGATCGGTCGTATATTAAGTTGTTGTTTGAAATAGCATTTGGTTTTTCAAGATATCTTGACCGAACTCGGCATTTATTAGTTTTACTAAGCTGCTCATATATATGCTAAATCCTATTATGATCCGACCACTATATCATAAAGCTGCCATAGAAGCGTTCGGTCGAAAATTAAGTTGTTGTTTGAAAAAAAATTTGGTTTTTCAAGATATTGTGACCAAACTCATCATTTATTAGTTTTACTTTACTACTCATATATATGCAAAATCCTATTAAAATCGGACCACTATATCATATAGCTACCATAGAAACTATCGGTGGAAAATAAAGTTGTTGTTAAGAAAAAAACATTTGGGTTTTTGAGATATCCTGACCAAACTCGGCATTTATTAGTTTTACTATACTCCTCATATATATGCAAAATCCTATTATGATCGGACCACTATATCATATAGCTGCCATAGGAACGATCGGTGGAAAATAAAGTTTTTTTATGAAAAAACATTTTGTTTTTCAAGATATCTTGAAGTATGAAGATATCTTGACCAAGCTCGGCATTTATTGGGTTTACTATACTCCTCATATATATGCGAAATCCTATTAATATCGGACCACTGTATCATATAGCTGAGAATTTGTTTTTCAAGATGTCTTGACCAACGTCGTCACTTAGTGGTTTTACTATACTCCTAATAAATACGCTAAATCCTATTATGATCGGACCACTATATCATATAGCTGCCATAGGAACGATCGGTGGCAAGTAAGGTTGTTTTATGAAAAAACATTTTGTTTTTCACGATATCTTAACCAAACTCGGAATTCAATAGTTTTACCATACTCCTCATATAAATGCATAATCCTATTAGGATCGGACCACTATATCATATGGCTGCCATAGGAAAGATCGGCCGACAATTTAGTTGTTATATGAAAAAACATTTTGTTTATCAAGATATCTGTTGTATGAAAAAACATTTGGTTTTTTAAGAAATCTTGACCAAACTCGGCATTTACTAGTTTTACCATACTCCTCATATATATGCAAAATCTTATTAATATCGGACCACTATATCATATAGCTGCCATAGGAACGATCGTCGAAAATGAAGTTATTGCATGAAAAAACATTTTGTTTTTCAAGAAATCTTGACCAAACTCGGCATTTATTAGTTTTACCATACTCCTCATATATATGCAAAATCTTATTAATATCGGACCACTATATCATATAGCTGCCATAGGAACGATCGTCAAATATGAAGTTATTGCATGAAAAAACATTTTGTTTTTCAAGATATCTTGATGAAACTCGGCATTTATTGGTTTTACTATACTCCTCACATACATGCTCCTATTATGATCGGACCACTAAATCATATAACTGCCATAGGAATGATCGGTCGAAAATTAGGTTGTTTTATGAAAAAATATTTGGTTTTTCAAGATAACTTGATCAAACTCGGCATTTATTAGTTTTCCAATACGCCATATATATATGCTAAATCATTTTATGATCGGACCACTATGTCATATAGCTGCCATAGGAACGCTCGGTAGAAAATGAAGTTGTTGCATGAAAAAACATTTTGTTTTTTCAGATATCTTGACGAAACTCGGCATTTATTGGATTTACTATACTCCTCATATATATGCTAAATCATATGCTGATAAGACCACTCTATCATATAGCTGCCATAGGAACGATCGGTGGAAAATAAAGTTCTTTTATGAAAAAACATTTTGTTTATCAAGATATCTTGACCAAACTCGGCATTTATTAGTTTTACCATACTCCTCATATATATATTAAATCCTATTATGATCGGACCACTATATCATATAGCTGCCATAAAAACGATCGGTTGAAAATCAAGTTGTTGTTTGAAAAAACATTTTGTTTTTCAAGATATCTTGACCAAACTCGGCATTTATTAGTTTTACTACACTCTTCATATAAATGCTAAATCCTATTAAGATCGGACCACTATATCATAAAGCTGCCATAGAAACGATCGGTCGAAAATTAAGTTGTATGAAATAACATTTGGGTTTTCAAGATATCTTGCACAAAACTCGGCATTTATTAGTTTTACTATACCCCTCATATATATGCTAAGTCCAATTATGATCGGACCACTATATCATATAGCTGCCATAGGAACGATTGTTCTAAAATTAAGTTGTATTAAAAAATATTTTGTTTTTCAAATATTTTGACAAAACTCGGCATTTATTAATTTTACTACACTCTTCCTATATAGCCAAAATCCTATTAAAATCGGACCACTATATCATAAAGCTGCCATAGAAACGATCGGTCGAAAATTTGGTTGAATAAAAAACCATTTTCTTTATCAAGATATCATGACCAACCTCAGCATTTATTAGACTTTACTCCTCATAGATATGCAAAATCCAATTAATATCAGACCACTATATCATATTGCTACCATAGGAACGATCGGTCAAAAACTAAGTTGTATGAAAAAACATTTGGTTTTTTTAAGATATCTTGATACAAACTCAGCATTTATTAGGTTAACTATACTCCTCATATATATGCAAAATCCTATTATCGGATCACTATATCAAATAGCTGCCATAGGAACGATCGGTCGAAAATCAAGTTGTTGTATAAATAAACAATTTGTTTTTCAAGATATCTTGACCAACCTCGGCATTTATTGGTTTCACTCTCCTCCTCATAGGTTCAGATATCTTGAAAAACAAAATGTTTTTTCATTAAACAACTTTATTTACCACCGATCGTTCCTATGGCAGCTATATGATATAGTGGTCCGATCTCAATATGATTTACAATATATATGAGGAGTAGAGTAAAACCAATAAATGCCGAGGTTGGTCAAGATATCTTGAAAAAAAAATTGTTTATTTATACAATAACTTGATTTTCGACCGATCGTTCCTATGGCAGCTATATGATATAGTGATCCGATAATAATAGGATTTTGCATATATATGAGGAGTATAGTTAACCTAATAAATGCTGAGTTTGTGTCAAGATATCTTAAAAAAACCAAATGTTTTTTCACTTAACTTAGTTTTTGACCGATCGTTCCTATGGTAGCAATATGATATAGTGGTATGATATTAATTGCATTTTGCATATTTATGAGGAGTAAAGTCTAATAAATGGTGAGGTTGGTCATGATATCTTGATAAAGAAAATGTTTTTTTATTCAAGTAAATTTTCGACCGATCGTTTCTATGGCAGCTTTATGATATAGTGGTCCGATTTTAATAGGATTTTGGCTATATAGGAAGAGTGTAGTAAAATTAATAAATGCCGAGTTTGGTCAAGATATTTGAAAAACAAAATATTTTTTAATACAACTAAATTTTAGAACAATCGTTCCTATGGCAGCTATATGATATAGTGGTGCGATCATAATTGGACTTAGCATATATATGAGGAGTATAGTAAAACTAATAAATGCCGAGTTTTGGGCAAGATATCTTGAAAACCCAAATGTTATTTCATACAACAACAATTTTCGACCGATCGTTTCTATGGCAGCTTTATAATATAGTGGTCCGATCTTAATGGGATTTAGCATTTATATGAAGAGTGTAGTAAAACTAATAAATGCCGAGTTTGGTCAAGATATCTTGAAAAACAAAATGTTTTTTCAAACAACAACTTGATTTTCAACCGATCGTTTTTATAGCAGCTATATGATATAGTGGTCCGATCATAATAGGATCTAATATATATATGAGGAGTATGGTAAAACTAATAAATGCCGAGTTTGGTCAAGATATCTTGATAAACAAAATGTTTTTTCATAAAAGAACTTTATTTTCCACCGATCGTTCCTATGGCAGCTATATGATATAGTGGACTTATCATCATAGGATTTAGCATATATATGAGGAGTATAGTAAAACCAATAAATGCCGAGTTTCGTCAAGATATCTGAAAAAACAAAATGTTTTTTCATGCAACAACTTCATTTTCTACCGAGCGTTCCTATGACAGCTATATGATATAGTGGTCCAATCATAAAATGATTTAGCATATATATATGGCGTATTACAAAACTAATAAATGCTGAGTTTGATCAAGTTATCTTGAAAAACCAAATGTTTTTTCATAAAACAACCTAATTTTCGACCGATCGTTCCTCTGGCAGTTATATGATTTAGTGGTCCGATCATAATAGGAGCATGTATGTGAGGAGTATAGTAAAACCAATAAATGCCGAGTTTCGTCAAGATATCTTGAAAAACAAAATGTTTTTTCATGCAATAACTTCATTTTTGACGATCGTTCCTATGGCAGCTATATGATATAGTGGTCCGATATTAATAAGATTTTGCATATATATGAGGAGTATGGTAAAACTAATAAATGCCGAGTTTGGTCAAGATTTCTTGAAAAACAAAATGTTTTTTCATGCAATAACTTCATTTTCCACGATCGTTCCTATGGCAGCTATATGATATAGTGGTCCGATATTAATAAGATTTTGCATATATATGAGGAGTATGGTAAAACTAGTAAATGCCGAGTTTGGTCAAGATTTCTTGAAAAACCAAATGTTTTTTCATACAACAGATATCTTGATAAACAAAATGTTTTTTCATATAACAACTAAATTGTCGGCCGATCTTTCCTATGGCAGCCATATGATATAGTGGTCCGATCCTAATAGGATTATGCATTTATATGAGGAGTATGGTAAAACTATTGAATGCCGAGTTTGGTTAAGATATCTTGCAAAACAAAATGTTTTTTCATAAAACAACCTTATTTGCCACCGATCGTTCCTATGGCAGCTATATGATATAGTGGTCCGATCATAATAGGATTTAGCGTATTTATTAGGAGTATAGTAAAACCAATAAGTGACGACTTTGGTCAAGACATCTTGAAAAACAAATTCTCAGCTATATGATACAGTGGTCTGATATTAATAGGATTTCGCATATATATGAGGAGTATAGTAAACCTAATAAATGTCGAGCTTGGTCAAGATATCTTCATACTTCAAGATATCTTGAAAAACAAAATGTTTTTTCATAAAAAAACTTTATTTTCCACTGATCGTTCCTATGGCAGCTATATGATATAGTGGTCCGATCATAATAGGATTTTGCATATATATGAGGAGTATAGTAAAACTAATAAATGCCGAGTTTGGTCAGGATATCTCAAAAACCCAAATGTTTTTTTTTTAACAACAAGTTTAATTTCCACCGATAGTTTCTATGGTAGCTATATGATAAAATGGTCCGATTTTAATAGGATTTTGCATATATATGAGTAGTAAAGTAAAACTAATAAATGATGAGTTTGGTCACAATATCTTGAAAAACCAAATGTTTTTTCAAACCACAACTTAATTTTCGACCGAACGCTTCTATGGCAGCTTTATGATATAGTGGTCGGATCATAATAGGATTTAGCATATATATGAGCAGCATAGTAAAACTAATAAATGCCGAGTTCGGTCAAGATATCTTGGAAAACCAAATGCTATTTCAAACAACAACTTAATATACGACCGATCGTTTCTATGGCAGCTTTATGATGCAGTGGTCCGATTTTAATAGGATTTTGCCTTTATATGAAGAGTATAGTAATACTAGTAAATGCTGAGTTTTGTAAAGATATCTTGAAAACTAAATGTTTTTTCAAACAACAATCGTTTCTAAGGCAGCTTTATGATTTAGAGGTCCGATCTTAAAAGGATTTTACCTATATATGAAGAGTATAGTAAAACCAATAAATGCCGATACTAAATGATGAGTTTGGTCACAATATCTTGAAAAACCAAATATTTTTTCAAACAACTTAATTTTCGACCGAACGCGTCTATGGCAGCTTTATGATATAGTGGTCCGATCATAATAGGATTTAGCATATAATGAGCAGCATAGTAAAACTAATAAATGCCGAGTTCGGTCGAGATATTTTGAAAAACCAAATGCTTTTTCAAACAACAACTTAATGTATGACCTATCGTTTCTATGGCAGCTTTATGATGCAGTGGTCCGATTTTAATAGGATTTTGCCTTTATATGAAGAGTATGGTAATACTAATAAATGCCGAGTTTTGTTAAGATATCTTGAAAAACTAAATGTTTTTTCAAACAACAACTTAATTTTCGACCGATCGTTTCTATGGCAGCTTTATGATATAGAGGTCCGATCTTATTGGGATTTGACCTATAAATGAAGAGTATAGTAAAAATAATAAATGCCGAGTTTGGTAAAGATATCTTGAAAAGCAAAATATTTTTCATACAACAACTTAATTTTCTAGCGATCGTTCCCATGGTAGCGATATGATAGAGTGGTCCGATATTAATTGGATTTAGCATAAATATGAGGAATATAGTAAAACCAATAAATGCCGAGTTTGGTCAAGATATCTTGAAAAAATAAATGTTTTTTCATACAACTTGATTTTAAAACGATCGTTCCTATGGCAGCTATATGATATAGTGATCCGATCTTAATAAGATTTTGCATATATATAAGCAGTATAGTATAACTAAAAAATGTGGAGTTTTGTGAAGATATCTTGAAAAACCAAATGTTTATTCATTCAACCTAATTTTCGACCTATCGTTCCGATGGCAGCTATAAGATATAGTGGTCCAATCTTAATATTATTTTGCATATATATGAGGGGTATAGTAAATCTAATAAATGTCGAGTTTGGTTAAGATATCTTTAAAAACAAAATGTTTTTTCATAAAACAACCTTATTTTCCACCGATCGTTCCTATGGCAGCTATATGCTATTGTTATCCAATCAAAATATGATTTTGCATATATATGAGGAGTATAGTAAAACTAATAAATGCCGAGTTCGGTCAGGATATCTTGAAAAACAAAATTTTTTTTCATACAACTTGATCTTTGACCGATCGTTGCTATGGCAGCAATATGATATAATGGTCCGATATTAAAAGGATTTTGAATATTTATGAGGAGTATAGTAAAACTATTAAATACCGAGTCTTGTCAAGATATCTTGAAAAACCAAATGTTTATTCATAACCTTTTATTTTCGATTGATCGTTTCTATGGCAGCTATATGATATAGTGGTCCATTCTTAATAGGATTTTGCATATATATGAGGAGTATAGTACAACGAATAAGCGCAGAGTTTGGTCAAGATATCTTTAAAACCCAAAGGTTTTTTCAAACAACAACTTAGTTTTCGACCGAACGCTGCTATGGCAGATTAATGATGTAGTGGTCCAATCTTAATACGATTTTGCATATATATGTGTATATATAAGTGTTTGGTGAAACTAATAATTGCCGAGTTTGGTCAAGATATTTCGAAAAACCAAATGTTTTTTCATACAACAACTTGAATTTCGACGGATCGTCGGTATACTGGTCCGCTATTAAAAAGATTTTGCATATCTTTGAGGAGTATAGTAAATCTAATAAATGCCGAGTTTGGTCAAGATATATAAAAAATCAAATGTTTTTTCATATAACAACTAGATTGTCGACCGATCTTTCCTTTGCAGCCATATGATATAGTGGTCCGATCTTAATGGGATTATGAATTTATGGGGAGTATGGTAAAACATTTAATAGTTTTACCGAGTTTAGTTAAGATATCTTGAAAAACAAAATGTTTTTTTATAAAACAACCTTATTTTCCACCGATCGTTCCTATGGCAGCTATATGATATAGTGGTCCGATTATAATAGGATTTAGCGTTATTATGGGGAGTACAGTAAAACCAATAAGTAACGAGGTTGGTCAAGACATCTTGAAAAGCAAATTGTCGGCTATATGATATAGCGGTCCGATATTAATAGGATTGCGCATATATATGAGGAGTATAGTACAACTAATAAATGCCGAGTTTGGTCAAGATATCTTGAAAAACAAAATGTTTTTCATAAAAAAACTATATTTTCCACTGATTGTTCCTATGGCAGCTATATGATATAGTGGTCCGATCATAAAAGGATTTAGCATATACATGAGGAATATAGTGAAACCAATAAATGCCGGGTTTGGTCAAGATATCTTGAAAAAATTAATGTTTTTTCATACAACTTGATTTTAGAACGATAGTTCCTATGGCAGCTACATGATAGAGTGATCCGATCTTAAAGAGATTTTGCATATATATGTTTGTTTTAAATGTTTTTTTTTTTTTAACATCAACTTTATTTTCCACCGATAGTTTCTATGGTAGCTATATGATATAGCGGTCCGACCATAATATGATTTAGCATATATATGAGGAATATAGTAAAACCAATAAATGCCGAGTTTCGTCAAGATATCTTGAAAAACAAAATGTTTTTTCATGCAACAACTTCATTTTCGACGATCGTGCCTATGGCAGCTAACTGATATAGTTGTCTGATATTAATAAGATATTGCATACATATGAGGAGAATGGTAAAACTAATAAACGACGAGTTTGCTCAAGATATTTCGAAAAACCAAATGTTTTTTCATACAACAACTTAATTTTCGACCGATCGTTCTAATGGCAGCTATATGATATAGTGTTCCGATCCTTATAGGATTTTACATATATATGAGGAATATAGTAAAACTATTAGAAGTCGTGTTTGGTCAAGATATCTTAAAAACCAAATGTTTTTTCATACAACAACTTGATTTTCGACCGATTGTTTCTATGGCAGCTATATGATATAGTGGTCCGATCATAATAGGATTTACCATATATATGAGAGGTATAGTATAACTTATAAATTCCGAGTTTGGTAAAGATATCTTGATAAACAAAATGTTTTTTCGTACAACAACTTAATTTTTGAACGATCGTTTCTATGGCAGCTATATGGTATTGTTATCCAATCATAATATGATTTTGCATATATATGAGGAGTATAGTAAAACTAATAAATGCCGAGTTTGGTCAGGATATCTTGAGAAACGAAATTTTTTTCATACAACACACAACATATATGAGGAGTATAGTAAAACTTTTAAATACCGAGTTTTGTCAACATATCTTGAAAAACCAAATGTTTATTCATAACCCTTAATTTTCGATCGATCGTTCTTATGGCAGCTATATGATAAAGTGATCCGATCTTAACAGGATTTTGCATATATATGAGGAGTATGGTAAAACGAATAAACGCCGAGTTTGGTTAAGATATGTTTAAAAACCAAATGTTTTTTCAAACAACAACTTAGTATTCGACCAAACGCTTCTATGGCAGCTTTATGATATAGTGGTCCGATCTTAATACGATTTTGCATATATATGAGGTGTATAGTGAAACTAATTAATGCCGAGTTTGGTCAAGATATTTTGAAAAACCAAATGTGTTTTCATACAACAACTTGAATTTCGACGGATCGTTGGTATAGTGGTACGATATTATTAAGGTTTTGCATATATATGAGGAGTATAGTAAAACTAATAAATGCCGAGGTTGGTCAAGATATATTAAAAAACCAAATGTTTTTTCAAACAACAACTTAATATGCGACCGATTGTTTCCATGGTAGCTATATGATATGGTGCTCCGATCTTAATAGGATTTTGCATTGAAGAGCATAGTACAGCTAATAAATGTCGAGTTTGATCAAGATATCTTGAAGAACCAAATCTTTTCTCATACAACATAATTTTCGAACGATCGTTCCTTTGGCAGCTACATAATATAGATGTCCGATCTTCATAGGATTTAGCGTATACATGAGGAGTATAGTAAAACTAATATGTGGCGAGTTTGGTCAAGATTTCTCGATACACCAAACATTTTTTCATAGAACAACTTAGTTTTCTACCGATTGTTCCTATGATAGCTATATTATATAGTTGTCGGATTTTAATATGATTTTGTATATCTATTAGGAGTATAGTAAAACTAATAAATGCCGAGTTTGGTCAAAACATCTTGAAATACCAAATGTTTTTTCAAACAAACACTTAATTTTCGACCGAACGCTTCTATGGCAGCTATATGATATAGTGGTCCGATCATAATAGGATTTAGAATATATATGAGTAGTATAGTAAAACCAAGAAATGCCGGGTTTGGTCAAGATATGCTGAAAAACAAAATGTTTTTTCAACCAACTTGATTTTAGAACAATCGTTCCTATGGCAGCTATATGATATAGTAGTCAGATCTTAATAGGATTTTGCATATATATGAGGAGCACAGTAAAACTTGTAAATGCCGAGTTTGCTCAAGATATCTTAAAAACCCAAATGTTTTTTTATATAAAGTAATTTTCGACTGATCGTTCCTATGACAGCTATATATCATAGTGGTCCGATCTTAATGGGATTTTGCATATATATGAGGAGTATACGAAACATTGTAAATATCGTGTTTGGTCAAGATATCTTAAAAACCACGTGTTTTTTCAAACGGCGAGTTAATTTTCGACCTATCGTTTTTAAGGCAGCTTTATGATAAAGTGGTCTGATTTTAATAGGATTTTGCCTAGATATGCAGAGTAGTGAAAAACTAATATAAATAAATATAGTAAAACTAATAAATGCCCAGTTTGGTCAGGATATCATGAAAAACAAAATGTTTTTTCATACAACAACTTAATTTTCGACCGGTCGTTGCTATGGTAGCTTTATGATATAGTGATTCGATATTAATTGGATTTTGCATATCTATGAGGAGTATACGAAAGCTAATAAATGGCGAGTTTGATCAAGATGTCTTAAAAAACACAAAGTTTTTTATACAAAAACTTAATTATCGACTGTTCGTTCCTATGCCAGCTATATGATATAGTCGTCCGATCTTAATACGATTTTGCCTATATATGAGGAGTATAGTAAAAACAATAAATATCGAGTTTAGGCAAGATATCTTGAAAAACAAAATGTTTTTTCATACAACAACCTAATTTTCGACCGATCGTTCCTACGGTAGCTATATTATATGGTGATCCGAACTTATTAGGATTTTGCATTTATATGAAGAGCACAGTTCAGCTAATAAATCTCGAGTTTGATCAAAATATCTTTAAGAACCAAATTTTTTCTCATACAACGTAATTTTCGACTGATCGTTCTTATGACAGCTATATAACTTAGTGGTCCGAACTTAAAAGGATTTAGCATATATATGAGGAGCATAGTAAAACTAATAAATGCCGAGTTTGGTCAAGATATCTTTAAAAGCCAGATGTTTTTTCAAACAAAAACTTAATTTGCGACCGATCGTTCCGATGGTAGCTATATGATATAGTGGTCCGAGATTAATTGGATTTTGTATATCTGTGAGGAGAATAGTAAAACGAATAAATACCGAGTTTGGGCAAGATATCTTTAAAAACCAAATGTTTATTCATACAACTTAATTTTCGACCGATCGTTCCTACGGCAGCTATATGATATAGTGGTCCGATCATAATAGGATTTCGCATATATATGAGGAGTATAGTAAAACTAATAAATCCCGAATTTGGTCAGGATATCATGAAAAACAAAATGTTTTTTAAACAAAAACTTAATTAACGACCGATCGTTGGTAGCTATATGATATAGTGATCCGATATTAATTGGATTTTGCATATCTATGATCACTATACGAAAGCTAACAAATGCCGAGATTGGTCAAGATATGATATAGTTGTCCGATCTTATATAAGAGGAGTATAGTAAAACTAATAAATGCCGAGCTTAATCGAAATATTTTGAAAAACCAAATGTTCTTTCAAACAACAACTTAATTTTCAACCGCAGCTTGATGATATAGTGGGCCGATCTAATACGATTTTGCATATGTCGCAGTGTGATAGGTCAGAAAGGCCGTTTCGCAGTGTGATTCCTAGTAATTGTACGCGGGTACATTCCTCAGTAGCATTCTGGGAATTCGAGGATTCGGGGAATTCCCTGCTTTTGCTTTACTGGCTGATATTGAACGAAAGCACGGCAGCAAAGGCAGAGACGCTATGCTGCTGAGTGAGGTTCGGTGGTAAGATACCAAGAGTCTTGAGTAAGACAGAGATGGCTACATACACTCGACATGAGTGAGTTTACGACATGAGTGAGTTTAGACATGAGTGCGTAACCTGACATGGGCAGTTGAGCTTGGGTATTTGAACCGATCGGAACTCGCTGTGCAGCCGCGTCAATCATCAGAAGTATCAACATGGATGACATACCTTTGCTCCGACAGACATACCCCTGCCGCCGACATCAGAAGTGGGATTAGCTCCGCCAAAAGAGGACAGCTCTTACTTATTAAGGGCAGCCTTAGAAGAGCAAAATCGTAATCTAATGGAAATAATAAAATCCATGCAGGCACCAAGAGCACCGACAATAGACGGGAGAGCACTCCACGTCACTCTACCCAAGTTTTGCCCTGACACCGCTATAGCAGATGCATCAGCTTGGTGTACTACAGTGGACCTAATCTTCGCGGATAATGCTCTCGAAGGCAGTGCGCTTGTGATTGCGTTAAGCAAAGCATTAGAAGGCAGTGCATCGCAATGGCTGTCCCAAATATGCTTCGCTGGCATCACATGGCCGCAGCTTTAGGAACTCTTCATCCAACGTTTCGTGGGCATTGAGACAACTTCTGCCATACTGATGAACATTTTGAACGGACGTCCCAAAACTGGAGAGAGTTTTGCTGAGTACGGCAGTCGCATAGTCACCCTATTGCTCTTTAAGTGGAAGGCAAAGAATTTGGAGGAGATCGCTGTATCAGTAGCGTTAGCCCACATGGCTCAAATTGATAATAATTTGTTGCGTTGGCTGTTAACAACGAATGTGACGACTCGTAATGAGCTGCAGCAGCAGCTACAGGCTTTCAAGAAGCGTAACAACGAGGAGGACGGATATTCGACTGGTCCGGAAAGGCTGGCCACAAATATGCAGAATGCCGCTCTCGAATGGGTAAAGCATCAGCCCCAACAGAAAGGAGTTATAGCGTGAGCAGCACGTCCGGAGTGAAGGATCGATCAAAAATTAAATGTTTTAAGTGCGATGAAATCGGACATGTGGCTTCTGTATGCCCCAAAAATCGTACTGGTGGAAACAGCAAGAGCTACGAGAAGCGACCTGACGTTTGTACAGTAGCTCCACCAAGTGGACCAATACCTTATCCGGTGGGTCTATTCCATATTGTTTCGATTCTGGAGCCGAATGTTCACTGGTCAAGGAGACTGTTGTCGAAAAATTCACCGAAAAACGATTTCACAATATTGTAACTTTAAATGGCATAACGATTCAATTTGTAGCACATTGCAAGTTCTGAGTAATATTAATATTGAACAATATTGTTTACAAGTATTATAACATGTGTGTATGGACAAATATTTGAAGCATGAAGTGTTGATTGGCCGTGAGGTTTTAAGCCAGGGCTTTGGTGTATCAATTGATGCAGATAAATTTTGCTTTTATAAGACAAAAAGAGTAAATGTTCTGAGTCTAGTGAAGTATGAAGAAATCATAAATTCTGATACCAATTCAAATTATTCTGATAAGACGATATTGAACAATATGTTGAGATGTCACTCTGATAGGTTTATCGACGGAATTCCAATGACTCGTGTGACGGCAGGCCAATTAGAAATTAGGCTAATAGATCCACAAAAGACTGTGCAACGCCGACCTTATAGGCTTAGCGAAGATGAGAGGAAGCACGTTCGGTGCAAAATTGATGAATTGCTTACATCAAAAATAATTCGTCTCAGCTGTTCACCATTCGCTAGTCCCATGATGCTGGTTAAGAAGAAAAATGGCACAGATCGTCTTTGTGTAGATTACCGCGTTTTAAATGGCAATACAATTGCCGATAAATATCCTTTGCCTCTTATTTCGGATCAAATACCGCGTCTTCGTGGTGCAAGGTACTTGTCGTGTATAGATATGGCAAGTGGATTTTACCAAATCCCAGTACACCCAGATTCAATTGAGCGAACGGCTTTCGTTACACCTGATGGACAGTACGAATTCTTAACCATGCCCTTTGGTATGAAGAACGCACCTTCTGTGTTTCAGCGTGCAATAATAAAAGCCCTGGGTCCGTTGGCACACACATTCGCAATTGTTTACATTGACGATGTTATGGTAGTAGCTAAAACGAAAGATGAAGCGTTAGAACGACTAGAGATAGTGTTGGACACCTTAAGTAAAGCCGGATTTTCATTTAATATAACGAAATGTTCGTTTCTTAAAACTAAAATCGAGTACCTTGGGTTTGAAATAACGAATGTAGAAATTCGTCCAAATGCACGAAAGATCCAGGCATTGATAGGGTTGCCACCTCCGGAAACTGTAACTCAATTACGACAGTTCATTGGTTTAGCTTCTTACTCTCGGCAATTCATTCCAAAATTTTCCGAAATATTGAAACCATTGTACATGCTTACTTCAAAGAATAATACTAATTTTGGTTGGTTGTCAGAGCATGAACAAATACGTTTGAAAATAATAGGTGTATTGACACAGGCCCCAGTATTAACTATATTTGATCCACAATACCTAATAGAATTGAACACAGATGCCAGCTCCATTGGTTACGGGGCGATATTGTCACATAAAATCGAAAATAAATCCTATGTAGTGGAGTATTATAGCAAATGTACTTCTTCGGCTGAAGCAAAATACCACTCGTACGAACTCGTGACTTTAGCAGTTGTCAATGCTATGAAGCATTTTAGGCATTATTTTCAAGGTCGTAAATTTGTCGTTTACACAGATTGTAACTCTTTAAAGGCCAGTCGCACCAAAATGGAAATAACACCGAGAGTGCATAGATGGTGGGGGTTTCTACAGTCATTTGATTTCGATCTCGAATATAGAAAAGGGGAGCGAATGGCGCATGTCGAAGTGACCGACAATTGGTTGGTGTCCGAACAGCACGAACAGCACCAGTAACGAGTTACCGGAAAATTTAAGTAAAACATTTGAATTAAGGAAGGGCATATTGCATAGAAAAATACAGAGAAATGGTAAAACAAGGTGCTTGCCGGTAATTCCAAGGGCGTTTAGGTGGGCAGTGATCAACCACGTACATGAATCTGTTATGCATTTGGAATGGGAAAAAAACATTGGATGAGGTATATGGATATTACTGGTTCGAGAATATGTCCAAGTATGTACGTAGATTTGTGGAAAATTGTATCACGTGCAAACTAGCGAAACCCCCAAATGGAAAGGTCCAGGCAGAATTGCATACAATTCCTAAGATAGAGATACCATGGCACACAGTACACATCGACATAACGAGTAAAATGAGTGGCAAAAACGACTTGAAGGAATACGTCATTGTTTTAATAGATGCCTTCACCTAGTTTGTTTATTTTTACCACACACTGAATATAGACACTGAAAGTTGTATTAAAACTGTGAAATCGGTTGTGGCGCTATTTGGGGTGTCAACTAGAATAATAGCGGACTAAGGTCGTTGTTTTGCTAGCTCAGGCTTTCGCAATTTCTGTTCCGCTCAAAAGGTTCAACTGCATTTGATCGCTACCGGAGCTAGTAGGGCAAATGGGCAGCTTGAACGTGTGATGAGCACACTTAAGACAATGCTGACGGCAGTTGAAACGAGTCAGAGATCATGGCAGGACGCATTGGCTGAAGTACAACTGGCCATGAATTGTACTGCAAATCGAGTCACCAAGTTTAGCGCTTTAGAGCTATTAATAGGAAAAGAAGCTAGGCCGTTTGGTTTATTGTCAATAAACGAAGAAGACAATGATGTAGATAGAGAACAAATTAAAATTCAAGCCAAGGAAAACATGGAAAATAATGCAAGATATGACAAACAAAGATTTGACAAAAATAAGGCAAAGATTATGAAGCATAACGTAGGTGATCATGTTACTGAAAAACGAAGAACGGCATCAAACAAAGCTCGACCCTAAATTTAAAGGTCCATTTGAGGTGATCAAAGTCTTAGACGGCGATCGATATAAACTAAAATCATTGGTTAATAAGCGAACGTATAAATATTCACATGAGTGGCTAAGAGCGCTACCAAGCAGACAAATAATTAACTAATTAAACGATGAATTCGATGGCCTAAGTGATTGGGTGTGATTGGGTGTAAGTGTGCACACCAAATTAAATTGAGAAACTGAGAGACAATTCTAAGTTATGTAAAATCTGAATTATTGGAATTAAATGATATGAATAAGATCATGAAGTTGAAAAAGTATTATGTTTTTAAACAAAAGGAAATTGTGTTTCTTAGATAAGAAAAATTGTCAGTTAATGTTTGTGTAAGCGACTTTGTAAGTTTGTAAATTGTAAGAGAAAATAATGTTATTAAAAACAAGAGATATCATAATTAAAAGAGTCTGGTATGTGACTTGGACATGGGTGGTTGATGTAGCATACGAGGACGTGTGATAGGTCAGGAAGACCGTGTCGCAGTGTGATAGGTCAGGAAGGCCGTGTCGCAGTGTGTTTCATAGTAAGTGAACGCGGGTACATTCCTCAGTAGCATTCTGGAAATTCGGGGATTCGGGGAATTCCATGCTTTTGCTTTACTAGCTGATATTGAACGAAAGCACGGCAGCAAAGGCAGAGACGCTCTGCTGCTGAGTGAGGTTCGATGGTAAGATACCAAGAGTCTTGAGTAAGACAGAGATGGTTACATACACTCGACATGAGTGAGTTTATGACATGAGTGAGATTACGACATGAGTGCGTAGGCTGACATGGGCAGTTGAGCTTGGGTATTTGAACCGATCGGAACTCGCTGTGCAGCCGCGTCAATCATCAGAAGTATCAACATGGATGACTTACCTTTGCCGCCGACAGACATACCCCTGCCGCCGACACATATATATGCGGGGTATAGTGAAACTAATAAATGCCGAGCTTGGTCAAAATATTTTGAAAAACCAAATGTTCTTTCAAACAACACCTTAATTTTCGACCGATCGTTTCTCTGGTAGCTTTATGATATAGTGGTCCGATCTTAATAGGATTTTGCCGATATATGAAGAGTATAGTAATACCAAAAAATGCCGAGTTTGGTCAAGATATCTTGAAAAACAAACTGTTTTTTCATACAACTTGATTTTCGACCGATCGTCGGTATAGTGGTCCAATATCAATAAGATTTTGCATATATATGAGGAGTATAGTAAAACTAATAAATGCAGAGTTTGGTCAACATTTCTTAAAAAACCAAATATTTTTTCATACAACAACATAATTTTCGACCGATCCTTCATATGGTAGTTAAATGATATAGTGGTCCGAAATTAATTGAATTTTGCATATCTATGAGGAGTATAGTAAAACTACTAAATGCTGAGTTTGGTCATGATATCTTGATAAACAAAATGTTTTTTTATGCAACAACTTAATTTTCGACAGATCGTTTCTATGCCAGCTAAGTATATGATATAGTGGTCCGATTTTAATAGGATTATGCATATATATATAAGGCGTTTAGTTAATCTAATAAATGACGAGTTTGATCAAGATATCTTGATTAACAAAATGTTTTTTTATTGAACTTTATAATATAGAAGTCCGATCTTAATAAGACTTCCTTTATATGAAGAGTATTGTAGTACCAATAAATGCCGAGTTTGGTCAAGATATCTTGAAAAACAAAATGTTTTTTCAAACAACAACTTTGTTTTCGACCGATCGTTCCCATGGTAGCTATATGATATAGTGGTCCGGTCTTAATAGGATTTTGCATATATATGATGAGTATAGTAAAACTAATAAATGCTGAGTTTGGATAAAATATCTTGAAAAATCAAATGTTCTTTCAAACAACAACTTAATTTTCGACGATTCTATGGTAGCTTTATGATATAGTGGTCCGTTATTAATAGGATTTTGCCTTTATATGAAGAGTATAGTAAAACCAAGAAATGCCGAGTTTGGTCAAGATATCTTGAAAAACAAAATGTTTTGTAAGGTTGCTTCTGGCCGGGGTATAAGTCTGAGTCTTGCCAGGTCTAGCGAGTTACAAGATATTTATAATTTCGCAGGGAAAGATGGCTTAAAGGAGGGGGTGAGTATCCTGACCAAACCAAACCCAGATCCACCTCTACACACCTACACCATCGGGCCGTGGCCTCGTACCATCTATGCTAGCGGGCCGTGGCCTCGCTCCAACCACACTAGCGGGCCGTGGCCTCGCTCCAACCACACTGGCGGGCCGTGGCCTCGCACCAACTACACTAGCGGGCCGTGGACTCGCACCAACTCCACTACCTAAACACCAACCGGCAATGCCCACACCGGAGCCACAATCTCGTACCGCATGCCCCTCGTTCGAGGTTAGGTCGAACACCGGTTAGTTCTGATGTTAAGGTAAGCAGGGTTACCAGGAAACAGGGAATAATCCAATACTTTCCAGATAATTTCAACCATGGCACTTTATTCACTATTATTCATTCCGACCTTATCGTAAATCCTAAGGTAAACCCTGCCGCACTGTTTTCTGGAGCCCTAGCGCTCCACTATACCATCTATGATTTCATTTATCTCGCGCAGCACTTCTACTCACCCTTAACGTTCGATCACAAGTGCCGGCACGCTCGCCGGCAAGCCATGCGCTCGCTTCGGCTGCTCAATTTCGACGCGAGCTTTCGCAACTCCGCCTCGGAGCTTTCGCTCTTCGCCGCCGAATTGAAGTTGCGCTCTCAAAGACGGTGTTGAGCAACCGATCGACAACGCACGGTTGCAGCGGCGGCCGGCGGTTACATTCAAATTCACTATTTAAATCAATTATAATATTCGCGGCTCCTTGCCTCTTTGCTACTAATCGAACTGATTATATTACTGATGGCTCCTTGCCTCTTATTTCACTAAGATCTTAACCTAATATAATTAATACTTATAACTAAAGAAAATTAATGCGTTGTCCCGCCAGCGGCTCCTTGCCGTAATTTGGCCAAAAAGATGACGGCTCCTTGCCGTGAAAATCTGTGGGGTGGCTGGTCTCCTTAGCCGCCTCACACCCCCTCCTCACTTCGGTCAGGTGACGGTCACGTCGCCTTTCGCGTTCAGCGTAACGCTGTACTCGCTCTCCCCGTCGGACACGTGGAACCGAGTACGTCGGCACCGGAAGCGGCGGATTCGCGCCTCTCTGGCGATTAGGTCTACCACGCCCGACGCCCTCCAGCCTGAGGGTGTGTAATCGGGCACGGGTTCCTCGACGGGGCCCTCCGGTTTTACCCCAACTTCAGCACTGTGGGCGATCGCCTCGACCTCGGTGTCGGGTTTCTTGGGGTGGCTCTGCGGTGTGATCCTCACGTCGGCACTGCGGGCGACCGTGTCGAGCTCGGTGTCGGGTTCCTCCTCCAGCACTGAGTCCAGGCTAGTGTCCCACCCGTCGATGCCGTCGAAAAGGTCCACTATGTCATCCCACAACTCGCTCTCCGTGGGAGTCTTTAGAGCCATTCGGGAGGAATCCTGGTTTGGAATCGAAAGCTTGGGCGACGAAGCCGTAACCACCGCGTCCTCTTCCTCGGCCCAGACTTCATCCCGGCCTTCCTGGCGAACCGTGAAGGAGCCTTTTTGGGATGGCGCCTTGCCTTCTTGGCCGAACCAGGCGTCTTCTAACTCCCGCCGGGCGATGGTGTCGGGTGTCTCGGCGCGGGCAAGAGGCACGAGCGCGGGCATCTCGTCCTCGTCGTCGAGCCATTCCTCCTCCGATTCCTTAGGAAAGGCTTCGTCTGGCGCCTCGGCGCGGGTTGGGGAAACGGCCGAGTACGCCGCGTCCTTGGTGCTGAGATTGTGCTCCTCCACGACCATCTGGCAGACCGCAATCGGTATCGGCTAGGGTTCGGGATGCCCTCCTCGAGAAGCGATCTTGCAGCGGCGGTTATCCTTCCCGAGCTGGGGAGGACCCTCCTGGCGCTTCGGGATTCTCGGTCTCCGTGCAAGGCCTCTTCGTGGCCGACGAGGATGCTCCCTCGGGACTGGGTCGGCTATGGCCTCCACTCCGGCGACGCTTGCCCCTGCGATGAAGTCGGACATGTGGCTTCTGTATGCCCCAAAAATCGTACTGGTGGAAACAGCAAGAGCTACGAAAAGCCAGTTGACGTTTGTACGGTAGCTCCACCAAGTGGACCAATACCTTATCCGGTGAGTCTATTCCATATTGTTTCGATTCTGGAGCCGAATGTTCACTGGTCAAGAAAAGTGTTGCCGAAAAATTCACCGGAAAACGATTTCACAATATTGTAACTTTAAATGGCATAAGTAACGATTCAATTTGTAGCACATTGCAAGTTCTGAGTAATATTAATATTGAACAATATTGTTTACAAGTTTTATTACATGTGTGTATGGACAAATATTTGAAGCATGAAGTGTTGATTAGCCGTGAGGTTTTAAAAAAAAAACATTTGGGTTTTTGAGATATCCTGACCAAACTCGGCATTTATTACTTTACTATATTTTTTACTATACTCCTCATATATATGCGAAATCCTATTATGATCGGACCACCATATCATATAGCTGAGAATTTGTTTTTTAAGATGTCTTGACCAACGTCGTCACTTATTGGTTTTACTATACTCCTAATAAATACGCTAAATCCTATTATGATCGGACCACTATATCATATAGCTGCCATAGGAACGATCGGTGGCAAATAAGGTTGTTTTATGAAAAAACATTTTGTTTTTTTTTATTTTTCAAGATATGTTGACCAAACTCGGCATTTATTGGTTTTACTATACTCCACATATATATATGCTAAATCCTATTATTATCGGACCACTATATCATATTGCTGCCATAGGAACGATCGTTCTAAAATTCAGTTGTATAAAAAAACATTGTTTTTCAAGCTATCTTGACCAAATTCGGTATTTATTGGTTTTACTATACACTTCATATAAAGGCAAAATTCTGTTAAGATCGGACCACTATATCATAAGCCTGCCATAGAAACGATCGGTCGAAAATTTTGTTGTTGTTTGAAAAACCAGTGGTTTCTTAGATATCTTGACCAATCTCGGCATTTATTAGATTAACTGTACTTCTCATAGATGTGCAAAATCCTATTAATATCGGACCACTATATCATATAGCTGCCATGGGAACGATCGGTAGAAAATGAAGTTGTTGCATGAAAAAATATTTTGTTTTTTAAGATATGTTACCGAAACTCGGCATTTATTGGTTTTACTATACTCCTCTTATATATATGCTAAATCCTATTATGATCGGACCACTATATCATATTGCTGCCATAGGAACGATCGGTAGAAAATAAAGTTGTTATATGAAAAAACATTTGGTTTTTTCAAGATATCTTGTAGTATAAAAAAAATTTTGTTTATCAAGATATCTTGACCAAACTCGGCATTTATTAGTTTTGCTATACTCTTCATATATATGCTATATCCCATAAATCATATAGCTGCCATAGGAACGATCTGTAAAATATAAAGTTGTTTGAAAAAACATGTGGTTTTTAAGACAAACTCGACATTTATTAGGTTTACTATACTCCTCATATATATGCTAAATCCTATTATGATCGGACCACTATATCATATAGTCGCCATAGAAACGATCGATCAAAAATTAAGTTGTTGTATGAAAAAACATTTGGTTTTACAAGATATCTTGACCAAACTCGGCATTTATTAGTTTTACTATAAGCCTCATATATATGCTAAGTCCTTTTATGATCGGAGCACTATATCAAATAGCTGCCATAGGAATGATCGTTCTAATATTAAGTTGTATGAAAAAACATTTTGTTTTTCAAGAAATCTTGACCAAACTCGGTATTTATTGGTTTTACTATACACTTCATATATAGGCAAAATCCTGTTAACGTCAGTCCACTATATCATAAACCTGCCATAGAAACGATCGGTCGAAAATTAAGTTGTTGTTTGAAAAAACCTGTGGTTTTTTAGATATCTTGACCAAACTCAATATTTAATAGTTTTACTATACTCCTCTTATATATGCAAAATCCTATAAAGATCGGAACACGAAATCATATAGCTGCCATAGGACCGATCGGTCGAAAATTAAGTTGTAAGAAAAAACACTTTGTTTATCACGATATCATGACCAATCTCGGCATTTATTAGATTAACTATACTCTTCATAGATGTGCGAAATCCTATAAATATCGGACCACTATATCATATAGCTTTCATAGGAACGATCGGTAGAAAATGAAATTGTTGCATGAAAAAACATTTGGTTTTTAAAGATATCTTGACCAAACTCGGGATTTATTAGTTTTACTATACACCTCATTTATATGCAAAATCTTAATAATGTCGGACCACTAAATGATATAGCTGCCACAGGAACGATCTGTGGAAAATAAAGTTGATTGAAAAAACATGTGGTTTTTAAAATATCTTGACCAAACTGGACATTTATTAGGTTTACTATACTCCTCATATACATGCTAAATCCTATTATGATCGGACCACTATGGCATATAATTGCCATAGAAACGATCGGTCGAAAATTATGTTCTATGAAGAAACATTTTGTTTTTCAAGATATCATGACCAACCTCAGCATTTATTAGACTTTACTCCTCATAGATATGCAAAATCCAATTAATATCAGAACACTATATCATATTGCTACCATAGTAACGATCGGTCAAAAACTAAGTTGTATGAAAAAACAATTGGTTTTTTTTAAGATATCTTGACACAAACTCAGCATTTATTAGGTTAACTATACTTCTCATATATATGCAAAATCCTATTATTATCGGATCACTATATCATATTGCTGCCATTGGAACGATCAGTGGAAAATAAAGTTGTCTTATGAAAAAACATTTTGTTTGTCAAGATATCTTGACCAAACTCGGCATTTATAAGTTTTAATATACTCCTCATATATATGCTAAATCATATTATGATCGGACCACTAAATCAAATATATGCCATAGGAACGATCGGTGGAAAATAAAGTTATTGTTTGAAAAAACATTTGGGTTTTCAAGATATCTTGCCCAAAACTCGGCATTTATTAGTTTTACTATACGCCTCATATATATGCTAAATCCTATTATGATCGGAGCACTATATCATATAGCTGCCATAGGAACGATCTTTCTGACATTAAGTTGCATGAAAAAAAATTTTGTTTTTTCAAGATATCTTGACCAAACTCGGCATTAATTAGTTTTACTTTACTCTTCATATATAGGCAAAATCCAATTAAGATCGGGCCACTATATCATAAACCTGCCATAGAAACGATCGGTCGAAAATTAAGTTGTTGTTTGAAAAAACCTGCGGTTTTTTAGATATCTTGACCAAGCTCGACATTTAATAGTTTTACTATACTCCTCATATATATTTTCCAAATCCTTTTAAGATCGGAACACTATATCATATAGCTGCCATAGGAACGATCGGTCGAAAATAATGTTGTAAGAAAACACATTTTGTTTATCACGATATCATAACAAAACTCGGTATTAATTAGATTAACTACACTCCTCATAGATATGCAAAGTCCTATTAGTATCGGACCACTATATCATTAGCTACCATAGGAACGATCGGTTGAAAATTAAGTTGTTGTATGAAAAAACATTTGGTTTTTCAAGATATCTTGACCAAACTCGGCATTTATTAGTTTTACTATACTCCTCATATATATGAAAAATCCTATTAATATCGGACCACTCTATAATATAGTTGCCATGGGAAAGATCGGTAGAAAATGAAGTTGTTGCATGAAAAAATATTTTGTTTTTTAAGATATGTTGACGAAACTCGGCATTTATTGGTTTTACTTTACTCCTCATATATATATATGCCAAATCCTATTATGATCGGACCACTTTATCATATTGCTGCCATAGGAGCAATCGGTGGAAAATAAAGTTGCTTTATAAAAAAACATTTTATTTTTCAAGATATCTTGACCAAACTCGGCATTTATCGGTTTTACTATTGTCCTCATATATATGCTAAATCCTATTATGATCGGACAACTATATCATATAGTTGCCATAGAAACGATCGGTCGACAATTAAGTTGTTGTATAAAAAAACATTTGGTTTTTTCAAGATATCTTGACCAAACTCGGCATTTATTAGGTTAACTATACTCCTCATATAGATGCAAAATCCTATTAATATCGGACCTCTATATCATATAGCTGCCATAGGAACGATCGGTCGAAAATGAAGTTGTTGTATTAAAAAACATTTTGTTTATCAATTTTTATTAGTTTTACTATACGTCTCATATATATGCTGGGTCCTTCTATGTTCGGAGCACTGTATCATATAGCTGCCATAGGAACGAATGTTCTAAAATTCAGTTGTATGAAAAAACATTTTGTTTTTCAAGATATCTTGACCAAACTCGGTATTTATTAGTTTTACTACACACTTCATATATATGCAAAATTCTGTTAAGATCGGACCACTATATCATAAACATGCCATAGAAACGATGGGTCGAAAATTTTGTTAGTGTTTGAAAAAACCTGTGGTTTATTAGATATCTTGACCAATCTCGGCATTTATTAGATTAACTATTCTCCTCATAGATGTGCAAAATCCTATTAATATCGGACCACTACATCATATAGCTGCCATAGGAACGATCGGGTGAAAATGAAGCTGTTGCATGAAAAAAATTTTGTTTTTTAAGATTTGCTGACGAAACTCGGCATTTATTGGCTTTACTATACTCCTCATATATATACTAGTTCCTATTATGATCGGACAACTATATCATATAGCTGCCATAGGAACGATCGGTGGAAAATAAAGTGGTTTTATAAAAAAAGATTTTGTTTTTCAAGATATTTTGACCAAACTCGGCATTTAATAGTTTTACTATACTCATCATATATATGCTAAATCCTATTATGATTGGACCGATATATCACATAGCTGCTATAAAAACGGTCGGTCGAAAATCAATTTGTTGTATGAAAAAAATATTTTGTTTTCCAAGATATCTAGACCAAACTCGGCATTTATTAGTTTTACCATACTCCTCATATATATGCATAGTCCTACTAAGATCGGACCACTATACCATATAGCTGCCATAGGAACGATCGTTCTAAAATTCAGTTGTATAAAAAAACATTTTGTTTTTCAAGATATCTTGACCAAACTCGGTATTTATTGGTTTTACTATACACTTCATATAAAGGCAAAATTCTGTTAAGATCGGACCACTATATCATATAGTCGCCATAGAAACAATCGGTCAAAAGTTAAGTTGTTGTATGAAAAAACATTTGGTTTTTTCAAGATATCTTGACCAAACTCGGCATTTATTAGTTTTACTATACGCCTCATATATATGCTAAGTCCTTTTATGATCGGAGCACTATATCATATAGCTGCCATAGGAACGATCGGTCGAAAATAATGTTGTAAGAAAACACATTTTGTTTATCACGATATCAAAACAAAACTCGGTATTAATTAGATTAACTACACTCCTCATAGATATGCAAAGTCCTATTAGTATCGGACCACTATATCATTAGCTACCATAGGAACGATCGGTTGAAAATTAAGTTGTTGTATGAAAAAACATTTGGTTTTTCAAGATATCTTGACCAAACTCGGCATTTATTAGTTTTACTATACTCCTCATATATATGAAAAATCCTATTAATATCGGACCACTCTATCATATAGTTGCCATCGGAAAGATCGGTAGAAAATGAAGTTGTTGCATGAAAAAATATTTTGTTTTTTAAGATATGTTGACGAAACTCGTCATTTATTGGTTTTACTTTACTCCTCATATATATATATGCCAAATCCTTTTATGATCGGACCACTTTATCATATTGCTGCCATAGGAGCAATCGGTGGAAAATAAAGTTGCTTTATAAGAAAACATTTTATTTTTCAAGATATCTTGACCAAACTCGGCATTTATCGGTTTTACTATTGTCCTCATATATATGCTAAATCCTATTATGATCGGACAACTATATCATATAGTTGCCATAGAAACGATCGGTCGACAATTAAGTTGTTGTATGAAAAAACATTTGGTTTTTTCAAGATATCTTGACCAAACTCGGCATTTATTAGGTTAACTATACTCCTCATATATATGCAAAATCCTATTAATATCGGACCTCTATATCATATAGCTGCAATAGGAACGATCGGTCGAAAATGAAGTTGTTGTATGAAAAAACATTTTGTTTATCAATTTTTATTAGTTTTACTATACGTCTCATATATATGCTAGGTCCTTTTATGATCGGAGCACTGTATCATATGGCTGCCATAGGAACGATCGTTCTAAAATTCAGTTGTATGAAAAAACATTTTGTTTTTCAAGATATCTTGACCAAACTCGGTATTTATTAGTTTTACTACACACTTCATATATATGCAAAATTCTGTTAAGATCGGACCACTATATCATAAACATGCCATAGAAACGATCGGTCGAATATTTTGTTAGTGTTTGAAAAAACCTGTGGTTTATTAGATATCTTGACCAATCTCGGCATTTATTAGATAAACCATTCTCCTCATAGATGTGCAAAATCCTATTAATGTCGGACCACTACATCATATAGCTGCCATAGGAACGATCGGGTGAAAATGAAGCTGTTGCATGAAAAAAATTTTGTTTTTTAAGATTTGCTGACGAAACTCGGCATTTATTGGCTTTACTATACACCTCATATATATACTAGTTCCTATTATGATCGGACAACTATATCATATAGCTGCCATAGGAACGATCGGTGGAAAATAAAGTGGTTTTATAAAAAAGATTTTGTTTTTCAAGATATTTTGACCAAACTCAGCATTTAATAGTTTTACTATACCCATCATATATATGCTAAATCCTATTATGATTGGACCGATATATCACATAGCTGCTATAAAAACGATCGGTCGAAAATCAATTTGTTGTATGAAAAAAATTATTTTGTTTTCCAAGATATCTAGACCAAACTCGGCATTTATTAGTTTTACCATACTCCTCATATATATGCATAGTCCTACTAAGATCGGACCACTATACCATATAGCTGCCATAGGAACGATGGTTCTAAAATTCAGTTGTATAAAAAAACATTTTGTTTTTCAAGATATCTTGACCAAACTCGGTATTTATTGGTTTTACTATACACTTCATATAAAGGCAAAATTCTGTTAAGATCGGACCACTATATGATAAGCCTGCCATAGAAACGATCGGTCGAAAATTTTGCTGTTGTTTGAAAAACCTGTGGTTTCTTAGATATCTTCACCAATCTCGGCATTTATTAGATTAACTCTACTCCCCATACATGTTTAAAATCCTATTAATATCGGACCACTATAACATATAGCTGCCATGGGAACGATCGGTAGAAAATGAAGTTGTTGTATGAAAAAACATTTGGTTTTTTAAGATATCTTGACCAAACTCGGCATTTATTAGTTTTACTATACAACTCATATATGTACAAAATCTTATTAATGTCGGACCACTTTATCACAAAGCTGCAATAGGAACGATCGGTCGAAAATTAGGTTGTTGTATAAAAAAACATTTTGTTTATCAAGATATCTTGACCAAACTCGGCATTTATTATTTTTGCTATACTCCTCATATATATGCTATATCCTATTATGATCTGGCCACTAAATCATATAGCTGCCATAGGAACGATCTGTAGAAAATACAGTTGTTTGAAAAAACATGTGGTTTTTAAAATATCTTGACCAAACTCGACATTTATTAGGTTTACTATACTCCTCATATATATGCTATTATGATCGGACCACTATATCATATAGTCGCCATAGAAACGATCGGTCTAAAATTAAGTTGTTGTATGAAAAAACATTTGTTTTTTTCAAGATATTTTGACCAAACTCGGCATTTATTAGTTTTACTATACGCCTCATATATATGCTAAGTCCTTTTATGATCGGAGCACTATATCATATAGCTGCCATAGGAATGATCGTTCTAATATTAAGTTGTATGAAAAAACATTTTGTTTTTCAAGAAATCTTGACCAAACTCGGTATTTATTGGTTTTACTATACACTTCATATATAGGCAAAATCCTGTTACCGTCAGACCAATATATCATAAACCTGCCATAGAAACGATCGGTCGAAAATTAAGTTGTTGTTTGAAAAAACCTGTGATTTTTTAGATATCTTGACCAAACTGGACATTTAATAGTTTTACTATACGCCTCATATATATGCAAAATCCTATAAAGATCAAACACGAAATCATAAAGCTGCCATAGGATCGATCGGTCGAAAATTAAGTTGTTAGAAAAAACATGTTGTTTATCACGATATCATGACCAGTCTCGGCATTTATTACATAAACTATACTCCTCATAGATGTGCAAAATCCTATAAATATCGGACCACTATATCATATAGCTTTCATAGGAACGATCGGTAGAAAATGAAGTTGTTGCATGAAAAAACATTTTATTTTTTAAGATATGTTGACGAAACTCGGTATTTATTAGTTTTACTATGTTCCTTATATATATGCATAGTCCTACTAAGGTCGGACCACTATATCATATAGCTGTCATAGGAACGATCGGTAGAAAATTATGTTGTTGTATGGAAAAACATTTGGTTTTTCAAGATATCTTGACCAAACTCGGCATTTATTAGTTTTACTATACTCCTCATATATATGCAAAACCCTATTAATATCGGACCACTATATCATATAGCTGCCATAGGAACGGTCGGTAGAAAATTAAGTTGTATGGAAAAACATTTGGTTTTTAAAGATGTCTTGACCAAACTCTGCATTTATTAGTTTTACTATACTCCTCATATATATGCAAAACCCTATTAATGTCGAACCACTATATCATATAGCTGCCATAGGAACGACCGCTAGAAAATTAAGTTGTTGCATGAAAAAACATTTTGTTTTTCAAGATATCTTGACCAAACTCGGCATTTATTAGTTTTACTATACTCCTCATATATATGCTAAATCCTATTATGACCGGACTACTAAATCATATAGTTGCCATTGAATCGATCGGTCGAAAATCATGTTGTATGAAAAAACATTTTGTTTTTCAAAATATCTTGACCAAACTCGGCATTTATTAGTTTTACTATACTCCTCATATATATGCAAAATCCTATTAATATCAGACCACTATATCATATAGCTGCAATAGGAACGATCGGTAGAAAATGAAGTTGTTGCATAAAAAACATTTTGTTTTTTAAGATATGTTGACGAAACTTGGCATTTATTAGTTTTACTATATTCCTTACATATATGCATAGTCCTACTAAGATCGGATCACTATATCATATAATTGCCATAGGAACGATCGGTCGAAAATTAAGTTGTATGAAAAAACATTTTGTTTATCAAGATATCTTGACCAAACTCGCCATTTTTTAGTGTTACTATACCTCTCATATATATGCCTAATCCTATTATGATCGAACCACTATAGCATATAGCTGCCATAGAAACGATCGTTCTAAAATCAAGTTGTATGAAAAAACATTTTGTTTTTCAAGATATCTTGACCAAACTCGGCATTTATTACATTTACTATACTCCTCATATATATGCAAAATCCTATTAATATCAGACCACTATATCATATAGCTGCAATAGGAACGATCGGTAGAAAATGAAGTTGTTGCATAAAAATACATTTTGTTTTTTAAGATATGTTGACGAAACTCGGCATTTATTAGTTTTACTATACCTCTCATATATATGCTAAATCCTACTATGATCGAACCACAATAGCATATAGCTGCCATAGAAACGATCGTTCTAAAATCAAGTTGTGTGAAAAAACATTTTGTTTTTCAATATATGCAAAACCTTATTAATACCGGACCACTATACTTATAGCTGCCATAGGAACGATCGGTAGAAAATAAAGTTGTTGTATGGAAAAACATTTGGCTTTTTAAGATATCTTGACCAAACTCGGCATTTATTAGTTTTACTATACTCCTCATAGATACGCAAAATCATAATAAAATCATACCACTGTATCATATAGCTGGCATAGGAACGATCGGTAGAAAATTAAGTTGTTGTATGAATAAATATTTGGTTTTTCAAGATGTCTTGACCAAACTCGGCATTTATTAGTTTTACTATACTCCTCATATATATGCAAAACCCTATTAATGTCGAACCACTATATCATATAGCTGCCATAGGAACGACCGCTAGAAAATTAAGTTGTTGCGTGAAAAAACATTTTGTTTTTCAAGATATCTTGACCAAACTCGGCATTTATTAGTTTTACTATACTCCTCATATATATGCTAAATCCTATTATGACCGGACCACTAAATCATATAGTTGCCATTGAATCGATCGGTCGAAAATCATGTTGTATGAAAAAACATTTTGCTTTTCAAGATATCTTGACCAAACTCGGCATTTATTAGTTTTACTATACTCCTCATATATATGCAAAATCCTATTAATATCGGACCACTATATCATATAGCTGCACTAGGAACGATCGGTAGAAAATGAAGTTGTTGCATAAAAAAACATTTTGTTTTTTAAGATATGTTGACGAAACTCGGCATTTATTAGTTTTACTATACCTCTCATATATATGCTAAATCCTATTATGATCGAACCACTATAGCATATAGCTGCCATAGAAACGATCGTTCTAAAATCAAGTTGTGTGAAAAACATTTTGTTTTTCAATATATGCAAACCCCTATTAATACCGGACCACTATACTTATAGCTGCCATAGGAACGATCGGTAGAAAATAAAGTTGTTGTATGGAAAAACATTTGGGTTTTCAATACATCTTGACCAAACTCGGCATTTATTAGTTTTATTATACTCCTCATATATATGCAAAACCCTATTAATATCGGACCACTTTATCATATAGCTGCCATAGGAACGATCGGTAGAAAATTAAGTTGTTGTATGGAAAAACATTTGGCTTTTTAAGATATCTTGACCAAATTCGGCATTTATTAGTTTTACTATACTCCTCATAGATACGCAAAATCATAATAAAATCATACCACTGTATCATATAGCTGGCATAGGAACGATCGGTAGAAAATTAAGTTGTTGTATGAATAAATATTTGGTTTTTCAAGATGTCTTGACCAAACTCGGCATTTATTAGTTTTACTATACTCCTCATATATATGCAAAACCCTATTAATATCGGACCACTATATCATATAGCTGCCATAGGAACGATCGGTAGAAAATTAAGTTGTTGTATGAAAAAACATTTGGTTTTTCAAGATATCTTGACCAAACTCGGCATTTATTAGTTTTACTATAATCCTCATATATATGCAAAATCCTATTAATATCAGACCACTATATCATATAGCTGCAATAGGAACGATCGGTAGAAAATGAAGTTGATGTTGCATAAAAATACATTTTGTTTTTTAAGATATGTTGACGAAACTCGGCATTTATTAGTTTTACTATACCTCTCATATATATGCTAAATCTTATTATGATCGAACCACTATAGCATATAGCTGCCATAGAAACGATCGTTCTAAAATCAAGTTGTGTGAAAAAACATTTTGTTTTTCAATATATGCAAAACCCTATTAATACCGGACCACTATACTTATAGCTGCCATAGGAACGATCGGTAGAAAATAAAGTTGTTGTATGGAAAAACATTTGGGTTTTCAAGACATCTTGACCAAACTCGGCATTTATTAGTTTTATTATACTCCTCATATATATGCAAAACCCTATTAATATCGGACCACTTTATCATATAGCTGCCATAGGAACGATTGGTAGAAAATTAAGTTGTTGTATGGAAAAACATTTGGCTTTTCAAGATATCTTGACCAAACTCGGCATTTATTAGTTTTACTATACTCCTCATAGATACGCAAAATCTTAATAAAATCATACCACTGTATCATATAGCTGGCATAGGAACGATCGGTAGAAAATTAAATTGTTGTATGAATAAATATTTTGTTTTTAAGATATGTTGACGAACCTCGGCATTTATTAGTTTTACTATATTCCTTATATATATGCATAGTCCTACTAAGATCGGATCACTATATCATATAGCTGCCATAGGAACGATCGGTCGAAAATGAAGTTTTTGTATGAAAAAACATTTTGTTTATCAAGATATCTTGACCAAACTCGGCATTTATTAGGTTTACTTAACTGCTCATATATATGCAAAATACTATTAATATCGGACCACTATATCATATAGCTGACATAGGAACGATCGGTCAAAAATTGTATGAAAAAACATTTTGTTTATCAAGATATCATGACCAAAATCGGCATTTCCTATTTTCCCGGTACTCCTTAGATAGGGGCAAAGCACTATGAGCATTATAAAAAGGTTGGGTCTGCAAGGGTATTAGATCTTTGGCGTGCCAAAGAAAGCCCTTCTTTCTCGTTTAGTTTTACTATACCTCTCATATATATGCTAAGTCCTATTACGATCGAACCACTATAGCATATAGCTGCCATAGAAACGATCGTTCTAAAATCAAGTTGTATGATCTGAGCACTATATCATATAGCTTCCATGGGAATGGTTGTTCTAATATTAAGTTGTATGAAAAAACATTTTGTTTTTCAAGATATATTGACCAAACTCTGCATTTATTAGTTTAACTATACTCCTCATAGATATGCAAAATTAAAATCATACCACTATATCATATAGCTGGCATAGGAATCATTCGGTAGAAAATTAAGTTGTTGTATGAATAAACATTTGGTTTTTAAAGATGTCTTGACCAAACTCGGCATTTATTAATTTTACTATACTCCTAATATATAAGCAAATCCCTATTAATATCGGACCACTATATCATATAGCTGCAATAGGAACGATCGGTAGAAAATGAAGTTGTTGCATAACAAAACATTTTGTTTTTTAAGATATGTTGACGAAACTCGGCATTTATTGGCTTAACTATACACCTCAGATATATGCAAAATCCTATTAATATCGGACCACTATATCATAAGCCTGCCATAGAAACGATCGGTCGAAAATTGTGTTGTTGTTTGAAAAACCTGTGGTTTTTTCGATATCTTGACCAATCTCGGCATTTATTAGATTAACTATACTCCTCATAGATGTGCAAAATCCTATTAATATCGGACCACTATATCATATAGCTGCCATGGGAACGATCGGTAGAAAATGAAGTTGTTGCATGACAAAATATTTTGTTTTTTAAGATATGTTGACGAAACTAGGCATTTATTGGTTTTACTATACTCCTCATATATATATGCTTAATCCTATTATGATCGGACCACTATATCATATTGCTGCCATAGGAACGATCGGTAGAAAATCAAGTTGTATGAAAAAACATTTGGTTTTTTAAGATATCTTGACCAAACTCGGCATTTATTAGTTTTACTATACACCTCATATATATGCAAAATCTTATTAATGTCGGACCACTTTATCACAAAACTGCAATAGGAACGATCGGTCGAAAATTAGGTTGTTGTATAAAAAAACATTTGGTTTATTAAGATATCTTGACCAAACTCGGTATTTATTAGTTTTGCTATACTCCTCATATATATGCTATATCCTATTATGATCTGACCACTAAATCATATAGCTGCCATAGGAACGATCTGTGGAAAATAAAGTTGTTTGAAAAAAAATGTGGTTTTTAAGATATCTTGACCAAACTCGGCATTTATTAGTTTTACTATACGCCTCATATATATGCTAAGTCCTTTTATGAACGGAGCACTATATCATATAGCTGCATTAGGAATGATCGTTCTAATATTAAGTTGTATGAAAAACATTTTGTTTTTCAAGAAATCTTGACCAAACTCGGTATTTATTGGTTTTACTATACACTTCATATATAGGCAAAATCCTGTTACCGTCAGACCAATATATCATAAACCTGCCATAGAAACGATCGGTCGAAAATTAAGTTGTTGTTTGAAAAAACCTGTGATTTTTTAGATATCTTGACCAAACTCGACATTTAATAGTTTTACTATACTCCTCATATATATGCAAAATCCTATAAAGATCGAAACACGAAATCATATAGCACACGAAATCATAAGTTGTTAGAAAAAACATGTTGCTTATCACGATATCATGACCAGTCCCGGCATTTATTACATAAACTATACTCCTCATAGATGTGCAAAGTCCTATAAATATCGGACCACTATATCATATAGCTTTCATATGAACGATCGGTAGAAAATGAAGTGGTTGCATGAAAAAACATTTTATTTTTTAAGATATGTTGACGAAACTCGGCATTTATTAGTTTTACTATGTTCCTTATATATATGCATAGTCCTACTAAGGTCGGACCACTATATCATATAATTGCCATTGGAACGATCGGTCGAAAATTAAGTTGTATGAAAAAACATTTTGTTTATCAAGATATCTTGACCAAACTCGGCATTTTTTAGTGTTACTATACCTCTCATATATATGCTAAATCCTATTATGATCGAACTACTATAGCATATAGCTGCCTTAGGAACGATCGGTAGAAAATTAAGTTGTTGTATGGAAAAACATTTGGTTTTTCAAGATAAATTGGCCAAACTCGGCATTTATTAGTTTTACTATACTCCTCATATATATGCAAAATCCTATTAATATCAGACCACTATATCATATAGCTGCAATAGGAACGATCGGTAGAAGATGAAGTTGTTGCATAAAAAAACATTTTGTTTTTTAAGATATGTTGACGAAACTCGGCATTTATTAGTTTTACTATATCTCTCATATATATGCTAAATCCTATTATGATCGAACCACTATAGCATATAGCTGCCATAGAAACGATCGTTCAAAAATCATGTTGTATGAAAAAACATTTAATTTTTCAATATATGAAAAACCCTATTAATATCGGACCACTATATCATATAGCTGTCATAGGAACGATCGGTAGAAAATTATGTTGTTGTATGGAAAAACATTTGGTTTTTCAAGATATCTTGACCAAACTCGGCATTTATTAGTTTTACTATACTCCTCATATAAATGCAAAACCCTATTAATATCGGACCACTATATCATATAGCCACCATAGGAACGGTCGGTAGAAAATTAAGTTGTATGGAAAAACATTTGGTTTTTAAAGATGTCTTGACCAAACTCTGCATTTATTAGTTTTACTATACTCCTCATATATATGCAAAACCCTATTAATGTCGAACCACTATATCATATAGCTGCCATAGGAACGACCGCTAGAAAATTAAGTTGTTGCATGAAAAAACATTTTGTTTTTCAAGATATCTTGACCAAACTCGGCATTTATTGGTTTTACTATACTCCTCATACATATGCTAAATCCTATTATGACCGGACCACTAAATCATATAGTTGCTATTGAATCGATCGGTCGAAAATCAAGTTGTATGAAAAAACATTTTGTTTTTCAAGATATCTTGACCAAACTCGGCATTTATTAGTTTTACTATACTCCTCATATATATGCAAAATTCTATTAATATCAGACCACTATATCATATAGCTGCAATAGGAACGATCGGTAGAAAATGAAGTTGTTGCATAAAAAAACATTTTGTTTTTTAAGATATGTTGACGAAACTCGACATTTATTAGTTTTACTATATTCCTTATATATATGCATAGTCCTACTAAGATCGGATCACTATATCATATAATTGCCATAGGAACGATCGGTCGAAAATTAAGTTGTATGAAAAAACATTTTGCTTATCAAGATATCTTGACCAAACTCGGCATTTTTTAGTGTTACTATACCTCTCATATATATGCTAAATCCTATTATGATCGAACCACTATAGCATATAGCTGCCATAGAAACGATCGTTCTAAAATCAAGTTGTATGAAAAAACATTTTGTTTTTCAAGATATCTTGACCAAACTCGGCATTTATTAGTTTTACTATACTCCTCATATATATGCAAAATCCTATTAATATCAGACCACTATATCATATAGCTGCAATAGGAACGATCGGTAGAAAATGAAGTTGTTGCATAAAAATACATTTTGTTTTTTTAAGATATGTTGACGAAACTCGGCATTTATTAGTTTTACTATACCTCTCATATATATGCTAAATCCTATTATGATCGAAGCACTATAGCATATAGCTGCCATAGAAACGATTGTTCTAAAATCAAGTTGTGTGAAAAAACATTTTGTTTTTCAATATATGCAAAACCCTATTAATACCGGACCACTATACTTATAGCTGCCATAGGAACGATCGGTAGAAAATTAAGTTGTTGTATGGAAAAACATTTGGGTTTTCAAGACATCTTGACCAAACTCGGCATTTATTAGTTTTATTATACTCCTCATATATATGCAAAACCCTATTAATATCGGACCACTTTATCATATAGCTGCCATAGGAACGATCGGCAGAAAATTAAGTTGTTGTATGGAAAAACATTTGGCTTCTTAAGATATCTTGACCAAACTGGGCATTTATTAGTTTTACTATACTCCTCATAGATACGCAAAATCATAATAAAATCATACCACTGTATCATATAGCTGGCATAGGAACGATCGGTAGAAAATTAAGTTGTTGTATTAATAAATATTTGGTTTTTCAAGATGTCTTGACCAAACTCGGCATTTATTAGTTTTACTATACTCCTCATATATATGCAAAACCCTATTAATATCGGACCACTATATCATATACGGAACGATCGGTAGAAAATTAAGTTGTTGTATGAAAAAACATTTGGTTTTTCAAGATACCTTGACCAAACTCGGCATTTATTAGTTTTACTATAATCCTCATATATATGCAAAATCCTATTAATATCAGACTACTATATCATATAGCTGCCATAGGAACGATTGGTAGAAAATTAAGTTGTTGTATGGAAAAACATTTGGCTTTTCAAGATATCATGACCAAACTCGGCATTTATTAGTTTTACTATACTCCTCATAGATACGCAAAATCATAATAAAATCATACCACTGTATCATATAGCTGGCATGGGAACGATCGGTAGAAAATTAAGTTGTTGTATGAATAAATATTTGACCAAACTCGGCATTTATTAGTTTTACTATAATCCTCATATATATGCAAAATCCTATTAATATCAGAACACCATATCAAATAGCTGCGATCGGTAGAAAATGAAGTGGTTGCATAAAAAAACATTTTTTTTTTTAAGATATGTTGACGAAACTCGGCATTTATTAGTTTTACTATACCTCTCATATATATGCTAAATCCTATTATGATCGAACCACTATAGCATATAGCTGCCATAGAAACGATCGTTCTAAAATCATGTTGTATGAAAAAACATTTTGTTTTTCAATATATGAAAAACCCTATTCATATCGGACCACTATATCATATAGCTGCCATAGGAACGATCGGTAGAAAATTAAGTTGTTGTATGGAAAAACATTTGGTTTTTCAAGATATCTTGACCAAACTCGGCATTTATTAGTTTTACTATAATCCTCATATATATGCAAAATCCTATTAATATCAGACCACTATATCAAATAGCTGCAATAGGAACGATCGGTAGAAAATGAAGTTGTTGCATAAAAAAACATTTTTTTTTTAAGATATGTTGACGAAACTCGGCATTTATTAGTTTTACTATACCTCTCATATATATGCTAAATCCTATTATGACCGGACCACTAAATCATATAGTTGCCATTGAATCGATCGGTCGAAAATGAAGTTGTTGTATGAAAAAACATTTGGGTTTTTAAGATATCCTGATCAAACTCAGCATTTATTAGGTACTATACTACTCATATATATGCCAATCCCTATTAAGATCGCACTACTAAGTCATATAGCTGCCATAGGAACGATCGTTCTAAAATCAAGTTGTATAATTAAAAAAACATTTTGTTTTTCAAGATATCTTGAACAAACTCAGCATTTATTAGTGTTACTATACTTCTCATAAATATACAATATTATATTAAAGTCCGACCACTATATCATATAGCTGCCATAGGAACGATTGGTCGAAAATTAAGTTGTTGTATGAAATAACATTTGGGTTTTCAAGATATCTTGACCAAAACTCGGCATTTATTAGTTACACTATACTCCTCATATATATGCTAAATTCTATGATGATCGGACCACTATATTATATAGCTGCCATAGGAACGACCACTATATCATATAGCTGCCATAGGAACGATCGGTCGAAGATTAAGTTGTTGTGTGAAATAACATTTTGTTTTTCAAGATATCTTGACCAAAACCGGCATTTATTGGTTTTACTATACTTCTCATACATATGCTAAATCCTATTATGATCGGACCACTTTAGCATATAGCTGCCATAGGAACGATCGTTCTAAAATCAAGTTGTATGAAAAAACATTTTGTTTTTCAAGACATCTTGACCAAACTCGGCATTTACTAGTGTTACTATACTCCTCATAAATATATAATATCATATTAAAATCCGACCACTATATCATATAGCTGCCATAGGAACGTTCGTCGAAAATTAAGTTGTTGTATGAAATAGCATTTGGGTTTTCAAGATATCTTGACCAAAACTCGGCATTTATTAGTTTTACTATACTCCTCATATATATGATAAATTCTATTATGATCGGGCCACTATATTATATAGCTGCCATAGGAACGATCGGTCAAAAGTTAAGTTGTAAAAAAAAAACATTTTGTTTACCAAGATATCATGACCAACCTCAGCATTTATTAGATTAACTATAATCCTCATAGATATGCTAAATCCAATTAATATCGGACCACTATATCATATAACTACCATAGGAACGATCGGAATAAAATTAAGTTTTTGCATGAGAAAACATTTTGTTTTTCAAGATATCTTGACCTAACTCGGCATTTATTAGTTTTACTTTAATCCTCATATAAATGCTAAATCTTATTATGATCGGACCACTATATCATATAGCTGCTATAAGAACGATCGGTCGAAAATCAAGTTGTTGTATGAAAAAGCATTTTGTTTGTAAGATATCTTGACCAAACTCGGCATTTATCAGTTTTACTATACTCCTCATATATATGCTTAATCCTATTAAGATCGCACCACTATATCATATAGCTGCCATAGAAACGATCGTTTTAAAATCAAGTTGTATAAAAAACATTTTGTTTTTCAAGATATCGTGACCAAACCCGACATTTATTGGTTTTACTATACTTCTCATATATATTCTAAATCCTATTATGATCGGACCACTATATCATATAGCTGCCGTAGGAACGATCGGTGGAAAATAAAGTTGTTTTATGAAAAAACATTTGGGTTTTTAAGATATCCTGACCAAACTCAGCATTTATTAGTTTTACTATACCTCTCATATATAAGTTAATTCCAAAGTTTATTAAACGATGAAAAAAGTATAATTTTTAGGGAAGCAAGACTTCCTTTATTTGATGTTAATTTGCAACTAAATAAACTTAAATCAATTCTAGCCCTAGTAACCTGTGGCTTAGCGGCAGCGGCGTTGGCAGCGGCGTCGCTGCTAATGTTGTTGGCCCGTTGGGCAATTCTTCTTGGAATTTTCGTCGGTTGCCAGTCGGCGCGTGGAGGAAATGGCACAGACACCAAGTCAGCATTTTGCTGCACTTCTTATGAGGTGTTGCAATGCTTCTTATTGGGACTGTATGAATTTATTTGTTGTTAACTCTTCCCCCTTTGATTTAAGCTTGTCCTCAAGCGATCATCAGAAGAAAGGTATGTTGTTGAACCTGAGGTTGTTGGCATCTGTATTTTGTATTTTGATATGTGCTGGTTCTTTTTTGGGTCTCTCTTGTTCTTTGTTCAGTTGCAGTATTATATTTTTCTTATTTTTCTTCATTACGTGTAATACACAGGTAAGAAGGATGGCAACTGTGAACAGAGTTATGAAACCGACTCTATTTGCTATAGAGTGCGTCTGAAGTTTTTGCATGTTTTTAATGTTGTTGATGTGCAATTCTTCTAATGCTTCCAGAGAAAGAATCTTTATTCTTTCGTTTTCTTTTGGGGTTATTTGTATTGTGGGATTTCCTGGGGTCATGACGGTGACCTCTAGGTTGCTGAACTCTTGTTTGTTGATGAATAAGGTTTCGTTCCAGAAGTTAATCATGTAGGTGCCTCTCACGCGTTTCTTCTCTTCTTGCCATCTAATAGTGCCGTTGAAGTCGTTCACTAGTATAAGTCCCTCGTCGATTTCCTCGATCTCCGGGATATGATCTGCATTGCTAAAGCCACAGAGCGCTTGCTCTCCGCTAACTAACTTAGGTATACAATTATTATTGTTCAAGTTTACAATTTTTGATTTGTTACAAATTTTAATATTATGGTATCTTTTACAATTGTTGTTTATGCCATAGATTGTTTTATTACAATGAAACAGTTCGTTAAATTCTAAATTTATTATATTGTTGTTTTTCACTACTGGCTTTATTATAGTATTTTTGCATTCTATTTCTTCTAAATTTTGAATTTTTACAATATAAAACAGAGTGGTTCCATTATGCAAAATGGATACATCTGCGAATTCTAGCATTTCTTCAATATTTAAAGGTGGCATGTTGCTTTTATTATCATCATTAATAGGAATCTGTAATTTTAATGTATTTTTTATATTGCTTTTATGTATTATTTTGTCAGTTGTTGTTAGTACGGTTGTGTTTCTAATTTCTTTAACTATTTCCTTTTGTATCTGGGTGACAGTTTGGTACCTAATATGGTATTGACTTTGACGAATACTTCTTGACCAGGTATGTAAGTTCGTATGTCGTTACGTTTTTTGTTATGATTCTGCATGTCGGTCGATTGTTTCTGTTTGAGTCTGTCAATGTTCTCCTTCCCAGCTTTTTCGTATTGGTCTGGGTCCGTAGTCACGTTTCTGCCGAAGAATATGTCTAATGGTCTCTTGTTAGTTGTCGAGTGTATAGTGTAGTTGTAGTCGTATATTGATTTGTTGAGTAGTTCTTCGAATGTTCTGTATTCCTGTTTTCTTTTGTTGCATCTCATTATGTCTGATAGTGTTGAATGAAATCGTTCTACCTGACCGTTCACTGCGCTTTTGTAGGGTGGTGTTTTATAAACTTCTATATTTAATTGGTCCTGCATCATGAAAGTGATTGAGGCTGAATTAAGGGATTTTTCGTTATCTATTACAACTACTTTAGGTACGCCAAAATAAAAAAGGATTTCATGAAGTGGTTTTTTAATGTCTTCTATTGCCCTAGATTTGATAATTCGTCCCTGAGCTAATTTCGAGAATTTGTCTACTGCTGTTAGTACTAAGTTTTTTTCTGTCGTGTATATGTCGATGTGGATTGTATGTCCTGGGTATTCGGGGATTGGTGTTTCTTTGAGTTTTGGGTTAGTGGGATGCCTATCGTATTTTTCTTCTTTACAAACCTGACACTGTTTGACTAATTCTGTTATTCGTTGCTTCATTTTTGCGAAATAGAATCTTTCGGACAATTGCATTTTGTTTTCTAGTGCGTTGCGGTGGGCTCTGTTGTGCGTAACCAATATCTTCTCATCTTGTTCTGTTTCATTTGTTAAATCTTTTACTTGAGACTGTGTGAATCTAATCTTGAAGTTCCTAAAATGTTGGGGATATATCTGCTGAATTTGGTTCATTATTTCTTCTGAAGTTATTATTCCGTTGATTACGGATGGGTTTAGATGAGCTTTCAGTATTTGCGTAAGGTCGTGTTCTGAGAAATTTGGTCGAGTAATTGTATGCCTATGGAATGTTGGGAATGGGAAATGGAATTCGTAATTTGTTTCGTTGGCTCTACTGAGAAATATCTGGTTTTTGAATACGTTAATTGGAGCTTCTATGCTCGGAATTAAGTTGGCTTGAACTGTCTGCACTGTGCTGGGTGGAGGCTACTGATCCAATATTATTGATCACAGGGATACGTGATAGCGCATCGGCTACAATGTTATCCCTACCTGGCTTATAGAGGAGTTCGTAATCAAACTCTTCTAGGTAAGCTTTCCACCTCTTTATCCTAGCGTTGCCGTTCCAGCTGCTAAGAGAGTGGGTTAAGGGTTGATGGTCGGTGTATATTTTTACACTCGCTTTACCGTAGAGGTAATTCTTGAGGGCTTTTAAGGCCCAAATTATTGCCAAGATTTCCCTTTCATTGGTGGCGTAGTTCTCCTCTGTTTTAGAGAGAGTTCTAGAGAGGAAACAAATGGGTCGCTTGTTCTGGGATAGGACAGCCCCAATAGCAAAGTTGGATGCATCTGTTGTCAGATGAAATTCTTTGCTGAAGTCTGGGTAATGAAGTATTACCTCATTCGAAACTAGGGAATTTTTTATTTTATTGAATGCTTCGATCGCTTCTTCGTTGAGATTAATGAGCTTTTTAGCTGATTGATTTTTGGACACGCGTCCATCTTCCCCTCTTAAAAGAGGGGTTAGGGGCTTTGCCAGCTTAGCGAAGTCTTTTATAAACCTCCTATAATAGCTGGCAAGGCCAATAAACGATCTTAAATCTTTGAGTGTTTTTGGAAGTGGGTACTTACTTATTGTCTCAATTTTGTTTGGATTAGTTTCTATCCCCTTGTCTGAGATTACAAATCCCAGGAATTCTACTCTGCTTTTAAAGAACTCGCATTTGTCCAACTGACATTTCATGTTGGCTTCTTGTAGAGTTCTGAATATGGCGGCGAGGTGCTGCGCATGCGATTCATCATCTTTGCTAAAGATAATGATATCGTCAATATAAATGAAGCATATTTTTCCAATATGCTCACGAAGGATGTCGTCAAGAGCTCTCTGTAAAATTGAGGGCGCATTCTTGAGACCGAATGGGAGTCGTGTAAACTCGTATTTTCCGTTGTTAACGGAGAAGGCAGTTTTTTCTATGTCTGACTCCTTAAGGGGTATTTGATGAAAGCCACTTTTCAAATCTAAGACAGAGAAAACTTTGTTATTGCCTAGCTGTGCTAGTACCTCGTTGATTTCGGGTATAGGGTATTTGTCTGCGGTAGTTTCTTTATTTAGTTTCCTGTAGTCTATAACCATGCGATATTTCTTTTGCCCGGAGGCATCTAATTTTTTCGGAACAATCCACACAGGTGAATTGTACGGGGATCGGGAGGGTCGGATGATTCCGTCCTCTAAAAGTTCTTTGATTTGGCTGTGTACTTCGTCTTTTAAAGATATTGAAGCTAATGGGTGGTGGTCAAAAGTTTGAGCGAAATAAGGCTGAGCTGTTCGAGGTGGCAGTGTAGGTGGTGGTATATTTCTATTTGGGTTTCTGGCATGTGTCTGTTGATTTCTATTCAAAGCCATGTTAGTGCGATAGCTTTGATTCTCTAGTTTTAAACAATAGTGAAGGGCTGAAGGTAGATCTGCTGGCTCCTTTATTCCAAGAATCCGTGGTAAATCTCCCTTCAAACCTCTAATGAAGGTATCTAATGCTTTATCTCGGTATATTTTTGTCATAAGGGTTTCGGATTCCCTGTTTAATTCCATGCAGCCTACTTTATTTAATATCAGCGACAAGTGGTTGTAAACGACCTGGTAAAATTCTTCTACTGTTTGGTTGTTACCTTGCACTAACATTGTCATCTGATATTCTAATGTTCCCAGATCTATTTTGTCTGCGTAGTGCAGCGTGAGACATTTGGAGATAGCGCTCCAATTTAGGGGAACATTATACGACTCGAGGGCCGTGTCGGCATTGCCAGTGATTTTGTTTCTCACTGTATGCAATATGCCAAAGTATTTTGGCGAACCTGCCTCAGCTGCATAGGCTGAGAGTATACGATCTACACTCTTCTTCCATGAGCTAAATTCTGCTGGATTACCGGAGAATTCTCTGAGGCTTTTAACTATGTCCGGAACTCTGTCTAAGTCATTCAAATTGTGGTTGGCAGTTATTGTTTGGTCGTCTACGTCACTAAACTCCCTAGAGGGGTTGACTAACTGCTTTACCAATGTCGGCAGTTGTTGTGCCAAAATCTGGCTAACCGTGGCTGCTATTATCTGTTCTGCGTTATTCGCCATGACTCTATTTTGTAAATGTTCGTTTTGTCTGTCGATATGTCGTTGTTGCTGTCTGTTCGAGTTATGTCCGCCTACCTGTGGTTGATCTGATACTATTGGGGGCTAACTAAATTGCTTTCATTAGCCATGAACGAGATATATTACTTATATTGTATATTTTAAGATATTTTCGAAGTATATTTAAATCTAGTGTTAGTTTTTTACTCTATATTTTACTTGAATTTTTGATCGTTTTGTTTTCTTTTTAAAAGCAGTGGCTGGTTTCTTCCTTCTACTTTGGAGGGTCCCTTGGGAGTCGCAAAGTTGGAAATAATTTATACTACGTTCGTAGTCTTTATATTTCTTGATCGTTTTACACTTTTTTATCTTGCTTATCGTTCTACAATATTTAGTATTTATTATTCTTATAATTTTATTTCACTTTTGTGTTAGTTGTTCGTTTGCTTTTTTGTGTTTCACTTAATTTCTAACTTACAGTACTATTCCTGATGTGGCAACCTCCCCTGCCGGTCCGGATTTCATCCTTTTTGAAGCCTTTGGGTATCTACTGGGGATCCTGCGACCAGTCTTTGTTGAGAGTATCCTGCGGGCGGGCCTTACAAGATGCGTTGTCCACCGATGGGCAAAATTGAACAATTAAGTTCCAATTGCCTTTCGCGAATTTAACCGATCGTTGAATTTAATCGACGAGAGTTGCACTGGTTTTATATTCGCGTATAACCGACTAACGCGTACGTAGAAGCGTTTTGTTCTGTTGTAACACGAGCCGGTCCCTGCTCGGGCGCCTTTCAATTCCAAAGTTTATTAAACGATGAAAAAAATATAATTTTTAGGGAAGCAAGACTTCCTTTATTTGATGTTAATTTGCAACTAAATAAACTTAAATCAATTCTAGCCCTAGTAACCTGTGGCTTAGCGGCAGCGGCGTTGGCAGCGGCGTCGCTGCTGATGTTGTTGGCCCGTTGGACAATTCTTCTTGGAATTTTCGGCGGTTGCCAGTCGGCGCGTGGAGGAAATGGCACAGACACCAAGTCAGCATTCTGCTGCACTTCTTATGAGGTGTTGCAATGCTTCTTATTGGGACTGTATGAATTTATTTGTTGTTAACTTATATGCTAAATCCTATCATGATCGAACCACTATAGCATATAGCTGCAATAGGAACGATCGGTAGAAAATGAAGTTGTTGCATGAAAAAACATTTTGTTTTTTAAGATATGTTGACGAAACTCGGCATTTATTGGTTTTACTATACTCCTCATATATATGCTAAATCCTATTAATATCGGACCACTATATCATATAGCTGCCATAGGAACGATCGGTGGAAAATAAAGTTGTTGTGTGAAATAACAAATGGGTTTTTAAATATCTTGACCAAAACTCGGCATTTATTAATTTTACTATTATCCTCATATATATGCTACAGCCTATTATGATCGGACCACCATATCATATAGCTTTCATAGGAACGATCGTTGTAAAATTAAATTGTATGAAAAAAACATTTTGTTTTTCAAGATATCTTGACCAAAACTTGGCAATTATTTGTTTTACTATACTCTCCATATATATGCTAAATCCTATTATGATCGGACCACTATATCCTATAGCTACCATACCAACGATCGGTGGAAAATAAAGTTGTTTTATGAAAAAACATTTTGTTTTGCAAGATATCTTGACCAAACTCGGCATTTATTAGTCTTACTATACTCCTCATAGATATGCAATATCATATTAAAATCCAACCACTACATCATATAGCTGCCATAGGAACGATCGGTCGAAAATTAAGTTGTTCTATGAAAAAACATTTTGTTTTCTAAGATATGTTGACAAAACTCGGCATTTTTTGGTTTTACTATACTCCTCATATATATGCAAAATCCTATTAATATCGGACCACTATATCATATAGATGCCATAGGAACAATCGGTGGAAAATAAAGTTGTTGTATGAAAAAACATTTGGGTTTTCAAGATATCTTGACCAAACTCGGCATTTTTTAGTTTTACTTTACCTCTCATATATATGCTAAATCCGATCATGATCGGACCACTATAGCATATAGCTGCAATAGGAACGATCGGTAGAAAATGAAGTTGTTGTATGAAAAAACATTTTGTTTTTTAAGATATGTTGACGAAACTCGGCATTTATTGGTTTTACTATACTTCTCATATATATGCTAAATCCTATTAAGATCGGACCACTATATCATATAGCTGCCATAAGAACGATAGGTCGAAAATTAAGTTGTTGTGTGAAATACCAAATGGGTTTTTTAAATATCTTGACCAAAACTCGGCATTTATTAATTTTACTATTATCCTCATATATATGCTAAAGCCTATTATGATCGGACCACCATATCATATAGCTGTCATAGGAACGATCGTTGCAAAATTAAGTTGTATGCAAAAAACATTTTGTTTTTCAAGATATCTTGACCAAAACTCGGCAATTATTTGTTTTACTATACATTCCATATATATGCTAAATCCTATTATGATCGGACGACTATATCACATAGCTACCATACGAACGATCGGTGAAAAATAAAGTTGTTTTATGAAAAAACATTTTGTTTTGCAAGATATCTTGACCAAACTCGGCATTTATTAGTCTTACTATACTCCTCATAGATATGCAAAATCATATTAAAATCCGACCACTATATCATATAGCTGCCATAGGAACGATCGGTCGAAAATTAAGTTGTTGTATGAAAAAACATTTGGATTTTCAAGATATCTTGACCAAAACTCGGCATTTATTAATTTTACTATTATCCTCATATATATGCTAAAGGAACGATCGTTCTAAAATTAAGTTGTATAAAAAAAACATTTTGTTTTTCAAGATATCTTTACCAAACTCGGCATTTATTAGTTTTACTATACCTTTCATATAAATTCGAAATCCTATTATGATCGGACCACTATTGCATATAGCTGCCATAGGAACGATCGTTCTAACATCAAGTTGTATGAAAAAACCTTTTCTTTTTTAAGATATCTTGACCAAACTAGGCATTTATTAGTTTTACTATACTCCTCATAGATATGCAATATCATATTAAAATCCGACCACTATATCATATATCTGCCCTAGGAACGATCGGTCGAAAATTAAGTTGTATGAAAAAACATTTGGATTTTCAAGATATCTTGACCAAAACTCGGCATTTATTAATTTTACTATTATCCTCATATATATGCTAAAGCCTATTATGATCGGACCACCATATCATATAGCTGTCATAGGAACGATCGTTCTAAAATTAAGAACGATCGGTAGAAAATTAATTTGCTGTATGAAAAAACATTTTGTTTTTCAAGATATCTTGACCAAACTCGGGATTTATTAATTTTTCTATTATCCTCATATATATGCTAAAGCCTATTATGATCGGACCACCATATCATATAGCTGTCATAGGAACGATCGTTCTAAAATTAAGTTGTATGAAAAAAACATTTTGTTTTTCAAGATATCTTGACCAAAACTCGGCATTTATTAGTTTTACTATACTCCCCATATATATGCTAAATCCTATTATGATCGGACCACCATATTATATAGCTTTCATAGGAACGGTTGTTCTAAAATTAAGTTGTATGAAAAAAACATTTTATTTTTCAATCTTGATCAAACTCGGCATTTACTAGTTTTACCATACTCCTCATATATATGCAAAATCCTATTAATATCGGACCACTATATCATATAGCTGACATAGGAGCGATCGGTAGAAAATTAAGTTGTTGTATGAAAAAACATTTGGTTTTTTAAGATATCTTGACCAAACTCGGCATTTATTAGTTTTACTATACTCCTCATATATATGCAAAATCCTATTAATATCGGACCACTGTATCATATAGCTGCAATAGGAACCATCAGTAGAAAATGAAGTTATTGCATGAAAAAACATTTTGTTTTCTAAGATATGTTGACGAAACTCGGCATTTATTGGTTTTACTATACTTCTCATATATATTCTAAGTCCTATTTTGATCGGACCACTATATCATATAGCTCCCGTAGGAGCGATCGGTGGAAGATAAAGTTGTTGTATAAGAAAACATTTGGATTTTCAAGATATCTTCTCCAAAACTCGGCATTTATTAATTTTACTATTATCCTCATATATATGCTAAAGCCTATTATGATCGGACCATCATGTCATATAGCTGTCATAGGAACGATCATTCTAAAATTAAGTTGTATGAAAAAATTATTTTGTTTTTCAAGATATCTTGACCAAAACTCGGCATTTATTAGTTCTACTATTATCCTCATATATATGCTAAAGCCTATTATGATCGGACCACCATATCATATAGCTGTCATAGGAACGATCGTTCTAAAATCAAGTTGTAACAAAAAAACATTTTGTTTTTCAAGATATCTTGACCAAACTCGCGTTTTATTGGTTTTACTATACTCCTCATATATATGCTAAATCCTATTATGATCGGACCACTATATAATATAGTTGCCATAGAAACGATCGGTCGAAAATGAAGTTGCTGTATGAAAAAACATGTGGGTTTTTAAAATATCCTGACCAAACTCAGCATTAATTAGGTATACTATACTTCTCATATATATGCAAAGTCCTATTAAGATCGCACCACTATATCATATAGCTGCCATAGAAACGATCCTTCTAAAATCAAGTATAAAAAAACATTTTGTTTATCAAGATATCTTGATCAAACCCGGCATTTATTGGTTTTGCTATACTTCTCATATATATTCTAAATCCTATTATGATCGGACTACTATATCATATAGCTGCCATAGGAACGATCAGTGGAAAATAAAGTTGTTATATGAAAAAACATTTTGTTTTTCAAGATATCTTGACCAAACTCGGCATTTATTAGTCTAACTATACTCCTCATAGATATGCAAAATCATATTAAAATCCGACCACTATATCATATAGCTGTCGTAGGAACGATCGGTCGAAAATTAGGTTGTTGTATGACCAAAACTCGGCATTTATTAATTTTACTATTATCCTCATATATATGCTAAAGCCTATTATGATCGGACCACTATATCATATAGCTGTCGTAGGAACGATCGTCCTAAAATTAAGTTGTATAAAAAAAACATTTTGTTTTTCAAGATATCTTGACCAAAACTCGGTATTTATTAGTTTTACCATACTCCCCATATATATGCTAAATCCTATTACGATCGGACCACCATATCATATAGCTGTCATAGGAACAATCGTTTTAAAATATCCTGACCAAACTCAGCATTAATTAGGCATACTATACTTCTCATATATATGCAAAATCCTATTAAGATCGCACCACTATATCATATAGCTGCAATAGAAACGATCGTTCTAAAATCAAGTATAAAAAACATTTTGTTTATCAAGATATCTTGACCAAACCCGGTATTTATTGGTTTTACCATACTTCTCATATATATGCTAAATCCTATTATGATCGGACTACTATATCATATAGCTGCCATAGGAACGATCGGTGGAAAATAAAGTTGTTATATGAAAAAACATTTTGTTTTTCAAGATATCTTGACCAAACTCGGCTTTTATTGGTTTAACTATACTCCTCATATGTATGCTAAATCCTATTATGATCGGACCACTATATCATATAGTTGCCATAGAAACGATCGGTCGAAAATGAAGTTGTTGTATGAAAAAACATGTGGGTTTTAAAATATCCTGACCAAACTCAGCATTAAATAGGTATACTATTCTTCTCATATATATGCAAATTCATATTAAAATCCGACCACTATATCAAAAATAAGTTATTGTATGAAAAAACATGTGGGCTTTTAAAATATCGTGACCAAACTCAGCATTAATTAGGTATACTATACTTCTCATATATATATGCAAAATCCTATTAAGATCGCACCACTATATCATATAGCTGCCATAGAAACGATCGTTCTAAAATCAAGTTGTATGAAAAAACATTTTGTTTTTCAAGATATCTTGACCAAACTCGCCATTTATTAGTGTTACTATACTCCTCATAGATATGCAAAAACATATTACAGCCCGACCACTATATCATATAGCTGCCATAGGAACGATCGGTCGAAAATTAAGTTGTTGTATGAAAAAACATTTGGGTTTTCAGGATATCTTGACCAAAGTCGGCATTTTTTGGTTTTACTAAACCTCTCATATATATGCTAAATCCTATTATGATCGGACCACTTAAGCATATAGCTGCCATAGAAACGATCGTTCTAAAATCAAGTTGTATTAAAAAAACATTTTGTTTTTCAAGATATCTTGACTAAACTCGGCATTTATTAATTTTACTTTTATCCTCATATATATGCTAAAGCCTATTATGATCGGACCACCATATCATATAGTTTTCATAGGAACGATCGTTCTAAAACTTCGTTGTATGAAAAAAAACATTTTGTTTAAATATTTGGTATTATAAGATATCTTGATCAAACTCGGCATTTATTAGTTTTACTATGCTCCTCATATATATATGCAAAATCCTATTAATATCGGACAACTTTATCATATAGCTGCCATAGGAACGATCGGTAGAAAATTAAGTTGTATGAAAAAACATTTGGTTTTTCAAAATATCTTGACCAAGCTCGGCATTTATTAGTTTCACTATATGATCGGACCACTGTAGAATATAGCTTCCATAGGAACGATCGTTCTAAAATCAAGTTGTATGAAAAAAGCATTTTGTTTTTCAAGATATCTTGACCAAAACTCGGCATTTATTAGTTTTACTATAATCCCCATATATATGCTAAATCCTATTATGATCCGACCACCAAATCATATAGCTGTCATAGGAACGATCGGTCAAAAATTATGTTGTATAAGAAAACATTTTGTTTATCAAGATATCATGACCAACCTCAGCATTTATTAGATTAACTTTAATCCTCATAGATGTGCTAAATGTAATTAATATCGGACCACTATATCGTATAACTACCATAGGAACAATCGGAATAAAATTAAGTTGTTGAAAACGGCATTTATTAGTTTAACTATAATCCTCATATATATGGAAAATCCTATTATGATCGGACCACTGTAGCATATAGCTGCCATAGGAACGATCGTTCTAAAATCAAGTTGTTTGAAAAAAATATTTTGTTTAAACATTTGGTTTTTTCAATATATCTTGACCAAACTCGGCATTTATTAGTTTTACTATACTCCTCAAATATATGCAAAATCCTATTAATATCGGACCACTATATCATATAGCTGCCATAGAAACGATCGGTCGAAAGTGAAGTTTTTGTATGGAAAAACATTTGGTTTTTCAAGATATCTTGACCAAACTCGGCATTTTTTAGTTTAACTATACCTCTCCTATAGATGCCAAGTCCTATTATGATCGGACCACTATAGCATATAGCTGCCATAGGAACGATCGGTAGAAAATCAAGTTGCATGAAAAAAACATTTTGTTTATCAAGATATCTTGACCAAATCTCGGCATTTATTAGTTTTACTATACTCCTCATATATATGCAAAATCCTATTAATATCGGACTACTATATCATATAGCTGCCATAGGAACGATCGGTAGAAAACTAAGTTGTTGTATGAAAAAAAAACGTTTTGTTTAAACATTTGGTATTATAAGATATCTTGACCAAACTCGGCATTTATTAGTTTTACTATATGATCGGACCACTGTAGAATATAGCTTCCACAGGAACGATCGTTCTAAAATCAAGTTGTATGAAAAAAACATTTTGTTCTTCAAGATATCTTGACCAAACTCGCCATTTATTAGTCTTACTATACTCCTCATAGATGGTCAAAATCATATTAAAATCCGACCACTATATCATATAGCTGCCATAGGAACGATCGGTCGAAAATTAAGTTGTTGTATGAAAAAACATTTGGTTTTTCAAGATATCTTGACCAAACTCGGCATTTTTTAGTTTTACTATACCTCTCATATATATGCTAAATTCTATTATGATCGGACCACAATAGCATATAGCTGCCATAGAAACGATCGTTCTAAAATCAAGTTGTATTAAAAAAACATTTTGTTTTTCAAGATATCTTGACTAAACTCGTCATTAAATAGTTTTACTATACTCCTCATAGATATGCAAAACCATAATAAAATCCGACCACCATATCATATAGCTGCCATAGGAACGATCGGCCGAAAATTAAGTTGTGTGAAATAACATTTGGGTTTTCAAGATATCTTGACCAAAACTCGGCATTTATTAGTTTTACTATACTCCTCATATATATTCTTAATTCTACCTGCCATAGGAAAGATCGGTCGAAAATAAAGTTGTATAAAAAAACATTTTGTTTATCAAACCATGACCAACCTCAGAGTTTATCAGATTAACTATAATCCTCATAGATATTAAGAGAGTTTATTAGATTAACTATAATCCTCATAGATGTGCTAAATCCAATTAATATCGGACCACTATATCATATAACTACCACAGGAACGATCGGAATAAAATTAAGTTGTTGCATGAAAAAACATTTTGTTTTTTAAGATATCTTGACCAAACTCGGCATTTATTAGTTTTACTTTAATCTTCATATATATACCAAATGCTATTATGATCGGACCACAATATCATATAGCTGCTATAAGAACGATCAGTCGAAAATCAAGTTGTTGTATGAAAAATCATTTTGTTTTTAAGATATCTTTACCAAACTCGGCATTTATCAGTTTTACTATACTCCTCATATATATGCTAAATCCTATTATGATCGGACCACTATATCATATAGCTGCCATAGGAACGATCGGTCGAAAATGAAGTTGGTGTATGAAAAAACATTTGGGTTTTTAAGATATCCTGACCAAACTTAGCATTAATTAGGTATACTATACTTCTCATATATATGCAAAATCCTATTAAGATCGCACCACTATATCACATAGCTGCCATAGAAACGATCGTTCTAAAATCAATTTGTATGAAAAAACATTTTGCTTTTCAAGATATCTTGACCAAACCCGGCATTTATTGGTTTTACTATACTTCTCATATATATTCTAAATCCTATTATGATCGGACCACTATATCATATAGCTGCCATAGGAACGATCGGTGGAAAATAAAGTTGTCTTATGAAAAAACATTTTGTTTTTCAAGATATCTTGAACAAACTCGCCATTTATTAGTCTTACTATACTCCTCATAGATGGTCAAAATCATATTAAAATCTGACCACTATATCATATAGCTGCCATAGGAACGATCGGTCGAAAATTAAGTTGATGTATGAAAAAACATTTGGATTTTCAAGATATCTTGACCAAAACTCGGCATTTATTAATTTTACTATTATCCTCATATATATGCTAAAGCCTATTATGTTCGGACCACCATATCATATAGCTTTCATAGGAACGATCGTTCTAAAATTAGGTTGTATGAAAAAAACATTTTGTTTTTCAAGATATCTTGACCAAAACTCGGCATTTATTAGTTTTACTATACTCCCCAGATATATGCTAAATCCTATTATGATCGGACCACCATATCATATAGCTTTCATAGGAACGATCGTTCTAAAATTAAGTTGTATGAAAAAAACATTTTGTTTAAACATTTGGTATTATAAGATATCTTGATCAAACTCGGCATTTACTATACTCCTCATATATATGCTAAATTCTATTATGATCGGGCCACTTTATCATATAGCTGCCATAGGAACGATCGGTCAAAAATAAGTTGTATAAGAAAACATTTTGTTTATCAAGATATCATGACCAACCTCAGCATTTAATAGATTACCTATAATCCTCATAGATGTGCTAAATGCAATTAATATCGGACCACTATATCATATAACTACCATAGGAACAATCGGAATAAAATTAAGTTGTTGAAGGAAAAAAAAATTTTGTTTTTCAAGATATCTTGACCAAACTCGGCATTTATTAGTTTAACTAAAATCCTCATATATATGCAAAATCCTATTATGATCGGACCACTGTAGCATATAGCTGTCATAGGAACAATCGTTCTAAAATCAAGTTGTATGAAAAAAACATTTTGTTTATCAAGATATCTTGACCAAACTCGGCATTTATTGGTTTTACTATACTTCCCATTTATGTTCCAAATCCTATTATGATCGGACCACTATATCATATAGCTGCCATAGGAACGATCAGTCGAAAATTAAGTTGTTGTATGAAAAAACATTTAGATTTTCAAAATATCTTCACCAAAACTAGGCAATTATTAATTTTACTATTATCCTCATATATATGCTAAAGCCTATTATGATCGGACCACCATATCATATAGCTGTCATAGGAACGATCGTTCTAAAATTAAGTTGTATGAAAAAAACCTTTTGTTTTTCAAGATATCTTGTCCAAAACTCGGCATTTATTAGTTTTACTATACTCCCCATATATATGTTAAATCCTATTATGATCGGACTACTATATCATATAGCTGCCATAGGAACGATCGGTAGAAAATTAAGTTGTTGTATGAAAAAACATTTGGTTTTTCAAGATATCTTGAACAAACTCGGCATTTATTAGTTTCACTATATGATCGGACCACTGTAGAATATAGCTTCCATAGGAACGATCGTTCTAAAATCAAGTTGTATGAAAAAAACATTTTGTTTTTCAAGATATCTTGACCAAAACTCGGCATTTATTAGTTTTACTATAATCCCCATATATATGCTAAATCCTATTATGATCGGACCACCAAATCATATAGCTGTCATAGGAACGATCGTCCTAAAACTAAGTTGTATAAAAAAACATTTTGTTTTTCAAGATATCTTGACCAAAACTCGGCATTTATTAGTTTTACTATACTCCTCATATATATGCTAAATTCTATTGTGATCGGGCCACTTTATCATATAGCTGCCATAGGAACGATCGGTCAAAAATTAAGTTGTATAAGAAAACATTTTGTTTATCAAGATATCATGACCAACCTCAGCATTTATTAGATTAACTTTAATCCTCATAGATGTGCTAAATGCAATTAATATCGGACCCCTATATCATATAACTACCACAGGAACAATCGGAATAAAATTAAGTTGTTGAAGGAAAAAACATTTTGTTTTTCAAGATATCTTGACCAAACTCGGCATTTATTAGTTTAACTATAATCCTCATATATATGGAAAATCCTATTATGATCGTACCACTGTAGCATATAGCTGCCATAGGAACGATCGTTCTAAAATCAAGTTGTATGAAAAAAACATTTTGTTTAAACATTTGGTTTTTTCAAGATATCTTGACCAAACTCGGCATTTATTAGTTTTACGATACTCCTCATATATATGCAAAATCCTATTAATATCGGACCACTATATCAGATAGCTGCCATAGAAACGATCGGTCGAAAGAGAAGTTTTTGTATGAAAAAACATTTGGTTTTTCAAGATATCTTGACCAACCTCGGCATTTTTTAGTTTAACTATACTTCTCATATAAATGCCAAATCCTATTATGATCGGACCACTATAGCACATAGCTGCCATAGGAACGATCGGTAGAAAATCAAGTTGTATGAAAAAAACATTTTGTTTTTCAAGATATCTTGACCAAACTCGGCATTTATTAGTTTTACTATACTCCTCATATATATGCAAAATCCTATTAATATCGGACCACTATATCATATAGCTGCCATAGAAACGATCGGTCGAAAATGAAGTTGTTGTATGAAAAAACATTTGGTTTTTCAAGATATCTTGACCAAACTCGGCATTTTTTAGTTTTACTATACCTCTTATATAAATGCTAAGTCCTAATATGATCGGACCACTATAGCATATAGCTGCCATAGGAACGATCGGTAGAAAATTAAGTTGTTGTATGAAAAAAACATTTTGTTTTTCAAGATATCTTGACCAAAACTCGGCATTTATTAGTTTTACTATACTCCTCATATAAATTCTAAATTCTATTATGATCTGACAACTATATCATATAGCTGCCATAGGAACGATCGGTCGAAAATAAAGTTGTATAAAAAAGCATATCATATCATATCATATAGCTGTCATAGGAACGATCGTTCTAAAATTAAGTTGTATGAAAATACCTTTTGTTTTTCAAGATATCTTGACCAAAACTCGGCATTTATTAGTTTTACTATACTCCCCATATATATGCTAAATCCTATTATGATCGGACAACCATATCACGATCGCTCTAAAATTAAGTTGCATGAAAAAAACATTTTGTTTAAACATTTGGTTTTTCAAGATATCTTGACCAAATTCGGCATTTATTAGTTTTACTATACTCCTCATATATATGCTAAATCCTATTAATATCGGACCACTATATCATATAGCTGCCATAGAAACGATCGGTCGAAAGTGAAGTTTTTGTATGAAAAAATATTTGGTTTTTCAAGATATCTTGACCAAACTCAGCATTTCTTCTCATATATATGCAAAATCCTATTAAGATCGCACCACTATATCATATTGCTGCCATAGAAACGATCGTTCTAAAATAAAGTTGTATGAAAAAACATTTTGTTTTTCATGATATCTTGACCAAACTCGGCATTTATTGGTTTTACTATACTTCTCATATATATTCTAAATCCTATTATGATCGGACCACTATATCATATAGCTGCCATAGGAACGATCAGTCGAAAATTAAGTTGTTGTATGAAAAAACATTTAGATTTTCAAAATATCTTCACCAAAACTAGGCAATTATTAATTTTACTATTATCCTCATATATATGCTAAAGCCTATTATGATCGGAACACCATATCATATAGCTGTCATAGGAACGATCGTTCTAAAATTAAGTTGTATGAAAAAAACATTTTGTTTAAACATTTGGTTTTCAAAGATATCTTGACCAAACTCGGCATTTATTAGTTTTACTATACTCCTCATATATATGCTAAATCCTATTAATACCGAACCACTATATCATATAGCTGCCATAGAAACGATCGGTCGTAAATGAAGTTTTTGTATGAAAAAACATTTGGGTTTTCAAGATATCTTGACCAAACTCGGCATTTTTTAGTTTGACTATACCTCTCATATAAATGCCAAATCCTATTATGATCGAATCACTATAGCATATAGCTGCCATAGGAACGATCGGTAGAAAATCAAGTTGTATGAAAAAAACATTTTGTTTTTCAAGATATCTTGACCAAACTCGGCATTTATTAGTTTTACTATATTCCTCATATATATGCAAAATCCTATTATTATCGGACCACTATATCATATAGCTGCCATAGAAACGATCGTTCTAAAATCAAGTTGTATGAAAAAAACATTTTGTTTATCAAGATATCTTGACAAAACTCGGCATTTATTGGTTTAACTATACTTCCCATATATGTTCCAAATCCTATTATGATCGGACCACTATAGCATATAGCTGCCATAGGAACGATCGGTAGAAAATTAAGTTGTTGTATGAAAAAAACCTTTTGTTTTTCAAGATATCTTGCCCAAAACTCGGCATTTATTAGTTTTACTATACTCCCCATATATATGTTAAATCCTATTATGATCGGACTACTATATCATATAGCTGCCATAGGAACGATCGGTAGAAAATTAAGTTGTTGTATGAAAAAACATTTGGTTTTTCAAGATATCTTGAACAAACTCGGCGTTTATTAGTTTCACTATATGATCGGACCACTGTAGAATATAGGTTCCATAGGAACGATCGTTCTAAAATCAAGTTGTATGAAAAAAACATTTTGTTTTTCAAGATATCTTGACCAAAACTCGGCATTTATTAGTTTTACTATAATCCCCATCTATATGCTAAATCCTATTATGATCGGACCACCAAATCATATAGCTGTCATAGGAACGATCGTCCTAAAACTAAGTTGTATAAAAAAACATTTTGTTTTTCAAGATATCTTGACCAAAACTCGGCATTTATTAGTTTTACTATACTCCTCATATATATGCTAAATTCTATTGTGATCGGGCCACTTTATCATATAGCTGCCATAGGAACGATCGGTCAAAAATTAAGTTGTATAAGAAAACATTTTGTTTATCAAGATATCATGACCAACCTCAGCATTTATTAGATTAACTTTAATCCTCATAGATGTGCTAAATGCAATTAATATCGGACCCCTATATCATATAACTACCACAGGAACAATCGGAATAAAATTAAGTTGTTGAAGGAAAAAACATTTTGTTTTTCAAGATATCTTGACCAAACTCGGCATTTATTAGTTTAACTATAATCCTCATATATATGGAAAATCCTATTATGATCGTACCACTGTAGCATATAGCTGCCATAGGAACGATCGTTCTAAAATCAAGTTGTATGAAAAAAACATTTTGTTTAAACATTTGGTTTTTTCAAGATATCTTGACCAAACTCGGCATTTATTAGTTTTACGATACCCCTCATATATATGCAAAATCCTATTAATATCGGACCACTATATCAGATAGCTGCCATAGAAACGATCGGTCGAAAGAGAAGTTTTTGTATGAAAAAACATTTGGTTTTTCAAGATATCTTGACCAACCTCGGCATTTTTTAGTTTAACTATACTTCTCATATAAATGCCAAATCCTATTATGATCGGACCACTATAGCACATAGCTGCCATAGGAACGATCGGTAGAAAATCAAGTTGTATGAAAAAAACATTTTGTTTTTCAAGATATCTTGACCAAACTCGGCATTTATTAGTTTTACTATACTCCTCATATATATGCAAAATCCTATTAATATCGGACCACTATATCATATAGCTGCCATAGAAACGATCGGTCGAAAATGAAGTTGTTGTATGAAAAAACATTTGGTTTTTCAAGATATCTTGACCAAACTCGGCATTTTTTAGTTTTACTATACCTCTTATATAAATGCTAAGTCCTAATATGATCGGACCACTATAGCATATAGCTGCCATAGGAACGATCGGTAGAAAATTAAGTTGTTGTATGAAAAAAACATTTTGTTTTTCAAGATATCTTGACCAAAACTCGGCATTTATTAGTTTTACTATACTCCTCATATAAATTCTAAATTCTATTATGATCTGACAACTATATCATATAGCTGCCATAGGAACGATCGGTCGAAAATAAAGTTGTATAAAAAAGCATATCATATCATATCATATAGCTGTCATAGGAACGATCGTTCTAAAATTAAGTTGTATGAAAATACCTTTTGTTTTTCAAGATATCTTGACCAAAACTCGGCATTTATTAGTTTTACTATACTCCCCATATATATGCTAAATCCTATTATGATCGGACAACCATATCACGATCGCTCTAAAATTAAGTTGCATGAAAAAAACATTTTGTTTAAACATTTGGTTTTTCAAGATATCTTGACCAAATTCGGCATTTATTAGTTTTACTATACTCCTCATATATATGCTAAATCCTATTAATATCGGACCACTATATCATATAGCTGCCATAGAAACGATCGGTCGAAAGTGAAGTTTTTGTATGAAAAAATATTTGGTTTTTCAAGATATCTTGACCAAACTCGGCATTTCTTCTCATATATATGCAAAATCCTATTAAGATCGCACCACTATATCATATTGCTGCCATAGAAACGATCGTTCTAAAATAAAGTTGTATGAAAAAACATTTTGTTTTTCATGATATCTTGACCAAACTCGGCATTTATTGGTTTTACTATACTTCTCATATATATTCTAAATCCTATTATGATCGGACCACTCATATAGCTGCCAGAGGAACGATCGGTCGAAAATTAAGTTGTTGTGTGAAAAAACATTTGGATTTTCAAAATATTTTCATCAAAACTAGGCATTTATTAATTTTACTATTATCCTCATATGTATGCTAAAGCCTATTATGATCGGACCACCATATCATATAGCTGTCATAAGAACGATCGTTCTAAAATTAAGTTATATGAAAAAAACATTTTGTTTTTCAAGATATCTTGAGATATACTCCCCATATATATGCTAAATCCTATTATGATCGGACCACCATATCATATAGCTTTCATACGGCATTTATTAGTTTTACTATACTCCCCATATATATGCTAAGTCCTATTATGATCGGACCACCATATCATATAGCTGTCATAGGAACGATCGTTCTAAAATTAAGTTGTATAAAAGAACATTTTGTTTTTCAAGATATCTTGACCAAACTCGGCATTTATTGGTTTTACTATACTTCCCATATATGTTCCAAATCCTATTATGATCGGACCACTATATCATATAGCTGCCATAGGAACGATCAGTCGAAAATTAAGTTGTTGTATGAAAAAACATTTAGATTTTCAAAATATCTTCACCAAAACTAGGCAATTATTAATTTTACTATTATCCTCATATATATGCTAAAGCCTATTATGATCGGAACACCATATCATATAGCTGTCATAGGAACGATCGTTCTAAAATTAAGTTGTATGAAAAAAACATTTTGTTTAAACATTTGGTTTTCAAAGATATCTTGACCAAACTCGGCATTTATTAGTTTTACTATACTCCTCATATATATGCTAAATCCTATTAATACCGAACCACTATATCATATAGCTGCCATAGAAACGATCGGTCGTAAATGAAGTTTTTGTATGAAAAAACATTTGGGTTTTCAAGATATCTTGACCAAACTCGGCATTTTTTAGTTTGACTATACCTCTCATATAAATGCCAAATCCTATTATGATCGAATCACTATAGCATATAGCTGCCATAGGAACGATCGGTAGAAAATCAAGTTGTATGAAAAAAACATTTTGTTTTTCAAGATATCTTGACCAAACTCGGCATTTATTAGTTTTACTATATTCCTCATATATATGCAAAATCCTATTATTATCGGACCACTATATCATATAGCTGCCATAGAAACGATCGTTCTAAAATCAAGTTGTATGAAAAAAACATTTTGTTTATCAAGATATCTTGACAAAACTCGGCATTTATTGGTTTAACTATACTTCCCATATATGTTCCAAATCCTATTATGATCGGACCACTATAGCATATAGCTGCCATAGGAACGATCGGTAGAAAATTAAGTTGTTGTATGAAAAAAACCTTTTGTTTTTCAAGATATCTTGCCCAAAACTCGGCATTTATTAGTTTTACTATACTCCCCATATATATGTTAAATCCTATTATGATCGGACTACTATATCATATAGCTGCCATAGGAACGATCGGTAGAAAATTAAGTTGTTGTATGAAAAAACATTTGGTTTTTCAAGATATCTTGAACAAACTCGGCGTTTATTAGTTTCACTATATGATCGGACCACTGTAGAATATAGGTTCCATAGGAACGATCGTTCTAAAATCAAGTTGTATGAAAAAAACATTTTGTTTTTCAAGATATCTTGACCAAAACTCGGCATTTATTAGTTTTACTATAATCCCCATCTATATGCTAAATCCTATTATGATCGGACCACCAAATCATATAGCTGTCATAGGAACGATCGTCCTAAAACTAAGTTGTATAAAAAAACATTTTGTTTTTCAAGATATCTTGACCAAAACTCGGCATTTATTAGTTTTACTATACTCCTCATATATATGCTAAATTCTATTGTGATCGGGCCACTTTATCATATAGCTGCCATAGGAACGATCGGTCAAAAATTAAGTTGTATAAGAAAACATTTTGTTTATCAAGATATCATGACCAACCTCAGCATTTATTAGATTAACTTTAATCCTCATAGATGTGCTAAATGCAATTAATATCGGACCCCTATATCATATAACTACCACAGGAACAATCGGAATAAAATTAAGTTGTTGAAGGAAAAAACATTTTGTTTTTCAAGATATCTTGACCAAACTCGGCATTTATTAGTTTAACTATAATCCTCATATATATGGAAAATCCTATTATGATCGTACCACTGTAGCATATAGCTGCCATAGGAACGATCGTTCTAAAATCAAGTTGTATGAAAAAAACATTTTGTTTAAACATTTGGTTTTTTCAAGATATCTTGACCAAACTCGGCATTTATTAGTTTTACTATACTCCTCATATATATGCAAAATCCTATTAATATCGGACCACTATATCAGATAGCTGCCATAGAAACGATCGGTCGAAAGAGAAGTTTTTGTATGAAAAAACATTTGGTTTTTCAAGATATCTTGACCAACCTCGGCATTTTTTAGTTTAACTATACTTCTCATATAAATGCCAAATCCTATTATGATCGGACCACTATAGCACATAGCTGCCAGAGGAACGATCGGTAGAAAATCAAGTTGTATGAAAAAAACATTTTGTTTTTCAAGATATCTTGACCAAACTCGGCATTTATTAGTTTTACTATACTCCTCATATATATGCAAAATCCTATTAATATCGGACCACTATATCATATAGCTGCCATAGAAACGATCGGTCGAAAATGAAGTTGTTGTATGAAAAAACATTTGGTTTTTCAAGATATCTTGACCAAACTCGGCATTTTTTAGTTTTACTATACCTCTTATATAAATGCTAAGTCCTAATATGATCGGACCACTATAGCATATAGCTGCCATAGGAACGATCGGTAGAAAATTAAGTTGTTGTATGAAAAAAACATTTTGTTTTTCAAGATATCTTGACCAAAACTCGGCATTTATTAGTTTTACTATACTCCTCATATAAATTCTAAATTCTATTATGATCTGACAACTATATCATATAGCTGCCATAGGAACGATCGGTCGAAAATAAAGTTGTATAAAAAAGCATATCATATCATATCATATAGCTGTCATAGGAACGATCGTTCTAAAATTAAGTTGTATGAAAATACCTTTTGTTTTTCAAGATATCTTGACCAAAACTCGGCATTTATTAGTTTTACTATACTCCCCATATATATGCTAAATCCTATTATGATCGGACAACCATATCACGATCGCTCTAAAATTAAGTTGCATGAAAAAAACATTTTGTTTAAACATTTGGTTTTTCAAGATATCTTGACCAAATTCGGCATTTATTAGTTTTACTATACTCCTCATATATATGCTAAATCCTATTAATATCGGACCACTATATCATATAGCTGCCATAGAAACGATCGGTCGAAAGTGAAGTTTTTGTATGAAAAAACAATTGGTTTTTCAAGATATCTTGACCAAACTCGGCATTTCTTCTCATATATATGCAAAATCCTATTAAGATCGCACCACTATATCATATTGCTGCCATAGAAACGATCGTTCTAAAATAAAGTTGTATGAAAAAACATTTTGTTTTTCATGATATCTTGACCAAACTCGGCATTTATTGGTTTTACTATACTTCTCATATATATTCTAAATCCTATTATGATCGGACCACTCATATAGCTGCCAGAGGAACGATCGGTCGAAAATTAAGTTGTTGTGTGAAAAAACATTTGGATTTTCAAAATATCTTCATCAAAACTAGGCATTTATTAATTTTACTATTATCCTCATATGAATGCTAAAGCCTATTATGATCGGACCACCATATCATATAGCTGTCATAAGAACGATCGTTCTAAAATTAAGCTATATGAAAAAAACATTTTGTTTTTCAAGATATCTTGAGATATACTCCCCATATATATGCTAAATCCTATTATGATCGGACCACCATATCATATAGCTTTCATACGGCATTTATTAGTTTTACTATACTCCCCATATATATGCTAAGTCCTATTATGATCGGACCACCATATCATATAGCTGTCATAGGAACGATCGTTCTAAAATTAAGTTGTATAAAAGAACATTTTGTTTTTCAAGATATCTTGACCAAAACTTGGCATTTATTAGTTTTACTATACTCCTCATATATATGCTAAATTCTATTATGATCGGGCCACTTTATCATATAGCTGTCATATCGGTCGAAAATTAAGTTGTATAAAAAAACATTTTGTTTTTCAAGATATCTTGACCAAACTCGGCATTTATTAGTCTTACTATACTCCTCATAGATATGCAAAATCACATTAAAATCCGACCACTATATCAAAATTAAGTTATTGTATGAAAAAACAATTGGGATTGAAAGATATCCTGACCAGACTCAGCATTTATTAGGTATACTATACTTCTCAAATATATGCAAAATCCTATTAAGAAAGGACCACTATATCATATAGCTGCCATAGAAACGATCGTTCTAAAATTAAGTTGTATGAAAAAAACATTTTGTTTAAACATTTGGTTTTTCAAGATATCTTGACCAAACTCGGCATTTATTAGTTTTACTATACTCCTCAAATGTATGCGCGAATCCTATTAATATCGGTCCACTATATCATATAGCTGTCATAGGAACGATCGTTCTAAAATTAAGTTGTATGAAAAAAACCTTTTGTTTTTCAAGATATCTTGTCCAAAACTCGGCATTTATTAGGTTTTCTATACTCCCCATATATATGCTAAGTCCTATTATGATCGGACCACCATATCATATAGTTGTCATAGAAACGATCGGTCGAAAATTAAGTTGTTGTATGAAAAAACATTTAGATTTTCAAAATATCTTCACCAAAACTAGGCAATTATTAATTTTACTATTATCCTCATATATATGCTAAAGCCTATTATGTTCGGACCACCATATCATATAGCTTTCATAGGAACGATCGTTCTAAAATTAGGTTGTATGAAAAAAAACATTTTGTTTTTCAAGATATCTTGACCAAAACTCGGCATTTATTAGTTTTACTATACTCCCCAGATATATGCTAAATCCTATTATGATCGGACCACCATATCATATAGCTTTCATAGGAACGATCGTTCTAAAATTAAGTTGTATGAAAAAAACATTTTGTTTAAACATTTGGTATTATAAGATATCTTGATCAAACTCGGCATTTATTAGTTTTACTATGCTCCTTATATATATATGCAAAATCCTATTAATATCGGACCACTATATCATATAGCTGCCATAGGAACGATCGGTAGAAAATTAAGTTGTTGTATGAAAAAAACATTTTGTTTTTCAAGATATGTTGACCAAACTCGGCATTTATTAGTTTTACTATACTCCTCATATATATGCAAAATCCTATTAAGATCGGACCACTATATCATATAGCTGCCATAGGAACGATCGGTAGAAAATTAAGTTGTTGTATGAAAAAACATTTGGTTTTTCAAGATATCTTGACCAAACTCGGCATTTATTAGTTTTACTATATGATCGGACCACTGTAGAATATAGCTTCCATAGGAACGATCGTTCTAAAATCAAGTTGTACGAAAAAAACATTTTGTTTTTCAAGATATCTTGACCAAAACTCGGCATTTAATAATTTTACTATTATCCTCGTATATATGCTAAAGACTATTATGATCGGACCACCATATCATATAGCTGTCATAAGAACGATCGTTCTAAAATTAAGTTGTATGAAAAAAACATTTTGTTTTTCAAGATATCTTGATATATACTCCCCATATATATGCTAAATCCTATTATGATCGGACCACCATATCATATAGCTTTCATACGGCATTTATTAGTTTTACTATACTCCCCATATATATGCTAAATCCTATTATGATCGGACCACCATATCATATAGCTGATATAGGAACGATCGTTCTAAAATTAAGTTGTATAAAAAAATTTTGTTTTTCAAGATATCTTGACCAAAACTCGGCATTTATTAGTTTTACTATACTCCTCATATATATGCTAAATTCTATTATGATCGGGACACTTTATCATATAGCTGCCATAGGAACGATCGGTCAAAATTAAGTTGTATAAGAAAACATTTTGTTTATCAAGATATCATGACCAACCTCAGCATTTATTAGATTACCTATAATCCTCATAGATGTGCTAAATGCAATTAATATCGGACCACTATATCATATAACTACCATAGGAACAATCGGAATAAAATTAAGTTGTTGAAGGAAAAAACATTTTGTTTTTCAAGATATCTTGACAAAGCTCGGCATTTATTAGTTTAACTAAAATCCTCATATATATGCAAAAGCCTATTATGATCGGACCACTGTAGCATATAGCTGTCATAGGAACGATCGTTCGAAAATCAAGTTGTATGAAAAAAACATTTTGTTTATCAAGATATCTTGACCAAACTCGGCATTTATTGGTTTTACTATACTTCCCATATATGTTCCAAATCCTATTATGATCGGACCACTATATCATATAGCTGCCATAGGAACGATCAGTCGAAAATTAAGTTGTTGTATGAAAAAACATTTAGATTTTCAAAATATCTTCACCAAAACTAGGCAATTATTAATTTTACTATTATCCTCATATATATGCTAAAGCCTATTATGATCGGACCACCATATCATATAGCTGTCATAGGAACGATCGTTCTAAAATTAAGTTGTATGAAAAAAACCTTTTGTTTTTCAAGATATCTTGTCCAAAACTCGGCATTTATTAGTTTTACTATACTCCCCATATATATGTTAAATCCTATTATGATCGGACTACTATATCATATAGCTGCCATAGGAACGATCGGTAGAAAATTAAGTTGTTGTATGAAAAAACATTTGGTTTTTCAAGACATCTTGACCAAACTCGGCATTTATTAGTTTCACTATATGATCGGACCACTGTAGAATATAGCTTCCATAGGAACGATCGTTCTAAAATCAAGTTGTATGAAAAAAACATTTTGTTTTTCAAGATATCTTGACCAAAACTCGGCATTTATTAGTTTTACTATAATCCCCATATATATGCTAAATCCTAATATGATCGGACCACCAAATCATATATCTGTCATAGGAACGATCGTCCTAAAACTAAGTTGTATAAAAAAACATTTTGTTTTTCAAGATATCTTGACCAAAACTCGGCATTTATTAGTTTTACTATACTCCTCATATATATGCTAAATTCTATTATGATCGGGCCACTTTATCATATAGCTGCCATAGGAACGATCGGTCAAAAATTAAGTTGTATAAGAAAACATTTTGTTTATCAAGATATCATGACCAACCTCAGCATTTATTAGATTAACTTTAATCCTCATAGATGTGCTAAATGCAATTAATATCGGACCACTATATCATATAACTACCACAGGAATAATCGGAATAAAATTAAGTTGTTGAAGGAAAAAACATTTTGTTTTTCAAGATATCTTGACCAAACTCGGCATTTATTAGTTTAACTATAATCCTCATATATATGGAAAATCCTATTATGATCGTACCACTGTAGCATATAGCTGCCATAGGAACGATCGTTCTAAAATCAAGTTGTATGAAAAAAACATTTTGTTTAAACATTTGGTTTTTTCAAGATATCTTGACCAAACTCGGCATTTATTAGTTTTACTATACTCCTCATATATATGCAAAATCCTATTAATATCGGACCACTGTATCAGATAGCTGCCATAGAAACGATCGGTCGAAAGTGAAGTTTTTGTATGAAAAAACATTTGGTTTTTCAAGATATCTTGACCAACCTCGGCATTTTTTAGTTTAACTATACTTCTCATATAAATGCCAAATCCTATTATGATCGGACCACTATAGCATATAGCTGCCATAGGAACGATCGGTAGAAAATCAAGTTGTATGAAAAAAACATTTGGTTTTTCAAGATATCTTGACCAAACTCGGCATTTATTAGTTTTACTATACTCCTCATATATATGCAAAATCCTATTAATATCGGACCACTATATCATATAGCTGCCATAGAAACGATCGGTCGAAAATGAAGTTGTTGTATGAAAAAACATTTGGTTTTTCAAAATATCTTCACCAAAACTAGGCAATTATTAGTTTTACTATACTCCCCATATATATGCTAAATCCTACTATGATCGGACCACCATATCATATAGCTGTCATAGGAACGATCGTTCTAAAATTAAGTTGTATAAAAGAACATTTTGTTTTTGAAGATATCTTGACCAAAACTCGGCATTTATTAGTTTTACTATACTCCTCATATATATGCTAAATTCTATTATGATCGGGCCACTTTATCATATAGCTGTCATAGGAACGATCGGTCGAAAATTAAATTGTATAAAAAAACATTTTGTTTTTCAAGATATCTTGACCAAACTCGGCATTTATTAGTCTTACTATACTCCTCATAGATATGCAAAATCACATTAAAATCCGACCACTATATCAAAATTAAGTTATTGTATGAAAAAACATTTGGGATTGAAAGATATCCTGACCAGACTCAGCATTTATTAGGTATACTATACTTCTCAAATATATGCAAAATCCTATTAAGAAAGGACCACTATATCATATAGCTGCCATAGAAACGATCGTTCTAAAATTAAGTTGTATGAAAAAAACATTTTGTTTAAACATTTGGTTTTTCAAGATATCTTGGCCAAACTCGGCATTTATTAGTTTTACTATACTCCTCAAATGTATGCGCTAATACTATTAATATCGGACCACTATATCATATAGCTGCCATAGGAACGATCGGTGGAAAATTAAGTTGTTGTGTGAAAAAACATTTGGTTTTTCAAGATATCTTGACCAAACTCGGCATTTATTAGTTTCACTATATGATCGGACCACTGTAGCATATAGCTGCCATAGGAACGATCGTTCTAAAATCAAGTTGTATGAAAAAAACATTTTGTTTTTCAAGATATCTTGACCAAACTCGGCATTTATTAGTTTTACTATACTCCTCAAATGTATGCGCTAATCCTATTAATATCGGACCACTATATCATATAGCTGCCATAGGAACGATCGGTGGAAAATAAAGTTGTTATGTGAAAAAACATTTGGTTTTTCAAGATATCTTGACCAAACTCGGCATTTATTAGTTTTACTATACTCCTCAAATGTATGCGCTAATCCTATTAATATCGGACCACTATATCATATAGCTGCCATAGGAACGATCGGTGGAAAATAAAGTTGTTGTGTGAAAAAACATTTGGTTTTTCAAGATATCTTGACCAAACTCGGCATTTATTAGTTTCACTATATGATCGGACCACTGTAGCATATAGCTGCCATAGGAACGATCGTTCTAAAATCAAGTTGTATGAAAAAAACATTTTGTTTTTCAAGATATCTTGTCCAAAACTCGGCATTTATTAGTTTTACTATACTCCCCATATATATGTTAAATCCTATTATGATCGGACTACTATATCATATAGCTGCCATAGGAACGATCGGTAGAAAATTAAGTTGTTGTATGAAAAAACATTTGGTTTTTCAAGATATCTTGACCAAACTCGGCATTTATTAGTTTCACTATATGATCGGACCACTGTAGCATATAGCTGCCATAGGAACGATCGTTCTAAAATCAAGTTGTATGAAAAAAACATTTTGTTTTTCAAGATATCTTGACCAAACTCGGCATTTATTAGTTTTACTATACTCCTCATATATATGCAAAATCCTATTAATATCGGACCACTATATCATATAGCTGCCATAGAAACGATCGGTCGAAAATGAAGATGTTGTATGAAAAAACATTTGGTTTTTCAAGATATCTTGACCAAACTCGGCATTTTTTAGTTTTACTATACCTCTTATATAAATGCTAAATCCTAATATGATCGGACCACTATAGCATATAGCTGCCATAGGAACGATCGGTAGAAAATTAAGTTGTTGTATGAAAAAAACATTTTGTTTTTCAAGATATCTTGACCAAAACTCGGCATTTATTAGTTTTACTATACTCCTCATATAAATTCTAAATTCTATTATGATCTGACCACTATATCATATAGCTGCCATAGGAACGATCGGTCGAAAATAAAGTTGTATAAAAAAGCATATCATATCATATCATATAGCTGTCATAGGAACGATCGTTCTAAAATTAAGTTGTATGAAAAAAACCTTTTGTTTTTCAAGATATCTTGACCAAAACTCGGCATTTATTAGTTATACTATACTCCCCATATATATGCTAAATCCTATTATGATCGGACAACCATATCATATAGCTTTCATTGGAACGATCGTTCTTAAATTAAGTTGTATGAAAAAAACATTTTGTTTAAACATTTGGTTTTTCAAGATATCTTGACCAAACTCGGCATTTATTAGTTTTACTATACTCCTCATATATATGCTAAATCCTATTAATATCGGACCACTATATCATATAGCTGCCATAGAAACGATCGGTCGAAAGTGAAGTTTTTGTATGAAAAAACATTTGGGTTTTCAAGATATCTTGACCAAACTCGGCATTTCTTCTCATATATATGCAAAATCCTATTAAGATCGCACCACTATATCATATTGCTGCCATAAAAACGATCGTTCTAAAATAAAGTTGTATGAAAAAACATTTTGTTTTTCATGATATCTTGACCAAACTCGGCATTTATTGGTTTTACTATACTTCTCATATATATTCTAAATCCTATTATGATCGGACCACTATATCATATAGCTGCCAGAGGAACGATCGTTCGAAAATTAAGTTGTTGTGTGAAAAAACATTTGGATTTTCAAAATATCTTCATCAAAACTAGGCATTTATTAATTTTACTATTATCCTCATATGTATGCTAAAGCCTATTATGATCGGACCACCATATCATATAGCTGTCATAAGAACGATCGCTCTAAAATTAAGTTGTATGAAAAAAACATTTTGTTTTTCAAGATATCTTGAGATATACTCCCCATATATATGCTAAATCCTATTATGATCGGACCACCATATCATATAGCTTTCATACGGCATTTATTAGTTTTACTATACTCCCCATATATATGCTAAATCCTATTATGATCGGACCACCATATCATATAGCTGTCATAGGAACGATCGTTCTAAAATTAAGTTGTATAAAAGAACATTTTGTTTTTCAAGATATCTTGACCAAAACTCGGCATTTATTAGTTATACTATACTCCTCATATATATGCTAAATTCTATTATGATCGGGCCACTTTATCATATAGCTGTCATAGGAACGATCGGTCGAAAATTAAGTTGTATAAAAAAACATTTTGTTTTTCAAGATATCTTGACCAAACTCGGCATTTATTAGTCTTACTATACTCCTCATAGATATGCAAAATCACATTAAAATCCGACCACTATATCAAAATTAAGTTATTGTATGAAAAAACATTTGGGATTGAAAGATATCCTGACCAGACTCAGCATTTATTAGGTATACTATACTTCTCAAATATATGCAAAATCCTATTAAGAAAGGACCACTAAAATTAAGTTGTATGAAAAAAACATTTTGTTTAAACATTTGGTTTTTCAAGATATCTTGGCCAAACTCGGCATTTATTAGTTTTACTATACTCCTCAAATGTATGCGCTAATACTATTAATATCGGACCACTATATCATATAGCTGCCATAGGAACGATCGGTGGAAAATTAAGTTGTTGTGTGAAAAAACATTTGGTTTTTCAAGATATCTTGACCAAACTCGGCATTTATTAGTTTCACTATATGATCGGACCACTGTAGCATATAGCTGCCATAGGAACGATCGTTCTAAAATCAAGTTGTATGAAAAAAACATTTTGTTTTTCAAGATATCTTGACCAAACTCGGCATTTATTAGTTTTACTATACTCCTCAAATGTATGCGCTAATCCTATTAATATCGGACCACTATATCATATAGCTGCCATAGGAACGATCGGTGGAAAATAAAGTTGTTATGTGAAAAAACATTTGGTTTTTCAAGATATCTTGACCAAACTCGGCATTTATTAGTTTTACTATACTCCTCAAATGTATGCGCTAATCCTATTAATATCGGACCACTATATCATATAGCTGCCATAGGAACGATCGGTGGAAAATAAAGTTGTTGTGTGAAAAAACATTTGGTTTTTCAAGATATCTTGACCAAACTCGGCATTTATTAGTTTCACTATATGATCGGACCACTGTAGCATATAGCTGCCATAGGAACGATCGTTCTAAAATCAAGTTGTATGAAAAAAACATTTTGTTTTTCAAGATATCTTGTCCAAAACTCGGCATTTATTAGTTTTACTATACTCCCCATATATATGTTAAATCCTATTATGATCGGACTACTATATCATATAGCTGCCATAGGAACGATCGGTAGAAAATTAAGTTGTTGTATGAAAAAACATTTGGTTTTTCAAGATATCTTGACCAAACTCGGCATTTATTAGTTTCACTATATGATCGGACCACTGTAGCATATAGCTGCCATAGGAACGATCGTTCTAAAATCAAGTTGTATGAAAAAAACATTTTGTTTTTCAAGATATCTTGACCAAACTCGGCATTTATTAGTTTTACTATACTCCTCATATATATGCAAAATCCTATTAATATCGGACCACTATATCATATAGCTGCCATAGAAACGATCGGTCGAAAATGAAGATGTTGTATGAAAAAACATTTGGTTTTTCAAGATATCTTGACCAAACTCGGCATTTTTTAGTTTTACTATACCTCTTATATAAATGCTAAATCCTAATATGATCGGACCACTATAGCATATAGCTGCCATAGGAACGATCGGTAGAAAATTAAGTTGTTGTATGAAAAAAACATTTTGTTTTTCAAGATATCTTGACCAAAACTCGGCATTTATTAGTTTTACTATACTCCTCATATAAATTCTAAATTCTATTATGATCTGACCACTATATCATATAGCTGCCATAGGAACGATCGGTCGAAAATAAAGTTGTATAAAAAAGCATATCATATCATATCATATAGCTGTCATAGGAACGATCGTTCTAAAATTAAGTTGTATGAAAAAAACCTTTTGTTTTTCAAGATATCTTGACCAAAACTCGGCATTTATTAGTTATACTATACTCCCCATATATATGCTAAATCCTATTATGATCGGACAACCATATCATATAGCTTTCATTGGAACGATCGTTCTTAAATTAAGTTGTATGAAAAAAACATTTTGTTTAAACATTTGGTTTTTCAAGATATCTTGACCAAACTCGGCATTTATTAGTTTTACTATACTCCTCATATATATGCTAAATCCTATTAATATCGGACCACTATATCATATAGCTGCCATAGAAACGATCGGTCGAAAGTGAAGTTTTTGTATGAAAAAACATTTGGGTTTTCAAGATATCTTGACCAAACTCGGCATTTCTTCTCATATATATGCAAAATCCTATTAAGATCGCACCACTATATCATATTGCTGCCATAAAAACGATCGTTCTAAAATAAAGTTGTATGAAAAAACATTTTGTTTTTCATGATATCTTGACCAAACTCGGCATTTATTGGTTTTACTATACTTCTCATATATATTCTAAATCCTATTATGATCGGACCACTATATCATATAGCTGCCAGAGGAACGATCGTTCGAAAATTAAGTTGTTGTGTGAAAAAACATTTGGATTTTCAAAATATCTTCATCAAAACTAGGCATTTATTAATTTTACTATTATCCTCATATGTATGCTAAAGCCTATTATGATCGGACCACCATATCATATAGCTGTCATAAGAACGATCGCTCTAAAATTAAGTTGTATGAAAAAAACATTTTGTTTTTCAAGATATCTTGAGATATACTCCCCATATATATGCTAAATCCTATTATGATCGGACCACCATATCATATAGCTTTCATACGGCATTTATTAGTTTTACTATACTCCCCATATATATGCTAAATCCTATTATGATCGGACCACCATATCATATAGCTGTCATAGGAACGATCGTTCTAAAATTAAGTTGTATAAAAGAACATTTTGTTTTTCAAGATATCTTGACCAAAACTCGGCATTTATTAGTTATACTATACTCCTCATATATATGCTAAATTCTATTATGATCGGGCCACTTTATCATATAGCTGTCATAGGAACGATCGGTCGAAAATTAAGTTGTATAAAAAAACATTTTGTTTTTCAAGATATCTTGACCAAAATCGGCATTTATTAGTCTTACTATACTCCTCATAGATATGCAAAATCACATTAAAATCCGACCACTATATCAAAATTAAGTTATTGTATGAAAAAACATTTGGGATTGAAAGATATCCTGACCAGACTCAGCATTTATTAGGTATACTATACTTCTCAAATATATGCAAAATCCTATTAAGAAAGGACCACTATATCATATAGCTGCCATAGAAACGATCGTTCAAAAATTAAGTTGTATGAAAAAAACATTTTGTTTAAACATTTGGCTTTTCAAGATATCTTGACCAAACTCGGCATTTATTAGTTTTACTATACTCCTCAAATGTATGCGCTAAATCCTATTACGATCGGACTACTATATCATATAGCTGCCATAGGAACGATCGGTGGAAAAAAAAGTTGTTTTATGAAAAAACATTTTATTTTTCAAGATATCTTAACCAAACTCGGCATTTATTAGTCTTACTATACTCCTCATAGATATGCAAAATCATATTAAAATCCGACCACTATATCATATAGCTGTCATAGGAACGATCGTTCTAAAATCAACTTGTATAAAAAAACATTTTGTTTTTCAAGATATCTTGACCAAAATCGGCATCTATTAGTTTTACTATACTCCTCATATATATGCAAAATCCTATTAATATCGGACCACTATATCATATAGCTGCCATAGAAACGATCGGTCGAAAGTGAAGTTTTTGTATGAAAAAACATTTGGTTTTTTAAGATATCTTGACCAAACTCGGCATTATTTAGTTTAACTATACCTCTCATATAAATGCCAAATCCTATTATGATCGGACCACTATAGCATATAGCTGCCATAGGAACGATCGGTAGAAAATCAAGTTGTATGAAAAAAAAATTTTGTTTTTCAAGATATCTTGACCAAACTCGGCATTTATTAGTTTTACTATACTCCTCATATATATGCAAAATCCTATTAATATCGGACCACAATATCATATAGCTGCCATAGAAACGATCGGTCGAAAATGAAGTTGCTGTATAAAACAACATTTGGTTTTTCAAGATATCTTGAACAAACTCGGCATTTTTTAGTTTTACTATACCTCTTATATAAATGCTAAATCCTTTTATGATCGGACCACTATAGCATATAGCTGCCATAGTAACGATCGGTAGAAAATCAAGTTGTGTGAAATAACATTTGGGTTTTCAAGATATCTTGACCAAAACTCGGCATTTATTAGTTTTACTATACTCCTCATATAAATTCTAAATTCTATTATGATCTGACCACTATATCATATAGCTGCCATAGGAACGATCGGTCGAAAATAAAGTTGTATATAAAAACATATCATATCATATCATATAGCTGTCATAGGAACGCTCGTTTTAAAATTAAGTTGTATGAAAAAAACCTTTTGTTTTTCAAGATATCATGTCCAAAACTCGGCATTTATTAGTTTTACTATACTCCTCATAGATACGCAAAACCATAATAAAATCCGACCACTATATCATATAGCTGCCATAGGAATGATCGGTCGAAAATTAAGTTGTGTGAAATAACATTTGGGTTTTCAAGATATCTTGACCAAAACTCGGCATTTATTAGTTTTACTATACTCCTCATAGATATGCAAAACCATAATAAAATCCGACCACTATATCATATAGCTGCCATAGGAATGATTAAGTTGTGTGAAATAACATTTGGGTTTTCAAGATATCTTGACCAAAACTCGGCATTTATTAGTTTTACTATACTCCTCATATAAATTCTAAATTCTATTATGATCTGACCACTATATCATATAGCTGCCATAGGAACGATCGGTCGAAAATAAAGTTGTATAAAAAAACATATCATATCATATCATATCATATAGCTGTCATAGGAACGCTCGTTTTAAAATTAAGTTGTATTAAAAAAACCTTTTGTTTTTCAAGATATCTTGACCAAAACTCGGCATTTATTAGTTTTACTATTATCCTCATATATATGCTAAAGCCTATTATGATCGGACCACCATATCATATAGCTTTCATAGGAACGATCGTTCTAAAATTAAGTTGTATGAAAAAAACATTTTGTTTAAACATTTGGTTTTCAAAGATATCTTGACCAAACTCGGCATTTATTAGTTTTACTATACTCCTCATATATATGCTAAATCCTATTAATACCGAACCACTATATCATATAGCTGCCATAGAAACGATCGGTCGTAAGTGAAGTTTTTGTATGAAAAAACATTTGGGTTTTCAAGATATCTTGACCAAACTCGGCATTTTTTAGTTTAACTATACCTCTCATATAAATGCCAAATCCTATTATGATCGAATCACTATAGCATATAGCTGCCATAGGAACGATCGGTAGAAAATCAAGTTGTATGAAAAAAAACATTTTGTTTTTCAAGATATCTTGACCAAACTCGGCATTTATTAGTTTTACTATATTCCTCATATATATGCAAAATCCTATTATTATCGGACCACTATATCATATAGCTGCCATAGAAACGATCGTTCTAAAATCAAGTTGTATGAAAAAAACATTTTGTTTATCAAGATATCTTGACAAAACTCGGCATTTATTGGTTTAACTATACTTCCCATATATGTTCTAAATCCTATTATGATCGGACCACTATATCATATAGCTGCCATAGGAACGATCAGTCGAAAATTAAGTTGTTGTATGAAAAAACATTTAGATTTTCAAAATATCTTCACCAAAACTAGGCAATTATTAATTTTACTATTATCCTCATATATATGCTAAAGCCTATTATGATCGGACCACCATATCATATAGCTGTCATAGGAACGATCGTTCTAAAATTAAGTTGTATGAAAAAAACCTTTTGTTTTTCAAGATATCTTGTCCAAAACTCGGCATTTATTAGTTTTACTATACTCCCCATATATATGTTAAATCCTATTATGATCGGACCACTATATCATATAGCTGCCATAGGAACGATCGGTAGAAAATTAAGTTTTGTATGAAAAACATTTGGTTTTTCAAGATATCTTGACCAAAACTCGGCATTTATTTGTTCCACTATATGATCGGACCACTGTAGAATATAGCTTCCATAGGAACGATCGTTCTAAAATCAAGTATCTTAACCAAACTCGGCATTTATTAGTCTTACTATACTCCTCATAGATATGCAAAATCATATTAAAATCCGACCACTATATCATATAGCTGTCATAGGAACGATCGTTCTAAAATCAAGTTGT